>NC_090925.1:347668499-348918499 GCF_040938575.1 Ambystoma mexicanum | reverse complement strand
TCGCTGACGTACTTGCGTGTGTAAGTGCCCGCGCACCCATTAAATACACGTACATAGGCCAATCGCGTGTACGCGCACTTTTGTCCAATTACACGCGATGACACTCTGACGTGCAGTATTTCCACGTGTGCCCCGTCATCACGTGCTGAGTGGGGAACACCCGTGCGGGTCACGTCACAGACGCGCTTACGCGCTGAGGGACTCTGGTCCAATAGAATCGCGTATGCGTGCTGACGCGCTTACGCGCTAAGGGCCTTTCCTCGGATTTCACGCTGACGTGCAGGATTTTCACGTGCCAAATCACTCCGTATCAAGCTGGCCACGCGAAAACACACGGAAGACCACGCTCCTGCCCAGAAGGCCGAGTTACTGCCCCCCAGTGCCCCGAGCAGCCTCCCACGTGCCATCTGCTGCTGCCTGCCTGCCTGCCTGCCTGCCTGCTGCCACCGTGCCCTGCCATTTGGTGCCTGCACATCAGCCATCTGCAGGGGTCCAGTTGCTGTGTCCACCCCTGCTGGAACTGAAGACTCCCGACTGGGATTACATCGCTCCACAGCCCAGCCCCAGGACCCAGTTGCCCACCCACACCTGCCTCTGGGGTTGCCATGTCGGGCACTTCCACATCTGGCACCAGTGGCAACCCCAGGCCAGAGGGGCAGAGGGGCACCAGCTTCACTGCCACCGAAGTTGGTGTCCTGGTGGAGCATGTCCTGGGGCAGTATGATGCCCTCTTTGGATCGTCCCGCGCCAGCAAGGAAGGACGGCAGAGGATCTGGGCCGACTGTGTGGTTGCCATCAACGCGGAGGGGGTGGCAACCCGCGACGTCCTGAAGATCAAGAAGCGCTGGGAGGACTTGAGGTCCAGGACCCTTGTGAAGGCCCGGCGCCTCGTGGAGGGGGGCCGGGGCCGCATGAGTTCCATCCAGATGAGGGTCCTGGAACGCGTACGCCCAGCGCTCCACGCCCAGATCCTTGAGAGGGAGGCCCGTCTGGAGTTGAGCGGTAAGTGTCCAAGCATTACTGTGTGAGACAGGGCATGTTGCGGTGTGCTGGTTCTATGATACTTGCCTGTATGTGTGCCATAGGCCATGTATGCATGTATGTGTGCAGGGACATCATGGTAATGCATGTGCGACCAGTGATGTGTGACCCACATGGTTGTTGCATGTGTTCAAATGCCGCATGGGGAGCCCTATGCAGATTTTGAACATGAGAGCATGCCAGTCTCTGTACCTGGACATGGGTGGGGGTGAGGGATGGGTGCTGATGCCAGGTTCATATATGGTAGCCATGTCTGTGTGCCTGACCTGCGTGTCTGTGACTTGTGCATGCCATGGATGCATGACACATGTGTGTGACAATGCACAGATTCAGTGAAGCAGCCAAATTACCCTTGTATCCGCTGTGTTTGGTGTGTTTGGGGCCAGACGGATGTGACTGAGGTGAAGTGTGTGCATGTGATAGGCATGAGCCATGATGCATGTGAGTTACATATCATTGAATGTTTCAAGAGTCCATTGGACATGCATGGAAATGTCCATGGCATGCACCATGCCTGTTACTGTGTGTGTTTTGCCTGGACTGACCCATGTGTTGTGGAGGGACATGATGGAAGTGTACTTTGACAGTGGTGCTCATCTGCTATTGCTTCCTGTCTAGGGGACCATTGTACAGTGCCATGATGCTTGTGTTCTTTGTCTCCCTCTACGCAGCGGCTAGTGAAGAAGAGGGCGGAGACGGCGCTGTGGAGCAAGGCGGCGGGGATGCCCCCACGGCTGCAGCGGAAGGGGTGGGTGAGCCCCCACAGGGGCCTGCTACGGTGGGAGACGGTGAGGAGCCATCCAGGTTGGTGGTTTGCACAGAGGAGGAGGAGGCCGCCACTGGGGCACACATGGGGCCTGGTGGGGGCATCCCTGCTGGTGCAAGTGGTGCAGTCCAGGGCCAGGGGCAGGAGGCAGCACAGGTCACCGTGGAGGGGCCTGTGCATGTCGCTGTCCCTGACCCTGTGAGTGCACCACCATGCACCAGCAGGGATGCCCCGTCCCAGGCCAGTCCGCAGGTAGAGGGGATGTCCATGTCACCTGACTCCCCTCCACCTGCGGACGTGGGAACCCCTGGCCGTGCGGAGAAGGTCCTGATTGGGGTCGCGATGCGCACGGCTGTGATTCGTGATGCCGTGCGTGCTTCCCGGGAGGAGCACGCACGTCATCACGAAGTGCACCGTGCCGACGTGGCCCAATTGGGATCGGCCATGTTCGGGGGTTTCCTGCATGTGTTGGCCAATGTGGCGGCCCTCTCCTCCTCTGTGCAGGCTATCCACCAGTCGTTCTCCTTGCCGTCTTCCAGCCCAGATGCCACCAGGGCCCCCTGTGGACCTGCCCCGACCAATGCAGCCAGCTCGGTGGGGATCCCATCCCTGCCACAGTTGGGAGTCGGAGGTCCAGCAGGGGTGGACAACACAGCAACTGGACCCCAGCAGGTGGAAGATGTGACAGCATCATCAGGCAGGGCACGTGCACGACGGCGTCGGTGGTTTCCATCAGCCTGGATGCCGTCGTGCTGGCAGAGGCAGTGGCGTCGGAGGCAGCAGCAGGCTCGACGTGGGAGGCATCATGGCTCGGGGCCTTCAAGATCAGAGGGGCAGGCATCGGCCGGAGGGCAGGGCAACCCTGGGATGGTGGTGTCTTCCGTGTGGGAGCAGTTGGTCCAGCGGATAGGTGCGGAGCGGCAGCGGGCGGAAGAGGAGCGGCTCACCATGGTCAGGGCGGAGTTCTCCATGCGTCGGGCGTTGAGGCGGGCTGAGTGCCTCGAGGAAGCTCGCAGGGAGTTTGAGCTGGACATGGGGTTATCCCTGCGAGACCTCGGGGCCAGGACAGAGTCCCGCCTCCAGGACATCGACATGGAGTTCGATGATGCCCTGGCCAGCAACATCACCGAGTGAGCCGCAGGACTTGCCCGCTGCCTTTGTATATAGTTATTTAGTTATTTAGTGTTAGGTTTCCTTTATTAATTATTTTTTTTTTGGACCGCTCGGACAATGGCCACTTTTTTGTATATATTATTTTCATTAGGTAGTAGTAGGTTTCATTTATGGTGTTGGGCTCATGGACCCTGGAATTTTCGTGTATATAGTTTGCTTTTTGAAGAAATTATTTTTTTATTAATTATTGTGTTCACCATGAGGAAATGGTTTTTCATTATTTTACTTCCACATGATTTTGCTTTGGACAACATTTGTTTTTGGATTACTTTGTTTTTTTTATTTTTACATTTGTTCTCGGACATGGACCATTTATTTTGTTATCGCCATTGTTGTATGTTTGATTTTTTTACTTATTTTTCATCTTTAATACATGTTCTTTTTAACTTTCACTTGTGGTATTTTCTCATTGGTTTCATACATGTCATGATATGGGTTTTGACATTGACTTGCACCCATTGTGTATGTGTGTGTGACGGACATGTGTTCATTTACAGACTTGCCATTGGGGTTGTATCATGTAATTGCATTCACTATGTGGGTGGATGCAATCCTTGCCTGGGTGTTTGTGCTGGGTATGCTGCCCATTACTGCCATGATTGAGTATCGTCAGGACCTGGGGGCAGGGGGACATGTGTGGGTGCCTGGTGGATGCTGCCCCTGCACTGCTGGGGTGTGGGGGTGGTGGGAGACATGAGTGGGGGCCTGGTGGAGGGTGCCCCTGCACTGCTGGGGTGTGGGGGTGGTGGGAGACATGAGTGGGGGCCTGGTGGAGGGTGCCCCTGGTGGCTGGGGGGTGGGGGTGGTGGGAGACATGAGTGGGGGCCTGGTGGAGGGTGCCCCTGCACTGCTGGGGTGTGGGGGTGGTGGGAGACATGAGTGGGGCCCTGGTGGAGGGTGCCCCTGGTGGCTGGGGGTGTGGGGGTGGTGGGTGACATGAGTGGGGGCCTGGTGGAGGGTGCCCCTGCACTGCTGGGGTGTGGGGGTGGTGGGAGACATGAGTGGGGGCCTGGTGGAGGGTGACCCTGGTGGCTGGGGGGTGGGGGTGGTGGGTGACATGAGTGGGGGCCTGGTGGAGGGTGCCCCTGGTGGCTGGGGGGTGGGGGTGATAGGGGACATGGGTGGGGGCCTGGTGGAGGGTGACCCTGGTGGCTGGGGGGTGGGGGTGGTGGGAGACATGAGTTGGACATGGGTGGGGGCCTACTGGCAGGTGCCCCACAGTGCTGGGGGGTGGGGGTGGTGGGGGACATGAGTTGGACATGGGTGGGGGCCTGCTGGCAGGTGCCCCACAGTGCTGGGGGGTGGGGGTGCAAGGGGACATGTGTTGGTGTTCATTAGTTCAAGGAGACATGTGCCTTTGCTGGGGGGCATGCCCATGTTGGGTGGGCTGCCTGCGGGACATGACCAGGGATGCAGGGTAGTCCCCTGTGGGGTGGGCTGCCTGCAGGGGCCGTGGAGGGTGTACAGGGTACACCTGGGAGGACCCAAACTGTCAAATCACATGTGGGACTCCCCGGCACCCCTGAAATACACGTACCGTGCAGAAATCGCGTGTAAAACTTCCCGCGCACCCCTGAAATACACGCGCCCAGGCTATTCGCGTGTAAAACTTCCCGCGCACCCCTGAAATACACGCGCCCAGGCTATTCGCGTGTGGAACTTCCCGCGCACCCCTGAAATACACGCGCCCAGGCTATTCGCGTGTGGAACTTCCCGCGCACCCCTGAAATACACGCACCCAGGCTATTCGCGTGTGGAACTCCCCACGCACCCCTGAAATACACGCGCCCAGGCTATTCGCGTGTGGAACTTCCCGCGCACCCCTGAAATACACGCGCCCAGGCTATTCGCGTGTGGAACTTCCCGCGCACCCCTCAAATTCACGCGCCCAGGCTATTCGCGTGTGGAACTTCCCGCGCACCCCTGTAATACACGTAGCCCGTTCCCCCAGGCCCGATCGCGTGAGGAACTTCACGCGAACCCCTGTAATACACGTAGCACGCTCCCCCAGGCCCGATCGCGTGAGGAACTTCACGCGAACCCCTGTAATACACGTAGCCCGCTCCCCCAGGCCCGATTGCGTGAGGAACTTCACGCGAACCCCTGAAATACACGTAGCACGCTCCCCCAGGCCCGATCGCGTGAGGAACTTCACGCGAACCCCTGTAATACACGTAGCCCGCTCCCCCAGGCCCGATCGCTTGAGGAACTTCACGCGAACCCCTGTAATACACGTAGCCCGCTCCCCCAGGCCCGATCGCGTGAGGAACTTCACGCGAACCCCTGAAATACACGTAGCCCGCTCCCCCAGTCCCGATCGCGTGAGGAACTTCACGCGAACCCCTGTAATACACGTAGCCCGCTCCCCCAGGCCCGATCGCGTGAGGAACTTCACGCGAACCCCTGTAATACACGTAGCCCGCTCCCCCAGGCCCGATCGCGTGAGGAACTTCACGCGAACCCCTGAAATACACGTAGCCCGCTCCCCCAGGCCCGATCGCGTGAGGAACTTCACGCGAACCCCTGTAATACACGTAGCCCGCTCCCCCAGGCCCGATCGCGTGTGAAACTTCACGCGAACCCCTGAAATACATGTAGCCCGCCCCCCCAGGCCCGATCGCGTGAGGAACTTCACGCGAACCCCTGTAATACACGTAGCTCGCTCCCCCAGGCCCGATCCGCGAACCCCTGAAATACACGTTCACGCGATCGGGCCTGGGGGAGCGGGCAAATCGCGTGTGACACTTCCCGCGCACCCCGGTATATATGCACACGTATTTTTTGTCAGCGGGTGTCCGTGTTTGTGGGTACCCCTTTGCACGTCATTTTTCCTGGAGGGCCACAGTATGGGACATTCATCATGGCAGTATATAGGTGCTATTTGTTGGCGCACCTTTTGGCGCACATTTCTTACAGCCGCAGAGACGCTACCGCCTCCTTTCTTGTGGCGGTCGTGTTTGTGCCTGTGCGCTGGTTTGAGCGTGCGCTTTTTTCCCCTATTCTATTCCATGAATACATGTTGTAGGCGAGCGTGTGGGCGTTCCGCGCACTTGTGCCCTGTACTTCCCCCGTGACGCCCACTTTTTGGCAAGTTGTTCCCCATTCCGAGTGTTACGCCCGTGTTCCGCCTACTTTTGTTGCGTGCGCCGCGCTATGTGCGAATTTCGCTGTGGCCTGTGCGATTTTCGCTGTGACCTGGCGCACGCTGTTAGATAGCCTGTGCGCCAACGTGCGCCAACGTGCGCAGCGCACTTTTTTATCGCACATCCGCTGGTTTTCTCGCGCACGGCCTTCCATGAATCGACGTGCGCTGCTTTTCGTGCGATTTTCGCACTTGCACTGCGATTTTCGCTATTCCACTGCGATTCGCACGTTTTTGCCCACTTGCGCCGCGCTATTTATTCCATGAATCGGCCTGTAAAGCACTAGGCACTTTAGCGAGCTGCTAGCACTAGTAACTTTATTATGCATTATGCACTTTATGTGTGAAGAAAAGGTATATTTTAAAGAATGGTAAAAGGTTGCCGTTAGATTCATGGTAACTTTGTTTAGCATAATATTGTCAATGCAGGGCCTTTGTAAATATCAATGCAATGCTTTAATTGTGAGGACAATTCACATTGAGTTTAGTATTTATGTCAACATGATCACTTGATCACGATTTATGCAACTCAAATATGCAGGGACTCAAACCCCTTCAAAGATGTCCGACAGCATTGTCAACAACATTAAGTCCCATTTTCTATGTTTACTGAAGTAGAACTCCATTGTCCCATTTTTATGTCTGTAGGCACATGTTTGTATTTAAACAAATTGGTGGTAGTAAAATGGTGTTGTGAGCAAGCGGCAAGTAATGCTGCGAAACGCGTCGATTTTCTTGGGAAGAATGGAAGATGTATTTTAAACAAATAAAGAAGCCATAAATGATACGCTGGTAACCGTCTACTCTTTGAAGCCTGGTACGAAGGAGAGTGCTCCTTAAATGACTGACGACAAGCCAGTTTCTTTGACAATATATATATATATATATATATATATATATATATATATATATATATATATATTTTATTGCGAAATGTAGTCAACATTTTGACTTTTTACACAAACAAACAAATAATACAGAGAATAACATTTTTACAAACCAAATTACACATTTATTTTCTTATAGAAAAAACACACAGACTGCAGAATTAGAAAAAGCAATAAAAACCCAAACAAGGCCACCTCAAAATAATCATTTCACAAAGGCATCCAGAAGGAAATAATGATAAAACATAAAATCCCCAATACTCATATGCTAATCAATGCACAGCAAAGTAAAAACGTTTAATTCTCATTTGTAATTAGTTTCATATCATTTAAAAAACATGTTACTTCATACGTAAGAAAGGGTTCTTGGCCTTGCGATAATCTTTCCCAAAACAGGTTTGAATTCAGTATTTTTGGGTTATGCACAAATCTTTGAAATCTTTTCAGTCTCGGGGGCCATGTTCCCATACACTCTGATAGCAAATGGGCCGTGGTTTGCTTTACACCATCTTCACATCTATCACAGATGTTAGACGGGTAGGCTGCTGGATCTCTAATGTGCTGCAGTTCCAATGATAGGATCAAATTTAGTCTAAATCTTAAGAAATCTGATCTTAATCAAGGGTTTGAAGATTTTTTCAGATATGCCGGGAGGGATCGAACAGGTTTGTCAATTTGCGTCTAAGATGATGATATTTTGGCCGCTCTCATCTTGGAAATGGTTCTGATCTAATCTATTCATTTGATGAATTCCTTTACCTTTAAAGGATTCTGGATTAAAGTGTCAATAGTGCTGTCTACCGCTACTAGTATATTATTACAAAAAGATTTCAAAGTATTGAGAAAGATGTTATCATTCATTTTCATCTGACCAGCAGCTTCAACATATAAAGATGTTTCCTGAGGACACAGAATCAATCTATATAGACTCAACCATTTTCATTGCATTACCAACAATAGAAAACCCAAACCTAGCTCATAACTTACGCATGGCATTGGTATACAGTTTGGCAGAACTAATACTTTTTTCCATAACTGGCTCTCAATGTTCTCCCAATTCACATCAAAAGATTGTGGATAGCACTCTAAGCCATAGCTGATAGATAGAGGAACCATCCCGACATAATATTTGATCAGAGGTATCAAGGAGAATCTACAGTGCTTGATGTACACGCTTTTCATTTGCGCCCCAAGCTTTCTTTGTTTAGGCTCAATGGTTATTAGAAGATGAGACACCCTAAATAAATCAACTCTTTATAGGAACCACAATATTGTTCAAATGCCATACATATGTTTTAGTTATTTTGTGAGGATGTTTAAAGATAACAATCTTTGATTTTGCTGGATTTATGGCCAGGTCATTTAGGCTAGCGTATCCAGCTAAGGCTGTCAATAGCCGCTGGAGACCGACTTGGGTGTGGTCCATTACCACAATATCATCAGCATAAGCCAGCCATATGCTGTACCAATCATAGGAGTTTTGACTGTGCCAATCCTAGGAGCCACCAAGCCTTTCTCTAACAGCCAATGAGATAAATCTGCCATAAATAATATAAACAGAAAAGGAGCCAGGAGGTAGCCCTGACTAACCCACCTCTCTGTTTTAATAGATGTAGAAAGAAGACCAGATTTTATAAGTCTAACTCTAAGAACAGAGCCTTGATGAAGATGGATAAGAATCTTTAGGAGGGCGTCAGGATGACCCAATTTTTTAAATTTCAGCCATAGGCTATTTCTGTTTATAGTATCAAACGCCTGGGAGAGGTCAACCCAGGCCGGAAAAAGCGGAGTGCCTGCTTTGACAAATGATGGCGATGTGATACAGGTGAGAATTAGAATGTTCAGCGTAGTTGATAGACCTCTCCGAAAGCCTGTCTGTTCCCTTGGAATTATACTATTAAATGTAGCCCATTTATCCAATTCCATCAGAACTAAACCACTAAAGATTTTTCTATCTGCATCTAATAGTGATATTGGCTATAATTGGTCGCCAGGGTTCGATCTCCCTTTTTATACATCGAACTAATGATCGCCTGTTTCCATGTATCCGCAGTTGTTTTAGAGACAATAATATTGTGAAACAGGATCTTCAATATTCTGGCCCAAACTAAAAGGGCTATTTTTCAGAACTAAGTTTGACAGGCCATTAGGCCCTGGTGCTCTTGAGATAGAAGATTTATTTATCAGGCACTGTTACGCTCACCCGGTATCCACAGGGACCCCACCCAGCCGGGTTACTCGCTGGTATGCTTCTCAGCTTTGCCCTGATGTGGTCTGCTGGGAAGGTTCTGCCTGAAAATACAGGAGGACCGTGTTCAAGACTGACCGACTGGGTAAGTATTCTCCCTCCACCCCGTATGATTTCAGTCCCTCTGGCGCCCTCTCCTCACCTTGTGGTAGAACTAGGCGTGCTCTCCGTCCTGCCTTCTTTGCAGGAGCGCATTGTCTTTCATGGGCGAGTGCGGTCCAGTTATTTCACTGACGCCGGCCCGTTTGATATTGTTCAGGTAGGTCTTATTGCTGTTCTTTAGTTTTGTTGCTCCCCTGCATGCCTTTCTTTGTTTAAAATGTCTCTTTTTTCTCCCTTAGGTATGCAGAGCTTCAGCGCAGCGAACTGGCTTGGTTGAGCCCTGCTGGTAAATGATGGCGCATTAAGAGCGCTATGATGCGGTAAGTAAGTGCTATTCGCAGCGCTGCGAAGTCTTGCCTTTGCTAACCTGTGTTTTCCTTCCTTGTAGGTCGCGGTGTTCTTCAGCGCGAGTGGAATATCTGGAGTGGTGCCAGCCGAGAGTTAAGCCTTTTGAGCAGTTTGTAATTTGTAAATGTCTCTACTGCTTTCTTTAATGTTGCCTCTATCTTCCTCTTTCAGGTCGTTCTGTCCGGGAGGTGTGCAGATTCAAGGAAGCTGTTCTCAGTAGCTGCGAGTGTTTAAAGATGAAGAGTGCAGGTAAGATGCTGCTGCTAATGATGTTCCTTTTGTCTCCTTGCAGGTTCTGCTTCTCCGAGGTTCGAGGGAATAGCTAGACATGGTGAGCATCACGTTGCAAGCTGCAAAGTAACGCGAAGCGTGTTGTCTTGCTTGGGTGTGGTTTAAATAGCCCCAACAAAATAGTCCAGGTAAAGTAGTCCCTAGGCTACCACACCCAAACACTAGACAGCATAGCTTGGTTCTTAAGAACCAAGCTATGTGGATGCCTCCATGTTGGCTGACAATATAATAAAGTAGTTCCCAAGCACATTTTTTTTCATGGTGTATGAGCCTGACGCCATAGGTGCCAGGACTGGCCCCATGAGGGCTTTTGAAGAGGATGCCTGGCTCTAGAGGCCTGAGCCCTGACTCCACCTGGCCAATGGGTTTGCCAGAGGGGGTTTGGGGCGAGGGTTGTGACAGGCACTCCCCCCTAAGGCCCCTCCCATGGTGTTCCTTCTGTCTGGCCCAGGTTTGGTTGGGAAGTTGCGATGGAATTGCCTGATTAGACGTGGTGCGTGGATATTCTCACTGGGCTCCCAGGATCTATCTTGTGGTCCAAATCCTTTCCAATTGACGAGATAATAAAGCTTGGTCCTAGAGTATTTAGAGTAAAATATATCTTTGACTTCAAATTCTGGTTCTCTGTCAACAAGTATGGGCTTAGGTGGTGTCCCAATCCGTGTGCCGGGTTGCATTGGTTTCAGGAGGGACACATGGAATACCGGGTGGATGTGTAGATTAGGTGGTAAATCCAGTTTCACAGCTGCTGGGTTGATAATTGCCTTAATGGTATAGGGTCCTAAGAATCTGGGATGAAAGGTCCGGGTTCCCTTGATGGGTACGAATTTAGCGGCTAACCACACTTTGTCTCCTACTTGATAATCAGGGGCCTTTTTCCGGTGTTGGTAGGCGAATCTCTTTTGTTTTTCTTTGGAATGAATAAGGTGTTCCTTTGCCCTTTTGAAAGCCTGAGTAATGGTTGTGTGTAGAGTCTTTACCGCTGGCATTTCCAAGCTGGCTGGAAGGTCTAGTTCAGAGGTACGTGGATGTCTGCCATAAAGGGTATAGAAGGGCGTTTGTCCCGTGCTTGAATGCAAAGAATTGTTATATGCATATTCGGCTTTCCATAGTAGGTCTTTCCAATTCCTTTGTTCGTGGTGCAGCATGCACCGTAAATATTGCTCGAGTGTCTGATTGGTTCTCTCGGTTTGGCCGTCCGTTTGGGGATGGTGACTGGTAGATAGCCGAACGTCGATCTGCGCCATTGCACAGCATTTTTTCCAGAAGTTTGAAACAAACTGGTTGCCTCGATCATAGACCAGAACCGAAGGGAAGCCATGTAGCTTAACCACGCCCTCCAGGAACACTTTTGCTAAAGTGGCTGCGTCTGGGAGGCCTTTCAGAGGAATAAAATGGGCCATCTTCGAGAATAAGTCCACAACTACAAGGATGGTGTTGAACCCTTGGCTTGGAGGTAGATCAGTGATGAAGTCAAGGGAAAGAGTGTGCCATTGAACTGGAGGAATGTCCAATGGTTGTAGGAGACCAGATGGTTTTTGTTTTTGTGATTTATTTTATGCGCAGACACCGCAGGACTGAATATACTGAATGATGTCCTTAAGCCAGGTAGGCCACCAAAAGTTCTCTTTCACCTTAGCTAGGGTTTTGGCGATCCCAGGATGCCCTTCGATCATTGAATCGTGATAGTTTGAAATAATATGCTGTTGTAATTCCTTCTTGGGTATAAGACGATCCCTAAAAAAGGGTAGATGGTCCTTGATGGTATATTGTTCTCCTTGAGATTGCCATGCGAGGTAGGCATCAGGATTCATTGTCCGTTGGATTTCTTTTCGTAGTTCTGCTTGTGATAAGGCTGTTGTGATACCCAAGAGTTTGTCTTTCGGTATAAGAGGTACTGGGTCTGGAGTTGTATATACTATTTCATCTATGCCCATGCGAGATAAGGCATCCACCTTTTCGTTTCTGACTCCTGGTCGAAATGTGATTATATAATCATATTCAGCCAAGAAAAGGGCCCACCGTAATTGGCGTGAGGACTGGGCCTTGGCTGTTTTGAGATATTGCAGGTTTCGGTGGTCTGTGAGGACTGTAATGGTGTGTCTGGCTCCCAGAAGGTAGTGCCTCCAGGCTTTAAAGGCGGATTTGATAGGCAGGAGTTCCTTGTCCGTGATGGCATAATTAATCTCTGGAGGTGAGAACTTTTTTGACCAGAAGGCCACAGGATGTAGCTTGCCGGTTTCCGGGTCTCTCTGTGAAAGGACAGCCCCCATTGTGAGACTGGATGCATCAGTTTCAACGACATAAGGGAGGTCTAGACGAGGATGTCGCAGGATTGGAGCAGAGGTAAACCTTTGTTTAAGTTCCTGAAAGGCTTCTTCTGCTTCTTCGGTCCAAGCACATTTTTATTGTTTTTTTCGTAATAGTACTGTGATTGGGTGCACAACCTGAGAGAAGTCTGGGATGAACCGGTGGTAGAAGTTCGCAAAGCCCAGCATGCTTTGTACCCCTTTCAGAGACGTCGGTGAAGGCCATTTCAGAATTGCATCTACCTTGTGCACATCCATTCTGATGCCTCCTGGAGTAAGGATAAAACCAAGAAATTCTACTTCGCTGATGTGAAAAAAGCATTTTTCAAGCTTTGCAAACAAGCGATGTTGATGGAGCTTGGTGAGGACTGGACGAACGTGCCCGACATGATCTTGTTCCGAGGCTGCGTATACTAAGATGTCGTCTATGTACACTAAGGTGCACACATCAATTAGCTCCCTTAAGACGTCATTCATGAACTAGTGGAATGCCGCAGGAGCGTTGCATAACCCGAAGGGCATGACTTGATATTCAAACAAGCCGTACTTAGTACGGAAGGCGGTTTTCCATTCATCTCCTTTTCTGACTCGGACCAGGTGTTACGCTCCTCGAAGGTCCAATTTGGTATAAATCTGGGCATCTTTAACTTGGTCTAGCCTCTCAGAGATAAGTGGCAAGGGGTAGCGGTTCTTCACGGTGATCTGGTTCAATGCGGGGTAGTCAATACAGGTTCTCAAGTCTCCTTCCTTTTTCGGTACGAAGAACAAAGGACTGGCTGCGGGGGACTTCGAAGGACAGATAAATCCGTTTGCAAGGTACTGGTCTAAATAGGATTTCGAATGAAGGATTTGTGGTTCTGTGAGAGTGTAGATCCTGCCGCAAGGAATTTGTGCACCAGGAACAAGATCGATCTGACAGTCATAGGGCCTGTGCGGCGGTAATGTATTGGCTTGGTCCTTTCGGAAAACATCCTGGAAATCATGGTATTCACTTGGCAAGGTATTAGTTGCTCCCAGGGTTAATACTGTCGCTCCGGGAGTCATGAGGATACAGACGTCGGGTTTCTCCTCTTGGTAATAGCAGGTAGGGGAGCAGTCACCGGGGAAGGTTAATTTTCGTGCCTGCCAGTCTATCAAAGGGTTGTGAGCAACCAACCATGGCATCCCTAGTATTAGCCTGAACTGAGGTGCCTTGATGATATCGAATGAAATAGACTCCCAATGTCCGTCCTGGCACAGCAAGGTTACCCTGGCTGTGCACTGGGTGACTGGCCCGGAAGCGATTTCTGTCCCATCCACAGTGGTTACCTTGTCCATAGTTGGCTTAGAACACAAAGGAAGCCTCATATCTGCTGCCAGTTCTTGATCAATATAATTTCCAACTGCTCCGCTATCAATGTATGCTTCAACGGCATGCATTCTTGAGGACTGTTGGTGGTTAATTAAAATCACTGGTGTTGCAAAGTGCGAGGTCAGAGACTCTTTCTTCTCACTCGACAAACTGACCTCTACGTTTTTCGAGCTTGGTAGTTTTCCAATTCCTTAGCTTCATCCTTCTCTGTGGCACCGACTGTTCTTCTTGAGGGTTTTACTGGACAGTCCTTCAGGAAATGTCCTGGTTTCCCACAATACAAACAACGCTGTTGTTGTCTTCTTTTGTCCCGCTCTTGTTTTGTTAATGGAGGCCGTATCCCTCCAATCTGCATGGGTTCTACAGCATTTTCAGGTACACGGGGTGTGTTTTCCCTTGGTCGAACATACACTGTCCGAGGGTCCGTCTTAGACCGGTCTGCCTTTCGGTCCTGCAACTGGTGGTCTAGCTGCACCAGATTTATGAATTCTGCACAGTCTCTGGGTGGATCAACCACCTGGGCTAAGACGTCCTTCAATTCGCCTCGTAAGCCTCCATGGAATAACGTGGTTCTATTGTTTTCTGGCCACCTAGCTTCGGCAACCAGTCTGTTGAAGGTAGCAATGTACGTTAAGAAGTCCTGATTCCCCTGTCAGAGGGACAAGAGTTCATTGTCTACTGCTTGTTCCTGGGTATGGCGAGCAAAAGGTTTTTCCATTTCTCTCTGGAACCCCCCAAAGTCATGTAATAGAGGATTGTCATGGGTTACCAATGGCACCGACCAATCTGCTGCACTACCACTCAGGTATGATAAAACAAAAGCTACCTGAGCTTGGTCGTTTGGAAATGCTCCAGGCCTACAAAGAAAATGAAGGCAGCACTGATTGATGAATGCCGCATACTTCCGTGGGTCGCCTGAGAACCTTTCTGGTGGTGCCTAGGGCACTGTTCCAGGTAACATGATCTGTACCGGAGTGGGTGGTATGGCGGGCTTTTGCATCGTTGGATTGCTTCCAGGTAGAGGCGTCTGTCCTGCCTGTGATTGAAAGTATTGCCTGCTAATCTCTTCAGTGCGTTTTTGGTCACTATTAGGTCTCTCCGGAGGGCATTAGTCTCTTGTCGGGCAGAATGAACGTCAGCACGAAGCTCTCCTAGTAATTGGGCCAATTGGTCCATTTCTGATGTCTCCATGCCGCCCAGGTGGATTTATTATGGTAGGCTTTGCGTTCTGTTACGCTCACCTGGTATCCACAGGGACGCCACCCAGCCGGGTTACTCGCTGGTATGCTTCTCAGCTTTGCCCTGATGTGGTCTGCGGGGAAGGTTCTGCCTAAAAATACAGGAGGACTGTGTTCAAGACTGACCGACTGGGGTAAGTATTCTCCCTCCACCCCCGTATGATTTCAGTCCCTCTGGTGCCCTCTCATCACCTTGTGGTAAAATTAGGCGTGCTCTCCGTCCTTCCTTCTTTGCAGGGGCGCATTGTCTTTCATGGGTGAGTGCGGTCCAGTTACTTCACTGACACCGGCCGTTTGATATTGTTCAGGTAGGTCTTATTGTTGTTCTTTAGTTTTGTTGCTCTCATGCATGCCTTTCTTTGTTTAAAATGTCTCTTTTTTCTCCCTTAGGTATGCAGAGCTTCAGCGTGGCGAACTGGCTTGGTTGAGCCCCGCTGGTAAATGATGGTGCATTAAGAGCGCTATGATGCGGTAAGGAAGCGCTATGCGCAGCGCTGCGAAGTCTTGCCTTTGCTAACCTGTGTTTTCCTTCCTTGTAGGTCCCGGTTTTCTTCAGCGCGAGTTGAATGTCCGGAGTGGTGCCAGCCGAGAGGTAAGCCTTTTGAGCAGTTCGTAATTTGTAAATGTCTCTACTGCTTTCTTTAATGTTGCCTCTATCTTCCTCTTTCAGGTCGTTCTGTATGGGAGGCGTGCAGATTCGAGGAAGCTGTTCTCAGTAGCTGCAAGTGTTTAAAGATGAAGACTGCAGGTAAGATGCTGCTGCTAATGATGTTCCTTTTGTCTCCTTGCAAGTTCTGCTTCTCCGAGGTTCGAGGGAATAGATGGACACGGTTAGCGTCACGTTGCAAGCTGCAAAGTAACGCGAAGCGTGTTGTCTTGCTCAGGAGTGGTTTAAATAGCCCCAACAAAATAGTCCACGTAAAGTGTTCCCCAGGCTACCACACCCGAAACACTAGACCGTATAGCTTGGTTCTTAGGAACCAAGCTATGTGGATGCCTCCATGTTGGCTGACAATATAATTAAGTAGTTCCCAAGCACATTGTTTTTCATGGTGTATGAGCCTGGCACATAGGCGCCAGGACTGGCCCCATGAGGGCTTTTGAAGAGGATGCCAGGCTCTAGAGGCCCGAGTCCTGACTCCACCTGGCCAATGGGTTTGCCAGAGGGGGTTTAGGGCGAGGGTCTTGACAGGCACTCAATATCTTCTACATCAAATTGCAGAGTCCAATTTGACTCTTGCTGATGATATAAAGGTTCGGATGGAATTGAAGAATAAACCTTCAGAAAGTGAGCCATCCATGCCTTTTCATCAATCAGTGATTCTTGTATGTTCAGTTATATTGGTGTGCAGGGGACGGGAGTGTCTCAAGTGGTAGACACTGTGTTTGACAGCCCTTAAATATGGCAGTAATAACGTTACTGCTGCATTTAAGGGCTACCGCCCAACTTGTGATGAGGCCCTTAATCTACACTTTAGGCCTCATCAAAAGTTGGGCGGTATCCCGAATGGGATACCGCCCAACTTTATTTGTGTTACTGCCCCCCCGTCCGGCATTATTACCGCCAGATCATGGGTTGGGCAGTAAACAATATTCCCCATTCCCCATTGGACCCAATAGGGAATTTTCAGTGCAATTACCTCTGGCGGTATTACTGTGTGTTAATTGCACAGAAAATCAGCATTTTCCGGCCTATTTACCCCCAGCTCTGAGCTGGGGGTAACCACGCCATACTCATGATTGGGCATACTCTTAAATGCAGCAGTAAATCCTTTACCGCCCAACTTGTGATGAGGCCATTTCTCTTTATCACAGAGACATGGATTCCTGCATACACATCACGGTCAGAGCCTCTCTGACCATGTTGCAGAACTCTTTTTGTCATAGCCCATGTCCCCTTTGTCGGAGAGGGGGTATTCCCATTCTTTAAGATTCTTTTTTCTCACTTATGTCTTCGCCTTTGGCTCTCCCTACTTACTCTTCTTTTGAATTTTCCTACAATATTTTTTCTAAATCCTATCCTATTTCCTTCTTGCTTATCTATTGATCTCCTGGCCCCGTCAGCTCCTTTTGTCATGACATTGATCATCTTCTTTCCTATATTCTTCCTTCTTCCACCCCTATAATACTGTTGGGTGACTTCAATCTTCACTTTCTGTTGACACACTCCACTCTCCCTATTCTCTCAATTCTTGACTCTCATTTTCTTCACCCTCTTTCTACTCATCCATCTCACATCTCTGGCTCCTGTCCTGATCTTATTTTTACTTCCTCCTTTCCTGCCTCTCCTGTTTCCTCTCTCCCAGTCTATCTATCCGACCACTATCTTCTTTCTGTGCCACTGTTTCCTCAAGTTTCTTCACGTTCTACTGTCTTTTCCTCTGCGTCATCATTCTATCGACGTGATTTACATAACTTTAACTCTTCACTCTTTACTTCCACCTGTATCTCCGTCCTTCCTCCCGATTCCTCTTTTCCATCCCTAACAGCTGATGATGCTGCCTCTACTTTTTCTTTGTCTCTCTCTGTTCTTCTCTTGATTCACTTAACCCCTCATCGCCTTTCCATCCCACTCGTAAACCTCTCAACCATGGCTTTCTTCCTATCTTTGCTCTATGCACCATTTTCACTGTTGTCTTGAAAGATGCTGGCTCTAGACCAACTGTACGGCAGATTATTCTTCATACTTTTCCCACCATGCTCTCTATGATGGCTGTCTACTCTCTGCTAAATGTCTCTATTTCTCTTATCTCCTACACACACAGTCTGCCCACCCTATGTGTCTTTTTCAAATTATTCATTGTCTTTTGTCTCCTCCCTCCCTTGACTATTCTGCTAATTCTACTCTTTCAGCCTCTGACTTCACTCAATTTTTCTCCTCTAAGGTAGCTTCTCTTCTTTCTGACATTAAAGCTTCCATCTAGCCCGAAACTATGACTTCTTTCATTCCTGCCTCCTGTACCTCTATTTCCTGCTTTCAACCAATCGTCAATGCCCACCCCACTGCCTCTCCTAGCAATCCCTTTTGCACTCATTCTCAATGTCTACCCTCCTTTGGTGTCTTACCTCACCTCTTTTTTTCAATATCTGTCTCTCAACCTCAACTTTTCCCTCATCTTTTAAGCAGGCTTCCATCATCCCAATTTTAAAGAAACCTACCGCTGATCCATTACTTGTTTAAAATGTTCATCCTATTTCCCTGCTTCCCTATCTCTCTAAATTACTTGAACGGTTGGTCTATTCTCAGGTTTCTACTTTTGTTTCTAATTCTTCTATTCTCCCACAATTCCAGTCAGGCTTTCGCCCTTGCCACTCCACTGAAACTGCTCTCCTTTCTGTTTTGAACTCACTACTTACTGCACGCTATTCTAAACATTCTTCCCTTCTTATTCTTCTGGTGCGTTTGACACCGTCGACCACTACCTTCTACTGGCGTCTCTTTCTTCCTTTGGTTTCACAGGCTCGTCCTTTCCTGGTTTAAATCGTATCTGTCTCAAAGAACCTTTTCTGTTTCATGGGCTGGCAAATCATCAAAATCTTTTTTACTTGCTCAGAGCGTTCCGCAAGGGTTAGTCTTGGGCCATTATCTGTTCTCTCTCTACACTTCCTCTCTTGCTGGCTGTCGTTATTTCTTCGTTTGGTCTATCACACCACTTCTATGCTAATGACACTCAACTTTTCCTTTAATTTTCTTCTTTTTCCTCTGAGATCCGCCACACTCTTTCTGCTTGTCTTCTAGCCATCAAATCTTGGATGTCTTCTCACTATCTCACACTTAATGATGGGAAAACTGAGGTTCTCTTTTTCCCAGCTAACACTCTATCCCCTCCTCCTCCATCCGTTATTTCCTTCCCCCCATCCCAGCTTCCAATCTCGTCTACAGCTCGAAATCTGGGGCTCTATCTTGACTCTAATCTATCTTTCTCTCACCACATTTCTCTAACATCGTGCGCTTGCCGCTTTCATCTACACAATATCCATAAAGTCCATCGTACTTTTACTCTTCTAGGTCCTCTACACTGGAACATTCTCCCTTACTCTCTTCATTCTCTTTCTGTCTATTTATTTTGTAAGTCATTGAAGTCTCATCTTTTTCAACATGCTTGATTGATTGTTTTCTTATTGTTCATGCGTATCCATTTTATTGTACCATTTTCCTGTTCTCTGTACAGCGCCTTGGCTTAAGGCGCTATATAAAACA
The DNA here is from genome assembly GCF_040938575.1 of Ambystoma mexicanum. NCBI lineage: Eukaryota > Metazoa > Chordata > Amphibia > Caudata > Ambystomatidae > Ambystoma > Ambystoma mexicanum. The sequence continues at coordinate 348,899,402 of NC_090925.1, read as the reverse complement.
TAAATAAATACAAATATCACTGTTTAACATCAACAACTGTAGTCATCGATTACCCTGGCCGGAGCATGTAGTAAGGCCATCTGAATAACTACTTGCATGCCACCAGGGACAAGAATCTACAGGTGAAGTGGTCCATACTGCCCACATCTGGTTGTCAAAATGTATGTTAACTATTCCTTTCACTTCCAGGTGTTGGTGGAAATCTTTATTTATTTCATTTGTAAAGCGTTCAACCACCCGGAGACTCTAGGAGCTGGTTACAGTGCAGAGTGTGGGTATATGCGCGCAAGGAGGCACGTAAAGAGAACAGCATATTTACAGTGTAAAACAGTCCAGGCTGGTCTGTGAGAATAGGAGTCTTGAGTTTTTTTTTAAAAAAACCCAGTAAGATTGTTCTGATCTTAGCTGATGTGGTAGGGCAGTCCAGATGTTGGTGGCAATCACTAGGAGGCTCAGCCCTCCCGATCTTTTTAATCTGATCTCGGCGGGATCAGATGGTGGGAGTTGATGTAGCGGGTGGGTGGGGTTGACTATGCCCTGGTGATCTTTTGTGCAAGGTGCTTCGGAGCAGTGTTAGAGATGCATTTGCGGGTGATGGCGAATGATTAAAGGTGATATGCTTGTGGATCTGGAGCCAGTGCGCATTTCTTCTGGCCAAGGTAATATGCTCTCTTTTGGAGATGTTCAGCCCTGCCCTAAGGGCATTGTTTTGCATGACCTGCAATCTGCTGATGTATGGGCTGATGTTCCGACCAATAGCGTGTTGCAGTAATCGAGTTTGAAGCCTATAAGGGCCTGTGCGATGGTGAAGTAGTTGTTGGTTGAGAGGAAGGACCTACAACCATTGATAAATTTAATAGTGTTAGCAACCGAAGATGCAATATCATTGACCTGTCTCATTAGTGACAGGGTGGAGTCAATGTTAATGCCAAGGGTTTTGACCTCATGTGACACAGGGATGATAATGCCGTCAATGACAAACGACTTGTAAGGTGGATAAGGTTTGCTAATAATGGATTGTGAACCAACCAGGAGGATTTCAGTCTTGTCATCGTTTAGATATAACATGTTTGTAGCCATCCAGGCTTGGATCGTTTGGTAGATACAGAGCAGTGAGTTGGAATCAGTTGAGAAGTTGCCAGTCAGTGGGAAGAGGAGTTGAGTGTCATCAGCATAGTTTGTGTAGGAGATGCCTAGATCTTCAAGTATGTCTAAAAGGGGCTTGGTGAAAATATTGTATAGTGTAGGTGAGACACAGGAACCTTGAGGAACCCTGCAGGAGACAGGACTGGAGGGGGGGGGGGCTGTCGCTCTGTCTGAGAAGACTCTCATGGTTGTGTTAGATCGAAAGGAAGAAATCCAGGCGGTTGCTTCTGCAGAGAAGTGGGCAGTGGTAATGAGGAATGGCACAGGATTTGATGGTCAACTAGGTCGAAGGATGCCAACAAATCCAAGAGGAGGAGGAGTGCCGCCTTACCTGAGTCTTTGATGTTTCCCAATTGATTTTTTAAATCAAGAAGGACTGCTTCCGTTCTGTGGCCGGGATAAAAGCCTGACTGGCAGAGGCTCAGGCGATTGTAGGATTCCAGATGCATTTGGATCTGGAGCTAAGCCGCCCAGTCCAGTATTTTAAGAAGGAATCGGACTGTGGTGATAGGGCAGTAATTGGAAGGAATGGCTTGGTCTAGCGTGGTTATTTTTAGTAAGGGCTCAACCGTCTTTTTAGTTGAATGGTACTGAGTTGGATGCGAGGAGGAGTTAATGAGGTTAGAGAAGAAAGGGGCCAGCTCTGTGGCACACTCCTTGATGATTGAAGCAGGGCAGATGTCGCCTTGATATTTGGAGGGTTTGAACCCTTTGGTGATTAGAGTGACCTTAGCTAAGGAGACTGGTTTGAAGATGAAGGGATTTGGGCAGTCAGCAGTGGGTGGGCGGTCAGGTGGGGCAGGGCTGACGTTTTTTAGATTTATCATATGCTGGAGCATCTCAATTTTGCCAGTGAGGGCGTTTTTGAATGTTGAGGTACCAGGAACTGTCTTTGGTGCAGCAGTCTGGTAGTGGAGCGGGGGATTCAAGCTCTCGTAAAATAGAAAATGATGACTACAAAAAATGATGACTACAAAGCCTCAACCTTGGCTCACAATTCCAAATGCAGGTTTATCCCTGACTTCCAACTCTGCATGGAATGTCAAAAGCAGCTTGAATAGCTTAAGTTTTTATGCGAGGTCCGACGCCTACAAGAGTAATGTAAGCTACCAAACGTCAAATACAAAATTTGCTTGCAATGCTGTGTGTAACCACACTTCCAAAAACACATCCTTCAAGAAACAAGGAACATGCTGACACTAGAGCCTCTTTCATTCAGAAAGCAATGGACCAGTTGTGGAAGGAGATGGCCCACATCCTTGCCAAGCCCAGTTGAAGTTGTCAACCTTCAGTATAGAAATTGGTAGATGGAGGCAACAAGCAACCACATGAACGCTGATGTACATGTCACTAGAGTGGTGCGCACAACCATGTTGGCATGATGTGTAGAGCCACAGACCAGGCCAGAAGAGATGGTTGTTGCCAATGCCAACTCCAAATGGCCAAGAACAAGGCAAACTATGTTGACTGCCTAAATGTCGAACCGCAATCCAACGAAGAAGAAGGGTAAGTGTTTTATGTCTGCTCCACAGACAGCAAACTCATCACAAGCCTACAGTATCTTGCTGTCAGAATAAATGCTTTTGCTAGAAGAGCTCACCTGTGCCTTCTTACGCATGGACTTTCTTTCTGGGATTTCTGTTAAGTGCCAGTTTCATGGAGAAAGGGGCGAGCCTCTCCACCCTGGCTATTGGCAGAAACTCAGGCCAGGTAGCCCAGGGGAAAACTGGCAAGGAAGGAAAAAACCTACGAGTTGTTAGGCGAATAGTGGATCCTGATGAAGTAGCTGGCGGTAGAATCTGGACAATAATCCACTGAGCGAGAACAGAGGCTCTAAACAATGGCAGTTTGGTAAGTAGATCCAAGACAGGGAGTTGGAGGGAGGATCAGGAGCCAGAACGAGAGAGGTTAGGAGGACAAGGAAAGGGAGGCAGGAAGGGTGAAATACGGAACAAGAGAGACAGGCAACAGAGTACCGAGTGCTGAGTTGGACAGAGAACCAGCGTTGAGATGCAAGATGCTCCTCTCCGGGCTTCTGGGCTGGCGAGGAAAGCCCGAAGACTAGACCGCTTAATTTGTTTCACTGGAGGAAAGTGGAGGACCATATTGGCAGTAAAAATGGCACCAGCGATTCGGAAGCAGAGTCTCCAGGCAGACCATAATGACCACGGACGGTGAGGTATGACACCGGCCAAAACCAATTCTCAGTGACAAAATTAATATTGTCACCATCAGAGACTAGCGCCTCTTTCAATGTACTGCTGAAGAAATTCAGTCAAATTACCCAAGTGTCAACACTTGAACCTACTATGGTCAGGATCCTAACCTTCAGATTTTGCATACTTATCCCATTGCTAGGATCTTCACATCTGAACTAGAGCACAATGACTGCAAGACCACAGACATGGCTGAATAGGCTGCTCAGCACAGAGGCAGAATGTCAGGACCAAATAAAGTTAATCTCTAACACAAAGGAATCAGTGGCAGAAAGGGCAACATAGGTAAGCGCCACATAAGCAAGACCGTCCAATCCAGTGCAGTCAAGCACAAACACACAACATTTAACATGTCGGACAAAGTCAAAATAACAGTTCTTTTAAAAGGCAAGCATCATAGAAATCATGGAAAGCCCTCACCCTGGCGTTCTCAACAAAGCTATCCGGCATAAGGTGGAACAACTAGGTTAAGTCTACATCTCTGTCTACATGTGCCTTCCGCGCCAGGTGATTGATTCGTAGAGGAAGACCCATTGGCCCTCAGTACACGTATGGCTCCATCATGTCCCAAACTTGCTTTTTGCTGGAGGTTTTTCCTCCACATCATCTACAATAAATGGAGGAATTATCAACAGTGGAATTGCCGTGGTGAGCCTTGCAGCAGAGGTGTGCAGTCATTGCAGGAGAGAGGAGAGTCTGTTGTTGTGCTCTACTGCTGAAGGAGGTGTGTCTTCATTACAAATACCTGAGCACAGCGCAGAGAGTGCCGCTGAGCTGTGCAGCATAGGTGTGCAGTCATTGCAGGAGAGAGGAGAATCTGTTGTTGTGCTCTACTGCTGAAGGAGGTGTGTCTTTGCTACATATACCTGAGCACAGCACGGAGCGAGCCGCAGAGCTGTGCAGCAGAAGTGTGCAGTCATTGCAGGAAAGAGCAGAGTCTATCGTTGTGCTCTACTGCTGAAGGAGGTGTGTCTTTGCTACATATACCTGAGCACAGCACAGAGTGCGCCGTGGAGCTGTGCATCAGAGGTGTGCAGTCATTGAAGTCTGTGCAGGCCGGGCAGCGAGAGCCCGGAGAGACGGCTGATGGGAAACTTCCTTCCTTCATCTGAAAAAAGCTTGCTGACTAACTTGGAGGTTTGCTGAAGGTAAGATCACGACTGAAAAGACTGTTGTACAAATGGGTGTACAATCGAGGTGTGTTACTACATTGACATTTTAACATCTGGCATTCGCAGTTAAACCTCACGGGTCAGAGCAGGGATGTCATTTCACCAAAATGCCAGGGGTAGCAGAAGTGACATCACAATGCCAGGCCCCTGCAAGTGACACCACAGGAAGTGATGTCATTTGACCCCACCCTGTGTGACATCAGAGGAAGTGATGCCATTTGACCCCACCCCAACACCACATCACAGAAAGTGGCATCATAAAGCATTATCCCTCAGTAGACTAAGAAAAATATAGTTATGATATCACTGTATTGTGACATTTCATACAAGAATGGATCATCATATGTAGCAGTGTGTCAAGGCCCATGTTGCCATAGGAAGTGCATGAACCCAAATCCCCCCTTCATGTGGATCCACCCTGTTATTTCAACAGGACTACAGAGCGAAATCACATTCTGTCTCAAGATCATTTTTGCATTGGAAAACTCAGTGGTGACGGTTTTTGGTAGTAGGTCTTCATAGCTGGCAGGCAGGAATGCACATTCTCACAAAGAAGAAATTCAGCATTTTGCAAGTTAAGATAGTGTTAGTTTATTCAAACAGTAACACTTAAACCCCCTTCTCCTCCAACCACTACTGACTACCGTGCCTGGACTGCAAGTGTGGAACATTAGTGCTACTTCTATGTTAGTTGCCCCGTTCTGGTTTTTTTATTTTTTAAATCTGATCACCCTACCTGTCCATCCTTTGGAATATGATTATGGGTTACTCCCATATACTACATACATAAAGCCCCAACATCTTTTTTAGTAGCACTCAGACTGGACGTCTTCTCTGCTGCTTCTAATAATTAAAGGCAATGGGCCTCATTCCGAGCCTGGAGGTAAGGGAAAAACGATGCCGGTAAAGGATTACCGGCATCGCTTTCCGGTACGGGCTATTCTGACCTGTCAGACTGCTATTTACGGCACCGTAAACTACGATGCCGTAATTATCGGTCTCGGGTCGCGCGCGCACCCCACCATGCTGAAAGTTGCGGCATGGTGTAAACTGGAGCTGATCCCAAGTAAGGAGCACACGTAAATAACGGCCTCCTTAAGGCCGCAAAGTACCTTACCGGCATGGAGTACATACAGGCATCTCAGAGAAGGAGTAAAGAACCCTGAGCAGTGGTACCCAGAGCCACAGGTGCACACAATCAGCACAGGTGGAGGCAATGGAGTCTGCCACAGCAGAAAAGGAGCACACACCACACCCCCTCCCACACCAAGATGAGACCAATAGTGGTAGCAGCACATGAAGCAGGAGGCCCTGCCAGCAAGGGCACAACCACAAGAACTACACCAACAACACCAGGCCCCCCCACTGAGGAGACAGTGGAATTGCCGTGGTGAGAAGGAGGGGGAGACAGGCCCAGCATGCAGCACCAGTGCAGACTCTGTCACCACCCCAGCAGCCCCCATTCCAACGCAGCAGGTCCGGACCCTCAAGGAAACCCCTGAGCAGATACACCCCCCCTATCAGCTTGACTGTGACACCATCACCACCATATTTGGGCCGCAAAATAACGCGATAAGCGAGCAGCATACAAATACACACCGCTATCCCGGCACAACTGAAGGTGTTGCCTGTGCCCCACACCCATGCCACAGGCACCTACCAGCACACAGTGGGGCCCATGCATGCCATGTCACAACCGTCCATTACACGGACGCAGAAACAAGTGCTGGATCACCTCCCCAAGCATACAAGGGGCTACAAATCCCTAACATGGACTACACAGGAGATATACGACACAAATGTTAGCCCCCATGCATTGGCAGGCATGCCAAATTACATGGGTGCCCCTGACAGCACCCACGTGGATTAGGTGGACCAGCATGTCATGCAGGTGGCGGATTGCAACTGCAAGCAATACCACTCCCCCAACGTACAGACGGAATGCAACGCAAGCAAGAACATCACACATGGGTGGGCCCGACATTAAGGAACAACTCATGACTCAATGTGCCAGCTGAACTCCACGCTACCGTGCCGCATGGGGCGACATGCAGGATGACGTGCCTGGCTGCTTGGTGAGTCGTCTGACTGTGTCATGCCAGTGCATTGGTGCCATGAGGTGGGTGCCTGCATGAACAAACTGGGTCGGAATGATGAAGCCAGTGCACGATGTTCATCCCACCAAACACTGTGCCACAGAACCAGTGTACCGGCACATGAGTACAGATTCCCACATCGATGGAGTAAGGCACACACCAAAGACACCATTACCAACATCTGACAAGGCCAAATCCCACAACACATGCACCACTCATTGGCGGCCCCCACAACCGTAAGGGCATATAGGAAGACGCACTGCATATGTATAATGTGGCTGCCTCCAGCATGTCACCACACCAGAGAGTCATCCCTGGGAGTGGATTGGACTGAGGGCAGCAGGGATACCACACCACATCACCGGTTCGCCACACCCATAGGAGTGGTGGAATTCACCATATTATGGATCAGAGCAGTATGATAAATATGAGCCACTGACTACAGCCAACACACCCAACTATGGATTCACACAGTACACAGCACTTCATAGATATAACATCAAGACTGCTGCATGCATCAACGAAGTACGTACCACGAGATGTGTGTGCCATTGTTCATGGACCATCTCGTAGACGCGCCCCCCTACAGCATTCCATTGCACTGGACACATATTGTGGCCATGAATGGCCTGAATACATCCATGGACATGTGCGTATGGGCATCAATGACCTGCTGCCATGTCAGACAAGTTCAGTCCTCCACCATGACATACCAAACACTTACCTTAATTGGCTAGACATGCAGGTGTTGGTGGCTGTCCCTTGATACCATGGTACGGGACCCTGTCAGAAACCCACAGAACAGGCCCGGGGAGCCCTGAAATACTGGCCATACCCGTGCATGCGTGCAGATGAAGCAGTCACCTGGCTTGCATAAGGCACATATGAGTTGCCGAAGCTGGACTGGTGGGGGACCCATCCACTGGAATGTGGTGTCCAAGACCCCCATGTCATGTGTAAAGCTGGACAAAATGTGCATCCCTTGGAATGTGGCTCTGTCCACTGACATGGGACTGCTAGCACCAGATGAAGATGGAGTGAAGGAGGAGGAAGGGGCAAGACAGCATCATGGAGGCGGTGCACGGGAGGGACATGTCGTGTGGCAAACATTGGTTGGACATAATAACCACAATACAAGTCAGCAGAGGGCGGCATCACATGGGCACACAGGGCACTGGGTGTGCATATACTTGTAGACCATGCACTGTCAGACATCATTATACACATGCTCAATGATGAATGTCCACAAAGGTTAAACTTTGCAACTCCAATGGTGTGTTGAAAATATAAATGGATGAGTGTGAACATTCCCTCCACCCTCCCACCCACCTCCCCCCAACTCCACAACAAACCCTCACCTCCCACGCGCTTCCCCCCAACTCCATAACAAACCCTCACCCCTCACCCACCTCCCCCCCAACTCCACAACAAACCCTCACCCTCCACCCACCTCCCCCCAACTCCACAACAGTAGTCCCGTGTTCTCCATTAAGGGCACATGTGGCAGCAATGCAGATTAATCCATGCTCCCGGGGCCCGGGGGAGGCATGTCTCGGCGCCGCATGGAACGCAGAGTACGTTGCGGCGGGCTTGCCGGGGTGGATCGGCTGGATGAGGGCGTGTCCTCCTGCTGAGGCTGCTGATTGGTATTCGCAGCCTCAAGGGCATCTGTAATGCGTCCTAGGATGGCACATAATCTGTTGCTGCTCTCTGTGACCGCCTGACGCATTTCCCTGAGCTCATCTAGCCACTCCACCCTGGCCTGGCGGCTGTCCTCCATGAACCCAGTGATGAGGGCAGTCAGCTGACTTGCACGTAGTGCATCCATTGATGCTTGTTCATCCCTACAGGGTATTGGGCCTACATGCCCTGGCATGTCCTCGACTGGGGAACTGGGACCAGGATCAGCGTCTCCCTGTGTATCGGCACGTGCACTACGGCCAGGTGTTTCAGGCTCCTGTTGCGCTCACCTGGCTCCCACAGGGGCGTCGGTCAGACCCAGACACCTGCGGTCTCCACCCACGTGATGCGTAATGCAGCGTTGACTGACTGGATCTGCCCTCCTAATCTTGTCTGCTTAACCCGTAGAAATATTCTGCTGCAAGTGGAGAGATGGATTTAGCCACTTGTAGATTCAAGTGATGGCACCCCCACAGTCCTCCCCAACTAATCACCTCTGAAATGCCCTCACAGCAATCTCACCTTATATTCTTGAAAGATGAGCTCTCCATCCTGCGTGGATTTGCAGGGGCGCGTCGATTCCAGTTACTTCACTGGTTTGAAGGCTCGGGAGAGTTCCGGAGAGTATTGACTCTGAGGTTCCTGGTGAGGACCAGTAAGTACTAAGTTCATACAGTTCAATATGTCTGATGTTCACTCTTGTTCCCCCCTTCCTTTCTTGTCTTGCAGCTGGCTCGTGAAAAGATGCTCTTGTGGCAGCTGGTGGCGCTCAGGTAAGAGTCTGTATTACCTGGCGCTGTCCAGTAAATGGTGCACGAGGAAAACGTGTTGTTTTGTCTCTCTTTACAGATGCGGCACGTGAAAATATGGAGAGTCACAAAAGGATGCCTCCGGTGGTAAATCAGGTAAGTCTATGGTGGTAAGAATTATATTTGTTGGTTCCCTCAGCTCACCTTGTGGTTTTCTTTTGTCTCCTACGTGCCGAAGTTCGGCGAAGAAATGATGGAGGCAGCGCCGACCCGAAGGATGCTGTGAAGAATGGTGAGTATGGCGCGGCGCTGCAGCTGGAGGTGCGGCGCGTGCAGAAATGATGTTCTTTACAGGTCCGGAGACAAGATGGATCCAGAATCAGGTGTGTAATAGAAATAGGTTTGTTTTCTAACCTTGTCCCTTTCTTTCCTCTTTGTTTTAGGAGCTCTGGATTCGAGGCGGGCGTGGCAGAAGACTGGATGCAGGCTGCAGGCACGGTGAGTGTTACACTGCTGGATGCAGAATAACGTGAAGCGTGTGTTGCTGGTCGGGCGCGGTTTAAATGGCCTCAAAAGTAGTCCCAGGTAAGAAGTCCCTAGAACCACACCTGAGTAAAAAATTGGCCCTGTAGAAAAATAGTCCCTTTCAGGCTTCATGTTGGATTGGAGTCATTTGCAGCATGGTCTACCTGAGGTAAGTAATGACTATGAGCCTGGCGCCTTAGGCGCCAGGACTGATTCCTACTATGAGCTTGGCGCCTAAGGTGCCAGGACTGAACCCAGATAGCCCCTAGCCGGGGCTGCTGAGGTTTTACTAACTGTCTAGATGCCTGCTCCCGGGGCTGATGGGCTTGGTCCGGATGCCTGGGGGTAGGCATCATGACAGCACTCCCCCCCCCCAAGGCCCCTCCTAAAGTTGTTCTTCCCCTGGGCCCTGGTTTGTCTGGGAAGTTCCGATGGAATCTTTTCACCAACCGAGGTGCATGGACGTGGTCACTAGCTTCCCATGACCTTTCTTGTGGTCCGTAGCCCTTCCAATCGATTAAAGAAAAAAGTTTTGATTTAACCATCTTGGAGTCCAGGATATTTATTACCTCAAATTCAGGTTCTCCATCTATCAAGATGGGGTCGGGTGGTTTGGTTAATCTTGTTCCTGGTTGAACTGGTTTTAAAAGTGAAACATGAAAGACAGGATGAATGAGCATATTAGAGGGTAATTCCAATTTGACGGCTACCGGGTTGATAATGGCCTTAATAGTGTAAGGTCCCAAATATCTAAGGTTAAAAGTCAGAGTTCTCTTCAGAGGTATGTGTTTTGTAGCCAGCCAAACTTGATCCCCAATCTGGTATTGTGGAGTTTCACTTCTATGTTGATCAGCATTCTTCTTATATTTCTCATTTGCTTGTTTCAAATGTTCTGTTGCCTCTTTAAAGGCTTGTGTAATAGTAGAATGCAAATGACTAAATGCAGGCATTTCTAAATGCTGAGGCGAATCTAGTTCTGAGGTTCGAGGGTGATGTCCATATATGGTATAAAAGGGGCTTTGTCCGGTTCCTGAATGCACAGAGTTATTGTATGCATACTCGGAAATCCATAAAATATCTTTCCAATTACTTTCGGTCTGGTGTAGCCAGGGCTGGACTGCCCCACCAGGACATCCCCTGGTAGGCCTCTGGCCGGTAGGGCCTCTTTTTGAGGGGAAGGATACACACATGCACATTAAGCACATGTGATTTCACCTCAGCCTGGGTGGTTTGCCCTGAATGGCAGGCGCTGCAATTATTTTTCTTCCCAGCAGCTGGGCTTCGCCCGCGCCTACACATGAGGTACTCCTGGGCTGGGCACCTGATTGGAACCGGACGTGCCCTGCAGCCCAAGCTGCGCACAGTGCCCCCATTGGCAGCGCACGCATCCTGGCAGGTCAGCAGGGTAGGCTGCAGGCGGCCTGTCCGGGATGCGTGACAGGCTTAGCAAGCCGCAAGATCGATGTGGATTGTCAACTAAGGAGGTAAGCAAGACGCTGAACGTCACTATCATGAAGGAACTTTATCTAGGGATTATGTGATCTTTTGCTCAACGGATCTCGTTCCTCGAGTAAACAACTCCCCTCCCTGGCCTGCCCCTCCTTTAAGTTCCCTTAGTCTAGACCCACTAGACTCACTGTCTGAAAGTAGGGGGACTGGTGGCTGTCAGCGAGGGCCTCCACCATCGACTTGGCGGCCGCTTTGTAACTCTACTTCTATGGTAGGTAACCCACACTCTCCTTGTATTGAATCTCCAGACAGTACACACATGCCCATGTTTCATAATCTGCCGCACTGGTATCGAACAAGAACGTTGCGCAACCTAAAATCAATTCACCCTGGTGTTTGTGTAATAGAACTTGTACTGTGTAGAATAGATTTTAAAACTGCTGCCATGGTGTGACAAGACCCTAAGCTGTCACACGTTTCCTCAGTTTTCAGCCTTCCCGTCTCCATCACAACCAACTCGCTGAGATCATATTACCTCAAACACGCCCCTAACAATCTCAAAGGTATAAAAAGTGGGAAACGCACGCACGTATGTTGCGAGATTGTCACGATACATACAGGGGTGGACTGGGAACCAAAAGAGGCCCTGGAAATGATTTTCAAAGTGGCCCCATACCACACATTTTAAGTAATCCCAACCCTTTTCCTATCAGAGAATGTGAAAATTAAATACAAAATAGGCCCAGCGTGCAAAGGCCCACCGGGAAATCTACAGAGTACCCTGTAGGCCAGTACAGCCCTGGATACATACGGTATGTCCCTCGCCTGCCCGGGCCGGCACTGACCATGGAATTACTGGAGAGCCACTAAAAAGGGCGGCCCGACCAATCCCATGCGCAGAACATCACCGGCCAGCTCCTAGAAAGCCAATGTCCTCTTCTAGGCGCTTCAGCAATCAAGGGCCAGACTCCCGGGTGTCTTTTGGGCAGACTCCTTGAGTTTACATAGGCATAGATGAAAATGCCCCCTCACCCTCCCATACCAGTGAAGTGTCTTCCATACACAGAAGAGATGGCAGGTCTCAAGAGTGCGGTTTTACGTCACGGAATTTACTCACTTCCGTCACTCATCTATTCATGTGTCTGTTCTAAAATTCATACAATTCAACCGCCGCCCCCCCCATCCCCATCACTCATAAAGGGGAACTTTCTTACTGTACCATGTCTTGTCCTGGAGTCTCCTCCAGCCGATCAGAGGCAGAGGGCTCTCCCTCCCCAGTAGCATGTATACCCTATGGGAAGGGTCTGACATGTGGCCCTACCCCCACGGGCCTGCCTGGCCAGGAGCCCCGCATGGCTTGTTCGGCGCCGCCGGGGGGGGTGAAGCAGAGCCCACTGTCGCCCTCTCACCGCTCTCGCCCAGCAGTGTACTAGTGTGATGTTTGCTCAGAGCAGCTGCCGACGGGCCCGTGAAACGTATTCACACCGCGTGGGCTTTCTGTTAGCAGTAGGGATGCGGATGTCGGTACATTTCATTTTTTTCAGTGTTACTGCAATCAGTTGTCAGAATATTGAGCAAGTATTTAACATTCCTCATGAGGTACCATTATTTTGGTCAATCCTGCTTTATAATGTAATCTATTGTTTAAGACCAACAGTTTACCAAGTTAAATGCTAGGTTTCATTTACGATTTCTTTTATTTGGCTTTTAAATATGTTTGTTAACGCTGGGGGAAATGTGTATTGTTTATTTTTGGGGTATATGATAAATGCTATTAAGTTGCATTGGGTTCTTCGCCTTATCACTGTAAAGCTCCATGTTCCTACTCGGTTTCCTTATCTGCGAAAGTTAAGCGTTAATGCAGCTGACCGGCCCTAGTCCTGGGGCCTCCGGAGGGCCGCGGGGCGCTGCACAGGCAGCCACAATTGACGCCTTCGCAGATCAATAACCACTGCATTTGTCCATTTGCCTTTTTCTGCCAATTATTCCTTTCCGCATGTACCCCACTGCGTTTGCTCTTTTCACACAATCAATTGGCATGACACAGTATTTCAAATGGCAAACTTGGCCGCAGTTTTATTTCCATGACAACAGAATTATTTGTACACATTTGTGAACTTCAGTCTGCAAGTGTGGCGCTTGCTTGCCGGATTTCCCTAGCTTCCCCCTATACTTTGTATAGTAGGCCCCCAACTCCCCCGACCCATTGTACCTGAGCCTATCCTGCCCGTGCAGGTGTCCGTGGGTGGGGAGAGCGCCGTTTGTTTTGGGGGAAGCTGAGCCTCATTCGTTACCACCAGACGCCCCCGCCGTTTAGGCTGTATAGTAGGCCCCCAACTCCCCCGACCCATTGTACCTGAGCCTATCCTGCCCGTGCAGGTGTCCGTGGGTGGGGAGAGCGCCGTTTGTTTTGGGGGAAGCTGAGCCTCATTCGTTACCACCAGACGCCCCCGCCGTTTAGGCCCCCAAGAGGCGCTGGTTCGGAAGAGCGAAGACCCATTCCGTTTCTTTCTGGCTCGTCCGGAGTCTATCATTTGTGCTTGGTTGCCCAAACACCGCCAACACTGTCCCATGTAGCCCTGGCCGTCCTGCGACAGCGACGTCCAGGTGTCACCCTCCTTCCTTGCCCTTTCGTGGGTGGGCGGGTGGAAAACGAAAGCCTTCTGTGGCGGCGAGTCGGCGGCCGGGTCCCACTGCAGGAGCGAGTTGACTCTGCAGCCCGGCCCTGCCGCTTATAAGGCGCTCGCCCCGCCTTTTTCTTTTGCGGGCTTTTGGGCTGTTTTGGCGCCCTGGCGCCGCTCCGCCCCCTGCCCTCCTTTTCCCAGGGGGAGGGTCCCAGGTTACCGGCGACATGACCCCGCAGCGGTTACCATGCTGCCTCCTCCATTTTGTTTTTGGGTCTTTCGTCGTCAGCGACATAACCACTGCATTTGTCCATTTGCCTTTTTCTGCCAACTATTCCTTTCCGCATGCACCCCACTGCGTTTGCTCTTTTCACACAATCAATTGGCATGACACAGTATTTCAAATGGCAAACTTGGCCGCAGTTTTATTTCCATGACAACAGAATTATTTGTACACATTTGTGAACTTCAGTCTGCAAGTGTGGCGCTTGCTTGCCGGATTTCCCTAGCTTCCCCCTATACTTTGTATAGTAGGCCCCCAACTCCCCCGACCCATTGTACCTGAGCCTATCCTGCCCGTGCAGGTGTCCGTGGGTGGGGAGAGCGCCGTTTGTTTTGGGGGAAGCTGAGCCTCATTCGTTACCACCAGACGCCCCCGCCGTTTAGGCCCCCAAGAGGCGCTGGTTCGGAAGAGCGAAGACCCATTCCGTTTCTTTCTGGCTCGTCCGGAGTCTATCATTTGTGCTTGGTTGCCCAAACACCGCCACGCCACTAAGTGGGTTCTCGCCCACTGTGGCTCCCTCCTTCCTCTCTCCCACTCGTAACTCCAGCACTTTGGTACAAATGTTCCAGAAAAGAGCTCCATCTCTTTTGCGGACAGGTGTACCCCATCTCTAAGAAAGTACTTGGGCGCCTTTCCGTTGCTCAGGCCATGCCTGATTTGATGGACCCCTCTGCCCCTGCAGAACTTTGCAATGGCCCCATTCAGCTTCCTCCTTGATTTCTCCACTGCTGAGTGGTTCTTGCCCCCCCTCCATTGTGCCCTGGGGATAACTTCCGACCATATGATCTCTGTTTCGCCCAACTGTGCCGAGATCTCCTGCAATGAGCTCGTAATGTCCATCAACCAGACCCCCTTCCCCAGGCTGGTCAGGTCGTTCCCTCCCAAGTGTATCACCAACACCTCTGGCTTCGGCAATTCCTGCACTGCCCTTTTAGCTGAGCCCACTTCATCCCTGGCACCCTGTGCCCTTAATCCTGAACTCACTGGCTGCTAGCTCCTCCTGTTGCTGAGTCCAGCTTGCCTTGGCCCTTGAGGCGAACGAGTCTGACATACCTTTCGAAACCACCATGAGGGAGGCGCAGGTCAAGAGTAGGGTAGGACTCTTTCGGTGTACTATATAGCCCTTCAAACCAACTATGCCTTCTGCCCCCTTCTCCCGTTCCTGCCCCTTGCGTCCTCTACTGCCTCTGCCGGGTTTTACACTGCTACTTACACCACGACTCATGCACACTGCAACCTGCTTACTGACCCCGGGGGGATAAAGGCTGAGTCGGCTTTGTTGCTTTGTTAAGTTACCGTCACACTCTCAGTGCCAATGCTGTACCCACTCCATTGTTAAGACGCCAAACCATAGACAATGCTGCCTCACCCGATTTACCTTGTGGATTCGGCAATGCCTGCCACGTGGCCCCTGGGCACCCCTTTGCTACTCATATTATCCCCTGGGTCAACTGACACTATCCCTATACCAAAGCCACAGTTCACCAGCCCTAGCCTCCCCATTACTAGATTCTCTATTGACCTTGGCCCACTGAAAGGCTGCGCCTACCTTGCTGACCTGCTTGATCAAACCTGCTCCGGAAGCCACCTCGAGCCCCCAAATGCCTACCTTGCCCCCCATCTCAGCAACTGAGGCCCTTCTAGTACAGGCCGTGAACCGCAGTTGTTAGGTTTGCAGCCAGACACTTCCCCACTGCACTACATAACATGGAGAAAATTACAAACACGCGACAGTGAAAAGTCCCATTCCGCTACTGTGAGTTTTGGGGAACACTATTGTATTGGTTCTTGGGGGTAGAACTTGCACCCTTTAATTGCTTTCAACCCACTTTTGGACGAAAAACATCCTCTTCATTTTGTGAGTGTGTGGATTTTATGAATGGCCACTGCTATTCGCACCGTTCAATTTGGGTGTTTATGTAACACAAATAAACTGAAATGTGTATATTCCACCTTGACCTGCTAATTTCAGGTGATGCACCTCCCCTTGTATTTGTCAATGCGTCCCCCCACTTTAATTTTTTGGGCTTGGCCCCAGCAGCAAATTGCACTGCCGTGCGCCCCAACTGAGCACAGCAATAGTCAACCTCACCTTCACTTCGCCCCAAGACGGTTCACCCCCAACCTGGGCACAGCCACCTCACCTTCACCCCCGTTGCTGCCCCCTGGCTTGATATACCCCTTTTGCTCTAGCGTTTGTACTCTGATCTTACCAACCTGTACTGACCACACCCTAAAAGCGACCCACACTTCCGAGCGTCCCCCTGGCGCTATGTTGTTGCCATCCGCCCCCAGTCCGTTTGTAAACGGAACATGCCGCTGGCCGGCGTATCCTTGCTGTTAACTGCCTGCTCTGAACATTCCCCATACTATACTCAGAAGCCAGCGGCACCACAGCACCCCTTCTTACTCCCAAAACGGCCCCATGTGAGTGACACGGACTCTTCAACTTAACAAGAGAATGCGGTGCCGACGCCCACGCAGTTCATATGCTAATCCATTGTTACACCTTGGTCTGTCGCGCAATTGTCTTCCCACCGCTGCATGGTGCCTGATCCACCTTGCAAAAGATTTACTCCTGCGCCTGAAGCACTGGAGCCCTCCAAAGGGTCATAGCCTAACGTGTAAACTGGATACACCGCAATAAGTCAGAGAAGTTACCTCGCTATTGAACTCACAATAGCCTGCAACCGGCAACACAATCAAAATGACCGCAATGAATAATTCTCTTTCCCCTTATCCTTGCCATCAAACCACCCCATGTGATCGAGCAGCCCTTTCCTGCTACTGAACAGCACCTTTACAACCTGCCTGGTTCCGCTACGAGACACCCGCCCGTAGCCGACCATACAACGAGATAGAATGTCAAAACTCCTCTTTTCCCCCACCGTTGAAGAGAACAATGTCCCCTCCACATAGCTCAGCTCAGAGCCAAGCCCCTTACTTGTAAATCACCAACACAAAGTCAATCCCCATTCTCTGCAACCCCTGCTTCTGAACAACTGTTTTCACCTGGTTCGTCTGTAGTTAGCAAGGCGTTTAGTTGGGAGAGACTAGCCAATTATCTGTCATTATTCATGCAGCATGCTTGCACAGCCCTATGACCAGCACCCGCTTAAGTCGCTAGAAATCACTGATGCAAAGTGCCCGCCCTGGGCGAATATAATAAATTAGCATATATATAGCACTATGAACCCTCAGACTTCTGAGCGCTGCTCATCTCCCTGGTGTGTGATGACCATTTATCGACTTAAAGGTTGAGTTTGGTTGTGGGGGATGTTGTCCCTTGGGGAGGGTGTGCAGCCACTTTTTAGCACTCGGCCCCATACCATTATGGCCTCGCTGACAACGATGGAGCAGTACCCCCTGAGTTGGGCAAGATCCCTCAGAGAAAGTGGTTACGCGTCGGTGTGCGTTTCGCTGCGTTCAGAAGCTGCCAACCTGCCAGCAAATCATAACATTATAAAAGGAATTAACATCGCACCGGCTGTATATGGACCTTCAGTGAAACGGCGATTTAACAGCACCCCCAGGCGGTGGCACCGCTCGCCTCCAGACCAGCAGAGGAGTCCACGCCAAGGTACAGCGACCCGAGACAGGTGCCATCTGAGCACGGCTGGCCATCCACGCTGTGTGACAATCTTAACAAAACGAGCCCAACCTTATTGTCTTAGATTTCTCGTTTGCAAATCCACCGTACCTAAAGTTCGGTCAGCTACCATGCAATTGAACCCATTGCTGTTTTCGCGACTTTTCCCTTTCCCCGCTACTGTTGTGACCTAACTCCTGATTGATTCTCTCTTCTCACTAGACTGTGCCGAACCGAATAATGGAGAGACTTTTGGCTTTAATTTTGCTGATCTCAATGCCCCTGTGCTCGGAGTCTCCCCTCAGTAGCTCAACCCTTGAGGAGCTTGGCTCGAACATAAGAATACAGGTATTCAATCGAGTAGTCAGAAACAACCACGGCCACGAGTTCTGGTTTCCCCCCGCCGGTTTCGCCCCACAGGATTGCCGCATTGTTGGGAATACTTCAGTTTTGGGGCAGATGGCAAGACGAACAACCGCCCGCGGCAGTGATGACAATGGTCATGGTAAACTCCTACAGCTTCCTTCTAGTAGCACCTCATCGTTGTTAACAGCAGATGGGTGAAATGACCATGCGCATTCAACCCTCCCTGCCCGACAGTTACGGCATTCTTGTGCCGCACCGCACATGGCGTGGCTCCCTACCCACAGAGCTGCTAATAATACCACGCCACCTCCTTCGTTGTACCGGCACACTACCACCGCTTCTATAAAATAACCGCTCCCAACTTCATGCTAGTGGCCGTCATAAAGAACTCTGCTGTCTTAAATGGCCACCCCCATACCACTACAAGTTCCAGGCTGCGCCGGTGTATAGCGGGGAAACGGTGCAGCTGGTGACATCCACTCATCAGGTCACCCCCACTTGTAGACCGACCGTTAAAGCGTGACGCCGGGCACCCACCCGCGAACACATGCCACCCAAATATCACACGTGACCATTCTACCCATGTAACACACAACTATTGGTGAGCGGGGCCCGTCGTGTAAGACAGTTATGGTTGCTCTGCCCGTGTTTTAATCCTTCAATTCTGCCCTTATGGCGAATCAGTAGGGGGACCACCCGTCCTCATTATCACCCAACTCGAAAGTATTGCGCCCCGCATTGATCCGTGACAAAGCGCCTGGGGCGCTGTGGCGCCCCACTTTCAGCCCGTCCCCCCGCGTACTCCAACAGGGTTAAAAACTCCCCAAATGACGCCTCACCCTGAGCGTGCCCCTGCGCATCCTGATGATAATTTAGCATCCGCACCCATCAGTCCTGACCCCTATTCCGCCTGCCAGCAACCCTGCGGCCTGTAAAGGGCGGACCCATTCCCCGCTCGGTTATTTGCACCCACCCTAATCCCCCCATGCCAAGGCTGAGTACTGGAAACTGCAACTACCACAATGCAATTTGGCAAACAACCCGCCGTGCTACAAGGCGCTCACCCATGCCTCCGTACACTTTCTCATTCTACTATGCAATTCCGTCCTGGACCTTCGTTTGGACCATCAGACCCGCCACCCCCGGGTCGTGTCTTCCGCCCCCTGTTACCTCGCAGCTATGCGGTCGTAAACCGCAGTCAGCCAGCCGCCTTTCCCTGTGTGGCAACCCGGACCAAGTGCTGATAGTGGGGGGAATGCCCGCATCACTTAAGCCTCGCGGCAAAAGCCGGCGCCCCGCGCCGCCCTTCGCTCCCAACCCGGTGGAGGAAATGCCTTGGCCTCCAAGCCTCCCGACAAAGGGTTGGCGCCTGCCGCCACCCATCAACTCCACGCCCTACCTTAGCTAAGCCTGCAGACCTCCGGGAAAGACCACTGTTCACCAGCTTCCCAACGACCGACTCCTTCCCGGGCTGGATCTTCTGGAACTGCCCCCGCCGGACCGCTTCCTTCACAATCCGCCAACCGGAAATCAGGAGCTGGAAAAACGAAAGCCTTCTGTGGCGGCGAGTCGGCGGCCGGGTCCCACTGCAGGAGCGAGTTGACTCTGCAGCCCGGCCCTGCCGCTTATAAGGCGCTCGCCCCGCCTTTTTCTTTTGTTAGCCCTTCGCGGGCTTTTGGGCTGTTTTGGCGCCCTGGCGCCGCTCCGCCCCCTGCCCTCCTTTTCCCAGGGGGAGGGTCCCAGGTTACCGGCGACATGACCCCGCAGCGGTTACCATGCTGCCTCCTCCATTTTGTTTTTGGGTCTTTCGTCGTCAGCGACAGAACAGGCTCTCACTTCGCCTCTTGTGTTTGCGACCTCAATGCCACCCTTTGCCCTTGCCATCGCCGCCTTGTTCTCAATGCCACCCTCGCCTCTAATCTGTTCCTGACATCTCTTAACCCATTCCTACACCATTCGATACCATGACATGTGTGTACATTACATTGTGGATGATTGAACTCAGTGGTACTTATTTTATTGACATCATAAATATGAAATGGCAAGCATCCACTCCTGGCTGCCACTACTCAAACCTCCAACATGTATGTTTCATCGGTTGCAGCAATCTGTCAGTGGCCCCGCCCCCCTTGAGCTGGGATGGGTTTACTCATGTATTTATTCATTTATGTGTGTGTTGACATCTGGCTGAGTTCACAAATGGGGTTTATATGTTGGGTGTCATGTGTATAGCGCCCATCTGCCAATGTTAAGGACTTGTAGCGCTTTGGGCAGTCTTGATGTAAGAAGACTACCAAAATGCCAGTGGTGCACTGTATATGACCACTTTACATTGCAAAGAAAGGCATGGCGGGTGCACTTTGAAAGGCATACACTTCTGGACTGTGCATAGAATCATAGAGGCTGCATTAGAATGCGAAGGCATAATGATGTATTAAAGGGCATGGGATGCATGCAGGGCTCATTAAAGCGTGCAAAAAACATGCGGGTAAATGAGGATAAGAATTGGTGGGACGCCTTGGGCTGCATTGTAGGCCCTGGAAGGCAGCGAGAAGAATAACGCTGCACAGCAAGGTAAATTAAAGACACGGGCGGGATGCATAACGTGGAGAAGTAGTGTTAGAAAGACGGGTGCCACAAAAAGCTGTAAAATGTGTGTTGAAGGCATGTACGATGCATTGTGGCCGGTTTTGCATAACATGGCTCTGCAGTCTTATATAAGAAGCATTTGGTGCCCGGTCACTGAAGAAGCATTTATCGACAGATGTGTCTCTCCCGCGAGAGAATGGTGCTAGGGGCCAAGGTCAGACATTTCCCCATTCGGGCGGAAGGCGGCAGCGCCGCACTAGGCGCTATATACGACCCCACTCACCTCCCAGCCACTTGGAAGAGATGTTCTGAAGCAGGGTGAAGGGATGCAAAAGAAACTGACCAAGAGGTCGCTGCCCGCCAAGGAGCAGATGAAAATGTTGGTGGCCGGGCGTCCGCATGGGCCTCTTGCACACCATGATGAACACCACCAGGCTGTTGCCCAGCAGGGCAAGGGTAAAGATGAAGATGTAGAGGACCAGGAATACCACCTTGACGCTCGGGGCAACTCAGGCCAGGGATGTAGACCAGGGGCTTGATGCCGTAGGCTGCGATGAACTGCTGCCGGGTCATGTTAGTGCTTGTGGAGCAGGCGGGTCAGCACCTCAGCAGTGACGTTGAGACGGCCATCCATGGTGGGTCCACAAGGTCCTGCGACAACACTGCTGCACTGGAGTCTGTGGGAGTACCTAAACCAGCTGCAAATGCAGGCCATCAATAAATCCTTCAGGTTGGCGCAACTGCTTTCTATCCAATGAGGAGGGGCCGCATGCATCTCTTGCCCATTGGATTCACTGTTAGGATTATAGCTCCTTGAAGTTCGGGCAACGATCTACCTGTCACTCAAGGTGGATCACTGAGGGGGGACAAAGGAGGGGGGCGGGGTTTGTGGAGAAGTTTGCTGTGGACCCAAATCAGCTGCATGGGTGCGGGCATCAAAAATTCTACCTGGTGCGGCAGGCAGCTGCTTTGTACCATTTGAAGCAGTGACGCGTCTTTCGCTCCTTTGCGCCAATATTAGGATTATAACCCCTAGAAATGTTCCCTGTCAGCAAGGGTGAAGCGTGCAAGGTTTGCCACCCAAACGCAACAACATGGGGTGGCCAACAATTACTCTACCTGGAGTGTGTAACTTTTGCTTACCCCCTACGGCAGTCACGCACCTATGGCCCCTTCTGCAAGTTTAGGACTATAGCTCCTTGAAGTTCATGCAACAATCGATCTGAGGTCTAAGGCAGATCAGTGCCGCAAGGTGGGATAGGAGTCTGAAGGGGTCCCCACTTTTGAACCAAACGCAGTTGCATTTCATGGCAGTAACTCTGCCAGACGCGATGGAAGTTCCTTCGGTTTTATAATGCTTATAAAATCAAGCGGCATTTACTCTACAATCCACAGTTCTTCTGCCGTAGTTGCATCTCTGGCGGCAGAACTGGGTGGCGGTCCCGTCCCTGGATAGGACTACATGTTGCGGGACATGAAAAACTCGTCCAGACGTGGTGCATGTGCTTGCTACCAACCAGGGTGGCGACACATCCATATAACGCCCTTTCCCGGCATGTGGATTGTATGAGTTACTACTGGAAGGACACCTGGGCTGGGTGCTGCGAAGGGTGCTGGTGTTTGTGTCTGTGGATGTGTGTCCGTGATGGGGTGTGTGGTGCCGTAGTTTTGGGGCTGTAACAAACATCATTTTTTTATCCATATATGATTAAAATATGGTTTAAATTCATTGATGTGGACTAATTTTATTCAACATCTTCTTGTGGGATACTCGCAAGGCCCTCATAGAAGGGTTGGACTCACGCGCTGTGCTCGCTCCTTTGGCGAAATATGGGGCCACTTTGAAAAGAAAATTCCAGGGCCACTTTGAAAAAAATTCCAGTGCCACTTTTGGTTCCCAGTCCAGCCCTGGGTGTAGCATGCAACGTAGGTACTGTTCAAGGGTCTGGTTGGTCGTCTCCGTCTGACCATCGGTCTGGGGATGGTGACTGGTTGATAACCTCACGTCGATTTGCGCCAGTTGACAACATTTCTTCCAATAATGTGAAATGAATTGACTGCCCCGGTCAGAGACCAATACGGAAGGAAATCCGTGTATTCGAACAATGTTATCGAGGAACTCCATGGCCAGAATTGAAGCAGAAGGTAATCCCTTTAGAGGAATAAAGTGGGCCATCTTGGAACAAAGATCCGCAATAACTAGAATGGTGTTAAATCCATTACATGGAGGTAGGTCTGTAATAAAGTCTAACGATAAGGTGTGCCATGGTGTAGGCGGAATGTCTAAAGGTTGGAAGAGGCCAGCTGGTTTTTTCTTCTGACTTTTGTTTTGGGCGCAAATGCCACAAGACATTACAAATGACTTTACGTCTTTTCGCCAGGTGGGCCACCAGAATTGTCTCTTAATTTTAGCTTCAGTTTTTGCGATACCTGGGTGTCCTTCCATCAGGGTGTCATGATAATTGGAGATGACTAGTTCTTGTAGTTCCTTGTGTGGTAGAAATAGCCGCCCTTGATAATAAGGTAGGTCATTGATGATTGAGTAGTCTGGGCCTTTCTTCACCCAGTCCTGCAAGGCTGTTGGATCGAAGAGTTGTTGGATCTTTACTTGAAAATCCTCTAGTGTCTGTAGAGTGGTTATGCCAAGAATTCTTTGTTCAGAAATTATAGGCACCGTTTCCAGGTTCGCATATGCTTCTCCCATCCCTATTCGGGATAAGGCATCTGCCTTGCCATTTTTACAACCTGGTCGATAAGTGATCACGAAATCGAACTCAGCAAAGAACAATGCCCATCGAAGTTGACGCGACGATTGGGCCTTGGCTGTTTTTAAATACTGCAAGTTCCAGTGATCGGTGATTACCGTAATGGTATGCCTGGCACCGAGAAGATAATGCCTTGAAGGCGGATTTGATGGCTAATAATTCTTTATCGGTAACCGCATAGTTTAACTCGGGTGCCGAGAACTTTCTGGACCAAAATGCTACTGGGTGAAGTTGACCGGTTTCAGGATCCTTCTGGGACAGGACAGCTCCCATGGCTAAACTGGATGCATCAGTTTCAACTATGTATGGAAGTTCGGGGCGTGGATGCTTTAAGACAGGTGCAGACGTGAATTTCGCTTTCAGCTCTTGGAAGGCCTTTTCAGCTTCTTCGGTCCACAAGAAGCGTTTGTTTTTTCGCAAAAGTGCTGTGATAGGGTGTACAACATGTGAGAAATCCGGAATGAATCTGTGGTAGAAATTAGCAAATCCGAGCATGCTTTGTACCCCTTTAACTGAACTGGGTGATGGCCACTTGAGGATTGCGTCCACCTTTCGAGAGTCCATTCGGACTCCTTTTGGAGTCAGGATAAATCCAAGGAATTCAACTTCCGTAGCATGAAAAACGCATTTTTCCAATTTTGCATATAACTTGTGCTGGCGTAGTTTCTCAAGGACTGCACGAACGTGTTTCACATGGTCTGATTCTGAAGAGGAGTACACTAGAATATCATCTATGTATACAACAACACAGACGTCAATGAGTTCACGAAGGACATCGTTCATAAAATACTGGAAGGCTGCTGGTGCATTGCACAACCCGAAGGGCATCACCTGGATATCGAATAACCCGTACTTAGTGCGAAAAGCAGTCTTCCATTCATCGCCTTTCTTTACACGTACCAGATGATATGCCCCTCCGAGATCTAATTTAGTGTAGATGCAAGCGTCCTTTACTTGGTCTAGTAATTCGGGGATCAGAGGCAATGGGTATCGGTTCTTAACCGTGATCTGATTTAATGTGCGGTAGTCTATGCACGTTCTGAGGTCACCTTCCTTTTTAGGCACGAAGAACAAAGCTGAAGATGCAGGGGACTTTGATGGACGAATTAAGCCATTAGCAAGGTATTGGTCCAAGTATTGTCGTATGTGAAGGTTTTCGTGTTCCGTAAGGGCGTAGTTCCTACTACATGGAGGTTGTGCACCGGGTATGAGATCGATTTGATAATCGTATGATCTGTGAGGTGGTAGGGTGTTTGCCTGTTCCTTTTGGAAAACATCCTGGAATTCTTGATATTCCTGAGGTAACTGCACGACTGGAGTAGCGACTGTGGCCAAGCCTTGGTTCAAGGGTTTTTTTGGGTAAAAGTATGTGCACAATCCGGGAAGGTTATTCTCTTCTCTCGCCAATCAATACAAGGATTATGTGTTTCCAACCAAGGTATCCCCAGTATTATTTGGAACTGCGGGGCTTTGATTAAAGCAAACACAATAATCTCTCGATGCCCATCCTGACACATTAGTGTCATCTCTGCGGTGGAATCAGTTACATGCCCAGAGGCAATTTCAGTTCCATTGACTGTGGTGATGACATCCGAAGTGGTCTTTTTGCAGAGAGATAGATTCATCCTAGAAGCCAACTCGTGGTCCACATAGTTTCCTATGGCCCCGCTATCAATGTATGCCCTCACTGCGTGCATAAGTGATGGCTGCCTTAGATCTATAAGGACCATTGGTATGATGAAGTGCGAGGTCTGAGTATCCTTCTTCAAGCTCGGCAAACGGACCTCTACGCTTGTCGGCGTGGTCGTTTCCCAAATCAGGCTCTGTTTGATTTTTATCAGCAACTCCGAATACTTTTTTAGATTTTTTTATAGGGCAATCCCGTAGAAAATGTCCTGAGGCCCCACAGTACAGACACAATTGCATCTGCCGTCTTCTTTCTCTTTCCTTTTGAGTTAAGGGTCCCTTGACCCCCCCAATCTGCATCGTTTCTGATACATCTGTTCCTTTGAGGGTAACATTGGGTTTAACCAATACCCGATTCTCGAACTTAGCTCGATCAGCCTTTCTATTCTGAAGTCGGTGGTCTAACTGGACCACTAAGTCTATATATTCTGCACAATCCTGAGGTGGGTTCACAACTTGGGCCAAAACGTCTTTGAGTTCACCCCGAAGTCCACGATGAAATGATGTAATTCGTTTTACCTCTGGCCATCCGGTTTCCACCACTAACCTATTGAAAGTGGCGATATAGGTTAGTAGATCCTGGTTACCTTGTAATGATAAAAGTTCGTTATCCAGGGCCTGTCCCTGTGAATGTCTGGCAAATAGTCTTTCCATGCTCAATTGAAAACCTTGAAAATCCCGAAGAAGAGGGTCATCCTGGATAACTAATGGAATTGACCAATCCGCTGCGCTGCCACTAAGATATGATGGTACAAAGGCTACTTTGGTTTGGTCGTTCGGAAAAGCTCCAGGTCTGCTTAAAAAGTTCAAGCCGCATTGGTTCATAAACAAGGTGAACTTTTTTGGGTCCCCAGCAAAACGTTCGGGTGGAGCTAACGGAATGCTCCCTGGTAGAACCACTTGCACAGGATTGCTCGATGAAACAGGAGTTGGATTCCCTCCGGGTAATGGTGTTTGCCCAGCTTGGTTTTGCAGTAATTGTCTAGCAAGATCATCAGTGCGCTCCTTTGACACAATCAGTTCTCTCCTGAGGGCATTAGTCTCTTGGCGCGCGGAGTGCACTTCTGCCCTAAGTTCCCCTAACAATAGGGCTTGTTGGTCGGTTTCTGAGGTTTCCATAACGCGTGGGTGGGGATTTGTAGATAGGCTTCGTGTTCTGTTACGCTCACCTGGCTCCCACAGGGGCGTCGGTCGGACCCGGACAGCTGCGGTCTCCACCCACGTGATGCGTAGTGCAGCGATGACTGACTGGATCTGCCCTCCTAATCTTGTCTGCTTAACCCGTAGAAATATTCTCCTGCAAGTGGAGAGATGGATTTAGCCACTTGTGGATTCAAGTGATGGCACCCCCACAGTCCTCCCCAACTAATCACCTCCGAAATGCCCTCACAGCAATCTCACCTTATATTCTTGAAAGATGAGCTCTCCATCCTGCGTGGATTTGCAGGGGCACGTCGATTCCAGTTACTTCACTGGTTTGAAGGCTCGGGAGAGTTCCGGAGAGTATTGACTCTGAGGTTCCTGGTGAGGACCAGTAAGTATTAAGTTCATACAGTTCAATATGTCCGATGTTCACTCTTGTTCCCCCCTTCCTTTCTTGTCTTGCAGCTGGCTCGTGAAAAGATGCTCTTGTGGCAGCTGGTGGCGCTCAGGTAAGAGTCTGTATTACCTGGTGCTGTCCAGTAAATGGTGCACGAGGAAAACGTGTTGTTTTGTCTCTCTTTACAGATGCGGCACGTGAAAATATGGAGAGTCACAAAAGGATGCCTCCGGTGGTAAATCAGGTAAGTCTATGGTGGTAAGAATTATATTTGTTGGTTCCCTCAGCTCACCTTGTGGTTTTCTTTTGTCTCCTAGGTGCCGAAGTTCGGCGAAGAAATGATGGAGGCAGCGCCGACCCAAAGGATGCTGTGAAGAATGGTGAGTAGGGCGCGGCGCTGCAGCTGGAGGTGCGGCGCGTGCAGAAATGATGTTCTTTACAGGTCCGGAGACAAGATGGATCCAGAATCAGGTGTGGAATAGAAATAAGTTTGTTTTCTAACCTTGTACCTTTCTTTCCTCTTTGTTTTAGGAGTTCCGGATTCGAGGCGGGCGTGGCAGAAGACTGAATGCAGGCTGCAGGCACGGTGAGTGTTACGCTTATGGATGCAGAATAACGTGAAGCGTGTGTTGCTGGTCGGGCGTGGTTTAAATAGCCTCAAAAGTAGTCCCAGGTAAGAAGTCCCTAGAACCACACCCGAGTAAAATATTGTCCCTGTAGAAAAATAGTCCCTTTCAGGCTTCATGTTGGATTGGAGTCATTTGCAGCATGGTCTGCCTGAGGTAAGTAATGACTATGAGCCTGGCGCCTTAGGCGCCAGGACTGATTCCTACTATGAGCCTGGCACCTAAGGCGCCAGGACTGAACCCAGATAGCCCCTAGCCGGGGCTGCTGAGGTTTTACTAAATGTCTAGCTGCCTGCTCCAGGGGCTGATGGGCTTGGTCCGGATGCCTGGGGGTAGGCATCATGACAGCTCCCCAGAGTCACTGCACAATGCCGGGGGGACATTGCTGGGCTCTGGGGTGTGGACTGTGGGGTAGAACTCCTCCTCGGATGCCCCACAGATGGACAAGGGACTGTGCACATTCTCCTGAGTTGCCATAGCTGCCACCTCCCCAGCAATGCTAGACTCCTCTGACCCTGGAGTGGGCATTGTGGCAGGCGCCGATACAGGGAGGGTTTGGGATGGTGCATCCTCCACTGACCTTTGGGGAGCCGGGGTGGCTGTTTTTGTCCGGGCTGGTATGCGTCAGACCCTGCCTCTGCCCGTGGAGGTGGTTGGACGGCTTGTCTCGGGCTCCCCGCTCTCATGCTCAGTGCCTGTGGGGGTAGAAGAGAGGGACGACATGAGTGATTGTTTGAGACGCTAATTACATTGATGGCTGCATTCACATTTCAGTCATTTGGGGTTTGTGGCCTTTTGGCGTTGCAACAGCACTAGTACATATGCATGTGTATGACATGGACGCAGGTGTTGGAGTGACTCATCCTGCCCTGGTAATGTGCAGTCTGGCTCGCACACTGCCGAACCTGCTGCACAGTGTGCATAATGGGATGTGCAAGTTAGTGCACTATGGTTGATGTGCGTTATGTACTTGCACTTGTCCCTTGATTGCGTTGCAGTTGGCTCTGCATTATTTGGATGGGGGGGAAGGCAGCATGACAAGGTGCCTTTGACAGCCCTTGGGGGAGTATACATCATGTAAATGCCATTGCCAGTGTTGTCTTTGGACACTCGCCTCCATCGGCAGACGACGTTGCCCCGCACTCCATATCGCTGACGTCCTCTATCGATTCAGTCCCGATCAATGAGGCGCATGTCTCCTCCCATAGCTCCACTCTCATTGGGGAACTTGGGCCCCCTCCCGTCTGCAGTGCCAGACTCAGGTTGGTGCAGAGGAGGCTCCACACCCACACCCGCAAGTCATCCCACCGCTTGCGGCAGTCCTTGGGAGTGCGGGGGGTGGTGCCTACTGCGCTCACCCTTTGGGCGGTTTGTGCCCAGATGTTTTTCTTCCGGATTATTGGCTCTCGGCGCATGTTGCTGCTAAACACGATGTCAGCGTGCTCCGCCAGGTTGTCCACCATTGCCTGAAGCTCTTCAGGGCTGAATCTCTTCTTGCGGAGCCAGTCCTCAGACTTCTTTGGGGCTTTAGGCATTGTTCCTGGGTGTTTGGTCCTTTTCCAGACTTTGGATTGCTCTCAAGGGTGCTGCCTGATGAGGGTGGCAATGGATTGTGTTTTTAAAGATGGCCGCCGCGCTCCTTCCCATTCCTGTGCGATGACGTTATTTCCGCTTCCGTTGTTTTGCGGTGACCGTAATTTACGGGATCCGTAAATTACGGTCACTGGTATTTACAGACGCTGCTGCTTCCGTGGCGGTGTTGTTAAGTACGTCTTGCAGCATGCCGGTAGGGGGTTTTACAGGTCATTTAGCGGCATGCCGCTAGGTAATTTTCCGGCATGGCGGAAAGCGCGTGCCCGCAAAGTCGTAATGCGCCGCAATTAGCGGTCTGTCACCAAGCCGGTCTCGTAGTTTCCGCCATGCCGGAAAGTACCTGTACTTACCTCCAAGCTCGGAATGAGGCCCAATGTCTCTAGGAGGCAACTAAAGTTCTCCTGGTGCCGTTAGTTCTGTGGGATGGCACTGCGGCCTCAGCCGTGAGCAGCACACACGATGAGGAGGACCCCCACGGCAACTGTCCCCACCCAGCACTGAGCACCCTCTCACCCCCTCCCCTAACCTGCTCACACACTATCAGTCTATCACTGTGTTTTAGCAGCCGAGGAGCTTGCTCATTGGTACACGCGCAGCCACAAGGCCACGGGGGAGAACCAGTGAATCACATGTGCCGCTGTGAGGCGAGGCTAAATGTATAAAGTGCATAATACCATACCTGAATTCGGTTTCTAATCTTGCTTCCAAGACCAGCGGGTTGCCCCTGTGCTATCCTCCATTCACTAGTTCAAAAACCCTAAACATTCTACAGCTCATTGGGCATTTGTTTCAACTCCCCCATGCGAATCACCACTGCTACCCTAAGGGCATAAGGAAACTGAACGCAATCAGTAATCAAAACCCTCACTATATCCTAAAGCCGAGCCTCAGAAGTCCCGCATTGAGTGAATCCATAATTACAATCCTTGTCGACTTACAACTACATATATCCTTAAACGGCTCAACCCTCGTCATTCTCGGGTAACCAGAATTGAATTAGTGCTTCAACCATTTGTACCCTGAGACCCGACTACAACAATGCACAGAATTAGCAGGAATGCAGCTGTACATGTAAACACCAGGTAAGTGAAAATCCGAATTCGCAGTACACCTTTTAAAATAACGCACCCTGTCACATGAAGGCACCACTTGCAATAAGTAATATACCCGTCCGCCAGGCAGTTATAGTTAACGTATGGGTGGATGCTGCATTCTCTGTCTTACAGATAAGTGCGAGGAGAGTGATACTCGAGTTGATAGGTGAATGCTAGTGTCGGGATTTGGGAACTAGGGTGTGCCACACTTACACAGGCATGGTGATTAGGTTAGTGCGACCATTTTAGGTGATCGGGAGGGGGTGTTGTATGGTATCCCGCATCCCATGGTAGCTTGTGGGAGGCAGTGTTCGGCAATCTTCAGAGCCACGCTCACTTAGATGCCCACTTGCCGAACACTGCCTCCCTCAAGCTACCATGGGATGCAGGATACCATACAACACTGCATAAGTAGCAAAAGTAGAGAAAGCAACTCCCATATGAAAGGGAGCCAAAACGCCCCAAAACAGCACTCTGGAGACAACTGTCTGATCACAGCAAGACCTCGATATCACCTCATATCACTGCAACCAATGGCTTGCTGAGCGATATTACACTTCAATTAAAGGACTGTATGGTCCGCTCCGGAAACTTAGAAATTGAAAACAGTGCTTGGCTGGGTGCAGTTTTGAAGGCCACAGAGGTCACGTTACATTATGACATATGGTGTGTCGGTGCATAGTAATTAACACAAACGTTGCTTCATCTATGCATTAAATATGTTCCTTGAATACTCCTATTACTTACCGTGTTTTAGCAGCCCAGCCCTACCAAAAAAATCTGGATTGAAAGTGGATTGCTACTGGATTTTCCCAAACATTTAAATCCTTAACTGCAGAAACTCCCATTGTACTCAGCGGATTGCTTTTGGCTTCCTTTTGGCTTAATGCACCCTGAAATATGTTAATTTGCAATCCTCAGTGGAATGCAATCTCAAAACACTCCAAGCAATCCAATCCCCAAACAATCCATTAAAAATCCAAAAGCAATCCAATCCCTAAACAATCCATTAAAAATCCAAAAGCAATCCAATCGCCAAACAATCCACTACAAACCCAAAAGCAATCCAATCCCTAAACAATCCACTACAAATCCAAAAGCAATCCAATCCCCAAACAATCCACTACAAATCCAAAAGCAATCCAAACCCCAAACAATCCGCTACAAATCCAAAAGCAATCCAATCCCCAAACAATCCACTACAAATCCAAAATCAATCCAAACCCCAAACAATCCACTACAAATCCAAAAGCAATCCAGACCCCATACAATCCACTACAAATCCAAAAGCAATCCAATCCCCAAACAATCTATTACAAATCCAAAAGCAATCCAAACCCCAAACAATCCACTACAAATCCAAAAGCAATCCAATCCCCAAACAATCCACTAAAAATCCAAAAGCAATCCAATCCCCAAACAATCCACTACAAATCCAAAATCAATCCAAACCCCAAACAATCCACTACAAATCCAAAAGCAATCCAGACCCCATACAATCCACTACAAATCCAAAAGCAATCCAATCCCCAAACAATCCATTACAAATCCAAAAGCAATCCAATCCCCAAACAATCCACTACAAATCAAAAAGCAATCCAATCCCCAAACAATCCACTACAAATCCAAAAGCAATCCAATCCCCAAACAATCCACTACAAATCCAAAAGCAATCCAATCCCCAAACAATCCACTACAAATCCAAAAGCAATCCAATCCCCAAACAATCCACTACAAATCCAAAAGCAATCCAATCCCCAAACAATCCACTACAAATCCAAAAGCAATCCAAACCCCAAACAATCCACTAAAAATCCAATCCACAAACCATCCACTAAAAATCCAATCCCCAAACATCATATAAAAATCCAAAAACAATCCAATCCTCAAACAAGCCAGCAAAAATCCCAAAACAATGCAATCCCCAAACAATCCTATAAAAATCCAAAAGCAATGCCCAAAATATCCTTTAACAATATAGGCATTGTTTCAGTTTATGACCTGGAAATAAATGTAGGAGTTTAACAAAAATAATATTTACTATAATCCTGAAAAGAAATGCTTAAAAAACACATTTGGTGCACCTGGTTGAATTGGGCTTTAAAAGCGCCACATGGCTTAATTGCTGCCCATTTCAGACAGTTGCATTTTGAAGTGCTTTTAGAGCAACAGTGATGACTTATTAGGTCACAGTCATTTAGGTAAAATAGCCATGAAAGTCAAGACCATGTAATGGCATATTAACTATATTTAAAAAGAAGCGACACATTTTTTTTCACCCCACTATATTTATTAAAAAGAGGCAGAGGTTCAATCGGACACTGTGTACATAGCACAAAAACACGACTGTAGCAATCCCAAACACGGGTGCTTTACAATTTAAAAAGAAAGGGTGAGAGGGGACCCAGAACCAGTCCAGTGGAGCCCAGCCGAGGGAGCAAGGGTGAGAGGGGACACAGAACCAGTCCAGGAGGGTCACACAAGTATGCAGGCCCACCCCAGGGAGCAAGCAAGTCCGTTGGAATCCAGCCCAGGGAGCAAGGGTGAGGGCACCCAAAACCAGTCCAGAAAGTCACACGAGTATCCAGGCCCAGCCCAGGGATGCAACGAGGGAGAACCAGTGAACACCACATGCTGCTGTGAGGCGCAGCAAAATGGAGGGACCCAGGCACACGCCGCACTGTGCTGAGTAGGTATGGCCATGCCCCTCAATTGGCCACGCCCCCTCAGAGGTCACAAGAGATTGGCAGAGGTGCCAGCCAATCAGCAGAGGTCCCTTGTGCGACCTCTGGCGACCCCTAAATGACGTCCCTGGCTCCGGTGATTCATGGAATCACAGAGGCGGAATGGTAATACGGGTCCGGTGGTAGCCTGCCGGTTTTTCCGGCACAGTTATCGCCAGACTCGTAATGAGGTCCTATGTCTATTGCAGTGTTTTTGTACTTGGCGGTCCGCCATCTTGTTCAGGGATTTGACCTATCGATATTCCTGCTTGTGTGGATGTCATAGTGTGTAAAATGTTAAGTATATCTGTGATTAAGCAAACTAGACATTTGTAATGATATGTATTGATGTTTGTGCACTATTCCGATGTAAAAAAAAGTGCCTCGAATTGCACCAAATGAATAACGCATCATCTAGCATGTACCTGTGGTATGGCAGTATCGCATCCTCTAGTTGATGGTAGTGCGGCCTGATCGCTCTCATTTGTGATGTCACATGCAAGTTTACTGCCACGTCGGCTCCCTTACTCTAAGCCATTTAGCAAGTGTATACTTAATAATATCTAAGTGCTTGCATTGAGCCTAGGATTATTAGTATGATTCGAACTTCCATGTGCTCGCATCGTGATCAGTTGTAGAATCATTCTATCTCCATACATTTGTTTTGGTCACCTCACTAGGTAAAAAGTGCTGTTGTGCCTATAAAACCACATTAGGTATAATTTTGCCTTAGTGGCCTCCAATGATGTTGGGGGATTGTCTTTGAGACAGCTGTTCTCAGATGACCAGTAAAATGCCATTGTGCTGGTGTAATGCCTAAAGTGCATTGGTGCTCTAGCAGCGCTGTATTGGGTTGGACGCCCCTTCATATGTAGTATAATCAACTCATGATCCCAATGTTCCCAATTATTAATATATATATATATATATATATATATATATATATATATATATATATATATATATATATATATATATATATCTTGTTTATTTTTTGCATTGCTCGCCCCTTCGCCCCAGCAGCCCCTTACCAACCTCACCCACAGACGACCCCCGATGCACCACAACACCACAAGCACAACTCGGCAGGGGACGAACGTGAGCAGTGACTGGACATGTGAATCGCCACTAAGCTTTGCTTGCTCCCGAACCTTACCTGCCCCATACAAGCCCCTCGAAAGGGGTGCGCTATCCCAGGGCAGCTGGCTGGCCTGTGCAGTGCCCAAAAACAACCTGGGGAGAAATGCTTTTGCGTACCCCCCCAGGACTCCCTGGTCGTCTTGGAATTAAATGCATCTGCATTACCCCTTGTAAACCACAAGCCAATGGTTTATTGGAACTCTGACCAATATCATCAACATGGTGAAAAGTTGGAACTTGAGCTATAAAGCTGTCCTTCTCATTGGCCGCCCTGCCACCTTGATCACACGAGCACACAGCTCCCTGACCCCCGCTGAACCCATTGCCGAGGCAATTGAAAAAAAGAGCAGAAATAACACATACATGAGCAGACACAGGTAGGACAAAGAATCGAAATTCCAGGCAGGAGACCAAGACCTAATATGAAAAGTATGCCCAAAACAAACAGTTTTGCCTTCTATGTGACACCCTGATGGACACCCACCCCGACAAAACAATGAGAATTGCGGAGATCCTCCAGGGCCCGTGATTTGCAAAGCATCACATTTCAGAAAACTGTCCGGACATCCCTGAGCGTTTGTAGGAGCCAGAGGCTATGCACCCAAGAGTCTGCCCACTGGTTGCAAGTACTGCAATATTATGTGTACAGAAGTGGACAGGGCCTCAGACTGAGGTGAGCACTTTATGTGGTGACTGCAGGGAGGCTTAATTAGGGAAGGGTAGTGGATTGTAGATGATATGAGGATGTTTGTATTGGGTGTATTATGCTGTGTTGTGTGTGGTAAGCCCCTAGACTCTTGGGTGCACGGCCGGAGGCCATGCACCCAAGAGTCTGCCCACTGGTTGCAAGTACTGCAATAGTATGTGTACAGAAGTGGACAGGGCCTCAGATAGCTGGCTTACTGAACCCAAGAGTTAGTGCGCGGATATATCCTCAGGCGGGCAGCCTTCATTAGTGTAGGATAGGTACTGAGGAGAGCACTTTATGTGGTGACTGCAGGCAGGCTTAATTAGGGAAGGGGAGTGGATTGTAGATGATATGGGGATGTTTGAATAGGGTGTATTATGCTGTGTTGTGTGTGGTAAGCCCCTAGACTCTTGGGTGCAAGGCCAGAGGCCATGCACCCAAGAGTCTGCCCACTGGTTTCAAGTACTG
Source organism: Ambystoma mexicanum (assembly GCF_040938575.1). Taxonomy (NCBI): domain Eukaryota; kingdom Metazoa; phylum Chordata; class Amphibia; order Caudata; family Ambystomatidae; genus Ambystoma; species Ambystoma mexicanum. The sequence continues at coordinate 348,864,595 of NC_090925.1, read as the reverse complement.
CAATAGTATGTGTACAGAAGTGGACAGGGCCTCAGACGGTTGGCTTATTGCACCCAAGAGTCTGCCAATTGGTTGCAAGTACTGCAATAGTATGTGTACAAGAGGGCAGAGTGACCTCTGACGGGCCCATAGGATCAGAGCTCACCCTCGAGTACTTTAAGACGAGATAGCTGCACCTTTAGGTGGATGGGGTGCGGGATTCTCTTACTCTAACACCAATCAATAAGGACAACTCAATGGTTTGGCAAAGGGAAGTCTGTTTAATGACAAGTATACTTCCCCAATATTCATTCAGACAGCAATAATTATAGTCAAAATTCATCATCATTGATGTGTAACACTCAAAAGCTTGTCATGCAATTCTATTGGTTGGAAAATGTAACTTAAGTATAGGTGCTATATCTGTATATGGTAACGGAGTGTGAGGATTAGATAACTTTTATCGGGTGGGCATCTACGCCCATCCCTCTACATCACTCGTGCCAGACGTCACTAAAAGTATGACGTCTCATTGGTTCTAATAGCTATAGGACCCTAGATTATTTGGTCCATTGTGATTGGGTCGGTTACACCCCTAGGCATAAATCTCCACTTTAATTAGAAGCATACAGAAGGGTCACCCAGATGCGGTATGGCCCAAGATTCACCCTGCCTCCCTTCCATCAATCAGTACTTTAGGTCTATGTGTCAATTAGTTGGCAAAGGATGGCCTCGAAACTGTAGCTTCTTATCAGGAAAAGTTATGGCATCCTCTGGTTTTGGGTTGGTACCTCTCCGCCCCTGGCTGTACACGTGTTAGTACACCGTGAATCTGCTTCATTTTCCTTCTATTTGCGCATTTGATTCTCCCTTCGGCCTGGCCACCTGCCTGGGCCTCCTTATCTCGACCTTCACGGGGCAGGCTGCTATGCTCTTAAGTTTCGATTCTCGAAGTTGCCACTCTCCTCCCTTCCTTGGGTTGACCTCGAATTCCCAGGCATGAGCTGCTTCTTGCTAAATTTGATTCCGCTGTTTCGTCTGGCTTTGTGCTGGTATACGAATCCTGGCCTGTTTGACCTCTAGCAACCTGGGTTAATTCTGCTTTTGTATAAAGTGGCTTTGCACTTATATAATGTGCTTCATTAAGGTAGATATATAGTTGGCGTTTGCCGCTCTATTCTTCTACTTAAGCATAGCAAGCAGTACTGTTTCCTTAGCTTCTTGAGTTCCAAGCCTATTTACTGGCGTTAGTTGCATATTTTCATCCTGCTTTATGGTTAAGTTTCTTTATATTTCCAACATCGCCTCTTCTTCTAAGTCCATTACATCTTTATTCATAACATTTCGTCTTTGCGTGTCATCTTTTGGTTGTCGTTTCGTTCATCTGTAAGCCTGTCCGGGCCCTTGTGTCGTCACCATTCGCCTTCTATTAAGGCCCTTTGGGTCTCTTCTGGGACAGTTTGCAAGTAGTCTTCATTTCGTGTCAGCTGCTGGTACGGTTGTCTCAATGGGTACCTTACTGCCCATGGTTGTTTGATTATTGGCACTTCAACAGGTATTGCTCTTCTGATGGGCACTGGGCAGAGCCCTAGTGCGGCTCTCTGCAGGTTTATTTGCTCATCAAACGTCACATATCTCGGTGTGTGCATTCCTGGTACTTCAAAATGGGTGGCTGGAGTGCAGGCCATTTCTGGGACCTCCTCTACATATGTGTTCAGTTTAGTTTAGTTTATTATCTTATATAGCGCACCTAACCCAAGGGCATCTGTGCGCTTTTACTTAGAAACATGGTATGTTACAGGATACAATACAGATGATACATTTACAAGGTATGTTACAGGATACAATACAGATACAGTACAGATGAATAATTTACAAGGTTACAATATCAGGCAGGTTCCATAATTACAATAGGTTTAAAGTACACTTGAGAACAGGTTGCAGTTTCAGGCTGGAACCAAGATAGCAAAGAATATACAAAAATATGCAGCTAACTGTGTACAGAAATGGATAGGGGCTCAGGCGGCTGGCTTATTTGTGTGGGTTGTGGCCAGTGCGCAGATTGTTGGGTACATGGCTGTGTTATGTTGCGGTGGTTGTGTCAGGGCCTAGAAACTTGGATGCATGGCTGGAGGCTGTAGGCTATGCACCCAAGGGTCTAGGACCTGGCCACAGCCACCACATTATAATAGAGCTGTGTAGTCAATATTGTGATAGTGGTGTATGGATTGCACATATATGTGTACAGAATGCAATGTGCAGATTACAAAGAAGTAAGATACCAATAATAGTATACTTACTGTTTGTATTGTTGAGAGTCTATGTAGTTTTGATATAGTATGTTTAGAAACATGTACAGGGCTTAGGTGGCTGGTTATTGGAGTGAAGAGTGTGGTGACTGGTTGTACGTATTGGAATACTATGTGTATAGAAGTGGACAGGGTCTCAGGTGGCTGGATTATGTGTGTGTTTTGTAACCTATGTACCGATTGTTGGGTGCCTGGGTGTGTTATGTCATGGTGATTGTGACCAGCTACTACAGTCTTGGGTGTATCGGTGGAGGTGATGGAATTACAGTACAGAATTGGACAGGGCCTTAGGTGGATGGTTGATGTGTTGATGGTTGATGTGTTTAGCTTGTGGCCACTGAGCAGATTCCTGGGTAGTTTACTGTATTATGATGTATTGGTTGTGGGCAGTTAATAATAGAGTCTTGGGTGTAGAGGCTATGCAGCGAAGAGTTTGTGCATTGGTTGGAAGTACTATAATAGTATCTGAACTGAAGTGGGTAGGGCCTCAGATGGCTGTGTTATGTTTGTGGGTGGTGGCAACTGGGAATATGTTTGCATGAATGACTTATTATGTTGGAGTGGTTGTGTGTGGCCAGGGACTAGACTCGTGGATGTATGGCCGGAGGCCATGCACGCAAGAGTCTAGGCCCTGGCCACAACCAACGCAACATAATACAGTTATGCATGCAAACATTGTGTTACCGGTAAATGGATTGCACAAATATGTGTACAGAGTGCAATGTGCAGATTGCAAGGAAGTATGACAGCACTAATTGTATACTTATTGTTTGTATTGGTGAGGGTCTATGCAGTTTTGGTGTAGTATGTCTAGAAAAGTGTACAGGCTCTTAGGTGGCTGGCTTATTGGTTTGAAGAGTGTGCTGACTTGTTGTACATATGGGAATACTATGTGTACAGAAGTGGACAGGGTCTCAGGTGGTTGGGTTATGTGTGTGGGTTATGGCAGTGGAGAGATTGTTGGGTGCATGGCTATATTATGCTGTGGTGATTGTGAGCAGCTATTAGACTGTTGGGTGTATGGCTGGAGGCCATGTACCCAACGGTTTGTGTATTGCCAGTAAGTAGTGTAATAGTATGTTTCCAAAAGTGGACAGGGTGTGTATCAGTTGGTTTGTTGGACTGTCCTTAGATTCCTGGGTGTACTAGATTGTATGCAGTGGGATGTAATTGTGCTAGCTACTATAGTTTTAGGTGTGTGGCTGGAGGCGATGCATATAGGAGTGCAACAGTGTGTCCACTGGTTGAAGTACTGTAATGGTACGTGTAGAAATGTGAATAGGATTTCAGGTGGCTGGCTTATTGGAGTAAAAGGAATAGTGCGCTCAAAAAAGTTATTATACCGTTCGTTCGGGCAAGTCGTTATAAGCATACGTTGATCGATCGTAAACATTTTTCCAATGCATCTTACCTTAGTTTTCCTCACTTTTAAAGATGCCAAAAGAATATTTTGGGCGTGGCCATTTTGTGCTAATCTTATTTGTGGATCGATCGCACTACGCTTAAGTGAGCTTTCGTCAATAAATCAAAACACCCACCCCCCAAGCTGACATCAATTGTCCCAACGATCTGCTCCAGCTATTTTCATTACGTTCATGGCCAGCGTAGTGGAACGTTCCATGTTAAAAACTGACATGCTCACACAAAGCATACCTTCTCTGTCTTGCCATAAATAGCATTTGTTGAATGAATATTTCAATAATACATCAACAATAGTTTGCAATGTTGCAATGTGCAAGTGCTTTTATTTTTCAAAAATGTTCGCAAGACATTATAAACTCCAGGAAACAAACAATTTTTTTTTATTTTGCCAGTAAGTTGTAGTTGACAATGTTTTTTGTCCTTTTGTGTCCTTGTCTTGCCATATGGAACAGTAGCAAAATAATTCAATGATTGCCCTTGGTGCTTCGGGTGGGAGAAGACAAGTCTTTCTTTGCGTTTTAAATGGGGAACGTTCTTGCTTCCCCGGCGTCTTACATCATGAATGCTGACATGTTGCACCTTTTGCCGGAAATGCAAATGGACATATAGGGGCATATCGATCGTCCCACATAACGCTGATCGAAAAAACACTGCTTATGGTAATCCTCCAATGTTGGTTCCAGAATCCGTCTGTTGGCACTTGGAAGCTGTGACACGGGCAGTACAGTAGAAAGTATCTCCAAACAAAACACAATAACAATACATTTAAGTAGCCGTTTTTTAATTTAATATAACAAGTAAGCGTATAACTCATAACTGTTCGAAACCTACTCATAAGCACAACACAACCAATATTTAACACACAAATGAAAACAAGATGTACTATTTGATACCATGAGTTGCGTACAATTTGAGCGCTGTGAATTAGGTATAGCTCCAAATGGGATGGAGAAGCACATGGAGAAAACGCAGAAGAAATATAGCAACCATTCAGCTTGAACCCCAGACAGATGTCATTGTAACGAAGTTTGCAAGATTATTGTTCGAAAAGGGATCACAGTGCACACAGACAACGTTTACCCCACCGTCCGTTAATTATTATGCACAGAACACTCCATCCTACGTGTTTTTAATACCAATAAAAATGTTATGTAAACTTCAATTTACATAATTTCTGGAAATTCCATGGTTAGGTTGTTTCCACGGGGCAACCGCTCTGTACGACGTATCACACACTTTCACACTAACTTGGCGGTACATGACCGGTCTGAATATAGTTAAAGTTATCTTTTCTTTTTTTTTCCATTTCCCACAATGTATGTCCGTTGAGCATTGATGCGTAGTGTTGAAGGCTAAATTACAATAAGCACTTGTCCTATTCAAAGGCAGACACTTTTAGGTTTCGATTTCGGGAAATAATGCAGGGAAAAAAAAGCATTGAGGCGGAACACTATTAGGATATTATCGTGTATTTCGCAATGTAACTATTGTACTTTGATAGACCTTAGCATTAGGTACATGGAGAGACGATCGTACCTTACACACGGTGCTATGAATAGACAGATGAGCAAAAAACAATTGTAGAATTACGCCCCCTATGTAATACTGTTATGTACAGTGTCTTACGAATCAACGGTGCATGTTTAGACCCTGTGTGTGACAGACTGTGTGTGTGTCAGACGGCTGAGCATACATGTGTGGCAGGGCAATCTTAAGCAATTTTGGGGCTCTGGGCATGGACAACTTTGAGGCCCCCCTCCAACAAACCAAAGGAATTACTTTAAAACTTTTAAAAAGATTATAAGTGGGACACGGTTTTCAAATAGTGTTTCCATTAGATATCGAAAGAGTAAAGCAGAAGTTTAAAACTGTAAAGAGTAGAGCAGACTTTAAAATATGCTTGCCCGATTGCTGCTCTAGCCTGTATAATCTATTCTGTCTCCCACCCGTTCCACTCAAATGGCCTACATAAGAAGAAAGATCAAGTAATGGGCTAAACGCTGCCACTGGCATGCGTGGAGGCAAATCATACAGAAGACAGTACAGTTATGTACGAGATATGGATGCATTCTGTGCTTGAGTTGTGGCCACTGGGCAGATTATTCAGTAGTTTACTGTATTATGATGTATCGGATGCGGGTAGTTAGTAGAGTCTTGGGTGCAGAGGCTATGCATCAAAGAGTTTGTCCATTGGATGGAAGTACTGAAATATTATCTGAACTGAAGTGGATAGGGGCTCAGGTGACTGTGTTATGTTTGTGGTTTGTGGTAAGTGGGTAGATGTTTGCATGCATGGCTGTATTATGCATTCAAGAGTGTAGGCCCTGGGTACAAGCACCACAGTATAATATACCTATGCAGTCAACATTGTGATTCTGGTATATGGATTGCAGAAATATGTGTACAGATTGCAATTTGCAGATTATAAAGAAGTATGACACCAATAATGTTATACTTACTGTTTGTATAGTTGAGGGCCTATGCTGTTTTTGTACATGGTATGTGGAAATGTAGGAGTAATCGTTGTTCATTCTCTGTGATAAAAGAAAACATAACATGTTAGGGTAGGTTACTCATGATGTTGTATTGTATTGCATTGCAGACATTTGTATACGTTTTGGACCCTCATAATTAGTTCTTCAAAAGTACCGTGCTTTAAACAAGGGTTCTGTGCAATATGCACAGTTCCTGTGTTTCTTTGCATAATCATTGGGTCTGTGGGAAAAACAACATGCAGGATTTTAAAAAACCCTTCTACGTTCATTTGTTGTTATGTTGCACAGTCCGTTTTAGTGACGTATGCACTGGTTACAGCAATTTTTAAGGTGCACTGTTGCAGTAGGAAGAATTGAAATGGTGTATGATTTGTCTTTTGGAAGTGGTGGTAGTATGGTTACAGTTAGATACCAGTTGGCATATTCCAACTGTTTATCTGTTTCCTCTTCTTAGCAGTATTTCTTTATGCATTTGGTTGCTGTTGACGTTTTGTAAGTACTGTGGCATTGCACAGTAATATTGCAGAATTGTCGGTTAGATACCTGTTGGCGTATTCTAACTGTTGATAGTTTGGAAGTTGCTGAGGGTATGTTTGTAGCACTGTGGTTGCTGAAGATTGAGTTTGGCAGTTTGAATGCTCCAAGTAATTTGAAGTATTATGGTTGCAGTTAGATACCAGTTGGCGTATTCTAACTCTTTATAGTTTCTCATTTTTGCAGGGTATGTTTTCAAGCATGTGCATTCTTGTTGGTACATTTACATTTTTTACTATTGTGAAGTGCCTTTGCAGCACTATGGGTGTACTTACTAATATTTCCGTATTTCTTGCATTGGTATGGGCACTGTTAGACAGTTGTTGCCTTATTCTACTAGTTGGAGGTTTCAGAGGTTACTGAGGACAGTTTGTAAAGCCACATAGTCAGTACTTTTTTTTAAAGTACTCTGTAGGAAACAATATTAGTGTGTATTTTCTACACTTATTGTTTTTGTGACTGTAATCATTGGGGAAAAAATTGTATAGCTGGCAAACTGAAGTATTTGTTAGAGAGTTGCTGTATGCTAAGTTGTTCCAGTTCCACAGAGTAGAATATATATATTTTTTTGCAATTACATATGTTCTGGTGGGTGTTGGGGAGTAGGTTATTCTAATTTTGTAGATTAGTGAGTACATTTTGGTTTCAAGAATATTAAGTAGGCATTTGCAATATTTGAGGGTAATCTCTGCTTTAGAGTAATGGAAGTACCATTGCATTCAAACCACCCACATTGCTTTTTAATGTATGCAGTATAGTGGCCTGCACTGGTTGTGGCGCCTGTGTGGTAGATTATGGCTACTGTTATGAAGGTTTTCTTACCAAGTGATACTTGCCTGTGTGTGAAGCTAGTAATGTTTTCGGTTCCATCTGCATTGTATTTTAAAAGCATTACTATTAAATATTGGCTATGTGATTGTATCTGTAAGGTGGAATGATTATCAGAATTGAAAGTAGTACATAATAAGCTATGGTTTGCATTTTGTGTGAATTGCTGAAATGGAATGGATTCACAGTTAGGTTTAGATACATAGACAAAGCACTCGTTAGAAACTTGTTCCTGTGCCACGTGGCTGCAGAGAGTGCATATATATTTCCACATGTATGAAATCTGGAAGATTTCATTTATAGGTATGTTTATGCTTTCCAGTACTTGTAGTAAGTACATTAGAAATTCCTGTGTGTTTATAGTGAATCTCACCATTCCAGCACAGTAGTCCAATTCCTGTCTTATTCCTGAGACACTGTTCTCAGGATTGTTTGTTGCATTTCTGTGAAGGAGTAGCATTTGTAAACACAACTGGCCCAAGCCGTTTAAGAAAATGTTTTCAACAATTGGTGGCAATTGGAATAGAACATTGATTGCTACATTTGCATTGCAATTTACGCCAGTTGTATTGGCAAATTTGAATGGACCAGATAGTTCTGTGTCTGAATGATTTGATGGAAGTCCACATGGTTTGTTTGAAGAGGTAGTTCTCTTTGTTTGTGCAGTTGGGTATGTATTTTCCTTTTCAGTACATTTTTCTTTGGGTTCGGTAATTGATGGTGTATGAGCTGATTTCAATTTCTTTGCTGGTACACTCTGGCTGGGCTTCCTTGCGCCTCCTTCAAGGCCCTTTGTAAATAACAATCTCTCGCTGGGGTGTCCAAAGTTTATCTTAATTTTTTTTTACATTTGTATAGAGCAGCCCTTGGCCATCGTGGCAATGTTACTTGCAGGGAGCTTAGTTACAGGGAGCTACATTTTTACATATTTTACATTGATAACACATAATACAATCAGCTAGTTACAAGTACATTTTCAGGTTAGCAGGGGATGAGGCTAGCAGTCCCATGGGGACTGTGGTGTTGATCAAGCGCACAGAGTGGTTTCATGGCTTTGCGGAAGGCAATGAGTGAAGCTCCTGCACGAAGAGTAGTAGGAAGGGCGTTCCAGTGTACGGAGGCAAGGTAGGGGAAGCTAGCGCCTCCTGCTTTGGCTCTTTTTACCCTGGGCACGGTGAGCATGTTTGCATAGGGTGTTCTGGTTGGCCTTGTGGATGTGGTGGGGTGGATTCTTTGTGATAGGTAAGCCGGTGCAGAGAGGTGGATGCATTTATGGGTGAGCGTCAGGGCTTTGAATATAACCCTCTCATTTATTGGGAGCCAGTGGGCTGATTTTCTAGCGGGTGTGATGTGTCCTCTTTCAGAGGTACCTTGGGCTACACGCAGAGCACTGTTCTGGATTACTTATAGTTTTTCCAAATTTTTGTGAAGGTCCCTAGGAAGGGTACGTTACAGTAGTCCAACCTAGAACCAATGATAGCTCTGGCTATGTTGGTGCAGAGAAAGGGCCTAGCCGCGTTAATGAGTTTTGCCTGGTAAACTGCAGAAGAGGCAATCGCATTCACTTGTCTAGTCATGGATAGGTTGGAATCCAGATAGACTCCAAGAGTTTTCACTCTGTCAGATACTGGGATTTTGATGGAGTCAATGATGAAGTGGCTAAACTGACTGTCAAGATTTTTGAGAGTGTCAGTGGATCCTACCAGCAGAAGTTCTGTCTTGTCAGAGTTGAGGCAGAGTCTGTTGACATCCATCCATGTTTGGATGGTGTTGTAGATGTTGTTAAGAGTCGTGCAGTCTGTGTCATAGTTGCCTGTGAGTGTGAGGAGGATCTGAGTATCGTCAGTGTAGTTGGTGTAGGAGATATCCATGGCATCAAGGATGAGAAAGAGGGGACGTGTAAAGATGTTGTAGAGAGTAGGGGAAAGGCAAGAGCCTTGAGGCACTCCACAGAGCATGATGGTGGGTGAGGCAGAGGCCAAGTCAGAGAAAACCTGCATGGTCCTACCTTGTGGGAAGGAGGTATCCAGGCAGTGGTGTCAGGGGAGAATTTGGCTGTGGAAGTAAGGTGGTGGCATAGGACATTATATTCTACGAGGTCAAATGCCTCAGAGAGGTCGAGAAGTAGGTGTAGGGCCGGTTTACCTTGGTCTCTCGCATCATCAAACTGGTTTTTGAGGTCAAGTAGGGTGGTTTCTGTCCCGTGCCTGGGGCGAAAGCCAGATTGGCGTAACCCTAGAAGTTTGTTCGCTTCTATAAAGTGTTGCATTTGCAAGTACTGTCAAGAACCGTTGCCTGCGTCTATTCTGGACTTCGTGGTCCCTGACCCATAGAGGACTGAATGCAGTAATCCTCCCAACATGGCCGCCTGATACGGAACGCAGCCTGCCAGTCTTTGCGCTCCACGCTTTGCACACTACTAAACAGACATGCCCCCGTGGCGCTCCACGTCTCAACGCTACCGCTCGCTGTAGTTGGACCTGTGTTGCCGGAGTTCGCTCGGGGCTTTTTCCAGTTCCTTGAATCCCCCTCCTTCCTTCCTTCCCTCTAACTTACCTCCGAACTTCCTGGATTTTCGCCCGCCCTCGAGTCACGGCGTTCCGTGCCTCTGAGCCCGGACACTATTCCTTCCTGGTTCCGTCCTGACTTCTGAACGTATCCTGGAATTGAAACATCTTTCTCATGCTGGAACCCGAAGACCAGCACACAGGCTTATATAAGTCCCGGACCGTGCAAAAGAAGTCACCAAAGAAGGTCACAAGCAAACAAGAAAAACAGGTGAGAAGGGGAAAGACTTGTGACAAGTATGCTGCTTTGTTATTGGGTGAGGTGGGGTCAAGTGTGTTTTTTTTTTAGGAGGGGTCAGATCTAGGCTTCCTTGAGGCAAGAGGGGACTTTTCCTGTAGCAAAAGAAGCGTTGACAAAGGCTGTTAGGAATGGAGCGAGGGTGTCCGCGCAGTCCTTGATAATTGCAGCAGGGCAGGAGTCACCCTTGCAGTTCAAAGGCTTTATATTTTTCATGAGGTTGATCATGCCCTGCTCCTGTATGGCCTTAAATGAGAATAGGGGAGAGGTGTCAGGAGAGGAGGAGGGGGTGGGAGGGCTTTGCGAGCACGTGTTTGGTGTTCTGGATTTTGGTTTGTAGTGAATTCAGCTTGTTATGCATGGCTGTTTGGATTTTGTCACTCCATGCCTTATCTTTGGTGAAGTTTTGGGGGGTGGGTGTGGGGATCTCTAGTTCTCTGAATATGGAGAACATTTCATTTGTGTTAGACTTGGCGTCAGAGATTCTGGTTTGAAGGATTTAGCTTTGGCGTGGATGATGGCTTTCTTGTACTCCTTTGAGCGTGAGTTAAAGTCTTGTTTGTCTTTGTCAGCGTGGGTGGCTTGCCAAAGTGTTAGGGTGGCACGTTTGTCAGTACGGCGTCTGGGTGAACCATGCATGGTGTGGCTAGTAGGTTTGGTTTTTTCGAGGTTTGAGCAGGGTGATGGAGTTGACCGCTGCTGTGATAGCGGTGTCATAGGATTGGGCGAGGGCCTCTGGGTCATTGGACAAAGGGGGTCTAAAGGCTGACCCCTGGAGGAATGGTAGGAGTCTTTCTTTCGTGAGTTGGTGGGCACTTCTTGTGAGGGTGGGAGGGAGGGGGTCAGAGGGGGAAAGGAGATTCTGGCAGTGGGGATGCCAAATGTGATGACCTGGTGATCAGACCAGGGGGTACAGGTATTGCCTGTGATTGAGAGAGGGCAGTTGTGCTGGGCGATTCAATCCAGTGTTTTGCCTAGAGTGTGGGTGAGGTCTGTGATAGAATTGCTGAATCCTAGAGTCTCGAGGGCTGAGTTGAGTGATTTAGCGGAGGGGTCTTTGGTGTCGTTCAGGCATAGGTTGATGTCACCGAGTAGGATGGCTTTGGTTGGTTTCTTTAAGTTGTCTGCCAAGAGGTGAGTGAGGGAGGGCTGGAAGTCACCTATGGGGCCTGGAGGGTGATAGACAAGGTGTATGGGTATGGTACAGTGATGGGAGAGGCTGAGTTTCAACTGGAGATAGTCACTGTTATTGTTCATAGTTTTGTCCATCTTTCTGATGGAGAGGGAATCTTTGGCTATTAGAGCAACGCCTCCACCGTTTCTTCATACCGCAGTTCCGTCCCTCGGTCTGTCATCCTGCTCTGCATGGTTTGCCGCTCCTTCTCGTGCATCGCCTTGCCCAGAGTGTGTCTCAGTGTTCCACCTTTTAACCATGTGGGGGTAGCTAATAGGTACCAGGTGTTTGTAATTAAGGTCAAGTGCCTGACACTGCCTGATCTTATTAGTGGGACATGTCCAACGTATTGCATGGGTGGTACTCCTTTCAGCCTCAGACCACTTCTTACTCAGTGTTTGTGTAGGAAAGGCAGGGATCTGGGAAGTTGGAGTATCCTATAATGGGACAGGGGTATTTGAAAAGAGGGGACACCATGTCTCGCCATCAGGCGTTTCTCCCCCACTCCTCAAGGACTGCTCACCCAGGTGATCCTCCCGCACTTGTCCACCCCAAGGATCTGGATCCAAAGGCGATTGGCATGCACTGGCCACCTGAGCAAGGGATCGCAGGAGTCTAGGCAGTGAAACACCCTCTGTTTTTTTACAAGTCCCACAAATTGTTTTGCCCAATAGCCGATAACATTTTGGCAATTTTGGACAGCACTGATACAGAGCAAGATGTATCTACATTCAATGTGTTCTTAAGAGTGTAGATGGGCACTTTACCCCATGACCTTAACAAACATGGAGAAGGTTGGATACCTCAGGGGCAATGCACTCAGCCATATGAACAAGAGGATACTATACTACCTGGATTTAATCTCAATTCGAGCACTTAGAAGCTGCAGGGGTGTGGCATTAAGCAAGATATAAATGACTGATAAATACAAATAAAAAATAGAAGTGGATGAAAAGCATTATCCTGGCTATGGCTTGGAATCCCAAATCCGACCTTAGATTTTGATGCTGCATGTATTGAGGAGGTTTCAAAAGATGTTGGTAATCCATATTTTCCCACAATGGATAATTCTGGACATTTATGGTGTCGCCACTGTTCAGCACCATGTAGGGCTGCCGTCTCACCCTTTCTCTACTTATTTCCAATATGGGTGAAATTGCCTGACTGCCATACTTATGAAAAAAATGCAAAATTGACTATATTTGCTGCAGCAGTGCAATTTTCCACTTGGTGATTTAATCATAAGTACTCATCCCGCTTTCAGACCTAAATAGTCCGAATTGATTTTGGACCCTACCCATCTTGCAGACAATATTCCTAATGGCTAATCATCTTTTTGATCATATCGTCAGTCAATATCAATTCCTCTGAAGAGTAATGCTGCTCGCAGCATCCATACAGGAAGTCAAGGGGTTAAGACTCAGTCACTAGCGTGACAAGTCCTGTGCTTTTTTGTTAACAAATTATCTAATTGGCAAAGGAACCAGTGAAGAGGAAGGCAGTTTTTCCAGGAAAGGGTTGGCCCGAGGAGATTCTGGCACCATAAGGTAGTGAAGAGGAGATGCCAACCTCCGGCTCGTGTTTGATAGGTAGAATTCTTGTGCTGAGCAGAGAGACTTCTTGCAGATCCAGGTCATGCATAAGAAAATAAAAAGAGCACTGATAAAAGTGTTGTTTTAATAGGCTTTGGTGTTTGAGGTGGAATGGTGTGAATGCCGGAGTGTGGTGGGTGACCAGGTTCTATAGTTCTGAGAGTGACAGTAATAGGAAACTAGCTGGCAAGGTTTGATGCTCCAGTACTCTATCCATTGATCCTATCTGTGCTCGCAGTCAGGGAATAAACTCAATAGTAAACTTACCTCCTGAGTCCAGAGTAGTGTGTGAGCAGGCGAACCCAGTTACCTCACTGGCAATGTTGATGTCTTGGCTGCTGGGAAGGAGCAGCGGGGATATGGTTCTGCCCTCCATGTGTGACAATCATCCAGGAAGGTGCCACTGTCCTTGGGACCAGAAGGAGTTGGTCCTAGGCAATCCTGCAGGCTAGGTTGCACAGGAGCTGCAGTGCTTTTGGTGTGAGCAGCAGCAAAGCACATGAACTGACTGGTGAAGGTCCAGGGCAGTGAGGTGGTGTCTGCCGGCCTGTTTACAGTGGCCTAGGGTGGATGCAATGTCTGTTGGCCTGGAGGTGCTGGGTAAAAGCAGCGCCCAGTAAGTGTTGCTCGGGCAGGCAGCGCAACAGTGACTGTTCATCTGGAGCGGATTTGAGTCATTGCAGACGCAGTATCCACAGGAGTACAGGGCTCTGGTAGGGGCCATGCTGTTCGGCGGTCAGCGCACTGTGTAAGGAAGGCATGGTATCAAAACAAGACAGACACAAGTGATCACACTTCAAAGGTGTTTATTAAACTGTAATAATGGGTGAGATGAACGCCTAATCTAAACCTAAATCTAGGGTGGGAGCAAGCTACGACCATCAAATAGTAACAATACAGTCCCAGTGGAGTCTAGTCAAATAAAAAGGGCCTATACTAAGAAAAACCTATTGCCAATCCTTACCACTATGCTACAAAATAGTGTGGGATTATGTTCACAAGAAAAGAAAGAAGTGTTCACAAAATGATAAGTCAGGATGTTTGGCCGGGGTCTCCCTTTCCCACATTTGAAGCACGGGACAAGGCGGGACAGTTGAGCACAGTACACTTCTGTGCTCTCCAGCCCGAGCTTACAGTTCCTTTTCTCAATATCAGGGCCTTCTGTACCCAAGTCTCTTTTATGCAAAGTCTCTTGCTTCAGAGGGCCTGATGTATCACAAACCACAAACAAAGGTTCCTTCTATTAACCTTCACGTTGGGTGATTACTCTTCACCTGAGGATCCCCCTCAGCCAGGCTCTGATCCTTTTCACAACGTTAGTCTACCTCAATCGGGCTCAGACCAACAACTCACTGTGACATCCCTCAGTCGTGTTCACGTTTGTCACCACAATGCAGTTCACTTAGCTTTTCAATTCACAACATGCCAAAGACTTTCGACTGTACAAGGAGCTTTGACCTGACCCTTGTATGACCACTTTGACATCTCCCGCTGGCCTCCCCTAGGGCCTCTTGGTTCTTGTAGTTTTCTCAGTTCAACATATCCTCCATGTTCAGAGGTGGGGCATTCGTTGAGTCTTTTGAATGAGTGCCCACGCAGCGCTGGACCACTCTAACCCTGATACCTCATTTGTTCACAAAGATCTTTGTCTATTATCTTCTTTTCTTTACGCAAATGTTGCCACTGCAACCTTGAGTTTAACACAGTCCAGTCCACTATCTGTGGCTGTGTTGATCTTTCTGGCTTTTCTTCTGCTGGAGACAAGGACCCATACCATGGCGGAAAACTCTTTTCCCGGCCCTGACTATCAGTGTGGGAGGGCCCTGTGTACCGTTAACATCTGTCACACGGCTCGCCAGCTGCGATTCCCTGTCTTACTGTCCTTTTATCGAAGGCTTCGCGGTTCTGGGTTGAAAAGGGCAGGGCAATTCCCTCCTTGTCGTCCTTTTGGTATCCACCGCCTTGCTCCTCCATTTGAACTGCCTTCCCAAAATAGCTGCTTGCTTGTGCATTCGGCCTTGCTCAAAGTCTGATCTTCTGCTCTGCCTTTTATCCTTGTGGGGAAGGGAAAGGGCCGTCAGGTATTGGGAAGAATTCTCAAAAATGTGTTAATTTCCTCCACCGTAGAGACCTACAGCAACTTTGCTGGATTTTGAGGACTTGTTTTTTGCCTGGAGAGAGTGAGACCCTTTTTCCCACTCTCTCATGTATTTTAATGTGATTTTATACACTGTGTTTCTTTTTGGTTGTGGAGTCCAACCAATTCCATAGGCATCATCTTTTACAATTGTGTCACAAAGTACCTTCAGTGCAATGCCACAGGGAAGTCTTCCAGATTTCCCAAGGTTTAAATACCTTCTCTGGGATCAACTACTGTTTCCCAGAGCAGTGGAGTGAAATTGACTTCACTTAGTCCTGTAAAATTCTAGACCCCGCACACCCTATCTTACAATAGAGTGCTGGAGGGGTTACTTAGTATCCCCTGTGTCTAGTTACTCTTGTAGCATGTATATTTTACCCTTTCCTCTGAGAATGGCTGGTGGCAGTGTTCTTTTTATGAACACGGCATGTTTTACCCCACGCAAACTGCTCGCAGCTCCGGTAACATTAAATCGCGGGAGCCATGTTTTTCAAAATGGCGCTGAGCCTCCTTTGTTAAAATGGTCCCTGGTCTTCTTTGTTCGCCATTTCTTTGTGGAAAGGTCCTTCTCGAGTTTTTCTCTGCCCGCCAAACTAGGTTTGGTCTCTTTGTTCATTCGCCTTTTGTTGGCTTCAGGAGTGAAACCCACCTCTGGCTCCAGAGTGCCTGGGGTAGGCAGGAAGTGAGGGAGGTGCCCAAAACTCCCTGTGCTTAGTCTCCTAGGAGACACAAATGCACTCTGTGGTGATTGTCTGGCTGACTGTCCGGCAAGGACAGCCACCCTGCTGGGTGAGTGACAGCTAGGCTGGAATGAATGGGAGAGAACTGCAGAAAAGGCGAGTCTTTTGGTTTGGAAGGCAGAGTTGACCACTGGACGAAGGAACCGAAGAAGAGCTTGAAGAGGGCGCCTGCTGCAACTCCTGGACCATTGGTTTGCCCGGTGAAGCCCTGCTGCAGTGACTACTTGCCAGGTTCGCATCAACAGAGAAGCACTGCAAGGACGACTTCTCCCTTTGAGTTGGTGGGACCAATCAACTCCCAAGTAAGCCACTTGGACACCCATCTCGGAGCTGGTTGAATTTCCTCAGAGTTGCTGCAGGAAACAGTAGAGCCTGGGAGAGGGACAGCAGATTGTGTGTGTTGCTTGTAAGCTGGCCTAAAGCTTTTGGAAGATCCTCTGGACTGCCACGAAGCAGGACTGACCAAGCCTGAACCCCCTCAGTCGAGTGTGTGACCTCAGATGTGAGGAAAGTCCACCTTGACAGCCAGGAACCGCGCTTATTGCTAGTTGCTGTACCGCAAGGAGATGAAACACGAAACAGCCACTGAAAGTAAAGTTTGCTGGTTGCCAGTTTTGACAGTGCCAGTACAGTGCAGGAGTCCCCCGATGTCCTCCCTCTTGTCCCCACGACTGAGGCCCAGGAACAGTGACACCTGCAGAGCTTCATAGGAACAGAAGTCTTCAGCTGCATCTTTTCTTCTTTACCAAGGTACTATAAAACAAGTCTAAGAGAACTTACCTCTTACTGTAGAATTGTTTGTAACTTCCACAACTCACAAGTCTAATCAGCTTGTGGCCCTACAATTGATTCTTCTATTCTTCAAAGACTCCAAAGAACTTGTGCAAAGACTTTTTCATTACTTACCAGAAGTGCTTTATCCTATCCAAGACATTTGCCCATTGACTTTGGCTTAGCCTATTGAATTGAATGGTGGTCAGTCAAAACCTCGAATTTATAAATCTCGAAAAATATAATCTCGAATGTATTTGACCTAAAATAAAAAATCTCGAAAGTCATAATCTCGAATTTTTTCCAGCAATCTCGAATTTATGTCAATAGTTCAGGTAAGTGCAATACAAATAATGAACCAAACCACATATTATGCTTTTTATTCTTTGTATTTTCCTTAATAACTTGTTCTAAAGTAATATAGAGTATATAAAAAAGTATTGTGATATAACATATTTAATGTTTTATACATCTATACATATAAAGAAATATAAGGTTACAGATATGTTATTTTAAACTGAGTAATATTTTCTAACATGTAATACATCTATTATCCTCTTGATGGTGGTATTGCATCAATAATAACAGTAGTATACATTTTAACTTTGTGTTTGTTTACTTATTTAAATGCACGTTACGTAGTCCTACGTAAAGCGTAAGGGCCATTTTTAAAGTTCATATTGTATCGGTTTCTGCAGCGGTCGCGTCTCCGGCAAGGTGTTCCTGGATGTTCATGGATTTTTCTGGGGTTTTTTTCCTTGGATTGCCGATTTTCACTGGATTTACTTGGATTATATGGACTATGGATTTTCAGCGGATTTCCTGGATTCGATGGACTATGGATTTCTAGTGGATTTACTTGGAGTTGCTGGATTATGGATTATGGCTACAACGTGGTATTTTTTTCAATGGGTACCTTTTTTTGGAGTAGCATTGGCTTTTTTGTCTGCATGCAGACTTTTCTTGTTTTGTCCCATGGAATTTCTTGGTTATTTTTTTATTTCGATCGCGTTTTTCCTGGATGTGTACTCGGATATTTCTTGGCTTTTTTTAGGTAATAGACTGGTTTTTCTCTTTCGCGAACGTGTTTTTCCTGGATGTGTATTTTGCCTTTTTTGATGGTTTTTTGGGTTTATTTCCAATGGATTACTGTTCCAGTTCCTGTATTTTGCATCACCAGGATGTTTTATTCGGAATCACTATCGCCATGGCACAATGGATTGCACTTTTACCCGAAACGTGAGTAATTTTTTTTAACATTTCAAGTTGAATGCTACAGAGTCTAAGAAGGTTTCTTTATTTTGGGGGTCAAAAGCTTCTATTAACTGTACCAGTTTTCCTTCATAGTCTCTGTATTTTTTTCTTGGTTGTGCCTGGTTAGCTAAGGAAACTGTGTGTGCCAATTTAAATTGTTGGTGTTGTTCTTCATCTTGCAAGTCTCGTAAAAAATGCCACAATGTGGGGTTATTGATGTTAAAGTGTTTGTTGAACCTGCTGTGCCATCCCTCCAGGGCGTTATTTGTTCTAGGTGTATTTTCTATGGTTGCCTGATAACAATTCCAAAAATGTAATGGGTATTTTGGCCTTCTTCGTGTGCCACTTCTGGTTAATTGTCCAATCCAGGTATTTTCAAAATAGTCCAACAAATCACTAAATTCCTCCTCATGATTTTTGTAAAACGCACTGTCAATTAAATGTTCATAAAAATCAATTACATAATCTATTTGTACAAATGCCAATGCAAAAAGTTTTTTAATATTAAACTGGTAGCAACTGTCCCCCGTGTATTTTTTGTTTAGACCTAATTTCTGCAATTTGCGCCATATGCTCTGCGTGAAGTGGAAAAAACATCATTGAATTCGTGTATCCTTGAAAATTGATGTAAAACCTTTGATTTGTACTGTCTCATAATCCATGATTATTGTTGTAGGGTTTGCCTCAGGGATAGTTTGTTTAATTTTACCAAACACGATTCTGTACGCCTCTTGAGTCTTTTTCGGCATTAATGTATACACAAGTGGAATTATTTTGCCGTTTATTGTGCCATGAATGGTGTAAAACTGGAGGAATGGTTGCGGGCATACCTTAAAAGTTGCGTCACTTTGCCATTTGTCACTGTTAGTCAGATGGTGGAAATTACTTGCAGTGGAGAATACTAATATTTTTTCGTTGTTTAAATCAAGTGTTGCTTGGTGAAAAATTTCTCAATTTTTTGTTATTTTTAATACATCAGGGATTGTAATGTCTTCAAAAAGCCTTGGTACACGTGGCATATTTTCTTTTTGATTTCTAGCTCTGTTTATTGTACGTTGCATCAACTTCTCAGCCGGTAACTGTGCAGCGATATGTCTTGGTAATTGGTCACATACTTTTGACACAACCGAGCCACTTGGTTCCCCGAGACTTTCTTCAGCCTTTCTTTTTAGCTCTGAGAGTGTTTTTTTAATATTATATTTGTTTGGTCAGGTAGATGATTATGTTCGTTTTTACTGTGCACATTTGTTCCCTCAGTAATAGCTCGAGCGCTGCATTTATTTTTTTTATATTCGGCGTATTTCCAGTATACACGCTCATTCTTCTCATACTCCTTATGGTAAACGTATCCGTTTAAAGTCAGCTGTTTTCCTCCCTTTTGATTTGTCACAAATTCCATTTTGTTTTCCATTTCTTATTCTAAAACAAACGGAAGAAACGTTTTCTGCATTATATCTCTAAGTGATATGCTTTTTTACTGTTTATCCACTTGAATGTTTTATAAATAGTACCTGTTGTATTGCGAAGTAAACCCAAGCGATTTCCCGCAGTACAGCATCAAATGTCGTCCTGTCAGGTAATGACGGTTTGGCAATATCGTTATTCCAATCTTGGTTCCTGAACAAGGTTCTTTACTCTTGCTTTTCACCTATCAGTTTAACCCCTTCTAAACTCTTGATTCGATTACGTATGTTGAGAGTGGGGTCGGGGGGGTGGGGGTAGTGGGCGCTGGCTGCGGGGTGCCGGGTAAGGGGGTGGAGGACGGGGGGGTTGGGGGAGGAACCCCCCCATCATAAAATGCTAATTTTGTTTTTTCTTTATTTCTACTTACGCATGTTCGTATTTTTTTTTCTCGACATATACGTATTCGAGATATTGACCCTTTTAATGCTATGTATATATTTTCGATATTTTATTTTTCAATATTTTTTTTTCGAGATTTTTGTAGTTCGAGATTATTTTTTCGGTATTTTGACTATAAACCAAATTGAATGACTCTTCTAGTGGACTCTAAAAGTATTTGCCCTGCTTATGACTATTTGTAATTTCTTGTAATAACCTTATAACCTTTGCCTTTTACCAAACTTTTTAAGAAGTGTTCTGAATGCAAACAGTAAGATATTAATGTCCCCAGCACCCTTACTACTGAAGTCACCTGTGGGTGTATGTTGTGTCTGTGGGCCATCCCAAAAGGGTCTTGTCTGATTCAGAAACTCAGAGTGTACAGTATTTAAATATATTTGTGTGTTACTATTCAATTGCTCCCTTCTGAAGAAGGCTTCATAACTGACTGATAAATAAATTATTAATTGTTTATGCAAGAAACCTTGAGTGTAAGAGTTTATTTGAATACCTGTAACTGTGAATCTTTGTGTAACTCCACTACAGCTCACATTTCCCCTCTTGAGATACGCCTGGCTGCTCAACACGCTACCAAAACAGCGTAGTACAAGCTTACACCAAAGGTTGGGTTGCCTATACCTGTAGTCATAGTTGCTTGTAGTGTTCCCAGAGGGTACTGCATTCAAACTTTGCCTAACATCAGGTGTGTGTAGTTATCAGCAATTGCCTGACTCTGCCTGACGCTTGTGTTGGGACATGTCAGGTAAACGGCTCTGGTGTTAGTCCGTGGTCTTTCGCAGTGTGAGAAAGTGTTATTGTAAAAAAAGGGCGGAGGGGTAGAGTTTCTAAATATCCTACGGGGTAGGATGGGGAAAAGGTGTCATAAGGAAGGGGGAACCACATCTCACCCTTCGGTGTCCCACTTTCACTCCCCGAAGACCCCCCCATCCAGGTGATCCTCCTGCACTGGTCCACCCCAGGAACTGGATCCAATAGTGATGGCCGTGTCCTGACCACCTGGAAGACAGATCCCTGTGGACTAGCGGGTGAGACACCTTCAGGTTTCTCACAGACCCTTCCTCCATGCGATGTAGCTGCATCTGTTCCACAGGGGAACCGGGAAAGGAAATCTACATTCAACTGGTCTTTTCCTTTTCGGTGTTCCACAGTGAAACAGTAGGGTTGCAGGTCTAGAGACCATTGCATGACACAAGGGTTGGAGTATTTGCGTTGGCTAATCCAAACTAGGGCAGACTGGTCTGTGACTAGTGTGAATTTCCTTCCTAGGAGGTAGTATCTAAGAAGGATAATGGCCCACTTGATGGCCAGGGCCTCCAATTCCAGCACAGAGTAATTTCTTTCATGTGGGAAATGTTTGCGACTTGTAAACAAGATGGGATGTTCTAGTTTGTTGAAAACCTGAGATAGGACTGCTCCTAACCCTGTAAGGGAGGCGTCTGTTTGCAATGTGAAATCTTTAGAGATATCTACTACCTTTAGGATCGGGTTCTGACACAGGGTTTGTTTCAAGGTGTTATAACACAAGGATGTTCATCCCGATTCTTGATAAAGGGACTTCTATAACTGGTAAAGGATTCAGAGGGGCAGGTAATGGGATGTGCGTGCTGGTTTTCTGTCAGGTTGTGCATGCCTGGATAAAGGTCTTTATATCAGCGTGCATAACTGGGCAGTAAAATCTCCCACTGATATGTGCCTGGGTTTTGAATTGTCCTATGTGCCCCACGGTAAAATGGGAATGTGTAATCTCCAGTACAACCTTTTCGGTGGGTTTTGGGATTACTAACAGCGTCTTTACTAAGCTTTCTGTAGATGTTTCTCTTCTATACAGCAACCCCTGCATTAGGAAGAAATAGGAGCTTCTCTTCTTTATACCTTCTCCTTCAGGCATAACTTGTAGGAAAGCTTCAGCTAGGCCAAGATAGATTGTAGGCTCTTTTCCCCTCCTTTCTTCAATGTTAACAGGTTAATCAGCGTCCCCAAAGCCTTGTGTACCTCTTTCTGTTTTGCCTGGTTCACTTTCCGTAAACTGAGGAAATAGAGCCTTTTCCAGAATTCCTTGACCAATTTGATCCCCATGATGTACTTCAAATGGGATTTCACCATGATTCTGTAAGAGAAACTTTCCGTCTCCCCAATATTCGGGACCGATGACGCCTGCTAAAACTACTATACCGAACTTCCATTCTAGGCCAGATTTTGGGGCCAACCTTATGTAACACCTCGGAGGGGGTATCAAAACCAAATCAGTAGGAATCATTCCTCTGTTCTCAGGGGGAATAACGGCTTCCCTACTGCTACAGACATTGAAACCTATTGACTCTTTAGTGGAAACAGAGCAGCTAGAGGCTCTATGACTACGTTTTTGAAATTGTAGGGTCCACAATTTGTTTCAATTGAGTCACATCCCACTTCTGGCACCATATGTAAGGAAGGCATGGTATCAAAGCAAGACAGACACAAGTGATCACAGT
This sequence comes from Ambystoma mexicanum, assembly GCF_040938575.1. Classification (NCBI taxonomy): domain Eukaryota; kingdom Metazoa; phylum Chordata; class Amphibia; order Caudata; family Ambystomatidae; genus Ambystoma; species Ambystoma mexicanum. The sequence continues at coordinate 348,842,218 of NC_090925.1, read as the reverse complement.
TCAAGGGTGTTTATTAAACTGTAAAAATGGGTGAGATAAACACCTAATCTAAACCTAAATCTGACATGATATGATATGATAGTTTATTTATATAGCACCTATACACAATGTGTTTCAAAGCGCTTCAAGGCAAGGGAGGCAACAAGGGAAAATACAATTACATTCTTGCAGGCCATGAACAGTAAGGATTTGAAATTAACTACTGTATTCGGCCTGATGACATTTCAGATAGTGCAAGAGCTAAGACATAGATAAGGAAGGGAGGAGGAGAATCGGAAGGAAATGGAAACAGGCGACTACCCTACTAGGCCTGACGACATTTCTGGTAGAGCCGGAGAAAAACAAAAGGTAAGGGAGAGGGGTGCAGAAAGGGAGGGGAGGAACAAAACAAGTGACTATCATACTAGGCCTGACGACATTTCAGATAGTGCTGGAGGGGGGCGGGGATAAGAGGAAAAAAACAAGTAAGGGGATGGGGGAGGAGACAGGCGAGGTTGCTATCATACTAGGTCCAGGGACATTTCTGATAGAGAAAGTGCATAGAAGAAAGTAAGGGGAGGAGGGGAGGAGATAGGAAAAGGGAGAAAGGGAGAGGAGGAGAGAACAGAGAGTAAGCATCAAAAAAAGTGAAGAAGCAAGAGGGGAGAGCGAATACAATTGCAGAAATCAGTAATAACACATAATGTTGCAAGCCAGGATACAGGATGAAGATAGGAACAGCATGATTCAGGGAAACCATGAGTACAAGATGCAAAGGAAGTCCATCATGAGAGCTGAGAAAGGGTGACGCAACATCAATCAATGAAGTCCATAAAAGTCAAATCCAGCATTGGCCACTAGATGGTGATGGTGAATCCAGAATGTATCAGGACAAACTCCTGCAGAAGTATGCTGGAGAGGTGTGGGAGGGGTGGGGGGGCAGGGTTGAATAATCAAGCAAAACAGGCAACACCTGTGTGCGAGAAGGTTGGGGGGCATAAGGGAACATCACGGGGGAACCAGAGGGGGTGGGGATGGCCTGTGGGGACAGAGGGAGTAAACACATGTTGGTGCATGCTTATCTGCTGTCTGAGCAGGGGGTCGGGCCCTGGATCCTCCTGATCTGAACATGTCCAAACAGGAATTGCCCTTTTCTTCATCTGCCCTTCACTATGGACTCCCGGGTGAGAGACGCCCTTGATCTAAGAGTTAAGAGCAAAAGTAAGAGGCAGGGCTAAGAAAGTGGGTGGTGCTTAGGCCAGGTGATCTAGATCCACTTGCACCTGCTCCCCATCTGCAAAGGAAAAGAGGCTGGAGGGCTCCTTAAGTAGGGGAAAAAGAACGGCAACCAAGAAGGCACCAGGTGGACGGGTCTTGCTAAGTGGGGAAAGAGAGCAGTGACTTGGAAGGGACCAGGTGGGCAGGGCTTAGGACAGGTGACCTAGATCCACTTGCACCTGCTCCCCATCTGCAAAGGAAAAGAGGCTGGAGGGCTCCTTAAGTAGGGAAAAAGAGCGGCAACCAGGAAGGCACCAGGTGGGCGGGGCTTGCTAAGTGGGGAAAAAGAGAGGCAACCTGAGAGGCCCCAGGTAGGCGGGGCTTAGGCCAGGTGACCTAGATCCACTTGCACCTGCTCCCCATCTGCAAAGGAAAAGAGGCTGGAGGGCTCCTTAAGCAGGGAAAAAGAGCAGCAACCATGAAGGCACCAGGTGGGCGGGGCTTTGCTAAGTGGGGAAAAGAACAGCAACCTGGAAGGCACCAGGTGGCCGGGGCTTAGGCCAGGTGAGCTAGATCCACTTGCACCTGCTCCCCATCTGCAAAGGAAAGGAGGCTGGAGGGCTCCTTAAGTAGGGAAAAAGAGCGGCAACCAGGAAGGCACCAGGTGGTAATTTACATTTACATGTCAGGTAATTGGCTCTGGTGTTAGTCTGTTGTCTTTCACGGTGTCTGAAAGTGTTTGTGTAGGAAAAGGGAGGGTGTAGAGTTTCTAAATATCCTACGGGGTAGGATGGGAAAAAGGTGTCATAAGGAAGGGGGTACTGCATCTCACCCCTCAGTGTCCCACTTCCACTCCCTGAAGACTCCCATCCAGGTGATCCTCCCGCACTGGTCTACCCCCAGGAACTGAATCCAATAGCAATGGTGGTGTCCTGGCCATCTGAATGACAGATGCCCGGTGACTAGCCTGTGAGACACCTTCAGGTTTCTCACAACTGACAGCAGCTGTTTTTCAACTGCCAGCGGAAGTCCAGTTTGGTCGGAGTGTGTGGAGGAGCATAGGAGCGTGTGGTTGTCTCCCGGCGGGTCCAGGTCTGCAAGGGGACCCGGCCTGCTGGTAAACCCTGGCAGCGAGTATAACGCTGAGGTGGTGTGCTGTTAAGGGTGGCCTGGCAGAAGGCAGCATTAGCGAAGGGTGTGGCGGCCCTGCGCTCTGGAGAAATGTTGCAGTGATGGAGACCGGGCCAATGCAAGCTGTACCTACATTGGTGGTAGCGGGGCGTCCGTTCCTCATCAGCTCTCCGTGGGTATGGTCATCATTACAAGGAAACAGAACGTCCCATGGTTAGGCACAAGGTGTGAGCACATATCAAGGGACCTGAGGGTGATGGACCAAGAATTGTGGGCATGGTTTGTGGACCCTGGCCGGGTCAGCGCTCACAGGGGTGTGTAGTTGTGTTGGGGAGGCCGGTATTTTGTTGTTTGTGCTATATGTTGTGGCCTCAGGTTTAATAATGTTGTGTACTGGGGTTGGTCATGGGTGAATGTTTGTTTTGGGTCTGGCTAGATAAAGGTATGAATGTTTATGTTGTGACCCCTGTGTGCTATGTCAGTGACATTCTAGTGCCTATTGTATTGTGATAAATGGTTTTTCTTTTCAGGTGGTTAGCTTGGACATGTGGGAGTGTGGTTGTTTCCTTGTTCTTTTATTATTATATTGACATTTCCTGCTGGGGGTGTTTTTGTTTTATGGCGATTGGACATTCCGTGGACATGTGGGTGCGGGGAGCGGGCTATGCTTACCTGTAATATTTTTTATGTATTCTTTTAAGATCTTTCTTTCAACTTTTGCCATTTGCTTGTTTTTGCTCCACAATTTTGGGTTTTGGCCACGTGTTGCATATGTGCATGGAGTGTGTTGGGTGACTTGCAGAATGCCTGGTGGGTTCTGCAGGTTTGTGGTGGGTGTTGGTTACAGCTGTTTTTTGTAGGCGTTTTCACTGTTGGTTACAGTGTCTGGCGCATAAGGGAACGCCGGGCAGGTTCTGTGTGTGTGGTATTGAGTTTGAATTTTCACTATTGGTTACTGTGTGGTGTATTACAGAATGCTGGGTGGGTTCTGTGGGTTGTGGTGTTGAGTTTTCACTGTTGGTTACAGTGTTGGGCATATTGTGAAACGCCGGGCAGGTTCAGTGTGTATGGTATTGAGTTTCAGTTTTCTCTGTTGGTTACAGTGTTTGCCGCATTACGGAACGCTGGGCGGGTTCTGTCAATTGTTGTATTGAGCGAGTTTCCACTATTGGTTGCAGTGCCTGCTGCCACTGTTGGTTACAGTGTTGCAGTGACCTATTGTATGGGGGAGTGCGTGTGGTAACATGTTTACATTGTCCACCTGGGAATATTACAGTTTTTCTTCTTTGCTGGAACGTGTTTGCGTTAGGCGTTTAGACCATGCTATCTCTTCAGGCTTCCACGTATGTGGGTGGAATGGTATTGGTGTTATTGCTTCATGGACAGTGTTCATCGCCATGGGTTTTTCATAGTTCCTGTTGTGGAGTGCATTGGTATGGCTCCACTGTGTTTGGTGTTGGGCATGCATGTGGTGGAAATTTTGCGAGCATCTTCATTGGTCTGTGTGCTGGCCACACATAGGTTATGCAACAGTTGGTGTGTGAGATGTGGATCCTTCCGTTTGTGATTATTAGGGAGGGAGAAGTGTTGTAATGGGCTTTAATGTGTGAGGTGGAATGATGTGATGTCATGTGGAATGCTTGAGTCTGGTTGGTGACCAGGTTCTATAGTTCTGAGAGTGACAGTTATAGAAGACTAGCTGGCAAGGATGGTTGCTCCAGTACTCTATCCATTGATCTTACCTGTGCTCAAAGTCAGACAATAAACTCACCATTAAACTTACCTTCTGACTTCAGCGTGGTGTTTGAGCAGGGGACCCTGTTACTTCAAGTGTCTGCTCCATATTTTAAATAGACAGCAATGGTTGAAAGGGTCTCTCCATGCATGAAGACATGAAAGCTGATGATGCTTAGATGGGATCCCCAATGCTGTGTGGGCGCTGTCTGGAAAACTAGCTTCCTTTGCTATGTCCTATTGATCCCACTCAATTTTCTGTCAGAGGCTCCAGATAAAAGGAGTGCCCCAAAGAACTCGAGGAACATAGCCACATTAGTTGCGCAGAGCCCGTCCACAAATAGATAACACGGCAGGTGATTTCATGATACAAACTGCATCTCAACTCACTGATTGTCATAGAATGGGAAGGTGACCTCCTTCCACCCACTGCAACATTTTCCTCAGTAGATGGCCATGCACCTCACTGACACGTGACTTAGGGAAACAGAATACATTACAAAGACATAATCTAGCACAGTGTCCCAGCGGTATTAAGGCCAACCTCAAGTAATACCCATCTGTAAATACATGAAGGCATCCTGCATTGAATCATAGTAGACAACTGATGCCAACTGAGAACACGTCTTCCTCAACCACTAGGTCACAGGACTTGCATACCTTGATTGCAGATTCACGATATTGGGTGTCATTCCGAGGTTGGTGCTAAGGGAACAACAATACCAGTAAAGGAATACCGGCATCCATTACCGCTACGGGCTATTCTGACCAGCCCGACCGTTATTAGCGGCATCGTAAAGTACGGTGCTGTTAATAGCGGTCTGGCCGCGGGCACGCGACCCACCATGCCGGCAATAGCGGCATGCCGTAAACTGGAGGAGATCACAAGGTAAGCAGACATGCAAATAACGGCTTCATGAAGACGTTAAAAGTTGTTAACGCCATGCCGTAAATACCGGCATTGCAGACCTACCGTAAAATGCCATGTGCAGTGATCCCAACTGCCACATGTGCACACAATCAGCACAGGTGGAGGCAATGGAGTCTGGCCCACTACAAAAGGAGCAGACCCACACCCCTTACCACACCAAGATCAATCCAATAGCAGCATCAACATATCAGCAGGAGGACATGCATGCATTGCAACACCAGCAACAACACCAACAACATCAAGAACCACAGAGGAGACGCAGCAGGAGAAGGAGGGTGAGACAGGCCCTGCATGCCCCACTAGTGCATTCAGCTAACCACGCATGCAGCCCCCAATCCCAAACATCAGAGCCAGTCCCTCCAACCCAACCCCGCAGCACAACCACACCCTGTACCGTCTGGACTGGGACACAGTCAACACCATTGTGGACATGAAACACGACTGTCAGCCAGATTGAAATACGCATCGCCATCCCCCCTCTACTGAAGGTAGTGTCGGTGCTCCACTTCCTCTCAACAGCCACCTACCAGCACACAGTGTGGCACATGCATGGTATATCCCCACCCTCATTCACTTGCATCCTGAAGCAAGTGGCGGATGGCCACCTCAAGCACACATCAGAATACATATCTCTACCACGGACTCCCCAGGAGATACTAGAAACAACAAAAGGTGGCCTCCATGCCATGGAGGTGGTTTACCGCAATCACAAACTATACCACTACAAACAGGTGCAGATGGAAGGTGACGCAAGCAAGGTCCTCACACAGTGTTGTGCCCAATATCCCGGATCAACCACAGGAATGCTGCATGTCACCATGGGAATAACTAGCGCAAAATGCCAAAAATTGCAGAGCCTACTGCCAACGCTCACCATCAGAAAATCCGACACAACAAATCACGAAATTCACGCAAACACATCACTAGGCGCACACAATGCATGACCTACAATACAGCAGAGCACACCGTCCATCATCTTGAAGATGCAACCCACACCATAATTCCATGGCACAGGACACATTGAGGGCCTAAAAATGGCTTGCATACAACCAGGGACATATGCATGTGACCAATGATAATCTGCCGGCAAGTGTGACTAGTACAGCTGTCCATCATCAATCGCATGACATTTACCTTTAATTGCCTCTCATGCAAGTGATAGTGGCTATCCCTTGAAGCCGTGGCTCCTCCCCCCTGTCCGAAACCCACAGAACAGGCACGAGGAGGACCACAATCGTTCCCATACCCATACCGGTGTGGACATCGAGCAGCCCTTTGGCCTGTTGAAGGCACAAGTTTGCTGCCTCAGCCTGTCGGGTGGGGCACTCCTCTACAGGCATGAGAAGGTGGCCAAGATCATCATGGCATGTGTCAAGCTGCACGATATGTACATCCGCTGGAACGTGCCCCTGCCCGCTGACATTGAACTGCAACCATCTGGTGATGATGAAGGGGAAGAAGAAGATGTGGCTGGACATCATCGCGGTGGCGATGCACAGGAGGGTCGCACTGTGCGCAAGCCAGTGATTGCACAATATTAGTGACACACATGGCAGCAGAGGGTGACATGATGGTTGGACAGAGGGTACTGGGTGTGGGGTTACATCTACACTAAGCACTGTAACTGAATAAATGACATGTGCGCAATGAAGAATGTCCACCGAGGACTTGTTTTTCACACAACCGGTGTATTAAATGTAGCAATGTAAACGTAAGTGACGAAACCCTCCACCACCCAGACTGCTCAGCCTCCCTAGCCCTGTAAATAGGACTGAAGTGTCCCTCCGTATGCTCAGGAGCAGACTGCTCCGGGGTGGTGGCGTGCTCCGTATTGAGTGACGATAATTGGGGGGATGCGGGTGGAGTTGGGGTATGGACCACATCCGAAAGGTCGTCCTCCATGGGGACCAGATGTCCTACTGTGTGTCCTCCACAGTCAGGGGTGTCGTGGCTGCCACCTCCCCAGCCAAACTCGACGCCTCAGATGGTGGTGCCTCGCATGTATCATCAGGCTGGGCAATGGGTGGAGGTGGTGGTGGTGCTTCGCACTCCACGGGTCTTGGTGGCACCGGTGCAATGGGTGCCGGGGGTGGCTTGCATCTCGGTACACGGCGCCCGCTGGGTTGTCCCCTCAACGTTGAAGGCCGGTTGCTGTCATCCTGTGACCTTTTCCGGGGTGTGGCCTGTGCAGGGGTTGCGTCCTGCCCATCGCTGTTATGGTCAGTGCCTATTTTGGACATGCACGCTGTGTGACTCGTGCCATTTCCTACTTTGTGTGGTATGTGTCATGTACGATATTGCCTTGCACCAGGCATCTGCATGTGTCTGTGATGCATCAGCTTCCTTGCTGGGAGTGTGTGTGTGGGTGGGCGACCATAGCTTAACTCTTTGAACTGACATATTGGTTGAATTTCATCAGATTTGGCATTGCAATGTTTACTTTGGACACTCACCTCCATCGCCCGATGTTGTGGCGCCACACTCCATCTCGCCTACACCTTCGATTCCTTCCATCCCTATCATGCTTGCGCATATGTCCTCCCATGGGGTGAGCTTTATCGGGGATCTGGGACCTCCTCCTGTTCCCATGGCCTGGCTGCGATTAACAGAGAGGATGTTGCGCACCCTTAGTCGCAGGTCGTCCCAGCGCTTGCGACAGTCTTTTACTGTGCCTGGTGTGTTCCCCACAGCACTGACCTTCTGGGCAACAAGTGCACAGATATCTTTCTTCTTTAGCACTGCCCCTTTCTTCATGTTGCTAGAGAAGACTATGACAGCATGCTCCTGCAGTGTGACCACCAGCATCTGCAGCTCATCCTCTTTGAAACATTCTTTTCGCATGCGGGCAGCTCCCTTCTTCAGGGCCTTAGGCATAGTGGTCTTGGAGGTGGATGTTTTGGAAAAATCAGCAGAGTCCCAGGGGTCCTGTGTGGTGAGGATGGCAATGGATTGTGTTTTTAAAGATGGCCGCCATGCTCCTTCACGTTCCTGTGCGATGACGCTACTTCCGGTTCCGCTTATTAGCAGTGACCGTAAATAGCGTATTTAGCACTAATGACGCATTGAACAATGTAGGCAGTGTTATCTGCGCAATGCTTGATGCCGCTAAGGGCATTTTGGGAGCCTTTTACGGCATGGAGCTAAATACCTTACCTGCATGGCGTAAAGCTTGTGCCCGCGAAGTCGTAATAGTCCTCTATTAATGGACTGGTGACAGCACGGACACGCTATTTGCACCATGCTGGTAAGGGACGTTACTTACCTCCGAACTTGGAATGACCCCCATTGACTCTTAAGTCAAAGTATGTAACTGCACATTCACCATGCCATTGGTATCAAATGGTAACTGTATTTGTTGCTTTAAGTATTGTCTTGAATCACAAGAGGATAAATACACTTGTCCAGACGAGGTTGATAACCTGATATTCACACATCCGAATGATAACGCTGATACCTGTACAGAAGTGAAAGAGTGCTAGGACAATCAATATTCAGTTTCTCTTGCAACAGCTTGGATGCCGTTAACTGTGCCCAAACTATTCTCAAGATGATTTGGAGAGACAGGTGAAGTCAATGGTCAATTCCTGGTCGTTGGGAGACCCAGTCCAGGGTTTCCAGGGACAAGGTGAGTCCTTCTGTACTGCACTCCCACTCCATGGGCTTTGCTGGCACCTACAATGGATCCTTCACCTCCAGTAAATAGGAGCCAGTTCCAATGCAGCCAAGAGAGAGACCTTGGTCCAGCAGCAGCAGTAGTTCACCCCCACTGTACCCTTGGGATGGTTAGGGGACAGAGCTCCCATCTGCTTTGGAGACTTTCTTTCTTCATCTGTATGGCAGAAGACCTGGAGACAGGCTGTACTCCCAACAGAGGTCCAGTGAATGCATCTTGGCCTGTAACATACCAAAGATTAATCAATTTAGGAGGGGGGCCTCTCCCCTTTTAATGGCAAACTGTCACTGGGGATTGGTCCAAAGAGAGCCAAATGTGAAGGGTCCAATCCAGGTTGTTGTAACAAGTGACATTTGCCTTTATGACATCACCCCTAGAGAAGATTGCCTGTATAAAATGGAGTGGGTCAGAAAAGGGAGATCGTCCAAACCGAAACCAAGATGGTGGGGCCCTTCTCTCAGGCTACCTCTGCTCTCTGGCTAATGTAACCTGCCCCCTTCCTTTGCCTGCTGACTTCAAAGGAGCTCCAGTGGTCAGCACTCTGGTGTTAGAGTGCCTTTTTATGTCAGTGCAGCCTTTTTAGGCACCAATTCCCAGGAGACTTCCTGGAGGACGTTCCTTGCCTTGGCGGGCTGTTAGGCAGAATTATATGCAGTACCCTTTGGGAACACCACACACAATTAAGACTACAAGTGACAGTACAAATTCACCTTTGGAACAAACCTGTACTACACAGTAAAGTGGTAGCGATGGCTGAGCAGCCAGACTTATCTCAAGAGTAAATGAGCAGTATCAATAGTTACACAAAGGACAGCAATTACTACGATTCAAACAAACACTGACTCAAGGTTTCTGAGTAAAAGAATATACATTTATTTACAGATCAATTGTATAACATTTCACCAAAGTAAAGCAGTTCAAAAATCACACTCTTAATACACTACACCACACCCAATAGATTCTGGACAAGCTAGGCTCAAAATGAAGTGTGAGCAAAATGGCACTCCAGCAGTTTAAAAGGGAGGAAAAGACAGAGTAAGCCAGAAATTGAGTAGCACCAACAAGTAAGTAAGCAGGGCAATCTAGAAAAAGGAACTACAGTGAGGAAATCAGATTCAAACAGGGCCTGGCACAAAGTCAATGGGTCAGAGTCTTTTGGTCAAGATCACACAGTTCAGGGTAGTTTGCGGTTAAGTCATTGCCAAGAATTCCGGACGAAGTTGGTTGGCAGAAAAGTTTGTTTAAAGAATGGGAAGGACAAGCCCTCGGATTGCCAAAAGGTTTCACACACTTTTACCACGGCTGGACGAAACAAACAACCGGATTTGAACAGTACCTTAAATGGAGAAGAAGGCTGTAGCTGAGGCGGATGTTCCTGGCAGGTCCTGCAGGCTCACGGTTCCTGAAGCGACTGTCGGACTGACACAAAGTAGAAAGACTTCACTGGAGGGTGCTGCACTGCCCAGGGAAGAAACCTCAGCAGAGCAAAGCAACAAATAAAAGTTGTGCTCCTTAAAACACAATCAGGGTCCGTTCCTCCTGGCTATCCGGCTCACTGTAGCTCTGTACAGCAAATTCGACCAGAGAAGGGAGCCTTGCTTGGGGTTTGGGTGAACTGGTTGGTCCCACCAGCTCAAGGGGAGAAGATTCCTTGCAGATCTTCCTTGTCGTTGGAGTATGAAGATTCGGACCTGCAGCAGGGCTTCACCGGGCGGTTCAGTCGTTGTAGGGGTTGTCTTCTGTCAGCTCCTCTTCCGTTCTCTCGTTCCAGTGGCGACTCTGCCTTTACAGCCCCAGAGACCTGCTTTTTATGCAGTTTCCCCCATTCACACAGCATGGCTGTCAACCACACAGCAGGGTGACTGTCCCGCCGGGACAGTCACCACAGCCAATCAGATCAGAGTGCGACATGGGTCTCCAAGGAGACGCTGTGCAGGGAGTCCTAAACCCCTCCCTCACATACTGCCCCCTCCCCCCCAGACATACAGGTGCCTAAGGAGGGCTTCTGTGTAGGAGAAGGCGACAGGTCGGCGAACAAAGGAACCAAACCTGGTTTGGCATGCAGAGTAAAACACGAGAAATACTATTACGAAAAGAAATGATGAATAAACCCAGCCGGAACCGTATAAAAACGTATATGGTCTAGTGGGTTTAAGTTCGAGGCTACCAAGATAGCCTAAAACAATACCAGGGTTATTTCAGATAACCGCGGTAGGAAAAATAGGGTAGTTACCACTGCCACCGCCAAGTCTTAATGAAAAGGGAGAGAAACAATGCTCCAAGAGAAACAGACATAAAGGGATAAGTATTAACCCTTTCCAGAACTCTATTTAGGATAATTTATACTGGGTCTGTGAGTTTTAAAAGAGACTGATAAAGTCAATGGCAACTGTACATGTTTCTGGGAGACAGTAGTCACACCCAGAAAAATGGGGTCGGAGTTGGGAAGTCAAAAAGACAACCCTGTGTCACTGCACTGACGGTGCTGTGTAACACACAGTAAAAAGATGATGCCTATGGAGTAGGTGAGGCTTCACAGTCTATGAACACAAGAAAATGTTAAACACACACAGCAGAACACATGTAAGAGTGGGAAAAAAGACTCACACTCTTACCAGGTGAAAAAAATAAATCCTAGAAATCCAGCAAAGCTGCTGAGGGACTCAGTAGGTAAGGGAAATTAGCCATTCTGCAGAATTCTCCCTAACACTCGCTGCCCCCGAACTAAGGGACAGGAGGATTTAATCCACTCCTGGATGAATCTCTACCTCTAGTCGGTTAAAAACATCCTAGAGAATGGGGCGTGCTTGGAGCCATAGTGGACGGACAGGCTCTGTGAGAGCTCCCGGCCGCGGCCACGCAACCGCCACAGATGCCCCAGTGATAGTGAAGTGTGCAACCTATCAAGCAATGTAGCCGCTCCGAGAGGTATGCAGGAGCATCCAGCCCAAGTTTCGGGGTCCACAATGGTGCGGAACGGTTAATTTGAGGAGACTCTTCACGACGCGGGAAACATCTGAGTTCCTCCGGCAAGATGGCGACCGTCGTTTGTGCCACCAGTGCATAAGCCAGGCACCCACCGCACTCTGAGGCTTCGGCACTCAGCTCCTCCCAGCAGCCGTGAACCCGCACCAGCTACGGAGCACCAAAGTAGGTGGATGGTTGCCCCGACCGCCCGCCTGTGGGCTAGCAGGCTCCCTTAACCCCTGATCAGTGCCGGGGCCGCTGCGTCCCTAGGAGGGTAATCCCAGGTCAGCCCTGGATCCAGCAGCCTAAACTTGCCCCTGGGGACCTGAAGTTCCACCCGCAGCCCCGGACCCCCGCCGGCAATGTATTAACCCTCAGCACCCCTGAGCCCTCCCGGATCCTCACCGGAGCGCAGGAGAACTGCCAAAGCATCCAGCCGCCTGCGGCACCCGCCCTCCTGGAGCGTAGTGGGAGTTGGATCTGGGGGAGGGACCCTCGACCCAGTCCCCCAGCTCGACCGAGGACTTGCAGTGAGCCCGCAGCGGGAGGTGAACAATCCGCTCAGCCCCCCCACCCTGCAAGACTGGTTCTCACCTCCTGAGCTCACACGCCCTCCTCTAGCCATCGACAGCCTCCTCAGTGCCGAGGGCTGCATGAAGCCGGCTCCCCAGACCAAAGGAGGTGATTCCCCCAGTCCGCGCTAATATTTCTGTGCCAGGAGATCAGCGCAGCTCCTCAACGCCCCAGGACTGAGTCCCCCTCTTACCTGGCCTCTCCCTCATCAACCGAAGCTGGCCCAGAGACTGGGGCCTTCCGGCCAACAGAACCCCCCCTGCACCTCCACGCCGGCAGGGCCTGGGCTGCTAACCCCAGCCCCTCCTGCCCCCCCGGAACCTCAACAATTACCTCAGGTATTCCTCATCTGGGCCGTGGGTCGGAGGTTCCCCCCCACTCAACCACCTCAGCAGCACCCATCATCAGGAGCCGGCGAGGACGCGGAAGGTAAGGCGGCACCTGCTGCACCTGGAGGAACAAACACCCAACAGCCGGCCGGGATCCCCCCAGCTGCTGGAACCGCCACGTAGGCAACCCATACAGGCAGCCGGGGTTCCCCCTAGAATCCCTCAAGTCACCGTTTGGGAGGAGGAAGTCAGACCCTAAAGGATAGCCCTAGAGCGCAAAACACAGGGCTCATCTCCCCTCCCACCCAACTCTGGACTCTTGAAGCACCCTGCCTGGAACTCTCCCCCACCAATATAACCCGAACAGAGCTTGGACTGAACCAAACACTCCTGCGGCGACCCCATTCTGGACACATAACCCGCGAACTGCAGTCTCCTCCCCGGTAAAGCTAGATGGGGGATGTGGGGATCCTGTGAGGGCTGCGAGTGGCGCTAAATTCCGGCCTGACCCCTTATTGGGCCCCGGCTCCCTGGACGCTCCGCAGCTTCCGTTGACTGGCCTGGGACCGGGTGCCCGAGGCTGGCTCTGAGTAATCTCTTGATAGCAAGGGCCTAGGGATCTGTCATGATCTCTGCTTCCAAAAGGTCAGGGTTTTCCCAACTCCCTTGGAAGCAGATCCATAACCCAGGTTCCGAGTGCCAACCAGTCCCAATTGGGACCTTTTGGACCCAGTCCTGGCGCCAGTGGCACCAGGCTCATAAATATGCCCAGTCCCAGCGCTGGAAGCGCCGGGCTCATAATGCTTGGGTGGACTTACCTGCAGCAGACCATGCTGCTTACTTGCCTGCCAGTTGAGCCTCTGATCCTCTTCTGTTTGGAACTACTTTTCCTGTTGGGTGGGGCAGGAGCCACTCCCTAGATTCAGAACACTGGAACTCTTCTGGAAAGCAGGAACTCTTTTCTTACCTAGGCGTGGCTGTGGAAGGAGACACCTAAGCACTACAGGAGGCTATTTAAACCACACCCGATGGATGAATCTTGCTTTGCGTTATTCTGCATCCTCTGCAGCAGAACGCTCATCGTGTCTTCTGCATCTGATCCTGGGCCTAAGGAAAAAGGCTTACCATCCTGAATCCAGTCTTCAGCAACACCTATAAAGACAAGAAAGAACAGGTTAGCATTACGGTCTTCAGTGACAGCTCTTCACTTACCTGGTCCATCGGCTGTCACCAACGCCTCGCGCTGCATTCCGGCATCTGAAAGACAAAGGCTTACCTACTCTTCGTGCGCTCCGGAGGTCTTCACACTGCATTCCGGCATCTGAAAGACAAAAGCTTACCAACTCTTCGCACGCTCCGGAGGCCTTCGGCGCTGCATCCCGCATCTGAAAGACAAAACAAGGTGCGTTTAAAGACATTGGGGAACTTTAATACTCACGTGCCATTACTCCTTTCCACATCTAACCAAGTGGGTATTCCGGCACCCTGCAGCCGCTCCGAACTTGTACCTGCAAAATAAAAAGACAGTTAGAGCGCATCGTGAAGCAGGCAACAAGCGCTTACTTACGTGCTTCCAGGCGCTTCTATTCATCACACGGGCTCCATCTTCAACTCACTTCAGCCTGTCATCCGCCATCGCCGGAACCCTGCAAAACAAGAAACATCATTACTAAAGACTTTAAAGACATTAGAATTACTCGAAACTTACCGTTCGTGCAGTAAACGACGGACAGCAGTCCTCTGAAGTCAAGAGGCCTGCTCCCCTTATCCAGTGAAGAAACTGGTTACAGCACCCTGCCCCGAGGCAGATGGAGAGCACGGCGTTCACTTACCTAAGGTGAGAGCGTTAACCTTTGGGGTTCTACAGGAGAAGAGAAAGGGAAGAAGAGAGAGACATTCAATAACCCAGTTCCTTAATCCCATATTTTCTATCTGCAGACATCTTACCCTTCAAGTCAGACATACAGTGCACAGAGGTCCAGCCCAAAGAGCCAGCCGTGTGTTACACATCACCTTTGCAGATACGGTATACGCACAGTCAAGACCAGCGCCTCTACGGGAATCAGGTGAGCGTTACAGAACGCAAAGCCTACCACAAAACTCCCGTCCAGGCGCTATGGAAACCTCGGATACCGACCAGCTAGCCCAGTTACTTGGGGAACTAAGGGCAGAAGTGCATGCAGCCCGTCAGGAAACGAACGCTCTAAGAAGGGAACTGATTATTTCCAAGGAGCGAACAGATGATCTCGCTAGACAATTGCTACAGTCACAAGCCGGACAGACCACGTTACCCGCATCTGGGGGAAATCTTCCTTCTACATCCTCTATGAATTCAGTGCAGATCAACCTACCTGGGAATGTACCTCTGGCTCCGCCCGAACGATTTTCTGGTGACCCAAAGAGGTTTGCAGTATTTATCAATCAGTGCCGGTTGCATTTCTTATGCCGGCCAGCAGCCTTTCCAACTGATCAAGCTAAAGTAGCTTTCGTGCTTTCGTACCTTAGTGGTAATGCGGCAGACTGGTCGATCCCTCTAGTAAATCAAGATGATCCGGTCCTCCATGATTTTCAAGCTTTTCAGCTCAGTATGGAAAAACTGTTCGCAAGACATTCACAGGGGCAGGCCTTGGACAATGAGCTTCTTTCGTTGCGACAAGGTAATCAAGACCTTTTGGCTTATATTGCGTCTTTCAACAGACTGATAGTGGAAACTCAATGGCCTGAGGACAAAAGGATTACGCTGTTTTATAGAGGTCTACGTGGAGAGCTCAAAGATGTGTTAGCCCAAGTAGTGAATCCCCCACAAGATTGTTCGGACTATATAGACTTAGTCGTTCAAATAGATCACAGACTGCAGAACAGGAAGGCCGATCGTTCCAAGTTTGATGCTCGAGTATTTTCCAAACCGCCAACTCCTTCCAAAGGAGTAGACTCCGGGGAACCCATGCAAATAGGGGGTCTGAAAGGTCCTCTAACACAAAAGGAGCGGGAAAGGAGAAAACAGTTGCAATTATGCCTCTATTGCGGAAACTCAGGGCACTTTCTTCGAGACTGTCTGGTGAAACCTGCCAAGAAGGCAGTAGGAGCTGCAGTTACCAAAGTTACAAACTATGAGCAGGGAAACGACCTCGCCCGACAAGAATAGAGGTCCTCTTGCCGAGCGTGAAAACCAGTTCCGTGACCTCGCATTTCGTGATACCTATGGTCCTCATTAGCCCTGATAATCCGGATCGATTACATGCAATTGAAGCTTACGTCGACAGCGGTGCCATCGGCAATTATGTGGATCATGAAATGGTTTTGAGGATGAATCTAACTCTTTGTCCCAAGGCTGTAAAGGACGTCATTACTACAGTGGATGGTACGGAGATAGCCTCCGGGCCAGTAAAGCATACCACTCAAGAGGTGACGCTAGTAAGTCAAGATGGACACCATGAGAAGATCGTGTTCGATGTGATCAAGGCCCCTCAGTTTCAGATTATTCTAGGAATACCTTGCTTAGAGAAACACAATCCTCTGATCGATTGGCGAGCAAGAACGGTCCAGTTTCCAGAATGTGTCTCTACTTGTCACCCTACACCTGGTGTTGCACTGGCAGCAATTTCTTCAGAGACTCCCCAGTTACCTCCCGAATACCTAGAATACCAAGATGTTTTCCGGTAGGATCAGGCTAACTCTCTACCTCCTCATAGGTCTTATGACTGCCAGATAGACCTGATACCTGGATCTACTCCTCCTTGTAGTAGAATTTATGCCCTCACCGAGCCTGAGAACCTTCACCTTCGACAATACCTGGATCAATACCTGGCAAATGGGTTTATTCGTCCTTCCAAGTCCCCTGCTTCTTCAGCTTTGTTCTTCGTTCAAAAAAAGGAAGGAGACCTTAGAACTTGTATAGATTATCGCTCCCTGAACCAGATCACCGTTAAGAATAGATATCCGTTACCTTTGATCCCTGAACTCCTGGACCAAGTCAGAAAAGCATGCATATATACAAAGCTGGATCTTAGAGGAGCTTACCACTTGGTACGAGTAAAAGAGGGCGATGAATGGAAGACGGCCTTCCGCACCAAGTATGGGCTATTTGAATATCAGGTCATGCCCTTCGGACTTTGCAATGCCCCGGCCGCCTTTCAATATTTTATGAACAATGTCCTCAGAGAGCTCATAGATGTGTGTGTTGTTGTTTACATTGATGACATCCTCGTTTATTCTTCATCGGAATCTGAACATCGGAAACACATGAAAATGGTCCTCGAAAGATTGCGTCAACACAAACTTTTCGCTAAGTTGGAAAAATGTGTTTTCAACGTGACTGAAGTTGAATTCTTGGGATTCATATTATCACCTGGCGGAGTGCGTATGGATTCAAAGAAGGTCGATGCAGTTCTCAAATGGCCATCACCATCCTCTGTAAAAGGTGTGCAAAGCATGTTAGGCTTCGCTAACTTTTACCGCAGGTTTATCCCCGAATTCTCTCGAATAGTCCAGCCCATCACTGCCTTGTTAAAGAAAAACAAACGTTTTGAATGGTCTACCGAGGCGGAACAAGCTTTCCAGGATTTGAAGACTAAATTTATCTCTGCACCAATCTTAAAACACCCTCGCCCCGAACTCCCCTACATCGTGGAAACTGATGCTTCAAGCCTTGCCATGGGGGCAGTTCTATCACAAAAGGACCCGGTAACCAATCAGTTGCATCCCGTGGCATTTTGGTCCCGCAAATTCTCGCCTCCTGAAATCAATTACACGATTACTGACAAGGAACTTCTGGCTATCAAGACTGCCTTTAAGGCTTGGCGGCATTATCTGCTGGGGGCCCGACACACCGTTACTGTGATTACGGATCACCGAAACCTGCAATATTTGAAAACCGCAAAAGCCCAATCCTCTAGACAACTCCGTTGGGCATTATTCTTTGCCGAGTTTGACTTCATAATTACCTATCGACCTGGTACAAAGAACGGTAAAGCTGATGCTCTTTCTCGGATGGGAGTGGAAGAACACTTGATCAACCCTAAACCTGTACCAATCATTCCCGAACAAAGAATTCTGGGTGTAATCGCCACAGAATCCATAGAGGAAGTTAAGGATAAGGCCAGGCAACTTGTAACTCCAGCAGACATACAGAATTGGCATCTGCAGGGAAAGGACTTTGCAGTAAAGGACAACTTATTGTATTTCCAAGAACGATTATACCTACCCAGCACAGATTTACAGAAAAAAGTAATCTCTTGTTATCACGATTCTTTAATGGAAGGACATCCCGGTATGGCCAAGACCTCAGAAAAGATCAAGCGCTACTTCTGGTGGCCGTCTTGGAAAAAAGATATCAGAGACTTTATAATGTCCTGTGGAGTATGCGCCCAAAACAAGAGTCAAAAGGAAAGACCAGCAGGCCTCTTACGCCCTATTGACATCCCACATCGCCCTTGGCATACGCTTTCTATGGACTTCATCACCGATCTACCTCCATGCTCCGGATACAATACGATTCTAGTAATCGTGGACTTATTCTCCAAGATGGCGCATTTCATTCCGCTCAAAGGCTTGCCAACAGCAGCAACTCTGGCCCGAAAATTTCTCGAAAAACATCGTCCGACTGCACGGTTTTCCTTCGGTTCTAATTTCGGATCGAGGTAGTCAATTTATTTCTCATTTTTGGCGAAGTTGCTGTCGGTCGGCTCAAATTGATGTGAGACTATCGACCAGTCACCACCCTCAGACCGACGGACAAACCGAGAGGACCAATCAAACTCTGGAAGAGTATTTACGCTGCATGCTGCAACAAACTGAAAAAACTTGGAAAGACATCCTTTGGATAGCCGAATATGCCTACAATAACTCTGTCCATTCGGGAACTGGGAAAACCCCGTTTTTTCTTTTGTACGGCAGTCACCCTCGAACCTCGGAGTTGGATCCCCTCCAAGATCTTGAAACACCAGCAGTAGACTACCTGCATTCTACAATCACCCAAGCCTTTAAGGAAGCTGTTTCTCACCTTCAAAGGGCTAAAGAACAATACAAGAAAGGAGCAGATCAACATCGGAAGGAAGCCCCTCAATATCAAGTAGGGGATCAAGTCTGGTTATCCACCAAATATCTACCTCTAAAAGGGCCACGCACATTCAGCCCAAGATACCTTGGTCCCTATTTCATCACTACCATAGTAAACCCAGTAGCGGTCAAGTTGGACTTGCCCCCGCACATGAAGATACATCCGGTCTTCCCTATTAAAACCCGTGCAACCTCAAACCCGACTAACTAAATCTCCAAAACCTATCCTAGTTGATGGAGAACTCGAGTTTGAAGTCAAAAGCATTCTGGACTCCAAGATCTCCAAATCTAAACTATTTTACCTAATTGACTGGAAAGGCTACGGCCCCCAAGAGAGATCCTGGGAACCTGCTGAATATGTCCACGCTCCTCGCCTAATCAAAAGATTTCACCGAACATTTCCTGACAAGCCAAAACCCCCGGAGAAGCCTGGTTTGGGAGGGGCCTTGAGGGGGGGTACTGTCATGATCTCTGCTTCCAAAAGGTCAGGGTTTTCCCAACTCCCTTGGAAGCAGATCCATAACCCAGGTTCCGAGTGCCAACCAGTCCCAATTGGGACCTTTTGGACCCAGTCCTGGCGCCAGTGGCACCAGGCTCATAAATATGCCCAGTCCCAGCGCTGGAAGCACCGGGCTCATAATGCTTGGGTGGACTTACCTGCAGCAGACCATGCTGCTTACTTGCCTGCCAGTTGAGCCTCTGATCCTCTTCTGTTTGGAACTACTTTTCCTGTTGGGTGGGGCAGGAGCCACTCCCTAGATTCAGAACACTGGAACTCTTCTGGAAAGCAGGAACTCTTTTCTTACCTAGGCGTGGCTGTGGAAGGAGACACCTAAGCACTACAGGAGGCTATTTAAACCACACCCGATGGATGAATCTTGCTTTGCGTTATTCTGCATCCTCTGCAGCAGAACGCTCATCGTGTCTTCTGCATCTGATCCTGGGCCTAAGGAAAAAGGCTTACCATCCTGAATCCAGTCTTCAGCAACACCTATAAAGACAAGAAAGAACAGGTTAGCATTACGGTCTTCAGTGACAGCTCTTCACTTACCTGGTCCATCGGCTGTCACCAACGCCTCGCGCTGCATTCCGGCATCTGAAAGACAAAGGCTTACCTACTCTTCGTGCGCTCCGGAGGTCTTCACACTGCATTCCGGCATCTGAAAGACAAAAGCTTACCAACTCTTTGCACGCTCCGGAGGCCTTCGGCGCTGCATCCCGCATCTGAAAGACAAAACAAGGTGCGTTTAAAGACATTGGGGAACTTTAATACTCACGTGCCATTACTCCTTTCCACATCTAACCCAGTGGGTATTCCGGCACCCTGCAGCCGCTCCGAACTTGTACCTGCAAAATAAAAAGACAGTTAGAGCGCATCGTGAAGCAGGCAACAAGCGCTTACTTACGTGCTTCCAGGCGTTTCTATTCATCACATGGGCTCCATCTTCAACTCACTTCAGCCCGGCATCCGCCATCGCCGGAACCCTGCAAAACAAGAAACATCATTACTAAAGACTTTAAAGACATTAGAATTACTCAAAACTTACCGTTCGTGCAGTAAACGACGGACAGCAGTCCTCTGAAGTCAAGAGGTCTGCTCCCCTTATCCAGTGAAGAAACTGGTTACAGCACCCTGCCCCGAGGCAGATGGAGAGCACGGCGTTCACTTACCTAAGGTGAGAGCGTTAACCTTTGGGGTTCTACAGGAGAAGAGAAAGGGAAGAAGAGAGAGACATTCAATAACCCAGTTCCTTAATCCCATATTTTCTATCTGCAGACATCTTACCCTTCAAGTCAGACATACAGTGCACAGAGGTCCAGCCCAAAGAGCCAGCCGTGTGTTACACATCACCTTTGCAGATACGGTATACGCCCAGTCAAGACCGGCGCCTCTACGGGAATCAGGTGAGCGTTACAGGATCAACCCATGCCACTTGAACTGACGAGTCCCCTCCCCTCAAGGATCAAAAGTGAGAGAAATACCTTGGAAGGAACCGCAAGTATCGGACCGGCACGGGCCTCCCCTTCTACCCTATTTGCACGGGGTCCCACTGCATCGTCATGTCCAAATCCAATAAAACCAAACGGACATCTCAATGCTACTAAACATGCCTGCTGGGGGGGAAAAAAAACAAGAAGAGTGAGCGCAACGAGGGTGGGCCCGTACCTGCTCTCCCCGAGGGCCAGGCAGCCATGGCTTCCCAATCTGTCACAAAAGCTGACTTGCATGACCTACTATCGGCTCTTACCAGGGAATTCCAGAAGGGCACGGAAGAAGTAAAGAGCCAAATCGCTCGTCTGGATAAGAGAGTGGGGGAGATCGAATCGAGAACCGAGGAAATCGAAACTACACTATGCGAACAGAACTTCGAGATCGGAGAAGGAGCTGACAGAATTAGGGCCCTGGAGAGCAGGTGTGAGGCACTCGAAGCCAAACAAGAAGATGCTTAAAACCACTCGAGGCGGAACAACATCAGGATACGGGGAATTCCAATTGCGATCTCGGAGAAAGAACTCCCATCTTACGTATCCGATCTCCCCCGCCATATCATCACTCTTCCAGATGACGCTCCCCTGGAGCTCGACAGAGTGCATAGGGCAAGACCCAGACAAAATCCCAATGGTGCAGCTGACGTACTGGTAAGAGTCCACTTCTTCAAGCTTAAGGAGGAGATAATGCAGGAGGCCAGGGCCATGGAACGCATTCACTTCCGGGATTCAGAGATAGCCCTTTTTCAAGATTTAGCAGCATCAACACTAGCAAAACAAAGAGCCCTCAAACCCATGGCTGACTGGCTGCACGAACGCAAGATAACCTACCGCTGGAGCTTTCCCTCAGGCCTCACCTTCACTTGGGAGGGGCAAACACAGCAAATCCCGTCCCCGCGAGAAGCAGAACTATTTATGAACCCGGACGCAGAGGAAGAGGTCCCCGGGAGCTCGAACCACTCTCCCGAGGGGGCTAACAGGGAGGCTCTCTGCTCCTGGTCCCGGGTAGCGGGTCGACGTAGGGAGCGTGGCCCGTCCTCCAGGGGGAAGAACATCAACAACTGCTGAAGGCCCCACCCGCTCACATCCTGGAGACTCCTCCTCGGTGGGTTGCACTCATTGAATTAAGCGGGCCGGGACTCCCTGGGTGAGAGCCCCCGGACGGATGACCAACCCCCCCGGGGCCCCGTCTCGGAGTCCAGAACTGTACAATCGAATTGGCCCCCCAGGGCCTAGCCGGAATAATCCCAAGGCAACAAATTCTATACCCAGAGTGACCAATTGTGCTTGATCCCGACCAATTGTGCTTGATCCCGCACTGCAACATTCTCACTGACACAGCACGAGACCCTCGGGTCTCCCAACCAGCTGGTAGCCACGGCCCGCCCGACAGCCCCGTTGGTAGAAGGCTGGTCTGGATACCGATATTTGTTTTTTGTTTCAGGTTTGGTTCTAGTTCTTTTTGTTGGTTTACCATGGTCAGAGGGAGGGGGGAAGCTGGAACCGAGGAGAGGGCTGAAAATGGGGGGGAATCGGGTATCAGGGTGCAAGTTGCAAGGGGGCTCGCCCCTCTACACGGAACCGGCACAACAAGGGCAGCTCATCCCACCGGGGAGATTTCAGACTTGCAATCGGATAAAAGCAGGATAAATCTGCCAATCAATCCAATTACAAATCGCCCTGCCGAATAGGGAGCTATCAATGTTGACCTGGAATGTACAGGGTCTGAATGCCCCCCGGAAGAGTAAGTCCGTGGAGCACAGGCTCTCCCAATTGGCACCCGACATCATATGCTTGCAGGAGACTCACATCCTCGGGACCGACGAGCGCCGCATCTCCTTTCAATGCTACTCAAAACGGTACTTTGCTTCTGCGGGCCTCAAGAAAAGAGGGGTTGCCATCTTGATAAGCAGAGACTTACCTTTAACGAATATCACTATCAAGAGAGATCCAGAGGGGCGGTATATACTGCTGAAAGGTCTACTAGTAGAGCTGCCCATCACCATAGCAGCCATATACTGCCCGAATACAGCGCAGAGCCTATTCCTTCGTAACCTCCTTCCCATACTCACAACCTTCACTTTAGGTTAGCTTTTCATAGGGGGCGATTTTAACTTGACTCCGGACCCAAACCTGGATAAAACGCTCCCTCCATCCAAGGAGGACTTTGGCAAGGCTCTCCTCATGGCAGAATTCCTGAGGGAAACCGACACCATAGATGCATGGAGATGGGCCAACGTTGGGGCAAGGGATTACACTTTCTTCTCCCACGCCCACCTAGGGCATTCAAGGATCGACCTGCTGCTTCTCTCCAGCTCTCTCATCCCCTGTGTTGAATCCATCCAAATAGGACACAGAGCCCTTTTGGACCACGCACCGGTCATAATGAAGCTGAAGGTACAGAGCTTTCCTGAGCCGACTCAGCGACAATGGAAATTACAAGACAGATCTTGACAGACATAGCGATCAGAACGGAAATGGCAGAAGCCCTCAAGAACTAGTTCAGGGAGAACACCACCAAGGACACATCAATTTCCACGATTTGGGATGCCATGAAACCTGTCATCAGGGGTACGGCAAACGACTGCACCGCCCGGCTCAGACGTCTACGCAAGCTACAACAAGATAAACTTGAGGCGGGGGTGATGGAAGCAGAACGTATCCTCAAACAAGGCCAGAACAGGAAAGCGAGCTGTGCGCTCCAAAAAGCGAAACGATCTCTAGAAATGCATTTAGCGGACGAGGCGGCCAGAGCACTAACATATACCAAACAGTTCTACTATGTGCACAGCAACAAAGCAAACCGGCTCCTGGTGCACAAGCTGAAAAAGCTGCACTCGAGAAACACTATCCAATGTCTCCAGGATGCACAAGGGACTCCTCGCTACTCTAACTCGCAGAAAATAGAAATCATGACAGCGCACCACAAGGGAATCATGTCGGGTTCCCCTACGGCCACTCACGCACACGCTAAATACCTCGCAGTTGTACAGCCGGACGACCCACACCCTCAACTGACAGCCCTAGAAGTCCCTATCTCCGCAGAAGAAGTGAGCGAGGTCATAGCCAAATTGAAAAACTCAACTCCAGGTCCCGACGGGCTCACAGCCCAATTTTATAAGAAGTTCTCATACATCCTGGCACCCCATCTGGCGGCCCTCTTCAACTCTTTCCTATCATCAGGAACTACCACCCCCTCGATGGAAGAGTCGCTAACCGTGCTGCTACTGAAACCTGGAAGGGACCGGAGTCACTGTGCCTCTTACAGACCCATCACCCTCCTGAACTATGATGCCAAAATCTTTACCAAAACCCTGGCGACCAGGCTGGCTCCCTTACTCCCAGCCATCATACACCCGGACCAGACCGGATTAATTCCGGGCCGTAGCACCCACGACAATATAAGGAGAACCATAAACATTATCGAATCGGCTAGCAGGAGGGGGCTGGAATTGATGGTGCTATCACTCGACGCTCACAAAGCATTTGACATGCTAGACTGGGGCTATATCCAAAAAACATTAAGTCACTTCGGCTTCGAATTTCATAAAATGGACACTAGCGAACTACCAGCACCATACCACCAGACTTAGAAATAACGGGACCAGGTCTGACAAATTCAACATTTCAAGAGGCACAAGGCAAGGATGTCCCCTATCCCCCCTGATCTTTGCTCTCTCCATGGAGCCGTTCGCGAACAGGGTACGTCAAAATGCAGAGATCCAAGGCCTGGCAATCAATGCCCAAATATACAAAGCCGCCCTGTACGCTGACGACATCCTCTTAACATTGACCAAGCCCAGGGGAATCCATGAAAGCCCTGTGGATGGAATTGAAGGAATTCGGGGAAGCATCAGGATTTAAAGTCAACCTCTCCAAGTCGACAGCGCTGAGCATTAACCTGCCTCGTTCTCTAACTACAGATTTGGAAAAAGAATATCTTATACCCTGGGCGAAAAAGCAGTTACCATACTTAGGGATCCAGCTGCCAGGCATGCTCAACAGACTATACAAAGCTAACTTTCCGCTGCTCCTCAAAGAGCTTAAGAGTGATCTGCTACGCTGGCAGAAACAGGAGATCTCCTGGTTCGGGAGAATCACGGCCCTGAAAATGAACCTTATTCCTAGACTACTCTACCACTGCTCAGCCTTACCAACTACCATCCCGAAGCAAGCTGTACAGAAACTGTAAAGAAGCATTATGAGTTAAATTTGGGAAGGAATACAGCCACAAATCCCAAGGAACTCATGCTCCGAGGACGGGCGATGGGAGGATTGGGGGCGCCTGATGTTGCCAGGTACATCCTGGCCACATAGCTCTCGCATGCGTTCGCCTGGCCACCCACTACTCCGAAACCCCACTGGCTGGAACTGGAAGAGGCCTGGAGCACAGCCCCGATAAACTCTCTACCACACATGAAACGCCCCAGCGACCGTGCGGTCATGGGGCCTCTGACGGCAACTGAAAACACAGTGACGAGCTGGAGGAAGGAGGCACAGCTGTGGAAAGTCCGCAGCACAGCAGGCCCACTCACCCCGATCTGGATGAATCCGGAACTCTTGCCGGGGTACAACCCCAAGAACTTCATGAGGTGGAAAGAAGGATGCCTGGAGAGGGTGCAAGACTTTTTCGAGGGGGGAAGCCCCCTGGACTTCGAGGCCTGCAAGGTGAAATTCAACGTTCCGGAAAATGAGAGATTCAGATACACCCAGCTACGGCACTGGCTCTCAAACAGGGTCATGAAAAACCTCGGAAGCAGAGACCTCACAGCCCTGGAGCAAACCCTCACAGCGACCCCCCCAAGGGGCAGAATATCATCCCTCTACAAGATCCTCGACAGAACTGACCCTACCCGCAAGGAGCCGTATATGCTCAAATGGGAGAAAGACATTGGGAGGCCCATTGAACCGGAGGAGTGGGACCACATCTGGACGCGAGCACACAGAAGCTCGAAATGTGTAGCCAACAAGGAGGGGGCATTCAAGGTATGCTACAGGTGGTACCGAACACCAGAATCACTCAATAAATGCAATACGTCAATCCCATCGTCGTGCTGGAGAGGATGCCCAGACAAAGGCACACTATTCCATCTGGACATGTCCCAAGGCCACCCAATTTTGGAAAGCCGTGCTGGATCAAGTCAACATGATCACAGGCCTGACAATCCCATGGGATCCGGGCATCGTCCTACTAGGAGCAAGCGGCGAGGGCCAATTCCCCCTATCTGGTCATAGAGCAGATCTATGTGCCCACCTGTTGACGGCCGCTAAGATCTCGGTGGCTAGGCTTTGGAAAAACCCAGAGGGTCCGGCAGTACAAATGTGGTGGATGAAATGTTGGGACATAATTGCGGCTGAAAAAATAACTGCCCTCCGGTTTGGAAACAGAGACAAATTCTTCCAGACGTGGGCCCCTTTCCTGGACTACTCACAGAAATACCCAGGCCTGGCCCGACAACCTTCCTCTCTACGATGGATGGACAGACATGACTGGAAAAGGAGGGTGGAGGGGCACAACAGAGGTGTTGACCTTGGGAGTCCCTCTCCCGCCCGCAAGACAAGAGACGAAATAACGAAGGCCCAGGACTTTGCGGTCCCTTCCCCCGCCCCTCCCACAATACGCTCCTGAAGCATAAACAGCCGCTCCGAGCTCTTAACCCAACTATGGACTCCTGCCTGCGCACTCCTCCCCTCCCTCCCTTCCCCATGGACATTTCTCTGACCTGTTGTTGTTGTTTACGCTTTCTTTGTTTAATTACCTGTACTTACAAGCACTGTAACGCTATTCGCAGCGCTTTCAACTTAGATGCCACAAGTTACAAGCTGCTTGTATAAAACCAATAAAAATATGTTTAAAAAAACAAAAAAACATCATAGAGAGACCATCAGCGTTTTGGTGGTGACATCCTGCTCTGTGCTCATTGGTGAAATCAAACCCATGCAGGCAGATTGACCATTTTAGAAGTTTTGGGTTCCCCCTTTCATTTGCATTAACCATCTCAAGGGTTGGTGGTCTGTCTGAATCACAAAAGTAGATCCATACAAGTATGGTCTAAACTTCTTCAGAGACCACACAATGGCAAAACATTCACGCTCTATGGTTGCCTCTCTTGTTTCTGGTTCCATCAGTTTCCTAATGATGAAGCAGATGGGGTGCCCCCTACCTTTCTCATCCAGTTAACAAAGGACTGCACCTATACCTGTATTGGAGGCATCTGTCTGCACAATGAAGGGTTGGTGATAATCAGGAGCTCTTAGGACTGGAGCTTGACAAAGGGCTTTCTTCAGGTTTTCAAAGGCTTGAGTGCACTCCACATTCCATCTAACGTTTTTAGGGAGTTTTGGAGAGGAGATCACATTCAAGGGAGAAGCTATGGTCCCATAGTTCTCTATGAAATTCCTGTAGTACCCAGTGAGACTTAGTAGTAGTAGGGGTGGCCCAGTTTTGTACAGTTTGTACTTCACTAGGCAAGGGTCTTATTTCACCTCCTCCCACCTCATGACCAATGTAGAACACTTTACTCTGACCAATTTGACATTGGCTTGCCTTTGTGGTCAGATGGGCCTGCTCAAGAGCCTGCAGAACATATCCTAAGTGATCAATATGTTCTTTCCATGTAGGGTGGAACACTGCAATGCCATCCAAGTATGCCATGCAGAAGTCCTCCATCCCATTCAGAACTTGATTGACCATCCTTTGGAATGTAGCAGGTGCATTCTTTAGTCCAAAAGGCATAACCTTACACTGGTCGAGGCCTGCTAGGGTTGAGAATGCAGTTTTCCCCTTGGCATGGTTTGTCAGGGCTATTTGCCAATGGCCTGACGTCAGATCAAATGTACTGAGGTACTTGGCTGAACCAAGTCTATCCACCAGTTCATCTGTCCTTGGCAAAGGATGGGCATCAGTCTTAGCGACTGCATTTAGTCCACACAGAATCTCAACTCCTTGGATCCTGCCTTTGGTACTAGAACAACTGGACTAGACCATGGGCTTGTAGAGGGCTCTATAACCCCGAGATCAAGCATCTTGTTGACCTCTCCTTTGATGTGGGATCTCACATGTTCTGACATTCTGTAACCTCTGCTTTTCACAGGTAAACAGTCATCAGTGAGAATATCATGCTGCCCCCAAGGGGTTCGGCCTCGTGAAAGTGAAAACAGGGAGGCAAACGGATTTAACAGAACTTTGCACTCCTCCTGTTGTTCAGATGTCAGTTAAGAAGAGAAATTGACTCCTTCTATTTTCTCATCCAAAGGATGGCCTCCGAGGAGGTCAGGTATAGGTTCACTCTCCTCCTCCTCTTGAGCTGAAGCTAGAAGCAAAGCTCCCACTTCTGGTCTCGAGACATATGCCTTCAAACGGTTGGTGTGAAAGACTTTGGGAGCCTCCTTAGGTCTGCCTAAATCCACCAAATAGTTCACCTCTCCAAGTTTGCCCACAACCTTGAAGGGTCCTATCCATTTGTCCTGCAAGGCCCTCTGCCTTGTTGGCACCATAACTTATACAAGCTGGTCTTGAGTAAACTCAACCATGCTGGCCTTCTGGTCATGCCAATGTTTGACCAGAGCCTGACCTGATTTTAAGTTATCACTAGCTTCTGCCATCATGTGTGACATTCTCCTCCGGAGACCTATTACATAGTCAGTCACTCTGACTGGTTTGGAGGAAGGAGCACTCTCCAACCCCTCCTTAATCAGGGCCAATAGACCTCTGACTGGATGGTCATAGCGAAGCTCAAAGGACTGTAACCAACTCCCTCCTGATGGACTTCTCTATAAGCAAAGAGAAGGCATGGCAGTAGAAGGTCCCACTTTCTTTTAAGGAGTTCCTCTAAAGCACCTATCATGCTCCTCATAGTTCGATTAAACCGCTCTACCAGTCCATTTGTCTGTGGGTGGTAGGCTGTAGAGAACTTGTAAGTGACACCACAGTTTTTCCACATGGCTTGCATGTAGTGGAACATAAAATTGGATCCCCTGTCGGATATCACTTCCTTAGGAACCCCTACTCACCAAGTAGAGCCTTAGCCACAGGCTGAGCCGTAACAGTTCTCATAGGTATGGCTTCTGGGTATCTTGTAGCATGGTCTATTACAACCAGGATAAACCTGTTCCCTGCTCCCTAAAGATAGGGGAGGGTCAAGGGGAACAACAATGTTGATGCCCACCCTCTCGAAAGGAACTCCCACCACTGGGAGAGGCACCAGGGGTGCCACATAATTGGCTCCACTCTTGCCAGAAGTTTGGCAAGTGTGACAGCTCCTACAGAATTTGTCAACTTCTGAACCCATTTTAGGCCAGTAGAAGTATAAGGAGAGGCTTTCCCTGGTCTTTTTGAAACTCAAATGACCAGCCAAAGGTATCTCATGGGCCAACTGCAGGAACTGGAGTCTGTTGGCAAGGGCCATTACAATTATTTTGTAGTCCCCAGGGATAGACTCAGTCCGTTCTCTGTAGAAGAGGCCATCTTCCCAGCTTAACCTATGCTTTCCATCTACTTGCCCATCAAGTTGGTTAGCAGCCTGTTGTTGAAGACCTTCGAGAGTAGGACACTCTCTTTGTCCTCTGCTGAAGTCTGCCCTGTTGGGTCCACCTTCTGCCAGTAAAGACTGCAGCTCAGGATGGTCAACAGGGTCAATATCTCCAACCAAAAAAGTGTCTTCCTCCAGATCTGACTCTTCAGAAACTGGACCAACCACACATGGTTGTACCTCACACTCTGCCTCAGCAGGTGGAGGAGTTACAGGTATGACTTTGGACAATCTTGGGGACGTCCTTGTGGGTAGCACAGGGGTGCTATCTAACTTTTTCCTTGAGGTCTTGGGTTTCCCCTGTGCCTCTTTCTTTCCAGAAATTGCAGTGAGCAACTCCTGTGGAGTGGGAGTGATAGTTTCCTCTATCAACTCCTCTGGAGAGCCTCTTGAGGTCCTCTCCCTTGCAGGCCTAGTGAGCTCCTGTCTCCTCTTACTGGGAGATCTGGGGGTACTAGACACAACTCCAAGGGCTTTCAGGTCATTACCCAACAGGACTCTCCCAGGCACTTCACTCTGCACACTAGCAGGTATTTTGACAGTCATATCATTACACTGGATGAGAGCTGGTGACTGGGGAAGCATTTGCACAGGGCCTCCAGCTAACTTGGTGAGGCGTTTGGGTGCCTTGAAAAATGATTCATCCACCACAGTTATGCTGGCTCCAGTGTCTCTGATGGCAGGAGTCTCCTGGCCATTCACAAGAACACTATCTTTATAATACTCTTTAGTATTATCTGGGATGGAATTATAGACATCTAAATTCTGTTGTTCCCACAAGCACAGGGACACTAAAGAAATACTAGCTGAGATGAGACTCTCATGGGTTCATCAGCCAGTAGGTGAAAGTTTCCACTTGCAATAGGTACTTCTTCCTCTGGGGAGAAGGCTAAGGAGACAGTGTGGACCCCTGAAGGTTTACCCTTACATCTGGAATCCCCTTTCACATGGTAAGTTGACCCACAAACATAACATTTCGCAAATGTCTTGATGAATGGGGGTTTGTTCTGACCTCCATCTGGTTTGGGTCAAGATGTTGCACTAGCCTGATTCGGTTTCCCTTGTGGTTTACCCTTATGTTGCGGTTTGGGGCCCTCTTTTGGATTGGAGGTATTAGAATTCTCCTTGTTATCTTTCTTTGGCTGCTTTCCCTCATCCTTCTTCTGAGTTGCCCCAGAATCCTTGTGAGTAGCCCTGTTGGCAACCCACAAGTCAGCAGCCTTAGCTAACTTCTTGGGATATATCTCCTTTGAATCAGCCAAGTACTGTCTAAGCTCAGGAGAGCAGGCATCATAAATTGACTCCAACATAACAAGATTTCTCATACCTTGATAAGTGTTCACTCTGTAACCCTTAACCCAATCATCTAAGTTTTTCAAACATTGACATACCCAGGTAGCCCAAGGGGTACCATCATGCTTTTTGAGGGTCATAAACCTCTTAAGGTACTGGGAAGGGGTCTTCCCAAATCTAGCAATTAAAGCTAGCTTCACACACTCATAATCCATCCTATCCACCTCCCCCAACTCCATCACAACATCAGATGCAGCAGTGGGTAGCCTGGAAAAGAGCCAGGGAAGCAACTGATTCCCTCTAATGTCTTGAATCCCATGGTTATATTCAAACATTGCCAACCAATCCAAAATATTAAGCTTAACCTCATACATACCCACAATTTCTTTAGGCATACAGGGTCTCTTAGGACTGGAAGAGCTAGAAGACTCTGGGGGAGAAGCATTTTCAATAGACAACTTTTTCTATTCTAAGGAATGGTTCATCTCCATTTCTCTGATCTTAAGTGCTTGATGCTTTTGTTCAGTTTGAGCATTTAAATGTTTAAATTCCAATTCAAGCCTCATCTTTTCTAGAGCAATGAATTCAGGACTGAGTGTAGGACAGGTAGGGGTCCCAGTGGACAAAGGTTAAAGTTGCTGAACAGGTAGGGGAACAGTGAGGCTTTCATTATGAGACACCTCTGCCTCTTCTAACTCATCAATAGTAGACACATTATCATCCTCATTATTTTCCACATTTGCTGAGGGGTCAGGTATTATAGACCCACCCTCCAGACTTTGTTTCTCTAACAACCTTTCAATCAATTCAGACTATTTGACTTTAACAGAGAGATTCCTTTCTCTGCACAGATTTTTCAGATAATCCACAGTATAACTAAGGGGGGTCTCCTGACTGTAGCTTTCCATATCAGACATGATCAATATTGCTTTTTAGTGATGTTAGCCTTGTGGTTAGTTGATCCAAGGTAATAATAGCACTCTAAGTGTAATCACTATACTTGATCCTCGCTGCTGTACACCAGTGTTAGGCAGAATTATATGCAGTACCCTTTGGGAACACCACACACAATTAAGACTACAAGTGAAAGTACAAATTCAGCTTTGGTACAAGCCTGTGCTACACAGTAAAGTGGTAGCGATGGCTGAGCAGCCAGACTTATCTCAAGAGTAAGTGAGCAGTATCAATAGTTACACAAAGGACAGCAATTACTATGATTCAAACAAACACTGACTCAAGGTTTCTGAGTAAAAGAATGTACATTTATTTACACATCAGTTGTACACCATTTCATTAAAGTAAAGCAGTTGAAAATTCACACTCTTAATACACTACACCACACCCAATAGATTCTGTACAAGTTAGGCTCAAAATGAA
Source organism: Ambystoma mexicanum (assembly GCF_040938575.1). NCBI lineage: Eukaryota > Metazoa > Chordata > Amphibia > Caudata > Ambystomatidae > Ambystoma > Ambystoma mexicanum. Next base: position 348,810,436 of record NC_090925.1, on the reverse strand, counting down.
GTGTGAGCAAAATGGCCCTCCAGCAATTTAAAAGGGAGGGAAAGACAGAGTTAGGCAGAAATTGAGTTGCACCAACAAGTAAATAAGCTGGGCAATCTAGAAAAAGGAACTACAGTGAGGAAATCAGATTCAAACAGAGCCTGGCCCAAAGTCAATGGGTCAGAGTCTTTTGCTCAAGATCACACAGTCAAGGGTAGTTCGCGGTTACGTCTTTGCCAAGAGTTCCGGACGAAGTTGGTCGGCAGAAAAGTTAGTTTAAAGAATGGAGAAGGACAAGCCCTCAGATTGGCAAAGGGTTCACGTACTTTTACCATGGCTGGACTAAACGAACAACCGTATTTGAACAGTACCTTAAATGGAGAAGAAGGCTGTAGCTGAGGCGGACGTTCCTGGCAGGTCCTGCAGGCTCACGGTTCCTGAAGTGACTGTCGGACTGACACGAAGTAGGAAAACTGGATGGTCCTGCACTGCCCAGGCAAGAATCCAGCAGTAGAGCAAAGCAACAAATAAAAGGTGCACTCCTTAAAATGCAGGCAGGGTCCGTTCCTCCTGGCCATCCGGTTCACTGTAGCTCTGTACAGCAAATTCGACCAGAGGAGGGAGCCTTGCTTGGAGTTTGGGTGAACTGGTTGGTCCCACTAGCTCAAGGGGAGAAGATTCCTTGCAGATCTTCCCTGTCGTTGGAGTATGAAGATTCAGACCTGCAGCAGGGCTTCACCAGGTGGTTCAGTTGTTGTAGAGGTCCTCTTCTGTCAGCTCCTCTTTGGTTCTCTCATTCCAATGGCGACTCTACCTTTCAAGCCCCAGAGACCTGCTTTTTATGCAGTTTTCCCCCATTCACACAGCCTGGCTGTCAATCACACAGCAGGGTGGCCGGGACAGTCACCACAGCCAATCAGATCAGAGTGAGACATGGATCTCCAAGGAGAACCTGTGCAGGGAGTCCTAAACCCCTCCCTCACATCCTGTCCCCCTCAGGCATACAGGTGTAAGGAGGGCTTCTGTGTAGAAGCCCGCGAAATGTCGGCGAACAAAGGACCCAAACCCCGACGAGAAAGACTTTTACAAAAAGAAATGGCGAATAAACCCTGCCAGAACAATATAAAAATGTATATGGTCTAGCGGGTTTAAGTTCGAGACTACCAAGATAGCCTAAAACAATACCAGGGTTATTTAAGATAACTGCGGTAGGAAAAATCGGATAGTTACCACTGCCACCAGCCAAGTCTTAATGAAAAGGGAGCGAAACAATGCTCCAAGAGAAAAAGGTAAAAAGGGATAAGTATTAACCCTTTCCAGAACACTATTTAGGATCGTTTGTACTCAGTCTTTGAGTTTTAAAAGAGACTAATAAAGTCAATGGCAACTTTACATGTTTCTGGGAGACAGTAGTCAGTCCCAGAAAAATGGAGTCGGAGTTGGGAAGTCAAAAAGACAACCCTGTGTCACTGCACTGAAGGTGCTGTGTAACACACAGTAAAAAGATGATGCCTATGGAGTAGGTGAGGCTCCACAGTCTATGAACACAAGAAGATGTTAAACACACACAGCAGAACACATGTAAGAGTGGAAAAAAAGACTCACACTCTTACCAGATGATAAAAATAAATCCTAGAAATCCAGCAAAGCTGCTGAGGGACTCAGTAGGTAAGGGAAATGAGCCATTCTGGAGAATTCTCCCTAACATGGACAGAGTTGCCCTGCCTGCAGGATAATCAAAGAGGAAGTATCCTGGCTATTGTACGACATAGCAGCTGTGGAGAGAGTTAGGCCAGACACCACTAATTTCATAGCTGGGTCCTGTTCACAGAGCTGACACTAGTGTAGCATCAAATTGCTGTGGCTGTATAATTGCAGTCACCATGCCACAACTAAGCATCATTTGTATTTACAGATTTAAGTGCCATCAGACTGACTAAGCCATAGAATTATTATGATTTAGATCAGAGGTACAGATGATTAAAAAGCTACTTCCGCTGTGAGAACTTTGTGTTGCAGCAGCAGTCAGGAATGCACATGCAACTTTTGAATCTGCCCTGTGTCACTGCAGAGCTGGCAAAGGTACATTTTTTTGCTATCATTTTGGCATGGAGCATTTATGAAAGAGGGTGGTTCTGATTAGCATAACTCCATTTCAATAACAGAATTACCCATATCATTTTTTGATAATAAAAATCTAGGGCTGTACCATACTAGGCTTCTGCATCGGCTTACTTTTTTTTTGTTTAAATACACCCTGTTTATACACTTCTTGTGATGCCTATATTCTCCCATGAGGCATTATGGCTCCATGGAACAGGTATCTGAGAAACATCAATTGGCAGATGGCAATCGTTCACAGTTGTCATGCAGCAAGCTGCATTCATAAGGATAAGGAAGGTTATACATCACATAGAGAATTGACTGAACTGCAGTGATATCATTTTGGTTTTGCAGACAAACCAGAGCAATGATTAAACCCTAGAGGAAATGTGCAAAGTGCTCAGGTTGACTGGTCTAAAATTAAATTCAGCAAAACATGATTTTGGCAAAAGGGAACTAACATTTTTCAGCATAGTTTCTCAAGGTCTGGTATGCTGCCTACCCACAAGAAAGTTCAAGTCAGAGCAGAAACCCCTCCCCTTTTAATATAAGCAGCATGTGTCCATTTCTCAGAATGTCCAGCTATTCCAGTCATTATATGAAAGACTTTGCCACTATGGCTGTGCAAAATTGTTGAATTCCGTTCCATCAGCCGCAGAAGCAATATCTGTAAGAATGTGATGCTTTTCGCCGCAATCCGCCACCCTTGTGTATCAAAAATAGTGGTGCAATGATTCTTGTGCTGTCTCGAGAACCGAAACCAGCCATGCAAAATGTATTGTTTCCGCTGTGTGAACCTAGCACAGATAAAAAAAAGAGCGGCACACTGTTTCTCGTGCTACTGCATGAAACTAGCACAAATCGAAAAGAGCGGCAAGAAGTTTCTTGTCTCGTGCCGTTGCGCGAACCAACCACGAATTGAACAAAAAGCTGCACCAACTTTCTGATGCCGCTGCACAAACCCAGCACAGTTAAAAAAATTGCACATTTTCTCGTGCTGCAGTGTGAAACTAGTACAGATTTAAAATATGCCTGTGCAAAGTTTCTCGTGTCTCTGCCTGAAGCTAGCACAGATCGTGGAAAAACATAAAACATGCAAAGAAACTACCACATATCAAAAAAGACCTGCACAAAGTTTGTCATGCTGCTGCACAAAACTAGCACGGATCGAAAAAAGACCTGCACAAAGTTTCTCATGCCTCTGCACGAAACAAATAAGGATCAAAAAAAGACCCACATGAAGTTTTTCATGTCACAAACTTAGCAGGGAGCGAAAAAAAACCACCCAAAGTTTCTAGTGTCACTGCACGAATCTATTATAGAATTGCTAAACTGTGGAAAGATTCTTGTGGCACTGCGAGGAACTAGCATGGTTTGGAAAAACCTGCACAACGTTTTGTATGTCGCAGCACGAAACTAGCACGGATCGAAAAAAAAAAGACCCATGCAAAGTTTCTAGTTGCGCTACACGAAACTAACATGGAAATGAAACACCATGCTCTGCGTGAAACCGCACAAAACATTTCAGTGGTAGCAGAACCATAATTCTGATTTTGCCCAATGGGCGGAAGCGGATTCCAGTGTGGATTACACGCTTTTCGCTTTGCAGGTGAAAATATCACTCACCCCTATTCGCCACTACCAGTGCTCCCCTTGAGGGAACTAATGAAACACAATGCACCATTCTATTAGTCGGCTGTGCGCAAAGTAGTGTTTCAGAGAATAAAGCAGAATACAACCTCAGCAGACCACATGTTCATTTCATTCCCCCAGTGTGCACCAAAGTGATGGTCGATACTAGTCCTATTGGGCTAGGGGGCATTTTGGCCCAAGACAATCCAGGGAGAGGTCTAATTCTGCTACAAATTGAAACATATTATCAGCACGAAAAGGAGAGATTGCCAGTAGTGTGGCAATGCGAGCACTTCTACATGTTCCTATTTGGAAAACTATTTACCAACATAACCGATCACCAAATCTTACATCCCTTTATGGAAACTCCATGTGCAAGATGAACAATGGGGCCTCTGATTGCAAGAATACGATTTCAGGACATTGCACAATCAAGAGGAGTATACTCCAGATGATCCTATGTCCAGACACACCAGATCATCCATGATTATTGTCAGTAGTGAAAAAATGCATCAACTTTGTCACTCGACCGATGCCTGCTGAGTTTGTTCTCACACTCAAGTAACTGAATGTACCAAATGACCCCACCCTTTACAAGGTGGTGAATCTCATGTCATCCCGATGTTTGCAGCTAGTCATGGAAACCAGTATGTTCCAAGATGGCCATTTGTGCTTCCTCCTCTGCGAAGGATAAGGAGACAGTGTGGACCCCTGAAGGTTTACCCTTACATCTGGGATCCCCTTTCACATGGTCAGTTGAACCACTAACATAACATTTTTCAAATGTCTTTATGAATGGTGGTTTGCTCTGACCTCCTTCTGGTCTGAGACCAGAAGGTACACTGGCCTGATTCGGTTTCCCTTGTGGCTTACCCTTAGAGTTTTGTTTGTGGCCCTCTTTGGAATTGGAATTATTTGAATTCTCTTTGTTGTCTTTCTTAGGCTGCTTTCCCTCATCCTTTTTCTGAGTGACACCAGAATCCTTGTGAGTAGCCCTGTTGGCAACCAACAAGTCAGCAGCCTTAGCTAGTTTCTTGGAATCTATTTCCTTTGAATCAGCCAAGTGCTGTCTGAGCTCAGGAGAGCAGGCATCATAGATAAACTCCAACATGACAAGATTTGTCATTCCTTCATAAGTGTTCACTCTGTAACCCTTAATCCATCCCTCTAAGCTTTTCAAACACTCACTCACCCAGGTAGCCCAAAGGGTACCATCATGCTTTTTGAGGGTCCTAAACCTCCTAAGGTACTGGGAAGGGGTCTTCCCAAATCTAGCAATTAAAGCTAGCTTCACACATTCATAGTCCATCCTATCCACCTCCCCAACTCCATTACCACATCAGATGCAACAGGGGGAGCCTAGGGAATAACCAGCAGATCAACTGATTCCCTGTGATTTCCCGGAGCCCATAATTGTGCTCAAACATAGCTAACCAATCTAACACCTCCAATTCAATTTAGGTTCATACATACCCACAATCTCTTTAGGTATCCAGGGCCTTTTTGGACTGGAAGATCTAGAGGATTCGGGTAAAGAAGCATTTTCCAAAGACAATTTCTTCATCTCTAGCTCATGATTGAGCTCCATTTCTTTGAGCCTTAGTTCTTGATGTTTCTGTTCAGTTTGGGCACTAATTCTTTTGAATTCAAGTTCATGCCTAATTTTTCTAGTGAGATAAATTCAGAACTTAATGTGTAACCACAGGTTGAGGCCTTTGAGAAGGCAGAGGGCCAGAGGGAGTTACATTGTCAGCCTCCTGTTCCTCATCTGCTTCAACAATAACATCATCGACATTATCATCCTCAATGTTTGCTACATTTGCTGGAGGAGTAGGCACTACAGCCCCACTATCCAGTCTTTGTTTTCTAACAATCTTTCAATCATTTCTGATTTCTTGCCTTTGACAGGAAGACTTTTCTGTCTGCACAGATCCCTTAAATAATCAGCAGTATTTACAAGGAGGGTCTCCTGGCTATAGCTTTCCATCTTTGACTTTTTAAATTAACTTTTCAGTGATTGTTAAGCCTTGTGGTTAATTGAACCAAGGTACTACCAGCACTCTAAAATGTAAATCCAATACTTGTATCCTCACTGCTGTACACCAGTGTTAGGCAGAATCCTATGCAGTTCCCTTAGGGAACACTACAGAAGATTAAGACTACAGGTATATTCAATAAATTCCCTTTGGTATCAGTCTGCACCACAAAGATTTAGTTGGTAGCTGTGGCTAAGCAGTCAGACTTATCTCAAGAGGGAGATGAGCAGTATTCAGGGTTTACACAATAGGACTGCAGTACTATGGAACAAGGAAACACTGATCAAAGCTTTGTATCAAAAAGAATATATATATTTATTTTACACACTCTTAAGTTCACACACAAATCCCTATCATTAAAGCAAGTTAAAACAGTCAAGAAAAGTATACACAACTCCTTAATTAAATTGTAGACAAGTTTGAGCAATAGTGAAAACTGAGCAAAACGGCACAGTGTAAACCAAGCAGAAATGGCACTCTAACAATTTCTTCAGAGGGAGGGAAAGGACAAGTCATACAGAGTTAGACTCCTAAACACACCAGCAACACTTCCCAATTAGATTGTGAGCAAGTTAGGCAAGGCAGTACTTCAGTATAAGCAATACTTTGAACAAAACCGAGCACAATGGCACTTCAGGAATATAGAAAGGGGAAGGAAAGTTGGTTATAAGAGTTTAGGTGCACCAACACATTTCTTAATGACAAGCAATCTAGAGAAGGCAGTTGTAACAGATTTAGTCAGAGTCAAGAGGCCTGTGCCAGAGTCAATGGCACAAGGCAAGTGCCCAGGATAAAACTGTTCTAGTAGCTGCAGTCAAGTCTTTGTTTAACGAGTTGAAAAGGCGGTTGTAGATGTAAAAAGATAATGTTAGACAAAAGGGGCGGCCAAACCAGAAGGTAAGTAAAGGATTTAAAACACCTTTAGCAGTACCCAACTAAACGAGAGGCCTGGCGGAACAATGTACCTTGAAAGTGGAAGAGGCTCCTGCGGTGGTGGTAGTTCCTGGCAGTTCCTGCAGTTTGGGATATCCAGCAGAGGAAGAGAGACTCTCATCATGCAGGAAGGTTCGAGTTACTGCACTGCCCAGGGATGAAACCAGCCGCAGTGCTGCCAAAACGGAATAAAAGGTATGCTCCTTTTAAATCGCAGTCGTGGTGGACGGGTGCCTGGCTATCTGATCTCCTAGTGCTTGGCACTGGCAATTCGACCAAGGCAGGTCCTGGAAGGTGATTGGCAAACTAGTTGGCCCCACCAGCTCAAGGGAAGAAGACTCTTCAGGTGAAGATCTTCTCAAGTCGTTGGAGAAAGGTGGTGAGGATCTGCAGCAGGGCTTCACCGGTGGTTCAGTCGTTGCGGATGTCTTCAGCTTCTCTCCTCTTCGGTTTCTTAGTTCCAGTGGCGACGTCTTGTCCTCCAGTCCTCAGGACCCTGCTTTTATGCAGAAAACACCCATTCATACAGCCTAGCTGTCACTCATACAGTGGGGTGGCCATCCTGGCGGGATAACCCCCTGGCCTATCAGGGCAGAGTACGACTTGGGTTGCCTCGGTAACCCTGTCTAGGGTGCCTATTCACCCTCCCAAACATCCTGTCTACCCCAGACTCAGTGACGCCGAAAGGAGGGCTTCTGTGCAGAAGCCCGCCAAAAGGACGAACAAAGGATCCCCGACCTGGGTTAGGATTTCAGAGAAAGACACGAGAAAGAATTAATATCAAAGATCTGGCAATAAAAACCTACCGGAGTAAAGTTAATATTAAAATAAACCAGCAGTATGTTAGAGGCTGTCAGTAAAAGTGGTAGCCTTGAACAATGGGAAAATCCCGTAGGGAAATATTTGTGGTCGAATATTTACGATAGTAACCGCTGCCACCAGCCAGAAACTCCTGAGAGAGGGACTGTACGGTAGTACCCTCTCGAAAATGAACACCAGGGAAAAACGATTAACCGTTTCCAGTACTTCCATAGTAAGATGGATTTTACTGGTTTTGTTCATAACTATTGACTAGTAAAGTCAATGGGGATTTTTTTACATGCTCTGGGAGACAGTAGTCAGTCCCAGGGATTGGAGTCTATGTTTGGGGGTCGAGGTGACACCCCTGTGTTACTGCACTGAGGGTGCTGTGTAACACATATGTAAAAAGATGATACCTATGAGGGTGAGAAAAACCCCATAGACCATAAGCACAAAAATAGCCTAAAACACACATCAGCAACATGTCTAAGAGTGGGAAAAAGAGTCTCACTCTTAGCAGGATAAGAAAATAAACCCTTAAAATCCAGCAAAGCTGCTGGGCGACTCTATAGGTAAGGGAAATTAGCCTTAGAAGAGAATTCTCCCTAACAACATCATGTGGTTCCTTTTCCTGGACCATGCTGTGGAAAGGACTGTAGGGACATGTCATCTGTGTAAGCGCACCAGCCGTCCACATTCACTGGAACCACTGACCATGTCTGAGCTATCAGAAACAATGTGGAAGAATGTAGCTGCTGACGGTTGTGAACCACTCCGGGATGACAAAACTTGCTGGTTCTCATGGATGAGCGTTGCACTTCTCCATAGTATAGATGGAGGCATCCACTGCAATGGCAGCTGTTATTCCTATTTGGGATGACGTCAATGTGGAGCTCTTCTTAGATATTAAAGTATATTAAAGTCTTATCATGGCTCATCCTTCAGCGGAATTTAATTTAATCTTTCCTTGAAATAAGTGCTATGTTAAGACCGGAAAGTTACACATTTCTGGCCACAAACCAACAGCATGGTGGAACGGTTTATGGGTAGACTGAAGAGAGCCGTACAAAATAGTGAAAGTCAAGCGCTATGTGCAATGCTGAGGGAATGCAGAATATCCCACGCAGCATGACCAGAAAGTGTCATGCGGACCTTACCTTGGTACGCAAGACTTGCTAGAGATTTCACTTGCTACCACCGTTCAAGTATTCTGAACATGACACAGTCAAAGCTAAGGATTGCAGTAGAAAAGACAAAATGAAGACTTCTGCAAATTTGAGACATCCTGCCAATGTGCCCCCACCTTAAAGTGGGGGACCCGGTACTTGTTTGCAAATCCTGTACCACCAGGAAATTGGACACTACCCTTGATGCCTCCCCTTTGCCAGCACTTAAGTTAAGGATCATTGATAAGTGCAGTAACCCCTGAAAGTGTCACCACAAAGAATGCTTCTCATTTCAGAGGTACCACCGAGACGCTCGCTATTCCCCTCAACTAACTCAGCCTCATCACCTCCCCTGCCCTTCACCTGTCAATCATGATCTTCCTATCCTATTCTGAAGAGAGTCTGTAACTTCTGCTTCACCTCCCACCTGTTGTACCTTTGAACCCTGCAAGGTGCTGCTAGGCCCTCTAGATGGAGCCAGCTCTGAACAAAAATGTACATAAAATAAAATACAAATATGATAACCATTCCACCGGGTCATATAGGAGGAGCAGTGAGCAGGATTATACTTTGAATGATGCCTACCAGGCCAGTGAAAGACCAAGGGGTGTCACTTGGCGCTCGTTCAGACTAATTGAAGAGATGTGAGAGTTTCATGGTAGTACTTTCCCACCTGTTGAGGCTTCACATATCAGTTCAGGGTTTCTGGGTTTTTCAATGTCGTTCCATCTTTAGCTTCACTCATTTGTTTGTTAAGATGGCCTGAAAAGTACAAACATTTTTACAGAGGCTCTGTAGCCAGAATAATCTGGACTCAGGAATGGAAATAGACAACGTGAAAGGCAAAGCCCAGCTTTATAAACATTCAACTAAAGCAGGGACAGCATAAAAGCATACAATGTCGTCACTCTCAGCGTGCTTATCAAAAACAACAGTTTTTATACTCACTATTTGTCATAGCTGACATCATACAGTAATATTACTACGGTTTACAGGGAGTGGTTAAGGGGATTGACTACTCATCCCATAGGGGTTAAACTTCTGATTGGGTAACAACCATCTGATGGCTCTTCCCGTGACCACCTCTAAATTGAAACTAGCAAAAAGACATCATTTCTACAATAGATTATTGGCTGGCATAATAGGTACTGGGTGGCCTAACATTGAGGTTTTTGATTGGTTGGCTTTCTACTGACCAGCTTTGGGCATCTGACAGGTCGTCAAGGCATGAGCCAGACAGGAGTCGGGGCAAAGAGGCCCATGAACTGCTTTCCCTTCAACTAAAGAAAATACCATCCCTCGCTCCTAGGCCATGAGCCAGGGTGATATCTTTGTAGTTGGCCTTGTACAGTGTCTCGTGTCTGGGAATATGCATAAGGAGTGAGGCAGGTGTACTATCTGTATTCATTACTAATGAATAGACAGTGTTCTTCAATTATGGGTCTTGTGTGATGAGGCCGCATGTGGAATTATTTCACTCCGCATTTATTAGGATTTTAGCTAATATTAATGTCAGTGTTATGGTTTCATTTACCACTGGGAACACTCTTGGGTTATTCTTCATCGAGTCTTTTGGCTACTGGTTGTCCTGTACCTGGCTTACAAAGGCTGGTTGTTCTTTTAATGAACCTAAGACTATGGGCCTCATTACACGGACGGCGGTAAGGGTTAACGGTCACCGTTAATGGCAACGGTGACCGTTAACCCTTACCGCCGTACTACGAGGTCCCTTAGCGGGTTGGTGCTCTAACGCCTGCTTTTTGCAGGCGTTAAAAACCAACCCGCTAAGGGACCTCGGAGCTAATTACGGCACCGCAAAATTGCGGTGCCGTAATTAGCGCCTTCCCCATTCCCATAGAGCCCAATGGGGCAGAAATGGGAATAGGGAAGGGCAATGGCGGAAGGGGGATTTACCGCCCCACCGACCTTGGGATGGGGCGGTAAATCCCCTTACCGCCAAGGCGGTGCTGGTAATTTACCGGCATGGTCCAGGGTGCTAATTTTCGGAAAAGGGGGATGCCCATTACTCTCTGCATTTCTATATTAGTCTGCTATATTTGTGTATCGTTCATGTTGCATTCAGCTTATGTTAGTATTTTTCATGTCTTTTGGATGCTATGTTAATATTCTTCATTTATAAATGCATATATTATCTAGTGTTTGCGTTCTTCATGTTGAGTGCACATTTGCTTTGAGTCTAATGCATGCATATGTATTGTTTCATTGTCAGTTTGTTTATTCCTGCCATTTTGAGCTTAGATACTATCCATCTCCTGTTGTACCTGCTTGGGATATGGGTGGTACGGTTGCCTTAGTTAGTAAAATTTCTCACCTGTGCAGTATTGGGCCAGAAGAGGGGCAGTATCTATTGATGACGTAAGCATCTGCCTCACAACATGTTCCTTTGATTTCCATTTCTTTTGTTATGCCGATGATACTCAGATCCTATTTCAACTGAATCTTGAGCGAGATGGCACTTCTAATCATCTAAAGACCTGCTTAGCGGCAGTCATTGTTAGGCAGAATTATAAGCAGTACCCTTTGGAACACTACACACAATTAAGACAACAAGTGACAGTACAATTTCACCTTTGGTACAAGCCTGTACTACACAGTTATAGTGGTAGCAGTAGCAGAGCAGCCAGACTTATCTCAAGAGTAAGTGGGCAGTACAAGATAGTTACAAAAAGGACAGCAATTACTATGATTCAGGCAAACACTGACTCAAGGTTTCTAAGTAAAATAATATATATTTATTTACTTATCAGTTGTATAACAATTGACCTTTCTAAGCAAGTTAAAATTCACAATCATAAATACACCACACCACTTCCCTTAAATTCCAGACAAGTTAAGCTCACAAAATGAAGTGGGAGCAAAATGGCACTCCAGCAATTTAAAAGGGAGGGAAAGACAAAGTTATTAGAAATTAGGCAACACCAACAGGTAAGTACTCTGAGCAATTTGAACAAGAGAGACTACAGTGAGGAGATCAGATAGAAAAGGCTTAGGGCCAAAGTCAATAGGTCAAAAGTCTTTTGCTCAAGATCACACAGTTCAGGGTAGTTCGCGGTAAAGTTCGTGGCACAGATTCCGGACGAGGTTGGTTGGTAGAAAAGATAGTTCAAAGAGAAGAGAAGGACAAGCCCTCAGATTGGAGAAAGATTTCAAACACTTTCACCGCGGCTGAACAAAACGCACAACCGGATTTGCACAGTACCTTAAAATGGAGAGGGGGCTGTAGCTGAGGCAGACGTTCCTGGTAGTTCCTGCAGGCTCACGGTTCCTGAAGCGACTGTCAGACTGATCAGAAGTAGGAAGACTGGAGGGTCCTGCACTACCCAGGGAAGAAACCAGCAGCAGCGCCAAACAACGAATAAAAGGTGCGCTCCTTAAAACCCAAGCAGGGTCCGACCTTCCTGGCTATCCGGCCCACTGTAGCTCTGTACAGCGAATTCGACCAGAGGAGGGGTCCTGGCTTGTAGTTTGGCCGAACTGGTTGGTCCCACCAACTCAAGGGAAGAAGTTTCCTGGAGGATCTTCTCTGAAGTCGGATTCGGAGATTCGGACCTGCAGCAGGGCTTCACTGGGCAGTTCAGTCGTGGTAGGGGTCCTCTTCTTCCAGTTCCTCATTGGTTCTTTCGTTCCAGTGGCGACTCTTCTCTTCCAGTCCTAGAGACCTGCTTTTTATGCAGTTTTCCCCCATTCATACAGCCTGGCTGTCAATCACGCAGCAGGATGGCTGGCCTGGCAAGGCCAGTCCCCTTAGCCAATCAGTCAAGAGTGCGACTTGGGTTGTTAAGGCAACCCATGGCAGGGGTCCGAAGATCCCTCCCTCACATCCTGCCCCTCTAGACTATCAGGCGCCTTAAGGAGGGCTTCTATGCAGAAGCCTGCGAAAAGACAGCGAACAAAGGGGTCATCCCCTGTTTGGCGCACAGAGAAAAACACGTGAAAGACTTTAACAAATAGAAATGGGGAATAAACCCAGCCGGAACCAAAATAAAATGTATTTGGTCAAGCGGGTTTATGTTCGAGGATAATATAATAGCCTGGAACAATACCACGTTTATATAGTATAATCGCGGTAGAAAAGGTAGCGTAGATACCACTGCCACCAGCCAAGTCTTAATGTTAAGAGAGCAAAACAAGGCTCCAAGAGGATAAACGTTAACCCTTTCCAATTCTCCATGTAAGATGGGGTGTACTGGGTCTGTGTTTTAAAGTGACTATATAAAGTTAATGGCAACTTTACCTGTTTCTGGGGGACAGTAGTCAGCCCCAGAAAAATTGAGTCAGTGGGAAATCTCAAAGACAACCCTGCGTCACTGCACTGAAGGTGCTGTGTAACACAGACAAAAAGTGGTGCATATGGAGTAGGTGAGGCTCCAGTGTCAAAGATCACACAAACAGCAGAAATACACATAGAAAAACACATGTAAGAGTGGGAAAAAAGGCTCACACTCTTATCAGGAGAAAAAAATAAATCCTAGACATCCAGCAAAGCTGCTGGGGCACTCTTTAGGTAAGGGAAATCAACCATTTATGAGAATTCTCCCTAACAGTCAGTGACTGGATGGGCCAAAATTGGCTCAAGCTAAATGACGAAAAAACAGAGTGTCAGTGGTCCGTTCAGACCTCGCCTCCACTCTGAGTGGTGGATTTTTGACCACCTGATCATGGCTTTCTGCCTTCTCCTGTGAAAATGGTAACAAACGTAGGCATAAAGATCTCTAGATACCTTTTATTGGAGGCTCAGTTCCATCCTTAGCACCAATTTTCTTAAACTGATACAATTGAAAAAGATCTTACACTACATTCCTCTTTGTTTTCATGCCAAAGTCATCGCTGCCACAATCAATGGCAGCCTTAATTACTGCAATGTGGTCTTTTTGGCTCAACTGGCCTACTTACTCATTGCTTGCTGGTTCTGCAAAATGCAGCAGTTCGCCTGGCAAAGGGCATTCCTTACCCATTTGTCTGTCTCTGTGGCCCGACAAAACTTGTACTGGTTGCGGATTGCAGCCCAGATCTCTGTGCATTATACACTCTATACTCCAAAGTAAAGACTGTCTGGCTCTACAGGAGAAAGTTGCTCCCTACTGTCCCAATCGTCTTCAAGTTTTGCTTCTCAATCTATTTTGAAAGTCCCACACTATTGCCTGGAGCAATGTGGTGGACGCCCTTTTTCTGAGGCTGGTCCTAAATTATGGAACTCTCTTCCACTCTCCTTACGAAAGATCCAGGATTTTCATCTCTTTAAGAAGAAATTGAAGACCCACCTGTTTGCCTACGTTTCTCTTCAGTTTTTATCCCTGCATTCCTTTAGCGCCCTGATGCCACTGATGAAGGTTTATGTGCTACATAAATGATGGATTGATCGATTGTCATTTCCTGTATTTGTTTCATCCATAAAGGCAGACAAGGGGTTAAGGATAGCTTTTTGAGAAAGTAGTGTGTTGGTGGGCGGAGCGGGAAAGGAGAAGAGGTTTTTGGGAGAGAGTTGACCTGGTGGGTTTCTGGCGCTGAACGAGGAGAGAAGTGGAGCTGCCAAGCTGCTCTCCTGCATGATGGGGAGAAGGTCTGGGTGAATTGAAGATAGTTCTTGCAGAGCCATGTGGTTCATAAGAAAATAAAAAGAACCCTGAGAAAAGGTACTCACCTGAGGTGAGCTAGTGCCCCATGCAGGCCAAAAGGGAGGACTTTGAAATGGAATAGTCCCATGGGCATCGAGAAAGCTGTCTTTTCTATGTCAGGTCAGTGTACTGGGACCTGACAATATCCCTTGGTTGAGTCTAGGGTTGATAGGAATGTGACACTTCCGAGTTTATCAATTAAATAATTGATGCATGGCATAGGATAGGCATTGAAGGCGGAGATGGCATTGACCTCTCTGAAGTCTCAAAACCTCCAAAAATGATCAGGTTTAGTTACCAGCAAAGGGAGGACCATGGGCTTGAAGAGGGTTTGATAATGTTTGCCTTCAGCATTTCTTTCACTTCCTCGACCACTCTTTGTATGTTTTCTGGTTTATGTGAATCTATAGGGTTTTAAATGGAGCACCTTTCCCTACAGAGTTCTGATATAATAAGTGCCATGCACTCTCCCTGGCTTCTCACAGAATACATCAGGGAATGCCATAACCAGGTCGTTTAAATCTTCTTGCTTCTGTCTAGATAGTTCTTGAGGAATAAGCTCAGAATTGTTTATCTCCTCCGGTACCAAACAAGACAGTATTGAGGCAGACGCAGCGGAAGGATTTTCTTTCCACTCCTTTAATAGATTTAAGTGGTAAAGGTGGGTCTTTTGCTTCTTTTCAGGCTGGGCTATTTTATAGGTACTGGTCCCTGTTTGCTCTAGTACCTCATATGGCCCATGCCACTTTGAGACAAGTTTATTCTCAGAGGTAGGTAAAAGGACTAATACCTTTTATCCTATTGAAAAGGATCTTAAATTTACCTTCTTGTCATAAGTGGACTTCTGTTGGGCTTAAGCTTTTTCCATGTCAGTGTAGACTAGATTTCTAACGAATTTCACATGCTCTCGCAATTGGGTAGCTGTTTGTGAGAGGGGAAAAGGTGCCTCCTCCCTCTCTTCCAGGTCTCCCGGAGCATGTGTAAAACATCTCTTGGTTCTCTACTGTACAGTAGTTCAAAAGGAGAGAAGCCAGTGAATGCCTGGGGGTTTTTTTTCTACCGCAAATAGGGCCCAGGGGATTATGCTATCCCATTCCTTTCCATTCTTATCTACCAATTTTCTCAAATTCATCTTAAGGGTTTTGTTAAATCTCTCTACCAATCTGTCAGTTTGGGGATGGTAAACTGAGGTTCTTACGGTGGAAATATGTAGTAATTCTTTGACTTCACCCATGAGTTTGCTCATAAAATTGTATCCCTGATCAGTTAGAATTTCCTTAGGGGAACCAACCCTAGATAAGAATGGCAGTAGGTGTTTTAAGATTTGCTGGGTTGTATTGTTCCGCATAGGGAACGCCTCCAGGTATCGGGTAACATAATCAACGATTATGAGAACATATTTATTACCAAATCTAGAGGTTTCCAACATTCCAATGATATCCATCCCTATTCGGGAGAAAGGGATTTCTATAATTGGCAAGGGGTTTAGAGGGGCAGGTAAGAAATATGTGCGCTGGTCTTCTGGCATATTTCACATGTCTGAATGAAGTTCTTTATGTCAGCATTAATACCTGACCAGGAGAATTTCCCATTGATGTGAGCTTGGGTTTTAGATTGTCCTAAATGACCCCCTGTCAAATGAGAATGGGCAATCTCTAGTATGATCTTATGATGGGTTTTGGGGAATACTAATTTAGTTTTACTTAAGCCTTCTCTGGATGTTTCCTTCCTATATAGTAACCCCTGTTTCAGTAAGACAAAGGGGCTCCCCTTTTCTAGTCCTTCACCCTCAGGAATCACTTGTAAGAAAGCCTCGGCGAGTCCTGGATCATTTCACTGAGTGAAGGCTAGATCGGGAAGGACGGTAGGTTCTTCTTCCCTCTTTGCCTCAGTGATGGATGGTTCATCGGCCTCTTCTCTAAGCTACCTGTCTCAGTTTCTTCTGGTTCACTTTCTTCCTTAAAACAGGGAAATAGAGCCCTCTCAAGATTTCCCTGTCCAATTTTGTCCCCACAATGTATTTCAAATGGAGTTTCGCCATGGCTCTGTAGGAGAACCTTTACGTCTCTCCGGAAGTCGGGATCTAAGACACCTGCTAGGACTTCCAGACCAAACTTCCAGGCCAGGCCAGATTTTGGGACCTATCTTATATAACAACCCTCAGGGGGTATTATAACAAGGTCCATGGGAATCACCCCTCTTTTCCATGGAGGGATAGTAACTTCTCTGGTGCTACAAATATCAAAGCCTATGGATTCTTTTGTGGCGGTAGAGGGATCTGAGGCTCTGTGACTAAGTTTCTGGAATCTTAGGGTCCTCCAATTTGTCTCAATTGAGTCGCATCCCATTCCTGACACCACATGTAAGGAAGGTATGATATCAAACAGTGAAGACAGACACAAGTGATCACAGTTCAAGGGTGTTTACTGAACGTCAATGGGTTGGTTGAATGCCTATCTAATCCTAACTCTAAGGATGGGAGCAAGCTACAACCATCAAATAATAATAGCGCAGTCCTAACTCAAAAGTTCCTTTATTCTCAAGATTTCCATATTCACAAGTTCGCAATTGGTCTCCTTCATTCGGGCTCAGACAATGGATCTCCGTAGTTCAGGCTCAGACCCCTTTAACCCAATATTCACAATTGGTCCCCCTCATTCGGGCTCAGACCACGGATCCCCCTTGATTCGGGCTCCGACCCCTTTAACACAATTTTCACAATTGGTCTCCCTTGTTCGGGCTCGCACCATGGATCCACCTCGTTCAGGCTCAGTCCCGTTTAGCACAATGTTCACAATTGTTCTCCCTCGTTTGGGCTCGGACCACTTAAACTCACTTTCTAAGTTTTCCTCGTAGTACCAAAAACCAAAGACTTTTGATTGTACGATGGATTTTGCTTAAACCATTGCAGGACCACTTTGATTCACTTAATTTCTCATTCTCAGCTTTTACTTTTACTTCTCCCACTTCTTATCTGATTACCTCACATAGACCTTCGATTGAGCAAACCTGCGGTGCCGGACCACTCTGTCACGTAGCCTTCTTTGTCAAAGTTCAAACATCCATCCGCAATTAGGCTTTCCTCGCGTCTTTCATCACACGCATTACTAATCTTCGGTTTTGCTCTCTTTATACAATGTTGCTGCTTGCAACCTGGACTACAACACAGACGGGCCTTGTTTCAGTTTCCCCAACTCACCAGCTGTGTTGATCTCTCTGGCACTTCTTTGATCTTAGAGCTAGGGACAGTACCAGAGTGGCTGCTGCTCCTCCTTGAATCGGTTAGCCATGCAGGAGGGCCTGGGTATCTCCGACACACAATGCAGGATTCTTCAGTCTGGTTTTCTGCTGGAAAGATCAAGGGTATCTCCCTCCTTGCGCACGCTTTTTGGTTTACCATCTTTCTTCCTTCGTTCAGCTTCTGTCCCAAAAACGCTGGTCCTTTGTGTACTTTAACACGCTCAGAGTGTGCTCTCTAGCTCCGCCTTTTATATGTGTGGGGAAGCTTAATGGAAGTCAGGTGTGAGTGATTACCAGTAATTGCCTGACCTTGCCTGACTATAGTAGTGGGACATGTCATGTACTCTGCTTGGGTGTGAGTCTGTTTTCTCCCAGTGTGGGCTGTCTGTGTAAAAGTGTTTGTGAAGGGAAAGGGCGGGTAGAGTTCCTACATATCTTACCAGGTAGGATGGGGTAAAGGTATTGCAGGGAGGGGGATACTGCATCTCACCATCAGCTGAAACACCCCGAAGACCCCTCACCCAGGTGATACACCCGCACTGGTCCACCTCCAGGGTCTGGATCCAAAGGCGATGGCCGTGCCCTGGCCACCTGAGAGACCAGCGGAGACTAGTAGGTGAGATACATTTTGGTTTCTCACAGCGCTAATAGCATTGTGCGGCGGAATTAGCGCTGCATCACAACATGGCGTGAACGCACCCCCGACTCCGGCAGTAACGCTATTAGCGCCTGATGGCAACTGCACTGAAACAAGGGCTACTGCCGCGAAAGCAGCGCTAATAGCACTACTGCCGAAGATCCGGGTATTATTGCCGCCAGCAGAAATTGCATCACCGCCGGAACGTGAATCATTACGTTGGCGATTTTGAAAAACACAGTTAAATATCTCCACTTCCTGCAGCCATCCGGTTCTGGCAAGCAGCAAAGATGTCTCAGGAGAGGATAAGGGGCAAGGTGGCCAAAAATTGCCTTCATAAACCCAAATTTAGGAAGGGGGAGCAGATGGTCCTCACAGATGAGGTAACTTCCCACTGCTAGGTACTCAATGGCAGTCGCCAATGCAAGACCAATGGGTAGCACCGGACTGCAATCTGGAACTCTATCATCCAGAAGGTTACAGCAGTCTGAAGTGTACCCCATGATGGAGAGGATTGCCACAAGTGGTGGAATGACCTGAGGGTCAGGATGCAGGGATTGCTGTCCTAACACCGCCTGGAGTCCCTGGCGACAGGAGGAGGCACTGTTGAGCCACTGATCCTCACTGCTTGGGAGGAGAAATGTAGCACTGTGCTGGACCTCGAGGGGATAGAGGGAGTCGGCAGTGCAGAGGTGGGGGCCAGCAGCTAGGAGGCAGGAGGTGAGTCAACCCCCCAAACAAATGCATGCACAAATGATAGTCCAGCATAAGATGCCCCAGTGGACAGGGACACAAGTCAGCAGACCCAGAAGCTGTGCCTGCAAACAGGGCAGAGTGACTGGACATCAGCCACCCTCCACAGCAGCCATGGGGCAGGGCACCAAGGCCACCCCTGAGCGTCACAGCAAGTGAACCAAACAAATGCTATATGCACCACACCCCTGCAGGTGCACTGTATGCCAGTGGGATTGAGGTGCTTGAGCGATCACAACACCGTGCAGTAATCACTCCAGCATGTTGCAGGCCCAGCATGGCAGACAAGCCACAGGGACGTACATGTCCCACACACCAAAATGTGCCCAGCCTGCCAATCACTGTGCACCACAGTACAGCCCTGCTGGCTACACAGCAGTGCCCCATAGAGCCATGGCAGTGCCATGGAACAAGCCACCCCCCCACCATGTGAGTGCCACCCGGGGAGGGTATGTGGGGCCATGAAGGACTTCCGGGGTTCCTGTCATGAAGGCCATGAAGGTTCCTGTCTTGGCGCCGCGACCTGCACTGCAAACGAGTTGCTCACCCAGCGGAGGCACACTGCACCCGAACAAGCACTAAATAACCAGTGTGGTGCCCCTTTTGGTTGAATTTCTTCACCTGAACTAAGCCGCGAAAACATTTTCAAATGACTCGCAAGCACAACTAAGGGGCCAACACGTACCCTGTGCAGAAGTCTGATTAACAGTGGCATCTGCAGTAGGACTGAAGCCTACATCCATACATCTAGGACCCTCCCAAGAAGAGAAGACACCAAATAATTGGGGCACTGGTCCGCATGCATGTAAGGAAGCTATTTCTAGCTGTAAAAACACCAACAGCAACATAAATGGTTAAGCTGTTTTCAGCCCTGATGAAAGTGGTCTCCTACCACTGAAACCGGTCGGCTCATCACAACACTGTACCTACATACTTGAACGCAATATGTCAGAATACAGTACGATCAACCCTAATGAAGATACGGACTGATCAAGGACCATTACTGTGTATAAAACACACAGAAATATAGGAAAAACTTTCTAAATTAACAACAGCAAGACAAAAGAAAAAAACAAAACAGAAATTTAAAAAAAAGCTGACGCGAGGACTGTAGGTCCCAGATATACGAAATATACCCACCTCCCAGAAAATACATTAATCAGGGATAAGTGGGGGTCTTTTAAAGAAAGAACCTGCCCTCCAGGGAAAACCTAATAAAGTCAATGTTGCTTCATCTTGAGGACAGCCTTTTATGACAAAACAACAGAAGTGTTTCCAAAACCTTTTTGTTTTTTAAGGAACTATTATAAATAAAATTGCCCAAATCCTAACGTGAAGACACAATATCCAAGGGAAGATTTGGGTATTTGACCACCCTTATGGTCCAGCACGTGGATACCGGGCCATGAAGGACTACAAGCATGCATGTCAGAGATAAACTGCCCCAACATGCACACCCTGCCCAACCCAAACACAGGGCAATGACCAACAGGCCATGGGTCACACACCCATCGCTAAAAGAAACCACATGATCCTGGACCCACATGCATCCTCCCATGACCACCTATGCCCATTTGTTAATATGTGTGGGGTCACACTCTGTACCAAAGCAATTGTGTCTTGCATGCCATCACACATGGGGGAACCATGCATGACAACATTTCCTATGTCTGCTACAGGCACTCACGCATCCCCAGAGGTGTCAGAGGAGGATGATGCCAGCCCATTAGGGAGTGCCGCTACCAGGCCCTCAAGGTCTGCCACAACCACCCCGCAAAAGCCCACACAGGCCACACCAATGCATATGTCCCGGTGCATGACACTGCACCGGAGCAAGGCCAAGGCAACACCCACACCTCAGGCCACCAGTAGCAGTGCAGGGCACACTGCACCTACTCCCGCAGCCAGAGCCCCTGACATTGAGGCCACACCTGCTGTCAGGGCAACCACGGAGCTACAGGTGGACAGCAGCCCAGTGACATCACCTGCCGAACAGCCACACTCCCCAGAGAGCCCTTTATGCCGTCAATGCCAGCACTCCCTGGAGAGCACTCTATGCCACCAGCATGCACGTACACCCGAGCCAGGCATGGATACTCCCCCATATGGCTCCCCTGCTTTCAGTCCTGAGCCAGTGCAGAGCCCCTAAACACCACAGCACACTTCTACATGCAGATTGCTATGCTGATGAACAGGGCCGAGACGGCAGCAAACACATCTTCCCTTACACTCTTCGACCAACATGTCAGGGAGATGACAGAGGGCGTCTCTGCACTGGCAGAGGCCATACGCCAGAGCACAGAGGTGCAATAGCAGCAAATCATGGATCAGACTCCGTCCCATCCACGTTATGCACACACACCTGCAGAGGGGTCACAGCAGAGCACCCCGAGGCAACAGTCAGCACGCCTTCTGTGCCCACGATCACCAGGGGCCGGCAGGGGTGATATGATATGATATGATATGGCATTTATAACGCACCTATACATACGTGTTTCAAGGCGCGATGAGGCAAGGGAGGGTAAACAGGGAGGACAGAGACAGCGATCCTACTAGGCCAGGTGACATTGAGATTGCGCAAGTGCAGGTGAAGGGGGAAGCGGAAAAGTGGGGGGGAAAGGGGAGGAGGCAGTGCAGTACATAGGATAACAGAAAAATAAATAAGAAAATAGATAATAAAGTGCAGCCAGCTGGTGGCAAATGCAAGGGTAAATGCAGACATCAGGTGTCAAGTGCTAGTAGAGGCTGTAGGGATACAGGAACAGACCCCGAGTGCAAGCGTTGCCAGGGGGACAGTGCAGGTGTGCAACTGGCAGGGAGGAGACCTGGACCCGAGATCAGAGGGTAACCAGGTAACCAGTGCAGTTTCAGATTCAGACAGGAGATCAGTAGGGGAGAGGAGGAGATAATGCAGAAGCAAAGAGGAAGGTTTTGAGGTGCTTCTGGGAACCAGAGATGGTTCTCCTCAACTTTCAGGGAGGCAGGGAAACTGTTCGAGATGGAGACCCCAGCCGAAGACAGAGATCTATCACCAACTCGTTGCTTGGAGAAGCGACTGACCCTGAGGGAGTTGGCGGCGTATGAGCGAAGAGCTTGAGAAGGAATATATTTAGGAAGAGAGAGTTGAAGGTATTGAGGCCCGAGGCCCCAGAAGGCCTTGTGGACAATGCAGAGGGTTTTGAACTTAATCATCACTGCCAATGGGAGCCAGTGCAGAGATTTCAGTCCTGGAGAGATACGATCCCTGGGCTTGAGGCCAAGGACAAGACTTGCAGTCCTGTTTTGGATGAGTTGCAAAGGGCGGAGCGTGGAAGCAGGCACATTTAAAAAGAGGCTGTTGCAGTAGTCCGGCCTAGAGAGAACCTGAGCTCTGGAGACAGTGAGCATCTGGGGGAAGTAGAGGAAAGGAAGAATACCCATGAGGAGGTGCAGCTGCTAGTGTGACTTCTTAGAGACGTCAGAGGTGCGAGGAGAGAAGGAGAGTGTGGATTCGAAGATGACCCCAAGGTTTTTAGCTTCACAGGTGGGAGCAGGAAGAGGGCCAAGAGAGGCCAGCCAGAGAGTCACAGGAAAAGAGGGAGCAGGTGTGCTGATGAGGAGAATCTCAGTCTTAATGGCATTAAGGCAGAGATCATTGGTGGCACGCCCCTCCTGGATGGTGGACAGACATTCAGAGATGAGAGAAGGAGAAGAGGTGGCAGAAGGGAGTATCATCTGCATAGCACTGAAAGTTGGGGCAGAGAGTGGCAATGGGATGGGCAAGAAGTGCCAGGTATTGGTTGAACAGCCAGGGAGAGAGGTTAGACCCCTGGGGAACACCATAGGTAGAGATAAAGATAGAGGAGAGGAAGGTCCCAAGTTGGACCTGGGAGGGTCGATCGGAGAGGAAAGAGGTAATCCAAGCCAGGGCCTGATCGGTGATACCCAGGTTATCATGGAGACGGTTGAGCAGGGTGGCATGGTTGACCATGTCAAAGGCAGAAGAGAAATCAAGTAAGATGAGGACACACAGGGTATTGGAATCGAGGTTGGAGAGCAGGTCTTCACGGATGTTCAGGAGAGCAGTTTCTGTGCTTCTGGCAGCTCTGAAGCCAGACTGATGGTCATGGAGACAACCAACGGATTCAGCATAAAGATTAAGCTGGGAGATGGCTAGCTTTTCCAGGAGTTTGCCTAGGAAAGGAGTGATGGAGATTGGACGATAGTTAGTCGGGCAGGAAGGGTCAGCAGAGATTTTCTTAAGAAGAAGGTGGACAAGGGAGTGCTTCAGGGGGCGGGGAAGACTCCAGTGGTGAAGTAGTGGTTGCAGAAATCAGCCAGAGCAGGAGCCAGGGTGTCAATGTGGTCCTTGATGGTTTTGGAGGAACAGGAGTGAACTGTTTTGACGAGACTCTCATAGATTGGACTTGTCTAGAAACCTCGTTTGAGGAGAACCGGGGAAAGGCAGAGAAGGAGGGAGGAGAGGTGGTCAAGGAAGAGCCAGAGGAAGAGCAGGGAGTAGGGGGAGTAGGGGAAGAGGAAGAGAGAAGACAGGATGTCCTGAGTTTTAGAGATGAAATGAGAAACCAGGGCCGTGCAGATGGCCTGGGAGGGGACAGGAGAGGTAGAGACTGCAGCAGGATGGGCAAGCTCGTTGCAGATTTTAAAGAGTTCGGCCGAGATGTTGGATGCAGCAGAGATACAGGCTTGGATGTGGGCTCTCTTCTTGGTGCGGACGGGGAGCCGGTATTGCCTTTGGAGCAGGCGGCAGGCCAGTTTGTCAGAGGATATACTGGAAGCACGCCATTTCCTCTCAGCCACCCTGCACCTGAGTTTAAGGATGACGAGGTCTGAGTCATACCAGGAGCTGCACTTGGCTTTGGGCTTCAAGCGGATCCTCATGACAGGGGCAAGAACATCGAGAGTATCAGATATAGCAGAGTGGAGCATGGAAAGGGATGTGTCAGGGTGTGAATCAGCCAAGTGGGGAGGAGGGGCTGAGAAAGTGGCAGCGAAAGCCTTAACTGACACACGCTTCATGGGGCAGATAACCAGGTAGGCGGCAGTGCTGGAGTTGGCTTGGCCTGAAGGGTAGAGAGGGTGAGATGGGAGGAAAGGAGAAAGTGATCACTCCAGGAGAGAGGAGTGGTGGGAGAGATCAAAAGGGGAAGGTCTGAAGAGATCAAAACATCCAGAGTGTGCCCTGCAGAGTGAGTTGGGCCAGAGGGGAGAATAAACAGTGAGAGAGAGTCGCAGAGGTTACGAAAGAGTGTAGTGGAAGGACAGAAAGCAACCAGGTGGATGTTGAAGTCTGCAAGAAGGAGGAGTTGAGTGGTTGAGACCAGGAGGGAAGAGGAGAGGTCCGTCCACTCAGAGAGAAAGGAGGAGATCTGACCAGGTGGCCGATAGATGGTAGCCACAATAAGGGAATGGCCAAGAGAGAGAGAGAGCCTGCAGACAAGGCATTCGAAAAAGGAGTAGGCCTGCGTAGGAATGACAGAGGCAGGAATCCACTCAGGGAAGATCAGGGCTACACCCCCTCCTGAACGGTTGGATCAGGGCGCAGAGAGGATCTTGTAGCCATCAGGAAAGAGAGTGTCAAAGCCTGTGACAGAGCTGGCCGTGAACCATGTCTCGGTGAGACCCAGGACATCAAGGTCAAGTTCCTCCAGTTGGCGGCAGATGTCAGAGGAGTGTTTGACAGCTCCGCAAGTGTTTAGAGTGGCAATATGGAGAAGGTTGCAATCCTTGAAAGACTTCCGGGGAGGTTTACAAATCAGAGGTACGCCCTGCAGAGGTCTAGAAGCAGCCCGAGGGGGGGCAGAAGAGGAAGGAGGAGAGGGCAAGGTAACCAAGGAGGAGATAGCAGGGGTAGGCAAGGAAGCCATGGAGGGGTGAGAGGGGACAGCAGGAGAAGAAAGGAAATTGATGAGGCGCAGGAAGCGTCTATCAAAGAGGAGAAGGTTGGCTTGAGGGCCTTGGACCAAGACGGTTCCATTCAAATAAACATTAATGATGACCTTAGAGGAGTGGAAGGAGGCCAAGAGAGCCTCCCACCGGGTGCCACTATTAATGGGAGTGGAAGAGAAGGGCGAGAGCACAGAGACCATATGTAGGGTTCATAGGTCTGGCGAGGGAACGACAAAGAGGATGTCGGTGAAAGTTTACCTGGTGGAGGCACTGGTATAGGTGTCAGCGATAGGGAGACCTGGGTTGGAGACCAGGATGTCCTGTTTAAACTTCTTCCTACCAGATTTAGTGAGGAGAGCAGGATGGTCGATAGAGAAGCAGTTAGAAAAGATAGGAGAGACAGCAAGCACCATAGAGTAGTTAGGCAGAGGAGAGAATAGGAAGGGAGTGGGAAGGGATGAGGGAGGGAGGCGGGGAGAACACTAGGGAAGGACACAGGGAGGAGCGCAAGCAGACAATACAGAGAGAGATGAGACAAGTCGACAATTGGACAAGATGACATGTGCTTACATAGTGGTAGAAAGGTTTGCTAGGTGAATGCTTTGCTAGGAGACAAAGCCACAAAACGGCACTACTATCACAATACAATTTTAAAAACAGGAGAAAACACACCCAAGTTTGAGAGTCCTGAAAAGTGGGGAAAAGGCCTAGGTTTCACAATGCAATTTTAGACAGTTCCACAATGCAATTTTAAAAACAGAAGAAAACACACCCAAGTTTGACAGTCCTGAAAGTGGGGAAGAAGGCTTAGTTTTCACAATGCAATTTTAAATAGTTTCACAATGCAGTTTTAAAAAACAGGAGAAAACACGCCCAAAGTTAGAGAGACTGCTATATGGACAGGTATGCAGGGTAGAGTAAGGTTCTATACCTAATCCGGGCCATTCCTACCTTACTTGTTTCTGCAGGTTGACGGCTGGCCGCTGGCTTCCCCTACAGACACCTGCAGACACAACCTGGAGCCGCCTCTGTAGGAGCCACCTTTAGCTGCAGGGGATGCTTGGCAGGGGGCTGCCCGGGGAGGGCTCCTTTAGAGGGCCCCACGGGCCAGTGGGAAGGTGCTGGGTGGGATGGGAGGCTGGTGGAAGAGGGAACACACAACGGGATTGAAAGGGAAGAAAGGGAAAGCACCAAGTGCAAAACACAAGAAAAGGCACACACGGAAGTGGGTTGGGGGATGTTGATGGCCTACCACATGGCACCTGGGTGGCTGCTTAAACGAAAAATGCTGAAAGCGGCGCCAAAGGGTGAAAAAAGCAGCGCTCTTACCTGCGAGGCAGGAGCCACGCCGGAGCAGCAATGAGGGTCGCTGACCCTAGCAGGAGATAATACAAGGCCCAAGGGCCAATGGGAACGTGCTGTGAGGGATGGTAGGTGGGTGGAAGAGGGAACACACAACGGGATTGGAAGGGAAGAAAGGGAAAGCACCAAGTGCAAAACACGAGAAAAGGCACACATGGAAGCGTGTCAGGGAGGGAGATCGCCTACCACACGGCACCTGGGTGGCTGCTCAAACGAAAAATGCTGAAAGAGGCGCCAACGGGTGAAAAAGGCAGTGCTCTTACCTGCGAGGCAGGAACCACGCCGGGTGGGAAGAGACCATGGCTGTGATAGACTCTGGATCACTGATTTCCTTGACTGGCCATATTGTGGAGTTGGTGGTGGGAGGGGGTTGGGGTACAGTGTGATGGGGAGTGGGTGGTGGGAGGGTGGATGGTGGGAGGGGGAATTGATGGTGGGAGGGGGAAGGGGGATAGTGTGATGGGGGTTGGTGGTGGGAGGGAAGATAGTGTGATGGGGAGTTGGTGGTGGGAGGGAGAGGGGAAATAGTGTGATGGGGAGTTGGTGGTCGGAGGAGGGGCATAGTGTGATGGGGAGTTGGTGGTGAGAGGGGGCAGGGGGATAGTGTGATGGGGAGTTGGTGGTGAGAGGGGGAGGGGCATAGTTGGGGCACGCCATTCTATAAACGCCATGACAATTCATCAATGCGAGGTCATTACTGATTGTGTCATTGTCATGTTTATTGATTGGGGGATGTCACACTGTGGCTCGAGCCATGTGTAAGTGTCAAAGGAAATTGTCTATCAGTCCCTGGCGTGCCATTCTCCCATCCCTCACGTCATCTCTGGCAATGCATGCATTTGCCTCTGCTACAGGCACTGCATCCTCATCCTCTGGGGGTGGCATGTCCACGTCAAGTGGTGCAGAACGGTTTATAGTGAATATGTTGAATGACATTTTTTCGAAAGCCCGAAAGCCATAATGTTGAAAAAAATGCCTTTTTTTAAATGAGGGGGTTTCCCCTAACCTTCTGTTTTTTTATTTACAATTTATTTTTACTAGCTAAACAAAAAAAACATACAAATACAAGAAAACACATTCAAAACATTTTTTTCGCCATTCTTTTTTTCGACATTATTGCATTCAAAAACATTTTTTCGACATTTTAACTCGATACCATGCAGAACATTTCTCCTCCGGCAGATATTGTGCAACATTGCACACCTAGGCACAATTTTTTCGAGGCAGTAGAAACGTGCCTTTAGGAGTCCAAAGGTATGCTCAATGCAGACCCAGGTCCTACTGTGAGCATGGTTGTAGGCATTCTGTTGCAGTGTTCGTGGATCACGCACAGGGGTCATTAACGTCTCCTCAAAAAGCCCAATTTAGACCCCAACATACCTACTAATTATAGGCCCATCACAACCGTCCCCTTTCTCCTTAAAATACTAGACAGAGTGGCATACCTCCAAATTCAACAACATTTGGAAGACAATAACCTCTTAGGCCTGCGACAATCTGGCTTTAGACCCAGGCACGGGACCAAAACTGCCCTCCTGGATCTAAAAATCCAAATGGATGAAGCCAAAGACAAGGGCAACTTGGCCATCTTGCTCGTGTTGGATCTCTCCGCAGCCTTCGACTCAGTTGACCACCAAATTCTCACCCAACACCTTTCCTCAGCTGCCGCATTCTCACAGAATGCCACCAATTGGATTCGGTCCTTCCTGTCGGATAGGTCGACTAGGGTCTTCGCACCTTTGGCTGCAGCTGACCCGGTCCCAATCCAATGTGGAGTACCTCAAGGTTCTTGTATTTCTCCCACGCTTCACAACATCTCTACCAAGCTCCTTTTCGACCTACTTGACGAACTGGGTGTCACATATACCAACTACGCGGATGACACCCAGGTCCTCATCACACTCACTGGGAGTTATGAGAAAGATGCTGCAAAACTTAATGAAATCTACCTTGAAATTCAAGCATGGATGGCCACCCATAGTTTCTGCTTGAACAACGACAAGACGAACTGCTCATAGTAGGATCCTAGGCCCGCCTTAATTGGACCAGAGGTACCAATTATTTACCATTGATGGCAATATCATAAAAGTTTCAAAAGTAGTCAAAACGTTGGGCGTGTATCTCGACTCCACATTATCGCTCAAAAAACAAATAAACGCCACGATCTAATCCACAGCCTATACGAATAAACTCATTAACGTATGTAAGCCATTTCTCTCAACCTCCAGCTGCCTCACGCTATCCAGAGCATTGATATTGTCCAAACTAGACTACTGTAAAACACTCTTCCTGGGCTCCACTAATCACAATTTGAACAGACTCCAGGTCTTACAGAACAATGCCCTTAGATGTGCCCGTAACCTTCCCCACAAGGCCCACATCTCTACCATCAGTAAGGAAGTCCACTGGCTCCGTATCCGGGATAGAATCAAACTAAGATTGCTCGTCATTACACACAAATGCCTCTCACTGATGGCTCCACGCTACTTATCTGACAAATTCTCCAGACACACTTCTTCCAGGCCTACTAGAACCCCTTACATGCACCAACTGAACATCCCCAAATTCAATCTTAAAACGGCAGGTGGATCCAGCTTCCCTGTGTTAGCAGCGCAATGCTGGAACGCACGCCCCATTATAATCAGGGCCGAAGAATCACTCTGGTCTTTCAGAGCTAAGGTGAAAACTTGGCTCTCTTTGCAGTAAGAATACAATGCCTACATACATGTAATGTATTGTGTACTGCACTCTGCATCCTTGTCAAGGACCACACTGTAACCCGGTCCTCCTGCTACCTACTGTATTATCTTCCTTTGTATTTCGTACGTGCAACATTTCTGTAACTTTTGTTGTTCCACAAGAATAATGCACCCAGTTACCCTAGGGTTTGGCTGTGCTTTATAAATAAATAAACTAAACTAAACTAGCCAGGGCAGCTGTGGGTATCGAGAGTCACCTGCATGGTGGAGGCACAGGCATTAGTCATGGTGTCGTGTGTGCGGTTGGACTTACACAATATCAGGTCAATGGGCTACTTGTGCATGCAGATGGGCCATCATTTCACTGCATGTGCCTAACCATGCAGTGTCACTTGTGCCATGCATTGTTCATGCTTCACATGCACCCTGTTCCCTTGCAGCATATGTTACATAGAGTGTCTGTTGGTGACATGTCCAGCGGACATGGTGGCTGTCATGCGGATGTGTATTCACACCATGTATGAGGCATGATGCTGCGTTCCCCATGGATCTTCCATGGGCATCTAGTGACAATGGGGGGGCATTGCGGGCTGGGCGCATATGGGTGCATGGCCGTGGCACTGGCAGGGATGCTGTGCTGTGTGGGATTTTGGCCATTTGTCTTATTTTCAAAGACCCATTTCTAAGGCCCTTGTCCGCATCCATGACGCTACATTACCATGAAGCTACTGCCACAACCTGACCCTCCGAGGTGCTCTCAGGTCACTCAGACATGATTCTGGACAACCATGACTCTTGCTCTTCCCTCTCTGTGGGATAGTTCCCTCCTTCGGTCAACCATTTCTTATTCCTTCATTGATCTTCACTCCTCCTTCTGCTTGCTGTAACTGGTCTCCCTGTTTTCTCTCTAATGCCCACATCCTGCCACCTACCTCTACCTCATACCTCTTTCCTTTCACTTATGTAACTTTACCATAGCCATTGAAAGTCAAATTCGGGTGTGTTTTTTGTAACAGAAATTTGGGTGTGTTATTGAAAGTCAAATTCGGGTGTGTTTTTTGTAACTGAAATGTGGGTGTGTTATTGAAAGTCAAATTCGGGTGTGTTATTGAAAGTCAAATTCGGGTGTGTTTTTTGTAACTGAAATTTGGGTGTGTTATTGAAAGTCAAATTTGGGTGTGTCATTGAAAGTCAAATATGGGTGTGTTATTGAAAGTCAGCGGCCTTTGATGTCGTCAATCATGAAATACTCTGCCACCACCTTAAATCAGCTGCACACGTCTCCGATAAAGCTACAACCTGGATTAGCTCCTTTTTAGACAATAGATCTATGCGCGTGTTCTCTCCACTAGCAGCCGCCCCACCTGCACCTGTCTCCTGTGGCGTGCCACAAGGATCTTGTGTTTCACCCACGTTGTATAACGTGTTCACCAAACCTCTCTTCGATATCTTGGACTATCTGGGTGTCACTTACACCAACTACGCTGACGACACCCAGATACTAATCCCTATCTCAGGTTGACTTCACGGCTGACTCCCTCGCAATCAATGTCATCTACCAGGTCATCCAGGCATGGATGGCTCAACACAGACTCTGTCTTAATGACGAAAAGACTGAGCTCCTTACTCTTGGTTCGCCACAAAAACGTACCAAACTCGACCCTGCATTCAAGTCCTTCATCATCGATGGGAATATTATCCCAACCGCCAAGGACACAAAAACCCTAGGGATCTACATTGACTTGACCCTATCCCTGACCAGACAAACTAACTCAGTCTCTTCCGCAGCGGCATATACCTGCAAGCTTATTACAGCCTGTTGCCCTTTCCTCTCGGCAACGAATTGTGTCACCCTGGCTAGAAATCTTGTATTATTCAAGATTGATTACTGCAATGCACTGAACCTAGGCACCAATTGTTGCAACCTAAACAAGTTACGAATTGTCCAAAACAATGCGATTAGAGCTGCCCTCAACATTCCCAGGCGCCAACACATATCCGACACCAGACGCAATATTCGCTGGCTCTCAGTCCCACACCGTATCTCCCTGAAAACCCTGGCTCTTACCCACAAATGCCTTCATAACCAAGCTCCCTGCTACCTGGACAACTGATTTGCCCTCCACAACTCCATTAGACCCCGCAGAATGGCTCATTTAAACTGCCTTGAGGTTCCACGTTTAAATCTCCAAAGATCAGGTGGAATTAGCTTCCCTATCTTGGCAGCTAAACTCTGGAACACGCTTCCTAATGAGCTTAGAGCAGAACCCTCATTCCCGAGATTCAAACACCTTACGAAAACCTGGCTGGCCGCCCAGGACATTTAGCTCTGGGTTCTCTGCTTAATTTGTACATGTATGTATAATCTGCTTGTCCTCTCATTGCTATTACTATACCTGTAAATTCTGTATTATACGTGTAAACTTTGTAATTATGGTTCTGTCTGTTTTTGTTATGTTGTAACTAAGTGATGCGCCCGGTTGCCCCTGGGCCTGGTGTGCTATACAAATAAATAAAATACAAAATACAAATACAAAATACAAATTTGGCTGTGTTTTTTGTAACTGAAATTTGGGTGTGTTATTGAAAGTCAAATTTGGGTGCGTTATTGAAAGTCAAATTCGGGTGTGTTATTGAAAGTCAAATTCGGGTGTGTTTTTGTAACTGAAATTTCAGTCTGTTATTGAAAGTCAAATTTGGGTGTGTTTTTCACATTACTTTTGTGGCCTCAATTGTAACCTGCTAGCCCAGTGACTTTTCTCTAACGCTTTTCTTGCATATTCCTCATATTGCCACCGTCTCTTTACTTACTCATGGCGTTATCTGTGTCTCCTATCTACTCCAACTGTTTCTCTATAAACTATCCATCCCCTCTCACCAAGTCTGGTAAGAAGAAATTCAAAAAGGAGATCTTGGCTTCCAACCCAGGTCTCCCCATCGCTGATACCTATTCTAGTGCCTCTGCCAGACAAACCCTCACTGACATTCTCTTTTTCGTTCCTTCACCTGATCTATGGACCCCTCATATGATCTCTGTGCTTTGCCCTGTCTCCTCCTCTACCATTAATGGTGGCACCCACTGGAAAGTCCTCATGGTTTTCTTTGACTCCTCCAGAGTCATCATTAATGTCTATGTGAATGGCACTGTCATGGTACAAGGCCCTCAGGCTAATCTCCTCCTCTTTGATAGACGGTTCCCCCGCCTCATAAACTTCCCCTCATCTCCAGCTGTCGCATACTCTTCTCCTTTGGCTACCTTGCCCTTCTCTCCCTCTGCCTCATCTCAAGCTCCCTCCTCACCTCCTCAGGACGTGCCCCTAATTTGTACCCCTCCCTGGAAGGTTTTTAAGGTTGGCCACCTGATACATCTTGCCACTCTCCACTCTCGCTCTGCTGTCAAACACTCCTATGACATATGCCACCTCCTAGAAGAACTTGACCTTGTGTCTTCGGTATTACTGAGACTTGGTTTACGGCTAGCTCTGTCACGAGTTTGGACACACTCCTCCCCATGGCTACAAGATCCTCTGCGCCCCCAGACCCAACCGGCCCGGAGGGGGAGTAGCACGGATCTTCCCCGAGTGGATTCATGCCGCTATCATCCCCACTCAGACTTACGCCTCTTTCAAATGCCTTGTCTGCAGGCTCTCTACCTCTCCTGGACACTCTTTCACCATTGCAACTCTCTACCGGCTCCCTGGTCAAATTACTAAATTTCTTTCTGAGTGGGCAGACCTCTCTTCCTCCTTCCTGGCCACAACCACTCAACTCCTCCTTCTTGAGGATCTCAACATCCATCTAGATTCTCCCTGTTCTTCATCTGCGCTCTTCTGTGACCTATGCAACTCACTCTCTCTCTCGATCCTCCCCTCTGGCCCGACTCACTCCACTGGTCACACACTGGATGTCTTGATCTCCTCTGGCCTCCCCCTCTTTACTCCCCTCACCACTCCTCTATCCTGGAGTGATCACTGCCTCCTCTCCTCCCATTTGTCCATCTCCAACCCCCCAAGCCAAGTCTTCCCTAAGATTGCCACCCACCTTCTCAGACATCCGACCCATGAAGCGTGTGTCAATCGAGGTTTTCGCTGCCACCTACTCCCCTCCTCACCCACCCCAGGCTGACGCACACCCAGACACAGCCCTGTCCCTGATGTACTCCTCTATCTCTTCTACTCTTGATGTTGTTGCCCCTGTCATGAGGATCTTTTTGAAGACCAAAGCCAAGTGTAATTCCTGGTACGACTCTGGCCTAGCTACACTTAAATGCAAGTGTAGGGCGGCTGAGAGGAAATGGCGGGGTTCTTGCTCATCCTCTGACAAACTAGCCTGTCACCTGCTCCAAAGACAATACCGTCTCGCCGTCCGCTCCAAGAAGCGACCCCACATCCAAGCCTTCGTCTCTGCGGCATCTAACAACCCGGCCGAACTCTTTAATATCTGCAAGGAGCTGGCCAACCCTGCTGCAGTCTCTTCCCCCCTGCCCCCTCTCGCCTCCCAGGCTCTTGCAATGGCCTTGCCTCTTACTTTAATTCGAAAACCCAGGACATCCTGTCCACCCTCTCCTCTGCCCCCCTCCTCTCCCTTCTCCCTCACGGCTTGCTGACCCTACCTCAGCCACCCTCCCTCCCCCTTTCTCCTCCTTTCCTCTTTTCCCCTTGGATGAGGTTGCTAGACAAGTCTGAGCTGTGAAAGTCTCATCAAAACAGGTCCCCTCCTGTTCTTTTAAAATCATTAAGGACCACATTGATACCCTTGCTCCGGCCATTGCTGATTTCTGCAACCATATTTTTGCCTCTGGATCTTTCGCTTCCCCCTTGAAGCACTCCCTTGTGAATCCTCTCCTTAAGAAACCCACAGCTGATCCCTCTTGTCCGGCCAACTACCGCCCGATTTCCAATACTCCCTTTTTGGGGACACTCCTGGAAAAGCTGGCCATCTCACAGCTAAACCTTCTTTCTGACTCTGTTGGCTCTCTCCATGACCATCAGTCTGGCTTCAGAGCTGCCAGAAGCATGGAAACTGCTTTCCTGAACATCCATGAAGACCTGCTCTCTAACCTGGACTCTAACATTCCCTCTGTCCTCATCCTTCTCGATCTCTCCTCTGCTTTCAACACGGTCAACCATACTATCCTGCTCAATTGTCTCTGTGACAACCTGGGTGTCACTGATCAGTCTCTTGCCTGGCTGACCTCTTTCCTCCCAGGTAACACTTGGGTCCTTCCTATCCTCTATCTCCCTATCTACCTGTGGTGTTTCCCAGGGGTCTAACCTCTCGCCCTGGCTTTTCAACCAATATCTGGCAACTCTCGCCTACTACATTTCCATTTTCTGCTCAAACGTCCAGTGCTATGCTGATGACACCCAACTCATTTTCAGGCTTCCTTCAGCCACCTCCTCACCTTCAACTCTGATTGCCTTCTGCCATTCAAAACTGGTGTGCTGCCAACGATCTTTGTCTAAATGCCAACAAAAGTGAGATCCTCCTCATTGGAACACCTTCACCACCTTTTCCCCTCACTCTCTGGCCAGCATCCCTTGGCCTTCCTCCTACCCCTAGCTGCGAGGCTAAGAACCTTGGGGTCATCTTTGACTCCATACGTTCCTTCTCTGCACACATCTCTGACGTCTCCCAAAAATCAAACTTCTTACTGCACCTCTGTAGAGTTACTCTGCCTTTCCTCTCCTTCCCCCAGAAGCTCGCTGTCTCCCAAGCTCTGGTTCTCCCCAGGTTGGACTATTGTAAGAGCCTCTATCCAAATCTACCTGCCTCCACTCTTCGCCCTTTACAACTAATCCAGAACAAGACTGCGAGACTTGTCCTCAGCCTCAAGCCACGGGATCGTATCTCTCCAGCTCTGAAATCCCCTCATTGGCTCCCAGCGGATGGAAGGATTAAATTCAAAACCATGTGCATTGTTCATAAGGTTTTCTGGGGTCTGGCTCCCAGTGGATGCAAGGATTACATTTAAAACCCTCTACATTATCCACAATGCTTTCTGGGGCCTGGGTCCAAAATACCTTCAGCTATCTCTCCGTAAATACCTCCCTTCTTAAGCCCTTCGCTCCTCTACTTCTAATTCCCTCAGGATCAGTCGTTTTTCAAAGAAACGAGCCGGTGGCAGATCTCTGCCTTCAACTGGAGCCTCCCTTTGGAACAGCCTCCTGTCCACCCTGAAACTTGAGAACCATCTCCGGTTCCGGAAGCACCTCAAGACCTTCCTCTTTGCTGCTGCCTTTGCCCCTCCTCTCCCCTGCTGATCTGTTTCTCTCTCTCGGCACCGTGCACCTGGCCACCCTCTGTCCTTCGGGCCCAGGTACCTGCTCACCATGCCTCCCCCCTGCACTGCCTCTGGGCCACCTCCGGCACTGGGATCTGTGTCTGTACCCATACAGTCCCCTACTCTCCTTCTGCACTTATCAGATATACCCTATCGTAATAATCATGCACTTGCCACTTGTTCTGGCTGCACTACCAGTTCCACTGCATTTATTATTTATTTATTTATTCCACTTATTATTTATTCTGTTATCTTGTCTGTTCCGCACTTTCCATTTCTCCCCTTCAATGCACTTTCCCCCTTTTCTCTTTTCCATGCACTTGCGTGTTCTTAATGTCACTATGCCTAGCAAGATCGTATTGTTGTTTTCCCATGTTACCCTCCCTTTGCTTGGTTGCGCTCTGAAACACCTGTGTATGAGCACGATATAAATAAAATATCATATCATATCATATCATTGCTTTGGTGGTTGCATGTTGCATTGTGGTACCTGTAGTCATGTTGGTGTATTTGGTTGATGCTGTATGTGTACTACTGCTTCTCCATTCAGGTAAGTCCGACATGTGCATGCTCCTTGGTCTGTACTGTGATGTTGGTGCGATAGGTGGTCAAGTGCTGATCTAGCATTTGCGTGTCATGCCAATTTTTGTGTGGTCATTCGAACCCAACCCCCCATTTCGGCATGTGACCCACAGCGCATGTGTTCTAGCTTTTCTACTTACCCACTATCCATGTGCGTTGTCCTCTGTGCCTCTCCATGTATCCAGGCAGTGTGCTGTTCTATAGGCTGAAACATGTCTGGGGATGCTTGTGGTCTCGTGCAAAAGGGATGTGACCTAGCAGTTCGGGCTGGACTACCCCATTGGGGGTGGGACCAAGCCTGATTTGCATATGGTTTTTCCCCTTTTGTAATGGCTTGGCAGGCGAAGAACGATGGTCTGGAGGGTTGCCCAGAGCAATGCCAGAGGTCAAGATTTATTCTAAACCTTCCAGCCATCAACTCTTTTGTTTTGCTATTGTCACCCCGAGTGGGAAGGGTATGCCCAGACGTGGGTCCCTTGCCTGCTGGGCCTAGAGACCCATGCTACTCCTCACTGATGACGCCCAACAAGGCTGAAACATGTCTGGGGATGCTTGTGGTCTCGTGCAAAAGGGATGTGACCTAGCAGTTCGGGCTGGACTACCCCATTGGGGGTGGGACCAAGCCTGATTTGCATATGGTTTTTCCCCTTTTGTAATGGCTTGGCAGGCGAAGAACGATGGTCTGGAGGGTTGCCCAGAGCAATGCCAGAGGTCAAGATTTATTCTAAACCTTCCAGCCATCAACTCTTTTGTTGTTCTATAGGACCATGCCATCATGGGTGGAACCAGGGTAGCAGGCTCAACAGTGGTGATGATGAGGTTGGGGTCTCAGGTCGCCTGCACATTCATGGAGTAGTATTGCTTGCGGTTTCGGTACACTGCTTCGTGGGCCTGGGGGGCCACGAGCACAACATGGGTACAGTCCAGGGCAGCAATCACATTTGACATTTGGGCAATGGCATAGAACTGTGCCTTCATGGCATTGACCTGGGCTGGGGTGGTAGGCAGCAAGATGTGCAATTGCCACAGGAGGGCTTCAATCACCTGGCCCAGAACTGCATGGAATGCGAGCTGTGCCATCCCATGCATCATGGCCACAGAGTGCTTGAAGATATCAGTTCCAAGGAATTGTAGGACGGACACTAGTTTCAGCAGTGGGGGCACAGTTGTCCAGATGTTGATCCGGCTCTCTATGTCCTCCTGTATTGTATTATGCAGCTCTATTATGGTCTCCCTGTCGAGGCGGTACTGGGTGACCAACTAGCTGTCAGTGAGGGTCCAAAGTGAGGGTCTGACCCTGGGGATCGGGGCAAGCCCTGTATGGCCTCTCTTTCTCCTCCTCCTACCCACCCTACCCCCCTGTGCCCTGTCCTGGTTGTCCAGCCTCTCTACTTCCAAGCGCAGCATGAGCAGCTGCCTGTCCCCGCTCATAGTGGCTAGTGGCCGCATGGTGTTGGGTACAGTGTTTGGGGGTAGTGGTGTACCTTATGTAGCCCTCTGGGTTGAATTGGAATCACCAGTGGCTTCTTTTCAGGCACCTGTCCTCATTTACCTCCAGCTGGAGCCCAGAGGTAACTGTGCTGTGTTATCAGCGGTTTAAGCACTAATACCACCGGACATGGACTTGTGATGCGGCTGTGTTTGTGCCTCGTGTGGCCGTCTGTAATTGCATTGCTTGTAAAAGCGCCAGATGTAATAGAACTGGCCAATTTTCCTGTGGCGGTGTTTGCGCCGGTTCATGATCCGACAAAGCGGTCTTGGCGGCACTAATTTCCGTTACCACCACATTTAAGGGTTACCGCTGGACTTGTGATGAGGCCCAAAGTGATTTATGGAGCTCCTTGTGTTTGCACTAGATTATTTTATATTGTTAATAATTGACACATACTTCTGGTAAGGCACAGTTTGTGTTTATTTAAAGTGTATTCATGTTTGCAAGGTCAGACATGTGGTTTGTGTGTCAAGTTCACTGATAAATCTTCAGTATTTTAGTTTGCGGGGTGTTAAAAACAAGAACAAGATTTTAAAAATTGCAAAATTAAGTAAAACTGTTTTGTGTGTAAATGTATTAGATGTACTTGGCAATGTTTACATGTTCTAAATGCTGATAGCATGTGATGTGTGGGTGAAGAGATAGAGCCACATGCCTTG
Organism: Ambystoma mexicanum; assembly: GCF_040938575.1. NCBI lineage: Eukaryota > Metazoa > Chordata > Amphibia > Caudata > Ambystomatidae > Ambystoma > Ambystoma mexicanum. Next base: position 348,772,554 of record NC_090925.1, on the reverse strand, counting down.
TGTTTATGTATCTTTAGAAAACAGCATATGTGTTCTAAACAATCTGCTTTAAATGTGTCAATTCTTAATGTATGAGTCGTATCCCGAAGACCTCCAAGTCGACTGCAATCAAACCTGATCGAGACATGATTCCTGGCAATGTATATGACATGGCGGAGGGATCCATTGTAATCCCACTGACCTATCAAAGGCATCTTGCCCTCATATAAACATCGGACCTCATGATGAAGACAGAGTGGGGGAAGGACCGTAATAAGAGTTTCATGGAAATACAGTGGGCACAAATTCTCCTATGCATTGAGGGTTTCCCATAACACCATGTCAAATTAACACAATTTAACCTGCTCTATAGAATATATATGGCTCACGCCAATCCATCAACGATTATTCTGCACTATTACCCAAATACATTGATGTAAACACTTGAATGCTGATTTGATGCGTACATTTTGGAATTGTTCGCTAGCCCAAACATACTATGGAGTGGTCCAGAAAGTAGAGAAGATAGGAATAGAAGAAGTTGCTTCGGATCCCATGATTTGTTTATTGGGGTTGTGTCACCAGAAACGACCACAAAATGCAAACCTTGGTGCATAAATCTAGCCACCATTCTGGCGAAATGCAGAATAGAAATGGCTTGGAACGCTCCAGGAGGCCCACGTGTGGAGAGATGGTTGGTTGACAGATTTAAAGAGGTGATCATCAGTGGAAACTGAGGTTTTGAGAAACTTTATCTCACAAATTCTTAATGAGCTCAAAGGCAATTACAAAGCTTGGATTGGGTTTTGACAAGGCCTACTTTATCCTTCGGACAACAGAACGCCTCGCAGACATGACTGTATCTCTGTGTGGACCATGACTTTCAATTCTGTTTTGTTCATTGTTAACCAGAGGTTACTGGTTGCACTGTGGTGTATTGCAGACCCAGTTCAGTATCCTTTCCATTAAGGTGGATAAAACTAGGGGATACAGTCATCAATGTGGGAAGAGAGGGTATGGAGTGGAGAAAAATATCCTTTTTTGTGGTTCCATGACAGGAGAATTGGACAGACATGTTTTGTGAGTTGACATGGGGCTCAGCTCTGCAATGTTGGATGGCATGCTATTCAGGTTGTTGTGTTGATAATCAATAAAGATATATAAAAAACACAGTTTTTAGTTTATGAATAGCCTATCTATTCGATTAGATCCATCTTATGTCATCATCTTAGCATTTGTGACTTCTTGTTCCACAAATTGGATGTTTCTCGGGTCACCATCCTTTGTGTGCTAAAAACAGTTTATTTTGCAAAAATATTTATAACAGTACTAAGGATGGACTTTTACCCAAGTAACTGTTTCTATTCCATATTTCCTATATAAAAGGTAATGAAATAGGAATTTCAAAAGCTGAAAGAGAACATTACATTTAATGGAGTTCAAGATAGTAGTCATTTATAAAATTATGGTCATGGGCTATTAGATTAAAAGTTATGTAATGTTTGCAATTTTAATATTCACTCTACTAGCGCATACATGAATGAAGGTGTTTGTTGTAAGATTTTGAGGATAATCCTACTAAATAAATTAACAGAGTGAACATTTGCTTTATGTAGCTATATAATTTCAGTGTCTAGTTTGCAGTTTGGCACTTGCTTAATATAGGACAAAAAAAATAACTATTCGCCTCATTGAGTGTAATGAATGTGTTCCTTCACAAAGCTGGATCTCTTTAGATCCCTGGCATTATCAGCCACGTTGTGGTGCCATTTTGTTTAGGATCATGTTGTCCTCAAGTCATTATGTCTATTTCAATGGTGTGGCCATGTTGGAGAGGGATTATATGTTCATATATTGAACTGTGATATTTACATATATTTTTCAGACAGAGTTTGTTATGAGTAATCCATCTATGAAGAACACCCTTTAATTTCCAATGATATTATATACTGATACAGTGCTCCATGTCATGTCACTTCTTCGTTCTGCAGCATTCATACAGCTGATGCGAGCTGCAGCCTCCCTGTCACCACGAGGCCATGACCATCTTCCTTGCAGCAACGGACCCCCAGGTAAGCCCATCAGGGCTTTATCAGTGTACTACATCGCTCCATGCGCTACATGTAATTTCGGCATCAGTTTTACCTCGAATTGCTGTGTGAGTGCCTGGTGTAATTGCGGCTTGTTTTTTTTGCTGCTTTTTCAACATTTCATTCCTTTTACTTCTGGGTGGGCCAGTTAGGCAATTGTCTTTGTGAGGCCACAAGCCTACTCCAATATGGCGGTTGTCATTTCTTGCTACCGACTGCCTCCCCAACCCACCTTGCCTTGCCTCTGATTAGCCATCTTAATCAGCCTTAATCCAATGAGGGAGCCGGCAGACTGAGCCGGCCCCCTCAACAAAGTCCACCACTAAGGCCCCTGTCTGGCTCTGTCTGGAGCTGGAGGGAGGCCGCTCCATGCCGCCGCTTCTGTAACTTGTCCCCCAACCCACGCTGCACATTAAACAAACTAACTGTACCCCTGCATTTCGGCACCATGTATAATTTGCAACTATGCTTCAACGGTAAACTGCCCAGATCACCTGCTCCTGGATCACAACCCTTTACCTGGTTGCCTGCTGAATCCAGCCTGTCTTGCCCTACAGCCTGTCTGCAATCTGTATCTTCTTCCCACATTTTACGTATATTTTGCTTTGTACTGTTTCCATTTCTTTTTGCAATATCGAATCTAGGTGTTCTTTTTAAATCACTGCATCCTCCATTTTGTGCTGTATCTAGTGCTTTTTGGTAATTTCGAATCTAGGTGTGCTTTCTAAATCACCACATCCTCCATTTTGTGCTGATTCTAGTTCTTTTTGGCAATTTCGAATATAGGTGTGCTTTTTTAAATCACTGCATCCTCCATTTTGTGCTGATTCTAGTGATATGATATGATATTTTATTTGTATCGCGCTCGTACACAAGTGTTTCAGAGCATGACAAGGAAAGGGAGGGGAACAGGGGAGAACAAAACAACGATCTTACTAGGCCCAGTGAAATTGAGATTGTGCAAGTGCATGGGAAAGGGAAAGGGGAAAAGTGCATGGAAGGGGGAGAGTGGAAAGTGCAGAGCAGAGGATAAACAGATAAATAATAATAAATACAAATAAAATATATAATGGAGCAATAAACATGGGTAGTGCAGCCAGCAAGTGGCAAGTGCTTTGTTTACGGCAGCAGAACTGGGTAAGTCTGATAAGTGCATAAAAAGAAGAAAATGGGTGGATGGGGGACTGTATGGGTACAGATACAGTCCCCAGTGCAAGGGGTGGCCGGGAGGCAGTGCAGAAGGGTGGCAGGGTGAGCAGGTAACTGGGCCAAGGGGACAGAGGGTGGCCAGATGCACAGTGCCAAAAGAGAGCAGATAAGCAAGGGAGAGGGGGAGCAAAGGCAGATGCAAAGAGGAAGGTCTTGAGGTGCTTCCGGAACCGGAGATGGTTCTCCTCAAGTTTTAGAGTGGCAGGGAGGCTGTTCCAGAGGGAGGCCCCGGCCGAAGACAGAGATCTACCCTTGGTTCGTTTCTTTGAGAAACGACTGACCCTGAGGGAGTTAGAGGTAGAGGAGCGAAGAGCTCAAGAGCGGAGGTATTCGCGGAGGGATAGCTGAAGGTATTTTGGACCCAGGCCCCAGAAAGCATTGTGGATAATGTAGAGGGTTTTAAATGTAATCCTTGCATCCACTGGGAGCCAATGGAGAGATTTCAGAGCTGGAGAGATACGATCCCAGGGCTTGAGGCCAAGGACAAGTCTTGCACCTGTTCTGGTTTAGTTGCAGAGGGCGAAGAGTAGAGGCAGGTACATTTAGAAAGAGGCTGTTACAATAGTCCAACCTAGAGAGAACCAGAGCTTGGGAGACAGTGAGCTTCTGGGCGAAGGAGAAGAAACAAAGAGTGCCTCTGAGGAGGTGCAATAGGAAGTTTGACTTTTGGGAGACTTCAGAGTTGTGGGTGGAGAAGGAAAGTGTGGAGTCAAAGATGACCCAGAGGTTCTTAGCCTCAAGGGTGGGGATAGGAGGAGGGCCAAGCGAGGCCGGGCAAAGAGAGAGAGGGGAAAGGATGGAGAAAGGTTGCCGATGAGGAGGATCTCTGTCTTGCTGGCATTCAGACAAAGATAATTGGCGGCACACCAATCTTGAATGGCAGTTAGGCAATCAACGATGAGGGAGGGAGAGGAGATGACCGAGGGCAGCCTGAAAATAAGTTGCAAGGTATTGGTTGAAAAGCCAGGGCGAGAGGTTAGAACCCTGTGGAACACCACAGGTATAGAGGAAGAAAGAGGATAGGAAGGACCCCAGTTGAACCTGGGAGGGTTGATCAGAGAGGAAAGAGGTCAGCCAGGCCAGAGCCTGATTGGTGATAGCCAGGTTCTCACGGAGACGGTTGAGCAGGATGGTATGGTTGACTGTGTCGAAGGCAGAAGAGAGATCGAGTAGGATAAGGACAGAGGGAATGTTCGAGTCAAGATTGGAGAGCAGATCTTCACAGATGTTCAGGAGAGCAGTTTCCATGCTTCTGGCTGCTCTGAAACCAGACTGGTGGCCATGGAGACAGCCAACAGAATCAGAATGAAGGTTAAGCTGAGAGATGGCCAGCTTTTCCAGGAGTTTTTCCAGAAAGGGAGTAATGGAGATTGGGAGATAGTTAGCCGGACAGGAAGGCTCAGCTGTGGGTTTCTTGAGAAGAGGATGCACAAGGGAGCGTTTCACAGGGGAGGGGAAGAATCCTGAAGAAAAGGAATGGTTGCAAAAAGGGCCGGAGCGAGGGTGTCAATGGGGTCCTTGATGGTTTTAGAGGAACAGGGATGAACCTGTTTTGATGAGGCTTTCATAGATCGGACTTGTCTAGCGACCTCACTAGGGGAGAAGAGAGGAAAGGATGAGAAGGAGGGGTGGGTTGTTAAAGGGGGGTTAGTAAGTGCAGACTGAGGGGGAATAGGAGGGGGAGGGGAGGAGAGGATGGACAAGATGTCCTGGGTTTTTGAGATAAAGTGAGAGGCAAGGTCATTGCAGAGAGCTTGGGAGGTAAGAGGAGGGGTAGAGACTGCATCAGGGTTGGCAAGCTCCTTGCATATTTTGAAGAGTTCAGCTGAGTTGTTAGATGCCGCAGAGACACAGGCTTGAATGTGGAATCTCTTCTTGGTGCGGACAGAGAGTCGGTATTGCCTTTGGAGCAGGCGACAGGCCAGTTTGTCAGAGGATGAACAAGAAGCCCTCCATTTCCTCTCAGCCGCCCTACACTTAAGTTTAAGTGTAGCTAGGTCGGAGTCATTTTTTAAAAAAGTGTTTTTATTGGCATTTGTATGTAAACATAGAGCATTTAAATACAGGTTATTACTTTCATAACATCTGGTATTGTCATATGTCTGCCTTGTAATTGGTATTTAAACATTGAACAACAATTAACTATAACTGTCCTCCGGTCGTGTCATCGCTGTTTCTCTCTCGCCTTTTATATGTAAGTCTTTAGTGAGATGCAAGCTCTTTGTCTTGGGGGATTTTCATTGGGGGGGGGTGTGATCACTATCTTGATAGCAATGTTCCAGTTGTGCAATTAGTGATTGTGTGCTGGCTCAGGGGGGTTGAAAGTTTGTCGAGAAGATCATATCTCTCAGTAGAGCTTTCCGCGCTTATATCACCTCCCCCTTGCATGTTCCCGGCCTCCCAGGCTTTGGTTTCGGCGGAAGTCCATCCCTCCATCTCTTTGATCCAGGATTCATGCCTAGGACCTCTGGGTGATTTCCAAGCGATTGCGATCGTTCTCTTCGCGAGGATGCACGCCATATCCATTAGCTTTACTATGTGTTTGATTTTGCTTAGCCTGGGGTGTGTACCCAGTAAGCATTCCTTTGGTGTCCACTCCTGCTTTTCTGCAGGTTAGTTTAATTTTTTACCAGAATGTCAGTGATTTCGGCAGGTCCAGAACATATGAATTATGTCTGCGTGTTTGTTGCAGCACCATTGGCATTGTGGCTGGGTCTGTTTGCTGAATCGGGCTACCCTGTGTGGGGTCATGTAGGTTCTGTAAAGGACATTCATCTGGATAAGTCTGAACCTGGCGTTTCTTGACACCTCCTTTGGGTATTGCAGGGCTCTGCTCCATTCATTTTCGGTGATAGGAATTCCCAGGCCTTTCTCACACTTTTCTTTCAGATGAGCGCTGCATGGGTTGGGTCTGTCTATTAGTTGGATGTATAGTCTGGATACTGGTTTCCATCCATCGCTCAGGTTGTACATCTCCTGTACAAGGGGGTTTGGTTCTGGTTCCTCAGGCCATGTGTTCCAGTTCTTCTTCACCGTGTGTTTCACCCGTTGGTACCATAGGAATTTGCTGGTTGCCAGACCGTCCCGTGTTTGTAGTGAGTCAAAATCTCTGAATTTTCCTTCTTCGAACATGTCTCCCCATGTGTAGTGTCCAGACTTTTCCCAGCTTCTCGTCGCCGGTAGGTCAGTGGGTGTCTTGCAGACGTCCGCTAGTATAGGGATTTCGGGTGCGAATGGGTGCTGTAGCCCAAGCAGCGAGCTGGCCTTGTTCCAGGTTTGCCTCCCTAGCTTCACTATCATGGGTGGGTCGGGGGCCCAACCTGCGGGTTCCATAGTGTTTCTTTGAAATATGTTGGGGCGGTCATTTGCTGTAGTAGGCCCGTTTCAGTTGTTGGCTCGTCTGATAGCCACTTTGCAACATGGCTTAATTGGGCTGCTAGGTAGTATTTCTGGAGGTTGGATAGTTGTATCCCCCCTTCTTTGTATGGGAGTGTCAGTATGTTCAGCGTTAGTTTGTGTCGGGACGAGCCCCACAGGAAATCCCTGATCAGGGTTTCCAGTTTACGGATGAAGGGTTGGGGTATGTAGTAGGTTATGCTGGTGAAGTAGTATAAGAATCTCGTGAGCATTATCATTTTGGTGATTGACGTTCTGCCCATCATGAAGAGTGGTAGTTTAGACCAGAATTTAATGGATTTGCGTAGCCCTCCCATCACTGCCTCTGTGTTGCATTCATGCGTGAGTGCTGGTGTGTGCTTGATGTTTACTCCGAGATACCGGAATGTTTCTGTTTGCCATTGGATCCCAATCGTGGGTAGATCTTCCGTTTTTATTCCCCTGAGCCCGGCAAGAGGAAATGAGCATGATTTCTGTCTGCTGAACTTTATTCCGGAATATCTTGCAAAATTGTCCAATATTTCCAGCGCCATCGGGGCGTTCACTTGTGGATTTCTTAGGTACAGGAGTACTTTGTCAGCGTACAGCGAGATTATGTTGTCTGTCCCGCCTACCCTGATCCCTGCATCAAAGAGCTGTTTCCTAAAGTAGATGGCTATCGGTTCCAGCCCTAGGATGTATAACGTTGGCGATAATGGGCATCCTTGTCTGGTTCCTCGTTGTATTGCCCAGGCTTCCGACACCGTGCTTCCAGTTTTTACTCTCGCCACAGGGGCGTTGTATAGCACTTTGACCCACCGGATGAAGTTCTCCCAGAGTCCATATTCCCTTAAGGTCTCGATCAGCCACTCCCAGAATATGGAGTCGAACGCCTTGATAGCGTCTAGTGATAGCACTGCTAAGTCTTCTTTGCTCTCCGTGGCTTGTGCCATTACGTGTTGGAGCCTCCGTAAGTTAGCTGTGGTGTTGCGGCCCGCCACAAATCCGTTCTGGTCCTCGTGTATTAGGAGTCCTACTACTCTCGCTAATGGCTTAGCTAGTATGGTAGTTAGTAGTCTACTGTCGTAGTTTAACATCGCTAATGGGCGGTAGGAGTCGCACTCATTAGCTGGTTTGTTAGGTTTGAGCATTGGTATTATGAGGGTTTCTCTCATGCTTCTCGGTAGTACCCCTGTCTCGTATGCCTCGAGGTATACTTCATGGAGTATCGGGGTAAGGGTTGTTTCGTAGGCCTTGTAGAATTCGGATGGGAGGGCGTCGCTTCCGGGGGTTTTGCGTGTAGCTAGAGATTTGATCGCCTCTGAGATGTCCCCTGCAGTGATCGCCTCTTCTAACGCCTCTCTCTGTTCAGTTTGGGGAGTCCAATTTCTGCTAGGGTGTCTCTGATGTCTTCTGATGGGACTTGTGCGTCATGGGCGTACAATTTAGCATAAAATTCAGAGAAAGTGTCATTTATTGCCTGTTGCGTCTTCTGAATTGTTCCATGTTCATCTTTAATTTCTTTCGGGATGTGCCTTGGGTGCTTTCTCTTGCATAACAGGCGAGTATTCTGCCAGGTTTATCTGCTTCCTTGTGTGCCTTAGCCGTGCGTGTCGTGAAGTCGAACTTGGATAGTCTCTGCCAGGCGAGTCGGCAGTCGTTCCTGATCCCTTTCAGCTTCTCTTCCTCCTCTTTGGTTTTGAGCTCGCTGGTTTCCAGTTGTTTTATCTCTTCCTCTTTGTCTTCTAGCTCTCTTTTCAGTTGTTTCCTGACGCCCCCCCGCTTCTGCTATTATTTCTCCTTGTGTCACCACCTTCATGGCTTCCCACAGTGTTCTCCATTTCTTCACGGTTCCCGTGTTGATGCTTACATATTCTTCCAATTTTTTCTCCTAAGATTTCCTTTAATGCGTGATCTGCCTGGGCTTCTGTGGGCATGCGCCACATCGGGCTGGGGGTTTGGGACCCTTCAGCTTTATTTGCGTGAGTAGCGGGGAGTGATCTGAGATTGATCTGCCCAGATAGCTTGCAGATTCCACTTGCGGCGCTAGTTCCCTGTCTATGAACAGGTAGTCTATTTTGGTGTGGAGGCTGTGGGGGGATGAGTAGTATGAGTAGCATCTATCAATGGGGTGCAGGTCTCTCCAGATGTCGACTAGGTCAAGATGCTCAACCATATTATTTAGTGCCCGCAAGGTTGTGTTGATAGCTGCGGTGGTCCAGACCTGTCCATTCCTCCATCTTTCACACAGTTGAAGTCTCCCCCCATAGGAAGGTTCCTTCCCTTTGGTGTGTCATTCTGGCGCACATCTGTTTGAGGTGGGTGGGCATGCTGTGGTGGGGGAAGTACGAGTTTACTATGCATATCCTGGTGTTTTCTATTGGGCCCCATACCATCACATATCTGCCTTCTTTATCCGTTTCTACCCCCAGCGCTGGAATGGTACCTCTGGACTCACCCATGTGTATACTCCGCGTGCATATTTCGAGTAGAATGCTCTGCTGCCTTGGCCCCCCCAGCGGTCCGTGATTTTGTTCATGGCTTCCTTCTTAAATTGGGTCTCCTGTAAGAGTGCGATTGATACTTTCTTTCTCCTTAGAAAGGAATGGATTTGGTTCCTTCTTAAGTAGGATCCCATCCCCCTGACGTTCCACGTGATTACTCTGATTTGTGTTTCCATTGCCTGGCTGTGGATTTGTCTGTGGTTCGCCCCCAGTTGCGTCTGTGGTGTGGCCTGGGTTTCCGATGTTTCGCATCCCACGTTATTTCTATAATCCTGTTGGCTTCGAGTACCAATGTTGTCTCATTTTCCCTTTTTTCGGGAATTTCGAGGAGGAGGGCAGTGTTAACAATAATACAAAAAACGTAACTAGAACTGGTGTGCCCAGCATGTGTCATCGCTGTGCAGAGCTCGGGCGCGCTGTCTGGTCCCGTCTGCGTTTCTAGTGCGAGTGGGGTCGTGCTGGCAACTGACCTGCACTAATCTTTTCGTGAGTTGGTGCTGTGTGCTTGTCTGTGGGAGGCTGAGCGAGTCCCATAATCATTTAGCTGCCTCATGTTGATATGGTGTTTCTGTTTATCCGGTGTGCTGGTCTACAATCAATGTCATGGGTAGGAATTGAGGGGAGCGGTAAGCAACAACAGGCCTAGCGCTCTTTGTGGGCTCTGCTCTGGTTTTCTTGGGAGGACTCTGCACTTCCGCTAAATTACTGTGTTCCATCCACATGTTGGCGGCTGCCGGTGTTTCCAGGAATATTGCTCGCCCTTTATAGATTACCTTTAGCCTGGACGGGTATAATAGCATGTACTTTAGGTTCAATTGTCTCAGCCTGGCCTTGATTGGGACAAATGCGTTTCTCGCCCTTTGTACCGATTGTGTATAGTCTGGGTAGTTGGTGATCTTAGAGTTATCACGTTCTATCATTCCGCCCTCTCTCGAGAATATCAGAATTACTTCCCTGTCTCGGAAGTTGAGAATCTTTGCTATGATGGGTCGGGGATACGAGCCCGGGTGTGGTTTCTTTTGGAGTGGCCGGTGTGCTCTCTCTACGTGGAAGCCTTGCGTTAGTTTTTCTGCCCCGATTTCCTGCTGTATTAGGGCTTCCATGTAGGCCGTCGGGTCCGAGGTTTCTGTTCCTTCTGGCACTCCGAGTATCCTGATGTTGTTGCGCGTAGAGCGTCCCTCTGCCTCCTCAGACCTTGCTTCCAGAGTGGCCACCTTTCCTTTGAGTTCCGTCATCTTGGTCTTCAGGCCTACAGTGTCCTCTGTTGTCTCTTGTACAGATGATTCTATGTTGGTGACCCGTTCTGTGAGGTTGCGGGCATCCTGGCGTATAAGTTGGATGTCGGCTTTCACCTCGTCTATTTTAGTGTCTATAAACATTTTCAAGGCCGCTATTGCTTCAAGTACCTGATTGTCCTTTCCATTTTCCTCTACACTGGTCAGGTGGGTGGCGTCTGTTGTCGTTGTTTGCATGGTGGGATGGGGTTTTGTCGTAATGAAGGGGTCCATCTTGGCGGCCCTCCCTTTATTTCTAGATGTGGACATTATGGAGCCGTGTGCGGCCCCTGCTTAGGTTAGGCGTTACTTCGGTACTTATTTTGTTCGGGCCGGGTTTGGCCGGATCGTGGGCTTTGGTTTTGGCTTGCTTTGGGGTTGTTTGTGCTTACTTCCTGCTGGGCTCGCTGGTGTCCCAGCACGCAGTCCTCGGTATCGCCCCGGTTTGGGTTGCTTTAACGCAGGTTCTTTCGTTATAGTGCTTCTTAATGCAGCCCTTAGGAGGTTCTTGTGGTGCCTTATGTTAATACCACCGTGGGGGTTGGCTTCTGGGCAATGCTGTGGGGATCTGGTGATGTTGGGTCTTTGTGGGGTGAGTGTTCAGCTATGGATGTAGTCTCTGTTGACCCTTGGGCAGATCTCAATATGTGGGTCTAACGCAGGGGGACTCGCTGGGATGCGCAGTTTATTTGGGTTAGTTATATTTCTGTTACCTCAGCAGCAGCGGCTCACCTTGATCCTGCTTGTGTCGGTTGGGCATCCCTCTATGCTTCACCTAGTGCTTGCTCCCCTCTCGTCCTCGTAGTCCGTGGGGTTACCAGGTGCGGAGGCACGCTCCTAGTTCCGGCTTCTTCCCTGTTCTGGTTGTGCTAGGCCTTCTCAACTCTGTGGTCCGAGTTGTGGATCTGGGCTTACTTGCCACCTCGATCTGGCCTTACGTGCTCTCTCTCTTCTTTCAGTGCCGCAGCAGGGTCCGGGCTCCTCTTCTTTAATGTGGGGGCACGTTTCGGGTTTTTCTGGTCTGTCACGGCATGGGGCCTACTTTCTTACTTCACCCGGCTTCAGCGCTATGGCTCCCCTGCTCTCACTCCGCAGCGATTCTGCGACATGTCCACCCTCCTCTGATGGGCCTCTGTTGGTGTCCGATCCCCTGGGATTCCCCAATTCTGGCGATTCCGATAAACTTCTGGGTTGTTGGTGTACCTCCGAGCTGCAATCCAGTCTCAGCTGGGTCCGCTTTTCAGGGGTTTTGGTGCCGGGTTAGGGCGGCCGCGCTCGTGGTTTCACTGGGTTCCCTGCTCTGTTGTCTCGGTGGCCTTGTTATCTGCTTGGTGGCCTGCCCCGTTGTTGCTGCCACCGTGCCCACCTTGTCGATCGTGATGTCGGGCCGTGTGATCATGCGGCGCCCTCCTCAGCCTCGGAGCTCACCGCAGGGGCGCTGTGTCGCCTCGGCTCCAGCCGCTGCAGTCTGCTGCCTGGGTTTGTGGGGGTAGAGTGTTCACTCTCTCCCCCGGATGCCGCGATGGTGACTTTGCCCGCCTTTGTGCTCTTGGGATGCTTTCTGGCTGGCTTCAGATGGTCTGCTCAGGCCGATCGCTGCTAGTGTTGCATCAGTGGCTCCCTACCCGCATCAGTTGAGTTACTCCGTTGCGCCTGCCATTTTGAACAATGCTTCCCGGGAGTAGGGGGAGGCCAGTTGGATGGATTTTTCGGGGTCTTCCCGGTTCTGATTTTTTCCAGGAGCGCCAGCAATGTGCAGAGATTCCCTTCTGCTGCCTCTGGACCAGCTTCTCAAGTGTTATTTTAGGTGTTGGACACCTTTTAAGGATCTGATTATGGCGACTCGGCCGGAGCTCGGCGTTTCTGCCTCCTCACGCCATGAGCACCAGGCCACGCCCCGCGCTAGGTCGGAGTCATGCCAGTAATTACACTTGGCTTTGGACTTCAAGCGGATCCTCATGACAGGGGCAAGAGCATCAAGAGTATCAGAAATGGAAGAGTAGAGAAGGGACAGGGTTGTGTTCGGGTGTGAGTCAGCCAGAGGAGGAGAGGGGGGAGAGAAGGTAGCAGCAAAAGCCTCAACGGACACACGCTTCATAGGTCGGATGTCCAAGACGGTAGGTGGCAGTGTTGGGGTGCGCTTGGCTTGGGGGGAAGAGAGTGAGAGATGAGAGTAGAGAAGGCAGTGGTCACTCTAGGAGAGAGGAGTGGTCAAAGGGATAGAGAGGGAGAGGCCAGAGGAGATCAGGACATCAAGTGTGTGTCCTGCAGAGTGCGTCGAGCCAGAGGGGAGGATAGAGAGGGAGAGGGAATCGCAAAGGTCGCGAAAGAGCAGAGATGAGGAACAGGGGGAATCGAGGTGGATGTTGAGGTCACCAAGGAGGAGTTGAATGGAAGAGGTCAGGCGGGAGGAGGAGAGGTCATCCCACTCAGAAAGAAAGAGAGGAGATTTGCCCAGGGGGCCGGTAGAGAGTAGCAACAGTAAGAGAGTGGCTAGGAGAGATTGAGAGCCTGCAGACAAGGCATTCAAAAGAGGAGTAAATCTGAGTGGGAATGATAGTGGCAGGAATCCACTCGGGAAAGATCAGGGCTACACCCCCTCCTGGCCCGGTGGATCTGGGTATGGAGAGGATCTTGAACCATCAGGGAGGAGAGTGTCAAAGCTCGTGACAGAGCTGGCCGTGAACCATGTCTCCATAAGACCAAGGACATCAAGGTCCAATTCTTCAAGGAGGTGGCAGATATCAGAGGAGTGTTTGACAGCAGAGCGAGAGTTGAGAGTGGCAAGATGAAGAAGGTTGCCAGCCTTAAAGACCTTCCGGGGAGGGGTACAAATCAGAGGTACGCCCTGCGGAGTTGTGAAGGTAGCCTGAAGAGGGGCAGAGGAGGAGGGAAGAGTGGTGCTTTTTGGCTATCTTGAACTTAAGTGTGCTTTTTATTCTGTGCACTGTTGCCCTTCCTTTGCACACCTCCTCTGTGCCTGCCTGGCTGCTAGGCCGCTAGGTGAACTCATCTGCACTGTGCAGCTCCCCTTCTTATCTCTCTCTCCTCCTCTATGCCCATGGCACTCTCCATTTCTCCTATCTATTCTAAAAGCTATTCTATCACTTATCCTACCTCTCTCACAATGTCTGGAAGAAGGAAGCTGAAAAAAGCTCTCCCAGACTCTAATCAAGGCCTACTTATCGCTGACCCTTACATCAATGTCACTTCCAGACAGACTATTTCAGACATCCTCTTCACTGTCCCCTCTCCCATCTGGTCACCACTCCTGCTCCTTTTTCCTCCTAACCGATTAATGGTGGCACTAGGTGGGAAGTACTCCTTGCATACTTCTCATCTTCTAGGAGCATCATTAATGTCTATCACAATGGCACTATCATGGCCCAAGGTTCTCAACCTACACTTCTCCTTTTCGACCAGCTCCTTCCTTCTCTCTTAAACTTCATCCTGTCTCCTGCCACCACTGCTTCCTCTCCCCTCACTTCTCCACCACCACTGATGGTAGTACCACGCCTGTGCACCCCCTCGGAAAACCTTTAAAGGTGATAACCAGCTTCACTTATATACTCTGAAAGCCCGTTCTGCTGTCAAACAACCCTCTGACATCTGCCTCCCTCTTACCAAGACCTGGTTCAATGCCAGCTCTGTCACTGCTCTTGACACTCTCCTTCCTGAGGGCTACAAAATCCTCTCCAAACCCTGACCCAAAAGGCCTGGGGGTGGAGTGGCACTGATCTTCCCTGAGTGGGTCCCTGTCTCCATCATTCCTACTCAATCCTACTCCTCTTTTGAATGCCTTGTCTGTAGGCTTTGGGTCTCGCCTACTCTCTCTCTCATCCTCGCCACTATCTTCAGACCTATGAAACCATGCTCGCAAATCTTGACTCCAACTCTCCTGCTGTTCTCATTCTCCTCGATCTCTCCTCTGCCTTTGATACGGTCAACCATTTCATCCTCATAAAACAATTCTGTGACACCCTCAGCAACACTGGCTGGGCACTGGATTGGCTGATCTCCTTCCTCACTAACCGCCCTTCTCAGCTGCCACTGGGCCCTTTCTCCTCTGCCACCACCTGCTCCACCTGTGGCATCCCGCAGGGGTCTATCCTATCACCATGGCTCTTCCATATCGATATCGGCCCTCTGATCTTCTCATTTCCAGTGTTATGCCGATGGCACGCAGCTTTCCTTCAAACTTCCCACTACTTCGCCCTCCTCCTCCTCTCTCATACCAGGCTGTCTGTCCGCCATTCAGGCATGGTGTGCAGCGAATGATCTCTGTCTCAATGCCAGTAACTTTAGATGGGGAAACTGACATGCCCTTAAGACAGTCGGTACTGGGAGGCTTTGTTTTCCTTAGCCCTTTCCAATGTTGCAACTTTTCTGCAACATGTAACAAGTGTACAATGTACCTTCCAGCATAGTGCACTTGGGTCTTTTAGTCATTTTCAAAGGCCCTAGATACTCTCGAAGGATATTTTAGGAGAAGTGCAGATGTGCCTTGGACAGGACTGGTGGCGACTTATCATGTTGTATATTTTTAACCCTTTCCTGCCAGGTAAAGTGCGATTACCACATTTGGCACGAATAGGTGACCTGGCTCCAAAATGGCCATGCCACAAGGCTCTTTGGCCATCTTGCCCCTTCACCTTTCCCAAGTCGAGCCGACCCGGGTTAGTCCTTATTTGGGCATGCATTCTCCCACAAAACGCCAAGCTTTTGCTGGCTTCTGCATGCCTTGTGTGTGTGCCTCCAGGATGTGGGCTGGGATGTCTGTTCCCAATACACATCCTGGCTGCCAGAGAGTCTGGAGTGCTGTGAATGCCTGGGACCACCGTGGTCCGTGATTGATACAGGCATACCATAAGTGGACGTGAACAGATCTCCCATTGGGTCCTCTTCGTTTTGGCGCGAAGGAGATTCTGGATAAGAGAAGGCCCCAAACACCCATACGATGTCGATCTCTGGAGTTCTTACTGAACGAAGGATAGGATAGGATAGGATCCAAGTATCCTGAAACTAAGAAGCTGAGTCGAGTAACGGCTCGTGACCCGCTGGAAGGTTTGGCACCCTAAGCCCGCTGTCGTCCCGTGGGACACCTCTGCATCTGGTTGTCTAAGAAGGTCTGCGAAGACGCTTTGACCCATTGGAATAGTGGGACCAACTATTCTCGGCACCGTCATCAAACCCTGCAAGTAAGCCTTCTCGGATGTGTGCCTGGGCCAACCGGTGGGCTGACCAGTTTACGCAGACTCTTTGCTGCGATACCAATGCCGTTTTCAGGAGGCCCTCGAAACTTGTTACGTCGCTAACTCTGTGTTCACGGCACTCTCACTCCGAATTTCGTACACTTGACCTTCTCATGTCTGGAGTAAAAAGTGTGCGCCTGAACTAGAGTATACGCGGTTGCCATGTCGCCCAGCCGTGGTGACGAACTTTGCAGGTGTGCTGCATTTGTGCCTCTCTTACCCCTGAAGCCTGCTGCAGTGAAACTGGCCTGATCCATCCACTAGGAGCAGAGAAATCATCACTGTCTCGTTTGGGAATCATCACTGAATCTTCGTCGCTGAAAGCTGCAGAGCCGCCAAATTGCTGCACTTGAACCTGCAACCGAAGTGGACTCGACTGCCGAAGTTTGGTCCGGAGTGCACCGGGGGTCGGTGAGTAATCACAACCCTAACCGGTGGCCCCTAGTACCTCCATCCATTTTTATGCATGAGTGGCCCCTGGTGACCCCTCTCCTTTCCGCTGCTAATGCTAACTAGCGAACTATTCCCAACTCTTGGAATCGACTCTGCCCTCAAGTGGAAACCCTCCTCTTTTTCTCATGTGTGTTTTTATAAATGTGGGTACCCTGTTGCATTTATCTTTATTTTTATGTTTTCTAATTTATCACGTTTGGATTTGATTACACTGTTTTTCTCTGTTTGTTATTTGGTTACTTTTTTGGATTAGACAAGGCCCTGAAGAAGGACTATTAAGTCTGAAATGTATTGGCCATTCCATGAGGTTTGCTCTTAAAAAAAAGCAACAATACATTGTCTTTTTGAAGCTCCAGAATAAATCACAGAATTTATAATCGCACATTGGTTGAATTAAATTGTTGAGAAGTTAAAATATTTGAAAAGATCCCAACGGGATATAAGGGTGTGCGGCCCACACCGCAGGCAAAATTGCCTAGGTCTCCCTTTACACAGTCTATTCTCTTCGTGCTGACACGCGGTAGCACGAGTTAGTGGGCTGCACCCCAAAAGCAATACTATCTACTACAAATTTATGTGAAAAACAAGAGAATTAGCGGTGCCCGCTCTAGTCCTCAGTCCTTTCTCTGTATCTCACACTTCCGTGTAATTCAGAGCGGTGGCACGCAAAAATGGCATATGAAGATATCGAAAAACTTACAGATTCACAAGCTACCATTTTAGGTTTTTCAACTGATGAGGCAAACACCATCCTTGGTCTAATCAAAGATACACATTCAGTGGCAGCAAACACAGACCCGAACAAGAAGATCAAACAATTGGAATATCTCATTCATAGAGAAATCAATCGCAAATTGCCTGCAGTAACACTTGGACGCTATTATAAAGCCCAACGCATCCCGCAAGGATTAAGGATTGGCCTGAAACCAACATTATGCAAAGAAAATAAAGAATTTGTAAAAAAGTGGGAACAGATTTTAAACAGATGCTCACTTGATCTCATTCTTCTTACCATCCAAGAGCTGTCATCTAATTTGTCCACCTTAGAGAAAGAAATACAGGAATTAACTGAGGAACTCACTGAACTTACTAACAAAGACTCTTTTGCAGACATTCTAGCAGACATTAACACACGACTTGAAGGTTATAAATCGGATTTAGAAGCAAGGAAAATAAGCAAATTTTGGCGTGACACGTTTGACTACTTACAAGACGAGGTTTACACCTGGGCAGATGAATATCAGAACCAACCCCCTCAATTTAAGAAACCCCAGACTGAACAGAGCAGTTCAGACACAGATTCAAGCAGAGAAGAAAATCCTCAAAACCAACCACAAGCATCAGGGAGTAGCGACAGTACAGCAGAAAGTGGTCCCAGAGCAAGAAGAAATAGTCAAACTTTTTAGACAACAGCAAAGGAGGAAGAGAACGAGGAGGGGGAAGAGGAAAAGGACCTGGTGTCCAGACGAGATTTCAAACACGGACAACTTAGTAGTAAACATCTCTAATAGAACTCTAAGTAATCAGGAAAATAGAGTACTAGAGAAATGTCTGAAATTTGTACCTACTTATGGTACTAATTTGTTTAATACAAAGATCGAGTTACACAAACCTACATGCAAACTCAAACTGAAAGTGTTTTTTGCTGAAATGGAAAGTGAACATCATATTGACGAAAATCCGTCAGACCTAGTTGAATTCAAACCTAAGAGTTCCTTTGTGGCCCCCATCAAAGTTCCTGCAGTAGACATTTTTGAAAAAATGGTCCTTGCAGGCCTGAAGAAGATACATTTCGGCGCACCTAAATACAAAAACCTAAGTAGAGGTGAAATGGCTATTATTAAAGAATTATAAATGAATGAGAAGATTACTATAAAGCCGACATACAAAGGAGGGGCATTAGTAATCATGAATACAGACGATTACAAAAGAGAATGCCTACGACAGCTTAATGATCACACAATTTATGCAAAAATAGACCATGATACGATCAATAGAATCAAAAAGGACTTAGAGTCAATACTCACAAGAGCGGAAGAACTAGGAATGATCACACGTAAAACAAAACAGTTTTTACAGAATCCTCGACCTAAAACACCACACTTTTATTTACTTCCGAAGATACACAAAGATCTGAGCAGTCCGCCCGGAAGACCAATTGTGGCAGCAACAGGAGGGATACTACAACCCTTGGGTACTTATATCGATTATTTCCTACAACCGATCATACAGAAAACCAATACATACGTTAAAGATAGTAATCATTTTTTGAACATTTTGGAACAGATTCAACTTGAAGAGCATGACATCCTGTTTACAATAGACGTTAACAGCCTTTACACCAGTATACCTCATGATCTTGGGCAAGCAGCAGTGGAATGGCTCCTACTACAGGAAGACAATATAGGAGCATATAAAGAATTTATTTTGACTTTACTCACCTTCATTTCAATGAATTCTTACTTCACTTATGAGAAAGAATACTATCTCCAGACATCAGGAACGGCGATGGGAGCCACCATGGTACCCGCATACGCCAATGCATTTATGCATCGTTTTGAGACCGAACATATCATCGAAAAAAACGAATGGAAGAACCAACTAAATGTGTGGTTACGATATATAGATGACATCTTCGGGATATGGAAGGGAACCAGCGAGTCATTGCAAGACTTTTTCAATCAGACTGACACCCGTATACAATTTATTGCAGAAATAGGTAATCCCAATATTCACTACCTTGACGTGGAAGTAAAGGTTAACCAACAACAAATCACAACCTCACTGTACACCAAGCCTACCAACAGAAACAATCTACTGCATCGCATGAGTTTTCATCCGCAGAACACGCTACGCAATTTACCTTATGGACAAATGTTATGCCTGAAAAGGATCATCAGTGACCAAGGTGAACTAAATCAAGAATTGCACAAACTGCAGAAGAAATTACTTGCTCGAGGATATCACCAAGATGAATTAGATCAGGCATCATCTAAAGTTGCAGTTAAAACCAGAGCCAGCACACTAGAACAAAGACCTAAGAAAGATGCTCCTACAATAGTGTATGTGTCAAGATTCTCCACTCAGAGTGCACAAATAACGAGATGCATTACCAAACATTGGTCCATACTCACTAGCGATGAACGTACAACAACTTTATTTCAGACCAAACCTGAGTTTGCGTATCAACGCTCAAGCAACCTATGTGACCTTTTGGTCAAGACCAAAGACAACAAAGACAGACAACAGAAACACAAACGACAGGGAACCTACCCATGTTTGAATTGTAATAATTGCAACAGCGTCATTAAAGGGAACACAGGATCACATCCCCATTCAGGAGAATAGATCAAACTGAGACACTTTGGGACATGTGACACCTAGAATTGTGTCTACTGCATACGTTGTCCATGCGGACTATGTTATGTAGGTGAAACTGGACAGAAATTAAAAATCCGGATGAACGAACACAAGTCTTGCATACGCAATAAGAACTTCAACTCAGCGGTTACCAGACACTTTGATCAGAAACAACATGCAGTGGGTCAATTAAGATTCCAAATACTAGAAGTATTGAATAATCAACAGCCAGGTATTGATCCAAGAAGAATATGTCAGCAAAGAGAAGCGTTCTGGATAGATTGATTGGGCACTCTATCACCTAGAGGAATGAATGAAGAATTTGACTTGAACTGTTTCCTATAAATCTAATCAACCTATGAAACATTTCACCTTACAGGCAACCCCTCCGGGTTGTTTAAACATATGAGACGCATATAAGCACCATCTAGAGCACCATCTAGATGACATTCTACGAATGATATCTCCATTTTTGGTATTCTATAACCTATACAGTTCATTCTGATATGAAATCACAATTTTTATGATTTTGAGTATTGCGCATATGCGTAATTTTTTCATTTGTGAATTTTAATTTTTAATTTTTTTATTTATTTTTATTTGTGTAATTTCTACTTAAGTCTAACTGCATTTAATCTTGGTTGGTTATAAATATATTTTTGTTGAGGTTTTGCATGCATGTCATGCAATATGATATATATCTTGTTGATAAGGCACCATAATTCAAGCTATCACAGATATGAACACATCAGATTTATAAAGTTGTGTGTCTATCTAATATCGACACTGCATCAGCCAGA
Source organism: Ambystoma mexicanum (assembly GCF_040938575.1). NCBI lineage: Eukaryota > Metazoa > Chordata > Amphibia > Caudata > Ambystomatidae > Ambystoma > Ambystoma mexicanum. Next base: position 348,752,258 of record NC_090925.1, on the reverse strand, counting down.
ATGAAAGATAAAATCCGCTTTATAGTCTGATATAATTAGTATATCAGCAGTATCAAATTCTAATGAGCATGAGTAATCCCTTTTTCTTTTTATGAAGCCCCACGCAAAATGGTGGTATTTACATGGACAAGCAGCCATGTTGGAGGTGGCAGTCACCATAGCAACCGTAGCCTCACTCCCGGGGTAACACTCACTGTTTACTTAGGTAGGAGCCGGCAGCAAACAATGAGTCAGCACGAAACGGCATTGACACAACACTGACATTGCACACGAGGTACGTGAAATGCACTAATTAGTCTGTTTAGAACTCGGTAAAGTACCGCTTGAGAATTAAAGAATGTCACGATATCTAAACATGTCCCTGTATACTTAAAGAACGTTATTGCATTTAAACAGGCCAACGTGTGCATTTGGACGAGAATGGTTGCGCCGCACACTGAAGCGAAAGCAATTACGCTTGTGAATGGCATTTTTTGAAAGGTTAGATTTTTGATTACGAGTGTAAGCCGCACAATAGTAACATCTTCATGCATGTGCTCACATAGAATTTACTATTAGGCACAACAATATGGCGTTTAGTTCACTGGCATTCACTTGGATAGTATGCACGCTTTCACACGAGGTGCATCAACATATTAGTATATATGCACGAAGTAGTGGATTTAGTAAAGGAGAGAACCACATACTTAATGTGATATCGCAATAAACATGTTGGTGTATTATATATGCAATGAAGAATGTTCATGTATATCTTTTTCACCTCTTTTTCTCATGTGTGTTTTTATGTACATGGGTACCCTGTTGCATTTATCATTATTTTTATGTTTTCTGATTTGTCACGTTTGGATTTGATTACACTGTTTTTCTCTGTTATATTAACAAATACTGATGTTTGTTATTTGGTTACTTTTTTGGATTAGACAAGGCCCTGAAGAAGGACTATTAAGTCCGAAATGCATTGGCCATTCCATGATGTTTTATCTTAAAAAAAAGCAACAATACATTGTCTTTTTGAAGCTCCAGAATAAATCACAGAATTTATAATCGTACATTGGTTGAATTAAATTGTTGAGAAGTTAAAATATTTAAAAAGATCCCAACGGGATATAAGGGTGTGCGGCCCACACCGCAGGCAAAATTGCCTAGGTCTCTCTTTACACAACCTATTCTTCATCGCCTCACCCACCTTCCTGAGCTGCTACAGACCCTTGAAGAGACCCTGTTTTGCCCATTTGAACTACCGTGTGCGCTAGCATTGCATGTACATTTGAGCATTAGGCACCACTCTTCTTAGGGATTGGAGTGCCTCTTAGTTAGGAGTGTGTTGGATGCAGAAGGGACTAAAGACTATTTGCATTGCCTGTTTCCTTCCCCTTTTATGTTTTAGACCCATTCCGTGCATTAACCCTTCAGACCCCATTGGTCTTGTATATATGTATTTAGATAGGATGTGTTGGCTTAATAGTATTACTGTGATTTGATTTGTGTGTTGAAACTCAAAGGCCTTGAAATAAATGTATTTGTATTTGTAATATATCTACACCTGAATGGGAGTGATTTGTAAGTGTCCTTTACTCTGTCTGCTCATTGAGGTCTTTCAGTCAGCCTCACCCCTCCTGAGGTCTAGTCTTTACCGCTGCCAAGCTACCTTGATTGGTCTGGCTTGTCCACAAGGTTACCCTGTTCCAAGAAACTAGGCTGGACTCCTGAACCTCTGCCCACCATGTCAGAGTTCAGAAATCCATCTTAGCAACAGGATACCATGAAAACACCAGCAAAGAACTCCCAAAATCACTGGGATTATATAGGCAAATGTCAGAGACCTCATATCTTTATGCAAATGCAGGCTACATTTGCTATGGGCTCTCTTAGCTAACATATGAGCCCTCCCATCCTCCATTGGCTGGCTTGCTTGTCAATCTACAAGCCCACACGACTTAACTTGGCATCCCTCACTTGACTGGCATATAGGCTAATTAAATTTGTGTGAGATCTTACTGACCTTTATTATAAATCCTTTGATGTCTAGAAAGGAGCAGTCTTTATCAGATCACCAGAGTCTTTTTGGCAGACTATGCCGTGTTTTTCATCTCATTTGTTGCAAACCAAGCAGCTGTTTGCTCTAATTTGGTACTTTCCCAGACCTCTAACTGGCCCCCGACCCATCAATGTCAGAATTGCTGCCAAGAAATTCTAAAAATATGCACCAGCTGCAGTGAACTATCCATGAACTGCTGTTAGAGAATTATTTACTTATCTTTGCATGACTATGTTTTTTTTCACCATCTTGTTTTCTGTCAGCCATTTTAGAATCTAACCCCGTCTGAATATTTGGCCTTTCTACCAAATGGCAACCCTATCTACTTTTGAGAATAACTTTTTTTTATGTCCAATTCCCAGACTATATTTTCGATATTCATGATATATGTGTACTACCTGAGATACCCTCCATTGCGTAAGGCATTCTGACCCTAAAAATATATGTCACCCTAAAAGTGCTTTTTTGGCCTAAAAATTGCCACAGTTCTGATTTTTGCAATACTGGAACTATTGTTCAGCCTAACAAGTAAGTTTTCTGCATTCAGTTTGAGGGGGCGTATGGTCTAGCAAGTCTAGCCCCTCCTGATGAAGAAACCGTGAACGAAGCTTGCTGCATCCCCCTGGACCGTTGAACAGCCCGGTGAAGCACTGCTGCTGTGCTGAAACTCCTTTTTCTGATCAAAAAGAGAAGCTCCGGAAGGGACAACTTCTTCCCTTGTGTTAGTGGGACCAACTAACCCTGAGACGAACTCCACTCTGAACTGGCTGTACTTCTTTGTTGCTGCAGGAACCGAGTACCAGGGGTCGAGAAACCTGTAGTCGAGTGCAACGTCTGTGATCTGGCCAGAAGCTCCAGGAGTCTCCCCAGGACCCTCCAGAAGCAGGATGACAAGAGCTTGAGTCCCCTCACCAAAGTGCAGGACTCAATGATTGAAGGAAGCCCGACCGGTGTCCAAGAACCACGGTGGTGCTATTTACTGAGCGCTGAAACCGCAATGTGCTGCTGATCCGAAAAGAGCCCGTAGCTGCAGCCGACCTCTGTATTGCTGCTGCAGGAGTCCCCAGAAATCCTCCCTCTTGTCCCCACGACTGAGGCCCAGGAACCAAGGATCTGCATCGCTGCAAACAGAAAGAAGCCAGCTGGACCATCTTTTCTAACTAAAGGTACTGTTCTGACTTTGGGTACTTACCTCCATGTTTGTCACTTGCTCTTCTCAGTTGCTCTTGCTCTTCGCAGTAGCTGCTTTTGTAGAGTTTATTTCAGCTCTACCCTTCACAAGTCTAACAGCTTGTGACGCTACAGTGATGTTTCTTCAACACACTCTCTAACTTTGTGCAAGGCTTTTACTATCTAAGAAGTGCCTCAGCTATATAGACTTTGCTCCAGTTGACTTTGACTGTCCTGGCTCCCTGCAGACTCTTCTATTCCATTTGACTTTGATCCTTACTGTCCCTCATAGGTGATACATTGGTTTTCAACTAATATAGCTGGTAAAGGTTTTTTATCTAGACTTAATTGGAATATTTAAAGTGCTCACATGCTCTGAGAACCTATTTAATCTTTTTCCTTTCTTTAATCTTTCCTTTCTGCGAAATCAGAATTTACAAAGTGTACTAGTGTATATAAATGCAATTACTGTCCTAGTTAGTGAATTCCCCTCATGGTTTAGGAAGTGTGTAATGAGCATCTCTAAAGAGTATCTACTAGCTTTGTGATAATTCTGAACATGTATTTTAAAGTGTATTTGATTGCTACATATATTGCCCTTTTTAAAGAATGCTTATTTAAAAACGACCGTTAAATAATAAATAATTATTTAAACTAAAACCTTGAGTGGAAGTGCTACTTTGATACGTGTATTTGTGGATTTCATTGCTACAGCTCTACAGCTCACATTTACCACTCTTGAGCTAAGCCTGGCTGCTCAGTCAAACTATAAACTTTTGTAGTACAGGCCTATACCAATAGGTGGGTTACCTAATACCATGAGGACAAGGGTTGTGTAGTTTCCCACAGGGTTACAACATCAATTCTCACATAACACTCAGTTGTTCAAGAACATGATTTTTATAAGAGAAGTAGTATGCCCCTGTTTGCTAAAGGAATTTTATTTTGAACTACACGTTGCTTAAATATATTGTAGAAAAATTGCATGTGATGGTTTCAATTCCTGCTTCTAATCTATTCTAGAAACACTGATACAAGCCAACACGTGTTTCACTCAAAGTGCTTCATCAAGGAAATTGTAAATGCGCTTTATATTATAGTGATACGAGTAAATAAATATCCTGTGCCAATACTTGATCAAAGTGTTAGGGATGTTAAAAATGAAAGATCCCATATTTTAGGCAGAGAAAGTCAGTAATATGAAAGATTAATAATTTGATATGCAGGGCAGTAGTAAGCTTATTGTGGAAAGAAAACTCTCAAAAACATAAAGCTGGCATCATTTAGAAAGACACTAGTATGACTGCTCCTTATTATGCTCAGAACCGCATTGTTAATGGGTGCCGAAAAAAGTGAATGGTTTCCCAAATGTTCCATGTCTGTGAACACTAGATTGACAACATCAAATTATGCCAAGGAGCAGGGCCAGTAAAATACAAGGTGAGAGTGGGTGTAACGCTCACCTGACTCCCACGGGGGCGCTGGCCTGGTTCGCGCTGCTGTGACCTCGTCTAAGGTGATGCGCAGGGTTCGGAAGACGGACTGGACCGGGCCCCAGATCTGGCTTGCCTGACTCGCAGAAGTATCCTTCTGTAGGTGAGAATAGGGGGTTAACTGTCTGCGGGGTAATGCAATCGGCCTCCCACTTACCCCTCTCACCCTCCTCAAAACACTTCTGTGCTTCCCCGTAGCGTCTCACCTTAGGGTCTGGAAGGACGAGCTCTCCATCCTGCTTCTGATGCAGGGGCGCGTTGGTATCCAGTTACGTCACTGGATTTTCGGATGGGTGAGAACCAAACTTGCTTGGCTTCCAGGTAAGTTTTTCTATAAGTGGTTCCCCTTGTGTCCATGCATTAATGTTCTAATGCTAGTGTCTTTTTCCCCATAGGGGCTGGGGTACGGAATGCCGGGGAACAGGCACCGACCCGAGGTGAGCGGTGAAATCCTTATGGAAATCAGGTAAGTCTTTAATGAGCGTTTTGGTAATGTCTTTTCATTCACTCATTAACGCTGATGTCTTTTTCCCCTTAGGGGCCGGGGTCCGAAAATGCCTGGATGCGGCGCGGACCCGAAATGAAAAGGGAATGACCCAATAGGTAAGTCTTGACATGGAGTTATAGCTTCCCTTTTCCCTTCTTTCTCTCACCTTTGTTCTTGTCTTTTTCTCCCTATGCGCGGGGGCGCGACTGCGAATCCGGATGGTCGCTGCTGAACATGGAGGCGCTCTGTAAAGGTGAGTAGAATGCGGCGCTGCAGCGATCAATGCGATGTGCTTTTAAAAATGAATGTCTTCCTTTTCAGGATTGTCGGCGAAATGTCTCTGGGATGCAGATTTAGCAGGTGAGGCCTTTTCCTTCTTCTGTTCTCTTGTTCCCTTCCTTTGCAGGTGATTCAGGATGCTGGCAGGTGTGGCAGAAGTCAAGATGCAGTAGCAGACACGGTGAGCGTCCAGCTGCTAGATGCAGAACAACGCGAAGCACGTGTGGCTGATCGGGTGTGGTTTAAATAGCCTTGGAAGAAGTTCCTAGAATGTGTCCTTCCTCCAATCAGGTATGTATCCTTCCCCGACCACGCCCGGGTGGTAAATGAGTCCCACATAGTTCCTTTCAGGCCTCAAGGAGGCCGGGGTTCTGCAGCATGGTCTGCATCAGGTAAGTGCACCCAAACACTTTCATAATGAGCCTGGTGCCTATGGCGCCAGGACTGACGTTTTCTATGAGCCTGGCGCCATAGGCGCCAGGACGCTGTCCAAAGGGCCCCTATAAGGGGTTGCTGGGACCTTCCCCGGGGACTTGATGTCCGCTTTCGGGGACGCAGGGCCTGAGCCGGCCCCCCGAGAGCGGGCATCGTGACAGTGGGTCCAGCCACAGCCCAACAAGCACTTAGGGACTTCCTGCAAAATCTCTGGGATGACCGCATGAGGCAAGCAACGTAATGGCTGGGTCCCATTGTCCTCATCAAAAATTATGTTATGTTATGTTACTTGGCATTTATATAGCGCCTTATGTATCATTGGTATGATCTCAAAGCGCTGGTAGGTTGAACGCCCTCGGGAACCGCAGTTCAAGTCAGTAGAGAGAGAGAGAGTCGTATAGTGCGTGGGCGCACCAGATGTGTGCAGCTGGTGTGCTAGTTGCATGATAGCTGCTTCTTAGCGGTAAGTGTGGTGGTGAAGAAATCAGTTGGATGTTTCAGTCTGAAGGGTGGACACCCAGGCTGAGTTCTGGCTGCGTTAGGCCTGAGGAGACGCCTAAACTGGCGGTATGTGCTCAGCTAGCTGTGTTTTATTCGGATGATGAGTAGTTTGTGGGGTTGTGTTTGTATGAGAACAGCTATACCGAATGTGTAATAGTATAGCTGTGTTCTAGTTGAGTGATGGTGTATAGGAGAGAGTAAGCGTAGTAGTGTGATATGCTGGTTATCAGTAACGCGCCTGTGACCCAGCGTTCTGCCCGTTCCATCTACTACATCTGCTCATCCGTTCTATTCATTCATCGCCTCCATCCACTCCATACATTTGATTCACTCCGTCCATCCACTTCATCCGTTTCATCCACTTCATCCGTTCCATCCACTCCATGCGTTCTACTGAGTCTATCCGTTTTAGTTACATTATCCGTTTTAGTCTTTCCTATTTGTTCGATCGGGTCCCTTTGCTCTATTGTTTTCTTTGTTCAACAACATTGGGTTTCTGTTTCTTGTGGCTATTTATTCCTTTTGTTCTAAGCGTCGATTCTTTAGGGGAAAAGCCACATTTTCATTAGCTTGCGGAAAGACAAGTGGTCTTCGGTTTGTCGAATGTGGGGTGGAAGCGAGTTCCACAGAGTGGGGGCCAAGGCTGAGAATGAGGATTCTCCTAACCGGACTGAGTTGGTGTTTGGTATCACTAGGAGGAGGCAGAGATTGATCTTAGAGTGCACGGTGGGTGGTAGGGTTTTAGCTTGTCCTGTAGGTATAGCGGTCCGGTTTTATGCATTGCTCGGTGGGGGATCTACAAGGTTTTGAAGGTCACCCTTCATCCAACCGGGAGCCAGTGGAGAGTTTTGAGAGCTGGAGAGGTGTGATCTCTTGGGCCAAGTGCTAGAAGCAATTTGGCTGCAGCGTTTTGTGCTCTTTGTAGTTTTATGAGGTGGTATGCTTGGACTCCGAGGTAGAGGGAGTTGTTTAGTCCAGTCTTGACATTACAATAGATTGGACAGCGGTGAGTCTGTTGGGAAAGGAGAGGTACGGAAAAATGTGTCTAAGAATTTTTAGCTAGTAGTGGCAGGATTTAGAGACTTTGTTGATTTGGCGAGAGAGGGTTAGGTCAGAGTCAAGAGTGCATCCAAGGTTTTTTACGGAGGTTAAGGTGGTCGGTGGATTGCTCATGGATAATGGCCAGGCTAGAGGGTGAGGGAGAAGATCGGTGTTGCCACACACCATGATTTCAGTTTTGGTGGGGTTTAAGAGGAGGTGGTTTGTGGTCATCCAGCGATCAATATCAAGGAGGCATCAATGAAAAAGCTTGGTTTGTGCGTAGACTTGCAAAGCTTTAACAGTATATATTCATAGACAGCTATCTGCTGCCCAGCATTTGAGAGCTGGAGCTCAATGCTTCATTAAACGAAGATGTTCTCTAAACTTGATATGAGGGATGCATAATAAACCTACATGAAGAATCAAAATCTTTCACTGCATACATCACCCTATCCAGCAATTCCTCACATTAAGGTGCACTTGCAAGTCTTTTGGGCTGGCCTTGGCAGTATCTGTCTCCCAGCAAATGATGGTCTCACTCTTGCAAGATGTCAGAAATGTTGCGTAAAAAATGTGACACTCAAGAAAGTGCTTCAGAGACTACAATCACACAACAAAAGTGGCGATCGCTGGAAGGTTTGGAATGTACCTTAACCTCTGTCAATTGCTCTGGGAAACCCTACAGACCCTCGTTCTTCAGCCTGCTAAACCATTACAGAAAGGGGAAAGACCATATGCAAATCATGCTTAATCCCACCCCAAAAGGGACAGTCCAGACCAAACTGCTTGGTCACATTCCTTCTGCACAAGACCACAAGAAACCCCAGACATGTTTCATTTGGCATCATCAGTGAGGTGTAGCTTGGGTCTCTAGGCTCAGCAAGCTCAGGACCAATGTCTGGGCATATCCATCCCACTTACAGTGACTATAGCACAACAAAAGAGGTAATGGCCGGCATGTTTGCAATTAATTTTGAACTCTGCTATCGCTCTGGTCAAACCTCCAGGCCATCGTTCTCCATCCTGCTAAGCCATTACAAAAAGGGGAAAAACTATATGAGGCCATAAAGTTCCAGAGGGAGGTTTATTAAGGTTGCAAAGAGAAGACCCCCTCCACACCCCTAGCTTAATGCTACCAGAGGCCTGTTTGGGACAGAAAGCTTTGCAGCAGGGTCAAGCACTATAGAATGTGCTCATGGACAATGGTCTCACAATGTATGCACAGCATGCAGTGCACTCCATGATGCAATCCTATGGCTCCTTGACTGAGCTGCGTGCACGCTTAAATGAACGAGCGTGAAGTGGCACTTCGGCCCAGAGCAGATGCCCTCACCCCCGGCTCCCTTACCCGACAGGCAGCCACATTTTCCTCACCATTGTAAATATTTGCCAATATATTCTTGTGACGAATAAAGTACAGCTCTGCCCAGTGCTTTAAATGGAAAAAGTACAGGTACTCACCAAGCTACAAAGCCAGACATTCCGGCACAGCGCTTTCGGCACCAGCCTTATTGGTGCAGCACCTTGGACCCAGGTCCCTTTTAGGTGCACCCTGTTACTTGCAGGAAATGCCCAGTGAGATTAAATGATGTGCCAAGGATCACACACTTTAGTAAAGCAGTGTATCTGGTAGCCTTTCACACAAACGTCCAGTTTGCTGCTATGCTTTGTATTAAGAAAATGCGAATATCTGTATAATAATAATAATAATAATAATAATAATAATAATAATAATAATAATTTGGCATTTATATAGCGCTACGAACCCTCAGGTATCTGAGCGCTGCTTATTGTTACCCACGGTGTGTGGTGCTAATAATATATAATAATAATATAAAAAGACTTTCTTTTTTGTGTACAAGAGATATCACAGCTGTAAACTAAGCTTTAAAAGGGGAGTTTTATCATTGCTCGCTTTCATTGCCTAATAAGAAATTCGGTAGGTAACTGGAGCTGTGTGCGAGTTTTCATTCGAAAATGTTCCATTTATTAATGTATTTATTTATTTGCATTTATAAAGCACACAATCGGCCCTGGCGCATTGTGGCGCTGTTACAAAAGGCTTGCTTAGGGAACATGGTACAGCGAGCAGCTAACATAAGGACTTGCATGGTGAAGACATGATATAGTTAGAGGATAAATACAGTCCATCAGAAATCCAATTATTTAACATTTACATATTAGAACAGGCGCAGCTAATAAGAAAGAAACATCTTAATGAAGTAATTTCCCGGGCTTTACTAATCAATCCCTGCTCCATCAAGGGACACCAATGGTAATAGGTGAAGCCCACTTAGGGAAGCAGTGTGCCGCGCCCGCGTGCTGAGAGCACAATAGCTGCATGTTTGTCTCTCCTTTTGTTCTACAGGGTGGACCCTGAAGGAGACATTATGGGCACTGCAGGTGGTGAAGAGAGGAGGAGGGAGGGGGCGCTGCTTTCCCCAGCAAAGACTGGCAGAAGCCTAGTCCTCTTAGCTGTGATAAAGTGAAATGAAAAGCTTTAATTTTCACCTAGCTACATTACCAGTACTCTCTTCCAGGAGTGTAGACGTGCAGGTACTCAAATGCTCAAAAATAAGACGTGCAGGTACTGGGGGCCGGGTAGGACCGGCCCATTAGAAGCACTGGCGGCAGCACCTTGTTGCATGCACCAGCTAACAAACCAGAAAAACACTTGTTCAGGTTGCGTGTTGCGTTGCATGGCAGTGACCAGAGCGATAAGGATCCGCTGTGTGTGCTGGAGGCACACCTGCAGCTGAACCTAAGTGCTGCAGCTAAGACACTGATGGCATCACAATACGGCGGAGTACCAACAACCCGCAACGCCACCCCCCACCCAACAACCGGACCCAATGAAGAAACCACCTCTGATCTTCATCCGAGTAGCATCAGAGCAGAAACACCAAGACTAATCAGCCCTGTTATCAACTTACTAGACCGCTTCAATGAAGAAGCCGATCTCATCACCACCGCACCCCCAATTCAAATACTTTGGAGCCACCACCTCATTATTCCGTTCATAATCACAATGGCCGCTCTGACAAAAAAGCAACAAGAAAAGCAACCCATCAGGATGAAAAGAAATTGGAGAACCATAAAAAACTCCAATCTAATCGAGCTCCTAGAACTCAGCAAACCACAAGCATCAACCATGGAATAAGCAGACCTAGACAAAAAAGTTGCCCTACTTCATACCTGGATCGCAACAACCCTTGACGATACCACCAAAGAAAAGCCCTTCACCCCATCACACAAAAAAACTACAGAAAAATGGTTCACCCCACTACTCAACGCCATGAAAAGGAAAAACAGAAAACTAGAATCTGAATGGAGGGTCAACAACAACACTGCAAACAAATTGAAATACCTACAACAGATCCGCGCATATAAAAAGGAAATACAAAAAGCGAAGAGGAAACATTACGACAACCAAATCTTCAGAGCACCAAACGCTCAAAAAGAACTATTCAAAATCATAAACAAAATAAAAAACCCACCGGCCTGCAACAACACGCCAATCCCATCGTCAAAACTTTGCGAGGACCTCGGAGACCACTTCAAAAACAAAATAACCTCCATCCAACACACCATAAAAAACAGACCAAGCATTCACAGCTCAAACCCCACCAACAAAGACGAGGAACGCGCAAACAAGCTACGAAACTTCCCAGAAATATCAGTTAAGGCTTTCGTCAAACTGGTAAACCAAAGCAACAAATCAGGCTCTCCTGAAGACCCTTGCCCCCCGGACATATACAAAACAATTCTTAAACAAGGAACCCCCATGGAATACCACAGGAACTTCCTCAACCTCTCAATCTCAACAGGTAAAGTAACGCAGGCCTTCAAATCGGCTTACATCAAGCCACTACTCAAAGACACAACAGGAAACGTAGAGGACTTATCTAACTACAGACCCATCTCCAACATACCCTACATAGCCAAACTGCTAGAAACGTACTTCTACCAAATAACCCAAGAATTCATAGAAGAGCATTGCCTACTAGACCAGGCACAAGTTGGCTTCAGACCCATGAGAGGAACTGAATCGGCTCTCCTCCCAATATGGGACGACCTAAAAACAAACGCAGAATCAGACAACAGCACCACCCTTATTCTCCTTGATCTGTCTGCAGCCTTCGACACTGTCAACCACGCCATCCTCATAAAGAGATTAGAAGGATTAGGGATAACAGACACTGCCCTACTATGGATCAAATCCTTCCTAACAAACAGAACAGAAAAAATATGGATGAAACCTTGTAAATCCAAACCCAGAGTCTCCACGTGCGGAGTACCACAAGAATCATCCTTCTCCCCACTTCTATTCAACATCTACATGTACCTATTAATCAAACTCCTAAAAAAACACGGCCTCACATGCTACAACTACGCCGACGATACTCAAATAATCTTCAACATACAAGACACCCGAGAAGAAAACACCACACTAGAGAATTGCCTTTGTGACATCTTCAACTGGATGAACCTCAACCATCTCAAAATCAACCCAGGCAAAACAGAGATAATGATTGTTTCAAAAAAGGGAGGAGACATCAACTACATCCCCTGGCCAAGAGAGCTCGGCACCACACCAGAACCAACATCAACTGTAAAAAACCTATGGGTCCTGATGGATAACAACCTCACTCTGGAGCCACAAGTAAACTCGGTAATCAAGAAATGTTTCTTCCTCCTGCGAGCAGCAAAAAGGATCCTACCGTTCCTGTCATTCGCCAACAAAACACTTACCATCATCGCTCTGATCATGTCCAGAGTGGACTATGCCAATAGCCTATACCTGGGCATGCCCGAACGACTTCTAAAAGAACTGCAACGGATACAAAATGCAGCAGCCAGACTCCTCCTCAAGCTACCCAGAAGAGAACACATCACACCCGTGCTAAAAATACTACACTGGCTACCACTGAAACAGCGAATAAAGTTCAAGGCCATGTGCATCACGCACAGAGCAATACACAAACAAGGCGCAGAATTCCTAAGCGACAAACTACGCCTACACCAACCGACAAGAACACTAAGATCAAGCACCGACATACGCCTGGAACCAAAACCCTACAACAGAAAAAAACTCGGAGGATCGTCTTTCTCACACCAGGCACCTAAAACCTGGAATGACCTACCTAAGAATTTACGGAATACAACAAACCACCTAGCATTCAGGAAACTCCTCAAATCATGGCTCTTCAAAGCATAACCGCAACGGAGACGCACTAGAATGCCCAGACATTAAAACAATGACGAAAATAACTCCAACCTTGACCACTCTCAAATTGGACAAACACTCAAACCAAAGAACCAACCACTCGACAGAGCATAAGACATCATGGAAAATAGCCACAAAGGAAGGCTGCAGAGACTGACCACATACCTAGACCCACATGAAAGCCCAATTGACTCTCCGACTCGCACGTACCGGACGAACATATCCAGACCAGCAGACGCATCTAGATAGACGCTGGCCTGCGTCGCATCTGGATAGGATCGATTGAAGGATAACATGCCCGCACCTAGAAAAAGCGCGAATGCTAACATGGGCCACACCTGGAGTTGTGAACACCAGCCTGCGTGGCGCTCAGATGGAGTTGTGAATGTTAGCATGCCCACACCTGGACCAGTCTCCAGACACTATTCTGCGCCGCATCTGGGTGGGAGTATGAGTGTTGGCATGACCACACCTGGATGGAGTCCTGAGCGTTGGCCTGCGCCGCGTCTGGATGGGAATGTGAGGGCCGGCAAGTGCCACACTCAGACAGAACTGTGAATGTTAGCATGGTAAAGGTCAGGTAACCCACTAACCAATATAAACTCAAACTCTGCATACTTATCTCACTAAAAAAACTCACACAACCATCTCTCGCACAAGCCGCATGCACTTCACAACACTGCAACAACACATAATCCGGAACAACAGCACACGCGGACTGACTCTGATCCGATACCCGCACCAAAGCTCAGCACCCGGTGTATACCGAGTTGAAGCTGCCAAAAGAACACCACTCTTCTCACTATCCTACTCCCTTCTTCACCTTACTAACCCATCCCACCTTTATCGTTTACAGATCCGCCTGAGCGTCTGGGGACCAATTCCCTTGGTGACGGTGCGCGGTACAAATATCTTTAACATTTAACATTTAACATTTAACATCAGAGACAGAGGTGGCACTGGCCTACATCAGAGACAGAGGTGGCACTGGCCTATAGGGAACTCGAGATTTCCTGGTAGGCCTCTGCACCCCGGGCCTCTTTTGTGTGGTTACCTATTTTATTTCCAAATGTTCTCATAGGAAGATAGTTGGGTTTGCTGAAAATGTGTAATATGGGGCCTCTTTTTGTTGTCAGTCTACCCATGTCTACTGGTCGTTGTAGGTTGAGAATTCATCTATGCTTATTTTGAAAAATATATTGCTCGATAGCGCCCTCAAGCTATCAAAAACATATATATAACATATATGTAACATATACATAACAGGCAAATTGACGATGAAACAGCGTGCAGAACACAACAAATACATGAAACAAACTTTGCTTCTATTTCCTGATGTACTCGGAGACATCCTAACGGGAGGGCAAAGGGGGCACGTGCCCCGGACCCCTCCGTAGCTGAACGATAAACAAGTCAGTAAATGTGTGTTTTTTTTTTTTTACAAAACATAAATAGCACATGATATTTTAAAGTGTGCTGAGGAGGCTCTACGCCTGCTGCCTGGCTGATGACAAATCTAGTTCTGATTTGATCAATTAATCCTGCAATGGGTTCTTTGTTCATCATAGCACATTCATTGTGTGCGTTCACTATTGCACAACTTGTCAATTGTGTTCACCTTTGTTCCTGAAAAATATGAATCACGTGCAAATGAATAGCCAAAGTTGACATGCATACTAATAAGCTTCAGTGCCTCAATGGTCCGGAAGAATTCTCAGTGTGTTAAACGCATGCTACAGAGATTTATGCCCATATACCACATTATATTTGCGAATCCCAGCAAGGACGAATTAGGACTTGATTACACGTTTAACAGTATTTCCTTTGAAAATGCCACCAAATTGATTGACCATCACCGCGTGCAGTAACTTGAAGGGTATCCCTGATTCTGAGACACGCAGACCCTTGAGCCATTATCCATATTAGGGTCCTACATAACTCTATAGATTAATCCCAAATCATCTCATGCGATCATTTCGCATGCAGTGATGCATTTGCGTGGCAGTAATTAAAGGAATGGTTTGGTCAAAAAATATTATTGTCGCTATGGGTCTGCCATGTGCTTTTAATCATAATTCGATCGATCGTATAAACATTTCCTATGCACCTTACCCGAGTTTTCGTCTCAGGAAGCAGGGCGCGGCCATTTAGTGATAATCAACTTGCCGCATCGTCCTGGGTGACCTGCGTTTGAGGCACTAAATCATATCCCCCGCCCCTGAGCCTGACATCACTAGACGCGTACCGCCCATTTCACAACGCCAAAGCACATCTCGTGTCAACATTCTCTGCGCCTCAGCTAATGATGTGTCGCCATGGAAACGGCAGGAAGCCTCTTTCCTCGACAAGTATAAACAGAGCGTTTCACAACAGACAACAGCAGATTTTATTTTCCATTCCTTTCGCTGTATTTCTTTGAGTATTCTGTGACTCGTTTCTGTGCTCTGGTCAGCTTCCTTCGTTGCTTGTAGCCCGTGTGAACAGATACCAGTACGACCGCTATAAATTATTTTCGTTTCTTTACCACACAATGGCAACAATAATGCCCTACCTGTATGAGGCCGAGTTTTCCGAGGAGGAATTACTGGA
Source organism: Ambystoma mexicanum (assembly GCF_040938575.1). Classification (NCBI taxonomy): domain Eukaryota; kingdom Metazoa; phylum Chordata; class Amphibia; order Caudata; family Ambystomatidae; genus Ambystoma; species Ambystoma mexicanum. The sequence goes on along the minus strand of NC_090925.1, from coordinate 348,736,998 downwards.
AAGAGCAAGATCTGTAGACGATGGGGATTTGGACAACAGTTGGGCGGATGTTTCAGCAGATGAAGAGCCTGGGCCTAGTCGCATGGACGGTGTTTCCACCTGGTGTACCTGCAATCGGTGCACGCTAATGCCAACCGAGGTGGAGAACTGCTACTGCCGAGAAAACTCTGGATGCTTGTCTTACATATCGCAAGGCGATCCACAGCCGCAATGCGTTATCGAGCTGCCAGACTTCACGGCAGTTTTGTCTCACGCGGTCCGTGTTGAGGATTTTGATGGTGCTTATGCACGAACTTCGCACAACAGTTCGCCCTCGTAATCCAAGTAACGAGTAAGTGTAGTCGGGTTGTGATGTCAGTTAGGCCACTACTATTTCTTGGTTCTCCCCTATATTCTCGTAACTTCAAGATATCATTGTCATATCCGTTTAGACTTGCAATTCTCTAGTAATAGTCGCATAAAAGTCATTCAATATTGTGCAGTGTCTAGTTATCATTTTTCATGGCAAAAATGCCATTGCATACAAGAATTGTCATTGACAACTAAGGTTTAATACACATATCTTGGTCATTTAAAAACAGATTGTATCTTTCTCTTTCATAGGTGGTACCGGCTGGTGGCCTATCGTTCGTACACATGGTGGCTTCATGGGAGGCTTGGACACCGCATTCGACGAGTAATACCCGCCTGTGTCATTGGCGCCATTAGACAAACTTTCCCCAGCGACAGTGGTCAGTACAGGGGATTTTCCCTCACTGAGCTGCAACCAGACCTTTACAATGTCTAGTATTATTGTGCCATCAAAATAAGAAACCAAATAAAATGCAACATATTTTTTATCAATGGTTGTTTCAGTTTTTAAGTGAATCAAGTGTGTCTCCATTCAGCAGTGTTCTGGTGCCTTGTCTGCACACCTCCCGGCCCATCCATCCCACCCCCCACTATGAAAGGCAGTTTGCACCAGTGGATGTGCGCTGCCATGGGGTGCTGTCAGGGGCGCGAACGGCCAAGGTGCCAAACAACGTGTACACTTCAAAAGGTATCCTACGCCCAGGGGCCATTGCTCACATGGCCTCCTCAGACCCTGTGTCTCCAGGCAGGCCTCCCCTGAAGCAGAACGTGCCCCTGCAATCCACATAAGTGTGTCTCCATTCAGCAGTGTTCCGGTGCCTTGTCTGCACGCCTCCCGGCTCATCCATCCCACCCCCCACTATCAAAGGCAGTTCGCACCAGTGGATGTGCGCTGCCATGGGTGCTGTCAGGGGCGCGAACGGCCAAGGTGCCAAACAACGTGTACACTTCAAAAGGTATCCTACGCCCAGGGGCCATTGCTCACATGGCCTCCTCAGACCCTGTGTCTCCAGGCAGGCCTCCCCTGAAGCAGAACGTGCCCCTGCAATCCACATAAGTGTGTCTCCATTCAGCAGTGTTCCGGTGCCTTGTCTGCACGCCTCCCGGCTCATCCATCCCACCCCCCACTATCAAAGGCAGTTCGCACCAGTGGATGTGCGCTGCCATGGGGTGCTGTCAGGGGCGCGAACGGCCAAGGTGCCAAACAACGTGTACACTTCAAAAGGTATCCTACGCCCAGGGGCCATTGCTCACATGGCCTCCTCAGACCCTGTGTCTCCAGGCAGGCCTCCCCTGAAGCAGACCGTGCCCCTCCAATCCACATACTACCACGACATATACACGTCATTCATTCACAAACACACCCATTTTTGTTATTCTTTATAAACCACTGGATATTTACCATGAGGACATATTTCAGCACAGCAAGTCAACTCGTGAGCGTGCTACTCTGTGACCGCTTCGAGTTAACTCGTCAGTGTGCTACCTGTGAACATCTCCCTGTTCTCCTGCCACTAATTACTCTGCTTGCTGAATCAAACTGTTTGTTGGTCAAGGTAAGGGCATGTATCCTAATCATATCTCCTTCATTTGTAAATTTATATCTATTCTGAAGTATCTAACTCTGTACTGCTATGTTAAGTTGTATCATTGCTATTGACTTGAGTTTCTTGTGTTATGTTATCGATATATCAATTTTTATCAGTGTCAATTGGCATCGTATTGCATCCATCGCGGACCGTGCCTATAGTATAAGCATGTTTCCTTTTCGTGCATGATAGAACATTCAAGGGACGAGTAACATGTTCTGATTTTCAACACATCAATGAATCTTTTGTGAAATTTATCCTATAATACAGCCGCACACGCTGTACTGGTTTTGCTGTGGTGCCCAAAAGAAAGCGTGCAATGAACAATGTATGGTCCAATTCATTCTTTTTCACATGCTTATGCAAAATATTTTTTTAATAATGTTGACCTTTATTTTGCAGAATTTACATCAATGCCTGAATGTTCTATTTTCGGTTGCCCTTCGAAGGCCCATGACAAATCCGAAGGCATTACAATGCATGTATTCCCTAAGACTGTTGATCGAATAAGAGAATGGGTCAGACGTTGTGGATATCCACCGGAAGACCTTGAAAGTAGAGTCAAACAAGTCTTGGAGGACAAGAGGGGTAATCGATACCGCATCTGCAGCCGGCACTTCTCCCCGGATATGTAGGACACATCCTTGTACACAAAGAGGAATCGATTGAGAACAACTTGGAAATTGCTCCCAAACGTTATTCCGACTTTACTTGTGAAAATGCCGCCACAGGTGAATCACTCTTCCAGATTTAGCTTTACGCCTGTATTTTCGGTGTAAATGCCACTTATAGTACTTTCCATATTTATGTGATTGAATAGCTGTTGAAATAATGACTTTTTTGCTAAACATCAGTCCTTGTTTTGTAGAACCCACATAGAAAATTGATTTACGGAGATTGGGTACTAGGCTATATTGTGCATTTCAATAAGTGTAATTTTCTCATATTCAGTCTCCTTAAATGGCATTTTGTAATGTTGGAATTTCTAAATCGAATAATACTTTCCCTTTACCACTCCATGACTATCCACCGAATATGAAGGAACAAGATTCAACATCCATGTCTTGCATGGCGTCATCAACTACTTCGAGTGCATATCAGGTAATGTTACCTAGCTATTCTGTTCCAGACTGGTTTTATGCACGGAATTCTAGATAATGTGATCATATTTTCGTAACGTATCATTGCATTACACAATGTTTCTTTACTACTTTACTGTTGATATGTACCTTTGTCGTCTTTCCAAATTGTGTGTCCCGTTTCCAATCTTTTCGACCTTACTAATGCAAGTACTGTGTTTCAGGGAGATGCTGCAGCCTCCACTACAATTAGAACATCCCTCTTAGTCGATCCGGTGCCAGTGGCATGGGTCTTCATAGCTCAATAGGACAAGATAATCTGATCATAGTTTCATGTTGTGTAATTGTTTTACACAATGTTTCATTCCTACTTTACTATTGATATGTACCTTTGTCGTCTTTCCAAATTGTGTGTCCCGTTTACAACCTTTTCGTCCTTACTAATGCAAGTACTGTGTTTCAGGGAGATGCTGCAGCGTCCTCTATAATTACATTATCCTTTGTGGTTGTTCCGGAACCAGACCTTACAGTTGATCTGGACCCAGAGGTATGTGCACTGACAGTACCATCGAATGAAAGAAAGTCGGTCTAATTAGATGTGTAATGCCAATGACTTATTTTAAATGGATACTATTTTTTGTAGGGATGTATACAAGATCCGTATATTGAACTGGAGGAACGTGTATCTGAGTCAGTGCGTCAGTTTGCTGATGTTAGAGTAAAGAAGGTTTCAAAGAAAAGAAATAAAAATAAGGTTAGTTATAAACACTTTCTATTGTTGGCAATAGTTTTGTGCTAAGGCCTTCATTATATGCTTTTTTTAATGTCAATTGTACAACACTGTATGTTGGATTTACACTGAACATCCCTTTTCCTATCTGTCCTGTAGTTGCCCGATGGAGCACGGACTATGCAGACACAGACAGCGATACAAATGACAGATGCGGCTTGCCAAACTGTTTTCACCATGGAGGAACTATTCATTGAGGTGCGTCGTGTTCACACTCGAGATGCCTATGTCCAATGGCCAGAAAATTAATTTAATAAGACAGGCGATTCCTCCAGCAAAGTGTTCTTTGACCATTGCTACAATGCGCCCGCTCCGCCAGAGGAAGGTGAAATTGAATTTATAGATGATAGTTTAACATTATTAGATGAGCACTTGACACAATCTACACCCGCCAAAAAAATGCCCCCCAAAAAACAGTCCACATTGATCTTTTCTCCTATCCATTGTCAAGTAACAGATGTTGAAATGACAGAAACTGAAGCATCTACACTATTGACCGACGAAACAGACAAAGATATCGACTATAGTATGTCCGGTTTGGCTGATATGTCCACAACGGCTCACTCCGAATCCACAGTATTGCCAGATGACAGTATAATAAAAGAGGCCAAATACATAGTATTCAACAGCAGCTTGATGGAGATTATACAGATGCTGAAATGTGTGCATTCAGTGGGAGGGGAAGTATGTGGAAAGCCATTTGTGAGCGTGACTCGTCTATCACAAGGCAGTAACCTCAAAATACATGCCACCTGTGAAAAGTCACATAAAGCATTTTCATGGTCTGCTCAACCAATGCTGGGGAAACTACCAGCTGACAATCTACTGTGTGCAGCAGCTTTACTTTTCAGTGGCTCCAGTTTCATGAAGTTATCCAGTTTCTTTCAGTTTGTGGGACTCCATTTCATTTTCTAAAATGCAATACTACAAATACCAACGTGATTATCTATTCCCTGCCATTAGTGATGCTTGGAGAATTGAACAATTGGCTATTTTAAGTACATTCCCGACTAACGGTTTCAGGCTAGCCGGCGATGGACAGTGTGACAGCCCCGGATTTTCTGCTAAGTACTGCACCTACCATCTTCAGGACATGGAAAGTAAGAAATGTGTGAGTTTGGTGGTCGTTCAGGTGTCCCAATGTAATCCTCGGTGGCCATGGAGAAACTTGGTTTTATAAAATCACTGGAAGATCTACAATCGAGGGGAATGCAAATCCACCTCATAGCCACGGACATACATGTTTCAATAGCCAAGACAATGAGAGAGCAGTATCCAAATATTAAACATCAATTTGATGTATGGCATGTTGCCAAATCAATCAATAAAAAAATCTCGTCTGCAGGGAAAAAAAAGGTTTGGAAGGTATTTTGCAATGGTCCCAGTCTTTCAGCAACCATCTTTGGTGGAGCTCAAAAACATGTGATGGGTCTGTGGAAATTCTACTGGAAAAATGGTGGTCACTAATGCACCACTGTTCCAACTTTCACCACTGGACAGAAAACCAACATTTCCACCAATGTGAACATGGCCCTTTGCCCCAGAGCAGGCACGGAAGAAGAAGTGGTTGATCACATCTTCACCTCCACACAAAGCCCTTGAGAAGATTGTGTTTGATAAAACTCTATCAAGAGATCTTAAGGGACTCACAGAATTCTGTCTCACAGGAGATTTGGAGGTGTTCCACAATATGTGCCTAAGGTACAGGCCAAAGAGCTTGCATTTTGGCATCCAGGGGATGAAATGCCAGACTTTACTTGCGGTATTAGCGCATAACGAGAATGTGGGCCAGGAACAATCTAGGACTGCAGGAAATTTAGGGATGCTTCGCTACACTATGGCCTTTACGAAAAGAAGCAAAAAATGGGTTGTCAAACCAGTATATGAGAAAATGGAATTTGATTTTGTGAAAGATCTTATTGTTAATGTCGTTGAGATGCATACTCATGGAATCGCGCACAAATCTGTTCAGAGCACACATACATTGCCACAAAATATTGCCAGCGTGCCATGTCCACCCAAAGCAGAGCTTGTTAAATCGTTCAACTCCCGGTTGAAATGATTACCGTCTGTTTTTATTTTTGCAAACGTTTTTTCTATAAACTGTACAAATAAAGTATGCATTTTGTCTTTCAAAATCTATCCTCTCAGTCCTTTTCTTAAAAATATATTACAATTTTTACGATTGCTTTCACATTGCACAGTTTAGTTGAGATACTGTGGGACCTTTGTTTTTCGTGTTAATGACCAATGGGTAACAGTGTGTAAGAATATTTGGGTTTTGGCAGTTGACTTGCAATAAAGTTCTGCAAAAAGCTGAATAACTGCTGGACCTACAAAAGGGATTAGACCTAGGCCACAAAACATTCTAGGCATGGTAGGAGGCCATGAGATAAGCAGAGGTGGCCCTATTATTAGACACATTTTGACTCCGTTTTTGTGTTACACCGACTATAATTTGGGAATAGGGGGCATTCTGTCATTGGAAAATTTCACCTACAGCTGAGCAGCGCCATGAACAACGAGCAGTGATAGCCCCCAGTTTTCTGTGCCCGTGCTTCAAAATTCATGTTATCATGGATGCGTTGACACGGGATGTTGCAAAATAAGAATGTATGTTCATTTTGAGTGAAGGTCACCAGCTTTGAATTTTTGCTTGGGAGCTGGGAGGCCCACACGTCCCGCGCACAGAATAAGGTTCTATTGTTTTTTTACCTTGAGAGACAGGGACATTCCGAAAGGAATTGAATTGAAGGGGGGTGTAATAACGTATGATATGATAAGGTTGCCCGTTCCAAAACTGCACCTAGTTACATATATGTTCAGTTTATGAGAAAACGTTGACACGAACGGAGGAGACTGCATTACGGTCTGCATTACGCCTAGAGAATGGAAATGCCGGATATAATGTAAGTTTCTCTTTAGACGATTTCATACCAGAACTAATCGAAATACGAATAGCTGACCGTTACTGCTGGGTGACATTGTACTTGTTCGTTCTGTTTGACATAATGCAATGAAGTGCTAGTACAACCTTTGTGTGCAGGGCTATCTACCGGGCACATGGGCAGGCCAGCATCGAGACGCATGTAGACCACCACTCGTTTCTCCCTGGCTCTACGCTAATAAATCATAACATAGTTTTTGCACCTCGAATTCTTGCCCCAGTTTACGCATTACGTTTATAGCTCAACATTCTCATTCGCACTATCCTCGGAAGCAAATAGCAGAGTACTTTGATATTCCACGTTGTATTCTCTCGGTTCACATTGTGTCACCTCTGCGCTAATAAAGGAAATGATTAATTGTAATAAAGATTGGCTATTGAGACACTTTTTTTGATTTTTATCTTTTGCAAACAAGTACATCGTGCCGTTCTGCGATTGTCATCTATTCCAGACCCCGACCGATGGCTTCTTAAACCGCCAGCTGCAGCTATGCGTCAATCACTGGATCTACTTGACCGTATTTTGGGACGACAGACAAGGTCCAATATGTCCGTACGCAGTACCAGCGATTAGGAGCAACATAACAACCTTTACGGTGGTCTAGTGCCAAGTTGAAGCACCAGCCCTGCATTTCACCGTGCGACCGAAGTGCTTTGTTTACCCAAATCAAACACCCTGTGTACCCAAAAGGAACAGCGCGTGACTCACGATAAACATTTGTGGATTTATGAAACGAGAGCAAAGAAAAAAAGTTCCATTTGAATTGATTAGGTCAGACGCTGAATGTCATCAAAACATTTAATGACAAATAAATGTACTTTACCAATTGTACAGTCTTGTTGTTTCCTTTTAAAGTACAGTTTCATATTCCTAATTGTGACGCGCCGCGCTGTGCGACGATGTGTCTTGTTTTCTGGGTTCCGGGTTCCACGTCTAGTTGCGTAGGTGACGACTGGGTGTGTTTGGCCACGCTGCCCAGCAACGTCACGGAGAGAGGCGGAGAATATAAATGATTTGGTGAGCGCTCGCTCTGTCCTGCAAATGCCTCCAGGTGCTAACCGACAATCATTAAAGGAAGCGGGTTGGCAAAACCACGATTGACACGCAATGCTGTCCCAGGGGTAAGCACTCCACTAATTGCTTTTACGATTCTTAGCAGCTGGAAATCTGGTATGGGAGTGTGGGCTAGCCAATTGTAAAACTTTGCTTTCCCATAGCCCCCCTCTCCCCCGGTCGGCTGTTTCCCTTTCTCCTGATAACGAGTTACCCAATATCCATTTGCTGGCAAAGGGTGGAGGAGGAAAAGAGTCACTACATCCCTGTAAAAATATTAGTCTACATCCCAGGATCTGGGAGGTGCGCAGCAAGCTTGCTGTGTAGGCGCTGTGAGGTGACTGTGGGACTAGGTCCATTTAACCTGCGCCGAGGTGTGCTTGATAGGAGTGTTGGCCCTCCCTTCCCTCGACCATGGTTGCTGTGCTTTGAAGCATGTTACAGACCCAGCAAGGAAATCTTGACTGCTCCCAAGGAATACCATTGACTGCGATGGAAAATTCTACGGCACAAAATGACCTGGGCCCGAGTAGTGATGTTGCAACCTGGGCTGAATAAGGAAGGGGGTCCCGTTGCGATCAAGAATAATAAACCCACTCGCTGGAGCACCTGCATCAGAGGCAAAGTCCCAGCTAATAATACACCCTATGGAAAACGGCCCTCCAAGAGGTTGCACAGAATGCATTACAGCTGATCACAAGCAGCTGGATGAAGGTACTGTAAATCCTAGCCCTAAAATTGCTTATGCCTTACCCATTCATTTGGAACCATGGGGGTCCCCTCCATGGCAGCCTGAAACTGGCCCACGGCAGGTGTTCATCTCGAATGAGCAGGACTTGGTGTCCGATGTTTCTATTCTGGTTCCCGCGATTTGCCACGAACTGGGGAAATGAGTGAGACTCGCACTTGACTTTATGTCAAATCAATGGGTATTTCCAGGCCCTTTTGACGAGGAGGCGGAAGTTGCAGAGGTTCTGTTACATCAACCAGCTGTGCTTAGTGCCCAGAACAATGAGAACACTGGGGCTTCTCCTGTACGCAACCTTACAACAAATCTATCTCTTTATTGAAGAAGCCCTGAGGACTACGGTGAGACTGTAGCCCCCGGGAGGGGAGATGGGAAGGTTCACTTGTCAGCTACGCCAGTTAAGCCTGGGGGATCGGACCACAACCAGGAGCATTCGGTGGTCGATGAGTTGTCATTCCCTCGTTTGTTGGACTCTATGGACAGGGGATACAATAATCTTAACTTTGAAATGAGGGAGGTGCGGACAGTTTAAAGGATTGATGTGCAAAGGTTAATTTCATCAAAGGTTTTATTACTGGTAGTATTATGAAATACCACCATACCCCGGTGAACCCCAGTGAAAAGATATTGCAAATACCACACTGCCACTCCCCGAAAGCCCCTAACCCTGACTTTGATATGTGGCTTGTTGCTCCCCTACCCTCCGAGAATATCTCGGTGGTCGACCCCTAGACACCAACTAGGAGGATAAGTTTGGTGGAATCGACTCCCGATAAAGAGCCTCGCCCAACTATCTCTATTCTTGGTTAAAATACTGTGGCTCTATGGGAGAGGGAATGTGGGTCTAGTAGCAATAGCAATATGTTTGAAATCCCAGCGGTAATCCCACAAAAATGATCATTCAGGAGCAAAATCAAGGAATGTAAACCTAAAAATCAGGTAAAATCTAAAAATTTAAAAAACCTGGAGAAGCGTGCTAATAACGGCTTCAGGAAATTAACTTGCTGTGAGTACAGGAGGGGACCTAAAAGGGCAAAGAGTGGAAATGAAAGGGGCCCAGAGGAGTTAGAAGTAAACAGAACATGAACATGTCCCTCTAAGGCCATGCTTGCAAAGGGGGACCCTGGGGGGAACGCGAAGCGTTTCCCCTCGGGGAGGTTTTTGGCGCTGCACACGGCCAGCGAGTGGCCGTGGGGGGCAGAGCGTCTCTCGGGTATTTAAGGGGCCAGGGAAGGTTCGGGAGGCAGGTGACAGTTGGACTTGGCGATTGTGAGCAGTCCGGGTCATCTGCTCCCGAGCCTTCCCTGTTAGCGGTGGTTTCGTTTTTGGTGCGGTGAGGTAGCATAGGTGAGGGGATTAGAGTTAGTAGTGGGGGAGGTTAGGCATAGTTAGCGGGAGCATTTCTGCGTATTTTTTATAACTGTATGCTACATTTACAAAGTGGTAGCATAGTCGGGGGTACCGTACATAAGGTGCCCCCTCTTACCGGTGTTTCTTTTTCCTGGGGGTGCTGCCCGTACCAGGGGGGGCGGGAGTTTGTTTCTGCCTTGTCTCCGGGGGGTTCGGGAAGTGGGTTTTGTTTGTAGGAGCGGAGCGTGTTAGGCCGGTCGGCGTCCGCCCCTCTCAGTCGCGGGTCCTTGGTGTGTTTTGGGGGAGGGGGTTGAGCCTGCTTTACAAGCCCGGCTCATAGCAGGGGGGCAGCTCGCTGCCGTCGCTCGTACAGCATTAGGGGAGAGGGGGCAGGGTCTAGCAGTGGAGCGACCGGCAAAGGCATTGGGTTAGCGCTGGGGGGGAAAGAATTGTGGTTATATCCCTCCGCGAGTGCCCGCTCCTTATTCAGTTGTACGGGAGCACGGTAGCTGTCTTCTGTCAGAGGGGGCAGTGCGGGAGCCTTAAAGGGCCCGCATTATATTGACAGAGGAGGGAGTGCGGTGCGCACGGCAAGCCGCCAGAGGGCGAGTGTCCCGCGGCCTGCTGTCACAGAATCTGGAGCCCGGGTGCAGAGTTTTTGGGGTTTATTGGCGCTGTTGGGGGGATAAGGGGAATTAAAGAAGGGGTCCACAGGGCAGGTTAGTTCAGGGGAATTAAATGTTTGGCACCAAGTGGGGTTAGCAGGTAGGGGGTTAGGTAGGGGGTTAAATAAAAAATAAAAAAATAATAATTTTTGTGCTTGGTCAAGGGATTAGTTATCTATTAATCTTATACCTTGGGTATAGGTATTTTTTGTTTCCAAGGTAGTTTTGGTCTAGGGGCAGTTCTTTTTCCTGGGTTTAACAATTTTCTAGGATCTTGTCCACGGGTAGTTTCCGGCTCGGGGGCTTAGCTAGTTAGCGGCAGGGGCATAAACCTAGTGCACAATCCAGATTAGTGGTGCACAATGGTGGGGCAGGGAGCCAGCAAGAAGGGCTGGTAGACACTAAGGCTCTGAGGGAGGCCTTGGAAATAATTAGTAGGGCATCTAGGGCCCGGTTGGAAGGGGCAGTGGGGGAGGTCACTGGGGGAGATGTCACGGGTGACGGGGGGATAAGTGGGGGTAGGCCGCAGCGCAGAGCTGCAGCTGATGGGGCTCTTGCGACAGTGGTGGCTTGCAGCCCTGCGGCGGGGAGAGGTGAGGTATGGGAATACAGGGGCAGGAAGATGAGGAGGGAGATAGACAGGAGGGCGTCCGGGGGAGAAATGAGTTTGGGTGGGCAGCCATCAAGGGAGGGAGTGATTGATAGCCCTAGGGAAGATGGGAGTGCTCAAATGGAGGTGGCTCAAGGGAACCACAGCGGGGCCAGGGTTGGGGCACAGAAGGGGGTGGCAGGGCAGAGGGGAAGAGGGGGTAAATACTTGCAGAAGAGTGCAGGTGGCAGAAGGAGGGAGAGGTTCCCATCAATGGAGGAAGTTAGGGTGGGGCGCGGTACGGCCCCCCAGGTAGGAGGAGTGAGGGCGGAGGGCGCTGCGCAGCCCCCACTGGTCAGGTGGAGGTAGAGGGTTTTAGAGCGGCCCCTCCTCACTCAGCGCATGGAGAGCCTAGAGGGTGCAGCACGGCCCCTAGCAACGAGGACTCCAGGGTGGAGGTCGGAACGCCTCGCCCGAGAGAAGAGGACCAGGCAGGGGTTACCGCAGCCCCGCCGAGAAGACGTCAAAGGAGTGGCGGGGCGGACGCCCCGGGCTCGCAGGAGGAAGATCAACTCGATTGGGGCACGAGCTTGCACCCACAATGGTATTTGAGGGGTGATGAAGTTGGTTTGGAGGATTATGTGGGGCAATGGGAGGTGGAAGGTTATAGGGCGGTAGGGGAAAGGGGGGAGGAGAGAAGAAGTTGGTGGGGGGATCTGGAAAGGCAGGTGCAAAGGGGTCGGGGGGCAAGAGGGCGGGGGAACTGTTGGCTGGGTGAGTCTGCTGACATGTTTTATCCCCGCAGTAGGAGCCCTCTAAGAAAAGAGATGAGGAGCATCGGTGTGGACGCCAGACCGCAGACGACAGGCGTGGAAAGAGGTGAGCAGGAAAGGGAATGGTCATCTGCATGGCAGAGAGGGGTCACAAGATGGGGGATGGGAAATGAAGGGTCTGGATTGCAAGGAATAAGGAAAGACGTTGGGGTACAGGCCATGGGAGCCTTGGGGGTTGAGAGGGGCAATTGCTCAGTGGAGGTCCAAATGGATAAGGTGGTGGAGCCATTGGTGCTCGAGGGGCAAGCTGGGAAAGAAAAGGAGTTGGAAGTGAAAGGAAAAGAGAAAAAACTGCCATACATGGGGATAACAAAACCGTTGGGGGCGCACTTGATGGCAGCAACCAGGGAGAAGATTCAGGCAGGGGAATTTGTAGATGTTTTTAAATTACTCCATAGGGAAGTGAGAGCTAAGGAGGGGTCTAAAGAAGAAGAGAGGGAACTGGCTTCGCGCCCAAGGGTCCCGGTAACTATTGAGAATTGGACGTCAGCATTTATCATTTATGCCAGTGTTTATTGTGAAAAATTCCCGGAGCGTTGTGTGGCCCTGCTTAAATATATGGACGTAATTAGGAAGGCTTTCACGAGTTTTGGGGGCTTTGCCTGGGTAAGGTATGATGAGGAATTCAGAGCGAGAATGGCGTAGGACAGTCAGGTGGTCTGGGGGGAGATAGACATGGATCTTTGGCTGCAATGGATGGCTCCAACGAGGCCTGCCCCGACATTGCACACAGCAAGTGGGCTGCCGGTGCCTTTCCGGCCCTTTCTTGGTCGCCCTGCTCAGGAGGGGGCAGGGGGAGGAGGCAGAGGGCAGTCCTCAGCAGCATGTTGGGCGTTTAATAAGGACGGCTGCACAAGGACCCTGTGTAGGTTTAAGCATGAGTGTAGCAAGTGTGGAGGAAAGCACCCTCTTACTCAGTGTTTCCAACAGGGAGACAGGGGGAGGGGGAGAGGTTCAGGTAGAGGGGTTGTGGGGAAAAGCTTCTACGCCAATTAAAGTGGGGGTGCTGCAGAAATGGTTACAATTTTATCCAGACAGGGAAGGGGCGAAGATTTTGAGTGAGGGGTTTAGTCAAGGTTTCAGATTAGGATACCAGGACCCAAGGGTGCGCCGGTGGGCTGAAAATCTGAAGTCAGCCAAAGAAAATGTAGAAGTGGTAAGACAAAAATTGAGCAAAGAAATTGCGGTGGGAAGGATTGTAGGGCCATTTGATGACCTGCCGGGTGACCTAGTTATATCCCCACTGGGGGTGGTGCCCAAGAAAGCTCCGGGGGAGTTTAGATTAATACACCATTTGTCATGGCCGGAGGGCATGCCAGTCAATGATTTCATTGCCCCGGAAGAATGTGGGGTTGTATATGCAAGTGTATATGCAAGTGTTGACCAGGCAGTGGAGCTGGTAAGGAAAGAAGGGCGAGGGGCCTTCATGGCCAAGTGTGACATCAAGGCGGCTTTCAGGTTATTGCCGGTGCACCCGGAGGATTTTTGGTGGTTAGGTTTGCAGTTTGAGGACCGCATATACATAGACAAAGTCCTGCCAATGGGGTGCGCAATTTCCTGTGCGCTGTTTGAACGATTCAGCTCCTTCTTACAGTGGGTTTTTTCATTTAACTCGGGTTGGGAGAGTGAAAATCTGGATGATTTTCTGTTCATTAGTGGTGCGGAAAGAGAAGGGGAGTGCAAGGGAATGCGACAGTTGTTTCAGGAGCTAATGGAGGAGTTGGGTGTGCCGTTAGCGGAAGACAAAACAGAAGGGCCTGCAGTGGTGTTGACATTTCTGGGAATTTAACTGGATTCAGTGGCCATGACCTCACGCTTACCGCACGACAAGGTGAGCAAACTGGTGGTGCTGCTGGAGAGAGCGGTAGGGGCCAAGAAAATGACGCTGGTTGACATGCAGAGATTGGTAGGGCATCTGAATTTTGCATGCAACGTGGTGGCCCCAGGATGGACGTTTTGTAGGAACATGGCAAGGGCTATGGTGGGAGCAAAGTGCCCACATCATCGGATAAGAGTATCGGGGGCAGTGAGGGAGGACTGCAGAATTTGGTTACGTTTTTTGGAGAATTTTAACAGGGTGTCAATGTGGTTGCAGGGAGACCCGGTGACATGGGAAGTACAGATATTTTCTGACGCAGCAGGAGCAGGAGGTTTCGGAGTATTTTGGGGGGGGGGAAATGGTGTGCGGAGAAATGGCCAGATCTGTGGTTGAAGGAGGGAAGGAGTATAGCATTCCTTGAATTTTTCCCATTGCTGGTGGCATTGGAGTTGTGGGGGAAGGATTTGCGGGATAGGAAAGTGAATTTCAATGTTGACAATGAATGCGTGGTCCATGTGGTAAACAGGCAGTCAGCAAGTGATCAGAGGGTGGCAAGACTCATGAGAGAGTTTGTGCTGCGCTGCATGGAATGGAATGTGGTGTTTAAGGCAACACATGTGCCATGGAAGGATAATGGCATCGCTGATGCATTATCTCGTTTTCAATGGTAGAGATTCCCTGGATTGGCTCCAGATGCGGATCAGGAGGGGCAGCAGATTCCGGAGGAGCTGTGGAGGATAGGAAGATGAGAGCGCTGGCTTTGGTGGAGGGTTCATTGTCAGGGGCGTCTAAGGAGTCATACAGGAGGGCCTGGGAGGATTTTATTGGGGGGGAGCACGTAGTTGGAAGGGTAGATGGGATGCGGAAGAGCGGATGAGGGATGATGTCATGAACTTCCTCCTGAGGTGCATGGACAGGGGCTGGTCAAGAGCAACTATAGCAGGGAAGTTAGCAGGAATTGCTTTCTACGGGAAATGGTTTTGGGGTTTCCAGCCGAGTGGGGGGGAAATGGCGAGTAGAATGTTGGAAGGATGGGCAAGGGAAAGTAAGAGGGACAGGAGTAGGCCGATATCGGCTGAATTGCTGCAGAGGTTGGTTAAGGCAGTAGGAGGAGTTTGCTGGTCGATATGGGAGGGGGAGCTTTTTGCGACCTGTTTTACGTGGTTATTCTTCGGGGCTTTTCGGGTTTCGGAGTTGGTGGGGGGAAAAGGGGGTCTGGGGGATTGCAGTGGGAGGATGTGCAAATTACAGAATCGGGTTTGGACATCAAGATTAATAAGTCTAAACAGACCAAAAGGGGAAGGGTTCTTGGGTTTTGTTGGGTCAGGGGAGCAAGGATTTATGCCCAGTGCAGACAGGCAGGTTGTGGAAGGAGCGGTGTGGGGGTAAGACAGGCTTGGTGTTTAAGCATGAGGATGGGACGCCGGTTTCAGCGGCACAAGTCTTGGGGGTATTGCGGAAGGCTTTGGTAGTGGTAGGAGAAAAGGGAGAGGATTTTGGTACACATTCATTCAGGATGGGCGCAGCATTGGAGGGTAATAGGTTGGGTTTCTCGGAGGATAAGGTGAAAAGTTTGGGGCGTTGGAGGTCTGGGAGATACAAGGGGTATGTCAGGGAGTTTCATAAAGGGGAATTTCGAAGGAAGGTGGCAGAAGTTAGTTGACAACAGGGTGTGGGGAGAATGTATTATGGTAGTAATTTTGTAATTTCTTTTTCAGATGCTGTGCGAAAGGAGGGGCAGTTGGCGCAAGTGTGGATTGTCGGCAATTCAATTGTTAAATGTGCTGGGAAAGAAGCGGATAAAAGGGTTGTGGGCAGGCAACTGGGGTGTAGCTATAAGGATGTGGTGGTAAGATGG
Source organism: Ambystoma mexicanum (assembly GCF_040938575.1). NCBI lineage: Eukaryota > Metazoa > Chordata > Amphibia > Caudata > Ambystomatidae > Ambystoma > Ambystoma mexicanum. The sequence goes on along the minus strand of NC_090925.1, from coordinate 348,721,326 downwards.
CACAGGTTAGGGGGCCTGCACTGGGACCAGTTGCTGCCTATGTTGGCAGGGTTGCGGGAACGCTACGGGGCGCCAGAGGTGTTGATTATTCATGCTGGGGAGAATGACCTGCTAAGGGATATGGGGGTGGCTCTGCTAAGGAAAATGAAAAGGCATTTAATCTGGGTGCGGGAAATGTGGCCTCAAGCGGAGGTGTTGTGGACTAAGTTGTTGCCGCGCAGAGTGTGGAGGGGAGCGAGGAGCGAGGGAGCGATAGAGCGGGCTAGAAAAGGGATCAACAGAGAAATGGTGAAGTTTTGTGCCTCTGTGGCGGTGCAAGTGATGGAACATAAGGAAATAGTGTATGAGGGCTTCATGATCTTTAGGGAGGATGGTGAACACTTTTCGATTTATGGAAACAATCATTATCTGGCGGACCTGGGCTCTTGGCTGGGAGATTGGTCAAAGAGTTGGAAGTAAAGTGGTGGGGGCGCAGAAAGAACACCTCGGGGGAGGGTTTTTCTGGTGCCGGGGGCATGGCCCCTTTTGATGTGGGGGGAGGGAAGCACAATGGGGGAATGACACGGGAAAGGATGGGGTGGTGCTGTTTGCACAAGCGGGCCACCCCGGGGGAACAGGTATTGAGCCTGGAGGGGCATGGCCCCAGGGAGAAAGTGGGACGCCTGGAAAAGGGGTAAGGAGACGGTAGGGTCCAGGGGACAGTTAGGGAGGAAATGGCGTTATTTAATTATTTAATTGTTGGGGGAAAATGAAAAATGTGTAATTAGTTAATTGGTTGTTTAAATATTTCGTTAGTCTGTAAGGCCATGGAGCCAGGTAAGCGTTTAATTGTAAGCTTTGGCCTGTCACATTAAAGAGACCTTTTCCACTTTTAAATGAGTCTGGGTTTTTGTGCAGTAAGCCAAAAGGGGTGACCCGGGGGAACGCAAAGCGTTTCCCCCGGGGAGGTTTTTGGCGCTGCACACGGCCAGCGAGTGGCCGTGGGGGCAGAGCGCCTCTCCGGGGTATTTAAGGGGCCAGGGAAGGTTCGGGAGGCAGGTGACGGTTGGACTTGGCGATTGTCCCGCCCTCCAACCCCTTCATTTTGGTTTAGGTCTGGGGTCTGGTTTATTAAAGGAGGGGGGACCATTGTATTTTGGTTATGCAGGGGTTTTTTTTACGTCCCATGTCAAGTTTTTAGGGTTTTTTTTGGTGTCTGTTAAGGGGCGATTGGGTGGTAGTTTTGTGTGACAGGTCGGGGCATTAGTGAAGTTGTGATGTAAAAATGTCTGTTGCTGATGTGGCAGGTCAGACTGGCTGCAGGTCATAGGAAGGGGGAGATTGGTGTAGAGGGGAGACTGAGGAGTATTGAAGTGGTTCTGGGCTCCGGGGGCATGGCCCCTTTTGATGTGGGGGGAGGGAAGCACAATGGGGGAATGACACGGGAAAGGATGGGGTGGTGCTGTTTGCACAAGCGGGCCACCCCGGGGGAACAGGTATTGAGCCTGGAGGGGCAAGGCCCCAGGGAGAAAGCGGGACGCCTGGAAAAGGGGTAAGGAGACGATAGGGTCCAAGGGACAGTTAGGGAGGAAATGGCTTTATTTAATTATTTAATTGTTGGGGGGAAATGAAAAATGTGTAATTAGTTAATTGGTTGTTTCAATATTTCGTTAGTCTGTAAGGCCATGGAGCCAGGTAAGCGTTTAATTGTAAGCTTTGGCCTGTCACATTAAGCAACCTTTTCCACCTTTAAAGGAGTCTGGGTTTTTGTGCAGTAAGCCAAAACGCCTGGGGTTCCATTACTCATTTTTTTGTCCCCGTAACTACGATAAGTGAGTCCTTTAACTTGAGCAACATCTCAGTGTATTCTGACTTTGAAGGTCCAGGCCAAGATGGGGACCAGGTACAGGGAACCATACCGTGGGGGGTCGAAGAAAGTTGAACAAAAGTTGGTATTGGCAAATGTCACACCTTGCTTGAATCGTCATTAATGGAAGGGAGGGAAGGGTTGAATCAAGTTGCCCTGAGAACCCAGAGCTTGAATGTTGTTTCCAATATTCAGGACCTTGGAGGAAAAAAAAAGGAATTGACTTCAAAGCCATCACAAAAGGTTTTCCGCAAATGTTCAGTAGCACTTAGCCCCCAATATCAGCCCCTAAAACGGGGGTCAACCCTGGCACAAAAGCGAAAGAATTTAGGCCGTGGTGTAAGTAAGGGAAACCACAAAGTGAAATTTGAAGAGGAGCAACATTATGTTTTTTGTGGGGCGTGTGTTTGAAGAGTATGACAATAACCCCTTAAATCGTCAGCACATCTTGTCTGTGTTCTCTGATGGGCCACGTTTAAGGTTAATTAACTCTAAAGACATCAAACAGGTGTTTTTTGTCTATGAAGACAGTTTGAATGTTGTAAAGGTGTACCTATAATCAAACACAGTTAATAATGAAATTCTTGCTGAGGGTAAAGCCTTGTCGTCAATGGGGTATGAGATTTTTAAAAAATGTAGTGGTATCATTATCCACCCCCGACAGAGACTGCATGAGTGATAATCATACTCAATGACTGACAATTAACCTCTGTAATAAACCGACCCATGGCCCCCAGAAGTTACAGTTTAATAAGGTGGATGGAGAGAGAGAAGCTAAATATGACTGGGTTAGGATTGTGAACTCATTGCATGGGGAATCAACCAGGTCAGACCCTAGGCATGATTGTCTTAACATCGATGATGTCTTGGAACTCTAGGGATGTTGCTAATATATCTAGACATAAAGAGGAATTGAGAGCATTCTCTATTGTTAGCCTTCAGGAAACACTTAAGTGCGACTCACCTATTATGGACGGTAACAAGGTTTTTGCAATCAAGGCTGAACGGGGAGAAAGAGGCCGCCCATATGGCGGGCTGCTGACAGCCATTAAACACAACCAAGGAATTGAGGGTACATTAATGAATTCAACAAGAAAGGACATGCTGATCATGCTACTGTTCTGGAAGCCATCGGCATCTGATAAGTATTCAAAGGGCCTCATTACAAGTCTCGCGCTAACCCTGCCGGTGCTATCGGCGGGTTGCCGACCGACTTGTAAGATTTACCGGTGGCTGGCTTGCTGGTAACACCGGGGAATAACAACCCAGGCGCTCCGGAAAGTCAGGCGCCGGAAAATTGTAATTCACCATTCCCATTGAGTACCTAGCACTCAATGCGAATGGGGAACATGGAAGCACCAGCACCATTAATAATGGTGCCGGTGCTTCGGTTATGCCTTGCTTATCATGGCTGATGTGTCCGGCAGGGTCTGCCCTGCCAGGCACAGCGGCTCCGGTAAGCAAACCTGTAGCGTACCATTCCGGAAACAACGGTGCCGGTATGCTTACCAGCACTGTTGTTTCCGGACCGGCACACTTGTAATGAGGCCCAAAGTGTCTTATATTTAATGTGTATTTCAATCCCGAACATGTAACTCTGGAGGACTTTTTGCTGGATTTCTCCTACTCCATGCTTGGAGAAACTCCAGAGGAAGGCGCATATGTTATAGTTGTGGGAGATTTCAACTCTAAATGTCTCGATTGGTCATAGTATCAAAAACAAGGCAGTTTGGATGTTTCAACTAAAAAGCTCCACAATGGAAGCCTGATTTGTCAAGTACCATTGACATGGGACTTGGTCCCACTGAATGGAGTTTTGCAGCCGGATATTCATCCTAAATTCTTGTGGCATAATTCTCTCTGGCGTTCGACTATAGACTATGGGCCTCATTACGAGTTTGCAGGTAGCCATGCCCTTAACAAGGGCATTGCAACTTCCAAACTCGGTCCGGGTCCTGCTAAAGGGGACTTAGCGGTCCATTCTGACCTTGGAGGGCCTGGTAAATCCCTTCGAGGGACCCCATAGGGCTCAATGGGAATGGGGAGGATGCTAACAACGGGCCAATTAATTACAGGCCCGTTGTTAGCATCCTGGTCTGCTAGCGTGTCCCGCTAAGGATGCCTGATCTGACCAGACGTCCTCAGCGGGACCCGCTGCAGATCTCATAATGTGGCGGCCCGGAATGAACGGGCCGGTCCCTTACTGGCACCGTTCATTCAGCGGCCGCCACACACCTAATGAGACCCAATGTTTTTGTGTCCTCAGAGTTGCAGGGAAGGGGTGGCTCCTTGGAGGTATGGCGTACCCAGTTAATCGATCACTCAATGTTAGTGTTTGAGTTCCCAGCTCTGTGGTCTTGTTATGCTGGCCCAGAGGAGCTGACATTAACAGTTAATCCAAGGGACCAAAGTGTGCGCTGGGAACATAGATTTGCACGAAAATGTAATGGGATAATGGAGACGAGGCTCCAGGAGAGTCTCCCCTGACTATGTAACCCTAATAGTTTTGGACCCATTGTCCAATTAACACTGGGAGTTTTATGCTCTTCGAGGTCACTGGCAAAAGGCACCTGTTCGGGCGCCTATGTTCACGCATTTGATAGTGCAGTAATGCTACGCAAGAAAGAGCTGAGGTTCATCAGGGGTCTAAATAAAAATAGCCAGTCATTCCTCGCTGACATTCATAGGTATATTTTGTTCCGATGTCACAGCAATTATCCCAACCTGACTTTGCATGGAATCTTCTCGAAGATGCAGACTTCCTAGCTGCCAGAGTAGGAGCAGCTCTTTGCATTTTGAACTGGATGTGGGCTTGGTATGAAAAGTGTTTTGCAACCAATGTTTGTTTTTTGCTGCATCAACTAAAAAAGGCCTTTTTGCTAATCTCGTGAAGTAGGCCCAAATCAAACAAAGCTTGTCAAGGCTGTGTGGAAAAGAAATTAACCAATGCTTACTGGACTGGTGATGTTCCTTTCCAGCTGCAGAGTCGGCTCAATGTTGAATCTTCAATCAACTGAAATGCTGTCCTTGTTTCCCAAGCACAGGAATGCAAATGAAAACTGCACAATTCTTCTCGCAGTTGTGGCAACGTCTTCACGATGGAGGAAGGTGTGCTTAGCTGCTGCAGGTCATGACACATGCTGTGCCATGATGTTTTTGTCTTCAAGGTGCTGTGCTCAGTCTGAGGTTGTGCTTTACATCACTTGTCTGGTCTGGGGATGCTCATGTATGGTTGGTAGGTGCAGTTGTCGAGGAGTCTGCTGAGACTGCACTGCCTTGCTACCGCCAGCGGTGGAGCGACTGGTAGGCAGGAGGCAGGAGTATGTGGAGTGTGCACACATTGTGTGTCTAGGAGAAGTGCAAAATACAAAATGTAAGTTGTCTGCATTTGACATTGTTTTGCTGCTATGTCATTGCAGAACACTTGCTTCCTGCATGGATTTCTACACTATTCTAAAACACTTCTTTCTAGTTCTTTTCCTTTTAGGTTTTCTAGGGTTATATGCTGATTTTCTTGTTAGGGTGTGTATATTCACTTTGAGTATTTTATTTATGTAAGTATTAAGCAATCATTTAATCACTGATTTTATGAATATGTAATAATATGTATCATTTGATAACAAAATGTTTGTGAAAGGTTTACATTTTTAAAACCAAAACACAATAAAATATTAATTTAAAAAAGCATTGTCTTCTGATTCTGTTAAAGCTGCTTCTGAACATGCTGGGGGGCTTCCCCAAGATCACACATATTGTTTTTGTAGATTTTTCTAACTTCCTGGCTTAGCAATTAGAGATGTTTCACACACTGGGCCTCATAAGTATGGGGGTGCAGGAAAAGTGGTAGTAAATGTGGTGGTCATTTTATTACCACCACTTTTCCTGCACCGCCAAACTACAAGTTTGCTGGTGGAGGTTGACTGATTTACCTCCAGCCAAAAGCTGGAGATAAGTCGGGTCCTCACTAGCAAAAAACAGCTGGTATTAATGGCACCAGTAGCACTGGTGCCGGTAATACCGGCAATCCCCCTCATGGAGTCGCTCCATGGAATTGGGAATGACTTCCGTTGCCGGCATCTGTAATACCGGGATATCAGGAGCTAGTAATGGAAGGTCCGTTTGCCGGTATCCCCCCGGAATTATTGGCAGGATACCGGCAAACCTGTAATGGCCCTGTATTGTCTATCAACTGCTGTATTTGCAAACATTGACTCTCTGTTAACACACATCAGATGTTGTATAGGTCTTTCCAATTACATTTTTGCACATTACTGGCTAGGTAAATTTTCAACGTCCTACTTGTCTCATAGGGATGAATGGTTACCTTAACTGTTAATCACATTCATGGCTGCGTTCTGTGAATATTATACAGTGCCAGATTCAAATGGCCAAACGAGGCCTGTACCCTTACCTCCACTTGTCTGTGTACATAGCAATATTTACTGAGAGCTCTTTTGGGTGGTTTTAAGAATGGCTAGAGTCTGCGTTGGTAGCAGATGATGTTGTTTACAGTCTCCCCTTGACTCGAACTCATAAAGAAATTATCATTACCGTTTAAATGCATCTTCATACTGTTAACAGTGGCGGATAGCTTCACTGTCGCATAACAGAGCACTAGACCTTACACTCAGCTAAGCTGGGAGCCGGGGGAAGCCCCCCCTTAAACTCAGAGCTCGAGATGGCCGGGGTGATCCTAAAGGGACAGGCAACAATTTGGCACCCAACATGGCGCTGGAGGGCTCCCTGACCTGTCACTAAGTCACAATCGATACATGTGCCTTGCCTTGGCCAAGGGGGGCATGGTTCAGTTTAATTAAATACGACTTTTCCTGCTGCTTATGTTTTTGTATTTTCAGGAAGGCCTTCTCCATCATTAAAAAGACATTTAGATAAGGAGCCAAGAGAGTGCATACTTATCTCCGCCAGGAAAGCACTGTTCAAACAGATCTCCCGTGCAGAGAGCCACGAAAGTTCGTAACATGTGGGTGCATTGCAATAGATTTATTAGGAACAAACACCTGATTGAACTGTACACCATTAGTGCTTCGAAAAAGTGCACAGATGCAGGTTATCCTTCTGAAGGTGCGACAGAACGGGTCCTTGAGATTATGGTTGATGGGACCTTCTATTCATTTCCAGATTCAAAATAAATTCCCTTATTATGCATTAACCAGGGGAACTCCTGGTTGTATGCATATAAAATATAAAGGGCCAATCAGGTTTTTTGTATCTGGGTGCCACAGCTGAGAACGTAGATCTCTTTACCTAGAGAGGTACTGTATGCAGATATGAAAACACCCTCAGTGAAAAGCAGAGGCAACTTCAGGTGCTTAGCATATTGTGCACATCAGGCTGGGATTACCTATGTGCCTAATTACTGAGCCAGAACTTTGGCTGCCAAGAGAAAGGTATGTAATTTGGTTCCCAAATGGGCTGCAATGCCCTGCAGGTAATGCTAGGCATGGCCATTTAGTTGAGGCGCCTTGAAGCTATGAAGAAAGGCTAGGGTTTCACCCCATCAACGTTAACTAGGTCAATAGATGATAGAGCTTATCTTCTCTTAAAATATCAATATGACAAACTGCGCAGGTGGACACTGAAACAGAAAGCAGAAGTCCAACCGCATGATACTAGGCAATCAGCTCAGAATCAGGAGAGAGCTTATGAGTCCATTCAAGTTGACTTAGGCTTACAGACATCATCATCATGTCATGTAACAAAGTTCCCCCTCCCAAATGGTTCACATGCGAGTTGGCTTGTGTGCAAGGTGCGGTATCTAGAATTGGTTCATTGATGATTAAAGAGTCCACAAAACAACAAGTGTTAGAAAAATCCCAAAAGCAAACACCAGCAGGCTCCTCCTCTGTGAAAACAGAGGGTGTGAAATATCCTCTGCTTTACTTGAAAGGGTTCCCCAAGAGAATGCCTAAGACATTCTTTGATGGTTGGCCAAATACACATCCAAATATTGATTAAGTGCAATAAAATGTCACCCAGATAAGGCGAGAGAACGCCTCCCTTGAATCAGACTGAGGTGCTGTGAAATAAACCTTCTCTGTAAGACGTGATGGGCTTAGACCACAGCTAATCCCTTTCCTGGGGGTAAAGCATTAAACGTGTAATGACCGTGAGCATAGCATAGTGAAGTAGGATTTCACGCAAACACAAACAAATGCAGAGCAAAAATCATGTGTGTGCTTTTGCTTAAGCCCAGCGCCAGCAGCTGTAACCAAGTATAAAACACCCCTATATTAGACACATATAATATGTGCACATAAGAGTGAAAGAATACAAAGGTGCTCTCCTTTTAATGTATGTCAGTGTGACTTGATGGCCATCTGTGTAGCATGCATCACACTCTTTTCTTCAAGCACTTCATTCTACTAGGCCTTGCAAAGCCAATGCCAGTTTACTTATATGAGGGGAATTCTGACATGAATTGGTATTTGACCTTTTGCTCCTTCTTCCCAGCAGGGCAGAATGGGTGAAATTCCAGGACAGAATCTTTCTTCCTTGGGCATCTCATGTCTGCGGTCATCGGTGAGAATTGAGGTGCAAACTTCAAATAGTATTCAGCTAGCCCCAGAAGAGATCAAAACTCATTTTTATTCTTTGGGGCATGTGCATATAGTGTTTCCCATTTATTCATCTTGATCTGTCATTGTATCTTTTTAATTTGACTCCTGCCGCTTGTAGAGATTCTCAAACCTCTGTCAGCGCTTCATCAGGCATTTTCTCATCTATAGCATATATCAGGATGTCATACTGGAAGTATGAAACCTTTCCTACTTTGTTGGATTTTTGGGACCATCACCTGTTGAAAGACTGACACGGCATATGATGAGCCAAATGTTTCTCCAGTATACTGAAAGGTTCCAAACAGTGTAATTAAAGCCATCACAGGCCTTGACTGCATGTCTAGTCAAATCTGATACTATGCATCTCGCATGTCCAATTGACAGAGGATTCACACTCTTTTCATCATGACTATGAAGTCGTTTATGGTAGGTAAGGTGAAACTGTCGATGATCACTGCACAAGTTGATGATTGATTGTGTTATTTTTTATTAAAACCACTGGGCTCAGCCACTCCAATGACTCCACTGGTTCTGTGGTACCCTTGTTCTGCATTTTCTGTATTTGTTCTTCAAGTGCACAACATTAAGTAGCCGATAAATTGCGAAATGTATGCATTAACGGAACTGCTCCAGGTCTAATTTATATTATGTGCACATAATCCTTAATGCACCCTAGAGAATCAGAGAGCAGTTCTGGATAGTCTTTTTTAGAGAAGGAATACTCTTGTTGGTCTACTGATAGTACTTGATTGATGGCACTGGGGTGCAACTTATTTTCTATTTTTCCTGTTCATCCCATCCTACAACCGCTGTTTCATTTCTTTGAGAAATATATCTTTGTTCTGACTATTTTCCCCTGGAATTTCAAGCAACCGTCGATGTATCTCAGCAGCGGAATGCTGGTCACTCTACATTCTTCTGGATGTTCTCTCGATTATGCACCTCATCCTGAGTTGGGTGGTATCCTGGCGCTAATTTCGCCGGGATACCGGCCAACGCTATTAGCGTTACTGCAACTCGGTCCGGCGCAATTTGCGCCGGATCCCGAGTTGTGGTGGGGCGGTAAATCCCCATTGCCATTGGGTTCTTGGCGCTATTAGGTAAAACTCCCACTTTCCGCACAACTCAAGATTGGGCAGAGCGGTAAATGTAGCGGTAATTCCATTACTCAGGATGAGGCCCTATGACTTTATGTTGTTTGCCATTGCATTACGTATGACCATGGGCAGTATGGTTAGATATGAACGAGAGTTGGCCAGGCCTCTCATCTCCTCCGCAGCTGCCTGGATTATACAATGTGGTTTTTCTTTTCTGCACTTGCCATGTTCACAATCAGTATCATTTGCTTCATCTTCCAATGACTCCTCATCGGTTCTGACTGCTCCTAATGCTGCATGTGTCAGCAAAGCGTTTATGCATTATCTTTTTCTGTCTGGACACATCCTGCTGTTTCTAGCTGCCTGATGCTGTTCCACTGATGACATCCCAGAATGTCTCTTTTCTTTTCCAGTCCTTCCTTATTGTGATTTTGATGCCTCGGCTCTTCTTGGCTTCTCCTTACTTGTGCTGTTGTACTTCGCTGGCAAGAGCGTTTCCTGCCATTTCTATCTGTTTTTGTGATGTTTCTGCAGGCACCCTAAATATATGAATCAGTTTGTCCAGCGTGAGTTCTTTTTCATGTATACATTTGTCTTGGATTTTCTTAGTTTTGGTGTATACCATTAACAGATCTCAAATCATGCTCTCAGTGTTGTTCCCAAATTCACACATGTCCGCCATATCATGCATTCTGCTGATATAATGTCCTACTGATTCCGCATCACTCACATGTCATTGAGCTGCTCATTGCATCTTGTGTATTCATAAATTCTTTCTGTGTCAGTCTTCGGAGTGTCGAAGGTCCCGCCTCATTACCAATTATGTCATGTCCTATAGTATTGATGAGGCATATACTTGATGAGGATAGATATGCAATGCTTTATATAAACATATTGGCAGATCGTTATACAATTATACATGTTTCTGAGGAGTAGTGAGAACGCAGAGCTTCTATATCTTCTGCTCCTTTCATAATGTGTTCTCTTGGGAGCGGGCTCTTCTCGCTCCCTCTCCCTCACGTCTTCTCGCAGTATTTCATCTCCACAGCCAGCTCCACAGCCAGCTCCACAGCCAGCTCATACTTCATATTTCCGTTATAATGGGAGACAAACCAGTCAGCAAAGTTCTGTTGGTGATCTTAGGGTGCTTAGCAACCACTCAGCAGTTACTAAACACGTACCTTTTCTGCCCAGGCGGTATGCGTCGCATCTCAGAGTAGCTCCAAGTTAATTTACTTGCACTTGAGACTGGAATGGCACATGGAGGAAAGAGTCTCAGACTTGTGGAAAGCACTTCACAGATTTGCTTTGGCTGGATGGAGTGAAGGTCAGAGTGGCCACTCCATTGTTCCTCTTGCAGTGACACCAGGAACTGGCTTAGTTGGATTACTTTGGGGAGTAGCTTAATTTTTCCACGATAGATGCCAAGTTCTCTCGATCTTTTAAGAGGCATTTTACAGTACGTTTGAGTGGGTTCCATGTGTTCTGTATTAAGCTGGGTCTTTTGTCTTTCACTACCTCGCTAACACCCTTGAGACAATCCATTAGATAGAGTCCTGTACTCTGTCTTCAGGATTAGGAAGGGTCATAGAAATGTAGCTGCGTCCCCTCCCAAGAACTCATGACCTAGAATACACCGCCAGAGTAAAATATGTTTCAAATACCATGAGCTGTTAAGATTTACAGAATGTTTAAGTTTGGCCACAGTCAATCCATCGTAATCTTTGATGTGCTTTTGCAGAAAACTATTTCAGACTGTTAACACTTGATACTAGCTGGAGGTAAATGAACACAGGTGCCATAAATTAAGCCACAGGTCATCCCAATCCACTCAAGAGGGCTGCATAAGGCATACCCCTTCCCCACACACTGTTTCCAACACCATGCTGCCAATAGCCATTTTGAGCTGGGACATGCAGCTGCACATGCTGCTCCTGGATGCAGAGATGCAGCACAACCAGGCCAGTGTACAGGGAGTACAGGTAGGAGGAGGAGGAGGAGGAGGAGGAGGAGGAGGAGGAGGAGAGCCCAACCAAGGCATGCACCCATCCCCAGGGTCAGGCCCTCACCCTGGACCCTCACTGACACCCAGCTGGTGACCCTGTACTGCCTGAACAGGGAGACCATTACAGGAGGACACAGGGAGCAGGATAGACATCTGCACAGCTGTGCCCCCACGGCACAAGCTAGTGTCAGTACTGCAATTCCTTGGTACTTGCACCTTCCAGCACGCTGTAACCATGATGCAGGGCATTGCACAGCCCACATTCTGTGCAGTACTGGCTCAGGTGCTGGATGCCCTCCTGCGGTATGTGCAACACCACATCGCACTGCCCACCACCGCACCCCAGGTCAATACCATGAAGGCGATGTTCTATGCCGTAACCCAACTGCCCAATGTAATAGCAGCCCTGGACTGCACCCATGTCGCGTTGGTGGACCCCCAGGCCCACAAAGCAGTGTACAGAAATCGCAAGCACTACCACTCGCTCAATGTGCAGGTGACCTGCAACCCCATCCTCATCATCACCCACTGCTGTGCCTGCTACCCAGGTTTCACCCACGACTCCATGGTACTGTGGAACAGCACACTGCCGGGATACATTGAGAGGCACAGAGGACAACAGACCTGGATGGTGGGTGAGTAAATCTGCCTGCACGCATGTACTGTGAAGCACCTGACCAAATCGGGGGGGTGGGGTCTTTGAGTAATGACACAAAGCATAGCATGACAAGTAAATGCAAATGTAGTGCCTGGCCAGCCCCTGCACCAATGTCAGAGTACGCCCAGGGAGCAGGCACATGTCGGACACACCTGGATGGACATGCTGATGAACACATACAGCAGCAATCCAAACCACACACATGTATTTATTTTTGTTTATGTATTTTAATTTTTATTAAGCGCTACACTCCCATGGGTCTAAGGGCGTGACTACAGGTACCACAATGCATCATGCAGGATCCAAAGCAATACCAAACAAATGGTAACATTGCATCACACAACTGCAGCCCTGCCAGTGCCACAGCTATGTACCCACATATACCCACGCCACAATGCTGCACCACTGCCCCAGAACAGTAGGGAAGGCCGATGGAAACCCAGCATGTCACATGCAAGAGAGCCATACACAGCCACAAGACCACCTACAGGAACACATGTCACCAACAGACACATCACAAAACATCTGCTGCACTGTAACAGGGTGCATGTGATGCCAAAAGAATGCACGATACCAGTGACACAGCATGCACAGACATTGTAGAGGCACATGTCTTGTGATGAAGGCCCATATGCATCCATATGATGTCCTTTGCCCTGATAGAATATGTAAGTCCACCCCCACTCATCTCACAGTGACTAATGATTGTGCCTCTCCCCATGCAGGTGACTCAGATATCCGGAGCTGGCCTGGCTGATGATCCCTGTTCATGATCCGCTAACACTTCACGACATAGCATACAACCATGCACACAGCAGGACCTGTGTGTGCATTGGGCACACCTTTGGACTCCTGAGGGCACGTTTTCACTGTCTAGATCGTACAGGCAGAGACTTTATGTACGCTCCAGAAAAAGTCAGGAAAATAGTGCTTGTGTGTGCTATGCTACATAACATCTGTATAAAGAGGAATGTACCCCTACCCCCTGATGTGGACATGCCACCCCCAGATGATGATGACACAGTGCCTGAGGCAGGTCACACAGCAGGCAACGTCAGAGATGACGTGGGGGATGGGAGACTGTTTCACCAGGCACTCATTGAACAGTTTTAATGAAGTGATGTGCCCCAACGATCCCCCTCCCTTCACCCACCACCAACTCCCCAGCACCATATCCCCCCTCCCTCCACCAACCACCAACTCTACAGCACACTATCCTGCCTCCCTCCACCCACCACCAACTCCCCAGCACACTATCCCCCCACCTACCACCAACACCCCAACATGTCCACTGGGGACAGGAGTCGTGTCAAGGTCCCTTCCGCGGCATCTTCTCCCTCAGGGCTTCCCCCAGTGACTTTTCCCCCAAATTGGGTTGTGACCGGCACCTAGGTGGGCTGGGCTGGGCGTAGGGGGTGGCAGAACTGGAGGGTATTGACCCTGGCCCCGGATGTGTTGCTGGGTGAGTTTGTTGCTCTCCCGGGTGGCCTCTGCAAAGGCCGAGATCCCTTCAGTCATCTCCCTGGCTCACTGCCCATACACTGTCAGGGCAGCAGTACTGGCAGACACCACTGCCCGGCTCCAATGGCCTCCATCTCCCTTTGCCGCCTCTCCATTTCTCCCAGACTCTGTAGTATGGCTTGGCTTGATGGTGTATGTTGGATGGGACTGGGGCTGTGCAGAGGCACAGAGCTGAAGGCCGGAGAGCCATATGACGGTGCGTCCTGATCCAGCTCAGGTGTTTCGACATGCTGGCGGAAGTGAGGGTATCTGGGGAGTGTGGCCCTTCTGCAGGCTGTGTCACTGAACTGATGTCCCCCTATGTCTCTATGGTGGATCTGCCAGGAGTTTTGTCCTCTTTGAATGACACTGCAGCTCTGGGAGTGCGTGCAGTGGCCTTGGAGGTGCTCCTGGTGGCTTGTGGTGTTGGTTCAGGTCCTGCAGTGTCACCTGCAGGCGTGGCCTTGTGGGTCAAGTTGTTTCACGCTGGTCCATGCGTCTAGGCATAGCTTGTGTGTGCCTTTGTGGGGTGGTGGTGGTTGTGGCTGACCTTGAGGGCCTGCAGGTGCCACTTCCAGATGGCCCTGCCACCTCATCCTCCTCCGATTCCTATGGTGACTGGTGTGTGCATGTAGGGGACATGGAAAATTTGGTCAGGCATGGGTTCACCACATGTGTTGGCAAGCAAGACACATTTACGTTGGTACAGAGTGGGGCACCACACATTTGGGCAGATGGGCATGGTTGATCAGGGGACATTGCATGTGGGCAGAGCACTGTGGGGACGGTTGCTGCAATGTGTGTTTGTGACAAAAGGCCAGGTGGCCTTTGGCCTGTGTGTGCGGAGGGAAGGGTGTCCATGCTGGGGCAGTTGATGTATAGAATGCATGCTTGTGGCCCTTTATGCCCTCACATCCCCTCCCCTGGTGGCACACACTGTGTGGGTGTGGTGGCTATGTCTATGGCAATGGCATCGCTCCATGGGGGGCTACTGTGCAGCCAGCAGTGTTGTGCTTCAGTGTACCGTGATTGGCTAGCTGCACCCATGTCAGTGTGGGGGGGACATGTACTTCCATGTGGCTCGACTGCCATATCAACATGGGGCTGGCCAACTGGGCCCTCAACATGTTGGTGTGACTGCTGCATGGAGGCATGGTTTCTTATGCACCACAATCCCCGCTGGCACAGGGCACAACAGCAGGGGTGTGGTGTGCATGGCACTTAGATAGGTCAGTTGCCACCCCTTCATACTGCTGTCACGCTCTGGGTGCCCTTCGTGCCCTGCCCCATGGCTGCTGTGAAGGGTGGCTGATGTGGCACCCCGTCACTTCACCCTGATTGGCCGGCCCAACTGCTGCGTCCGCTGACATGGATCCCTGTCAACGGGGGTAGTCTTATGCTAGGCTGCCGTTTGTGCATGGACTTGTGCTGGGGGGGGTCGACTCACCTGCTGCCTCCTGTGGTGTTCCTCAAGGGTCATCCTTTTGACCACTACTCTTCAACATTTACATGACCCCAGTCATGAAACTCATCAAGGAACACAGACTCACATGCTACAACCATACAGATGATACTCAAATCATCTACAAAATCGATACCAACAAGAATACGGAACAAATCTTTACCAACTGCTTCACACAAATCAACACATGGATGACCAGAAAACACCCTTAACCCAGGCAAACCTGAAGTCATGAACACACACATCAACCTCCCTATACAACAACACATACCAGGCCCAACTGAAATGGGAGCCAGACCGGGAGACTCCAAAGTAGTTACAAATCTCTGAATGTTGATGCACAACAATCTAACACTGAAATCTGAAGTCAACCCAGTAGTAAAGAAATGCTTCTTCTACCTATGCACTATCAAGCGGGTACTATCCTTTCTCACCTTCCCACACAGAATACTTGCCATCATCTCCCTCGTCATGTCAAGAATAGATCGTGCCAACAGTATCTACCTTGGAATACCAGATTACCTCACCAAAAAACTGCAACTGATACAGAGTGCAGCAGAAAAAGACCTCCTAGGACTCACAAAGAGAGAACAAATCACACAAGAACTAACATCCACACACTGGTTTCCGTTCAAGAAGAGGATATGTTTCCAAACACTATCTATTGTTCACAGAGCAACTCATGGCCAAGGAGCATAATTCCTAAAAGAAAAAATCACCATCTAGAGACCGAAAAGAACCCAGAGGTTTAGCACGTCTTGAACACAAAACATTATTCGAAAATTTAAAAAGGTGGATCAGCCTTTTCAACCATCTCAGTGGAAGTCTGTAACTCTCTCCCAAAGGGAATACCCACAATGAAGGAAAACCTGCCCTTCAGGAAAGCACTAAAACCTTGGCTCTTTCATCTACCAATCTAACTCACCACAGCATACCCAATGGTCAAAGAGAACAACACAGCTTTAATGGTCTGACTGGTGAGGAAAACAGACACTGGCAAGTGGCGGCTGCTTATTTAGGGTGGGGGTCCCTGGGGAGGGGGGCAATTCAATAAATAATTATAGCTGCAGGCAGCGTCGGTGTGAAATGGCACATGCCCGTCTGCCTGTGACATTTCGCACCGTTTTCTCTTTTAAGATCCTGCGCTCATTTGGTTCTTGTGTAATGTAGCGCCACGTGTTTCACTGAGTGTGGTTGGGGTGGAGTAGGCAGCGGGTGCACAAGGGCCTGAGCGCCAAGGTGCCGCAGTAGTAGGGCCCGGCTGGGCCATGGTTGGCTTGGCTTCCTTCTGTGCATCAGTGCACGCTGCAGACAATACGAATGATGACCGTGTACATAGAGAGTAAACGTTCCACCACTACCAGCGTGACTCGTGCCCACGGATTCATCTCTCCACTCTTACCTGTTAGCAGCAGATTGCATTCTGGGGCTTGTAGGCCACGTGCAGAACTACAAGTCCAGCTTGCAAAGCTCAGGGCCAAATGACAGAGGTTTCCTGCATTTAGGCCAGAGGGTGGCTCTTTAAACAGCTCAGTGTTGCCTCGAGCGCCTGCTGCAGTGATCTGTGTGAGACCTGACATGGATATACAAAATGGCAATAGTGTTATTGTGAGTTTTACGGTGGGCGTTGGGGAGCACATCATGGTTCCCTGTGGTCCGCGGAACAGAGGGCCATATATGGTCACAGGACACACGGCCTGGGAAAGGGCAGGCCAACTAGGGTGCACTGTGCACTAGCCCACACAGCTAGTCGTATATGCGCACATGGGTGCTGTGGTGCCAAGGGTTTACCCGAACAAGAACTTGAGGGCGCAAGGTATTTTCAGCTTTCAGGGCACACACTTTCCACTTTATGTACTTTTTCTTTCCAAAGATCATATCAGCTACGATATGGCATTAGAAAGGACGGGTGCTGCTCACCCTGATATGTTGCCCCTCTTGTAAGTGGGTGCTCATGAGTTGGGCAACGTGGATGCCGTGGGCTGCCCAGTTGGCACTGTGTGGGCAACGTACCCATGTGAGGGAAATCCAGGGGCATGGGCAGGAGAGCTGTATTGCGCATGCACACTGTACCCATTGACTGTCAACACACTGCGTGTTGTTGTTACCGCTATTTACACAATCTGTTGTACAGTGTTGTTTTGTAACTCCTTCAGCTGTTGAACTGCTACATCAACCGCGGGGGCACTTGCTCATCTCATGCTGTGGAGTGCAGAATGCACACTTTATTTCTCCTGTTCCACTTGCAACTCTGCGCTCGTCTTCCAGAGAGAAGGCAACCCCAAGGGCTTTATAGAGGCAAACCTAGGAGGTGGGCCCGCTTTACCCATGATTTCATTATATTTCAGAAACTTCCTCGGTGCAGCTGTCTCGCGGCATAGCTGCAGTTTCACTCCGTGTCCCGTGCCACACCTTGCCCCAGTCCTGTCGTCACTTTGCATGTTGGCCCATGTGGTCCAATAGTTATGTGAGAACCTGTACCACAGCCCTCGCGCTGTTTTGCTAAGCGCTTTACATGTCGCCTTTTTGTTGTTTTTCTACGCCCATCCCCCAGCCACTGGTAGCTCTCAGTGTGAACACTGAACACCCTTTCTCTGGACTCTGAATGCAACACGTAGATCAGCAGCAGCCAACTCCGTCAGCCGCCAGGTGTTTGGGCCTACACAGCTCCCTTCAGCTCATGTCCTCCTAGCCAGGTCATCCTAGCCAGTGCTGCAGGACCTGGAGTTGTAGGCCAAGTCAAATGGAGGGTGACAGTTTGGCTACCACTGGTTTCGCTGTTCCTAAGAAGCTGGGTTGGCCTGGTCTCTTAAAAGAGGGCTGCGGCGGGTGTGCAAGGAACTGTTGGGTCAAGCTGACATGGGGATACCTGACCACTGTAACACAGGCTCTGCTGCAGGGCTTCCTTGCATGGGATAATAGAATAGCGGCGCTAGTGATGTTGAGGGAATTCTTCTCACCCGAATAACATACATAATGGCAACATACCTCGAGTTTCCTTCACCCAAATACATATTTAAATCCCTGGTGAAATCGGAGAAGTCAAACTTCATTTTGTAAAGCGAAACAGGAGATGGGAGAACCTCTACTTCGCTGACAAAGAGGAAGTAACAACAATAATAACCGTAAAGTGTGTCAGCGGAAAAAAAAACAAATTATGGAGGAACCCGTCTATAGAACTAGGAGGGGGGCATCCAAATTCAGAACCACAGATCAAACCATACCAAAAGCAAAGAAATTTAGAAACCATGAACATTTTATTTGTATTTCATTATATGTTTAAAATATACATATTAAATCATGTTTAGAGCTCATTATCTGAATAATACCATTTAATTAGAAAATTGAAAAACACAGTACTTTTCTAAAAACACGACTGATAATTCAGTCAATGCTAACTTAATGTAGCCAAGCAGTCTGAACGTCATGTCGGTTGAAGGGGATCATCCAGCTGGCGGTCAGAGGCTACGGCCACATTTAACAATATAAGAACCGCCGTAGCTTACTAGACAAGGGGCCTCATTACGACCCAGGCGGATTTCGCGGTGCTAAATGCACCGCGAAGCATGGCGGAAAGCCGCCGATAGCGCCATGGGGGTTGGCGGATTTACCGCCCCATTCCGACCTCGGCGGAGCGGTAAATCCCCAATCCCCATTCTGCCCTTCCCCATTCCCATTTTTGCCCCATAGGGTATAATGGGAGTGGGGAAGGAGTTAATTACGCCACCGTAAAATACGGTGGCGTAATTAACAACGAGGTCCCGTAGCGCCATGGTTTTCTCCGGCTGGTAAAACCAGGCGGAGAAAACCTCCATGGCGCTACGGGAACTCGTAGTATGGCGGAGAGGTACGCCATGCACTACGCTGGCGTAATACCCTCTCCGCCAGGGTCCTAATGAGGCCCAAGGTAATGTTGGTTACTTCTAAAGTTAAGACCAACAGAAAAAGGAGGGGTGCCGTACGTCAACTACTATACTGTCATGACCTATTGAATACACTGGGTCCGACATGTAAACAGACAGTAGTTTCGATGGTACCAGGCATCTAAGCTGATTCACAATTGATGCCCATCTTCTTCAGAACGGTGCACTCCCATCAGATGTATGCCACAGGATTTTATAATGTGGAAAACTGCATGTATGAGGCGATAATGCGTTCAGCTGTAAAGATTTGTGCAGGCTGAATCCATAATTTTGCCTAAAACATAAAACAGAAGTAGAAAGACACACACATCAGTCATACGAATTCAAAAATAATTGGTGCAATAAATATTACGCTAAAACTTAAACATTTACGTAATAAACTAAAAATATGGTTTTGGTAGGAATGATCTTGTGAATAACGAACAGGGAGAGTGCCTCCCTCCAAAATGATAAGGCAAAAAATCCTCCAAACTTGATAACGGGAGAAATGGGTATAGCAATTGAATTCTTAAATTACCATTATCTCAACCTTGAACGCTGGTCACCTTTTCCCGAATGTGAATCCTGAGAAATAAATGTAGGCCAGCAAAACCAGTTCTCTATGAAGTAGAACTGCGGAAAACAAAAAGCGACAAGTAGGGACATGTTATGATCACAGAGAGGCAATGATAAATTAGAAACCTCTCGGAAAAATAGAAAAAGACCACCGAGGTGCAGTCCTTCCCAATGTAGCCATAGGGCAAAGACATTCTGCTCACCTGAATAAGGATAAACAAGGCGAAAAAGACATTGATCTTGACATTGTGTTGCAGGCGACAGATGGCATCAAGGCGTCTGCAAAAAGTTGTCCTATCAGGATGGAATGTTGTTCGGCGTGGCGTAATGAGCACACCAAAAACTAACTAGATAAATAAATAAATAAATAAACAATATGCCGCCAGTGCAAGGTGTTATCATAACACAACATAATTGTTTTGAGATGGTTGGCCTGATAGTAATCGAATTGTGTTCCCAAATGTTTCGAAATATTTCAACACAGAGCAAAATGCTCAGCAGATGTGGTTGCTGCCGTGCTCATAGAAGTGTCAATAATGCAAAAAAAGTAAAACATTCCTGAATGTTTTAAAGCGTTTTGCAGAGCATTTTCAGCAGTTAACTAAAACAATAAATGTGTTATAGGCGATGCATGTTATTATAACACCCATGCAGCTGACTAGCAGTTTCCCAACCATTAGTAAAAGCCAGATATATCTGCTTGGGAACAATATCCAAATAATGTCCCGTTTTTCAAAATGCACGTTGCTAGAGGCGCAGAGCCTCGGCTTTCAGAATGTGGCTGCAAGCCTTACAAATATAAAGTAGACAGATGGACACGAGATGCATGTAGACAAAGGCAGTAGTACCTCGGCTCTTAGCATATGGCTGCAAGCTTTCCAGTAGTTAAATGAACAAGTAAAACAAAACAAAACAAAACATCCCTACCCGATTTACCTAAACAATGTTAGCGTCTTGAAATTGCATACATCCATGCCCCCGGGATTTCAATGAATCTCACGAGAGTTGTCAACGGCAGGGGTTTAAATAGCCAAAAGGGCGGATGACAAGGTAATTAGTCAAAATAAGCCCCAGCTGGAAGTGCATGTGTACGAGCCCAAACTGGGAAGGGAAAACACACTTCTCCCCGATGCTGTGCAGTCCCAAAGACTCCAGCTGAGGCAATAGCAGTAAGCACACGTGCTGTAAAGTAAAAAAGCGTCAATCTGCAAGATCGCCTCGTGAGCAGTAAATCTTACTCGGGGGCACATTTGCAGGCTACTGCAAGAAAGTTGCACAAAATGTTCAAATGAATGATGGCTGTGAATACTATCATTTTGTAACCTAGAAACATCAATTTGTAAACCAACAATGTCTTCAGTTAAGTGGCAATGGATTTCTGACAAAGAGCAGAGCTGGGTTCAGGAAGAAACTTGCCAAGTCTGGGGTTTGATTTACAGAGGGCTGTAGCTTTCTTTTGAAGCTCTGCCCTCCACATGTAGGGTGACGGATGGTCCTCCTCGTTTCTTAATTTGCTCCATTTCTGTTAGGTTTGCGATTCCATATCCCCTCCGATAAGAACCTGCATGAATGGCCTGGCACACCGGCGTGTTCAGGATAGCAGGATGCCCGGTCAGACTTCACTGCATTAATGAAGGTCCTCCTACTAATTTTGTTAGCTCTACTGGAAAATGCATAAACGTGGTGACAGACAGAGCAGTCCGCGTGGGTAGCCCTACCTCCCCGGTTCACACGCAGACCTTCCACGGTCTCCAGCTTTGTTCTTTTTTTGTATCCGGTATGTACTACCGGTATACCTTTAGCTGTCTTCTCTGCTGGGTGTTTTTTGCATTAGTCACACTGCTAGTAGACTCTCGCCCTGTCATTAACGTCTTTCCTGAAAAAGGAATATGCAGCAATGACCCTCTTGACCCCACAGGGCTGATATTTTATTGGGATCTCTAGTTCTTGTGAAACCATTATTTTCCCTTCCATTAAGTGTTTCTTTTTAACCTCCCCCTCGGTTTTGTACTGAGCTACATTCGCAACTCTGTCTTTGTGGGGCTTGTTGTGGCTTAAATTATGGACCTTTTTGGTAGTCGCTTTGAACCCTCTGAACCTTTTTGAGAGTTGGCATCCACAAGAAGAAAACGATTGGTTGACTGTACGATTCTATGTCACTGGACACCACTGTTCCAGTCTAGGCTTTTGTTTAACAAGCAGATGCATTCTGGGAGTTGTAGTCCGTCCACTTCAGTTGAACAGATTGGGCTGTGCTCATTACAGCAATGATTAGCAAAAGGAAAGCCCAGAACTGGAATCCTGCTATCTTGTCGGCATCTCATGTAGTCACCATAAGATACATTAGTCCACAGGAGACCTGGCTGCTGATGTCTTGAGAAGTATGGGGAGGGAGGATAGCTCAGGGCCCAGGGGCAACGTTGTCTTGGAAGCAAGGCAAAGCGGTGCAAAATAGGTCGTCTTTGTCATTAATCATGTTCATGTATTGCTTATTTCATTAAACCAATAGAAAGCATTTCCTTTATATTCCATACTTTTAGTGAACAGAGAATACAAGAGGCGCTACTGTTGTCCTATTAATATTAATTTGTGAGGTAGAATCTGTGTTCCACTAGAGGAACCCCTCTGTTCTTATACCGATCCATAATAAGACGAAAGATCTTGCTAATGTTTAGAGATGTAAAAGGACACAATTTGAGATGAGCTAAAGTCTTAGGACGAATAGAACACCCAAATGTCCCTTGAAGTAGAGCTTGTCGTGTCGCAAATTTGCATTCCTCGCTTGCACACTGTGGAATTGGAGCACTAAGCACTTGCTCAATGGTGGGTGGCTGGACTGGCGCCGCCCAGTCACAAACCACCACCGGTCTTGCAGCGCATCACTCAGTTGCGCACATGACTGAAAAACAGCCCCCACACAACTATTCTTTGGAGCACACAGCCCAAAGACATTTGAGGGAACATTGCTGGACAGGCACACAAAATCCCACATAAGGACTCAAACATCCGATCTCACACTGATCCACTCCACTTAGAAGCAAACCCAACACACAGTGACCGTTTTTTCCAAACTGACAAAAGCAACACAACAGCAAAAGCACTTGTGCACTCTGACTCTCCTCCAATTAAGAAACCCACCCATTTCTGGGTTTTTTTCAGAACCCGAGAGTGCTTGGAGACCATGCAAATGGCAGCAGTGTGAGGTATAAATCACATTAACATAACAAATCAAAAACATCAACATCGCTGTGCTGAAGGCCACCCGCTCTATCTGCAGGCAGCCCTTGCACTATCTCAACATATCATTGCATCCCCCTGAACCCACATTGCCTCAACTCACAATGTATACATACTGATTACCCCTTGTGCATATTCTTTTATATATATATATACATATGGCCTCATTACAAGTTTGGTGATAAGCAGCGAAGTTGGCGGTAACTCAGTTACCGCCAAATTTACCACTACACCAAATTCTGAGTTTTGTCCTGGAGTGGAAGATTTGCCTCCAGGAAAATCCTGAAGGTAAATCCTCCAACTCAAAGCCAAAAAATCAGCAGAATTGGCAGAATTACTGCCAAAAATGCCCCATTGAGTCGAATTGACTCAAATTAAATGGGGAATTACACCACCACCACCGCTTGTAATCCAGCGGAAATTCCACTAGACCTTGGGGCCTCATTACGACACTGGCGGTAAGGGGTTTACGCCAGCGTTAGCTGCGCCGACCCCTTACCGCCAATTACGAGGTCCCTTAGCGCCATGGAGCTTTTAACACCCGCTTTTAGCGGGTGTTAAAATCCATGGCGCTAAGGGACCATGGAGTTAATTACGCCACCGTAATTTACGGTGGCGTAATTAACGCCTTCCCCACTCCCATTATGCCCTATGGGGCAAAAATGGGAATGGGGAAGGGTAAATGGGGATTGGGGACTTACCGCCCCGCCAAAGTCGGAATGGGGCGGTAAGTCCGCCAACCACCATGGCGTAAACGCAGTTTACGCCATGGTGGTAAAGTGACGGCCCAGGCGGTAACTTACCGCCTGGGTCGTAATGAGGCCCCAAGTGTCGGTAACAGTAAATCAGTTTGGTTCAGGGTACGGATGTTTCTTCCCAATTTCCTCTTCTACCCCATCCCCATCCTAAACTGGACCATTCTACAATTGCCAACTACCTACTGTAAGGCACCCACTTTGGGACTGTTCCAAACTCTGCAATGTTTTTTTATGCATGAGTTTCTGGTTGAAACCCAATGTCTAAATGTTTTATACCCTTGTGTTCGGTGGAACTTGGTGCTTACTGGCCATTTTCCCAGACATTTCACAGTGTATTCCTGCTCTTTGAAATTAATTTCATGTGTTTCTAAATGTCAGCACTTTCTTACACTCAGTACTGCACTACTAATGTGCTGCAACCAGAGGCATAGAACAAGACAACATCCTAGCTGTTAATCCGGATTCATTTATCTACAAGGTATGTTGCATTTTACATGGTAAAGCTTTTATTAGAAACCCAAAGCTATCAATGTAAAAGATTATTTCAAGGAAATGAGTAGGAAAAGTTCACAAAGAGTTAAACAGTAGATTAAGGACAATGTAACAACAATGCACACATATCTCTCCAGTGACAAATTACACAGCACAATAAAATTAACAACACACATAGACAAGACATAATAACAAAGTTATGCTACACACATAGGTTCACAATTCAAGTCCAAACAAGACCCTGAAAATTATAGACAATGCGTCCACCATAATATAACACAACAGGGATGTATTATATCCATATTTAGTTGTAAACATGTCCTAAGTGTTACTGTGTATCAAAACGTCAATGACATTGATCATGCTGCCAACTGAAGTTTTGGCTGTGGAGGCGGGTCAGATTTCATGCCCGCTTTCTTTAAGGCAAAATCGTATTCTGTTACCAGGGAGAGTATGAAGGAAAATCTAAAAATCTACAGAAAAACAGAAGTATAACCTCTAGAGGCCTACCAACAGAGTTAATCACCAGTATATTTCATAGCAATGAAAAAAGGAAAAGCACACCTTTCAGTTTGCACGCAGCATTTGTGGAGTCAGAAGAGCCATCAAATAAAAATGAGTGTCCACACCCAACATCCTGGGGTGAACCACATACTGAAAAAAGAAATTCAAACCATCAACCACTGTGATGTTCATTTGAAATTTCCAGGGATTACATGGCAAAAAAGGGAGGAGGTAGGATTGAAAGGAATTATTCAAAATCTTTAGTCACCTAAAAATTTAAAAACCAACAATAAACAATGGCCGTGTAGCCATACAAAAGCATCGCCATTTAAAGAAAAATAAGTGCATTAGGAATCATGCGGTTAAAGGCCGAAAACTCAGGCCGAAAACTCACTACTGGGAGCCAGCACGGTTAATTTCAGCACTGTTGGATGATTAACTGGAACTAAACCCATGGCCAGCACACCGTCCATCCATAATGCAAGGCACTCCGCAACAATAGTCTGTCTTCGCCCGAATACGTTCTAGGTTTTGAGGGCGACAAACAGCAACACTAGTGCAGCAGCTAGAGAGTATGTAGACAGTGCATATGGCCACGCATAGCAGCCATGATGAGTTGTAATATTTATTGTGCGTGCAACATTAGAAAAGTCACGTGTGCACCAGAGGGTTTAAAAATAAACCGCATTTGAATCAAGAACTGCTACTGTGAGATGAAAAATTGTAAGTCGAACATGGAAAACACGATAGCCAGCATTATTTATATAACAATAGATTGTGGGCATCTCTGAAAAAGCAAAACAATTTACAAAGACATAACAGTATAAATTAAGAAAGGAACAAATTCCATATTCAACCTATGATGGCTGACCATTGGATGTCCTCATTCAAGCCCATTTGATGTGCAATTAGGCAGCAAATCCAAATTTGTTCCAGTCTCAATAGCGTCCTGTTCATAGAGTAATTATGTCCGTCAGGAAGCAATTTATCTATGACCATCCATTTAAGGGCATGATCTTTATGGTTACATTCTGTAAAATGCATATAAGAGTGTGAAGCGCAATTAACCGGTGCATTCCTACAAAGGGACTCATGTTGTAAAAAATTGAAATGTACTTTTATTTGCCTAAAATGCCATACACTATAATGAATATTGCATTTGTATGCTCTGTAAAATCTCTTTTGCTTCCAACCTCCGAATGTAGTGAGTAAAGTATTCCTTATCTCAAAAACTGCCCAGAGCAATCCCTGCCCTTTTCGCAAAATGACATTTTTGAATCAGGCAAATAGTCCAGTGCAAATTTTCTGTATAAAAAACAAAATCATTAGGATTTTTGGTTCATTCAGAGTTTGATGAATTATCATAATTTTCAAGGGATCCATTTGGAGAGTCAGGTGGGTGGGAAATGCAGCATTTTGCATACCTGTGTACACATGACTACTGTCACTTATCTATATACTGAAGACAACAAAACCTATTTTCTCTATTATTATTCTGTCATTAGTCCAGGCACTTCTAATTAAAATGTCGAAAGGTTATCCCCTCCCTGCAAGGCATTTAATAATTTGAATAGAAAAGCTGCACTCTTATGCAGAGGGTGCTCTTCTGAACACAGCATTAAAAGGATTAAAAAAAATAAAGAATGTTAAATTCAAGGCCTTCAGAGTATTCCTACATAATTCTCCCCGACCCCTGACTGATTGCTCTTGCACGACCCATTATAGAGAGATGTTTCGACAGTCATGAAAAATTTAGCTGAACTGCACCTCTCCCTTAGGTTTATGATTGAACATCAGGTGCACATTCTCTCATGAGATACTTATTGCACATTGTATAAATTCTATCCAGAATTTAAGAATTTTTGACAAAGAAAAATGGATCTTGGATAGCCCAAAAAGAATATTTCTTTTGATTTCCTAGATAGTCTTGTGGGTGATTACAGATATTTTGATCCCAGTTCGTCCAGCATGAGGATTTAAACTACTTGTGCCTGCCATGAAATAAACATCTGGGATTTGTTGCCAGTCCAGCTTTTTATGATCTCTTGTCTAGTAAAGATCATAACATTAAAGATATGTTTCTGCTCTGTGCATGCCCATTCTTGGTCGTCTTCTATATTGCCTAAAGGATAAGGGAAGGATACAAAATAAATGGATTTGGGATTAAGACTTGTGGCAACAGGGATTGTATAGCTGACCAGCATTTTTGTAAGCAACTACATCGTACTATTGAATGTTTAGAAAGTCCAATATCTTCATGGCATCTGATACATCTATTATTGTTTTACATCCCCATCTAGAAAGTCTTCTGGGCTTTTAGTGTAGTCCGCATTGTTTATAGTTTTGATTAACTTTCATAGTTGGTGCTCAAGCTGAATTAGGAAGATAGTCCATTGATGGTTCTGAGTTGTTGATATGGATTTCACATGCCATTTCTTTTCTCCATCATAAAGGAACTTCATCAGCTACTTTGGAGATTTGTTGATTAAGGAGAGAGTAATAATCGGATCTAT
The DNA here is from genome assembly GCF_040938575.1 of Ambystoma mexicanum. Taxonomy (NCBI): domain Eukaryota; kingdom Metazoa; phylum Chordata; class Amphibia; order Caudata; family Ambystomatidae; genus Ambystoma; species Ambystoma mexicanum. The sequence goes on along the minus strand of NC_090925.1, from coordinate 348,694,198 downwards.
AATTATCTATCCTGAAGACAAACCTCGATTAGGTCTTCTTCACTTAAGACATTTTGATGAAGGGCCCTATTAGCAGTATACATACAGCAATAAAGTAATTGTTATTTTTATATCAGTAGCTCAAGTGAGAGATATTATTGAGTCTTAGTATATAATTCCCCTGCTCTCTATAATGGGTATGTGTCAGATAAGTGATTCTTGGTGGTTTTGCCTGAAAGTGGTCAGTGGATGTCCATTAATAACCTCAAATCCACAGGGATTGACAGGCTGGTTGATGAAGGATTCCCCATCTCTACCACCAAAGGTATTTTCGGTAGCTAGTAACCGTATTGCTTAATGTAACTGGATGCGGTTTAGGCATACATGTTCATAATCCATGCCTACATTCTGCACACTGACAACTTTGTATATCCTTTTTCAGATAGAGCTTATTCAATGCACTTCTTGGTTCAAGGAGAGGATACAGGGGAGAATAAATGCTAAAAAAAGCCTTTCAATTCTGTGGACTATCTGCAAAGTTTCCAGATGTCATCCCATTCACTATAAACTCGATGGTTCAGCTCTGGACTTTCCTAGAACAAACAATTATATTGTGTTGTTTTAGTACAAACAGTAAATGTCAAGTGAAGCAAAAGTACAACTCCCAGAATGCACTAGGATGGTTAATGAAAATCAAGGCTTGGAAACATGTGGCTCTTAAGGCACTGCATCATCTGATTTCCATCTGTGTGAAGGTAAGGAGAGAAGGAGAGAGAGACACACAGAGAAAGACAGAGAGAGAAAGTGAGGGGGATTGGCTTATGGCGAAGATGGGTGTGTGGTAGAAGACATTTTGGTAAGGCTACATTTATAGTAGAGGTAGCACAGTAGGAGGGAATGGGTATGTGGTGTAGGTAAGTGAGAAGTTCACAGTTTTGGTAGGTTTATGAGGATGGAACTTTGGTAGAGGTGGGCTGATGAAGATGGCTCTTGAATGGTGGTAGGTCAGTGACTGGTTGGGATCTTCATTCTATTCTTCAGCTCACCACCCCTATCAGTGCTGGTGCCACTTCTGTAGTTTCTTGCATATTCCATTGCCATTGTTTCACGCGGTGCTTTGGTCAGTACTGCACATCTGTAGTGATCAGCATGTGGCCCTGTGGATACAATTTGAAACAGTTAAAAAGTGTACAGGCATGGCAAAGCATTGTTCTGCTCTGAAACATCCTATGGGCATCAGGGCACAGTGAAAAGGGCAAAGCACCAAGAGTATAGCATGGAACTAGGAACGCAGTAATGCACCTTATGGGGGGAGTGGTAGCTGGAGGATGAAGACACCAGGAGTGGAGCCGGAAAATAATGTGGTGGGTACAAGGAGAGGTGTGAGGCATTAGCAGAGAGGTGAGTATCAGGAGCAGGGCTAATCCCAGAAGAACAAAGACGTAAGTTAAATAAAGGCAGAGGCAGTACGGACAGGAGAAGAGTTATATTTAGTAATGTCCAAGAAACAGCAGGCACTGCTTTCCTGGCCTCTTTCTCCAACTGCAACTGCAACCAACTTCAAAACATATTCTAGAACCCCCAAACAGGAGTAAACATTAACAGAACCAGAATCTCTGGCATCACAATATACGACTAGAGATTCTTCACTACAGAATAGAAAAACATAACAGTAATACAAACATAATGATAACAAACATGAAAGGTGATGCAATACTTCTAAACCTAACACATCTCCTCCCTTTACCTTTACAACAGATTAGGCATTTCACTCAGAGTAATAATCTTTGAAACGTATTGGCCTTTTCCTGGCTCTACCTTTACACGTTTCTAATCCTGCGGTCAAACCATCCTCACTGCATTCATTTTCATTCATTTCACTTCCACACTCATTTGCCTCTTCTCCCATGGTCTCGTCATTCAAATTAGCTTCACCTCTATCCATAACATTACCCTCACCAACACTGGATGAACTTTGTGAACTTTTGACCAACCTTGACATAGACCAACACTCACCTCCTTCTAAAATCACCACATTTCCACGCACAGCCGCAATCCTTCTCGGTCCTAGGTACTTACTCTCCACACATTTGGAACCTAACCGAGGATTCTTTATCAAAACAAAATCACCTACTTCAAATTCTACTTCCTCTACCCTTGAAACATCATCAAATCTCTGTTTGTACGCATTTTGTGCCTCCAATATTAGTCTCCTAACTTCTTGACGATCCACAGCCACACATCCTGCCATTTCCAACCAACCCGGACATAGCTTGGTTCCAGGTTGTCTACCTTTTAATGACACAAGAGGAGATATTTTTGTGATAGAGTGAGGAGTTATGCAGTAACTCCATACCATTTCCTTGAGAACCTTCATCCATTCCAACCTTGCACTGAACGCTAGTTGTACTCCCCCTTTTATGAACCTGTTGGCACACTCGACTAAGCCATTGGCCCTAGGATGATATAGTGCAGTGCAAATATGTTTGATACCAAACTTCCTTAGAAATTCTACCATCCTGTCAGAGCAAAATTGTACTCCGTTGTCGGTTATTATTTCCGTGGGAAATCCCTTCCTGTAAAATATGTCCTCAAGAAATGAGATTATCTCCGTGGTAGTAGCCTCTCTGAGTGCTCTCCACTCTAACCATTTGGTATGATAATCTGCCATACCACCAAATATTTGTAACCATCACCAAGTCCTTGAAGAGGACCCACCAAATCAACAGCGACTTTTTCCCATGGTTCACTGGGTACTTGCACAGGAGAAAGAGGTACTTCTCTTACACATTTCCCTTTGTCACTTTTTTCAAACTCTTTACAAGACCAGACTTTCTTTTCAACATCGCTATCCATGCCTGGCCACCAGAATGACTGTCTTAACAACCTCTTGGTCCCCCCCATGCCTAAATGTCCTTGGTGAGCTAGATTAACCAAATGGGATCTAACGCGACAAGGAGGTACTACCTTCCTTCCCCTCCTAAGCCTACACCCATCCTCAGAAAAGCTTAGTTCCAATTTTACTTCAAAATATTCCAAATTTTTCTTATTGGGTCAACCCTCAGTGGTCCACTCCTACACTTTTATCAGAACATCATCCTCTTTGTCTGCTTCCAACCACTCACCCTTGCTTACCGCATCACACGCAACCTCAGCTATAGTCAAATCCTGTTCTCTGGATATCTCAACCATGTTCTCATTCTCCACAGGAAGTCTAGATAGGCAGTCAGCAACTACGTTCTCTCTACCCGGTATATAACTCATTCTAAAATTGTAACCCAGCAAACCTACCATCCACCTGGCAATCCTGGGCGAAGCCTTGGCCCAATCAGAGCTGTTCATGAGGTTTATTATCCGTTTTCACTTTGAATTCTTGGCCCCATAAAAAAACTTGAAATGAAGTATTGCCCAAGATACCGCTAGTGCTTCTCTCTCTATTACTGAATAGTTTCTTTCTGCCCCCCTCAATGGTCTCGAGGCAAATGCTATAACATGCTCCATTTTACCTGAGTCAAATTGAGATAATGTGGCACCCAAACCTAAGAGACTGGCATCTACCGACAGTGTGGTCTTACTTCTTGACACAAAACCACCTAGTGATGGAGCCTTGGCGATGCCCTCTTTTATGGTCGTAAAAGCTAATTGACAATCCTCTGACCATTTAAAGTTGACAGCTTTGTTGAGCAAATTTCATAATGGGGACGAAATAGAATGCAAACCTGTTCACAAATTTGTGGTAAAATTCTGCTAGTCCCATAAATGATCTCAATTGATCTTTGTCAACAGGTGCTGGGGCTTTACAGATACTCTCCACCAATGTGCTCTTTGGCGATATGCCATGACTGGAAATTTTATGTCCCAAATACTCTACCTCTCTGACCCCAATCTTGCATTTACTCCTTTGTACAGTGAGTCCTGCCTCTCTCAATCTTACCAACACACATCTTAGCACCCTGTCATGCTCATTTGCATTCTCAGCATACTCTTAAATGTCATCCTGAAACACTGTCACTTTTTCTATGCCTCTCAAAACCTCTTCCATTACTTTTTGAAAAACTGAAGCGGCCGAAGCCAAACCAAAAGGCATTTGAAGAAACTTAAATGTGCCTTCCGACGTAACAAATTTTGTCAAATGCTGACATTGCTCAGAGAGAGGAACTTGTGGTATGTAGCAGACAAGTCAATTACAGAAAACCATTTGGGTTCTCCCAGTGTGGCCAAAGTTTCTGCTATGATGGGGAGTGGATGTCTCTCAACAAGGATGTTCTTGTTCAACCCCTTAAGGTCAACACAGAGCCTCAATTTGCCATTCTGTACCACCAATACATTCAATTACCCCCGCCGGAGCCAGATCACTCAATTCTTCACAAAGCTGTTCCCTCGTGTTCAGGGGAACCTGTCTCACTTTATGTATTATTGGTTGGGCATTCATTTTGAGTTTGATGTTGTGTTCCTAGTTTATCTGTGAAGACTTCTGCAAACTCTCTAGACCATCTGTCGTCCATTTCTGCTATAGTTACAGGTTCCGCCGCACTTGCTTGTATCCTCACTCCAAGCTTCCTCTGCTCATCCCAACCAATTAGTGAGGCACCCTTTCTCGCAACCAGAATGTCCGCTGTGCACTTTCTGCCCATGTATGATACTTGCCCTTGGAATTGTCCCACTATTTCAATGGCAGATTCACCATAGCCACACGGCTGAACATCGGCAGATTTAAGAATATTCAGTCCCTTTCTTAGCTTGTTCTTCAGGGTATCTTCTGATATAATGGTCCATGGTGAAGCTGAGTCAACCTTCATTTTGATGTGATACCCATCAACTGTGAATTTATCAACATGTCCACTCTGTTCTCCTGACGTGGCAGAGATTTGAAAGATATGTCTCTGTGTTACTTCCTGAGTCGGTGCTGTAATTGGCGCACTCGTACCTACCCGGTTCATCTCACCACATTGTTCCCTTTGTTCCAGCATGTTAATTGAATAGTCTCTACACACATTGGCAAAGTGACCTTTGCGTTTGCATTTAAAACACTCCGCAAATCTGGCAGGACACGTAAAAAAGTTGGATCCATGTTTGGGACTACCACATTTGGTACATCTTTGGTTCCACCCTTCTCTTCTATTTGTGACAGGAGTCGACTTCTTCCTTGGTCCTACCGCACACACGGCATGTGATACTTGTTTATCTACTTTCATCTCTTTAATATATTGTGTGGTCTGCTCAATGCTCCTAGCAAGTTCAATTGCCTGTTCCAGGGTAACATCTTTGGCCAATAGCTTTTCCTGTACTCTCATGCTGATAGTACACCTCACCAACTGGTCCCTTATCAAGGAATCAGCCAATGTCTCAAAGTCACAGGTGTGACTCAATGTCCTGAGTGATGCAATATACGACTCGACAGATTCCGATGCCTCTTGAGCCCGTTGAAAAAACTTGTGATGTTCAAATGTTACATTTTTCTTTGGCTCAAAGTGTTCTTCTATCTGCTTAAGAGCTATTGAGTACTCATCTGTGTCTCCCACATCCACACTTTGATTTCTTGAAAGTCCGTCGAATACGCTGCGTCCTACTGGTCCTAATTTATGCACTAACAGGGCTTTTTTTCTCGCTGCGCTAAATCTGTCCCCTCCTATGGCTACCACATAGTTTTCAAATATGCCCTTCCATCTATCCCATCTGATGAGGGGACGGCCTGGTTCAGCCAGGAAAGGTGCAGGTGGTGGGATGGCTGCAGCCATCACCTCTGACTCAGTGGCTGACAGAGTGTGTGTGCAAGTTTTCTTGATATGCAATCACAGGATTGATTTAATTGCAGACAAGATTTAATTGCACTTGTAGTTCCTTAGCCCAGAAAAAAAGTTCTGCTTTTGCTGTGATGTCACAATTGCCAAGGAATGTCCTGCAGCCTTTACAGTACAAGGCTGCTTTTGCTGTGATGTCACAATTGCCAAGGAATGTCCTGCAGCCTTTACAGTACAAGTGTGCTTTTGCCTTTATGAGGTCCTTCACTAGTGCAGCTGATTAGAAAAGGCTTTCCCTTTGAAGCAGTTGCTGCTAGGTAACTGACATCACAATGCTCAGGAGAGAAGACTGTGGACTTGTGTAAACAGGCCACGCACCTTCCAGAACTTCTGCATGGTGCGTAGTTGACTGGGCAGAGCTAGAAGTGATGGCGTGAGGGGCCTCGCGCGGGTGCGAGCGAGGACGAGCCCCTCCTTCCTGCAGACTGGCATTGGCCTCGCATGGCCACACGCAAGCGAGTCTCGGGTGAGGGCGAGTCCCTCCTCTACTCTACTCGCCGGCAGCGCATGAGCAAGCCCCTCCTGCCAAACGGCTTTGACAGCTCGCGCACCCCGGCCACTGTCCCCCAAACACACCTCCTGACCTGGGACGTGGGGGCGGGGTCACAGTGCGGTGCCTGCTGTTTAGGCTTCCACCTTCTCGTCCCTCTTGGTTCCTCTGACTTTCAAGAAGGGTGGCATGCACGGCTGGGCTGCAGACCAAGAAGCAGGATAATAGCCGGTGCAAGGTGCCGCACGCTAGGCTGAAGTCCTCGTCGCCAATGTTAAATAAAGGCGGAGGCAGTACGGACAGGAGAAGGGTTTTATTTAGTAATGTCCAAGAAACAGCAGGCACTGCTTTCCTGGCCGCTATCTCCAACTGCAACCAACTTCAAAACATATTCTAGAACCCCCAAACAGGAGTAAACATTAACAGAACCAGAATCACTGACATCACAATATATGACTAGAGATTCTTCACTACAAAATAGAAAAACATAACAGTAATACAAACATAATGATAACAAACATGAAAGGTGATGCAATACTTCTAAACCTAACAACGTCCCAGTGAAGTTAGGCACCAGGAGGAGCACAGCTATGGGGGAGGGCACCATAGTGGGCATAGCGCTGGAATTGGGATAGGGTAATAGCGGAAAAGCAGAAGAGGGTGGCAAAAAAAGAGTGGCGCGGTATCAAGAATCCATAAATATGGTGCTGAGGCTCCATAGTCCTTCTATGTGTAGAGGTCAGCTGGACAGCTAGAAAGAGAATCTCTGAAAGACATGCGAGTCTGAAAGGCCTTTAGGGTTGGATGGGGATAGTAATGGAGAAGAGGCAGCCACATGTCAGGCCAGTAGTACCAGGACAGGCATGCACATGTTAAGTCCATTAGAATGGAGCAGAGTAAGCCTGTGTCAGGCTAGAGCCTCTTAAAGGCAGCATGAGCCAACTGTCCGTCTGGGGCTTAGGCTCTAGAACAAACTGAGCGGGGACAGAGCCTGTCACAGGTTTGATAGCCTTGGAATACTCCATCTTGTTTGACCACAAAGTGGGGAACTTAAAAGTCAACGTACTATTTCTAAATACAAAGGAGTCGGACAAAATTGTGGCATTTCAACTGCAAGTTTTTATTTCACAAAAAGGAAAAGGACATTTCTTTCCCTGCAATTAGAGGGTTTGCCCTACCTAACTGAATTCTAGCTCGGGGCACCCTACCACAAACAAAAGGTATTCAGCGAACAAAAGAAGGTCACAAGGAGAATTACTCCCTTTTCCTGGTTCAGCCTTTGGGCTGTTTTCTAAAACAGCTTCTGATTCAATAAAAGGTAAGACCAGAAGACGGTGTCTCTTCTCCTGGTCAAACTGCTTAGTCTCAATGGCTGTTTTCGAATAGTCTCTGGTGACAGCTGTGAGGGGTCAGTAATGCAAGGCGGACAACTGCTTGTGTTTTTCTCAGAATTAAGCATTTTATTAAAGAAAAAGGTTCAAATAACTTGCTGAACCTACTCTATCAGGGAAATCCCTACCTAGTCTAAAGTCTAAGGGAATTCCTAACATAAACTAATTGCCCCACACAATAAACAACCAATCATTCAAGGAAAATCATAAGCAACATAAAAGAACAAATAAACATTAATGTAGATGACCTTCACCTGACCTGGGTGAAGCCCCTCCCCAGGTTTGTTCAAAGTCAATGGGCCTCATTACGACTGTGGCGGTAGCCGTGCCGGTAAAGCCGGCACGGCTGCCGCTGCAGTCGTGAAAATACCAGCACCTGGCAATGGGGACTTACCGGGGCATTCCAGCCCTAACGGGCCCGGTAAATCCCCATTGCCGGATGCCGGTAATTATTACTCCCCATTCCCATTTGAGCCCCATAGGCCTCCATGGGAATGGGGAGGGCGTATGCACCGGCATTATTCATGAATGGTGCCGGTACATCCATCGAGGTCTGCTCGCGAGTGCCGGTTCGCCTACCAAGTCTGACCTGGCGGGCAGAAAGGCACCCCCGAGCAGAACTCGTAGTATGGTGGTACGGTGGCAACGGTGCTGGTTTGTTGTTACCGTACCGCCATACTTGTAATGAGGCCCAATTTCTTCAAATGTTCAAAAGGAAACGTAAAGTCTTGAACCAGTTCTTGTAAGTTCCAAGTAAAGCAAAAGTTCATCAGACACAAATCCACTGGTAACAATTCTTCAGCTTTCAGTTGAAAAGATCCCCTTCCAATTCAAGCCATGAAAATATCACTAATGGTAATCCTGGATATCCCTGTTCCAAGATTGTTTTGCTACAGTTCAAAGAATATAGTAACACGTTCTTCATCTACTACTTGACAAGTGCTTATGACCTTTGGTGTGTATTTGGTATAATTGTCAGGATGCTTCTTCTTGGGTAGTTGCTTTCCTCTTAACAACCACCCTTCTACTACTGTTACCGTGGGAACAGAATCTTTTGTTCCACAGTATGCCACCCAACTTCAATGTAACATCCACTGACAGTATTATACACAACCACAGTTCTGGTAGTTCTGCTTCAATTTTGTACTTCAAGATTGTTGGGCAATTTAAAGACAAGTCTCTTCGACATATACAGGTAGGCAAGGCACTCTTCTTTCCTATGCTACAAGAAAAGGGCATCCTCTTTGCCTCTTCTGCCTTACTACCACAAGTATAACCTGTCTCTGCTTCCACACTGACTAGCTCTCAACTTCAACAGTCTCAGCATTACAGATTATTGGGTCAATCTTCTTACAAGCACCCAGCCACCTACCCCAGCTTTATTCACACTTTCTTGGTTCCAGTAGCTAGCTCAAAGCTGTATTGTCACACTTCCAGCTTCAAATAGAAATGTCACACTTGTATCAGAGGACACTGGACCTTTAACAACTTCATCAGTTAGGTGGATACATTTAAACAAGGGTTTCTTCACTATAGAAAGGGTTAGCCTCTTGGCTTGGGTAATGCTTATTCTTCTCGGTAATACAACAATGTCTGGGTTTAAAGAATATTTGTTCTTAGTGTTATAAGCTTCACTCTTCAAAGGTAAAACAGATTTAGGCACACACGACCATTCTTAAAGGTAGATCGTTAGCCTTAAATACTTGGAAGTGGTCTGACTCCCACATGTTATTATGGAGATGCTTTCTAACTCCTGTCGGGAATCACAATAGGCCACATGCGACCTTCCTTTGATGCTGTAATTGTAACAATTATGAAATTCAATATTAGGTTTTCAGAGTGTTTAACAAGCGATCCCTCTTTCATTAGAGACACACGACCACTCCGGCAACATTAAGAGTTTACCAATGGGAACTTTTACTGGAAGTGCGTGTGATACATTTCGATTGTATAGAATAGCTTTCATGACAACAAACTGTTCCTACTTGCTTCTGCTCTTACGCAAGTGAATTTAGAGTTGGTAACAGTTACTGGCAAGGGTTTCTGAGTGATCCTGAATGTGGAGCTTCACTCACCGGCTCTAGGAACACTGCGGTTGCGGGCTGCTTCAACTTCCCAACTTCTTCCTCTTCTACTACGGCTTTAGGCATACTTGGGACCCATACCCCTCTGCAGCATGGGTGCCTCACATCCAGCAAGGCCAACTTGGAGTCTCTTACACTCCTGCATACCTCGGCTTGCTTCTTGCTATGGGCCGTCGGGCTCCAGCACGGTCAAGGCTTTGCAATTACAGACCCTAGGCGCACCTGGGAAGACCGTCACTCTCAGCTTGTCTCTCTCAGTGCAGCCACGGCAAGGCAAGGTTTGTGAACACAGGGCTCCCTCAGAACTTCCAGGGGAGATCTGCTGTCTCCATGTCCCGGCATCCCTTCTGTCATCACACTTCCTCATGAACTGCCAGCCTCGTGCCTTTCTGCTTCTGCTACTACTGCAAGCCCTCCAGCTCCTACTCCCTCTCCGTCTCCTTCTGCCACTCCTTCTTTCCTCCATCTGCTGCTCCAGCCTTTTATGCCTCTGAGGTGGGGCAATTAGTTTCAGGAGAAGGCCATTACTATCAATTGACTCACCCTCGTAAAGGCTGTTAGGCCTAATTGCCTGTCTTCTATATCTGCTTGGCCCTTCAGCCCTTGTCTCAATCCTACTGGATTCTGGGACATGTATTTTATTTTCTCAACTTCAGGTTTTTCTATCTCTTGTGTAATTTTAAGGGTAGATTGAATTCCTGTAATACTTTTAACTGAGGCGCTATAGCTTTTAACCTTATTAGAGAAAAATGGTGTAGAGAAGGCAACACTTTCATTATTCCTTGTAATGTAACTTTGGTATTGAGGAGGGCATTTTAATTTAGGGATCAAAAGGATTCTTTGTTGTAATAGAATAGGCTTGGGTATTACAACCATAGATTTTACCATCTTAGATTTAACAATAGGTTGCGAGATGTTAAAATGGTAATAAGCCAACCTCTTCTGGCATAGTGGTAAGAGTCTCCTTTTCGGAGGAAAAATACTGTGTCTCCTCCCACGGAATCGCCTCACTACCCTGGGCCCCGTCTCCACTGAGGTGATCCTCCCACAGTACATTGCCCCCAGGGTTGGGATCAGTAAGCGTTTGCCTTCCCCTGGCCACCTAGGAGGAGACTTTAGGCAGGATTTTAGTGAAGGATCTGCACTGTTCTATGGCATTTATTCCACTCAGGAGGTTTTACAACCATGTTTTAGCTCACTTCACCCTTCACAGAGGAAAAATACCCATTTGCATATCAGTCTGGTCGCACCCACAAGGGCAGTCCAGCTGAAATGCTAGACAACTCTACTGTGAACAAGAGTATCATCTGCAACCCCAAACACGTGTTTCGGCCTTGTTGGGCCTCCTCAGTGAGGTGAAGCTAAGATTCTCTAAGGCACAGTGAGCACAGTGAAAAGGGCAGAGCACCAAGAGTATGGCAGGAAACTAGGAATGCGGCTGGTCTAGCCTTTGGGCTGTTTTCTAATAATCTTTTGAAACAGCTTCTGATTCAACAAGAGTTGAGACGAGGAGTATGACTCCCTTCTCCTGGTCAAACTGCATTAGTCTCAAAGTCTGTTTTCAGATAGTCTCTGGTGAAAGCCTTTAGGAATCCTTGCAGTTACTCCCATGGACTTTCCTTGGCTCGACCAATTGTCCAACAGTTCTTCCTTTTCAACACAATGTACTCTCCCAGGCTTCCCTGGTCTTCTCCTTCAGCAATTAAACCAGGGAGATCACTCCCAAAGTGTCCTTGGCTTCGTCCATTATTCTTAACAGCACTATTGTTAAAGAGACCACATTGACTTCCTTGATTCATAATGTCTCTCTTAGGATTATTGTGACGCGGAAGAATCCTCCCGAGGCACTCTTCACTTTTGAAATCTTCCATTTGATTATTCTGATGAGGAAGATTAGTCTTGATGCCTTCCTAACTTGTGGTCATTTTGGCACTGTTACTGTGACGAGGGGAATTGGTCCCAAGATGTTCTTCAGTCTTGATACCTTATCGGTAATTACTCTGACCAAGGAAATTGCTCCTGAGGTGTTCTTCACCTTTAATACCTTCTCAGTAATTACTGTGATGAGGGAGATTACCCCCGAAGTATTCTTCAGTATTGCCCAGGCCACTCCTAGGTCTCACGTGACTCCTGTTACCTTCTTTCTCATAGGGGCACGTCACCAGCTCTTCCAGGGGTGCTGGTCTCACGTCTTCTTGCTGATTGCTCTCAGCGTCACTCACTCTCTTGCTCTCCCGTTGGCTCCACAGTTTATTGGGCTTTTCTGTGCCAGCGTAGTTGAAGGTCTGGACTGTCCACCTCCCCGAGATCACGCCACCATTAGCCTGGTTCCAGCTTCTGCATAGGTCAGTTCTACACTCTAAGACAGGGAATTCCTGCAAGCCTTCCACAACATCCTCACCTCGCTTCCACGTTCCCAGGTTTGAAACTCCTGGGTTTCAGCAGACTGCCTTACCTGAGACTTCACCGTTTTGCTGGAGCTGATGATTTAGGGCCGGTCCCCTGTAGGAGCTAGGGCACACCAGCAAAACAATACGCAGAGGCTGCCAAGTCCAAGCAGAAAGACAACCTGATAGGGGTAAAAATCCTTGTAGATGAAGCAAGCGGTTTGTAGCCTTTCAGAATGATGCAGGAGAGAAGAGTTGGTAGCAAGGTTAACGATGGCCAGCAGCAAGGAAGCGCAGCAGGAACAAGCAAAGAGTGAAAGAAGGAGGGCAAAGTGAAGGCAAGAAACAGAAAGAGCGCTGAGGCAACAAGGAAGGTTGTGATGCACAGCTTATCCGGAGAACAGCACCTTTGTTCTGAACGGTGTCTGTCCCCGCCTCTGGCGACATGTCAAAGTGTCGGCACCATCTTCTGAAAACAGTTCCCCTGTTGGTTGGCGATGTTGCAGTAATCCATCACCATTGGTCCCAAAGGGACCAGGGTGTAGGCGAAAAACGGACATCATGCCCCCTCGATGCCTTACTCCTCAAGACTTCCAAGGATGAATTCTATGAAACTGTTGTGTCAAGGTAGGAGGGTGGACATGTCGAACAGGTCCCCAGGTACGATCGGCAGGTCCATACCGTTTACAATCAATAAGATATTGTAAGGTCCCTCTATAGAAACGTGAATCACAAATTTGCTCTCCCTCATATTCCAGATGTTGGTCGGTTATCATCGGAGGAGGTACCTTCTTGGGTCGGTGCAAGCTAGATGGTGCTGTATATGGCTTGAGCAATGAGGCATGAAAGACAGAATGTATCTTCTTCCATGATGCTGGAAGCTTTAATTTAAATGCCACTGGATTGATTATTCTGCTGATTTTGAAAGGACTGTAGCATTGGGTGAAAATGTATCCTTGGTAATACGTGAGGGTAGATAGTGACTAGAGAGCCTGACCTGATCACCAGTCTGATAAGAAGGAGTATGGGATCTGTGGAGATCAACGTATGTCTTGGTCTGTGCTCTAGCCACTTATAAAGATTGGAGTTCTTGTTGTTGAATGTCTTGTAACTCCTGTAGAGTCTCTTAAACTGCAGGTACCAAAGAGCTGTGCGTTGGTAATTACCACAACCAAGTACGATGGAAGTCGTAATTGCAAAATAACGGGTCTTGCCGATGGATGAATGAGTTATTGTAAGAAAATTCTCGAGATGGTAGCAGAGAAGCCCGATTGTCTTGTGTAAACTGAGATGAAACGGCAGAGATATTGTTCTAGCGTTTAGTTCGTTCTTTCTGTCAATCCATTAGACTCTGTGTGATAGCCAGAGGATAAACATCTGTTGATGACTATATTCTTGCAGAGGGCGGTCTAGAATTTGGAAGTGTATTAAGACCCTCGATTGGAAATGATGGCCTTAGGAAGTCTGTGAAGTCTGAATATGTCCTGAAAGAACATTTGACTCATCTCAGAAGCGGTTGGTATAGTGGGACATGCAGAAAAATGTGCCATTGCATCAATTGCTACCATGATAACTGTCTCTCCTTCTGCACAGGGTAGATCCACAATGAAAGCTGTGGCAACTGATTTCCAAGGACGGGTTGCAAGGGTAGGTTGAAGTAACAATGGTACTGCTATTGTGTTCCTGACACTCAGATATTTCCTTCCCTGACTTGTTGCGGCGCTTCTACTGTTTCGTTCCACTGCCGGAGATGTGATCTGTATCAGGATTGACATTATCCCTAATCTTGGCATCTACAGCTCGTTTTGGCTCTGGCTTCTGCCATGAATTTCTCCTCTGAGACACTTATTTGGCATCCTGCTCCTGTGACTTGTCCAAAAACTATGCTCTCCTAACTTCTTGCGTCTTAAAATATGTATACCTGACTGTTGCTTCCTGCACTGATCCTAATCTCGCTCTGCTATCTTTCATACCTTTTGTAGCCCCATTACTTGCAGGTGAAGCCTTCCTTTGCTCCTGTCAAATTGTGCTTGGAGGCCCCTGTTTCCTGACTTTTCTACTTCTCTACCTTTGCTGCATCACTTATTTCAGCCTATAGCGTCCTCTCTCGACCCTAGTCTCTGCACTCTTTTTCTATGTTTATTTAACTTCTTGCTACTGTTTTGTTCTCCACATTCTTCTGTACTCCTGTTGTGTCCCTTCTTACCTGTGATATGGTTGCCCCATTTGCCTGCAAACCACTGCTGTCTGCATGTCTGATGTAGCCCACGATTCCATGAGGTGAGGCTTTTCCAGTCTGCACTCACTTACCTGCCTGTCACTACTACTGTCTGCATGTCTGATGTAGCAACCCAATCCAAGAGGTGAGGCTTTTCCAGTCTGCCCAGCCTGAACTCACTTCCTGCTTGCTTGTCTAAACTGCATTTCTGGCTACTTAATGCAGCCTACCTGCTGTTCCTGCACTTACCCAACTTGTGTTTGTTTTTTGTAACCTCTCTCCTCTTCAAACTTGCACTCCCCTTCCTCCCCCTTCATGTTCTAGCACTTGCACATTCCAAATAATCTCATGACCTAGTCAGAATGGTGTTTTTGTTCCTCCCTCCTTCCCCTCCCCCTGCACTTTCCCTCCTCCCCCACTCTCCCCTGCCCTCAAGCTATAGCACTTGTACCTTCCGAATGTTTCAAGACCTTGTAAGAATGTTATTGTTTTTATTTGTAGCCCTTCCTTGTCCCCTTCCCTTCCCTCCCTTGTCTTGATACGCCTCGAAACACATTGTTGTATAGTGTGCATTACAAATGACCAATAAATAAATAAATAAATAAATAAAATAAGATCAATAATTTGCTGACTGGCTTAGATCTGGGTGTCCTCACCTGAGTGCAGATTTGGTCATACGATTTTACATTTTGCTGCACATATGGCCACCAGAAGTGTCTCTGTACAAGATTCAGGGTTGACTGTATACTTCTATGTCCGCCTATCCTAGAGTCATGACACATTTTATGCACTTCTTGTTTTAGCCACTGCGTTGGTATACATAAGGCAGTGCCTTTAAACAATAAGCCGTCCCTATCGATAAGATCTTCAACATATGGCCAGTTTCGTGAAGCAACCAGGTCTCAGTAGCCTTTCTAACCTTCTGCAAAAAGGAGTTAACCTCAAACACAAAGGACTTTTGTGGAAACATCCTCTCTGGGGTTTGCTGCTCCTTGGGCAGACCACAACGCACCTAGATAGTGCGTCTCTAGGGTTGTTCTGAGGTCTAGGGATATATGTTAAGCGGAATCGAAACTGGGAGAAAAGATACGCCCATCTAGCATGTCGGCTGTTTTTGCAAACAAATGATTGAAGGAGTAGGTCTCGATGATCAGTCCTGATCTCTGTCTCTGTTCGGCACCCAGCACGTAGTGTATCCATTCTTGACATGCTAACTTCATTGCAAAAAGCTCCTTTTCCAATATTGAATAGTTAATCTCAGACGGTAATAAGGTCTTGGAGTAGTAAGCCAAAGGATGCTCCTTGTGATCATTAGAAAGTTGTTTCAATACTGCCCCTACAGCTCTGTCTGAAGCGTCGGTTTCCACAATGAAGGATCTATGAGTATCTGGCTGACTTAGGACTGGTGAAGTAAGGACTTGATTTAAACTGTAAAAGTCTTGTTCAACTTCTTGATCCCATTGAAAGGATGTTTTCTTCTTTAAAAGAGAGGTCAAGCGCAATAGCTTTTGGGAAAAGAAAGGTATGAACTTCCTGTAGAAGTTGGCTAGATTGAGAAAATGCTGCACTTCTTTAACAGACATCAGTGCTTTCCAGCCCCGAATTGCCTTTAACTTACATGGGCCCATTGAAACACCCTCAGGAGAGAGTATATAACCGAGGTAAGGCACTGAAGGAACATCAAAAAGGCATTTCTCCAGTTTTACTTGTAACTGATTTGTCTGTAATCGTTGAAGCACTTCAGAAACATGACGGGTGTGGTCTTCGGGGGAGCTGGAGTAAACCAAGATGTCATCTAACCAGACTATTAATGAATAGAACAGGAGGTCCACAAAGATATGGCCCATAAATCTCTGAAATATGGCAGGCGCATTGGCTAATCCAAATGGTATTATTGAGTACTCAAAATGCCCAAAGGGCGTACGAAAAGACTTGTCTCCATGTTTTATTCTGATTAAATGATATGCACCCCTGAAGACGAGTTTGCTGAAAATACAAGTCCCTTGAACTGCATTAAGAATATCTAAAATCAATGGTAAAGGGTATTTATAACAGTGTTTAAACCACAGTAATCGAGGTAGGGTATTCATTTTGAAGCTTCCTTTTTTGGTATCAAAAACGAGAGACACCAGCAGAAGAAATGAATTCTCTAAAGAGTTAATTGGCTAGGTTCTCCTGTAAATAAGCCTTTAGAGCTTCCCTTTTCAGTGGAGTCAAGCAGAGCATATGATTGAACAGCACAGTAGTTCCAGGCAAAAGCGTAATGGCAAAATCTTCCGCTATGTGGGGAGGGAGGGACTTAGTAAGCACCTTCTTGAATACTGACTTGTAAGTGTGATATTTTTCAGGGAGGGCACAACAGACCGACAGCGTAGATCTGCTATTGAGTGTAGGTGGCATGGTGATCACAGAGACTGCAGCTTTGTCTTGGCTACAAGTAGAAAGGAAATATTCAGAACCTAGGTAAGTTGGTATCCGGTCAAATGTTCGAATGCATTTGATCGAATGACAAAATGCTCGAGTCAATTTGACCGAAAACAAAAAGGTCGATTTTTTTTTAAAAAGTATATATTTTTTAGATCGACGGCACTCATCTGCATAGGTTATTTGGTGTTATGGCCCAGATCAAGCCAGAAGCCCAGGCGGTGGCTGTGTCTCTAGATGCCGAAAAGGCGTTTGACTCTGTGTCATGGACGTACCTGTTCATGGTGCTTGAGAAATTTGTACTAGGCCCTTACTTCCTGAAATGTGTCAAGGTACTATACACTAACCTGAGAGCTAGGGTGTTGACTAACCGCACCATGTCAGAATGGTTTGAGCTGGGGAGAGGTACGAGACAGGGTTGCCTGTTCTCCCCCATACTGTTCGCCCTGACAATGGAACCAGTTGCACCAGCAATTAGAGAACATCAGGTACGGAGGGGTATATGGATGGCGGGCCTGACCCAATCAATATCCCTATATGCAGATGACGCCCTATTATACATCCGGGAACCGGACACACATTTGGGTTCAGCGATGGAGGCAATGCACAAATTCGCAGAATATTCGGGATACAAAACTAATCGTTCTAAATCTGAAATTTTTCCCCTGACCCCAGCTACTAGATGTCCAAACAACACGCACGGCCTACAATGGTCCCCGGACAAGATAAGATACCTGGGGGTTATAGTGTCGGGAGACAGAACATCCTTACTTTTGAATAACAACGAATCCCTATTGAATACGATTGCTACTAAACTCTGCTTCTGGGCTAAACTTCCCATTTCACTTATTGATCGGGTAGGTATACTAAAAATTGTCATTCTTCCTAAGCTACTGTACATATTTACTAACATTCCGATTTGGCCTGGTAGGCGGATCTTTGACACTCTTAGATCCATGGCGGTGGAATTTGTCGGGTGCGGGGGGGGCGGCCAGGATGAAGTGGGAAAAAATGGTGGAACCATATAACAAAGGTGGCATAGCAGCTCCTGATTTCGAATTGTATTATCTAGTTGCACAGGCCTAGTTTGTTAAGCACTGGTATGATGAGCAGGACACCTCACCCCACATTTGCCTAGAAAAGCACGCTGCACGCCCAACTGACATACAGTCAGTCATCTTTGAAGGAAAACACAGAGATGAATGCCCATTCGATCCAGTTAGTACAACAGCACAGGCATGGTCCAAACTCTACCGTAGGCTCGGGGTGGAGACACCTTACTATGCTGAGGCCCTGTTCTGGAACTTCCCCGGTATAGCACCCACATACGATCCAGGTATACAAAACAAATGGGACCCGGAAGAGGAATTCAAAATCAAAGACATATTCCCTTATGGCAAATTTATAACGTTGGAGGAATTTAAAACAGGGATGGGAAGTGACCAATTGATGATATTGCAATATCATAGAATGAGAATGGCTTTTAAGGCTAGGTGGCCAATGTTCCCAGATGAACCCCCACCACACCCATGCCTGCTGACCCTGTCAACCCGGTCGGGAACAAGTGTCTCATGGCTATATGCGGCCGTGCAGGCTAACACTCCAACTGTAAATGTAATGAAGGCCTCCTGGGAAGCAGATCTGGGTGAAAATATAAATGACAGAACCTGGAAGAGGTACTGTGAATTGACCAAGAGGGTATCCATGAACGCGGGCCTTACGCTGATCCAATTTAAGATGTTGAACAAGTTTCACTATACCCCCAAAAAAGTTGCGAAGTTTACAAATAACAGTCCCGGTAAGTGTCAGAAATGTGGGGCGGATCAGGCTGATTCGATACACATGTACTGGAGCTGTCCTCGTGTGCATGAATTCTGGGGCGAGGTAGCAAACATTCTAGAGGAAGTAACTCAGATACCGGCAGACCTCACACCACAAAAATATCTGTTTGGGGATATTGGTAAACAGTCAGAGGTAACAAGAAGGCTCTTTAACATTGCATGCGCAGTGGCAAAAAAGTGCATTCTGCAAAAATGGAAGAATGCACAGGCACCACAAGTGAGCCACTTTCTTAAGAATAATTTAATTTTAGCATTTATATTGATGAAATTGAAATAAGAAATTGATGTATGTCAATGAATGTGAAGAACACTATGTAATGTCACTCCCGAGTTCATGTAAACCGAAGAACATTTGGGCCCCGTTTAGAATATATCTATGCGAAGCAGACTCGGCCAGTAACAGCCCGGCAGGGCCCAGTGATGTGTCAAATGAGTAATACTGTTTATTCTGTTATATAACTGAACTGAATGTTGCTGTTCCGGATATATGTGATATGTGATGTTGTGGCAATGTTATGTACCACAAGCATTAAATAAAGTTAAAAAAAAAAAAGTATATATTTTTTTTTTTGCTCTAGTATAGGTTAAAAAAAGGTATTTTAACACCAAAAACTGGGGTTTCGGGGGGACCCCCCCCCCCCAAAAATTATTCAACCCTTTTTTTGGTCAAATTGACTCGAGCATATTGTCATTCGATCAAATGCATTCAAGCCTTTGACCTATAACCAAACAAGGTATGTGCTCTCCAATTTATATAAGGATTATTCATGATGATTCCTAAAATGAGTAGACGATATGCAGCCTGGATGATGTCATATGCCAAGGTTTCCACATGCTGGCATATCTACATTTGTAAGGGACAGGTATAGGTGGTAATGGGTCCGCTTTCTAGGAGTCTACCATCAACTCCTTCTACCGGATACCTTTTCTTACATAAAGGTATTGCCATGTGAGATGTCCAAGTGGAATCCATAAAATTGCCAGCTGCACCAAAATCCACTAATGCTGATACCTTGATGGAGTAGCAGAGAGAAGTAGGTCTACTGTCAGCACCAGTAAGAGAGTGGTTTCTTTCAGAGCTGATTGAAAAGCACTGTTGTCTTGCGAGAAGGGACGTAGGAATTGCTCCCGGTTCTGTGTCTCTGCTAGGATCAGGAGTTGGTGTTTTCTTTTCTCTTAGGGGCCAGATGACAGGACCTCAAGAGATCAGAAGATGATCCACAGTACATGCACAGACCATTGGTACAGCGCCTATTCCTTTTTTCCGGAGTTAATAGACCCCGAGCGGCACCTATTTGCATTGGCTCTGGGGGTTCCTTTTTCACTTCGGAAGGTATCTGGAGCTGATGGAAGCCACGTGAAGGCCTTTGATGTTTTCTTTGTCATTCCTGACGTCGCTCCTGCAACCTAGGGTCGTGGTACTCCACACAACTTGTCTTTTAGTTCTTCAGAAAGGCCACATCGGCATGAAGAAAAGCATGCTTCACCAATCCAAGTTGCCTGCATAGCCATGTGTTTGAATTTTGTAGTGTATGCAAGCAGATTCTTTTGTCCTTGATGAAAGTCCAAGAGGTCTTTCTGCGCTGTACAGCCGAGTTCTGGATGATCAAACATCTTCTTGAAGGCAATCACAAATGCAGCATAATCATTCAAGAGAGGGTTGTCAGTCGAAACCAATGTGGCAGCCCATGCCAGGGCACTTCCTGACATGTGAGTGATCAAAAAGCCCACCTTAGACCAGTCGGTCTTGAAGGAGACTTGTCTGAAAGCTCCTTATGCTTTTTTGGTCACCTTCATATATTTCTACCAAAGTGGTAGATCCAGAGAATCTCATAGGAAAGGCCTCCCTAGCCTGTAAGGCTTGTCTGAGGTATAGATTTTCAGTCTTCTGGTTTTGAAACTCAAGTGTTAGGTTTTGTACAGCTGCCTTCACATCATGCAGGTCTGCCATCTTGTCAACAGATTTTGGGCGTCGCAATCTTTTTGTAGACAGCCTAACCTGAGACTTGACAGTTTTGCGGGAGCTAAACAGATAGGGCCTGTCCTATCCAGCAACCAGGGCTCTTCGGAAAAACAGAGTACAAAGGCTGCCAGAAAGGCTAAGTCCAAGGAAAAAAGACCTGATAGGAGTAAAAACCTTGGAGATGAAACCGCCGGTTTGCAGCCCTTGAGAATGATGCAGTCGGTAGCCAGGTGAACGATGGTCAGGAGCAAGGAAGCGGAACAGAAATGAGCAGAGAGTGAAAGAAGGAGGATAAGGAGGTATATAGAAGGGGCACAAGGGAAGGCAAGAAACAAGGAAAGAGAGCAGCGAGACAAGGAAAGCTGCGGCGCGCGGCTTACCCGGAGAACAGTGCCTTTGTTGTGAATGATGTCTGGCGATATCAAAGAGTCGGTGCCATCTTGCGGTTGCCGGCGATGCCGAAAAACAGTTCACCTGTCGGTTGGCGATGTTGCAGTAATCCATCTTCATTGATCCCAAAGGAAGAAGGGGCATAAGCGTAAGCTGAGACCGGGGTTAACAGACTTCATGCCAGGTTCTTCTTTCAAGGAGCCCTTCCTAGCTTGTTATGTCCTTTAGCTGTTTAGTCCCCAGTAGAGTACTGCAGTCTTTCCTTTGTGTCCATGAACTACTCTTCGTGTATCCTCAGTGCCATCTCTTCCTAATACTATCGAGAGCTGTAAAAGGAGTAGCTTGCATAACTCTTTCAATCTTCATCCTCTCAGTACCTTTAGGAGATGGCTCAATATTAGTTTGCATAGTCTCAAGGGTAGGAGGGGTACGGAGTCCCATCACGGAATGGGAGTCCTTATCCCCATGAGGGGAGTCTGTCCCTGTGGGGTCCCACTTTCCACCAACCCTGGGAGGAATATTGGGTAGCGGCCTCACCTCCCTAGCCTCACAGGGAAGGGCTCCCCTGTGGGGAGAAGTAACGAGATCCCATGAATCGTCACACCAGATACTGTAACCCTAATGCCCTATTACTGCATGCACATTTTTATGTTACTTACTAGTAATCTTTGAGTTCTACACTTCCTCGTCACAGCTCATACTTTAAGAGCATGAGTCCATGTCTGGGGCAGAGGAAACTGCACTAGCCCTAATATTTAGCACAATCTTTATTCTCTTGCATTGCCTTGAAGCCATGTACCTAGAAATTCACTGAGGTGGCCTTTAGCAATGCCCTAAGCAGTAGCATATCAATCAAAAACACATCCTGATGGCGGGAGATGGAATCCAAGACTGAAACAAGCAAGATTTCACCCAACTGTAATGAAGATTACTGCTTTATAATCGAAGCATTACTGCTTTAACCTCCTTTCTTGACACAAATTGCACTTTAGGAAGACAAAACAAGCCTCACTGAATCTTCGATGGTTATGCTTCATTTCCTGCCAGAAGCTCAACAACGCAAGAGACCACAGAACCAACATTCAACAGTTATAGAAGAACCCCCACCATAAGCCCATATTTAGAAATAGAAAGAGCTCAGACAGAGATATACCCGACCTTCAAGCAGCTGCCTGTGGGAGTTCTCAACCACTCGATGAATAGTACAGTCAGGCGTAGAAGACGAGACAACCAAATCAGCAGATCAAACTAATACAACCACGGGGTCACAGTAATCAGAGACCCATTCAAACTTCAGAAACAGAGCAGACCAAAAACAAAACACTTTGCAAAATGGCTGAGAAATGAGAACTCTAAACAAAGGCCCCATTGGAGTGCACCCAGCAAGAGAAGTACAACACCCGTCACTAGCGAGCCATGTCACAATGGTCAATTTCAGCTCAAAATGAAAAGGAGGAGGGACAAAATGGGCCACTGGACATGACTAACCACAACCCAAATACATACAATCAAACAGGTTCCAAATGATTAAGGAGCCTTGGAGCCCTGATCGGAAAAAGATCAATGGCTACAACAAAAAGAATACTGGTTCTGATCAACCGATACTACTCCCATGCAGACGATGACTACCAGTGCAATTGACCTGGTCTTAGGCTGCAGCACCAGGGCCATCATGCCTTACAATGGAGAGCCATAAACATGGCTTTCCCCTTCCCCCCATCAAGGGGAAGATCTGTGCTATTGAGGGAGTTGTTTCCAGCCACCTGCAAGAAAAATTAAGTGTGAAAAATACAAGTACCAGAATCCTTAGAGACACTATAGTCAATTAACCTGCTACACCTGAAAAGGAAATGAAGTCAAGCCTGAGAAAGTAAAAAAACACAGCCTCCCTGAAGATTGATGGAGTCATGAAAAAGTGCGTTTGGAGGAGAAGCTAATGCAGGAAAACTTGAATGGCAACAGAGTGCGTGCCTTGTCACTAATTCTTAAACATTACAATAAAGCAACTCTAGGCAGATTATTATGGTGACCTCAGCAGGAGCACAGCACCCACAGTTACAGGCCTTACAATGCAAAAATAAGGTCCCATTATGTCAACACGGGAGGCGGCTTCAGTCTTTGCACCAGTCTGATCCTTACCCTACAGGATTATGGTTGAAACACTGGGTTCATTGGTGACAGGCTGATACAGCCTCCTCCACCCTGCACCTTTCTCCCACTCCCCCAACAGGCACAGGTAGAGGCGCCTCTCAGGAACTAAAAACGAGTATTCAGAGATGTATTCCTGCAATATTGTCTCTGAGTACCTGCATAGAATTGCAGAAGGAAGCCCTCATCACAACAGGCGTCAAGGCCCAAAACAGAGGCTATTGGACAAGTATGTAACTGAAGATTTAGCAAAGGTTTGACTGGATATATTCCATTACCAGAGAAATACACCAGAAAACTAAGCTAGTTAGAAATGTGCAAAAAGTAGCATTAATCAATGCTTTGGGGGGCGGGCTTGACTTAGAACAGCCAAGAACCTCCCCCCGAACCCCACCCCGTGTTCATTAAAGCTATTAGCACGCCTTGGCCTCCAGATGTGATGCTAATTTTGATTTTCTTTTTTTTTTTTTAAAGTAATCAAGTCTGCACCTACAGGCTAGCCCAATTTCCTTTTTAACAAAGCTAGAAACCAAGATGGTCGTCATGCAACATAGAAACGGGTGTAAGACCCTCTTCTAGGTTGCTGTCGGCATCTCAGGAGGACGGACCAGGGATGGATTGAAGCCGTGGCCTATGGCTAAGGGGCAGGGGAAGAGTGGATGGAGCTTGCAGGGATGCAGGGTGTGCTCTATCCATTGGGGGTTGGGAGGAGGGGAATGAGAAAGGAAAGAAGACAAACATAAAAATGATTGACAGGGGAGAGGCGCAGGCAGCCCACAGTGGAATGCGGCCTGATTCTGGCTAACCCACCCCCTCCCCAGGGTGTTAATTCAGGTTCAACTATGTCACTTAAAAGTATGGAAATAGGTACAAGGGATCTGCACGCATGGCACTTCGTGTTTATATGTTCTTGTAAGAGGTCAGGTATATCCTCTCTCTTTAGAAGTCAGGTATATACGTTCTCTGGGATGGGGAAGGGTTAAAAATAGAGAGGGTTCGTACAGTTGCTGACTCCCCTTCATAAGGTGAATACTCTGACTTGTAAGGGTGACAGAGGGGGATGCATGTAAGGTACCATAGTCCCTAATACTCAATATGTAAGAATTTAAAAGCTCAGTGTCTTTATTTTGCAGAATGAATGGATTGAAGGAGCGTGTGTTAAATAATATTAAACGTGAATCCTTCAAAGGGATCAGTGTCCTTAATGTTCAAGTGGGATACACAGAAAAATTGTGATAAAATGTGTAATGCACCTAAATATACTGTTAATACATATTAGCACTAATTATGTAGCCTGTGGGCCCAACACCAGCAAAATGGGCTTTGCTATAGCATAGCTTTTGTTATTTGTACTGACTCCCAGCACTTTTTAGTCATGCAATTAAAAAGGTCGGATTATGGGTAGGTTTGTGGTTTGTGGGAAGCAGAGGGGTTGTTTATAAATTGGCTCCCTGAGAGAGGTTGTGTGTTTTATTGTTGCCTATTTGCGCTTTTGCATCTGCTCGTCTGTGGTATGCATTAGCAGGGCCGGCTGGTGAATTTTTTAACTGGTAGGGCATACAGGTATGTGCCTAATATGCATGAGTAACCGAGGGCAGTGAGGGAGCCCGAACCATACACAGGTTTTTTTGGGGGGTTCTCCCTTCCCGCAAACACATTCAAAATAATGGGTTCAAATTGTGCATTTTACAGCACTTTCTGGGAAAATAAATTATAAAATGTCACACCGTTTAAAATCAATTTCGTATGGTAGCACATGAAAAATCTAAAAGATGCAACTTACAAGCCATGCCGAGGACCATTTCCCAATGTATTTTCATTATGCCTTTGCCCCCAACCTATGCTACTACTGCCAGCCAGTATGTCATGCCACAGAAAGAAAGTATATCCAGATGGCTAGGCTGGCCTACATTAGATGTTGGCAAGTATCAACATTTGTCATGTTTGTTTTACCCTTGATGCACAGTTAAAATGCACAGTAGCTGTGCATCTAGGGTAAAGCAAAGTCAAGGTTTATTATGTGTGTTAGGCAAGATTGTATGTAGTAACCCTGTTGGAGACTACACCAGCCTTGTCCTCTTGGCAATAGGTAACCCAACCTTTGGTATAGGCCTGTACTACACAAGTTGGTAGTGTAACTGGGGAGCCAGGCTTATCTCAAGAGGCGTTAATGTGAGCTGCAGGGGTTGTAACATAGAGTTTCACAGTGACAAGTATTCAAAAACACTTATACTCAAGGTTTCTTGATTAAAATAATTATTTATTAATTTAACAGTCAGTTTTAAAATAAGCCTTCTTTTGAAGGGAGCAATGTGCAATACTTAAAACGCACTTCAAAACAACACACTCCTTCAGTTCAATAAAGTAAGTAGATACCCTTTTGGGATGGCACACAGATACTTCCTACACCCTGAGGTGACTTCAGTAGTTCAGTAATTAGGGCACTGTGGACATTATTATATCACTTTTCACACTTAAATACTGAGGTTGTGGCAAAAAGGAAAAAGGTTAGGGAAGGAAACAATGGTTAACACGTTTCTCAAATAGGTAAGCTTTTTTAAATCCGCCAATGCAATGTAGGCTAACCCTTTCCCAGCTATACAAGTAAGGTATGTATGACTTTTTGGAGGAACAGTTAAACACAAAGTTGTTCAAATGTTCACTAATGTATGGTATTCTCTTCTGTTTGTAAATAATGTCTGTACCTTGTACAAATGTATGAACAATTGCCTAATCTGTCTGTAACCACGCCGTGATACCCCAGGGTCTGGGTGTGTAACAAATGAATAACAAAGAAAAAAAAGTCAGAGGGTAAGAAAAGTCTGCACGGAGCCAGGACAGGTAATCTCAATTGAGCAAAGTCTAGCGGCTGATGCACTTGGGGCAAAAGTCTTGCACAATGTTAAAGAGAGTTTTTTTGTAAAAAGAGTCACTGTTGGGTCACAAGCTGGGAGGCTTGTGAAGGGCAAAGCTGCAAGCAACTCTGCAAAGGGCAGCAATGCAAGTCTCCAGTCAGAGCAAGCAAACTACACACAAGAGGTAAGTACCCCTGGTTTCACAGTACCTTGAGTCTGAAGAAAAGGTTCCAGCTGGCTTGTGTTCCTGTTTTAGTCCTGCAGATCCTGTTGTTCCTGGGCCTCAGCTGTGGGGACAAGAGGGAAGACGTCTGGTGACTCCTGTAATATGGTTTGAAGGTCGGCGACAGCAATGGGCACATTTCAGATCAGCTGCTCTTCGCGGTTTCAGCTACTCACAAATAGCACCATTGCTGTTCTTGGACACCTTGCGGACTTTCCTTGCTTCTGGGGTCCAGTACTCGGTCGAGGTGGCTCAGGCTTTGCTAGTCCTGCTTCGAGGGAGTCTTGAAGATCTTCCAGGAGCTCGGGTCCAGCTTAAAGGCGATGCACTCGATTCTGGTGTTCCTGTCCCCTGGCACTCGGTTCCTGCAACAGCAAAGAAGTACAGCCAACAGAGAGAGGGGTTCCAGTCGAGTTTGTCTTGGGGCTGATTTGTCCCACCAACCCAAGGGGAGATTTCGCTCTTTCTGCCCTTCTCCAGTCAATTAGAAATTCAGGGCTTCAGCACTGCAGCAGGGCTTCACTGGGCAAACCAATGGTCCAAGAAGGTGCAGCAAGTTTCTCTTCCAGTTTCTTCTTCGGTTCCTTCATCCAGTGGTCGACTTCCTTGCAAAAGACCTAGCCGTTTATGCAAATTTCTCCCATTCATTCGCAGCCTAACTGTCACTCACACAGCAGGGTGCTGTCCTCCAAGGACATCCAGCAAGCCAATCAACTTTGGTTGCATTCCTGTAACCAAGGGGACTAAGCACAGGGAGTTTCAGGAACCTCCCACGCTTCCTGCCCTGCCAGACACGTTGGAGCCAGAGGTGGGCTTCACCAGTGAATCCTGCAAAAGACAAAACAAACAAATGGGCCAAACTTGGTTTGGCATACAGGGTAAATCTCAAGAAGGACCTTTCCAACAGGAAATGGCATAAAAAGAAGACTCAGACATTTTGACAAAATGGGCACCCATGTGCGCAATGCTGCAGATGAGGATTCAGCCTGCGGAAGAAAACGCACAATGGTAGGAAAAAGTAAACCACTGCCACCAGCCATAACATTTAAATGTTACATGAGAAGGTAGACAAAAGGAATACTAGGTAACCCCTCCAGCACCCTATTGTAAAATAGTGGGTGCTGGGTCTACCAAGAGAAAAAGGTAAGTTAAGTCAGTTTCACTTTACCACTTTTGGAAACAGTAGTTTATCCAAGAGAAGGTATTTAAACCTTAGCAGAAATCCAAAGGATTTTTCTGTGACACTGTGCTGAGGGTGCTGTGTGTCACAATACAAAAAGATGATGCCTATGGAGTTTGTCAGACTCCAAAACCAAAAGAAACACAGAGTTAAAATCAAAGAAAAATACACGAGAGAGTGGGGAAAAAAGGTCTCACTCTCACCAGGATAAGAATCAAAAGTCCTAAAGTCCAGCAAAAGAGCTGGGGGTCTCTAAGGTAGAAGGGAATTAACACAGAATTGAGAATTCTCCCTAACAATGTGGAATGACTGACCTACATTCAATGTAGGACAGTCTAGCCAAGTAACAACCAGAGCTGTCAACTGATACACCAGACGCGGGTTCAACCCACAAAAAAAAAACTTGTGGCGGCAAACTTGTCAGAAAACCCACAAGTAGGGCAGGCTGAGAAAAACAGTAATCACTTACCAAAGTGTGATGACCGTTTTAAATTCCAAGCAAGTCTATCATCTCTGCACAATGGCTTTACTGAGGCCTGTTTCTGCCAGTGGCAGAGATTTGACCACTTGTGATCTATTAAAGTTGGCAGACTTTGCACCCCAGAAGTGTATAGCCTTGATTTCACATCTCCCAAAAAATAGTTTGAGTGCTTTGGAGTTCTACATTTTGAATGTAAATCTTGCACTGATGTACAAGTGTTTAAACTTGGGTTAATTACAAGTCCATATAATTGTGTTTGCACCATCACTACAAATGTTCATTACTGATGTTTCAATTTGTTAAGAAAGTCACTGCTAGTAAACACATTCCCAGAGCAGCTGTACCCAAGATCACAAGTCACTCCAGTGCAATCCCATCATATCTAATTACCTATTAAAGGGTAACCCAAAGGTCCAATGCAGTGCACACTTTATCTGAGTGATGCAAATAAGATGACATGCTAATCACAAATCACATCTAATTATCAGCTCTATTGGAGAAAATACACTTGTTTATGCTATTAAACACTGTTACAGAAATGTAACTGTGTTTACTTCTAATTCTAATGTAACTGTACTCAATGTCTTGGGTTCACAGTGCATGTTGTCCTTTAGTGAGGTGGGCAGAGATATACAAATGATGCACATTTTTGGAGTGCAGGCTATGGGAGTCTGAGCAACGCATAAGTGACCCGCGAGCCCACTGTGAAAGGTTAACATTTATTGCTAATAGCACTTGTCATGTTTGCTTTACCAGTGATCCACAGTAACTGTGTGTGCATCAAGTGTAAAGCAATGAGAAGTTTTATTACGTGGATAGACTGGCCTACATTGAAAGTAGGCAGGAACAGCCTTAACCCTAACAGCACCCCAGGCGAAACATGGGAGCTACCCTAACAGCACCCCAGGCGAAACATGGGAGCTGGAGACTTTTCACTTCAAAAGGGTGGCTCTAGTCCTTGCTTTAGGAGGGCTCAAGTCTCCCACTTTGAGGAGGTTGCAGGAAGAAGGCAGCACTCTGCCTTGATGTCTGATAGCCAAGCCCTGGCCTCTGATGGGAAAGGGTGCTACCAAGACCCTCTCAGATTTCACACCTGGGAGAGCAGACTATTTACAGTTAAACATTCATTATCATGGCAGCAGCAGCAAACATACAGTGGCAGAGAACAAAAGCCCGTCAACACCATATCAGTACACTATCCCCATAACGACGCGCTTTCAAATCTGTCATGCAGCCACACTTCACACTGCAGCCACGTGGCTCCACCACGCCAGCTCAGGGGGACACCCCATGCAAAAGAAAAGCTCCCGGCACGAGCATGGGAAGCTTTCTGTCATGGGGAGCAGGGCTGACCCGGGAGATTCCCACAGCTGCTTCAGGAGACTTGGCGCGAGATTGAATGCGGAAACAGGCAGCCTTGCATCCTGTTCAAAAGATGTCCAAATATGTCTTGCAATTTACAGACATTCTTATGTGGCCAACTTCCATTACCCACTGAAAACGGTATCCCTACAAAATATCCCCACCAAAAATATTGCTGTACATATGGCCTTTTGTCTCGACATAGGCAATATTTTGTGGGGGCGGGGGTTGTGGGGGTGTCCCCCGCACATTTTAAAATAATGCCGGGGTTGTGGGGGTGTCCCCCCAGGGTCAATGAGTCAATATTGCTCCAACAGAGGATCAGGGAACCTTTCACTGAAATGGGGTGCCAGCTCCACACCAGCTCAGGGAAGCCTTTCAAAGGCTGCCCCATGCTCGTATGGCAGCGGACCCCTATTAAAGTGAAAAGCTTCCCACTCCTGCACTGGAGCGGAGAGCTTTTCACTTAAATAGGGCAAAGCCACCATGCCAGCTCAGGGGGAGACTTTGAAAGGCTGAGCCATGCTGGCATGGCAGCAGTTCCCTATTCAAATGAAAAGCTCCCCACTTCCATGCTGGAGTGCTGAGAGCCAGCACGAGAGTGGGCACTTTTCATTTAAATGGATTGGCTCCACCGCGCTAGCTGGGAGGAGCCCTTGAACGGTTCTCCCGAGATGGTGTGGCAGCTGCGCCCTTTGCAACAGAAAAGCTACCCTCATGCTGGCGGGGCAGAGGTGCTCAGATTAAGTTAAAAGCTCTTCCCACCGGGGTGAGAGGGGAGGTTTTCACCTATTTAGGGCACCATTGCAGCGCCACCATGGGGGAGCCTTTTATTTTACATAGGGCTCTCTCACACACACACACACACACACTCTCTCTCTCTTACTTTGACCCGCACATTCACACACCATTCATACCCTACAAAAAATAAAATACATAGATACATGCATACAATCCATACATGCATGCATACATAATACGACCATTTCTTTTAAATACACTAACCTTGCCTACATGCCTCCACATGCACCTGCGCAGTCACAGAGAGGGCGTAGACACGCTGCCTGACAGGAGCGAATACCTCTCCATTCAGTCAGCACGTTCACGTTGAGGCTCCTCTCCTGGTCAGGTAGCGTGTCTATGCTGCTGGCATAATAATGAGAGCCTGTGCGGCCAGTCTTCCAACGCCCCCGCCGGCTCCCATTATCTGCCACTATGTTTGTGGCAGAGCTCAAAGGCGCTGCAAAAAACAAACAAAAAATTGTTTAGCGGGGGACTCAACCCTGCCGAGAGTCAGGCAGCATAGTCCGCTGTGAAAATAAAGGACACATAAAGGACACAGGAGACTGTGCTGCCGGCCTGCTACTCAGACAGGTGACAGTGCCTTGCACCCATAGTAGCGGGTCACCGTTGTGCATTAGGGTTTTGCTGGGTGTTACTGTTCAGCAAGTGCAAACCCAGCCCCTGCATGCAGATTACTGTAGGAGTATGGTGAGGTGTCAAGAGTGTGCCAAGGGCGGGTGATAGAGTTGGGGAGTTTGAGGCATGATCAATGTGTGTGATGCCCATTCTATGGAGACAGGGTGGCAGGTGGAGGGTCGTACTGTCGAGATGTGCAGGGTAAGAGAGTGATATAAATCTGTTAGCCATAGATTAGAAATTAAAATCATTCAAAACACAGGAAAGATCCTGGACGCCGCAGTCACTGTCATACACTCAGTCATTAATGAGGCCAGTAGCTATTGGAGTAACACTGTCCCTAATGTTACTTTTTTCTCACTGACCTAAAAGGGAGCCCATCTCTAATTTACCATTGCCCATTTTCCATCATTAAGACACAGCTCATCAGTATGCCACGTGGTAACATTCACACTCTGAAGGAGATTCTAACCCAACATACTTACTGCATGACCAGTCCTGTGCAGGGGGGCCTCACAGGGATCATCCATTGACATTTGCCATCGCTACACACCACTTGCCTTGTGGAACAGAGGGTCATTCATAGAGAGCGCTCTGCGTCTTCACTCATAAGCCTACACGTCCTAAGCACTCCAGGACGCACCTTATGTAGGCTATGACTCACACAAAAAGTGAAAAAAGACTAATTTGCCTGATTGAACCTGGACTCAAACCCTGAAATTGATGTCAGTGAGAAGTCCTCACACACATGGTGTGAATGGCAATGAAATGCTGCCACAATTGGGAACAGCTTGCCAGCAGTGGCGTGTGGCACACTCTTAAGGGTGGCAAGGCTCGTCCACACTTACCTGGTTTACAGTGACAGTGGGTGTCACTAGTCTGAGGTTGGCAATGGTGGGCAGGGGAAATCCTTCACGCAGCTTTGCTGGAAAAGAAATTCAGGCATAGGTCAAATATTTAGCCCCGTAAGGTGACCCAAGATAAGCAATGTGGTGGAGAGGCTCAGGTAGAACGAAGAGGGGCCTCACCGTTCACTTCTGGAATCACGACCAGCTGCAGGGCCCAAAACAGCATTGTCTGGAGGGTCTCC
This sequence comes from Ambystoma mexicanum, assembly GCF_040938575.1. Classification (NCBI taxonomy): domain Eukaryota; kingdom Metazoa; phylum Chordata; class Amphibia; order Caudata; family Ambystomatidae; genus Ambystoma; species Ambystoma mexicanum. The sequence continues at coordinate 348,662,472 of NC_090925.1, read as the reverse complement.
ACCTGTAGATGTCAACAAAAGGAATTGTTATGGTGATTTATAGAGCACTAGGGATGACTTCACTCAGGGACGTCATTTCACCAAAATGCCAGGGGTAGCGGAAGTGACAACACACAACCCTTGACCCCTTGATGACATCACAGGAAGTGATGTCATTTGACCCCACCCGAAAGTGATATTGCGGGAAGCGATAAAACACGACTTTTCACTCGTTGACAGAACAGGAAGTGGCATCACATAGCATTGTACACTACGAAAAATATGGTTACGATATCACTATATTGTGATGTACATTTCACACAAGAATGGATCGCCATATGTATTGTTAAGATCAGTGTATATAGGCCCATATTACTAAATTACTGTGAATGCAAGCAGACATCCATGACCAAATGATAATGAGGTGTTATTATATAGCACTTACGCTTAAGCGCTTTTTATAGAAATAATATACACCCAATATCACCCAACCTGTCTTGGTACTCATTTATCGACCTCAGAAGGATGAAAGGCTGAGTTGAGGCATTTAAGAACAGACTAAATCAGTGACTCACCCGCTAAAGTGTGCCTGAAATAAACCTTTAATGAGTCTAGCAATTATTGTATATAATTCCAGAAAGACACATTATTTGGTATTCCTATTCTTTCTTATTTAGGATCTGTGCTGAAAGTGTTAGACTTGTGGCACTCCTTTTCTTATTTTTCTTATTTTTTTTTTTAAAGAGGCCTGATCAAGAAAGCCAGCCACTCCAGAAGTAAAGAGCCACATGTTGCTGGCCACAGCCCAGGAGCTTGCATTACCAAAAAAAAAAAAAAAAGTATAATTTTTCTTTTTTTTATGGTAGAGGTCGCAGTTGCGACCTCTGGCGACCCCTAAATGACGTCCCTGCCTTCACTAGAGACAAACCTGGAGCACAGCCGAAAATCGGGTGTCTCAGGCCAAGAGTTCTGGGGCAGTGTGGGGGCTTTGCCGGAGACGTGCCAGTCTCTGCCTCAGCCTTGAGGGCCCTACAAAGGTGCTGGCCTCTCCAAATTCATCAAGCATGCCTTCAAAGTGGCCTCAGTGTTGCAGTCACCAATATCTGTGGTCTTTCCTGGATATCCACTGACCTCTTTATTGTTTTATCATTATCTACCTGACGTAATTAATGGACCCTGATTATATCAGGACAGACGTAGAGGAAACTTTTTTAAAACAATTCTTTTTCATGAATGGTGGTTTGTGTACATATTCTGACCCAGATATATTGATCTAGCCTGCTGTAGCGGCCGTGTAGTTATGGTTAAGTTGCTGAACTCATAGAAATATTACTTTTTGGGTGACTTATAACTTCACCCCACCCCCCGGATGAATCCTTACGATACTTTGCAAAACAATTTTTATATGGCCCGTCACAATGATTTTGCAAGGTTTGGTGCGGGTTTGTTAAAGGGGACAAAGTTACAGGGGGGTCCCAAAATGTGTCCAATTCCTTGTGGATGCAATGGAAAAAGAATTTGCTCACGCCTACAGCCCAAACCGCTGGACGGATTTTCACCAAATTTGCGACAGGAGCGGCGGCTTGGTCCCAAAATCATGCTTTTGTAAATTTGGTGTAAATCCATCCAGCAGGTTTGAAAAAACTGGCAAAAAGTAGGTCCAAAAGAATTTGTGAATCAGAGAGTGCAGTTAAATCCGCAGACATCTAGGCGCCTGCTGATTGGACAATTAAAAACATGAGGTGCGTCATTTTTGTAAATGATCGCCATATTGGATACGAGGACAGTCGCTGTTGTCTGCAAGCATCACGTTAAAATATATAAAAAAACACAACATTGCACTTGTCAAACTAATGCAACAATCTCTGGGGAGGTGAGAGGTGATGAAGAGGGAATGGGCCATAAAAAGCCAAAAAAAAGGTGTTTTTTCATCTCCAAAGTCTGGATGTTCGGGGACAGCCCTGTGATGTTCGCGAACATCTCAGATGTTCGGGGGGCTTCCATACATATTTCTGCATTACAGGGTTGGTGAAAAGCAGTTATTGGATGGCTTATAACTTTGGCACCACTCAATAAAACTGCATGAAATTTTGCAATATTGTGTTGGATCTGATCTGTTTTGCCAAAAGGGAGCAAAATTAGACGGGGGGTCATACAATATTTTAAAGGCTTATGAATTTGATGTCCTTTGACAGATATGCACAAACATTTGCAAAACGATATTAGACCCAGATTTGAATATTTTTGAAAAGGTTGGTGGGATTTTGTCAAGTGGGGGCCAAATCAGATGGGGGTCTCAACATTTTTAGATGGCTTATAACTTTGTTGCGGTTTGACGAATGTGAACGAAACATTTCAGAAAGATTATAGACCCAACCTTGAATGTTTGTGCAAAGTCTGAATGGATTTTGTCAAGTGGGGGCTGAGTTATATGAATAGTTTATGTACATACATTTTGACACTTTAAAAAAATAAAATATGAACGGATTTGCAGCAAACTTGTGCAAGGAACATTGGCAAGGAACTGAAAGCATGGTTTTGCAAATGTGTCCTTGTTTTTCTTTTTTTTTAAAGTGTCATAATGTAGGTAAAAAATAGTAATATACCTTTGGTGACTGTGACCATGGGCAGTGGCCAGATTGTCCGAGTCATGGCTCAAATGTCATTAATGACATCACAAATTCAAAATGTGCTATATAACTAGACGTGAACACTGTCCTATGTTAAGGTACTTTCCTTAGGGTTTGGCCTCAGTTTATGGTGCACATACATGGGGAAATAGGCATGCCTCAAACACACAATTGATTTGTATACACAATGAAGAACTCTAATATTATTGTCATTTTCTGGAGTTTGTTGATATTTCCTACTTACTGGTGTTTCCCTGTATGTGCCTCAGATTTCTATACATTGTGGCTCTTCATATGTTTTGTTTGTACTAACACAAGTGTGTATTAAGCCTTGAATTGTTAGCTATGCATTCCATAATTAACATAAGTAAACATTCTGATAGGGTTGAAGTTATTATTTTACTGGCCAATATTACCAATATGCTGTACTTCTATGGTGCATGGTGGAGCCATTGCCTATGTGTATGTATGATTAGGCTGTTGTAAATTAAATCACTGCTGACTTGTACTTGATGAGCTTAACTTTGTAGTATTTATTTGATGAGAGTCCGCAGGTGGGTGCACGCTCTGATAGCTCAGCTTACAACTCGCATGGTTCTGGAATGCTCTCAATTCCAGAACCATGCCAAACTGGAACATTACAAAGACATTACCTCACAACTCAGTCGCTAACTAACATAACATCTCCCCGCCTACATAACACCCCAACAGAAACAGAAACAGGAAATAGGGTGGAAAGATGGAGAAAACAAAGAGAACAGGATGGCTAGGGTAAAAAGAGAACACAGGGAAAGTATATCGCCATAAATATTCAAAGGATATGCATCATGTAACCACGCTCTGCACCGCAGGAGCCATAGGTGTTGTTGGAGCCTCATCATGCGGGAGATCAAGCCTGTAAAGTCTAATAATAAAGTCTTTCTTAAAGTCCTGTATGATTCTTCTGTTCTTAGGTGACATGCCACCTCTCTCAGATGGGTCTCTGCTACTCCTGACAATCACCTGTGATTTTTGTACAATACAATCATCATCCAATATCGTGTTCTTCTCCGACGGTATCATATCATTACATGACCATCTCTTGCCATCTTCCAATATCACTGATTTTCTTGATGCCTTCACAACTCTTTGGGGAGCCCTAAATTTGGATTGACCCTTCATCACTTTCTTGGGCTCTCTTACTCAAATCCAGTCACCTTCTTTAATCTCACTCTCTGCTACATTTTTAATGGTATCATAATACTCCTTATATTTGGTTTGCCTTTCCTTCATTATTTTTACTGCCTCTTCCATATCAATTTGTTTGTGACTTCTTGATACCAACCAAGCAGGTTTAAGTCTATTGGATGGCGTCCTCCCTCTCATTATTGTGCAAGGTTCCTCCTCAGTTACTGAATGTGGGGTCATCCTGTAATTATTCAAAGCTTCTTTTAATGTGTCCTTCCAAGGCAGAGCATTCACAATTGCCAACTGTATGATGCTCTTCACAAAGCCATTCATCCTTTCACCAAGGCCATTAGCCATTGGGTGATAAAGAGAAGTTGTCTTGTGTTCAATTGCTCTTTCTTTCATAAAAGTCTGTATTTCTGTTGACATGAACTGAACACCATTGTCTGATAGTATTCCTAGCGTGTCCCCCTCTCTGTTGAACATGTCTTCCATAAATCTCACTATCTTTTCTACAATGCCCCATGGCACCCATTTGGATGTGTAATCCAACAGTAAAATAATATACATTTTCTGAGCCTCCAGAGTTTCATAAGGTCTTGTGATGTCTATAGCTAATTTAGTCCATACTGAATGGGGAATGTCAACTGGCTGTAAAGGCGTACACCTCACTCTTTTTCCTTTGTCACTGACAGCACATGCCGTGCACTCGTTAACTAACTCTTCCATCTCACTCCACATACCTGGCCAACAGTAGTTTTCACTCATTCTCCTCTTAGTGAGACTCCTTCCGAAATGACCTTCATGTGCAAGATCTATTCTTCTTCTCCTCAATGTCACTGGTGGAATGATACGATCACCTCTATGGACACATGTAGCCTCACATGAAATTTAATTTCTTATTTGAATGTACGTCTTAATACTTTGATCCACTTCCTTCCAATCCCCTTGAATGGCTTGTCTCAAATAATCTTGTTCACGATCTTCCGCCACTGCTTTGGTCCATTCTTCTCTGGATATGCTTGGATTTACGTGTGCAATGATACACTCTGCACTATGGTCATCATCGAATGCCTCAAACCCCTCACGGTTTTCACCACAAACCCAGGGTCATCTTGAAAAGCAGTCCGCCACAACATTGGATTTACTCGGAGTGTATCTCACACTTACATTGTACTGCATAATATCTAATATCCATCTCTGGATCCGAGCTGACACCAGATGTGGACTCTTCGAGTTTAGTACATGGATCAACAGTTTGTGATTAGTTCTTAACTCAATAGGCAAACCCCAAATGAGACTCCTAAAATGTTCTAATATCCACCTCAACCCAAGTGCCTCTCTTTCAATAGTGGAATAGTTCTTCTCTGCCCCCCTTAGTATTCCTGATGCAAATGGCACCATTTTGCCCTCCTGGATTTGTTCTAGGGCACCTCCCAAACAATGTTACTAGCATTCAGTGAAATTATATTTCGAGCATTGCAATCGAACATCTTCAATGTCGGTGCTTTATTTATACAAATTCTTTATTTGTTCAAACTCATGCCTGTAGTCTTTTCGATTCCTTGTCTAACATAACCTGATGATAGTCTAAAGATTAATCAAGAGTTGTGAAAAATGTTGCTGGTTTCATTGTTGTCAACATCTCTCCGATGTTAGGTAAAGGGTGTCTGTCCACCCAAATGTTCTCATTCAACTCCCTTAAATTTACGCACATTCTGATGGAATCATTGGGTTTACGCACAATCACAATCGGGGAGAGCGACTCTGAACTTTCAATTGGTTCAATGATATCTTGTTCACACAGTCTTGTAAATTGTTTCTGTAACGCTTCTCTTGTGCCTCTGTGAATATGTCTTACTCTGTGCGCAACTGGCTTGGCACCTTTTTTTAATAGGATTTTGTGTTTGAAGCCTTTTAATACACCAATGGTGTCAATAAACACTCTAGGAAAACTCTTTGCCAGTTTCTCACCAGCGTCACAACTGTCTTCGGATATACTCAAAATGGGGATATTCTCTCCAGGATGTTTTCAGATTTGTAATGCGGCTTGTTCCCCTATCCAACAACCGATGAGCCATTTTCCACAACATTCAGTTTGCAGTATGTTTTTCTTTGTTTAAAACATAGGTGTACCCAAGTATATCCAATGATGTTAATGGGAGTCTTGCCATATCCTGTTGCCCTCACTCTTGTGATTTGCAATTCATCCCACCTGCCATTCAATTCCTTAACATAAGTCTGTATATCAACCATAGACTTGCAATGGCACTCCATTTATCTGCATGGGCACCCAAGGCCCTTGATTCTTTTCACTCGATGTGAGGGTCAAAATCTGGACTTCCTCCTCTATATCATCTATGATTGATAGTAAGCTACTCTGACCTCCAATTTCTTCCAATGCTTTGATGCTTGTGTTATTTTCACTCATAGAATGATTGCCTTCATTCTGTATTCTGCTTGTAAGTTATGACCCAAATCTTCCTCTTCCTCTGATATTGCGACAAACTTTACCAAAGTGACCTGTGTAGCCATACATGAAACATTCAACAGAGTATGCTGGACATTCTCTCTCAATATTTGTCTGTCTGCTCCTAACACATGTGTAACATCGACCTTGCATTCTATTTACAGGTTCCCTGTCTTTCCTGGGATTTGGTTTGAATTGTTCATCATCATCTTCTTTACTAATGCTAAAAGTGTCTCCTCATTGTTCTCTTCTTTTTCATCTTGGATAGATTTAATTTCTTGAATCTCCATTTTATTCTTCATCTCTTTCATACATTTTTCGCCCAGTTCCATTGTCCTAGCTATTTCAATCGTCTGTTCCGAAGTCAGGTCTTTTGCCTGCCATAACCTCTGTCTTAGGTGGGGATCTGCAACATGTAATACTAATTGGTCCCTCAGGTTTTCATAAGCTACTCCTGTAAATCTGCATGTTGAAATTAAACCCCTTAATACTGCAATGTAGGCATCCACAGATTCTTCTTTGTTTTGGCGTCTGGAGAAGAACTGGTATCTTTCAAGGATAATGTTACTTTTGTTTCCAAAATGTTTGGATAGCCTGATTAAAGCACTTTCATACTTTCTACTACTTGAACCAGACCATCTCCTGATGCACCATGTGGTATATATTGACCCACTCAAAGGCATTGCCTCCACATCAGTAAGCTGAATTTGCGCAGAAACAACCACAAAAGGGTTGTGCTGGCTTCTGTGAGCGCCATGGCTCAAAACTGCGTTTTGCAACAACAGCTAAAATGGCTGCACCGTCCTGACAAGCACACATCGGGCAGGATGGAACCAGGGGGCACATTAAAGGAGATTGCCAGTGGGTTCTCACATAAACAAAAGGAAGAAAGTGGAAAAAGCAGCGTTGCTTTGCTGCAAAAGCCAAAATATCCATTGAAAAGAAACCCTTTTTCACGTTTAAAAAAAAATGCACCTTTGATGCTAATTCCCCTTGTTCATTAAAGTTACTGTGATTAATAAACCCTAACAAGCCCTGCCTGTTTCACTGTGCCTCAGAAAAACTAGGCATGATTCTGAATGGACAAGCCCAGTCAAACCAACTCTACAAAAATCAACCAGGAACTTTACTTTTACTTACACGGGAAACATGTTCATTTTGTTTGTAAAAGTATCCAAAATACAGCTGTTCAGAGAGAGACTCTAACTAGCTGAGCCATGTCTGTGTCAATGTATCTGTGCTGCAGACCAACTCCAGCATTCAGGAGAATAACTATAGCTGCAAGACAGTGTGTGAATCTGCCGGAGATGAAAAGTTGAATTTAAGAAGGAAAGGCTGCTGCACCAGGTGTAAAAAAATGGGCTTTTGCAAATTAAAGAAAAACAAATGCCTGTGTTTTGGAAAAGTACACTGGTGAATGAAAGCCTGCCAGTCTTTAGCAATATGAAGGGGTTTGTTGATGGTGAGACTAAATAACATGGGTTATTTTATGCAACCTGCTTGCTTTAATTCTGGATCTGAGATCAGAAATCAAAGATTAAAACTAAGGTGGCTGGAGCTGCAAGTTGAAAAACAGGTTTTCTGCTTGGAGGGGTGGCACCAAAAGGAGGGCTTCCTCTCAGCAGATACTGACAACCCTCTGATAATTACGGGGTTGAACAGACTTTTGTCTCTGCTGGGACCCAAACAATGAAGCTCCCAGGGAAGGAAGTCTGAAGTGTGAATGGGAAATATAACTTCAATCAAGGGAGAAACCCCCACCATGCTCTAAAGGAAATGACAGTTGGCAGCAGTGAAGGACAGAAAAAAATGGACACAGGAACAAAGAGACTGCCATTTGTTCCCAAAGACTATTTCAGGAATAAACTTTAAAGACTTCTATCTTTGCAGCAGTTTAATTGATTTTTTTTGTGCTTTCATTTGAGACATGGTGGAAGTCACTGACACATTGTGGACAGAAAGGGCAAAGTATTGAGGATAAATCGAAAGGTATCAATGCTGCAAACATACATTTTTGTACATGCATCCCTTGGGATAATTCGCATCTGTGTATAAAATTATGGAATTTAGGCCAAATCTTTCATGTTTAAAATTACCAAAATGTATCAGAAAGACGAAACAAGGTCCCACAGACTTGAGGGCTGGACTGATATGTGCTGCACATAATATGTAACCTGAGTATATAAGTTGGTAAGAGATCGCAATTGTAGAAATGTATGTTTTTGGCAAAATCGGATTTTAAGTAAAGAAAATGTGTGAGTTTGTGAACATTGTAAAACTCACCTCATAAACCTGACATCATTCCTTTGGAAAACCAACCAGTTGAGAGCAAGGCGGAGACTAGCACCTCTGCCCAATCCAACTAGTTTTGGGCGTGCTTAGTTAACCCTACCCAGCCTATAATTTGATGATGTCATTTTGCACTATAAATAAGGGTCCCTGACAAGACAGACAGAGACTCTTCTGGATTTCCTGCGCTGCTTTCCTGTACCTGGCATCTTCCTGATCCAGATCCAATTACCAGGCCAAGCATTGCTGATCCTACTCCAGGGCCACTCCAAAACCCAAGCAGCGCTGATCCCATTCCAAGCCAGGCCTCCAATATTAAAAAAAAAAACACTAAATCTCCCATTAACAAGGGGAAAACTGTGGTACCTTTGGCATCCTGATCCAGCCTGGCCGACTGCCACTCACTGCATGCTGCTGCAATCCTGCTACCCTGATACCTGTATTATCCAGTGACCAGAATTGCCAGTCCAGAAGTGCTTCCCAGTAACCAGAACTGCCTACCTATTTCCCAAGTGCCCTGCCGTTTAGTGACCAGAACCGTTGACTGTCCAAAATCCAAAACCAAAAACTGGACTGTGAGTATCAATTGCCACCCCATCTAAACCCATAGCCTATCTTGTCTTGGTCTTTATCCCACTCACAAAGTCATCCTATCCTTATCCTGATAACTTGTAAAACTGTCAGAATCATTCTTGCCACCCTGCCATTGATTTCTAGTGCTAGCACCATCTCTTTAGTAATTTTGTCTTGCGAAACCCTAAGCTACTAATCCTATTTCGAGTGATTGGACTGGTTCTGCCAGGGTGGGCGCTGGGGTGAGGGGGTTGAACTCGTGAATCAACCGTAGAGCTTACTGTGTCCCTCTTTGGTGGCCTAGCCTGAATACTCTAGTGTAGAGTAAAACTATTCTTGTCACAGCTGATGTTCTTTCCTTTATTACGCCTTCATTACTCAAAGTGCACCTTCTTAGCTCTTGCATAACTTGCATAACTTATTCAATTTACTAGCTAGAGACTTACTTTCACTTCCATAGTGTACCTATGGCCTAACAGGTACCATTCAGGTCAGGTAAGTGTTTCCTTGTCTTTTAATTACAGTGCTGACCCCCTGCCATGCACCCCTTTCACTAAGGATGCAGGTATCATCCCCCTCTCATTGAGGCTGATGATCCCTGCATCGATAATCAGATCTATCGCTCGGTATCCTCATCACAGCCTCTTGAACCCACTCTTTGCTGGTCCTGTAGCTCCTCGTTATGGCAAACTCTGAAACCTCCATGAACACTGAAACATGAAAACCGAAATTGGCTACTGATTTTTCATTCCTGTCCTACAAAGCAATCCAAGAACAGCGCATCAGATTCCTACTAAATATTCTTGCATTGCTTACCTTATCCTCCCATCCTTCATTCCATGCACACATCTCATCCTCTACCTAGTTTCACTCTCGCCATCCATTCTTCGTTTTGTACGCTCACATTCTCTCTCCTCTTCCAATCTCTTCCTACTGAAAATGGCAAGAGAGACACTTTACCTTGAAAGGGCCGACATCAGAGTGAGTCAGTGACACGGTGAAGCTGGAAAAGAGAGCAAACAGGAGTTATTGTAGGCCTCAAAAATATGCTTTATGGAGTTGCAGAAAATGTCAGGTCGAAAACCACCCAAAAGGTAGAGCTGTGCTCCCAAACCCCATGGCAGAATAATAAAGGATTTGTGAATTTGTGGCACTGTTGGAGTACAGAGGATTGTTTCGAATCCAGCAAATGACTTTCATAGTTTCACATTATAAATGTGTCTGATGTAAAAGCCAGCTGTGCATTGGCCCGTCTATCCTTCCCAATTGCATGATGCCCCCCTCCCATGCCATCACATCCAGGTTTCGGTAAGCCAGCTATTACTATATCTGCAACATCTCATCATGTCGAAGATGCTTCTGGTTCAAAGGTACTCACCTTGGAAGCAAGATGAAGTGGAGCAAGCCAGGTTCAATCCCTGGGTCCGTGTTTAGAAACCTCTGGGTATAAAGCGCGTTATAGATAACCAATTAAAATATTTAATTGAGCTGGAGAGAGAACTATGCTTAGTTGACACAAGGTTCTGTCTTGTACAAAATAACCCAGCAAGAGAGAAAAGGCTGGCTTCAAAAGACCCTTTGCCATCTTTTTGGAAGATCACGAAAGCAAAGTCTGCCTTTCAAAGTAATTAAAATTATGAAATTCAATCTATAATTAGGCAGTGGATGGCCAGCTGCTCCCTGGTGTTACCTCCAGAGGGGTCTGTACAAAGTAACCCACCACGGCTTCTCCCCAATCCCAACTGCTCAGTTTGGGATTACTGCCCACAGGCAAGTGAGCCGCACAGAGAGAAATGGTGTTTTCAAGCATGTGGCTTTGGAAGTGCTCAGATAGCAGTGTCTGCCAGGGCTAGAGGCATTAGGCAACCAAATCACATAGAGACAAACATAGGGTGGATGGAGGGAGCAGGCGGCGACCAGGCTGCCACCAACAAAGGGCTTCCAGATTCGAAAATGGCAGCCCCATTATTTGTAACTTCAGCCCGCAGCCCTCTAAACTTCCATACTAAACTGAAGATAACAGGTATGCGGTTTAACACTCCCAACCAATCCCCATTGCCTGATCAATGAACCTACACAACCAATCCCCACTGAGTCCATTATTGTTGCAATTACCCACAGGCCCAGATTACAAAAAGAGCTGGCCCTTGGGAGACGTGAGGGAATTTGGAGACAAGTTGGTACCATGTAGCAAGAGAGTGACTGAGCAGGAGTAAGGAATCAAGAAAAGGTTCAGAAAGAGTTGGAGGAGGCCATGACCTAGAGAAGGAAGGCAGCAGATGAGTAAAGACAAGGGCAGGTGTTGACAGTAGTGGTGAACAGTGAGGTCCAGAGAGAAAACCCAACCCGAGAAAGCAAGAGGCTGTAAGGGGTGCTAGGTGGTGGACGGCAAACCAGCGGGGACCGAGTGAAGTCAGGATACCAGAGCTAGAACAGTTGAAAGCCTTTTGGTGCTGGGGCCAGAGACTGGTCAGGCAGGAATCTAAAGAACGGAGAGAAGCTACATAAGAAACCATAGAGAGGCTATCCGAGAGCCATAATCTAGATCGAGTAGAACAGACAAACCCACCAAGGAAAATAAAGAACATCTGACGACGCAGGAGTAAGTAGAAGAATGCCTGTGCTATAGCGCCCATGGCCAAAGGCTGAAATGTTGAAGGCCTGAAAATACTCTTGGAACTGATGGGGAAGAAATCAACAGCCATTTGTATCTTTGGAGAGCTCTCATCATCAATAACTAAAGAGGGGTTCAAGGATCCGTGATCCACAAAACAAGTGTGTGGGACTCTGTTCCAGCTCTGCAAGAACCACCTGTCGTGACCAAAAACTCTGGTATGCCCTTGTGGTAGACCACGGCAGTCATCTCTGCGTGAATTGATACTGAGCCCTAACAAGATTCATTGCAGCTGTTCAGCTCCCCTTGCTTCCTCGCCCTGCTTTAAGGAGACACATCAACTTTGATTACACTCTAAATCCCATCCCAGTGATTTAAACACAACAAACTTGGTTTGTTAAACACTGATTTATGTCACAAGTCCTCTATTAGTCCCTCACATTATGACATAGATTTGAACAATGTAAAGAAATGATAATCAAGTTTTATAATCAGTTTTTAAAGAACATTAGTACCCGGCGTGCTGTTGGAATCCAGACAGCTGCATACCGATTGGTGCCTTTACGAGCCTTACCCTATGGTAAGGCCGGAGACGTTCATCTGTGCTTCGTGTGCTACTCCCGTTCATTTTACAAGCGCCCACCATGGCGGCCATTTATTTTGCGTACTATGACCGCCACGAAAAGGGATAACAGATTACGTTTCCCAGTCCGCAGCTGCCATTTTTTTAAATGCTAGGCTCAGGCCTGTAACTATGGGCCCTGCGGGAATTACTTTACGCGGTAATGGCCCACCAACTCAGGGATAATTGCCTTCGTAAATGTTTACTTAAACCAAGCAAGCATAGTAAATAAGAATTCTAACTAGGATATCCCAGAAACAACGTTTTAAACCCTCAAAGAGACCTTCAGTGCCCCAGGAAAACTTTGCTAAGCATAAGTGATGAAAGGTAATCTTAATCAGGCCTTAGATATTCAACAGCAAAATTTAGAGTATACTGTTGCTTTCTAGAGACTCATAATGACTGTGTGATATTGGTTTAAAAGAGCAATATTTTTAATACGACGTGCTTTTAAAGTACCACCTAATTATGAGTCAGGATCACCTGGGATATGTATCCATGCAGTACTTTGATTGTACACAATGCTGTAAATAACACATGCAATCCCAACTCCTAACAATGTGATAGTTTAGAAAAAGGAGGTATTTAATATACCACAGGTTTCTACCATTAGCAGCATACTCATAACGAGGCCTTAGTCTCTGAATGGAAAATGTCACCTGCTTTAGTCGGAAGACATTGGGGGTCATTGCAGGTTTGGTGGTATCCCAACAGTAATTACGGTGGGATACCAGCAAACGGTATTACCGTTTCCGCCACCCGATATCCCGGCATTGCTGGGATATAACAAGCAGCGAAAATACCGGTAATTCCCCTTTCCATGGAGTACCATGGGACTCCATGGGGCGGATTGCCGGTATTTCAGGCACTGGTAATACCGGTGCCGGAAATACCAGCTGTTTAATGCCATTGTGGATCTGAGCAACCTCCAGCTCTTATCTGAAGGAAAGTCGTGTTACCCCCACCAGCAAACGTGTAGTTTGTCGATCCAGAAATGTCACTACCAGCACCTTTTTTCCAGACCGGCAAACTTATAATGCGGCCCAATATTGTGCAGACTTTCACAGTTATGGACTTGAGAATTCGTAATTTTGGGTTGCAATGGAGTGACCTTTACTTCATTTTAATCTTTTTAGCTTGGTCTTATCAAGGAACATCTCTGGGGAGAGCAGGCTTTTCATTTCGGTTCTCCACTTAGCGCCAAGCAGCTGCAGCATTGGGGCTACACTTGGTGATCCCGAAATATCCCTGGACACAGAAGTAATAACTTCTGTTGCACTGACCTAGATTCCAAGCCTGTGGGAACTCTTGCCAGCAGGCACACAGTTCACCTCTATTGAGAAGTGGCACAGGCACAATGTCTGTAAAAGGGATTTTCCCTTGGCCCTGCAGGTAATATGGAAGCCCCTCCAAGAGCATCTGTAATCCCCCAGCTGGGAGGATACGCGGGCGGATGCAGAAACAAATGCATCAAGGAAAACAACCAGCCTTGACATGGACACCTTTTCATTAACTACAATGCTATCAAAAAGCCCACTGCCAGATATGGGTCTTATCAGTAGGCATCCATTGTTTAAAGGCACCGAAGGCGGAGAGGCGAGAAAGGCGGAGAGGCGAAGAGAGACAGTCAAAGAGAGACCCTCTAATTTTGCTGCAGACTGTTTTTACTTTCTTTCTGTGGAGGCGGCGTTGACATAAGAAATACCTTGCCTGCCGCGCAGCAGCGCAGAGAGGCGAAGAGAGGCAGTCAGAGCGAGACCCTCCCATTTTGCTGCAGTCTGTTTTTACTTTCTATCTGTGGAGGCGGCATTGACATACAAAATCCATGGCCTGCCACAGAGTGGCGAAGAGAGGCAGTCAGAGCAAGACCCTCTAATTTTGCTGCAGTCTGTTTTTACTTTCTTTCTGTTTAGGTGGCGTTGACATAAGAAATACCTTGCCTGCCACGCAGTAGTGCAGAGAGGCGAAGAGAGGCAGTCAGAGCGAGACCCTCTCATTTTGCTGCAGTCTGTTTTTTTATTTCTATCTGTCGAGGTGGCATTGATATACAAAATCCATTTGCCTGCCACGTAGCGGTGCAGAGAGGCAAAGAGAGGCAGTCAGAGCGTTCCAAGTCAGTTGAGTGCTCGATGCTCTGTGCGATTAGTCTGCCCCTCATAGAGAAACTCTGTGGAACTCTAAAGGTGTGAAACGGATTACTCCATGACTAGGATTAATTTTGTGCGGCTGGGGTTCTTATTGTATTCGACCTCCTATTTTTAAAATAAATTTCAAATTTTGTAATAATATTAGTCAGCCATTATGGAGCAACTCCATACATCGAATAAATTTGGCCTTGACGGGAAACTACTTTTTTACCTGTGAAATCTTTGGGAACTGTGCCTTCCTTTTTCCTTCCTATTTATGGTGTGCTACTATAGATGGAAGTTAATCCCTAAAGTCAGTGGGAAATAAAACGCCCACTACTTCAAGGCATCACCTTTTGGAATTGATGATACCTGGAGTCAGAGGAGTAAGATTTTCTTTTCTCCACCATCTCGCGGAACGGAAAATAGTCTCTCTATATATGGTTTGACTTTAAGGGCGCTTATTCCCTTTGATTTCAGGATGGATAGTCCTGTTATTTGCTACATTTTGTCTGGTGACTGTGGGCTTCGAGGCCTTTCAACTGGTTATAGCGGTATAGTGTTTTGGTCGGTGACTGCAGGCCCTGGAGCCTTGGAACCGATTGTAGGTTGTCTGGATGGTGACTGCGGGCTCTGGAGTCTTTGAGCCAACAGTAGGGTGTTTGGTCGGTGACTGTGGGCTATTGAGCCTTTGAGCCAACTGTGCATAAGATACGATCTCTTTGTTAAGGGAGGTTCTCGTATGTCGTACGCATATACACTGCAAAACATTGATGCCACGGAAAAAAAAACAAGGGGCAAACCAAAGTTGAGCAGGACCCTCTTGCATGCCGAAATCCAAAGAAAGAAACTTTGGAATTGGGCAGCAAAGGGGTAGTAACTGACATCAGATCTATTGGGGAAATAAAGATGGTCAAAATAATCTGTCTGTGCCCCATAATGCGATGGAGTTGGCTCTTGTCCACCCGCAGGAACAGTAGAGAAACAACAAAAGAGATCAGGAGATACTCCCAGTAAATTTCAATGAACTCCCGTATTCAGCCATGGAGGAGGAACCCTTGCAAATGGAGGAAAAGGGCAATGCTACTACACTTACCGATTCAATTCACCTGATGGGTCAGAATATAGAATTGGATAAGGATATTCAAACTGGGCCTCTCTCTACAACAGAGGCCCAAGTTCATTTTGACCAATCTGCAGAGAGAACCTACTCAGCCCACACAAATTCCAGACACACCATTAAAGAAAGATCAAGAATCAATAATCATGCAGGACCAGAATATGCCCCTAAGGAATAAGGGAATTATGATAGACATTTTGAAACAAAGTGAAGTAATATTGGTTCAAGAAACGCAAATACGAGAACCAGTTATGGCTATCCCACTAAATCTATCAGGTTGCCCTATTATGTATCCCGAGTCGCTAAATTCCACAATTAACTCCTCATCGCCCTCTGTAGTTTCCTTTGTAAATCCTACCACAAGAATGTCATTTGGTTTGAATCCCCATGGGTCTCTCTTGCTTGAAATCACTTAGTCCTAACACAAATATTTGAAGCAACAGTGAAAAAACTGAAAAACAAGCATTGTTATTAAAAGCATTAATAGAGGACATAGAAGAAATAGAAGAAAAGAAATCATGCAGATGACTCCTGCCCAAACCTTGGAACAAAATGGTCATCGAGATAATAGGAAAATTGATAAATGTACATTGGTTTTATCGCCACACATCACAACATCTGAGGTGATCCAAATGGAAGTGATCTCTAATGATGGAGAAAAGAGAATAGATTATCCATTGAACTCAAGGACTTTGGATATGGTTATGTGACCTCATACTTCAGATACTCATAATACGATTGAAACAATAGATCAGCAGAATTTGGACGTTGAGGAGCCCCCTTTTCAAATATTTACAAATAAAAAAACAAAGGCAGATCAGAATGTGAAGAAGCCTAAAAACCAGCCCTCGTTGACAGAATCAACACATAATGGTTCAAGGAAGTTCTTAGGCGCGCTGGCTTTCCCTGCTCAAAATCAGGGTCTCATGAAACTAGACAAAAGTAAAAATAAAACAAAAAATAAGAATCCAATCTCTGCCTCAGAACAGCGATTAACAACAGGGAAAGCATAAGCAATACATAACTGATCAATTGATGAGGATTTGTGTAATCTCTCTGCTTACTCAATATCAACTCATTCATTGCACCTTTACAAGGCCAGGAGAAGCCGATAGAACATTTAGATTGCACCACTAAAAAAGGGAGTCAGACTCAAAGGAAGGGGAATATGAGAAGAACTAGGAGCTCCGAGCTCCAAAAAGAAATCTATTTTAAAACCCCCATAATTAAAAAAAATAGGGAACCTGTGGCCAAAGGAAGGAACCAACAAAGGGATGATTACTTTTCTCTATACTTCTATATGAAAGACAGACAAAGACATGATCCATATCCCAACAAAATTAATTCCCTAACACTTATGGGAACAATAACGGGATTAGAATCAATTTGACCTAGACACAGCCCAGGTACGCTTTCTTGATCATAATACTCTGGACAAAGTAAAACTAGTGGTTCCTTCTAAACTGGTTAGAGAAGCTTTATGGGTGGCAAAGCACCATTTCATAGAGAGGGGATCTAGGTTAGAGAAGGAAATATTGGAACACAAATTAGCGTATGTAAACCCACAGATTGGGACTCCTCGATTCAAGAACACTCACCCAGAATATTTACCTTTGTGTATCTCCTGTCAAGGATAGCAGGTAAATTTAGTAAGGGAAGTGGCTATTATACATCCCTCAACTACTAGTGCTCATACTGATTGGTCATGGCTACAAGGTGCTTTAGGGAAACAAAGAGACTTCTCACGGAAATCATGGCAAGACTCTCCAACAAAAAAGATGCTCCGATCAGCCTCATGGAACACCAGAGTCTTCAAGCACCTGTTGACACAAAGGAATAACAACTTGGCTGAGGCAGAAATCATTTTATTTCAGGAAACATGGCTTTGGGAGTCTCCAGTTTGGTTAAAATAATGCAGTTTGCTGGGTTCCGGCTATCAAAGGTCAAAAAGGGAGGCCTTTAGCTGGTTTACTAACGGCTTGTAAATTGGACTCAGGACTAACCCTGGAATCTTGGGCAGTCCCACGTCCTTTTATCCAGCTCACGAGACTCCAAGTCCCTGAAACTAAGGATTATCCAAGAAAGCAGTATCTTTATTAAATCTATATTGGAATACGCAAGTGATTGCAGATAACCATTTCATAAGAAGACTATGTTGGATATTTTCCAAGTGGATGATAGTGTAGGTACGGTCCTCTTAGTGAGTGATTTGAATATTAATTGCATTAATGTAGGAAATAATATGAAGACTTCTAGAGCGCGGCGATGGTTGCAGATAATGTCTAGTAGGATCTTTATAATGTTAAATGGAGCCTTCAAAGGGGATATTCCCCCGCAACCAACATGGAGACGCTCCTCTCATTAAACCATAATTGACTACAGATTCATCTCTATATAAACGTTTAATGAAATAACTGATTTTCGAGGATCTTTCCAGCATTCAAGTGATCATGCAATTTTAACAATAAATTGGCACCAATTCATTTCTCTCCCTACGAGAACCACTTATAAATCATAAAGTGGAGATTGAATTGGGGAGAAATAGATTAAAACATACGGAATTCAAACTGGAAAAATTAAAGGGGTATTTAATGAACAAAAAACAATACCTAATAAATAATGGTGGCCAAAAAGATGATTATGTAAGGGTTCTAAATTTGTTTACACAAAACAACTTGCTTGTTCATCAAACTATTTTCAAGCATAGACATGTATTTGACCCGGAAGCAAAACATACTAAGCTAAATCTAAAATCTAAATGGCTCTTCATAAAAAAGGAAAACAAAAATTTAGAAATTTGGCAAAAATGCATAAGCAAACGATGCTCCAACAAGATGGAGAAGCTATGCTGTTCCTCATAAATGCCAAAACAAGTACACTAACATGGTCACTCTTGAAGCTGGCCTCAAACGACCTACCCTTTCCGTTAATGATAAACTCAATTCAGGAAGAAGAGTGGAAAGTTTATTTTTGTAAACTCTCTGAGAGAGTACAGAGCCAACCTCAGAGGAAATATAAATCACGAGATGATCCACAAAAGTTAGTGATCGAGGAGGAAGATATTTTATAAGAAATTAAAAGACTAAGGGGGTCATTACGACCTTGGAGGGAACCATGCCGCAATTTGCGCCATGGTTACCCCCTTACCGGGTACCGGGTCTGGGTTCCTTGAATGAGGAATTACCGGGCCATTCCAACCTTGGAAGACCCGGTAATTCCTCATTCAAGGAACCCGGACTCGGTACATCCCCATTCCAATTCGAGCCCCCATAGGGCTCAATGGGAATGGGGAGGGAGCTAACAACGGACCTGTTAATAACGGGACGTTGTTAGCTCCCTGTTCTGCTAGCGGGACTTCTATATACCAGGCACCCTTTGCGGGTCCCGCGAGCAGACTCATAATGGGGCGGTAAGGGGTTGACGGCTCCGGCACCATTACCGGCGCCATTGACCCCTTACCGCCGAGGTCATAATGACTCCCTAAGTGCTTACCGGGCCCTAGGTACAAATGGGCTAACTAATCTAATGTTCAAAGCTCACCCAGAACTATGGGCATCCATTGTAGATTTAATACTTATTCAGGTGCTACAGGAGAAAAGAATTCCCTTGACATCGAAGCATTCCGTTCCAATTCTGATCTTCAAAAAGGAGATAGAAATAACCCGCTAAACTACCATCCAATAGCCCTACTGGACGCACCAGGCAAGCTGTTTGCGCACCTGTTGTTAAAAAACGTAATGAAATGGATAGTTGAAAATTCCCATTTTGATTTTTGCCAATCAGGCTTTATAGCAGGGATTGGAAACACCCAAAATCTATTAATATTGTCATCTATAAAAAAGAAAGCAATCCAAACAACTCAACCAGTTTATGTAGCATTTATTGATTTTAAGAGGGCGTTTGATTCTATACCTAGAGAACTACTGTGGAACAAAATAAAGGAGGCAGGCTGTGCAGATTACATCTTGAATTCGATTATACAATTATACTCTGAGACACACATACAAGTCAAATTAAATATGGAAGGATTTAAGGGATCTAGGGAACTATTTCACCCAAATAAATTCCTTCCCACCTAAACTAGGGACAAAAATAATAATATCATGACTGATATATCTGGATGATTTGGTCCTGCTGGATAAAATTCCAACAGGGCTCCAAAGAAAGTTGCAGGGTCTAGAACAATACGCAGCGGAAAACTCTCTAAATATTAATGTAGAGAAATCTAAAATACTTGCACCAAATAAAATGTATTAACCTTTATTTCGCTGGCAAATATGTAATCAACCCCTGCAGATTTCAAGAATATACATACTTGGGGCTAAATATAAATATCAACCCTATTGAAAATCCCTACAAATTGGTGGTGAGGCAGAAGATGGAGACAATGGCGGCACAAACAACCATTCTCCATAAAAAATGTGGTGTGTTTTCAACTGTCTCAGTAATCACTTTTTATAAACAAAAGGTAGTGCATATAGTAATATAAGTGGCGGAGACAAAGCTGGTGGAGCATAGACCAAACTGGTAGAGATTAGAAAGCTTATATCGAAAGAGAATATTATTACTGCCTAAAAGTTGCCCTATCCAAATAATTCAATTTGAATTGGGCCTACCATCATTGAGAGGGATGGTGGAATAGCGTATGTTAGCATTATATAGGAAATGCTTTATAAATCATCTCTCCAATACCTCCTTGTTATCTGCAATAGTGCAAATATTAACAACACAGACAGATATCTCATTAAAGTCTTTGAAAAATGAATGAAAGGAGTTGATGGTAAGGGCAGATATTGACTTTGATCTCTTATTACAAGATCTGGATTAGGTGGAAAAAAAAGCTTTATAATGATTGGATAAAGACCTGGGAAGAATGCAATAAGTATAAAGTATTTAGAATAGGAATGGTTACTATAAAAGCTCTTAATCAAATGCCAATGTATTTACAACAATTCCCTAATTCTAGATGCAGGAACTTGTTTTTAAGACTACGTTTAAATCTATGGTTGACTAGAGAAGTATCAGGAATGTACTTGAAATGACCAGCTGAGAAGAGAACGTGTAGATTCTGCGAAGAACGGAAGAAAGTAGAGACTATAAAACATTTTAATCTGTCCTAATTTAATGATGCAAATGAGACCGTTTTTCCGCAGATACTTTATGGACTACACATTTTTGACTGCAGATAAAATGTGGGAAATGATTTTTAGTGGCCTCTCGGTCTCAAATTTATTGAATTGATTATATTCTATTGTATGTTTGATGGAATTAATATTGAAAGGCTGAACATTGACAACCAAAAAATAAAATAAATAAATAAAGGCACCAAAGGGGTCTATGGGATAAGCAGTGGGCAATGTACTAGTACAATCATCCTCTACCTCCCATTTTTAGTGACCCACACCTCATCCTACTCATTGGGGTTGAGGGGTATTTTCCCTCACTTACCTTTCCAGCGACTGCTTGGAAGACAAGGATATCTGCTGGGAATGAAGTTACCGCATAGGTGGAAACCTTAGTACCCCCTGCTGGTCAGATGTGGGTTGTCCTGAATACAGCGCATTCTGCAGCGGTTTGCAAACACTAACCAAGTTAGCCCCGAATGACAGAATTGCCATTGTTTAGGATCTTCTGCTAACCTCTGAAGATCAGGAAAATAGAACCAAGCACTTACACATTTTAATGAGCCTTGACTCCTTGCAGCCATGCACAGGTGCTGTCACAACATCAAAACAAATAGAAATTGTGGTGTAAAGATGGAGACTCCACATCTAATAACACTCGCCGCATGCTTGTATTGACACACATAACAGTTTGATTCATTTCATTTGTGGCTGACAGCACTTTATGCGGCCATGGACAGTCACATTTCTCTTACCTAAACATCACACTGAATCATCACATGGCAGACCCAGCATGGTAGGGTGTAGACTCAGGGAAGTGAGAATAAATGGACTACTACAAAGATGGAGGTCCACTGCATCAAATAGTGCCAGTTGAGGAGCTTTCCATCTAAATCCAATATAGCATTGAGGATGGACGGAAACCCAACTCCACGGCATGTACTATGGAGATACGGAGGAAATGTCATGTGCAGAGATCCACTGGCAAAACAAATGTCTGCTAAAATTCCTCCTTCCGGACAACCGCTACTGATGAGAGACAGTCAGGTGTTTGCTAGGGCACAGCCCTGGCACTAATTGTCTCAGACACAGTTTGACTATAATGTGCTGTTTTGGCAACTTCATTATTTTCACTGTCAGTCACATAATAAACACCTGTAGAATTGGAGCAAAATATAAATGATGATTATGTTTAAAGACACACTTAAACATGTGTCTCATGTCATGACACGACAAGTACGTTATTTAATGTGCATGTTGATTGGTATTTGTAAATCACACATCTCCTGTAGTGAGTACATCCATCAACCACTCTAAGCAGGTGGGAGATGCTGCTTTAACCCCTTATATGTTGACAGCATGTGTAGCAGTCATGGGTGGTGGCAACAGTGGGTGTGTCATGGGCGTGTTAGAAAATATTTAAGCCCCGGCACTTATTTGATAACAAATTAAGCACCAGAGAAAGCTCCAGAACGCGTGTATGGTACGGCAATATGCATCTCCAAAAACCAAAAGATGAAAGGGTGCTCCATTGCTTTACCTAAAGAAGACACGTCAAACAATGTCTGAACAACATTCAACAGTGCTTTATCAGGGGATGAGTTCAGCAATCATGACAATGACTCTGGATAGGAGAAATGTCTCTGGCAATAAAAAGGAATGATAGCAAAATAGTGCCCCTCCCCCCCCTTTTTACAAAACATAACACTTGTAAGCAAACTACCAATAAATAAGAAGTCCTTGCAATGGTAAATCTAAATAAATGAAAAGTAAATACATTTGGAAACCAACGGATAATGATTAGGGTCAGCCCATGAATTATACCCAATACACTCCTGTTCTTAATGCTTTTAAAAAACAAGTATAAGGGAATGGGCTCCACCTCCAGAGCCAGTCTGAGACATGGCCTGTCAGCACCAGAAGCAGTGTTAAGGATCGACCTACACGTCTAGAATGTCAGGGCCTGACCCCACAGATTTGGATGGGTTCCCCAATGCCCCTGGTTGAAGAATCAATCCCACGAGATTTAAGTTGCTAGATGGGAGTGCCTTCTCAGCATGTGTTACGGCCCAGATACTCCGCAACGAAGTCCCCGAAGGATGGCAAAGCACAATGACTGCCACACTCTCTTGACTGCCACACAAGTTATATTAAATATTAATGGCGTTGTATTTAGGGATTGTATTGAGATTTTTTGCCATGCACATTTCCAATTTGTGAGTTTGACATAAAGCGTTCCACCATGCTCTGGTAGAGAGCGATCGAAAGTCTTTCCAGTTTGCAGTAATACATTTTAATGCTATGCATATGAGTAGGTCGTATAATCTAGCAGAGTCCGGTGGAATTTGCATTGTGATGGCTACGCTTCCTAAGAATATACTTAAAGGAGAAAATGGAACATATACAGAGAAGATGCGCTGAATACATTTCCAGATATCGTACCAGAATTTGACAATATATGAACATTCAAAGAACATATGCATATAAGTGGCAGGAGAAAGGCCACATGACCAACATTTAGCGTCGTGATTCGGGTTAGTCTTCGCTAATTTATCCGGAGTAATGAATGCTCTATGTATAAAGAAATAGTAGTGTTGTGTAATGTTAGCTGAGACTGATACTTGTTTGATTTTAGAAAACAGGCGGTGCCATATGTGGTCCTCAAACTTATATCCTAAGTCAAATTCCCATTTGAGACGAATAGGACAAATATTAAATGTTGAGGTTAGCATATTATATATTTTTGAGGCTCTGACCTCACCTGTCATGGTTAGCTGTAGTAGTCTAAGGGCGTCTGGGGAAAGAATCTCATAGGAGAAATGATTTAGTGCATCAAGGCAGGAGTTGATTAATTTATTGTAAAACTGAAAGTCAGTCTTGGGTATGTTGAATAAGGTAGAGAATTGTTGGAAGGAGAGAATAGAAGGACCATCTATAATGTGTTGGATGAATCTAATTCCCTTTCCAATCCATGCTTTACGATTGAGGATCTTTTTATTTATGACAATATTTTTATTATGCCATAGTAAAGGGGATAGATGTTTATTGGGATTTTTAGTATGGGGGAAGAGAAAGGATTGTAGCGCTGAAACGGATGCTTTAATAGGTTCTGAAATGTTCTTAGGAGAAATATTAAATATGTATATATGGTCAGTAATATCGTGTGGATGAACTATATGTTTCTCTATTGTACACCATATAGGGATATCTGCAGATTCAGGATCTGTGAACCATTGGCGAGATTGTTTTATGAGAAATGCAGAGTGGTATAGCTTAAAGTCAGGGAATTTAACACCACCCATTTCATAAGGTGCTTTGAGTTTAGTTAGCGCAATTCTTCTGCTTTTTCCTATTCCCCAAAGAAAATTTAGTAGTATGGAATATATAGATTTGAAAAAGGAAAGGGATAGTGGAACGGAAAGGAGCTGAAGATAGTATAGTACAATAGGGGATAGCATCATTTTGATAGTATCCAACCGCCCCCACCAGGAGAGGTAAAGAGGGGACCATTTGGATGTAAGGTCTTTCAGGGTGTCCAATAGTGTTTTAGTATTGAGTTTGATGGTTTCTTGAATTGTAGGGGCAAAACGAAGTCCTAAATATTTGATGGATCCACTACACCATTTGAGGCCAAAAGATTCAATGTCATGCTTGAGGCAATAGGGATTTAATGGCATAATTTCTGATTTTTGTCTGTTAAGTCTATATCCTGATACATGACCAAACTGAGATAGAGTTTCTAAGAGGTTAGGTATATGGAATTTAGGGTTTTTGATCAGGATAAGAATGTCGTCTGCATAAGCAGCAATTTTGGTTATTGAGGTGCCTACTTGAATCCCTGGGATATTTTTGTTTAATCTTATTGATTCCAGCAACGGTTCCAGTGAGAGAATATATAATAGCGGTGAGAAGGGGCAACCTTGCCGTGTGCCCCTGAGTAAGGTGAAGAATGAAGAGGTTTGTCCATTTAAATAAATAGCGGATTTGGGGGCTGAATATAGAAGTTTTACCAGTGAGATAAATTTCTCGCCAAATCCGTGCCAGCGTAAGGATTGGAACATGAAATTCCAGTCTACAGGGTCGAAAGCTTTTTCCGCGTCCAAAGCGATGGCAGCATATCCTTGTCTGTCTTTTTTGTTCTTAGCTACTAGACTAATGGCATTCAGTAGGAGTCTAGCATTTGTGGATATATTTCGTCCTTTTACATAACCTGTTTGATCTGCTTTAATCAAATTTGGGAGGGAAGATTCGATTCTATTAGCAAGTATTTTAGCGAAAATTTTGCTTTCTATGTTGATAAGAGAAATGGGTCGGTAGTTACTGGGGAGGGACGGGTCTTTGTCGGGTTTAGGGAAAATGATCAGTAGAGCTTCTGAAAATGATCCAGAGGTGGATTTTTGCGATATAAAGTATGAAAAAAGAGTTTTGAGTTTTGGTGTCAATATATGGGATAAATTGATGTAGAATTCAGTTGATAGTCCATCTGGACCGGGTGCCTTGCCCTTGCCCAGGCTGTGGATGGCTTTAGTGATCTCTGAGGAGGTAATGTCGCTCTCAAGGTGAGAAAGGTCTGATCTAGGGTATGAAGTACGACTGATGTTTTTAAAAAAGGAGTCAATTTCATCTTTTGGAATAGAACATTCTGGAGTGTATAAATCCGCATAAAATTTTCTGAAGCATTCTAGTATAGCGTTAGGACGGTGATGAGATATGCCTTGAGTGTCTTTGATATGTGATATTTGAACTCTTTCTTTTTTAGTTTTTAAATATGAAGCCAGCATTTTGCCCGCTTTGTTTGAAGTTTGGTATATCTTTGTTTTATATTTGAGTATGGTTCCTGCTGCAAGTTCTGTTATTTCTTTGTTAATTTCAAAACGTAATTTTATTACTTGTCGTAAGTTTGTTGAGTTAGTGTCTGCATAATAACTTTGTTCTGCAAGGGTGAGTTTCGAGTAAAGGTCATCTATATGTTTTTTCCTAAGTTTTTTGTTCCTACCGGAGAGGGCCATTATGTGACCTCTCAAGGCGGCTTTGAATGCATCCCAATTATTGACAACCGAGGTATCACCATCAAGATTGTTAGCAAAGTATTGTTGAATGAAGGCTTGAACTGATTGGTTAAACTGTGGGTCATTTAGAAGGAAGTCTTTAGCTCACTGTCCCTTTCACAGAGAAGAAATTTCCCTGCATATCAGCCTTTGTCCTGCCCAGGGGCAGCCCAGCGCCGAAATGCTAGGCAATTCTCCTCTGAACAAGAGATTCCCAGACCCCCCTTTGTTTTGAATAAATTAACTTTGGGTTTCACCCTAAGTTAACAGGGCGATCCAGACGTGGACCCCTTGCTCACTGTTCTTAGAGAGGCAACAGTTTCACCTCACTGATGATGCCCAACAAGGCTGAAACACGTGAATGGGCTTACTGATGGTACTCTTGTTCAGAGGAGAATTGCCTAGCATTTCGGCGCTGGACTGCCCCTGGGCAGGACAAAGGCTGATATGCAGGGAAATTTCTTCTCTGTGAAAGGGACAGTGAGCTAAAGACTTGGTAGAGTCTCTCCCAGGGGTTATTCACCCAAGAACAAGTCATTGGGCTGTGTTCGTGCTGGTAGAGAGATTCCCAGACCCCCCTTTGTTTTGAGTTTAAACACATTAGGTGGGAGGGGTTGGGCTATGTTGGCAGGTTTTCTTAATTTGTCGTATTTGTTATTCAAGAGGCTTGTTTAAACGAATTAAGCGAACACTCATTAAATGCTTTGCGATTCCTTGGGAGAATCTCTCCCATAGTGTTGTGTGCTTGTTTGTGAATAGGTATCATTATATTGTCTGCTGATGTATTTATGTTCTACCATTGTTTGTCAGAATCTTCACGCAAATAGAATGTGAACTTTTACAGTATAATTACAATATTCTCTTATAAAGGATGTGCACATACTTCTAGTTGGTATACCCCTAAAACTCTATAATAGGAGGCCATGGTTTCCTTCCCTGGCGGGAGTCTCGACTCTATGGCACTTGGCCATCTTAGCAACACTGATGATAGTGTGGACTCTCTGGCACAAGCCCATTTCTTTTCTAACTATAGGAGCTTACACGCATTGATGCTACGCCACCCTTTACTTCGCTGGCAGTCGGTTGGACTTTATGGTAATAAAAAGCCATCTTCCCTTTCACTAGCTGGAAGGTGGACTCTGTGTTGGTAGCAAAATTTCACTTTCATGCCATAAAGCTGGAATTGCGGTAGTAAAAGCATACTCCTTCACTAGCAGTAGCCTGCATGCCATTGTTTGTGTTCCCATCATTCCCTGCCACGCACTCTATGGTTAAAATCCAGTAACAATTTCACATTACTCACTTATTAAGCGCCAAGGAGCCGCTGATCTTCTGTTCAGAAATGAATACCTGCCCCTTCACAGTGGAGTCCTGCAAAGAGAGCAGACTTTGTGTTATCACACCCCAGTGCCTCAAATGCATAGAAATACAGTGTGAGGAACCTCACCTGTCCAAAGATGGCAGGGCTTTGGATGCACATAGGCGGCAGCACCTGGCATGCCCATTTCACAAAGCCAGAGGTGCCCCACGGAGAAGAGAGTACAGAACATTGCATTCATATAGAGTACAGAGCTCTGGGTGCCCGCACAGAGTACAGATACATGCCCATAAGGTACAGAGATACAGAATGCACCACCACACATGCACACAGATAGACTACAGAGCCATGAATGTCAACAGAGTACAGTGCCCTTAGAGTGCATATACCTACATGCCTATGGAATACACAGCCCATGTGCCCACAGTGTATGGATGATTGCATGCCCACGACATAGAGATTCAAGTGCACAGAGTATACAGATGCAGGTGCGCATGCACACTATGCACACAGGCACAGTGCTAAACCCAGCATGCCCACCAACAGGGCACAGAGCCTTGGGTGTCCACCCGCAGAGTACTGAGATCTAGAAGCCTATGGGGTACAGAGGCCCAGGTGCCCACACATTGCAGATACCTACAAGTCTATGGATGACACATCACATACATCTACATGCCTAGGAAATATAGAGCCTTAGGTACCCGCAGAGATATCTACATGACTAGAGGTACAGACCCTCAGATGGACACAAGAGTAGAGAAGCAGGTGCTCACATATAGAATGCAGAGCTACATGCCCACAGACAGAATGTAGAGTGGCAAAGCCCAAATTGTATGGCTATCTATGTGCCTATGGGGTGCAGAGCCACAGCTGCTCTGGGGCACGGGCTGATACATAAAGGTCATCAATGATAAAGCAGGCATTATATGTATTAGTGGCTAGACTGGCATTTTGGTACAAGCGGTCCAGTCATTTCTTACTGTGGCATGACATTTTTACAGGGCATCTATAATAGAGTAAGCATGACAAGTGTTATTACCTGTCTAGCCTGGCATTTGGGTGCAGCCAGTATAGCCCTTTCTTACTGTGTAATGGCATATTTTCTGGGCATATATACAGAAGTAAGCATCACAAGTGTTATCATGCAGCTAGACTATCATTTTGGTGCAGCTAGTCTAGCAATTGATTACTGTGGCTTGACATTTTGAACTGGGAATCGCTGATAAAGCAATCAGAAGTGTAATTAGCTGGCTAGACTGGCATTTGGGTGCGGCAATGCCAGCCTTTCCTTACTGTGGCATGGTATAATTTTCTGGGCCTCTACGATTAAAGTAAGCATGATAAGTGTTATTCGGTGATCAGATTGGCATTTTGGTGCAACCCATCTCGGTATGTCTTACTGTGGCATGGCATATTTTACTGTGCATCATCAAAGCTACAGCACACATAAGTGTTATTACATGTCTCGCCTATATTTTGCAGCCAGTTTTGACATGTTTTCTTATTGTGGCATTGCATTTTTGATAGCATAGAAGTAAAGTAGCTCAGCGGGTTGAGCACTTGATGCTGCAATCTATGTGTGATCTGCAGGTTTCAGGTTCGAATCCAAGCAAGGCCAACTCAGCCTTTCATTCTTCTGAGGTTGATAAATGAGTACCAACTTCGGATGGAATGATAATTGTATTAAAATATGTGCTATGTATAGTGCTTTGGTGAAAGCGCTATATAAATAACAAATCATTATCATGAATCAAAGCATTATTGCTCCTGTGCATTGTTGGTGACTTGCATCTATTGGATTTTTGAATACTGTAATATCGCAAACACTGGCAATGCGGGGGCTCTACTAATCGTATAATGACAATACCTGACATGCAGCTATTACTGGTATAATATGGAAATAATTGGCCATTCAATGCTGAAGTGGCATTTCCACTACCCAAGGCATTTTGGTGAATCGACAACCCAGCACCCCTGGACTATTAGGACATTGAGTATGGCAGCATGGCTTGTGCCCTCACTTCATAAACTCTGTTCCATACAATAACTGGTCATTTGACATCACGGATGCTCAGAGCCTACATGGGCTAGTGCTTGGAGCATTCCTGTTCTCTTCACACAGCAAGCGTGGAACAGCGGTTGAGGCCATGTATATGTGGGATGTATAAAGGACGAACCTATGAAACCTAGGAAGCAAGTGAACGCTGTATCTAGAGGATGCACCCAAGAGGGTTACAAGTAAGTGTCCAGGAGTAGCATATGGCCTGGAATGGATAGGAGAAGCCTGGCTGTGGGGGTCTCAAGAGGAGGTAAATTAGTGTTGAGTGGAGCGATTGGAAAAAGGTTCTTTTTTGACGAACAGGGCCTTCATCTCCATCCTGAAGTGTAGTACATAGTGTTATCTGAATTTGCAATGCGTTCAAGAGACAGGCTGTGGGAAGGAAATGCACATTTCCTGTTTTTACCCTTGCATGTTTCCTGTTTTCGCCCTCTTGCAGTTCTGTGTTTCTAGTCTGGCACTGACATGGGTTCTAGTGTTGTGCTGGTCTCCCGAGATGATGTGTTTCTCCGCCAGCTAGAGTGATGCTTTGGTTGTGACTGGTGTGCAGGTGATGCATGCCGTCTTGAACATAATGCATGCTTGTAGGTGTAGACAGTGCAGCTCCCTGAGCAGGGGAGGGATGCAATCACATGTTATTAGTCCTGTGATAAAGCATGCTTCAGTGTCCTGGATGGCATTCAGAGAGACCAAGGTGGCATTTGGAACGCCTGTAAATAGGGTTTTGCCACCGTCCAGGTGGGAGATGGCCGTGGTTTGGAAAAATGTCTGGAAACTCTTGGTAGGGATGAAAGTCTGGACGTTGTGGAGCGGCACCAGCTGGTACCATGCTGGTTGGGTCTTCTTGGTGATGTGTGTTTTGAAGGAGATGTCATGCTAAAGGACGCCCATCTTTTGGTACAGGCTTCTGGGCACACAGACCTTATGGTGGTCCATTATCAGTGCAAACTTGGAGCCGCACACCAAGTATCCAGCACGCAGTTGAGGGAGAGCATCCTCCTGGTTTGCGGTTTTTCCTTAGTGCCGTAAGTGCCGTAAAGGCAGTGGTCGAAGTGGGCGGGAGCGGTCTGACGGGTGCTTTTCTACTTTTATTTTTTAAAGTGTTACTGTACCTATACTTTCATTTTAAAAAGATACTGGTCTGGAATGTGTTACTTTTAAAATATAAGTGTAAGAAGAAGTTTAAACTTGTACTTCGGTGCACTGCACTGAACATTCCCTTAAACAGCAGGTTTGTTTGTTTGGGGGTTTGGATTGCGCGTGGCAGGAGGCGTGGCGATGGGGCTTGTGGGGACGATGGCAGGCTATCAGGGAACCTAGTTCCACTACTTTTCATACACTTAGACGACTGCATAAATGTAGTAATGATGCAAGGAAAGGAAGGGCTGGAGTGGAATAGTTTAAAGAGAAACTCTATGCACTGGGGTGTTAAAATGGATTTCTAAAATCTTACCTGGTGAACAGATTGTAGAAGACCACCCCAGCTATAGTGAACAGGGGAACTCTGGGAGTTTGGCCAAACCAATCAAGGTAAGCATGGAGAGTGGTCAAGGCTAAGTCTCAGAAGAGGTGAGTGTGGTCAGGGGTCCACAATGAGTCTGCACTGTGAAATACATGATGATTCTACTTAGACAAGTCAGTACAAAAATACTCTATTTATTATAGGCCCCAAAAAAGAATCGAGCAGGTAATATTATCACACAACACTATAAATATAAAATATATATACAGTCAGAGTTGGTTAATTCAATGCATACAGTTCACCATTACACATGAAAGGAAAAGTCCACGGGAAAAGAAGCCCCAACTTTATGAGTCCAACCCTAACTTGAATGGTGACTTGTGCCCAAAAGTTCACAAAGTACCTTTAGACGATGGGACAAAGTTAGTTCAGAAATGCACATGCAGCAACTGGAAGTAGAGAGGCAGGACAACCAGGCCAGGGCACAGGGAGTACAGGTGGGGGTAGATGGGAGCATAAGCAGGAGGAGGACAAGAGCCCAGGAAAGGCGTGCACCAATCTCCAGGATTAGGCCTTCACCCTGAGTGCT
This sequence comes from Ambystoma mexicanum, assembly GCF_040938575.1. Taxonomy (NCBI): domain Eukaryota; kingdom Metazoa; phylum Chordata; class Amphibia; order Caudata; family Ambystomatidae; genus Ambystoma; species Ambystoma mexicanum. Next base: position 348,631,283 of record NC_090925.1, on the reverse strand, counting down.
CACCGACAGCCAGTTGGCCACCCTGTACCACCTGAACAGGGTGACCATAACAGAGTTGTGAGACACAATACAGGACAACAAAGGGAGTAGGATCAACATCGTGACAGCTGTGCCCACACTGCTGAAGCTAGTGTCTGTCCTACAATTCCTTGGAACGGGCACCTTCCAGCACCCTGTTGCCATGATGCACGGCATGGCACAGCCCACATTCTGTGCAGTGCTGGGCCAGATGCTTGAAGCCCTCCTGTGGCAAGTGCAACGCCACATCTCACTGCCTACCACCCCAGCCTGGATCTGTGGATGCTGGTGGAGTGGAGTGCTCTCTGGGGTCTGTAGCCCTTTGGCAGGTGGTGACACCAGGCTGGTGTCCCCCTGTGACTCCACACCCCTGTGACTCCACAGTCGCCCTGCCAGTTGGTGTGGCTTTGGTGTCTGTGCCTCCAGCTGCAGGTGTGGGTGCAGTGTGCCTTGCGCTGCTCCTTGTGGCCTGTGGTGTGGGCATTGGCTTGGCTCTGCTGTGTTGCGGTATTACACGGCAAGACATCTGCCTCGGTGTAGCCTGACTGGGCCTTTGCAGGGTGGTGGTGGCAGACCTTGGGTGCCTGGATACACTGCTCCCAGATGGGCCTGCAACCACCTCCCCCTCTGATGCCTGCAGCAAAGTGTGAGTGCCTGTAGGGGACATAATAAATGTTATCAGGTATGGTTCCCCGACATGTGTTGGCATGCGAGAAACATTTGCTATGGTACAGAGTCGAACCCCACACATATGGGCAAATGGGCATAGTTGGTCAGTGGAGATTGCATGTGGGCCCAGCATCATGTGGGTTGCTTGCAGCGATGAGTGTGTGACACATGACCAGTTGGTCTTTGGCATGTGTGTGGGGAGGGCAGTGTGTCCATTTTGGGGCAGCTGATGTCTGGCATGCATGCAGACGTCTGGCATGCATGCTTGTGGTCCTTCATGCCCCCACATGCCCTCCCCTGGTGGCACTCGCATGGTGGGGGTGGGGGTGGTGGCTTATTCCATGGCACTGTAAGCTCTATGGGGCACTGCTGTGCAGCCTGCAAGGCACATATCAGTGTAGGGGATGTATACTTCCCTGTGGCTTGTCTGCCATGCCAACATGGGGCAGGCCAATTGGGCCCGCAACATGCTGGTGTGACTGCAACACAGTGTTGTGGTCACTCACGCACTCCTGTCCCGCTGGCACAGGGTGCACCAATAGGGGTGTGGTGTGCATGGCATTTGGTTAGGTCAATTGCCACCCCTTTCCGCTGCTGTAACGCTCAGGGGTTCCCTTGGTGCCCTGCCCCATTGCTGCTGTGGATGGTTGACTCACCTCCTGCCTCCTGGCTTCTGGCACCCGCCTCTGCACTGCCGATCCCCTCTATCCCTTTTATGCCCAGCACCGTACTGCATTTTTCCTCCCAGGCGTTGAGGACCAGTGGCTCCACAGTGCCTCCTCCAGTTGCCAGGAACTTCTGGCAGTGTTGGGACAGCAGCCCCCACACCATGACCCTCAGGTCATTCCACCGTTTGCGGCTGTCCTCTCCATCATGGGGTACACTTACCACTGCTGTCACCTTCTGGCTGATGGCATGCCAGATGGCTGTCCTACGCTGTCCAGTGGTCTTCCTCTGCCGATTTGCGCAGGCGATGTTCTGCCACCTTTTCAAAATGGCCACCGCAATACTTCCCATTCCGGCGATGACGCAATTTCCACCGGCGCTATTAGCGCTGACGCTAATAGTGCCAGGATCGCTGGCGGTAGCACTATTAGTGCTGTTTTTTCCGCAGTAGCCCTTATTTCGGTGCAGTTTCCACTCGTTGCTAACAGCGTTACCGCTGGAGTCGGGAGCACGTTCGCGCCAGGTTGTGATGCAGTGCTAATCCTGCCACACGACCCGGCAGTAACGCTATTTCCACTATGCAGACATTACACCAGATTACCGCCAGACTTGTGATGAGGCCCACTGTGCCACGATTTATTTCAGTTGCATAAACAATTTATATCTGACAGCGGATCCTGTGGGGCATTTACTGTGCCCATGCCCATTTTACTTCCCCAGAAGGTCAGGCATCACCTTCATCCAAAGACTTGGCGCCCTATTCCAGTTGTAATTCCAGACCATGAAAAATGCTTGTAAAATTGCATCTGAGACACTCAAGCCTCATCTCTCTTCCTGCATTCAAATGGGTCAATTGGCTTTATGTGAGATTGAATATCCTTTGCAAACACTGGGCTTTTCTGAGACAATTTCCCGCTATCCCGCCGTCGACTGACACTGGCTATGATAGCGTTAGATGCAGTAAAGGCCTTTGACATGATGACATAGCAACTTCTATCTTTGTTTCTATTTGTTAATGTTAATGTTAAAGGTATTTGTACCGCGCCCGTCACCAACGGACTTGGTCCCCAGGTGCTCTGGCGGATCTATAAATGACAAGGTGGGATGGGTTAGTAAGGTGAAGAGGGAGTAGGATAATGAGTGCAGTGGTGTTCTGTTGGCAGCTTCAACTCGGTATACACCGGGTGCTGAGCTTTGGTGCGAGTATTGGATCAGTGTCAGTCCGCTTGTGCTGTTGATGCGGCCTATGTGTTGTTGCAGTGTAGTGAAGTGCGTGCGGCTTGTTGTGCAAGAGATGGTTGTGTGGGTTTGTACTTAGTCCAACTCAAGTATGAGGGAGCTGTTTTCAATTCTAAAAGAACTAGAGTCGCCCACTCTGGATATATGCACAAAAGACAAAGCCTGGTGCACGGAGATACAACAAGCATTGACCAATAAAGTCACCATGCTTCAAAAGAAAATTGCGGCTAAAAAAGCTACCCTCAATCAACCACCAATACTTAACACCAACCCACCCCCAATGGAACAAAATACAAGAAAACCTCTATCCTGGAGATGGAAAAGACTATCCTCTCTCTTAAGCCTTCCAATTGTCAAGGTGACCTGTGCCCGGCACAACTCATAAAAGATGCTGCCAGAGAACTTTTGCCCTTCATATCTAAGCTCGTGAATGCCTCATTCACCTCAGGAATTGTGCCATTCAACATGAAAGAATCATGGGTAGTGCCCCTACTAAAAAAACAATCCCTCGACCCCCTCATCCCCACCATTTACCGCCCCATAACAACAGTCCCCTTTCTGCTAAAAATCCTGGACAAGATAGCATACACTCAAATGCAAAAATTTCTAGAACAACATAAGCTCCTAGGAACAAGGCAGTCCGGCTTCCGCCCACAACATGGAACCGAGACTGCTCTCATCGACTTGAAGGCCCAAATTGATGAGTTAAGAGGCAAAGGCCAAACAGAACTCCTACTTTTGGATCCCTCGGCCACCTTCGACCTTCTAGACCATAAAGTCCTCTGCAACCACCTTAACTCTGCAGCTCACTTCTCCAAAGAAGCCATACTATGGGTCGAATCTTTCCTGAATCAAAGGACCAGGAGGGTGTTCTCCCCTCAGATGCAGCGGATCCTATTCCGATCCTGTGCGGTGTTCCCCAAGGCGGCTGCATATCTCCGACACTATGCAACATATTTACCAAGCCCCTTTTGATGATCTGGAACTTCTTGGTATCACCTACACTAATTATGCAGATGATACCCAGATCCTCCTTCCACTTTCCGGGGATTACAACAAGGATTTGGCCTTGGTAAATATGGTGTATCTCATCATCCAGGCATGGATGGCAACCCATGGTCTATGCCTGAATGATGACAAAACAGAGCTAATCATTCTAGGCACGCACTCCACCCTCAAAAATCTAGGCCAGAAATATCATGGCTTCAAGATCGATGGAAACACTATCAATGTTGCCAAGGAAGTGAAGACTCTTGGCTTCTACCTAGATGCCACCCTCTCCTTCAACAAACAGGTGAACTCTCTGGCCTCAGCCACAGCTTACACATGTAAGCTTATCAGAGCTGGTAAACACTTCATCTCTGATGAGAACTGCTTGATCCTAGCGAGAGCCCTAATTTTATCCAGACTCGATTATTGTAATGCCCTATATATTGGGGCTAACAAATTCATCCCACATAGAATACAAATTCTACAAAATAATGCCTTGAGAGCAGCTCTTGGCATCCCTAAACAAACCCACATCTCTAAGACAAGGCGGAATAACAACTGGCTGTCGACCCAAGACAAAATTTTACTGAAAGTTTCCTCCCTCACTCACAAAGCCCTGAACAATGCGGCGCCACCCTATCTCTCTGATAGATTCACAGAAAGAAGATCATCCAGACCCTCCAGAAGCTCCTATGCCAACACCCTTATCATTCCGAGATTTAAACTGACTATGGCCGGAGGTGCTAGCTTCCCCGTCCGGGCGGCCCAAGTATGGAATTCACTGCCCCAAACAATACGTGCTGAGAAATCCTACCTTAAATTCAGAGCAATCGATCAACTAACCAGCACCCCCTGCCATCCTCTTGCCTTAAGTATAGATACATATTGTATACTGTAAATTGCTCTGTACTGCTTTGCCCGATGCTACACTACCGGCAAGCATTATATAAATATCATATCCTGTATATAACCTATTGTATAAATACTGTATAATACCTGTATATAATGCACTGCATTGCTGCCTATCCTGTCTATAGTATTTTCACCATGTAAAGTGCAACATGTAACTATTGTAACCCTTGTAAGATTTGCATACCCTGTGCTGCTGCGCCCTCTTACCCTCGGGTCTGGTGCGCATTATAAATGAATAAAACAAACAAACAAACAGACAAATAATGAAAAATGCATCACAGAGAAACCCTGTACAAAGGGCATAGTGATGGCTGGAGCAGTCCTGTTGCAGGGCGTGTTACATAGTCATGATCACGCTTTCATTGAATGGGGTCAGGCAAATGTATGCATGTCCTCAGTGAGACTCATTATAATTGGCTATACGACATGTGTCCTAATGAACAACTTCTTTTCTAGCTACTTCTCACAGTCCTGGGGGTTCCATTTGATAATGTCACCTGGAAAAACTCGGCAGGTAGGTGACTTTTTTTTTTCCTGAGCCCTAAAATACTTACCCGAAAATTCTAGGAGGGGTATCATTTTATATTAAAAACTCCCATCGTAGAATATTTGCAGAAAGTGTTAATGCATTTTTTGGCGAATGTCGCCCCCTTTTGTCCATTTCCTAGACGACTTTATCACTGGGCTCCATCCTGGGGCACTAGGCATGGGAGGCCTTTCTCACCCTGTCTCTTTCTCGCTATGAAACCATTCTTAGAAGCATGAAGAGCAGACGCCGGCAGTCAAAGTGTAAGGTTTCAAATTATGACTATGAGTTTGGGGGTAACAGGCGTTTGGGCCGCAGCAGAATTCATCGAAGTAGAATTCATCACATTTTTTTCATCGGATTTTGTCCCAAATAAATGTGAGGGTGGGTTAAAGATAATAATTAATATTCCAGTGACCACAATTTGCTGAAAACAACATGGGCAATCCATAACAGTCAACACCTGCAATATGACGCTCAAATTGAACCCAATGCGCAAGGAAATCGACTGAAATTATCAGCAGAAAGAATAAGATCTTTGAATGAAAATTACAAAAGTAAAATGGAAAATACAGAGTTCAACATGACACAAACTCCAGATTATCAGCCTTTAGTGAGCCCGTACAAAATTAAGAACAAGCAGAAATCTAGCAATAAGGTACATAATATTCATCAGTACGATAAGATCTTAGTCGCAAAAAGAGCCCTGGTGAGACGCTTAAAAAGAGCAGCAAAACGAACAAACAACCCATTGGCTATAAAAGAGGCGATTATGGAAACGAAAGCATACAAAGCATGGCTGCGAAACCACTGGCAATATATGTACCAATTAGACTCGGAAGACATGCTACGCAAGCTGGGGAGCAAAAACACAGGTGAATTCTGGGCCTTGATTAAATCCACAGGGCCGCATCCGTTGACGTCGCAGGCAAACTGTGTACATGAAAAAGCTTGGAAAGTACACTTCACAGAACTTTTTCACAGCTCTCTAGAACCAATCCAAACACCAAGCAAAGAACCCGTCACGGCATGGTGCTCCCTGGAGAATGAAGAAGACATCAAGGAAATAATTCGGAAACTAAAACCATCTTGTGCACCCGGCCCTGCCGGAGTCACAAACGCGGACCTCAAATCATTTCCAAATGAATGGATTCCATTCATTAGCAATGTCTTCGCAAACTATACGAACACGAAATCAGTTCCAAGCTCTTGGAAAACATCTGTGGTGGTGCCGATCTTTAAGAAGGGCGACAGAGCGGATCCAGCCAATTGCAGGCCGATTGCGCTTTTAGACTGTATAGGGAAAGTCTATGGCATGCTACTGCTCCACGAATTCCAACATTGGGCAAAATCTGCATCATTGCATGATCCGTTCCAAGTTGGTTTCCAGAAAAATGCCGGGACCTCTATAAACATCTTGATCCTCAGCCTCATGAAGAGCAAGTCTTTTGAATGTTCTACAAAAATCTACCTAGCCTTCATAGACCTGTCTCAGGCTTTCGACAAGGTCGAAAGGAAATTACTCTGGAAAAAGCTTCAAGAGGCTAATTGCCCAGCGAACATCATGGGACCTATAAAGGCTTTATATTCCGGAACATCCATGCGGGTAAAACTAAATGAAAAAGGTATCTTATCGGAAAGCATCCCAATAAAGAGGGGGGTAAAGCAAGGGGGCCCTTTGGCGCCGGCTTTATTTATAGCCTTCGTTGGTGATTACAAGAACTCAACGGAAGCAGTGAAGGCTTTTCCCCCAAAGGTGGGTGGAACTCAAGTGCCAAGAATTCTCTATGCAGATGATATCACTGTGATGGACCAAACCCCGATTGGCCTTACGCGCCAATTAATCAATCTAGATGAGTACATTAACATCAACAAGCTTAAGATCAACATCGGGAAAACAAAGGTAATGATCATGGGAAAAAAAACAAAGCAACCCAAAATAAGACATGGCACCTGGAAAACTTGCCGATCGAATCAGTTCAAGAGTTCAAGTATTTGGGGATCATGCTTGATAACACCAGGCAAGAATCGAGCATGCAAAAGCACACTCCTTGACCATACAAGCTAGAATATTAGATAACAGATTTGGACGTTTTTCGCTACTACCGGCCTTGAACTTTTACAAAAACAAAGTCATTCCCTGCTTGACATATGGCGCGGAAGCCATGCCCATGTTGCCAGGTAAAATCTGGACAAAGTTTGAAGGCTTTTTCTGCCGATCTTTGCCATCAGTCCCTAAATCTACATCTCTACCAGCAATCAGAAAAGAACTGGGACTGATCTCCCTAAAAACAGCGGTGGACAACAATAGACTATCTCTCTATAGAAAAATCCTTCTGGAAGAATCTCCAACATTATACAATCTGATGGCCAAATAAATAAATTCAGGCAAGTCAAAAATGCTAACATCATGGGCAACAGAAAATAAGGAGAAACTAAAATCTATTGCCTGCTCCGAAGAAGATATGCTGATGAACCCGCTTAAAGTAAAGAGAAAATTGAAAGAACTAGATTGATCTCTACTCAGGATCAAACAGCAAAGAAGCAACAATGTCCGGGAGTACAATTGTATTGGCGGGATGTCATTGATAGGATTGATCTGATTTATGGAATAAACTTACAAAGGTCTGCAGCTAATATAGTTCTATTGTCACATAAAAATAGATGTGTGCGTTCTAGAAAATGTACTTATTGGATTGATAGGGCAGTGATGGTAGCAATTAAATTAATTCTCAGAATTTGGAAAAAGAGGAAAAAGCCTAATGTCGAGGAGTGGTTAACGGAGTTGCATATTCTATCACAGTATGATAAGGTTTCATTGGAAAATAAAGATAAAGGTGAGGAATACATAAAGTTATGGGGCCCATCTTTGGCTCTTTATGATTAATGTGACAGTGGAGCTGATCTGGTGGATATGTCATCTGAGGAGGAAAGGGGGATAAGGCAGAGGTGATGGTGTTTATTTTTTTTAATTATTTTATTTTTCTCTTCGCCCCACTTGTGTTGTCTCTTGTGTTGTTCTGTGTATATTTGTCAGTTTGCTGTTATGTTTCGCAGGATAAAGCTATCATGACAGATTGAAGATGTATGATGCTTATATTGTTCTGTAAATTAGGTTGTGACGCTTTACTGTGAGACATTGTTTACTTTATTGGTAGTTGTTGTTGTTCATTGCAAACTTAATAAAAGTGTTTTAAAAAATTCCCAAGCAAACCGCTGAGACAACTCTTCATAAAAGCGAGGCTAAATCTCTTGCCCACAAATGAAATTCTGCACATCAGAGGCTTAAGTTCATCAAACATATGCAGACTGTGCAAAGGCGAAGACGCTGCAGAAACAGTTCGACATTTTCGACATTTAGTTACCTTATGCCCAACATACAAGACATAATACAATCGTATTTGACAACTGTCCTGGAACACTCATCACTGCGCGAAGAGGAGGCGTGGTGGCCTCGCCTGATAAGAGGAGAAAAAGCTGCCTGGTCAATTGCCACAGTGAAAATTTTGCAACATGCTCTGTCGTTGATCAAGGAACATGAAAACGAAAAAAACAATCGAGAAATCAACGGAGAGCAATGAATTTTGTCTATGCCTTGTTTATGTAAAAGCGAAAACAATCGACAATCTTGTTAAAATCAAATGGTTTTTGATAAATACAATTAAAAAAATTTAAAAAATTAAAAACAAAAAAAAATTATAATAATAATTAATGTAGAAGTATTAAGAGGGTGGCTGTGGATGGGGTTCCCCCTACATATATTTGCGGCTAAATATATCAGTAAAAAAATTAAAATGGGATCAAATCTGTTAAATTGGGAGTAATCTTAGTCGGAACATAATTCCCATTCACAAGTCAAGTAAAAATATACTTTCTCTAACACTGGCCTATTTTTGTAATCCATACTCCATGGCGCGCAAATTGAGATCATCTTCAGAAGAGGCGGTATTATTATTATTAGATCTCCTTCCTGTGGTACCCAGCTGCTGATACCACTGATCAAAACATATCCCTGGAGCAGCCTGGGTGGAAGCACAGGGCAAGCTCCGCTGTGTCCGTTTTTCTTGATTTTTGTTATGCATATTTTTACTCCCTATTTTTATTTTGTGTAAGTATTTGCCTGTTTTTAAGGGGTGAAAGTGGCTGATACGCCGCTTATCTCTAGGGCTCTGTATACACTTAAATGTTCCATGGTTGAATAGCAGAGCCTGGACTGGAGTGGATGTTGCGTGAACTCAATTATACCGGGAATATTGTTCTCCAAGGATTTATCGGATAAACTCAAGCTAGATAGTGAAGGCATGTTAAACAAGATCAGAAACTCCCGACAGTGATGTTACTGTAAAGTCTTCCAAGGTGGGGAAAGCCTGCCACGATTAAAATGATAAGCGCCTCCCAGGCGATCTCAATGTCACCTGGCCTAGTAGAATCGCTGCCTCTGTCTTCCCTCTGCCCGCCCCCCACCCTTGCCTCGTTGCGCCTTGAAACACTGGTGTATAGGCGCGTTATAAATGCCATATCATATCATATCATATATCAGGAGCTGGAACCCCTCTGCATGCTGCCAGCACCACTATAACATTCTCGACTCCACTCTTGTTCGGTTGATATTGCAGAAGAACTTCCAAAAATGCATGAAATTGGGCAATACGAATATTCCTGACTTCAATGGATACTTTTTGGCCTCAACTTGGGGCAGGCTCAACATTGGTTTGGGGCAGTAAATGGACACGATCTTCCACTATGGCTAAGGCTTGAAGGCTCCCTGCCTCCCTTAGATTTGGCTTGAATGACGCCATGTTATCCCAGATCTAAATACGTTGCTTTACACTTCATGTCTTAATGAGTGGCTGGAGTGGCATAGTAGGGGATGGGTGGCCTGCAGGCGTCTGCATGGCATAATAAGGTGATTCAAATCACTAAGGCTATCCTGTTTTGGGAAATGGTGTCAGTGACTAATTACAGAGGTAGGTCAGCTAATGTGCCTTTTGGATGTCTTCAGTATTGTCTGGTAGTATATGTCAAGCGCTCCTCATCTACCATTGTTATGACCAAATTAATTATATTCCTGTTTTACAGGCAAATCTTTGTGGCAAGGGGGAATTACCTTGGACCTCAAAAATGTGCACCACCTGCCCCCCTTGACAAGTGAAGACTTGTATTCTCAATAAAATGCTAAGGCCCAACGAGAACTGACTTGTGAAAGTAATTGAGGGGAGGATTTCAAATGCATATGGTCTGTCGAAATGTGGGTTTGAATTGGGGTGCACGACGCCCTTGGTGAGGACTGCAGCCATTACATAACAGCAATGTTCTAGTCAGGATTAATGGGTGGTCCCTTTACATGGTGGAAAGCTTCTTATCCCATCAACATGTTGAGCAGCTAGTGGACGAAGGACCTGCTCGATGGAGTTTGGACGATGTTTGTGATAACTATCCGTAGGTCTATGGCCAACTCACTTCTTGGCAAGTTGGGAGAATGCACTCTGGGACAGTTGAATCGCCTAAGCTGCTGAACGTGTGAATTAATGTAGGGTGCAACCCCGGTCCTTCTATTTGTAGAGGTTTAGCCACCATCTCCCCTAGTGCCTGGCCTAATGGAATCTCCTTCTTCGTAGACTGGAAAGATGCCTTGCCTGAACCCTGATGGAATAGGCTAGCCATGTGGCCTAGTGTCACCCATTTATACCTTCTGGTCCGAGCATAGGGCGCACCCCGATTCGAACATGGCCAGAGGGAAACCCAAGTGTGCAAGGTACCCCAAGGCAGTGTTGCCACAGCAACATATGTTTCATTTTTCATTCCACAGGTACAATGTGAAAGCGGCAGCTATGGTAATTATTACGCCACTGTTGAAATTCCAAGTAACCTGCTTTTCCGATTTGATGCAGAGTCCATTCTGTTTTGCATAGTATTATTACTCCAGGATGGGTGCTTTATTTACACTTTGCTGCACACCAGGTGCCCGTGTATCCATGAAGAGGTTTAGAATCAATTTATGCCATCCCTTGTGCGTCTTTCATCCCTCGCCCCACTCCCTCCCCAGGTCCGTTCTCCTTGTTTTGGGAGTTTCAAAATCTCTGCTGACTTGTGGTGTGTTGCCTAGTGATTGGCTGGATGTGCCTTTACTATAGTTCATAATGCACTGACGTCTTGTTATCTTCATTAACATTGCAGTGCACAGGCTTCCTGTGTTGCGGAACACATTTTGGCATCTCCGATGTATTGACTGCTGCTTCTGACTGAGTGTTTTACAGAACCTTAAAATGACTTCTTAAATATAGTTTTGGACCATCACTTCTGCAATGTATTTGGTATTTTGTATAATATATGAAATTAAGGTTTTACGCATACAAATAGAGTTCAGGGTTCAGGGCATGATTAAGGTAATAAGGCAAACGGCTGTGGTGCAGCCATCATGAGGGGCAGGTGCTGGGTGAGACATGGGCTGGGGCATTTGATGTCCATGGCGTAAACGGCTGTTGTGCATCCATCATGAGGGGCAGGTTCTGGGTGATGCATGGGCTGGGGGCAGTTGATGTCCATGCTGCAAACGGCTGTGGTGCAGCCATAATGAGGGGCAGGTGCTGGGTGAGATATGGGCTGGGGCAGTTGATGTCCATGGCGTAAACGGCTGTGGTGCAACCATCATGAGGGGCAGGTGCTCGGTGAGACATGGGCTGGGGTCTGGGGGCAGTTGATGGCCATGGTGTAAATGGCTGTGGTGCAGCCATCATGAGGGTCAGGTGCTGGGTGAGACATGGGCTGGGGGCAGTTGATGTCCATGGTGTAAACGGCTGTGGTGCAGCCATCATGAGGGGCAGGTGCTGGGTGAGACATGGGCTGAGTGCGGTTGATGTTCATGGTGTAAACGGCTGTGGTGCAGCCATCATGAGGGTCAGGTGCTGGGTGAGACATGGGCTGGGGGCAGTTGGTGTCCATGGCGTAAACGGCTGTAGTGCAGCTATCATGAGGGGCAGGAGCTGGGTGCAGGTGTTGTCCATGGCATAAACGGCTGTGGTGCAGCCATCATGAGGGGCAGGAGCTGGGTGCAGGTGATGTCCATGGTGTAAACGGCTGTGGTGCAGCCATCATGAGGGGCAGGTGCTGGGTGAGACATGGGCTGGGGGCAGTTGATGTCCATGGTGTAAACGGCTGTAGTGCAGCTATCATGAGGGGCAGGAGCTGGGTGCAGGTGTTGTCCATGGCATAAACGGCTGTGGTGCAGCCATCATGAGGGGCAGGAGCTGGGTGCAGGTGATGTCCATGGTGTAAACGGCTGTGGTGCAGCCATCATGAGGGGCAGGTGCTGGGTGAGACATGGGCTGGGGGCAGTTGATGTCCATGGTGTAAACGGCTGTGGTGCAGCCATCATGAGGGGCAGGTGCTGGGTGAGACATGGGCTGGGGGCAGTTGATGTCCATGGTGTAAACGGCTGTGGTGCAGCCCTCATGAGGGGCAGGTGCTGGGTGAGACATGGGCTGGGGGCAGTTGTTGTCCATGTTGTAAACGGCTGTGGTGCAGCCATCATGAGGGTCAGGTGCTGGCTGAGACATGGGTTGGGGGCAGTTGATGTCCACTGTGTAAATGGCTGTGGTGCAGCCATCATGAGGGGCAGGTGCTGGGTGGGCCATGGGCTGAGTGCAATTGTTGTCCATGGCGTAAACGGCTGTAGTGCAGCTATCATGAGGGGCAGGTGCTAGGTGAGACATGGGCTGGGGTCTGGGGGCAGTTGATGGCCATGGTGTAAATGGCTGTGGTGCACCCATCATGAGGGTCAGGTGCTGGGTGAGACATGGGCTGGGGGCAGTTGGTGTCCATGGCGTAAACGGCTGTAGTGCAGCTATCATGAGGGGCAGGAGCTGGGTGCAGGTGTTGTCCATGGCATAAACGGCTGTGGTGCAGCCATCATGAGGGGCAGGAGCTGGGTGCAGGTGATGTCCATGGTGTAAACGGCTGTGGTGCAACCATCATGAGGGGCAGGTGCTGGGTGAGAAATGGGCTGGGGCAGTTGATGCCCATGGCGTAAACGGCTGTTGTGCATCCTTCATGAGGGGCAGGTTCTGGGTGATGCATGGGTTGGGGGCAGTTGATGTCCATGCTGCAAACGGCTGTGTTGCAGCCATCATGAGGGGCAGGTGCTGGGTGAAACATGGGCTGGGGCAGTTGATGTCCATGGCATGAACGGCTGTTGTGCATCCATCATGAGGGGCAGGTTCTGGGTGATGCATGGGCTGGGGGCAGTTGATGTACATGCTGCAAACGGCTGTGGTGCAGCCATCATGAGGGGCAGGTGCTGGGTGAGACATGGGCTGGGGCAGTTGATGTCCATGGCGTGAACGGCTGTTGTGCATCCATCATGACGGGCAGGCTCTGGGTGATGCATGGGCTGGGGGCAGTTGATGTCCATGCTGCAAACGGCTGTGGTGCAGCCATCATGAGGGTCAGGTGCTGGGATAGACATGGGGTGGGGGCAGTTGATATCCATGGTGTAAATGGCTGTCATCGTGAGGGTCAGGTGCTGGGTGAGACACAGGCTGAGGGCAGTCGATGTTCATGGTGTCAACGGCTGTGGTGCAGCCATCATGAGGGTCAGGTGCTGGATAGAGATGGGGTGGGGGCAGTTGATGTCCATGGTGTAAACGGCTGTGGTGCAGCCATCATGAGGGTCAGGTGCTGGGATAGACATGGGGTGGGGGCAGTTGATATCCATGGTGTAAATGGCTGTCATCGTGAGGGTCAGGTGCTGGGTGAGACACGGGCTGAGGGCAGTCAATGTTCATGGTGTCAACGGCTGTGGTGCAGCCATCATGAGGGTCAGGTGCTGGATAGAGATGGGGTGGGGGCAGTTGATGTCCATGGTGTAAACGGCTGTGGTGCAGCCATCATGAGGGTCAGGTGCTGGGTGAGACATGGACTTGGGGCAGTGAATGGCCATGGTGTTTCAGCTGGAGCACAAGAGGTCTGCACAATAGTCAATGCTTCACTTAGGGGAGAATTATTTGGAGGAAGGGATGGGTTCGGTCTGAACAAGGCAGTCAAGAAGCATTTGTAAGAGAATGAAGTCAGGTGTCACAGTATGAGGGTCGTGTTGGCACTGCTATTGCCAAGGCAGGTATACGGTTGAACATGAAGAACCACACCCATAAAGAGGATCCCCCAGAAGACGGGTTGTGTACAGTGTGTGCTGCATGAGGAAATACAATTCATTAGCACCCTGGAACAGCACAGCGGCCAATCAGGACATGAGGACCGAGACGAGGCAGCGTCCACAACATTCACTCACTGCAGCATCCCCAGAGGCATTTTCCCTCTCGCCTCCCAACCCCTCTCTATCATCCAGCTTCTGCCACCATGCTCAATCTTCCTCTCCTGCTCTGCCTCCCTGCCCTCAGGACACTCTGCAATGTCCTGCCCATGGCACCTCTTGTCCTCTGCCACTCAGCAGGCATACTAATATCATCCCCATGCATGTTTACCTTCGCCCTTTTTTCTTGACGTTTTACTGCTCACTACGATTTTGCCAGCACCCAAAGGGTGCTAATGACAATAATGGCAGAACCGACGCGGCTATCACAGTGCGGCCCGCCACTTTTTCGCTTTGCTTTGCAACCATTATATCGCATTGATCGTCTCAATAAGACTCATGTTGCAGTGCATAACCTTTCACTGCAGCGCCACTACGGCCAGCATCTCCAAGCAGCATCGGTTCGATCCAGTTTACAAGCTTGTCAGTTTTTCGTCACATGCTGACAGCGTGCACATCGCAATCAAACTACACCTTTGATAATCTTAACACACTACCAGCATCAGGTCCTTTCAACAATTTGGATGAGTGCTGAATGTAGGACGACGCACCTAGCTGCATATTGCACACCTGGGCCGGGACAAAACGTCATGACCTGCCTTGAGAGATTCCTCGTGACACATAGGAAGCTTCCGACCCGGCCACCTGCCAGCGTTTGGTCTCCTAGTGACAGTACAAGGTCTGTCCCGCGATTTTGACCACCCTCGATTTTTAACATGTAGCTCATCTGCCACATTAGCAGTAACTTTGGCCCTGAAGAAGGCTGGGCTCATCAGAATAGATCGAGCCACCCCGGCCGAAACTCGAGTAGACTGTTCCGTCAGCTAAAAGGTGGCAGATTTGCTCTGTCGTAAAGGCATGTTTGAAAGTTACTAGGCAATAGATTGCACTATATGCAGAACTGGACTAAGAATCATATCCTGTCAGTGAATTGCAGGTGTTTCTTATGATTGTCTGTATAATCAGGTTTTCTACTGTTTTTGTACAAAATTCAAATTAGGATAGTATTCTGATTTGGAAACTCTTTGTTACCATGTGTGTCCTTTCCCGGTGACACCACGGCTTCATGCTTTTTTGGTGATGTGTGTGGACCAGACAGGAGACTGGTCTTAGCTATGCATTTATGGATTCAATTATAAAGGTATGAACATTTTACGTATTGTAATTGTATGATTGTGGTAACTTAAGTTTCATATATAGCAACTTAGTGTCTATCCTTGGATAGATGTTTAAGTATGAACAAACACGCATTTTTGTAATTTACTGTGGAATTGACCTTACTGACGTCTAAATGAATAAGAATATGGCAGACGAGATTGTTTTTTGATATTGTCTTTGATTTTCCACTTATTTCGATGCCTACAAAGGAAGTCTGTGGAACACCTCACATTTTTTGGTAATAATGCCCGCTGCAGCAGATCAGACAGGCCTGGTAATGGGCCACAACCATGAGTAATGCCCTGTCTTCACTTAAGCAAATACTTAGGGCTGAAGGCCTTTTAGCGACCAGTACCTGCCGTAGTGCCATGCATATTTTAGACAGAACGGGCCCTACATTTATTTTTGAGCCCCAAAATATACCTTCCTAAGCTTATGAATGTGTTAGAGCACATCCATGAATTGTACCAATCACGGGAGGAGGGGGCAGGATAGGAGGCTTCGGAAAGAGCATCATCTGTAGTCAGCACATTCTGAGTGCTATGCGATCACTCGAATAAGTAGGTTAAGGAGGAAGCTGAGGTTTAAAGGTGAAGACTGAGCCATGGTAGGCTTTCAGGAAGCCTTGTCCCGGAGTGGTAGGCTGTCTTGGGAGAGGTAAGCTCAGATTTAGCATAGAAAGATGAGGACAAGAGAGATGTAAGGTGGCCTGAAGCCCAGGGAAATGTTTGGCCCACTGGCTGGGGAGGATCATAGGTGTCAGGTGGAGGCCAGTGGATCATAGGTGTCAGGTGGAGAGGGCAGTGACTGTGAGCCTGTGCCCGAAGACCAGGGAAGTGACTGTGAGCCTGTGCCCGAAGACCAGGGAAATGTTTGGCCCACTGGCTGGGGAGGATCATAGGTGTCAGGTGGAGAGGGCCGTGACTGCTAGGCTGTGCCCGAAGACCAGGGAAATGTTTGGCCCACTGGCTGGGGAGGATCATAGGTGTCAGGTGGAGAGGGCCGTGACTGTGAGGCTGTGCCCGAAGCCCAGGGAAATGATTGGCCCACTGGCTGGGGAGGATCATAGGTGTCAGGTGGAGAGGGCCGTGACTGTGAGGCTGTGCCCGAAGCTCAGGGAAATGATTGTCCCACTGGCTGGGGAGGATCATAGGTGTCAGGTGGAGAGGGCAGTGACTGTGAGCCTGTGCCCGAAGCCCAGGGAAATGTTTGGCCCACTGGCTGGGGAGGATCATAGGTGTCAGGTGGAGAGGGCAGTGACTGTGAGCCTGTGCCCGAAGCCCAGGGAAATGTTTGGCCCACTGGCTGGGGAGGATCATAGGTGTCAGGTGGAGAGGGCCGTGACTGTGAGGCTGTGCCCGAAGCCCAGGGAAATGATTGGCCCACTGGCTGGGGAGGATCATAGGTGTCAGGTGGAGAGGGCAGTGACTGTGAGCCTGTGCCCGAAGCCCAGGGAAATGTTTGGCCCACTGGCTGGGGAGGATCATAGGTGTCAGGTGGAGAGGGCAGTGACTGTGAGCCTGTGCCCGAAGCTCAGGGAAATGTTTGGCCCACTGGCTGGGGAGGATCATAGGTGTCAGGTGGAGAGGGCAGTGACTGTGAGCCTGTGCCCGAAGCCCAGGGAAATGTTTGGCCCACTGGCTGGGGAGGATCATAGGTGTCAGGTGGAGAGGGCAGTGACTGTGAGCCTGTGCCCGAAGCTCAGGGAAATGTTTGGCCCACTGGCTGGGGAGGATCATAGGTGTCAGGTGGAGAGGGCAGTGACTGTAAGCCTGTGCCCGAAGCCCAGGGAAATGTTTGGCCCACTGTGAGGCTGTGTCCGAAGCCCAGGGAAATGATTGGCCCACTGGCTGGGGAGGATCATAGGTGTCAGGAGGTGGGGGCCGTGACTGTGAGGCTGTGCCCGAAGTCCAGGGAAATGCTTGGCCCACTGGCTGGGGAGGATCATAGGTGTCAGGAGACGAGGGCTGTGACTGTGAGGCTGTGCCCGAAGCCCAGGGAAATGCTTGGCCCACTGGCTGGGGAGGATCATAGGTGTCAAGAGGGGAGGGCTGTGACTGTGAGGCTGTTGCAGAAGTGTTAAACAGCTTAGCTGGAGCAATGCTTTCTGCCCGCATTGCAAGTCCCGTGATTACAGCAGGCACCACAATGAGGAAAGGGCACGCCTGCACCCAGGGCAGCTAAGCTGTCAAGGGCCTGTCGGGCGGGGGATGTTTGCTATGCCCTATGTATTTGTCTGATGATAAGGGTATGTTTTAGTGAGATTGGGAAAATAATGTACTTGAAAATGTGCTTGAAAACTTGGAAAGTTGGAAAGCAAGCAAGTCTGTTTGTGCAATCAAACGCAAAGGCTCACATGTCCACAGAGGGAAGATACGAGCTAGCTGCTCTGTCCTCTGCACCCGGCCACGCTGTGGGCTGCAAATCCATGTTCAACAGCCTAACCGGCCGTAGCGTGCTCTGCAGGAGAGTCAGGTGGCTCTGAAGCATGAGGTTTCCGGTTTCGCGCATAGCTAAATTGAGGATCTCGCACCAAACGTAACACATGTCTTCTGGAACATGGCTGAGGTACAAGATATTTTGAAGGTTCTGAAGTTCTGAAGCCTGGACTCTCTATGGCACCTGATGATCTGCGGTATGCGTTAGGGTCGCTTGATTTAGTGTGACCTGAATCAGCTGCTGCTGCGAGGAGAGGTGGCAGCCAGGCATGATTGGGTTGAAAATAAAGAATGCTGTTTAAAGTTTCCTCTGCTCCGTCTCCATTTTGTCCCGCCCACTCCCGCTCATCGCTCCCCGGTCCCCAGCTCAACCTGCAACCAATTGGCCCATTATTTCAAAACATTAGGATGCTGGGGTGGCAATGGGACTTCCGAGTCTGTTTCTGTGCTGTGACTTTATGACGGGAAATTTGAATGGGCGGAATTCATGTTCTTGACTCTTTCCTATTTGCAGAAGTGCAATAGGAAACACTGGTGGAGGAATCTCACACTGTGGGCACTGCAGGAGTAATCTCACACTGAGGGAAATGCTGAAGGAATCTTGCGCTGTGGGCACTGCTGGGAGAATCTCACACTGTGGGCACTGCTGGAGAAGACTCACACTGGGCACTGCTGGAGAAGACTCACACTGTGGGCACTGCTGGAGGAGTCTCACTCTGTGGTCACTGATGGAGAAGTCTCACACTGTGGGCACTGCTGGGCGGATTCCAAGCTGTGGGCAATGCTGGAGAAGTCTCACACGGTGGGCACTGCTGGGGGAGCTCACACTGTGGGCACTGCTGAAGGAATCTTACACTGTTGCCACTGCTGGGTAAATCTCACACTGAGGGCACTGCTATAGGAATCTTACACTGTGGGCACTGCTGGGGGAATCTTACACTGTGGGCACTGCTGGAGAAGACTCACACTGTGGGCACTACTGGAGGAGTCTCACACTCTGTGGTCACTGCTGGAGAAGTCTCACACTGTGGGCACTGCTGGGCGGATTCCACGATGTGGGCAATGCTGGAGAAGTCTCACACGGTGGGCACTGCTGGGGGATCTCACACTGTGGGCGCTGCTGAAGGAATCTTACACTGTTGCCACTGCTGGGGAAATCTCAAACTGGACACTGATGGAGGAATCTCAGACTGCGGGCACTGCTGGAGGAATCTCAGACTGTGGGCACTGCTGGAGGAATCTCAGACTGTGGGCACTGCTGGAGAAGACTCACACTGTGGGCACTGCTGGGGGAATGTCACACTGTGGGCGCTGCTGGAAGACGCTTTACACTTAAGGCATGTCAAGTCGAATTTAACAATGAGGGTTCCTCTGGTGTAAACTCACAATGGGGGCACATCACTTACAAGCTCGCAACAAGGCCACTGCTGGACAAAGATTGCACTAAGAGCACTGCCAAAGGCAGCATGATTTTTAGAGAAGAAACAGACCGGTGAAGAGAGGGTGCCAGGAATAATGACTCGCAGAATGAAAGGTGTAACTCGCTCTTTGGCCAGACCCCAACTGCATCAATGTATCACAGATATGACAAGAGATATTCTCTCAGCAGCCATTCAACCCGTATCCAGTTGATGGTTTCGACGAGACAGAGGTCTCACCAATGGCCGAGGTTGACTGAAAATAAAGCCAGGTATCGATGACGTCATTAGGAACATCACGACATAGCCACGTTAGCCATGAAGAAAATATGCATCCATTCATGAAGCTACACAAATATGCACTAGTTTATTGCTTGCAGACATGAAAAACATGCTTATGACTCCTGTAGGTAGAGGACGCGACATTTACATAATGCTAAGAATCTTTCCTTTCTTTCGTCAAAGCAGAACCGGAAGATGCAGAATATATGTGGACCATGCTTGCATATGCTTTACTGCAACTAACCATAAGAAGCCATGGAGACACATTGGGAATCTATAGGGTGACTGAAGTGAATCAGGTTGCAAAGACAGGCCTCAGATACATGCAATCGGAGACATGATCCCTGCAGCACGAGGCCCAGATCTGGTGTTCACAGTCAAGGACAGGAGTGGGTGGAAAATTCCTGACAGCAAGCCACTTGCAAGAATTCAGAATAAAATCCTCATAATTTCATACAGAAGAGCTTCGTATCGCAGTACTCTCACACGTGACCCAGTAGAACAGAGCAATACTCATTTACTTGTGGTGGGGAGAGAAGCTGTTCCCAGCGAGACAGAGTGCAATGATACAAATGTTGCCCACCCAAACTGCAACCTGCAGGCAATGTCTCAGGCTCAGGTGATAAGAGAGTGGTGACAGCCCTCCATGTTCGTTCCCATCACCTTGAAAAGGTACACTCAGCTCTGTGACCAGACAGGGTACCAGGCCTGAGAGGACCCACTCTAGCCAATCCAGAAGATCTATTTGTGACGTGGTATAAACTGTTGCACGGGCCAATGGTCTGCCTGCGACCTGGCAACAGTGTAGTTTGCAACATTTCGGCAATCTCAGGCAGAGTAACCTGATATGGGGACCCAATCAAAATACTAATGTATAGTTTTCGTATATGTAGCCAGCCCAAACTGACCAATCGGGACACCCCATAGATTTTTGGGGTGGACCTGATTTTGTGATGTCATACTTGTAAAAAAAACGTATGACAGGATCAGAAGCTGAGAATGCTGGAGAATGATTTGTCCTGTGAGATCCCTGTCTGGTTTGGATACTAAAGACAGTATATTTTGCCCCATGCCTGAGTCTTTCATTCTTGCGCTGGGGAGTCTTTGATGGGCCCAAGTTTCTCTGCTATGTATCTGGACAAATGCTGTGAGGTCCCATCCGCAAGTCCTTAACAGCTGGCAGCAGAGGATGGTTGCTACATTCGATCGGCAAGAGGCGTCTCGTCCTGCTGCATGCCTGGAGGGCTGTGAGGTGACCCGCGGAAACCAAGAGTGACATGGCAAGTACACACCATGAAGAGGTCATCAGGAACCACCTTGGAGAAATTCCTGCCCAGTTTATGTGGGACGCCCAGCAGACCGGAAAGGCAGAGGGCAGGCTCGAGGAGAGTCAGTGCCCGAACGACAAGAGCAGACCACACAGTGTAAGTATAGACTCAGATATATAGCAAAAAGGGGAGGATGAGAAAAGGTTTCGCTTGATGTTTGTGTTGGAGTTTTTTGTTTGGTAAGGAGCGTTGTTGTTTAACTTTTGTTCTTGGCTACAGAACATACAGTCATGGGGAGATCAGTTTGGGTAGTCAGTTTAGATGATTGACTTAAGGGTACAGATGAAAATAGGTATGTAAATATCGAATTTCCTGTGGGTTTAGCGTTATAGCTTTGGTCATGGATTATGGTATTCCTGTGTGTAGGGTTTAGCAGATGAAGCTAGCGTGTATCACGTAAGGTGCGTTCCTGGTTAAGTCTTGCAGAGACGTTTTATCTATAAGGCGACGCTATAGATACAGGACCACGTGAATTATTGGTGTTCCCTGGTGGGTAGGCAGGAAGGCGGCTGCGTTTATGTTATCTGTGTTCTGTCAGGTCTGTCATTGAGTTCGGGGAGTGTATGGGTGGACATATTGGAAGGACAGGTATCAATTATTTTTTTTAGGTGGATAACACTATACACAAAGCTTACAAAGGGAAAAAGATATGCAAACAAATGGCCATATTAGAGTTGAGGAAAATGTTTCAGGACGAGGTTGGGGTTCTGGCACAGTGACAGTGGATGCTGAGCCAGCAAGAGGCAGAGAGTGAATCGCCCTTGGCTCCTCCTCCTCAAACAGAGAGCGAAGGAGCAGCAGCAAGAACCCAGGGATTAAACCTTGCAAGGGAGTTAAAAGCAGTGGCAGGATACACCAATCCCACATTTTCACCTCCAGTATACAGTAAGAAGGAGGGCAAAGCGAGGCTGAACAGGCGATTAAGGGAGTGCAGAACGCAGGCAGTGAATGTAAGGAGCGCAGCAAGATCCAGGCAAGGGTGACAGAAAATTACCTGGGCAAAGGGGGAAGCTTTAAGGGGCAAGAGCCAATAGTCCCAAATGAATGTGTAGGTGGACAGATATTGCTTAAATTGGAAAGGAGGGTCGCAGGAGAGGCAGGGGGCATCAACAGCGAAGTAGCAAGTAACACGGACATAGAAGAGAATGGGCAGAAATAATGGAGGAAGTAGAAAGACAGGAGAGGGAAGAGAAGGAAGAGAATGAAAGGGTGGGCAGAGAGAAACAGAAAGTAGAAGCACGAGCGCGAGAGGAGCGGGAAACGAGAAGACAGTGAACTTGAGGAGATAGCAAAAAGAAAGGAAGAAGAAGAGAGGGAAAAGCAAGTGCAAATAAAGAAGGACAAAAGGAACTTGGAAGTCCAACGACTCCTTAGGGAGTGACAGCGCAAAGAGGAACAGGGACGCTCTCTATGGGTGGCAGAAATTAAGGGGGATTTAGCATGTTTAAGGGATAATGAGGAAGAAGAGACAAATAGGAGGAAAGAATGAGGCAGAAGCAGGAAAAGCAGCAAGGGTACCCCATGGATAGACAGAAACAAGGTTGATTCCTCAATGAGGGGGGAACGCGGAAGTACAGGCCAAACAGGAGGAAAGCAGCAAGGAGACGCAGTATTGAGAAGGCTTAGCTTTGAGGAGGATAGTGACAGTACCGATGGGGACACAGGATTCAATGATGATTTATTAGGGAGTGAGGATGACAAAGAGGAAAGACCCTCTTACTGCTCCCGAGGGACAAGCCCAGATAGAGACACAGTGTGGGGAGACGATAAAGACATGGACGGACTAAGGGAAGACAGGGGAACGGCTGCAGCGTCCTAAAGGTATATCGCACAGCACAGGCAATATTACCCCATGTGTGCAGAGGCTTAGAGATCTGCCTGGGCGGAGGAGAGGAGCATTTCGTTTACCGCCACCAACGACATCGGTGGACAAAGCAGAGGGATAGGACTGACACAGTGTCAACTATAAGAAAAGGGAGGAGGGCGACCTCAATATATGCCATGGCAGCAGATGGACAAAGACAATTTGAGATGTAAACTACCATTGTTGACTTGTGGGGCTGGGAAGTGGATCTGTGAGCTAGAGAGACTGACAGCAGGGACAACATTGGTAGTGGGTGACATGAAGAGTTTGCTTTCAGCAATTCTAAGGAAGGTTGTATAGAAAAGAGCTGGTTACCCGTAGTGACAGTACAGAACATGGCACATGGTGGTTCGCCGTTCAATAATTGTCGAGCGGCCATTTGGCACGCTCTGAGGGTGCAATACCCAGATACCTCACATATTAGGGTGATTATGGCATGCAAAATTAGGGAAGACGAGGATCAACTTCAATATATTCAAGCTATTCAAGAGAAATGGAGAATGGAGACACGTGCACTGTGGGACAAAACAGTGGGATTATTTTATCATATATTGTGTCAGGGATTACCTGAACAAGTGCAAAACCAGTTTAGGAAACTAGTGGGGATGGAGGCCAAGCCATGGTCGGATATTCAGCTGACTATAGTACACTATTGTAGGCTAATGCAAGAGAGCACAAGACAAAAGCGTAAGGGCAGAAAATAGGAGGCAGCAAAACTAGTGCAGACAAAATTATCAAAATATACAATGGAAGGGGCGATGTTAACCAGCGGGGAAGGAGCAGATATGCTGCATAATCAGCACAGACTGCCACCAGCGAGGGGGAGGCTTTGCAGGGTGGGGAGACAAGAATCAAGGGTTTAGAGGGAGAGGAGGAACAACCAGGGGAAGAGGGTATGGACATCAAATGCAGCAAGGACCACAGAGGTTTCAGGGGGGCTATCAGAGACCAATGGGGGTTCCCCAAAATGTTGGGTGTGCAGACAGATAGGTCACATTTCACGAGTGTGTAAAAGCAGAGGGGGTACATAACAGAATGGAGGAATGCCACACCAACCCACATACCAGGCAGAACAGGCATACTATTATGCCCAGGACCAAACACAGCGACAGGCGCAGACCCAAGATGCGTACATGCAAGCATTTCAGCCTATGACACAGGCACCGCAAATGCAGGGACCCGTACAGCCATACCCGCATGCGCCACCTGAACATCAGATGCAGAGACACATGCAGCCACCACAAGCAGCACAGCAGGATACTGGGACACTGACACTCGCAAAACTCTATGGGATCAAAACCCATTCGGAAGTTGGGGGGGCTACTGTTGTGGGGGGCAACCCATTCACAGGGACAGGGATGTCATTATACCCACAATAGGACACTCCACAGACAGACCTGATGTATTCAATCCCATCGGTTACACCCAACCCAGCAGAGGAACCACATATAGGGGTGAAGATAAGTGACAAGACTTTTTCCTTTCTTGTGGACACAGGGGCAACTAGATCCTGTATCAGGGAAGGGAGATACCCAATGTCAGGCATTGCCATGAATGTGCAGGGATTCTCTGGGGCAACAGACTTGGTTCCTTTTACAAACAAACGCTCACTGTCATTAGGGGAGCATGAGTTTTGCCACAATTGTATTCCCGACAGACACCGGTGAACATAATGGGAAGGGACAAAAAAGGTAGCAGGCGCCCCTCTCTCGAAAGAACAAGGCATGATAACCTGTTCAGTGATTATTAACCACATTGAGAGTTCGCAGCCATTGCTTTTTGCTCACTGTACCTTCACAGATGGGAAATAACCATTTGCATATCAGTCTTTGTCCCGCCCACAAGGGCAGTCCAGCACCGAAATGCTATGGCAATTCCTCTCTGAACAAGAGTACCATCAGCAACCCCATACACGTGTTTCAGCCTTGTTGGGCATCATCAGTGAGGTGAAGGCTCAGCTTGGTCTCTGATAGCCCCCCTGAAACCTCTGTGGTCCTTGCTGCATTTGATGTCCATACCCTCTTCCCCTGGTTGTTCCTCCTCTCCCTCTAAACCCTTGATTCTTGTCTCTCCACCCTGCAAAGCCTCCCCCTCGCTGGTGGCAGTCTGTGCTGATTATGCAGCATATCTGCTCCTTCCCCGCTGGTTAACATCGCCCATTCCATTGTATATTTTGATAATTTTGTCTGCACTAGTTTTGCTGCCTCCTGTTTTCTGCCCTTACGCTTTTGTCTTGTGCTCTCTTGCATTAGCCTACAATAGTGTACTATAGTCAGCTGAATATCTGACCATGGTTTGGCCTCCATTCCCACTAGTTTCCTAAACTGCTTTTGCACTTGTTCAGGTAATCCCTGACACAATATATGATAAAATAATCCCACTGTTTTGTCCCACAGTGCACGTGTCTCCATTCTCCATTTCTCTTGAATAGCTTGAATATATTAAAGTTGATCCTCGTCTTCCCTAATTTTGCATGCCATAATCACGCTAATATGTGAGGTATCTGCTATGGCAATTCCTCTCTGAACAAGAGTACCATCAGCAACCCCATACACGTGTTTCAGCCTTGTTGGGCATCATCAGTGAGGTGAAGGCTCAGCTTCACCTCACTGATGATGCCCAACAAGGCTGAAACACGTGTATGGGGTTGCTAATGGTACTCTTGTTCAGAGAGGAATTGCCATAGCATTTCGGTGCTGGACTGCCCTTGTGGGCGGGACAAAGACTGATATGCAAATGGATATTTCCCATCTGTGAAGGTACAGTGAGCAAAAAGCAATGGCTGCGAACTCTCAATGTGGTTAATAACCACTGAACAGGTTATCATGCCTTGTTCTTTCGAGAGAGGGGCGCCTGCTACCTTTTTTGTATTTTTGAAAGGAACTTGGGGTTGGTCACCTTAGGTTACCTGGGGGCAACCAGACGTGGACTCCCTGCTCACTGTGCTTAGAGAGGCTCAGCTTCACCTCACTGATGATGCCCAACAAGGCTGAAACACGTGTATGGGGTTGCTGATGGTACTCTTGTTCAGAGAGGAATTGCCATAGCATTTCGGTGCTGGACTACCCTTGTGGGCGGGACAAAGACTGATATGCAAATGGATATTTCCCATCTGTGAAGGTACAGTGAGCAAAAAGCAATGGCTGCGAACTCTCAATGTGGTTAATAACCACTGAACAGGTTATCATGCCTTGTTCTTTCGAGAGAGGGGCGCTTGCTACCTTTTTTGTAATAATGGGAAGGGACATAATGAGTAAGCTCTATATGACCATCTCATTTACAGACCAGGGGATAATGTGTTTGACACCAGCAATTCAAGGGATATTATTCAGCCATATTGGGCCTCATTACACGGTAGGCGGGGAACCATGGCGCTATTAGCGCCATGGTTCATGCCGGTAAAATACCGGCACCGCCTTGGTGGAAAGGGGAATTACCGCCCCATTCCAAGGTTGGCGGGGCGGTAATTCCCCCTTCCACCATTGCCCTTCCCCATTCCCATTTTTGCCCCATAGGGCATAATGGGAATGGGGAAGGCGCTAATTACGGTACCGCAAATTGCGGTACCGTAATTAGCTCCCTGGGTCCCTTTGCGGGTTGGTTTTTAACGCCTGCAAAAAGCAGGCGTTAAATTCCCCAACCCGCAAAGGGACCTCGTAGTAAGGCAGTAAGGATTTACCGGTACCGGTAAAATACCGGTACCGGTAAACCCTTACCGCCTACCGTGTAATGAGGCCCATTGTGTGTACACAATACATTGGGGCGTGCCAGCAGACATTGAACTGTTCCAATACTGAGTGGAAGTTTTGATGGCATGGCTTCCAGGGATTCAGGGAAAGCTATGGCGATTACCCAACGAGTATATATTCAGGCCAGAAGTTTCATCAGATGAGCCTGAAGGGATTTAAACCTTTACCCCACTACCATATACATATTTAATTAATATTTTCAGTATTTTTTCAGTATTATGGTTCTCATTAAAACATACCTCTCTGTTTTGTCTTCGGTAAAATGACTGGATCCCGAAGGGTACGGGTTGACTGACGTGACTGATGAAGAACTGTCCCAGCACGATCGATTAGATCACGAAGTGGTGTTTGACATTGCCATGAAATATTGGGTGAGAATACACTACAGGGAAGTACCACAGAGAATGTCCATGTTGCAGAAAGCACCATCACCATTTCTCGAGGAAGACTTGGGGAGGGTACCCAGTGTCTTATGGACCAAAAGTCCCCATGACGTGGGGCTACTGAAAGGGGTTGGGCAGTGAAGACAAAGCTTAAAGCAGGAACAATTTTACTGAGGGCAAAACAGTATCCCTTGTCAAGAGAGGCAGATGAGGGCATATGAGACAATCGCAGTTAGTGAAAAAGGGCATTCTAGTACCATCGGAATCACAGTGCAATGCTGCAGTGTACCCTTTGAAAAAGGCAATAGGGGTTGTGGCATTTTATACAGGACTTGCAGCCTTTGAACCAGATTGTTGAGGCAGAATTTCCTTTAGTTCCAATTACAGCAACAATTTTGTGTAGCATTCCGACGGAAGCTACCCACTTGACGGTGTTAGATTTGAAGAATGCTTTCTTCTCTATACCACTTCATATAGAGTCACAGGACTTGACTTCATTCGTATATAGAAACCTGAAGTGGAAACACACAAGGCTACCTCGTGTGTACTGTGAGTCCCCCTCCATATTCAATAGGGTCCTCCAGATGCACCTAGGCAACGTATAATTGTAAAGTACCATCATACAGTACGTTGACAACATTTTGATCTGCAGCAAGTCTGAAATGCAGTGCAGAAATGACTCAGTGCACATGTTGACAGTATTAGAAGACAAGGGGTACAAGGAAGATAAGGCAAAATTACAGTATTGCCAGAAGGAGGTGCTGTACTTCGGACAGCTAATCTTGCAGGAAGGGTGGAGAGTGACACCAGAAAGGGCAGAGGCAATTTGTAGGACGCCGACACCTACAACAGTGAAACAGTTGCAACAGTTTTTAGGTCTCTGTAATTATTACAGAGCTTGGGTGTTTCACTACAGCACATACACAAGACCTTTGTTAAGTGCACTGAAGGAAGCACAAAGATGGGAAGGCACCCTATAGTGGACAGAAGAGTTGACAGATGCCTTTGAGGAGCTGAAAAAAGCAATATGCACAGCACCCGTGTTAGGGATCCCAGATTACCAGGACACATTTGATCTGGTCTCACACTCCAATGGAGTAGTGATGACCGTGATACTCACACAGAAGACTATGTTAGGACACAAGCCATTGGCATATTATGGTGGGAAATTAGATCCAGTAATGAAGGGACATTACCACTGCAAGCAAGCACTGGTTGGTGCAGCATTCGCACAAGAGAAGTCAGCGAGTATCACAATGGGGTGCAGCACCACTCTTTTTCTGGCGCATGTTTGCAATACTCGAACAACCCAAGAGTACTTTGCCCATGCAGAGGGCTTTGGGGTCTGAGGTAATCCTCTCAAATCCAGCCACAAAGGTAGTAAGATGCAGGAGTGTGAACCCGCGTCATTTGTAGCAGAACCAATAGAGGAGGGAGACTACATACAGTATTGCACCACATACATGGAACTGTATGATGACCCTCCAAGGGTGGGAGAAAAGCTACTTGAGGAGAAGTGCTTTATATTGACAGTTCGACAATAGACCAGACTACGGGAGAGAGACAGCAGTAGTGAAAATAAAGACAGATGGGACAGCTGAAGTAGTAGCAAGTGCAGGGTTGCAAGCAGCAGAATGAGTGGCTCTTATACTGGCATGAAAGCAGAGCAAGGACCAGGAAGTGACAGTGTATTCAGACTCAGCCTATGTGATGTCTACAGTACACTGTGGGCTGTCACGATGGGAGAGGAGGGGCTTCTGACGTGCTGATGGCACGCACCCCTATTGGGAAGACTCATAGAGGCGCTTCAACTCCCAGCAGACATAGCGGTCTTGAAATGCCAGGCCCACATGAGGGGGGAGGACCCCGTCTCCAGGGGCAACAAAGCAGCAGATGCAAATGCAAAGCGAGCAGCATATTTTGTGATATTTCAGACTTTGATACTCCATCCCACACACGTATTTGTGTGCATACGATGGTGTTACAAGAAGGGTACAGCGCGCTGCCAGTGATACAGATAACGGAGTTACAGGGAAGTGCACAGAGGAAAGAAAAGTAATTATGGGTAAAAAGGGGATGCTCTATATCTCCGTCAGATGCCGCATGGCGACAGGAAAGTACAGGCAAGCTGGTGATTCCACTATTATTATTACAGACTGCACTCACACAACTATACCATCCTACCCACGTGGGGAAGGATGTACTTGCTGCTCACATTGGGAAAGATTGGTTTTGTCCCAATTTAGAGGAACATGTGGCCACCTTTGTAGAGAGTTGTATTAGCTGTATGCGTTTTACTGCAGGTTATACCTTAAGGGTAGTGAGAGGGGCCACTCGGTCCTTTCCTACACCTTAGATTACATTGATATGATCCAAGTCTATAAGGGCTACCGCTATCTAATAGTTGTTGTGTGCCCATTTTCCCAATGAATCGAGGCCAGTCTCTGTTCACACCTCGATGCTCTTAGAGCTGCAAGGTTCCGGGCTAGAGAGGTTTTCCCACACTGGGGGGTGTGCAAGGTACTATGGTCTGACAATGGTCCTCACTTTGCAACAAAGTATTCCAGCACATAACAACTTTACTCGGGATACAGCATACATTTTCCTGTGCTTACCACCCACAAACGAATGGAGTGTGCGAATTCCTAAAATGACCTGTTGAAAGAAAAAATAGTCAAAATAAAAGCAACTCTAATTAAGAGTTGGCTACATTGTCTGCCCTTAGCCCTGTTCGCATTGTGGAACCAGCCTGGGTCCGACCACCATTTAATGCCACACAAGGTGGTAACCAGACGGCGTATGTGACTCCCTCTGGCTCCTCCCAATAGGGCTTTAACTGATGCAAATTCTGTCTCTGATTTTTTTGGCAAAGAGATGTATGCATATGTAGCTTCTTTGATGGCTAGTGCGCCTTTTATTTCTCGCCAACGGCAGGTATGGCGGAAGAGGTCAAAGAATAGTGAGGAGAACAACATCCAAGATGCCAATGAAAATCACTCAGCACCACCACTACTTTCCCTGGGGACTCAGTACTACTAAGGAACTTTATAGGACAAAGTACAAGCCTAGGTTTAGTGGCCCCTATACCGTGGAGGAAGCAACCGATCAAGCAGTGAAAATACAGGGAAAAGAGCTTGGAACTACATTGGAGATGTAACAATCTATCAGGCAGGGACCTCTCCCAACCGCGAAGAAGACGAGGGTGATTTGAGGCAAGGGGGAGAACCAAATAGAAGGCCAAGACAAAGACAAGCAGACGAGTTGCAGCCAAGACTAACATGCTCTAGAGCGACAGAATTAGGGCAAGGACTTCCCATACAGCTAGATTAGGCACACTGGGCCTCATTACACGGTAGGCGGTAAGGGTTTACCGGTACCGGTATTTTATCGGTACCGGTAAACCCTTACCGCCTTACTACGAGGTCCCTTTGCGGGTTGGTACATTAATGCCTGCTTTTAGCAGGCGTTAAAAAACGAATCCGCAAAGGGACCGGGGTGCTTATTACGGTACCGCAATTTGCGGTACTGTAATTAGCGCCTTCCCCATTCCCATTATGCCCTATGGGGCAAAAATGGGAATGGGGAAGGGCAATGGAGGAAGGAGGAATTACCGCCTTCCCAACCTTGGAATAGGGCGGTAAATCCCCTTTCCTCCAAGGCGGTACAGGTAAATTACCGGCATGAACCATGGCGCTAATAGCGCCATGGTTTACCGCCTACCGTGTAATGAGGCCCACTGTCTTTTTCTTACAAATAGCTATTACCTGGGCCTTCCCACATTGAGAATCAAGGAGGGAGAATTACCAGCTGCTGTGGTACTATCCTTGGCTCCAACAACAAAGCAGCACCAGTGAAATCAACACAGCCAATGAGTTGGGGAGACCGATACCAGACCGGGCTGTGTTGAAGCCAAGGTTGCAAGCGGCAACATTGTATGGTGGGTGCTCAAGCAAACAGTGTATGAAACGCATATGATAACCAACGCAAGAAAAATTGAACAACAGATGAATGATTGAACTTTGAAACCAAGATACTTTACCTTTGACAGAGTGGTCTGGCACCGCATGTGTGCTCATTCGCAGGTCTCTGTAAGGTATCCAACTGAGAGTTAACAAAGGTGAAAGAGTGGCAAAGACAGGTCAAGCAAAATCCTGTGCACAATCGAAAGTCTTCGATGTTGGTACTGCCAAGAAAGTTGATGGCAAAGTAGATGAAGTTGGTCCAAGCCCAAACGAGGCCGATCAATTGAAAGCATTGGGTTAAAGCAAGTTTGTGTTAAAGAGAATTAAGTTGGTCTGAGTCCAAATGAGGGCGATCAATTGAAATCTTTGGGTTAAAGTAAGTTTGTGTTAAAGTGAATTAAATTGGTCTGAGCCCAGCGAAGGGAGACTGATTGAAGAGTTTGTGTTGAAATGGATCTGAGCCCAGTTGAGTGGGATCCGGGGTGAACCGTGAATCACCTTAGAAAATGAGTATGTGTGAAATCCTAAGAGGAAAGAAATGTATTGTTTGTTTGTTGCATCAGGCCCTCTGAAAGAAGAGACTTTGAAAGGCAAAGAGACTTAGGCACAGAAGGCCTTGATGCTAATGTTTGACCTGCACCCTCGTGCTAGAGAAGCCAGAGACTGTGCTAAGTGTATGCCGCCCTTATCCCATGCTGAAACGTGGAGAAGGGAGGCCAACGGCCTGAATTTCCTGACATATAATTTTTTGAACATTTCTTTCTTTTGCATAACATTGTTTCCAACAATATTTGTATTTGGAGCTAAGGATTGGCAGTAGGTTTATTAGTATAGGCCCCTTTTATTTTATTTTATTTTAGGAGTGCGTTGTTATTATTTGATGGTCGTAGCTTGGTCCCATCTTTAGATTTAGTATTAGGTAGGCATTTTTTCAAACCCAATTGAAGTTCAATAAACACCCTTGAACGGTGGTCATTTGTGTCTGTCTTACTGTTGATACCATGCCTTTCGTACAGTAGTGACACAAAAGGAGTTGCCATGTCCCAAAAGGGGACCAGTAGAGATAAGGGGAGAACCAGGATGTTGGGAAAAACCACAGATGCTGGTGTATGGACAAGTATACACAGCTGACGGGTGGAAAGAAGGAGTGGTGGGGAGCCAGGCGCATGCGCTCCTAACAGTTCCAGTTCGAGTAGTACAAGTGGAAAATGACAAATGCCTGAAAGAATGGGAAGTAAGCGCAAAGTTTCTAACATGGGTAGAAAACAAAGCTGGGCCAATGCCCATATTACCAATAAAAGGAGCAGAATTATGCTTCGAGGAGGATGGCCCAGTAAAGGTTGGAGAAAATAAGGAATGTAAGCAGACAGTAAAAGTTCCAGGTATGATGGTTGGAAGAGCAGTATTAATGGATCAGTATTGAGCCTGCGGATCAAAAGCATGCGTGAAACTACCACCCAACTGGGAGGGACATGCTCTACAATTACACACTGGTGCATCTGAACACACCAGTGCTAGTAGTACCCCAGAAGGACATCAAAGTAGATGGATTTCCCAAGATGGACTCTAGTAGGAGAAAGAAGAGGTATGTAGAGCTGACCAGAGTAAAGAGGGGAAACTATGCATCATCAAAAATGGATGAGTCCCTGGATGCAATACCACCAGAGTATAGACTGTTTAGCAGAACATAAATATTCTTTGCATCCATCATGCCAGCAGTGCAGGCCAGGACAAACTCAAAACGGCTCCATATAACGAAGTGGAAGCTAATGCAGACAATAAATTTGACCGTCAAGGGATTCAACACAATCAAAGAAGAGCTCCGAGCAGTGAGGGTTATAAAGCTACGTTTTTTATTCCAGCAAATGATAAAGAAGACGGCACAATCCCAGAGGCGGTTACCAGGTTATCAGGTTATCAGAGATGCATGCCAAAATGGAGGCAGAGACGAACGCTGCAGGAAAAGATGAAGGTTGGCCGTCATATATTTTCTCATGGATACCACCATGGATGGCCAATCTACTGAAGGTATTAGAAGCAGTGCTAGCATTAGTATTACTGACCTTCTGTGTCATCAGAATATGCATCACACAATGCCGAAAGACAACTGAAAAGAGTATAGGGATGAAAGAACTAGTAGATTTGGAAGCAGACAACAACAAAATAATAAGGGCTCCAGATACGCTGAGGGCCCAAATAACAGACTGTCCTGTGTTTCTGGTACCAAAGACTATTGGGGAAAATTGGTTTGGTGTAACCCTGAAGGAGACTGCAGTTACGTTATATGGAGTATGGATATTCATGCGAGATTCTATGGACACCTAGGGGGGGTGACAACGAACTGGCTCCCGAAGGTGAAGCTGAATAAGGCTGGAGGTGTGGTCGACAAGTCAGCCAGAAGGGGATTAAAGAGAGGGTCCGAGGAATGGCCCTTATGACCCCGATGCAGATGTCGACTCTCAGAATAAAAAATGAAAGCTGTAACTCGCTCTTTGGCCGGTCACCGACTGCACACATATCACAGATATGGCAAGAGATATTCTCTCAGACAGCCATTTAAACCATATCCAGTTGATGGTTTCAAGGAGACAGAGGTCTCATCAATGGACTAGGTCGACTGACAATAAAGCCAGGTATCAATGACGTCATTAGGAACATCACAACATAGCCGCGTTAGCCATGAAGCAAATATGCATCCATTCATGAAGCTACACAAACGTGCACTACTTTATTGCTTGTAAACATGAAATAAATGTGTATAACTCATGTAGGTAGAAAACTGATACATTTATATAATGCTAAGAATATTTCCTTTCTTCCGCCAAAGCGAAACTGCAATATCCAGAATATACGTGGCCCACACTTGCATATGCTTTATCGCAACTAACCATAAGAAGCCATGGAGACACATAGGGAATCTATAGGGTGACTGAAGTGAATCAGGTCGGAAAGACAGGCCTCAGATACATGGAATGGGAGACATGATCCCTGCAGCATGAGGCGCAGAGCTGGTGTTCACAGCCAAGGACAGTGACGGGTGAAAAATTCCTGGTTCCAGAGGCAGCAAAAGCCCCCTGCAAGAAGTCAGAATACAATCCTCATAATTGCAGACAGAAGAGCTTTGTTTTGCAGTCCTCTCACATGTGACACAGCAGAACAGAACAATGCTCATTTACTCGTGGTGGGAAGCAAAGCTGTTCCCAGCGACACAGAGTGGAATGATACAAGTGTTTCCCACCAAAACTGCAACCTGCAGGCACTCGCTCAGGCTTAGGCGATCAGACAGTGGTAACAATATGAAACATGCAGCCCCCCAGGTTCATTCCCACCACCTTGAAAATGTTCACTCAGCTCTATGATGAGACAGGATCCCAGGCCCGGGAGGGCCGCTCTAGCCAATCCAGAAGCTCCATTTGTGAGGTAGTATAAATGTTGCACAGGCCAATGGTCTTCCTGTGACCCAGCAATAGTGTAGTTTGAAACATTTAGGGGTATACTCAGGCAGAGCCACCTGATATGGGGAACCAATAAATATACTAATGTATAGTTTTTGTATATGTATTTAGCACAAACTGACTAATAGGGACATCCCATAGGTTTTTGGGGTGGACCTAATTTTGTGAAATCATACTTGTATAAAACCATATGACACATGCTGAGAAGCTGAGAATGCTGGAGAATTATTTGTGCTGTGTGATTCCTGTCTGTTTTGGATAATAAAAACAGTATGTTTTGCCCCATGGCTGAGTCTTCCGTTCTTGCAGTGGGGAGTCTTTGATGGGCCCAGGTTTCTCTGCTATGTATCTGGACGAATGTTGTGAGGTCCCATCCGCAGGGCCTTAGCAGAGGGCACGAAAAAAAAGGGGCCCACATTTGTAAATTGCAAACATTATTTTTGACAAAACTGTTTGAGCAGTCCTTGTGGGCACAATTTTGGGTACATCTATTGCAGGTGGTGGGACTTAAATCACTTTGGGCAAGTTACATTGTCAAAAAACATAATTGAACTGGCTCACATTGGCCAGCAAAGGTGGCCCCATGGGGCTGGCAGTTCATGCGGGTCAGTCTAAGCATGCCTTGAAGAATCTCACACAACAGGCACTATTGGAGGAAGCTCAAACAGATAGCACTGTTGAAGTAAACTGCCACAGAGGGCACTGATGGAAGAAGCTGGAAGTAAGGGTGCTGCTTGATAATGCTCACATGGAGAGCACTGCTGGAGGAAGCTGTCAGTAAGGGTGCTGCATGCGGAAACTCACATGGAGAGCGCTGCTGGAGGAAGCTGTCAGCTTGAGGCAGCTCACATGGAGAGCACTGCTAGAGGAAGCTGTCAGTAACGGTGCTGCATGTGAAAGCTCACATGGAGAGCACTGCTGGAGGAAGCTGGCAGTAAAACCACTGGTTGAGGCAGCTCACATGGAGAGCACTACTAGAGGAATCTGTCAGTAAGGGTGCTGCTTGAGGAAGCTCACATGGAGAGCACTGCTTTCGGAAGCTGGTAGTAAGGGTGCTGCAGAGCACTGCTGGACGAAGCAGTAGGAGCGCTGTGTGAGCAAGTTCATGAGAGCAAAGCTGGAGGAAGCTGGCATTAAGAATGCTGCTTGAAGAAGCTCACACAGAGACACTGCTGGAGCAAGCTGGCAGTAAGAGCGCTGCTGTAGTAAGCTAACACAGAGAGCACTGATGGGGGTAGTGTGCAGTAAGAATGTTGCTTGAGGCACCTCCCAGAGAGAGCACTGCTGGAGGAAGCTACCAGTAGGAGCGCTGTGTGAGTAAGTTCACATCAGAGCACTGCTGGACGAAGCTGGCAGTAAGGGTGCTGCTTGAGGTAGCTCACTGTTAGGCAAGATTGTATGTGTTACCCTGTGGGAGATGGCACCAGCTTTGTCCTCTTGGCAATAGTTAACCCAACCTTTGGTATAAGCATGTACTACACAAGTTGGTAGCGTGACTGAGCAGCCAGGCATATCTCAAGAGATGTCAATGTGAGCTGTAAGTTTGTAACACAATGTTTCACAATGACAGTTATTCAAATAAACACTTATACACAAGGTTTCTTGATAAAACAATGATTCATTTATTTAACCGTCAGTTGAATAAGCCTTCTTTAGAAAGGAGCAAACATGTAACACTTTAAAATATACTTCAAAACACACTCTTAGTTTCTCTATCAGGTGATACCCATTGGGGATGGCACACAGAGACTTCCCACACCCTCAGGTGACTTAAACAGCTAGGACACTGTGGACATTGATGTATCACTGGTACATTCAGAGCAATACTGAGTTTTGTGCCGTAGGGTAGATATGGGAATGAAACAATGGTTAACAAATCATTCATAAACTGGTAAGTACTTTTTGAACCCTCCAATGCAAAGTAAATTAACCCTTTCCTGGAGGAAAGGCAAAAGCACAAAGTCAGAGGTAAGAAGAGTCTCTCAGGGAGCCAGGACAGCCAATGTATGTTAGTTGAGCAAAGTCTAGAGGAGCAGAAGATCTTCTTGTAGGTAAGTAAAAGTCGTGCACAATGGTTTTAGAAAAGTTTGTAGAACTGAAATCACTGAAGGGCCACAAGCTGGGAGGCTTGTGAGGGGCAAAGCTGCAGGTAACTCTGCAAAAGCAACCAAGTCAAGTCTAACTGAGAACTAGCAAGGCTACACAACAAGAGGCAAGTTCCCTTAGTTTTACAGTACCTTTGGTTTGAAGAAAACTGGATCCATCTGGCTTCTGTTCCTGTGTAGGCCTGCAGATCCTGTGTCCCTGGGCCTCAGTCATGGTGACAAGAGGGAGGAAGTCTGGGACTCCTGCACTATGAATGGAAAGTCAGTGGCAGCAATGGGCAAACTTCAGATCAGCGGCAATTCGCGGTTTCAGCTCCTTGTGGCTCTCGCAAACAGCACCACTGTGGTTCTCGGATACCTTAATGAACTTTCCTTGCATCTGGGGCCCAGCACTCTGTTGAGGTGGCTCAGGCTTGGTCAGTCCTGCTTCATGGGAGTACGGAGGATCTTCCTAGAGCTCGGGTCCGACTTAAAAGCGATGCACTCGATCTGGTGTTCCTCTCCCTGGCAATTTGATTCCTGCAGCAGCAATGGAAGTCCAGACGAGTTCACTTCGGGGTAGCTTGGTCCCACCAACCCAAGGGGAGAAGTCGTCCATTGCAGGGCTTCTCTAGTCAAGGCGAATTTGGAGCTTCAGCACAGCAGCAGGGCTTTGCCAGGCAAACCAACGGTCCAGGAGTTGTAGCAGGTGTCTCTTCCAAGTTCTTCTTCAGATTCCTGCGTCCAGTGGTCGACTCTGCCTTCCAAGCAAAAAGCCTTGCCTTTTATGCAGGTTTCTCCCATTCATTCGCAGCCTAGCTGTCACTCACACAGCAGAATGGCTGTCCTCCAATATCCAATGTGCATTCTCTGTGATTTTTTGCAACAGTGAACCTCTCTCTAGCTAATACCAATGGGTCGAAAATCAAGTGATTCACGAATCATTGTTTGTGAATTTTAACTGTTATGTTTTGGTAACCATGTCCAATTTGACACAGGTCTTCATGTTTATGTTCTATATGATTGTTTCTCACAACAGTTCTTTTTCATTATTACTTTTTTGGTACACTGTATTTGCTTTAGAAGCAATTTCACCTTTAGGGGTGCCATTATACTTTCTTAATATTGTATTGTTAATCGTGAAAACAAGCCCAATTTTTCAATATAATTAATTGAACTTACTCCTCAGTCTGTTTATGTGTTTCCTTTCGGACAACTTTTGGATTTTATGATTTATCCGATCAATAATATTGGGGATCTCCAATTAGGTTCTGTTTAATATAATGAACATGGGGCATACCCCTTGGTAGCAGTACCCCCTTTTCTGATTGTCTCCAAGGACAGCCAGCCAGCCAACCACCTTTGGGTGCATTCCTGTAACCAAGGGGATTACGCACAGGGGGTTTCAGGCACCTCCCCCACTTCCTGCCCCTTCCAGACACGTGGGAGCCAGAGGCTGGCTTCACCAGTGAATCCCACCAAAGACAAAATGAACAAAGGGACTAAACCTGGTTTGGCACGCAGAGTAAATGCCAAGAATGACCTTTCTAACAAGAAATGGCAAAAAAAGAAGACCAGGGCCATTTTGACAAAATGGGCACCCAAGGGTGCTTTACTGCAGCTGCGCTTGCAGCCCGCGGTAAAAACACACAATGGTAGGAAAAAGTAAACCACTGCCACCAGCCATTAATTGTTGAAAGGGTAACATAAAAATGTTAAATGATCAACTAGACAAAGGGGATACTAAGTAACCCCTCCAGCACCCTACTGTAAGATAGTGTGTGCTGGGTATAGAAAGTTACAAAATGTAAGTAAAGTCAATTTCACTTCACTACTCTTGGAAACAGTAGTTTCACCAAGAGAAGGTATTTAAACCTTTGAGAAATCTGAGAGACTTCCCCGTGTCACTGAAGGTGCTGTTTGTCACAATGTAAAGATGATGCCTATGGAGTTTGTCAGACTCCAAAGCCAAAAAGAAACACAGTGTTCAAATCAAAGAAAATGCATGAGAAAGTGGGAAAAAGGTCTCACTGTCTCCAGGTTAGAAATTAAAAAGTCCTAAAGTCCTGCAAAAGTGCTGGGGGTCTCTAAGGTAGAAGGGAATTAGCACATTTCTGACAATTCTCCCTAAAACTTACACAGAGAGCACTTCTGGAGCAAGCTAGCAGTAAGAGAACGGCTTGAGAACGCTCACATGAAGAGCACTGCTGGGGTCAACTCACAAAGACGGACATTGTTTGCTAGGATCAAAGCAGGCAGGGTAGGGTGCCGGTAGAGGAGTGTTGGATGCATACAGAGATTCCTCCAGCAGTGCCCAGGGTGTGAGTGGAATGGTGTAAGCAATGAGGTGCAGCTTGAGCTGGGTAGAGCACAGGCAGTGAGAGTTGAAGCATGACAAGATAGGCTGTAAACTGGTCTGTGTGGAGGCACGGCTGCAAGGGCATGGTGCAGACATTTAGGGTATGGAGAAACTAGACATGAGAGAGTGAGTGCTAGAAAGGCAGCTGTGTAATGTGATGACTCTGCAGGAGTCATCACTAGGCCCCCGCCTAAAATTTCCTTCCATGTGTCCAGGGCAGCCACTACCTGATCCTAACCCTGGGGATGGTATCAGGAGGGAGGATAACATAGGAGGAGATGGCTGTCAAGGGGAAGTGGCAACTCCTTTAGGAGGGATGCAATATTCATCCTTTTCTGAGGATAAGAATATTACAATTCCCAGATACGTAATGGCATGTTATCATTGCTCAATTCCCTCCCTTGGAACTACCCAGAGAAAATGTTGTGATAAGTCAATGATCAGACTTACATGGGCACCTTGGGAGTTCAGGACTTAACTGCAACACCCTCTCATTATCATGAGACTATCTTAGATAGAGATCCTAATCTCAATGATAGACCAGAAACCTCGTTTCCAATTTCTAACTCTGACAAATTTCAGTCTTCAAAACAATCTGAACGAAATAAGTATAAAAGGGTGAACATCACAAAGAACGTCATGGAGAAATGAAGTGCAGCTGAGAGAAAGTGGGAGCGGTGCAGCTGAAGCAGACCAGAGTGCTGAGATCGCTGTTAGAGCAGCGGTAGGCCCAGCTGATGCTGAAGAAAAACTGGCAGCCGGAGAACCGTGCAGTGTTCGCAGCTGGAAGCAGCAACAGAAGAGGGAAGCCAGATGAAGGGGAGACGTGTTCCCATTCAGGCAGGCACTGCTGTGAAGTGTGAGGTAAAGCAGCGAAGCACCGGAGCTACCGGGGCTTCAGAGGTAGAAGCAGTCCCCCAGAATCGGGCGGACGCTGTCAGGAGAGTGGGAAGACCACGGAAGGTCCACCCCCTCTGAGGTGCAGTCCACTGAAGTCGAGAGGACACTGTCAGGAGAGCAGGCAGACCATGGGAGGTCTGACGCCTGCAATAATCAAGAAGCAGAGAAACCAAGTCAATCCGGTGAGTTGGCCTAAACCCAGAGTTCACACCGATCTGCTCTGAAAAGACTGTTTCATAAGAACAGAACATTTTGAATACCGAACAAAGAAAGTAACACAACAGCGAGCCGGGCATAATTCCTCATGTATGAGATATTAGCTAGAGGTAGCCTATGACCCACATTGCCAACAGTCAACAGGCTGTACAGAAGCTGCATATAACAAACAAGGGCATAATTCCTCTTTTGTGGGATACCAATTAGGGAAAACCTACAACCCGCATTACCCACATCAAGCGGCTGTACAGAAGTAAGAAAGAAGCAACAAGGGCGCAATTCCTCTTTGGTGGGATATCAATGGGTGGGAGAGTTTGTAACCGATATTGCTAAGAGTCAAAAGACTATAAAAGATGCAACCACTGTTCAGCTCTCCTCTCATGGGATGCTGGTGTGGAGAGTTTTGGGAACAAATATTGCCACAGTGAACAATTGTAGTTTTAGGAGTTTTGATCCTGGCAGGCGAATAAACCAGGTAAGGGACCAATAGTAGTTAGTCCTGGCAGGCGAGTGGACCAGGAAAGAAGAAGATGATTTCAGACACTAAATTTGTGGCAAAAAGGTGTGGCAGAAAGAAAGTATAACTACAATGATCATTTCTTTACAAACTGCCATTTCGCGTCAGAAGTTGTTTGCAATCCTTTATAAACTGTTGCTTTGTAAGAAGAAGTTCATTACTATCCTGACAGAAGTAGTCAGTTGTAAAAAGAAGTGTGGTATGTTTATAATTGCTCTGTATCTTGAAGAGAACACTTTCTGTAATTTATAAACGGTTGATTGATGAGAAAGGCATTGGCCTTGACAGGAAGGGTATCGTGGAAGATATCAATTGCTTTAAAGTGGAACAATAGTGTTATGGGAAAGAAATGTGCCTTATCAAGAAGGAACTTGTGAAGAATAACAAGTGTTTTATTTTGGAAACAATTGTTTATGAAGAGACATTTACTTTACCCAAAGCAAGATCGTATTGGGAGAAAAGGAACTTTTGTGTTGGACTAAAAGGAACTTTGTTGAATCTGAACTGTTTTATGGGCCTCATTATGAGTTCGGCCGGTAGCCATGCCGCTATTGGTGGCATGGTTGCCGCCGAAATTGCATCCGTGTCCGGGTCCTCGGAATGAGGACTTCCGGGCCATTCCGAGTTCGGATGGCCCGGTAATTCCTCCCACAAGGACCCGGACACGGTCCTTCCCCATTCCCATTTCAGCCCCCATACGGCTGAATGGGAATGGGAGAGGGAGCAAACAACGGGCCATAACGAGATGACCCATTGTTTGCTCCCTCTTCCCCTCGCGGGACCCGGTAAGCACGGCTGGTTTTCCCAGGCGTGCTTAACGTGTCCCGCGAGGGGACCTCGTAATGTGGCGGAACGGGTTGAACGGCGCCGTCACCTTTTACGGCGCCGTTTAACCCGTTCCGCCAGGGTCGTAATGAGGCCCAATGAGTGTTCCTACATTGAGCAAGGGGAAAGAACACAACCCGGCCAAAAGGAGTACTCTTTGAAATGTAGGGGTGTTGAATTGAACATTGCCAAATATTCCTTATATTATTTTGTTGATGTATTAGTGTGAAGGTCAGAGACGTTTTGGACACTAGGTCATCCTTCTTAAGTTTAGTTTGCCGGGTAGGGACATTTGTGTTAGGATGGGGAAATATATGAGTTCATCTCACCCTTTATTGTTTAATAAAATGGCAACATCAGAGAAAACTATACATTTGTGTCCTCCTCCCATTTCTGACCCCTCACAGTAATCAGGTAAATACAAGTATGGGGCAGGCCGTGCAAAATATTGAGCATGGTATGGAGCAGATATGGACGGTGACAGGGTTTAGTGCAATGCGGACAGGGCAGAGTACAGACCGGTTGGGGTGCAGGTAATGAGGAAGCCAGGGAATTATGCGGGCAGGACAAACCGCAGTCTTGACTGGACGCAGTGCAAGCAGAGTAGGGTATACTCAATATGCGGTGGAGGGGGTGTGCAGGGTAGTGTAATGTGCCGGAAGGACATGGAGTGGGGTAATATGGCTGAAAGAGCTTGAGGCTCAGGCAAATAGAGGTTGAATTAGCAGAGGGTTGAGTGCAGAAAACAAGGGGACCTGGCAGAGAAGAACAAAAGGGGGACATATTAGCAGGTAGGAAAGGAGGGATGAAGGTAGGATAGGTGGAAGTTTGGGGTACAGGCGGTAGAGCAGCATAATCAATGTATGTTGTTAGTGCACAGTTGGGTGCAGGTAGAGAGGAGTGCAGATAGCCCAGAGTGCAGAGAGAGAAAGGGGTGTAGGAAGGGGTTGCAAGTGGAGCAGAGAGAACTGCAGACAGAAAGAGTGTGCGCACAGGTCAGGGTGCAGTGCAGGCAAGATAGGGGGCAAGCAGATAGAGTTTTAGAGAGGGTGTCACCGGATGGGTTTGGTCGCTCTCCGTGGGACTCTAACATTCCCCTCTACTAAATGTTTCTTCTCCGGCTTCTTTGTTCCCCCTTATACCATACTTACAGCATCTCTTCCCATTCACATCAGCAGGATCTGCTTTACAAAGTCTGCACAGGGGTACTTGCATCCGGGGCTCTGTTGATCAGAGGCAGCCCCACGCATGGATGTGGCTGGTAGAAGCAGGATGGGCACTGTCTTCCCCAGAGAGAAGCAGGCGCAAATCGAGCGCACTAAAAGCTGAAACATACACTTTTCCAGTGGGACAGCAGCCTATGTCACCCTATCGTCATGACTGAGAAAAGCTCTCATTTACATGCAGGCAATCTGAGGGCTACACTTCAAAAACACACACCAAATGGCAAAAGCTGATCGTACACCTCCACCCCGATCTGTAAGATGCTGCCAGATCAATGCTTGTCACTCACCAGTTGCAGAAGAAACACAGGAG
The DNA here is from genome assembly GCF_040938575.1 of Ambystoma mexicanum. Taxonomy (NCBI): domain Eukaryota; kingdom Metazoa; phylum Chordata; class Amphibia; order Caudata; family Ambystomatidae; genus Ambystoma; species Ambystoma mexicanum. The sequence goes on along the minus strand of NC_090925.1, from coordinate 348,588,482 downwards.
CCAGGGTGGAGTTGCGGAGGATGACGAAAGCTGCGACGGATCCAGAGGCTGCCAGGTCCAGCCTGCCCGGCTGGCAGGTCAGCATTGGCTGCTTTAGGGCCGAGAGGTGCAGCATCATCGGCATGCTGGGGTAACGCTTGGGTAGCTGTGGAGAAGCAGGGGAGTGAAAAGGTTAGGGGGTGATTACTTTGCATTCTCAGTGACCATCAGTAATCTGCAAGGGGATATGGACAGTGCATGGATTTCTCAGTGGTGATCAGCTCCAGGGGCAGGTGGACAATGTCTGTATGCAGCTCGGGTTAGGTTCATAAGTAGGGTTCTTTGCTCACAAGTGTGAATGCATAGACAACTCTGCTGTACATAGAGCTTCTAGGAGGAGATGGTAACTTAACTAAAAACGTCCTGGACTAAGTTTAAGAGTGGGATAGCAAAAGGACAACACAACGCACCTCCCCCACATGTGTGAGGGCAGAAAACTGGAAACCTGTGACTGTGAGGTCCCGTGTCTGTACCTGCCAATAACACCTGTGCGCCTATGGCTGATGAGATTAGTGGAGATTTGTGGCTATGATGGGGTAGGATGGGGCAGTCCTGGGATATCTGTCTAATCTCTGAAGTGGTTTATACGTCGCTGGGTCTGAAATGTACATGAAAAGGGAATTGGCAAAGTATTAGAAAAATCATTGAGTCTGAATAAGGGGGCTGCTGCTTTGAAATTCTGCAGAGTCTGTCTGAGTCTGTTAGTGGGGGTGAAATCTTCAGTTCAAGGGAGCGCTTGCTGTTGCCTGTTATCTTGACCCTTCTGGGAATAACCTGACCAGCGCATACGTTCTTCCTCTTCTTGGATTCATGTGTATTGCTGCTCGCCACTGTTACTAAGATGAAAGGACTCTATGCCTGGAGGGGAGAAGATGGATTGGCGAATTCCAACAGGAAGTCACCACTACTTTTGATCGGCAAAGACAGCGGACCCAACATGAAGAGCCAGAAATGCAAAAGACCTGGAGTATTGGTAAAGGGCACAGTTTAAAGCCTGTCAGCACTAACCATCCCAAGAACAGAATAACTGTGAAAGGAATTTTGAGGCACTGAAAGCCTGGACCCTACCTAAATTGCAACCCCTGAACATCTACTGCACCTTTTTGTAGCAAGACGTATGATGTCTGCACCCACAAATCTGCACATCTCAGCAGCTCCAGCAGATCAGATCCTCTTCTATACCTCAACTCCTGCACTATCTTCCACAGACCAGCTCAGCTGCAGAACATCTCTATTGCCATGGAATCCATTTCTGCATCACCAGGGATTGGCTTTGAGTATCAAAATAAATGACTGATATCTGCGGGAACCAGTCAACGATTCTGGGCTAAGGTGTCCCCCTCACTTGGGTCTCTCAGGTGAGGCACCAGAGAAAACCCTAACCACAGACCACTCTTTGTCATCGGACCTACACTTAACATTGTGAACACTGCAACATCAGGACCAGTATCCCATCAGGACCAGTATCCCATCAGGACCAGTATCCCATCAGGACCAGTGTGAAGCATGTGCATCTCTGCCACGGCTTCCAAATAGAGACAAACTCTTGGCTCAGTGGATACAGGCCTCAAAGGGCCCCTTCCTGCTACCACCCAGTTGGTTGTTGGACATTGTTGGGGACCCTAAAAGTAGGATCACAAAACTTAAACTCACCAAAATTCTTTTTAAACAATTTACTTACCTTTAAACTTCACAGTCACCGTACTTACCTTCACAGAAGATTGTATAGTGTATCTTGATCTGCCCTTCTTCCCTCCTAAGGGTAGACCCTGGGCCTCATTCCGAGTAGGGTGGTAAGGGATACCGGGCACCGGTAAGGAGACCGGTGCTGGTAATCCCTTACCGCCCTACTACGAGTTCCCTTAGCGGGTCCCTCCTTTAACGCCTGGTCTGACCAGGCATTATGGACGGGACCCGTTAAGGGAAATCAGAGCCAATAACGGTACCGCAAATTGCGGTACTGTTATTAGCTACTTCCCCCTTCCCATTGAGCCCTATGCGGGCTCAAATGGGAATGGGGAATGTTTTTTTCAATGGGCACTTACTGGTCCTGCAAAGGTCGGACTACACCGGTAAATCCCCATTGAACGAGACCGGTACCATTATTGGAGGCAGTCATGGCGCTAATAGCGCCATGACTGCCTCCAATCTCGGAATGAGGCCCATGTCTGCTCAGTCACTGCTACCACTGGGTGAGCCAGCATGGTGATAATGATGCACTTAGCAAGATGGAGACATAGGGTGATAGATGATGATTGTACGAGCCTAGGCTAGACAGTGATATGGGTCAACTTGGTGAGATTCCATCAGAAGTCTTTCTTTGACCTAATTTACTACTGAATTGGACTTCTGCCATGATGCCAATCTGCTATCCAAGTATGAAAGCTTCAAGATTTGTATGTTTCAATACCACATTAACTGAGGCTCCTTTCTTTCCCAATGTTTTAGTCCTCTGCCTAGCATCCCTCTTCCCCTCTTTTATTCCATCCTTCGCCCTCAGTATTCAATAAGATCAACGTCTTTAATCTCAGGAAAACATTGTCAAATTTGACCAGCATGGTCAGCTTTTCAATATCAAACGAATTTGGCCTTTATTAACTTTGTATTCACTCAGACCTCTCCTTATAACTGTCCCCGGTTAAGCTTCAACTATTGTTCCTCACTTTGTGGGTGTCCTCCAGCAAATGCCATCTGGCCCCTCCAATCTATTCAGGACTCACGAGGTAGGGTCCTTTCTTACTACATTAGTCCACACATTTCACCTTATCTAGCTTATATATACTGGCCCCCTTTCTCCTCACTTCCAAAGCCACTGTTTTCTTCACAGTATTCAAATAATTTTAGCATCGTGGTCCATACGATCTATCAAATCTTATTGAACAAAAATAACCCACTTTCTGCCTTGCGATGTGCTTCTTTTGTTCAAGAGACCCTCCTCCCTCCTGTTCCATTCCTTTGCGCTTCTCGATCCCACCTCAGACATGCCTTATAACTATCCTTACTCTCTGAAAACATAAAGCTTTCCCCAACTTATCCATCAGCACTATGACCTTCTAGTGTCTATTACGTATTACTTTCTGGTCATTATTGCAGGTACTGCTCTTGTTTAAATTCACCTGTAATTATGTAAAGTGCCTTGGTTAAAAACACATCTGAATCAAAGGATTAAATAAATAAATAAGCTGGTGGGATGATGCTGCGGGGGCAATGGAAATAAAGAGCAGGGTTGGTAGTATCTGATGGTGTAAAGATGGGGCCTGCTAGAGGCCACATTAGAGGATAACTGACAGGGAAATAATGAAACAGGATGAGGTTGCCATGGCACGTTTATGATCTTATTGTCTGACATTTTAAACTTGTTAGATCAACCTCAGTTCAGTAAAGAAAGACTTGCTGTTCACCTACCTCAGGAATAATGGCACCAAAGCTCTCAGTGTTCAGTCGGATTGGTGATTCCTTTGGGATCTGCAAGGAGACAGAGGGATCACTTTCATCGTTGCTCCCAATTGGGTCGAAGGAACCAACCTCTCACAAAATCAGTGGGATCACTAAATCCCCATTTCTGACATCCATGCTTCCAGCGCCTTTTATGCAGATAAACCATGCTCTTATAGCCATCCCGCCACAATGCCAGATCTACATAGAACAAATGGATGTTGTGCTGTTTCTTAATACAAATCACTGCTTGCACTACCAAATCTCCCCCTCTCAATCTCTAGCTCTCCCTCTCGCACAAACACACCAACACACACAGATAATACACACTGGCTAGCACTGCAAATATCTAAGACTTGAGTGCATTGGTAAGAGCTTGCATGGTGAGCAGTGTCAGGAGCTCACACAGTCAAGCTAATGCGGGTGAGACATGTAATGTAAGATCTATCATTACAGAATATTTTAGGCTTATTTGAAAAGGAACATTCATTGCCATGGTAGACCAGATCCTTAGCAGATTATGTAATTCCACCTTCTGCCCACTCAACCCACACAACCTTTGGTTTGCATCCATTCCATCCTTTAGTCAACTGAAAGCATGTAACTTATTTTCTAGCCACCATCATTCACAATGGCAGTTTCTAGAAATATTGTGTTACACTTTTATGACCACCACATTCAGACAATATATGCATTCCAGACCATGCACATATGTGCATGATAAGTAGAAGCACAGGAGAGCGGCTCTACAAATGTAAGACAGAGAATGAGCATACAAACCATTCTACATCCTGATCATATTGTCAATGTGAACAGGGATGAGGATGAGGTATTTTGGAGTCACTGCCTTTTGAACATCCCTCTTCTTAGTAATTTGGATGTATTCAAAGAAACTATGAGAATAAAGGTGTTTCCACTTTGACATGTCTAAACAATCATTTAAGTCATCTGTACTGATAGGTAGCTCTGCTTTCTTTACAACCTAAGATTAGGCACATTTTCCCAAAGAAAAAGAAAAAGGGATTAACAAACACAGGTATTTGCTCCTTGCTGCCACCTACACTGCTTTGCTGATGCATTGTGTTGTATTAGTCATTTGTAGCGTGCCTTTTCCCACTTGTATGGTGTCAAAGCGCTTTGTGGTATGAACACCCTTGGGGAACGCAGTCCAGGTATGGGAAAGTTCTCAGAGGAGGCTTAAGAGGCCTGTGTGCATTTGGTCAAGATTAGGACTTAGGAGCGCTGGCTAGGCTCCAGTAAGCAACCCAAAAGGTCAGGCATGTGGACGGGTGCTGAGGGGGGTCAAAACAGAGTAATAGTGCAGGGGGCTCAAAATGTACCCAGCTAGATGGAAATTTGTCATAGGTTGTCGCTGGATTCTAATGGAAGAGGTGTTGAGGCAAGTCTGGTGTTTCAGTGCGAAACGGTTATGTGACCAGCTAGACCGAATTTGTCATAGACGTAGCTGCATTCTAAAGTGCGTGGATGGATAGCCGTACCTGCGGCAGATGCCCACCGAAGTGGTGCGTTTGTGCATTCCTAAAGCTCAGATGGAACTTATGTTTTCTGTGGCTGTGTCATTTGATCTTCTGTGGGGAAGAAAAAGCCAGCTACCTTCGTAACTAACTTCGACGAAGAAACCTGGAAGCAGTAAATGGATGCAGAGTGGGTTGGTCACCTACAGCTCCAGGCTCTCCAGAACCCACCCATGCCTCAATATATTCCGTTCCCATTGCACTCTGATGATCATAAGGTGCATTTCAGTTTAACTCTGCATCAGCAAAGCCCAGGAGCTCAACTGCTTACCCAAGCAAAACAACTGGTTAATCCAATATATTTATCAGCTGCGGGATTCATTGCGCTTCCTTGAGTATCAAGAGTGACCCATCTGGGCCTATGTAGGGCGCAGCATCATGCCCTATTAAGCCCAGACAAGAGGCATCCACCATGTGTGCCACACTGATGAGCTCTACCATTGTGTTATCTGATCTAAAGAGGGCCTAAAAGCGCAAAAACATAATTTATAGCAAATATTGGGTACAAGGAAAGTATGTGTTATAGCAAAAATACATTTGTGTTTTCAAATGTAAAGGAAAATGTATTGTCACTAAACTTAAAGTGCCCCAGTGCACAATGAGAACCCCTACCGCAAAATGTTATACCCCAGATTTCAATAGAGTTAGCTAGCCAGCAAGAAAAATTAATGGCCTACTTTACGCAATAACAAAATTCGAGCACAATTCCAAAAGCTGAGATAGAAATACAATTCAAGATCAAGCAGCAGAAGTGCTGGACTGACGACCGAAAAAGCGCCAAATTGTGCTGCTGCAAACATGGCGGATGGTCTTTAGCGAGTCACTTCATGAATACCAGGAAAGAGTTGCTGATTCTGTGAGAAGATGTTTTTGTTGGAAGATCACTAATGAGATAGCAGAAATGATAACGTTCAAACATTTAACACTTTCGTTTATAGCGGCACAATCCCACCCTAACAGTGGTATTGAATTGTTCATTAACAAGTGCCAATTTGCCCAGATTTGAAGGGTTAATCTCATCAATTAGAGGTGAACTTCAAGGACCCTTAGGTAATTAGGGGAACCCATGCTGTGAAGTCTTGGAATGGCCCAGGACCACGTGGTACAGGGACAAAGATGTATTTATTTCAAGCACTTACTGGTTGCATTAATTCAGATTGAGATTGATACCCAGGGGTCTTGACTGGCATTAGACAAGAGAAAGACAAGTTCCTGTGTTTCACTGAAATTCCTCTTGTAATCAGTATGTTTGCACTTTGTACCAATAGTCTTCAACATGACTGTAGCTTATGTTACCTCTAGGGGTGTGATTCGAATCAGTGGTACTTTTTTCCGTTTTTATTTGCAAAGTGGAACATGACAGGGATGACTGCTCGAACACCATGTTTTTTGTTCTAGGCTTTAGGGGTGACCGACGGGTCACTGTAATACGGTTTGAGGAATTAATTGGTATATGCAATATATATTCTGCGATTTGTTTTCACTACTGTGATGCTGCTCCCAAGGGGGGTTGACACCAGTCAAAGATTCAACACTGTATCTGGTTCCAAGACACCAGGATTCAGGAAATGCCCCATGAATGTACTGGAATATGACCTCATCTCCTTGATATCCATGCCTGTCCCCTCCGGAAACATCAACAACTTGCTCATCTTGTTCAATTTCACCATGACAGAAATAGTCACCATCCATGCACCATCAAAACTATGCATCATCATGCGCAAGTCTTTTGCAGAAGGTATTCGGAAGACATCTCTGACAGCAAATGTGCTATATGCATGCAAGAAAATAACTCAAGAGCTCAATGACAAGACAATCTAGGTCGCCAGAACTAGGATCCCCAAGGAATCCAACAAGAGCAAAGCACTCCTAAGGCCATCAAACACTGCTCCAAGCCTCTGCAAACCATCAGTTCCCACAATCTAAGGGTAGAACCAGCAAAATAAGGGTGATCAGGCAACTTATTAACAGCCCCATCCCCACCACAGAAATCCTGTTCTCCTTGCAGAACACCCCAAATGGACCAGTTCAAGAGCACCACTTTGGAAGACCTAACCAACCTTCTCACAGCCCGCAAAGCGACCTTCTGTGGAGGCGACATCATCCCCTCATCCTCCTTTGGAAGATCACAAGGGAAGCCTTCACACCACTCCTATGCATCATCAATGAAACGCTATCACAAGGTATCCTCCCTTACACCCTGAAAATAGATAAGCTCAAAGGCTATCCACGGTGAACTCAGAAGATCTGGTCACCTTCCATCCCTTCACAGACCTATCCTTGATAGGAAAGGTCATCAAAAAACGATTGTTCTCAAGCTACATGAACAAAATCACTGAACAGAACCTCCATCAAGAATTTGAGTCGATCTTCCAAACAAGATGCAGCACCGGGACTGCCACCATTCTGGTCTGTGATGATGCTGTACACAGACCAGATAAATGATCATGTGATCATGTCTTCTAGTCCACTCGGCCTCTTAGGTGCCTCCAATACAGTACACCACAAGGAAATGCCCAACATACTGGGCCTATGTATGGGATGTAACAAAGTTGTCATACACTGGTTAATGTCCTACCTCCCAAAGAGACACCAGTTTGTCCTGATGGGTGTCAACCGATCCCTCTGCTACTCGGTATCCTACAGAGTTCCATAGGGCTCCATTCCCTCACCAGCCATCTTCACACCCTACATGAGGTAACTGATGGTCAAACACAACATCAGCATACACCACAAAGTGGTCCTGCCAAAAGTTGTTGAAGAAACTGGGCCATACTTCAATCTAGGTGGCCTTTTCTACTTCGCCATCCACTCCAGCCCAAGTTACATTTGTGATTGTGGCTGGAGTGGACAACCACCTCTTGAGGGAGGCGTGTCTGTTGCTCTACTACTGTTCTTGCTGAGGACTCCATCTCCCAGATTCCCCTGGTACCAAGCACATGCAGAAGACACCTTTCGTGGCTAGGGCTAAGCCTCCTCTGTCTCCTGCTTAATGACGATTATAGGCTTGCAGAGAAGGCTTGCATATAAATGCAACTAATATTTGCCACCGTTCGCCACCAAGTATCGCTGGATGGTGTCTACGTGCTTTCCATTTTAATTATGGGTACTGTCTTTGCTTTGTTAAGTTCCCTTTGGGGGCCTTACTCCATCAACACTTCAGTGCAAACCACACTTGCAGCACTTAGCTTAAAATATTACCATTCCCACAGGTCTTTCTACAACTCTGTCCACCTTGAAGTGGACTAACACGATCAGTTTAAAGAAGGCTAATGTTGGATCAGTCACTACGACGAAATGCATGACAGCTAATCGATAACCACTTCGACATTCTCTGGACACCTGAAACCGGGATTTTCGGCTTCATCCAACCATAACAATTTCAGGTGTTCCGGCGTGCAGTGGCCATAGTTTTCTATAACAGTTCAGGCTCAAGGTGGTACCCCAAACCTTTAACTGTCTGGAAATATATGTTTATCTCAATGACCACAGAAAAGGGTCAGGATGTAGGTGGGATAGTCTGCGGTAGGTCTCCAGGCTCAAGTCAGAAGAATTCATATCTCGTCCTTGATTGTCTTGCAGAGCTCATTTCACAATTCATAACTTCAAGATTTGTTGAGGTTTTAATCTTTGGGTAGACAACTCAATGATTCCATGGCAAATTACTGTAAGGAGTCCCTTTGCTCCATGGGTCTCCTCCAGCTATTCTCTCACTTCTATCTCAGCTGTATTCCTAGAATGTTATTTGGTCTGATCACTTTTTGATTATTTTCTTCTTTTCCTTCACACGCTTTCATTTGTATGCATCTAAAGAAAACATATTTCTTTTGTTAGACCTAAGGTGCTAGTTACAGAATCAGTGCGCACTCTGTGAATGATTCTTTCACTTTTTCTTTTCACACAAATTTAAGCTTGCCTGAACAATGTGATATGTTATTTCAAAACTACAAGTCAGGGTTCACAAACGTCTAATGCCCTGTGAAAATCAGTAAGCAAATAAGGCCACGTCAACCTATTGCTGAATACATTTCTCAAATAAATTCATAGACGAAAGCAAGGTAGCAAAAACCTAAAACAGCCGGAAGGAAACCAACCCACACTCAATCCTTAAATCGCTATAAAAGTTGAATTTGAAAAGACTGAAAATAAATCTGGATGGCAAAGATCAAGACTGCCTCTAATAGAAGTGGCACCCATTTTAACATCATTACCACTATGACCAATCCATCTGCAGCTATACCGCCCACTGCCCTGTCTCTCTTTGTGAAATGCTCAATTTTTAAATCAAAGTAATTAAACTCAGTTTGGCCATGATTGATAAATGACCCAAATGTGAAATTTCTCTCCCTGACAACTTTCCGCTCACTCTCTCCATCAAAGATTAGTTTATGTTGAACAACCCCCGCGGCCTTCTGTTAAAAAAAAAAGAAAAGGACCCTGTGGCGCCGGTTCCCAATCACGGAAGTGAAAGGGAACTGGCGCTGCAGGGACCCAGCGTGAAGATGAAGGTAAGTGGGGTTTGTTTATGTTGGGGGTGTGGGTGGGGGTGTGCTGAGGGTGTGGGTGGGGGATGCTATGGGTGTGTTGTGTGTGAGTATGTATGTGTGTTCGCATGAGAAAGGTGCAAACTTTTGGTAGTTCGCACCTTTCTCATGCGAACGTTTCAGCCGCGGCCAAATCACTTAGATTCTCAGATATTGGGTCAAATACCCTTATCGAGCAATGCAGTGAAAAACTTCAGAGTCATATCTGACAGCACCAAGTCCCTCAAGATTAAGCAGTAGTCAATGGCAACTTCTTCCAACATAGGCTTTTAAAGCGAGTGATGCCTCTGCTCCCCCACCATCGGTGTGCCATTAATGCTTGAGCTATGGTGAACACCCTCCTGGATTATACTAATGCATTGTATTCTGGCCTTCCCATGACCTCGATTAATACACTTTAAAGGGTCCTAAATGCAGCTGTTAGGCGTATCTGTTGTCTGACTAGGAGGCACCATGTGTCAGCTGCAGCCAGTCCCTACATTGGCTCAAGCACTATGAACACATCCAATTTAAATTGACATGTGTGACATTCAAGTTCATTCATGGTCTGGCCCCATCACCCTTAAGCAAATCCTTGCTTCAATATATCCCTTCCCATCCACTAAGAAGCTCCTCACCCTTACCCTCTGACTCCCCCACTTTCTTCTAACAGATGTTGTCACATTTCATATCAATCTGCCAAGCCCTTGAATGGTCTCCCTGCTTAGATTCAAAACCTGCAGTCTCTATTCCCTCTCAGGAGCCAGGTCAAAACATTACTGGTCCACTTGAAGTTTGATGACCAGCTCCCAGAGATGTTTCCAGCAGGTGTGGTCCTCTGTATCAATGGACTCAAACAATCAATGAGACCCAGCACCACCTGAAGGCAAATTGAATCTATGACATCTGAGGAGTGAATGTCCGCCTCTTCCTCACAACAGGTTTGAGGTCAAGTGCCTACTTAAAGTTCAAAATGACAAATGTAGAATGTATCCTCATTGGAAATTCAACTAAGTGCGCCAATGTTCAAGGTTTACTGTTGAAAATGGAGCTTCATGAATTGATACCACAGCTCACCCGCAGAGCACGATCACTTGGGTTCATCATTGATAGTGGCCTCTGCATCAAGGCTTGCATCTCCAAGAAAGGACATTTTTCCTGGTGTTAGCTCACTGTTCAAGCCTTTACATTAGCCTCATACATCATTACAGTTGTCAAATCCCTTGTCCACTACCATCATAACAGGTCCAACTCTCCACTCGGACCTTGCTGAAAGTCATCCAAGATTAAGCAGCCATTCTCGAAAGGTGCAAAGAGGTTTGACCAGATCATGCCGTTCCTCAGGGAGCTTTACTGACCACCCCACTGAGCTGGCATCACCTTCATGATCTATTTTTTGCCAACAAAGCAGCGACAGTGAGGGTACTCAGCTAGCTGCCTGAGAAACCAACCAGCTGCAGGGGTTAATGCAAATCAAGAAGACATGACATTGCCAGTAGAAACAAGAAAATGCAAGAAGCAGAATACTTGCAAGCCACCCTTCCTATTCTACTTATCTGTATTCCGGAACAACATATCACCTCACCTCAGCCCTCGATCCTGCCCTCAGAAGGGAACTCAAGACACTCTTCTTCAAAGAACATTGTGTCTTCTGATGAGCACTGGGTCCTGATCACTCTCTTGTCCATCAATAGGCGTTTAAGTATGACTTTTTCAATGACTTGTTTGGTATATTCTCTTTTTCACTGCAAGCTAATGAGCCAGTTTAAGCTTTTTAATTGGTGTAACACAACTTCATAGTTTTAAGGAAATCTTACCATTACATTATTTGTTACTATTGCCTTGTTCCATAGTTAACAGCTAATCTCACATTAAAGTGTCTTCTGATCTCTATGCACACCAGTTCACACTCTTGCATTGTTACATTGGTTTTGTGGTTCATTAATACTACATTTCCCAATATTCTTAGCGGGTGCTGCCATTACATTATTATTCAGAAGCATCTTGCAGATACAAATGCCGTGTACTATGGTGAGCGTTCCTTAATATGATGTGCATTCAGGTTATTGTGAGAACGTTTTGGAAGTTAAGTTACTCGTTTTGCACATTCTTTTTCCTTCCAAGCTAGCAAGCCATTTTCAGGTTGTTAAATGTCTTAACAGAACTTCATCATTTTAAGGATATCCTATCATTATTTTATTGTTACTATTGCCCATTACGAACAGTAAATAGCTGTGCTTACAATAAAGGGCATTCTGGCTCCAAGGAACGACATCATGCACTTCATCATTGTTACATTACTTTTGTAGTTCATTAATACTAAAATTCCCAATATTCCAACACTAATGTAGATGTGCACACATGTAAATCCCCCCTTTTAACACTCCCATGTCATACTTTTCATAAACTATTTATAAATGGCATTCTTAACCTATCCTATGAATGCCTAGTAGCCATTATTAACTGGACAGGTGCCAACATTTTGAAAATTAACCCAGATAATACTTACATTCTGATCACAAATTCCAACCTGGCGACTCTCTCATTCTGCCCAGAAGGTTTCGGAAAATGCCCTGAGCCCAAACATGAAGTACAGAATTTGGGCGTCAACGTTCGTTCAGCAGTACCTAATTCGATTTCAATCCATCATTTTATTCTTGAAAATGAGCCTGATATTCTATTCTTAAAGTAAACATGTGTGCCTGGCACCTCTGTCCAACTAGATTTCAACTTAGAATGTCTACAGCGTTGGGAATAAGCCAGTGACCTGCGCTACAAGCAAGGGATCGTAGAGAGCACTGAGTCGCAATTGAGACAGTCGGGTAGGCTTCCCTAGCATGCCCCAGATTTCAGATATACCAAAAACACACAAGGCTGATTACTTGTTTTCTCAGACTGATTACTTGTTTTCTTCAATGATTGTATTAATTTGAAATGATCTAATATATCATGTAATACTTACAAAAATTAGTACATGATTCTGGAATTCTTAAGTAAGAGGCACAGCTTGACCCTTTGTGGTAGATTTGGTAGATTTCAACATACCTCAATAATTTACAGTCCAACCCACTTTGATAGACAAAATAAAGGGGTAAGAGTGTTAAAGCAGTGAGTAGTCAGGCTTACTTGGATCTTCTTTAAACTACTATGACTTCCACTTACTGTTAGCAGCAGCACATTCAGCGCTAATTCTGCCGGAGGAATTAACACTGACTCCTAATTCGGCAGTATGGTAAAAGTGGCGGTAATTCCGTTGCCACCACTTTTAACACATATCCGCCAGGCTTGTAACAAGCCCAATAGTTTCCTCTGTTAAACAGTCAATGGACAATAACTGCCTCAATTAGCATTGTAATAAAACTGAAATATTTATAATTAACCTTAGGACCATGATTAAATCAACTCCAAACTCCCCTACTTCTTTTACAACTGGTTGCAATCCACTGTAGAATTTTCAGAAAGTCAAAACATTGGGATCTATTTTTGCTTCTCATTTGTAATTTGCTTCAATTTGTTAGCTAGCAATATAAGGTATTATCTGCAAATGTTTAAACAAATTACAACTTATCGCAATGAAATACATTTAAAAACTATTGCTCACAATATTATCGGAGCAAATTTACCTTATTCTAATGCCATCTATATGGATGTCAATAAGAGTCTGATATCCAGACTACAGATTCCGCAGAATAATGCTGTCTGAGTGGTCACTCAAAATCCTTACTTAATCCAGGTGTCCCCTGTTCACCATCAACTGCACTTGCTGCCTGTATCATCCGGAATAAACTTTAAGGGGGGACCCTGCTTATGAATGTGTCTATAAAACAGCTACTCAGCACTAAAGCATCATATACTAAATAGGGTTCTAAGACCTAAAAATAATCTTCTATTTGCCATCCAAAAATGCAGACTACAATCTACTGGAGGGAAGAGCTTCGCTGTACAAGGCCCTAGATTATGGAACTGCCTGTCACTCGATCTTAGGGCTGATTCAAACCTTTAAAAAAGCTTGCAAGAAGTTTGTTTTTGATAAATGTTACCCTGCGAAATCCTCACCCGAATTTGCCTTCATTAGGCATCACTCTTATTCCTTTGGGTTTAACACTATATAAAAGCATATAACATAACATAACTACCCTTTCCTTGTCCTCTACTCTGACAATACACTCTCACCCTCTATTGGGCAGCGCTCTCTTGCTTTATAGCTAGGGTAAAACTCTGCGGGGAACAAAGTAAAAAAAATAATAAAAGGTTCCTCTGTGCACACGGGTGTCTGAAATCAATGCTGCCTCTCCAGCACTCCTCCTTTCATCGCCAAAGTCCCCAGGCTTCTTCATTAGAGGTGCTTCCCTAGCGGGTAGCGCCCAACATTACAGCTGCCTCCCAATACCAAAAGGCTCACCCCCTGTCAGGCGCCCCACAAGGACTCCCCAGGCCACTGCTGGCAGAGGCCACTTTGGTCGATGAGGTTTGTGGGGCCCCCCATTACACTAGGTTCTCTCTAAAGTGTATACCTCCAAGCATACATACATGCAAAAAGACCTGACAGGGTGCCACAACTAAGGCTTCACATCTTTTCCCGGAAATGTTGACTGGAAGGTCTTTTATAGGCTTATTTCATCTGTATATACTGCAATCAAACTGGCAGACTTTGTTGTGAGGATTGCTCTTTTTATATCTTTTCCAAAACATACTAACGTATTCTGTGCAAATGGTTAGCATTGGATACATTCTGTCAAGGTCCCGTGGCAAGGGAGTCTCCCATATGAAATGAAACATTGCAAGAGATGGACCTGGAGCAACACCACGAATATACTCACTAACCTATTCTGTGCAAATGGTTATCGATGGGTACAATCTGTCAAGGTCCCGTGGCAAGGGAGTCTCCCATATGAAATGAAACATTGCAAGAGATGGACTTGGAGCAACACCACGAATATACTCACTAACCTATTCTGTGCAAATGGTTATCGATGGGTACAATCTGTCAAGGTCCTGTGGCAAGGGAGTCTCCCATATGAATGAAACATTTTGAGCGATGGACATGGAGCAACACCACGAATATCCTCAATAACCTATTCTGTGCAAATGGTTATCGATGGGTACAATATGTCTGGATCTCGGTATGTCCAGACAGGTAAACTGGAAGAGGGTTGCTGACCCTCTGATTCTGCTAGGGGACCTTAATTCTGCTTTTAATAATAATCCGGTCATCATCTCTCCTCGCTAAAATGCATTCACCCACAAGGCTTGTTCTGCTGCCTGGCGTTCTCCAGAGTATAGTAACTGGTGACTGCTGCAGAGCCATACCCAAGGACCTAACAGTATAAGCTTTTATCTCAAGCGCTTGATTTCCAGAAACCCTGATTCATGGTTACTATTATTGCTGATATTTAAGATGTTTATTCTTAGGTTGGGCATAGAGTTTTCATATGTTCTAGAACATTCCTGAATATTATTGTCTACAATGAATTGGCAGCACTAGCACATGTAGAAATAAAATTAATGTTAAGAAACAGTTAATGTTTTCTTACACATATAAATGGCAAGCAGGGCAGAGACTCCTGTCTCCTAATCTGTTGGACCACAAGGTGAGACTCCTATGTTTGGACACAACATATAGACCCACTTTGCAACCTTGTTTGGGCTTCCTATCATGCACCTGTAATTGTTTTTTTATTCGGAAACACCCTTCTTTTATACCTCCACCGCTACCCCATTTTCATCCCCGCCACTGCCCCAGCTTACCATGTTATCTGTGAGGTTGATCTGGAGGGCTCCCGATGTGAAATAGACGAATCCCGCTGAATTGGCAAAAAACTCAGAGACTCCGATGTACAACATCTGGTCACTTTGGCCAAGGATGGAGAATGGTGCAGGGGTATAGGGTGGTTCACTGTGGTGCCCCACGTTGTAAAATTCCCCCTAGAGGAGAAAGGGAGAAAGATGTGAAAGGAATTTGGTGAGAGAGAGAGATAGAACAAGGAAATGGTGAAGAGCAATGAGGGGAGAAAATGGAAAGGGAGAGAGGTGTTGACGGGGTTGCTTACCTTTACACTGCCATTTTGAACAAGTGTTCTACACTCCAACCCATTGACTTTCACTGTTCCCCCCTCACACATCCTGGCACCAATTCAAAGGAATGACCTATATTCAAACGCTGTTACTTTCATTCCAACTCTCTGACCGTCTCTCCCATCCATAACCTTGGCCATGCACTGCAGGAACACAACATCATTTCTTAAACCTTGGACTGGACTGGTATCTTTTGACTTTCCCACCTCCCAGTGCTATGAATTTTAAAACCATGATCTCCACCCAAATCTCTAGCCTCAGCTCCATGATTCTCATTGCCACTCCTACTCCATGACCAATTCTATAATCTCAGATTACTACAACCTTTTGACACCAACTTCACCCCTTTGAACACCGCTCCAACCAAATGCCTCCAATACAAAGTCCTGACCCACATTCCAGCCACCTCACGTCAACCGTCTGATCTTCACTAATAATAATAATTTCGCATTTATATAGCACTACGAACCCTCAGGTATCTGAGCGCTGCTTATTTTTTTTTTACCCACCGTGCGTGGTGCTCATTTATCGACCTCAGAAGGATGAAAGGCTGAGTTTTATCGACCTCAGAAGGATGAAAGGCTGAGTTTGGCCCTGCCGGGATTCGAACCTGTGTTAGCAGGCTCTGCACACATGTCAAAGCGAGCGCTCTACTCGCTGTGCCACTTGACCAGCAATACTTCTCAACTTTCATTCCAACCCAGTTATTCACTTCTTACACTTTGCGTCCTGCTTCCATTAAACCCCCTGCACTGCCAGTATGACCAAAATCAAACAAACTGGCTTTCAAAACAGAACTATTGGCCTTCAATCAACCACCACGAAAATAGCAGTACCCAATATATCCACATTACCATCAAAATATCTGTCTCTGCAATCAACTTCGTAACCATCTCTTGGCCTTATCCCCACTCCAAATCAATGACCTTCACATAGGACCCCTGACTTCAGTTGCAATTGTTCATTCAACCCTCTGATCCCATAACCCATCATTCACCCACAATCTAACTCCCAATCAAAAAACATGACCCTTAAGGCAAGACCAAGGCTTCCAGTGGCTAATTACCTATGTGCCAGACATCATGATCAATGAGATCCGTACTGAGAGCATGCAGCGGTCCTGCCCATCCCCTTCATCTAAACCCCCAGTTACAGCTGCACATTCTACCAACACGATGATTCTGGTAATAGAGCCACCGCCAGGGAGACACCCCGGGTGGTCTATACAAAGTGCAAGATTTGAAATGGTGGCACTGACACAAATGGCCTCATTGGAGGGACTTGTAGGCCTCATATCTTAGGAGAGATATGCATGAGTGCTCCCAATCTAAGGCAGTTCTGAAATCTGGCCTTTCATGGAGATTCCTGAAATGCTCCTAACATTGGCCGGACATACCTCCAGCCTTTATCTGGGTGCAAAAGGAAGCTGTCAAAGAAAGAGAGCATTTCCAGTCTCCCCTGTAGCAGGTAGGGAAGAATCCCAGACCCTCCTTGTGCTGGCCAATCAAGGCCCATCATCTCCAGTGCTGACCAATCTCATCCCTTCACCAGTTTATGTAGTGTATCCATAGATATCCACCTCCCTGGATGCCCTTATTCCTGCTCCCCACTGCTGACCAGTCCCTATGCTCTTTATTCTGTGCCGACCAGTCCCTGCCCTTAACCTTAATTGCAAACCCTGTCAACCACATAATGTTTCAAATGCGGACACGCCCATCTTCCAGTGTTCCACTTAGATCCCTGACTTGTTACTGCCTTCAAATTGGCAGTGCTGAGCAGTGCCAGCCATTAACTCTATTACTTCCCAACCTTCTGCCTTGAATCGCTACACTTTGAGTGAATTGTTACCTTAAAATCTAAGTCCATGTTCTGATCCGTGATCTGTGGGGCAGAGACCAGTGAATAATCGATTTCAGCAAAGGGGTCAATCTGGGCTGAGACTGGGGAAAGAAGCAGAAATGCTGGACATTAATTATTATCCATCCCGGATTCCCCACACCTATGCACTTAACCCCCCCCCCACCCTACTCTCATTTGTCCACCTTCCTCTCACTCCATCTCCACATTAACCGTTTACTTTCTGCTTTGAAAGATTGTTTTGGATGTTTATATAGCACACACTACAAGCAGAGTTGTCTCTTAAAAACCGGCATTTTTGGGCATGGTGGATGAGAAGAGGATTATAAACCATAAGGTTTGCAATCCTATCATTGGGGCATTTACCAGGATGTCTAGAATACATGTTTTCCCTGCCTTTGTAGGTCATCTTATCAAATCTAAAATCCTAACAGCAGGCATACCAGTGAAGAAGCCAGTGAGTGTGGATCACTAGACAGGAATGTTGCAGGAAAGGACACATAGGTGGAGACCTAATACAGCTGTTTCTTGTACTTGAAGACAAAGACAGCATAAGTGTCCCAAAAGGGACAGTATGGGAAGTGTGCAAGGCATGGTGGAGGGGGGTAATGTAGAGCACGCTCTGGAACAAAAGAGAGTGGAAGAAATGGTAGGGGTGTGCATGACAAGATCAAGATATAAGGAAATAAATTGGTTCGGAGCATCACACACACGCGGCCTCAGCACGAGTTGGGCGGTAACCCTTAAATGCGGCGGTAACGCTATTACTGCCGCATTTAAGGGTCCGCCCAATCACAAGTCTGGCAGCATTTACCCCCAGCTCAGAGCTGGGGGTAAACGCACCGGGAAAACTAAAATTTTCTGGCGCAATTAGCGCTGCGCTATCAGTGCATGCTAATTGCGACGAAAATCACTCATTCGGTCCAATGGACCCAATGGGGAATGGAGAATTACAATTACCGCCAAACTCTTGATCCATCGCTAATAGCGCCGGACCGGTTGGCAGTAGCGCTATTAGCGCAGGCGGTATCCCAGAGGGAATACCGCTGGGATACCGCCCAACTCATGATGAGGCCTAAGTAGCCTGTTTACACAAAAGGTATATTTCTCATTGCATAAAACCAAAAATGAGGGAAAGCAGAGGCAAAATAATTCATAGCCGGCAGTGACCACATTATAGTGAAGGCCTTGGTTCACAGCAAACCTTTTTCATGAAGCAGAGTGGTTCCAACAAAAGTCTCAACAAAATAATATCAATCTAGCTAAGGCTACTAGGGTTATTTGTAAGGTTGTCTGCTAAAGGAAAACTGAAAGAACTGAAACTAGAATGACTCTCACAATATCCCTTGTGGATTCGAGGGGCTCAGTTCATCCGACACAGTCTCTGGATGAAGTATCTCTCTTTTTTTTGTTAGGTGTGGTCTTTGGGTAGCTTGAATACGGTGTGGTGCAGGGGCGTGGGGTCACTTATTCCTCGAAGCTCGTGGCATTTTGGCTGGAAGTCTGGGTATACGGTGGAGGAAAATACTGTGATCATATTACCATGTAACCCACTCCCCATAATAATGGGAGCTTCCCTCGAGGCTCTTGTGATGAAGGCATGGTTTCAAAGCAAGACATACACAAGTGGTCACAGTTCAAGCGTGTTTATTAAACTGTAGAAATGGGTGAGATAAATGCCTAATCTAAACCTAAATCTAACATGGGAGCAAGCTACGACCATCAAATATTAATAATACAGTACTAGTGGAGTCTAGTCAAATGAAAAGGGCCTATACTAAGAAAAAACCTATTGCCAATCCTTACAGTTATGCTACAAAATAGTGTGGGATAATGTTCTCAAAGAAAGAAAGAAGTATTCTCAAATGATAAGTCAGGATTTTAGGGCCGGAGTCTCCCTTCTCCATGTCTGAGGCACGGGACAAGGCGGGTCTCTCGAACACAGCACATTCCTGGGCTTCTCCGGCTGGAGTTTACAGTTCCTTTTTACAATATCAGGGCCTTCTGTGCCCAAGTCTCTTTTATGCAAAGTCTCTTGCTTCAGACTTCCT
This sequence comes from Ambystoma mexicanum, assembly GCF_040938575.1. NCBI lineage: Eukaryota > Metazoa > Chordata > Amphibia > Caudata > Ambystomatidae > Ambystoma > Ambystoma mexicanum. The sequence goes on along the minus strand of NC_090925.1, from coordinate 348,568,967 downwards.
GATGTATCACAAACAAAAGTTCCTTCTATTATTCTTCACATCAGGTGATTACTCTTCACCCGAGGATCCGCCTCTGCTGGGACCCGATCCCCTTCACAACATCAGCCTCCCTCAATCGGGCTCAGACCAACAACTCACTGTGGACATCCCTCAGTTGGGTTCATGGTTGTCATCACAATGCAGTTCACTTACCTTTTCAATTCACAGCATCATCATCTTGAAATATTCAGGAATCTTAATGTATTTTTAAACAATCCTTCGGGTTACCTTCTCCACTTTACTTAGGTCCCCCTCGCTCGGGCTCAGACCTTCCTTCACCTGCCTCCCAAAGCATTTGCCAATTCACACAGAGACTTCCGAAGGGTGGTTAAGTCTCATTGGGTCACTCTGTGATTCTTTGGCAAGTGCAGGTTTCACGCTATGACAATTTTCATGGCGTTCCCCTCAGCAGCACAGTTCACTTTATTTTCACAATGTGTCAAATACTTTCAACTGTACGAGGCGTTTGGTTTGACCCTTGTATGACCACTTTGACGTCTCACGCCGGCCTCCCCTAGGGCCTCTTGGTTTTTGTAGTTCCTCTCACTTCAACATATCTTCCTTGCTCGGGAGCAGGGCATTCATTAACAATACCTTGGCTGTTCACAAAAGACTTTTGTCTATTATCTACTCTTCTTCTAAGCAAATGTTGCCATTGCAGCTTGGAGCTTAACACAGTCTGGTCCACTTTCCGTTTCCTCTGACTCACCGGCTGTGCTGAACCCGTTGTGGTGTTTTTCTTCTGCTGGAGTCAAGGACTGTACCACAGCGGCAAGCTCTTTTCCCCGCCCTGGCTATGAGTGCGGGAGGGCCCAGTGTACAGTTGACATCTGTCACACCAATCGCCAGCTGCAATTCCCGGTCTTAATGTTCTTTTATCGAAGGCTTCATGGCTTTGGGTTGGGAAGGGCAAGGGCAACTCCCTCTCTGTCGTCCTTTTGGTTTCCACCGCCTTTCTCCTTCATTTGAACTGCCGGACCAAAATAGCTGCTTCCTCATGCGTTCGGCCTTGCTCAAAGTGTGCTCTCAAGCTCCACCTTTTATCACTGTGGGGAAGGGAAAGGGCTGTCAGGTGTGTGTAGTTATCGGCAGTTGCCTGACTCTGCCTGACCCTTGTGTTGGGACCAGTCAGGTAAATGACTTGGGTGTTAGTCCATTGTCTTTTGCAGTGTGAGAAAGTGTTCATGTAGGAAAAGAAGGGGTGAGGGTTAGAGTTTCTAAATATCCTACGGCATAGGATGGGGAAAAGGTGTCATAAGGAAGGGGGTACTGTGTCTCACTCATTGGCGTCCCACTTCCACTCACTGAAGATCCCTCATCCAGGTGAACCTCAGGAACAGGATCCAATAGCGACGGCCGTGTCCTGACCACCTGGATGACAGATCCCCGGGTCTAGCATGTGAGACGCCTTCATCATTCCCACACTCTGTACTTAGTTAACTCTTGAAGAAATGAGTTCACCACCTATTTTAAGCAGCAAAGCTGTTAATTGAATCGATCGAACCTGTGTTACGCTCTGCTCCTTGCAACTCTGGGACAAGGCTGCGTCTTAGAGGGGCTTCAAGACAGGGTTGGGGTCCCCTCTCCCTGGTGCCCTGGAATTCCGACGTCATGCCAGGGATGAACCCTAAAGCCTTCGAGCAGTGGGATTCCCAGGGGACCTTGGGATTAGGTGATCTGTATAAAGAAGTGCTCCCCCTTACGCATCTGGAATGTAAGGAAATCTTCTCCCTCTCCGAAAGGGAACGTTTTCATTACACCCAATTAAGGCATTGGATTTCACATGGGGAGGTGCGTCGTGGCGAGGAGAAACTTCCATTTGTATTTGTATTTGTTTATTTGTATTGCGCACCTTGCGCTGGGGCATCTGGGCGCATGGATTACAAGAAGATGGTTACATACATGGTAGCAGTTTCCACATAGAGGCACAATCATAGCACAGAGAGTAGCTTGGACAGAAAAAAACATGTTACATACATACAGGTGCATCATAGCAAAGAATATCTATAGGGGTACAGATGGAATAAATAGTAGCAGGTGCGAACGTTAAGAAGATGACGAGGATGCATCTAGCGCGAATGGCCAGAGTTTGATTTTGTTCTTAAATGCGTGGAAAGTTGGTTCTGTTCTGAGTGTGGTGGGTATTGTGTTCCACAGTTTGGCCGTGAGGACTGGGAAGCTTGCTCCCCCGGCAGTCTGCAGCTTGAAGCTAGGTACAGACAAGGTATGCACATAAACTGACCTCAGTGGTCTGTTAGCAGAGTGTCGCGTGAAGCGATTGATCAGATGGTCAGGAGCAAGGTTTCTTTTGGGCCTTGTGGGCTAAGGCTAGAGTTTTAAGAGAGATTCTGTGCACGACAGGGAGCCAGTGTAAGTTGCGTCTAGTATCAGAGATGTGAGATATCCTCATGAAGTTAAAGGCAGCCCTGATGGCATTGTTCTGAATCACTTGTAGCTTGTCGATGTTTCTTTGGCTGGTCATACATGCTTAGGTGTCAACGTGAGCTGGGGATTGACATACTGTGGGAACCATGGGAACATACCTAGTCCAGGGCTCACAATAGTTCAAGAAATACTGTGTTGAAAGAAAGCTGCACTGAAGGTTTGCTTCTGCTGGTACATGACCCCCAGAGACTGCACATAATACATCCTGAGCACACTGACCACTGTTGGCACAGATGGCGACAATTAGGGGATCTTGCTCATACGTAGTCATTCTGCCCAAATATTAAATCCTACTGGGAGGAGATTAGAGTGCACATTAAATACATCACTGGCCGCCTCCTCCTGAGGGCCCTGGGAGATGTCCTGTGTGATGATTCTTACGCTATGTCAAGGCTGAAAGCAAAGTTGATAACATAGCTGCTCCTGGCGTCCTGGGTGACTTGGGGTAGGTTTTGGAAAATCTCTGAAGGGCCGTCACCGCCTATTGGTGGATTAAGGTCTGGGAGATGGTTGGGCTGGAAAGGATCATGGACTTGGTCAATAATACTATGGTTTCTTTATTTGCAAACTTGGGGTCCCTTTTGAACTTTGTTAAGGAAAAGGAACATTTGTTTTTTTAGACCACAATTCATAAAGTACTTGTCTCTAGATTGAGTGGTTCTCCCTGACTTGTATTTGAAATCCTTTTCATGCTCACATGCAAGAAGTTTGCTGGCTCCAATTACAACACATAGTTCATCTTTTCCCAAATTCTATCATACACAGTCAACTTATTCTTCAATTTATGGTTCATCTTTTCCACTTTTGAAAGTTTGTGTATCTCCTCAACCCATTCGTCAAACAAAGGAGCGATACTCGTATTCCACCCTCGGAGAATCAAACGTTTGCCCACAATCGAGCCCCTGAAGATCAGTTTCTTCTGAGCAGTACTGAGTTCATGTAATTCAGAGTCATCTCCCAATATAATTGTTTTGAAGTCCAAGTTCAGATTCAGATCCAAAATCTTCACACAGGCTTTGCACACATCAGCCCAAAAATCATGAACACGTATACAACTCCATAGCATGTGTTCCAAGGTACCTATTTCATGGATGGATGCAGCCACAACAATTATCACTGTTAGAAAGACCTCTTTTTTTATAACTTTCTGGGCACCAATAAACTCTGTTTATAATTTTTATTTGACGAGATCTCTCACCCAAATTAACCGAACAGAGAGCAAATATCTTGCCAATTTCTTTTTTTTTTATCGTGGGGGTGGAGGGGCTATTGTTTTTTGTGATGTATATTACATTTGTGGCATCCTGTTGTATTTATATGATTATCTTGTATCTTGTTACTGTTTTGTATTTAAAATGTAAATAAATCTGAAAAAAGAAGGTTGCTGGCTTGTCTGTGTGTAGTACTCGAATGCCTTTTTTTCGATTTCGGCGGAATTTAATTCATTTGTAATTGTTAAACTGAAATTTCGGCAATGTATCTGGACTGTTTTCAATTCTCTTTCTGTGCTGTTTTGGCATCGAGATTTCAATAAAATGTACTTCGCACACACAAAAAATCTCTATGAGACAAAGAGCCATGCATCGCCACACATGCTCAGTCTTTGTGGGTGTTAAGTAGTGCTTTGCAGTTCAATCCCTCGATACATTTCCCACCATGGCTGAAAAACTGCCGCTTAACACCCCGGGTCTAGACTCCCTCTCATTCTCTCTGTGGCCTAGCCACAGATATACCATCATTTACCTAACTGCAGGTTGTGACTGGGACCATACCAACCGATGATGAAATCATTTTCAAATCATTTCAGGAACATGTACAGTATGCCTTCTGTTTTTAAAATGTGTTCATCAAGACCATTTTTTTGTTGACGTCGTGTCCTAACTTTGTGTTTTGGTTTCCATTAAATCAGGGCCATCTTAAGCACTTTTGGGTCCCTGGGCATGGACATCTTTGGGGCTCCCCTCCACCAAACCAAAGGAATTAAGTGATCAAGATTATCTGGTCGCACCCCCAACTCCCCCACCTCGTCGCAATCACAACCTATAACGTATAGGTTGATATGCTCCCTCGAAGCATTCAAAATAAGCATGTTTACACCCTTTAAGTCCCCTTTGCCTCTTCATTCTTGCCCTAATCAGAATGTTAAACAAGTAGCATTTGAAGGCCAACATTAGCAGTCTACGAAGAGGTTACTTCTATTCTAGTATACATACAGGATACTTTTGATCAGAAGCATCCAGAAAGGTATGCAGCCTCCAATATTAATGCAGGACCATATGTAAAATAAACCTGTAACCCAGAATAGACAGCTACCTCACAGAATGCAAAAGTGCTCAAGCATGAAGAGAGGAGACCATTTGGAAGGCAAGAGAAAGCTACCCATACTATAGCATGGACAGTGGATGGAGATTCGAAGCTACCTGGAGGGTATCTGTATCCAGACAGACTGAGATTAGAAGTGGGACATGGTTTTCAAATAGTGTTGCCATTAGAGATCAAAAGAACACGCGCCTGTGGTGTGCAATATATCAATGCTCACTATTATAGCAGAAGCAACACTCTAGCCAATGAACCAAAGAGTGAGGCGTTTTTGACGATCATAACCTGAGAAGGAAATCACTCTGAGGGCTGACAATTTTGAAAGGTTTAAGGACTGGCAATGTTCAGAGGTTGGCAATACAAGATTAAATGAGATGCCCAGGATCACACATTGGTTATGGGGTGAAGCTGAGATTTGTGCTAACTCTGCAATTTCTGCATTTGAACAGTTTATTTTCCAGTTCTTACCATGAACTCAAATAACCTAATTTTATAAAAACAGACTTGCAAAGTGCACAAATCACATTTCCAAACATGACAATTGTTTTAAACAAAATATTATAGAAGCTTTTTTTCTCGCAAAATGGGAATTATTCTAGCTTCATTCTCTCCATCATCAAGAGAGGTATATAAGTACCAGCCTACCAATCAATTTGATTTCCCAGATGTAATCTTTTTATTTTTTATTTTAAAGCTTTAAATACTTTGAAAAAACTGGCTTGTGAAATTGCGGAAAAACGTTTCACTTTTATGAAAAAGCAAACCTTTTTTTGGGTCAAATGAGCATACCTTAAAATATGCATGTAACTGGTTGCCCCGGGTGTTGTGCCAAGATCACTGAAATTTAAGTATTGCACTAGAAATGTCATATGGTGTCTTTAATGAAAGTGTGCCCCCTTAGTCACACGTGTTTCGAGCGAGCTGACTTTGCTCTTTTTTCAAACTTGGGCACAAAGTAAACTGTTCTCACAAACTTAAGTAGCACACAAATTGGCAACACAGTTTAATGGTTGTATAAACCATTAGTGTACCCGGAGTAGCAACAGGCCAAAGCCTTGTTATTTGCCTAGCCTGGCGCAGAGAGGAGCGCAATTACCCCAAGCTCTTTCTGTACCTTAAAAAATGCTTGCACAAGGCCTACAACATCTGGTCCGCTCTCTTCTGTCTACCACCCCTTCCACTCAAATGGACTACGTATGAAAAAAGATCAAGTAATGGGCTTAACGATGTTACCAGAAAGAGAGAAGGCAAACCTCACAGAAGACAGCACAGTAAGAGATATTAGATGATTTGACCAGGATCACTGTATCATCTGCTGGCAAAGGCAGGATACAAACATGAACCCTTTGGTTCTTGAATTTGGATACTTATTCACCTCTTGGACTAACAGTTTATGCTTATCGCTGGAAGTGATTGACTAGGTTTTACATCACCCCATCTGAACAAACCCATTTCTAGACCTTCACCATACGGATTACATGTTTGTTTTTATAGCAACCTCTATCTGGTGCAGGTACCTTGCTGATAAGAGCACCTGTTGTGCTGCAAAACCAAGTACATATGCAGGCAGGTTTATAAATTGCAGTCATAGGAAAGGTTCAGCCATCCTTGCTGCAATGTACTATTCTAATCTTGTATATGAACACATATCTCTGCAATGAATGCTTAACACACTGAGCTAATTTCTGAACCATTGTGGCACTCAATGTATCAATATGAATTTCAGCTTTGGCTATTGTACACGATCAACATAATTCCCCCAGGAAGAAAAGAATGCTACAGGGGTTCCGCAGTAGTGAACACACAGACTATGTTTACCACAGTGAAGACAGAAAGCATTACATGATGGATTGGTCAAGGCAGAATATACTTGTCAACAACCGGCAGGCAATAGGATTAGAGCCCCAGCAGCATGTCATAAAATATCCTAACGTGTGCTACTTAAGCCTGGTGAACAATGCAATCTTACTTCTTTAGATCAGGCAGCCTTGTGGGGCCCTCTCCAAGGGGGGGCTTGGGGCAAGTGCCCCTTTTGCCCTCCCATAAAAACGTCTCTGCATTAAATCCTTTCACATTTTCAACCTGCAGAGTTTGCGTCCCCATTACAAATGCCATTTGATCATCCAGTTGTCAGTGATCGAAGGAGGGGGCATCAGATCATTCCGACACATGCATTGCTCCTCGTCAGTTCGAACTGAGCAAGATCTCAAAGGTTTTCTCAGGGCACATCCAGCCTTGCTCCAATTTGAGGCCCTGTGAATCAGGTAGTAGGTGCAAATCGGAGATGCTCCGGGGTCTCACCTCATGTTCTCCTCTGCAAACTTTGTGAATCAGACCTAATGAATGTATGGAAGGATTCATTGAGAGCCCAAAGAAATTGTGAGCAAAGTAAATGATCTTTTCGGAGGTCGTATGCTTGGTGCTCGAGGAGGATAAACAGTGGCACAGCAACATTTGGAGATGGTGCATCTTTGAATGGGCAGAATGAACTTTCCATAAATATTAGAACAAACCGTAGTTGAGACAATCATTTTGAGTGAAATAAGATAATAGCTGAAGACTGACAAGTGTCTCATTTTTAGCTAAAAAGACTGTCACAGCTGCATGTCACAAGAGCACTGCACCAGGAGAAATGACCAACCACAGAGGCTGCAGCGTCCTATTATTTAAGGAAAGCAGCTGGGCCAGCAGTTAATGCAAATGTCAGGAAAGGCTGTTTTTTAGCAGTGGCAGAGGAGCTGTGGACAGAATATACCATCAGAGAACAACAGGCCTGGCTAACAGCAGTGTTGCCGAGGTCAGACGTAAGTCAGAGTCTGTAAAGTAGATGTTCAGACAAGAGGAAACAAGAGGAAAGGCACAGAACAGCACAAGCAAACAAAGAAGCAGGAAAGCTGAGAAGCCCCAGAAGACAGATGGAGCAGAATTGAGGAAAAAACCTTCAGATAGCAATAACAAAATGATGGATGTGGGAAAAGGTCTCCTGTGAGGGGGAATTAAGCACAGAATAGATTCACCGCATCATCCTGCATTGCCATAGCACACATTTCTTTGTTCACATTTATTGAGTCGGGGGAAAATAAATATACAATACAGGCTCCATCTTACAAGCCGGGAGGATCACATAACACCTCACCCTTCATTGACATCCCTCTGAACAATTGAACACACTATACCCTACAGGATACTTTATCCAAACAGCACAGTCAAGATCTTATATTAAGTTTACAGACATTTGACCAAGCATAATAACACTGCTACAAGAGGTAATTTGACATGTCTATCTGCCAGGGCAGGCTTTTTGGCTTTCCTGTCTCAGCCTTCACTGATGTCTGGTCACTGAGCACCTCCCCTACGTGGCTTTACACAGTGGCCCAGAACAAGTGGTGACCAACATTTTAGGAAGCTGGAAGCAACATGTTGCTCGCCAGCTAAACGTTTGGACTCCTACACTTTGCAATAGTGCAATTTAGTTGTACCAACTAATGCACCCTCTATGTTTTATCCCTATGTGTGGTCATGTTTGTAACCCTACTTCATGTTATCAATTCAAAATGTTACTCCCTCGCTTATCCACCACCGTTTCTTGTACTATAATGCACCCCCTTTTTTAAAACTATGGTATATCAGCAACTCTCGGCTACGGCCACGAAAATAAACAAAACGCTCTACGTTTTCGAATCTCTTCCAGATGCAAGTCAAAGGTGAAGAAACCACTCGCGCTGCGCGCTTGGCCAGTAAAGTTCTCAATAATTGTCCAGATATAAAGTGTCCCAAAGTCTTCAACTAATTGGTATTCCAGTTTATTGTCTGGTAATTAAATTAGGAGGAACAGCCAACATGTGTTTCGACTAAAAAGTATTTTTAAGGGTGTACATTAGTATTTCATAAACATGTCACACCATAATAGATACCACAGTAATATTAGTTCAACATTAGATGTTTACCAGTCAGTTGTAAAATACAGATGGACACACATAATATGAAGATAGTTATGTATTACAGTTAGTTACATAACATTTATCGGTACATACCCGCAGGTAGCAGGGTTCAAGGAAGAGAAAAGAGTATTAGGCGCATACAACAATGCGTTATTCTACATGTTTAACAGTGTCTCATTGGATTTTGTGCTACATGTGCTCAATAGTGTAAAAACAGTGCTTCCAATACAGGCCTGTGCAGAGCCCCATGCATCGTGGCTGTCAATTGGTGTCCTTAAATATCCCGCCATGGTTATTTCCATGTATGTTAAATACATGTATGTTGCTGTTATTCTTGCCAAACTTTTTTTTTAAAACTTTTTTTTTGATTTTTCAGTGAACATACAAAGGAAATAAAACCGAACAAAAGAACGAGCTGTGCACCAGTTGATCTCCCACCTCCACCCACCCCCTTTTGCCACTGTTACAGAATTAGATGTGCAATTGAGTAAACAAAGAGAGTCAGATTGTCCGCAGCGTCTCATGGGTCAGTTGGATTGCCTTAGGGAAAGAAAACTAATGGGTCGAAGCGGGAGGCCCTAGTTGCAGAGGAGATTAAGTAGTTCACAATATCACGCAGCCGCATTTGGGAACTTGGTGGTTGGCCTCTTCCCCAGGTCATTGCCACTCTTCTTTTTTGCTAAAACCAAGAGGAGACCCACTAATTTTCGTGTATGAGCCGAGACCCCGCTGGTGAGTCCAAGTAGTGCCGTCGTGGGGTCTTGCTCGATAGTCTCTCCCGCAATTTCAGTTAACTTCCCCAATACCTCTCCCCAGAATCTGTCTTAATGTAGTTTGTTGGAACGCAAGTGCAGTGATAACTTATAAGGTTTGGTCGTGCATAAGAGTAGGAGGTGAAGTGTAAGCGTAGTATTGAAGCCCTATGTGGCGTGCATATGCCAGGAAGTGGCTCCCATGGTCGGCTGTGCCAGGAAGAAGTCCCATGTCTGACGCTTGAGGTAGGGGTATGGTAGCCATGGGGATTGGGTACTGCCACCTGCCAACAGATGCTGTGCCCGGGGCCGGCACAGAAGGATCCCTTGACTTATCCCTCCATGCCCCAGTTAGATGGCAGGGGCTTGTAAAAATAAGCGAGTACCTGCCCATGCCCCTTTGACTAAGAAAATGTAACATGTAACCAGCACTCAAGCACCCTGGTAGTATCATGTCCAGAAACAATGAGTTCAACAACTAAGCCTCAGGCACCCTCATAGTGAGAGGCTAATCAAGTCATGTTTAGGACTTTTAATATCAGGTTGCTCTCACTGTGTGAACAAAATCAGGGTCCCGCTAGTCATGGTACTTGTGATCCTTTCCCTGTAGATCAAGCACAAGCCACAGCAGCCACGGATAAAGGGGAGCAAGAGCTGGATCCAGGAAGAGCGAGGAAGGCGCATGTGAGAAATCCTATCTGTGCCACGCAGAAGATCTAAGATGGTTTCAGAGGTTCCCACAGGAGTGGGGGTGTCTGGAGACAGCAAAGGAGCGGGTTTGGAGAGAGCTGGATGCACAAACAGTAGGAGCTAGAGTCGAAGAAGGAGCAGGAGAAATATAGCTTTAGAGAGAGGGATAGGAGGGGTTGCTGAGTAAAGAGCAGTAAAAACCAAGGAGGAGGTGAAGTGTAAATAGGAGATGAGGAAGTGAGTAGTGGAGAAAAGAAGATTTGGAACATCAAAGGGAGTCAGGATGAGACTTGAAAAGACCTCTTTGGAGAAGTGGAAAGTTGTAAGGAGAAAGTCAGAGATGGAGAGAAGGGGAGTCGAGACAGGTGAGGAGGGGCTGAAGTTGTGAGGGAGAAAGAGCAGGTAAGCTACAAGACTGAGTTGAGGAGGGCTAGAGGAATAAAGTACCTTTTAGATCATCTAGTCCATGCAAGAAGAGTGAGTAGTGGTGTCCAGAAGAGAGGAGGAGGAGGCCAGGTCCTCTTAGACACAAGATGAGATCATTCAGAATTGTCAAGGAGATAGACATGGATGAGGTGTTAGGGGCTAGAGCCACCAACCCATGACAGAAAGGAAGGGTAAGTAGCCTAACTGAGGACACAGTCAAGAACAGATGGTCAACCACCTGATGGAAGCTATTGGATTTGTGTGTCACAGCCCTACTTTCCACCACACTAGGGGTTTAAATTGCGAGCAGACATGCAACCTCAAAACCCTGGAAAAAGGATCTCCCAGGAGTTCAGGATGAGAAGCAGTGGATCAAACCAATGGAACCAGGAAATAAAGAAAGAACGGTTGGGACAAGACTGATTAGGAAGTGCATATATGTCGGAGGAAGGGCTTATCAGATTGGGGATTGTAATGCTTGGGGAATTTTTGTTGTCTCAATTTCCCCCAAAGTAAAGGCCTCCTGTTGTGGAATTATATGTGTAACTGTGCACACGTGTGTAATGAACCTGAATAAATTCAAATCTTTTAATCCCTACTTCTGTGCCAGCCTCATATTGATCCTGTGACGGTTTGTGGCAGATGGTATCAGAAGTGAGATTAATAGAGGCTGACCAAGAAGTCCCACCATGCGCAGCACTGAGGTCATATCAGCTAGCAAAAGGGCTAAGCACCCCTTTAAAGTAGCCCCAGTTTCGGCTGGCTACAACTTACAGCATTGGTATTGGTGAAGTTGTCTGACACCCAAACCACCACGTGGCACATGACACCCATAGAAGTGTCCATACGGATCCTGAGAATAAGCTATCCAGAGAACTTAATGTAGTTTGTTGGAACATTGACTACTAAAACATCAAGATAACATAGATTGGTCCAACTTTATTTCTGTATATGATATAATTTGTTTCCAGAAATCTGGCCTACGGGAGTATGGAGGAGAATGCTAATATTGAAATTCCCACGGCGAAACCAAAGGGTGCCAGAGGGCGTCTGAGTGGGGAGCTGAGAATATAGGAAAAACTGTGCTGAATGCGCAGGTTGATATTTTCGCCCATAAAAGCACTGGCCTACTGTGTCTTAAAATACAATTATCTAATCAACATTGTCTGTTCCTGGTAAATGTTTACAATCACCCTTATGGAAACAATGCTCCCCAGACATTACTTAATCTTGAAACCGTTCTGCATGGGTTCTAATTTTGCACGCAACGATACACATGGGTTCTAATTTTGCACGCGGCGATCTGAGCTTGGCAGGCTTTGATCTGTATGCTGCAGTACGGAGAACAGAGAGAAGCCAAGGTCCATACATCCGGCAAGAAGATGGATGAGCAGAGAGGTAGGTCCATGCGTGCCGGGCATCAGAAGTGCGGACCTGAATATCCTAGGCACAAGCCAGGATGGCCACTCTTAAATACGAGCAAGGGATTTGTTCTGATCCTGGGTGACTTCAGTTTGCAATACAAACATCAGCATGAACTATTGGAATATCTGGAAGAAGAGGATCTAATGTGGGACATACCCATTCTACAGCTGGCTAAACCATCCCGTCAATACAAAATAAAACCTAGAAACAGCACAATGTTATGTAGAATGGGTGTGAGGGCGTGCAATTGATGTGATGTGCTCCCGGGAGCCACGTACAAAAAGGTAAACTCTAAGAGTCATATTGATTATATTCTCTTAGATATGTGGCATTGGGAAATCGCCCAGGAATAAAAGTGCTATCTAGAACGGAAAGGGATCACTTCCCGATCTCGATTGCTCTTAACATTATCACCCCAACCAGAAAGAAAGCTTCTGCCCCTGACAACTCTGTCCTTTCTTCTTCCAATAACAGGAAGAGACTGAAATGGGTTGCAATCAATTTTGAAGTCATCATGCAACATATTTCCTCAGGTATATTGCCCTATATGGAGATAGCTTTTGCCCACGGGCCCGATAATGACGGGAAGCTCTGAGAATTGAATGATAAAATATCAGAACTGTTAAATTATCATCGGACCCAACAGTCCAAAACATCAGACGCTAAGAGAATGCATAAACGTAGCACTGGTTGGTTTGATTTAGAACGTAGAACCAAAAAGCTTGATTTATTAACCATATTAAAATTAGCCAGCCGGTTTGACCAGCGGTGGCTACCTATTATTAGGAAAAAAAATAAGGAACTGGTAAACCAAAAAGAAGAAGCTAAGTCAATCACTTGATGGGAGAATGTGATTACTGCTACATGAATGAAAGATCAAAAAGCCTTTTGGCAAATTGCCTAACTAGACGATCGAGATGAGGGCAATACCTTTTAGTTTGCCATCACTCAAGACACCTGGTACAACCACTTTTCCAACCTCCATAAAGAGGATGGATTGGCTTTTCCTTTATCCAGGGAGAAACGAGAATTTGTTGTTGGAGACAATGAGGGGGGCCACCTAGTATTTTCACTAAAGGAGGTAGGCATTGCTGTAGTATCTCAGTGCGGGGGGGGGGAGGCAGCTGAACCCGATAAAAGTCTGGTGGATGTTTACAAGCTAAAACAAAAGAAATGGGTCTCTTATCTCCAGCTTGTGTTCAACCTTTTCTGCAGGATAAACAGAGCCCCCCCCCATGCCCAGTCTCAGGCAGAGATTGTCCCCATGTAATAGAAGGGGGTTAAGGATGATCCAGGCAACTATCGCCCCATCTCCCTAGTTGATGCTACAGGCAAGATATTTGGCAAATCAGTCCATAAAAGACTAGAGGAATGGGCAGAAGAATCCAACTGCATCAGTAACATCTAAGCAGGCTTTGGGAGAGGAATCCGTACAACAGACCAGGTCTTCAAACTTGCTGCCATGATAGAGAAGTATGTCGTTCTGGGTTCTGGCATGTTGAATGTACTCTTTGTCGACCTTAAGACAGCTTTCAATGGTATCCCCTGTTCTGAGCTGTGGAAGACACTACAAAACAAGAATACCTCTAGCTCCCTGCTTAGTGCTATCTTGCTGCTATACATCGGAAACACTGCCATGGTTAGATGTGGGAGCAGGGAAGAGTGTACTAGGCAGTTCTCAGTAGAGAAGGGGTGAGACGGGGCTGTGTGCTGGCCCCAACTCTCTTTTCTATCTATTTTAATGACATTGTTAGCTATCTAGCGATAGGTCTTGTTGATCCACCTAGCCTAGAGGGGAATAAATCAACATCTTCATGTTTGCGGATGATGCAGTTCTTTTATCCCGAACGCCCTGTGGTCTCATGTTGTGCAGTTTGTTAGGTTTTGTGAGAAGGGCTGAATCGTCAACACTAGCAAAACTAAATGTATGCAAAACACACTAGTATAACCATCCAAATCCGAGGTAGACAAAGTTACGTCATTTGATTATTTGGGTTTTAGATTGTCAAATGGCAAGTGGGGCAAACATATTGATAAAGGCCATTTATCACAGTCTCGCAGCTGCACATCTATCGTGAACTTCACTAAGAAGTTTGTTAACAATGATTCAATCCCTCCATGGAAATCTATAGGTATCAGGCTGTTGGGGCAGTCACTTAAGGAGCAGAACTGTGGGGCCATTATAGACTCACTTGCATAACAACTACAGAAAATACTTATTTTATTAAATATACTAATGCTCTGTACAACTCTGCCCAACCTACTACTGCACCTTTAATTAGGATTGACTAGTGTAATTGCCCTTAAACCACTGCTATTCTGGGCCAGGTTCTGGTCCAATCAATAGATGGGGACTTACCGTGAAGTTCTCATGGCCCTGATCAGCTGTGAAGGAGCCAACTGGCTCCCATGGTTGGCCTACATTCGGTCAAAATTGTATCTTTTTAATTGAGAGCATCTTTGGCTTATTCAGGGAAATAGCAATATCTTAATCAAAGACGCCTCATAGAGAACAGGCACAGACAAAAAAAGGCCACCGATTATTTATCCTTGACTGCCGGATGGACCTATTTGACAATTAAAACTACATGGAACTGTGAGAGCTACATGATGGATATTAAATCCCACTTGCGCGCTTCATTTTCATGAAATTCCATTTTAATATCCTCCCTCTAGCGCACCTGACAAACCTATGGTATAAAACAGAAAATGTTTGCTGCCCTTTTTGTGAAGGGATTATCGAATCTCGCCAACATTTTCTGTTCATCTGCCCAGGGTACTCCAAAATCCATATAGGCAACCTAGGACCTTGCATTAAGAACCACAGAGTACGAACATTACCGAAACCTTGTGCAGGAGTTCTTTCCTCCCGGATGTGGTGTTTGCTGTATTAGATAGCTAAGGCCTGGAGAAGGAGAGAATCCAAACTCGAAACTCCCTGATCAATGACTTTATGTTGTTGGTATTTTCAAGACTTCTCAAGACCTTTCTTCATCGTTACTGCTTAAGCAAAATGGATTTATATTTATGTTATGTATTTTTGGTATATATGTAAAGGGATTCTTATATGAATGTTATTTAACTGTCTGTTTGATTTCATGGTCTTGTACCAAAATAAAGTACTTTCTGAAAATATATATATATTCTTGACCTTCTCCTAGGGCCAACCCTTCATGTGCCCCCATCGACCCTCTATCCCACCACATAGTGAAACTCATAGCTCCCAGTGTTGCTCCATATCTTAATTCCCTCTTCAACTCCTCTCCTGACAGTGCCACTTTTCCATCATCTTACAAGTCGGCTACTGTCATCCATGTCCTTAAGAAACCTGGCTTAGATCTCAACTGCCCTGCCAACTTTCGTCCCATCTCTATTCTACCTCACTATTCCGGAATGCGAGAGCGTGCAGTTTTCAACTGACTCACTGAGTTCATTGACACACACAACCTCTGGCATCCTCTTCAATCTGGCTTCCGACCTCTGCACTCCACTGAGTCAGTTCTCCTCAATGTCCGCAAATACATCTCTTCTGATCGTCATGCTAACGGTTCATCTATTCTTATTCTTCTCGACCACTCTGCTGCCTTTAATACCGTCAACCATTCTGACCTTCCCTCACCACCACCTCTCATAGGCATCAGTGACAAGGCCCTTGCTAGGTTTGCTTCCTATCTCATCCCAGACACTTCCAGGTGTCCTGGAACAGCCTTACCTCCCCACTCACCTCCCTTACTGTTGTGTGTTCCCCAAGAGTCAGTCCTGGGCCCACTTCTTTTCACTCTCTATACCGATGTTGTTGGCATCTTGATCTCCTCCTATGGCTTCTCCTATTAACTCTTTGTTGATATGACACTCAGATCTTTTTTACCTTTCCATTCTTATCTGATGAGCTATGGTCAAAAATGTTTAACTCTCTCCCCGTCATCACATACTTGATGGCATCTCACTTGCTCATTCTCATCTCCACTAAGACTGAAGTTCTCTACTTTCCATCCAAACACTGCGCTGCTTCTTCCTCTCCCCCTCTTTTATTTATTCTTCTCTCCTGACTACCTTCTCTACTCTGCTTCTGCACGCAACCTTGGTGTCGTCCTCGACACATCTCATAACTTCTCACTCTTGATCTCCAAATCTGCCACTGCAGCAAGACTTAATCTCCTCAACATCAGAAAAATATGACATCTTCTTCCCTTCAACACTGCAGAGCACCAACTCTCCTCTTTAGTGCTATCTTGATCTGATTACTGTGCCAGTGTACTCTAGGGCCTTCCCAACTCTGCTTTTTCACCTCTCGACAATGTCCTCAATTTTGCTGTCCATACACTTCAACTTTCCCCGCGTTACCTCCACCTCCCCAGCCCGTCGTCATTTTGGCTAGTTATCTATGAGACAGAGGGTAAAGTATAAACTCATTATCATTATCTTCAAAACTATACACAGACTTCCCTCACACTGCCTAGTGGCCCATCTCACTCCCTACTATCCCCCTCGCTTCCTACGATCATACTCGGCTCATCACATGTCCTGTGCGCTCCCTCTGTTTTCCGCTCTCGTCCTCTCCTCTCCTCTCTGCACTGCTACCACTCTATCTCTATTTAAATGGAACCTCCTAGCTCTCCTTCTTTCTGAAGAACCACTTGCATAGCAATCTACGCCACCACATCTCACCTGTTCTCCTCTCCCTACGACAATCCCACAGCACTTATCCCTTACCCCTTCATCCTAAAATGTTGCACTTCCACCTCCATCCCGTTCCTATATCATGCTCTACCGTCCTTGTACCTTGTTCACGTTTCTACCTCCCCAGCATTATTTGGTCTTATATCCACATCCTCTCACCCATTGTTAAGGACACTGGTCCTCCGCTCTGTAAATCAATGTTAATAGGGTTTGTAAGCATTTTTGTGCCATTATTTTCTCTGTAATTTTCATTACCCAGGCAAAAGGTTACACTCGTAGTAATGTGCAGGGACCTTACGCCAGTGAATTTGTAAGGTCCACTGAACAGCTACTTGGAGGTGCTGCCTATGGCAGCGGCGTAGGGTGGTTGTGTGGCTGTGTGGGGTGTGGTGTGTTGTGAATTTAGCAGTGCATTCTGTACTGGTGGGGAGTGTAGTGCAGTCATAGGTCAACAATCTGAGGAGGCAGTAGCTGTCAAGCTCTCCAATAAGAGTTCCTCATCCATCCCTGCTGTGGCGCTACTCTCGTAGCCCATTTTCACTATGCAAATCCTCTTTGGGGTTGAAGATGAGAGTCCTGTATATGGCGGTATTGGGAGAAATAACGCTGGGTAAGAAGATGGCACTGGTCACGAGGAATCAGCATCCTGAATAGATCATCACGCATGCGCTGGAGGATAGTGGTGCTACACAAACCCTCCAGTCTTTATTGCACATGTGTGCACTGGCAAGAAGGGCACTACCAGACCAATCACAGAGGCCAGCAAAAGGAGGAGTTAACCGCCAGCACCAATGCTTCGCTACTGATCCTGAGAGCAGTTGTTCTCCACCTTGGGATCGTCCACTCTTCAAGCGGTTCTTACCGTGAATTTGTCGGTTTCCCTCGAGTCTTGAGCAATCATCAGGTCTTTCAATTGTTTCTCCTGCACTGGCTCACTGGAGCTTGTTTTGAAGCAGCTTTATTAAAGATCCTAACTCGCACTATAATGTGAGTCCAAGCCTCTCTTGGTTTGACCCGTGAGAGTATCTCGTCAATGAGCTCTATATATAAGAGAAGAAGCCATCAACCTCTCAAAAGCACTGTGTATACCTTCTGAATTAGCAGCTGTTCTGCAGGGGGCCAAGAGACATGAATCTTTGGATAACCATGCTGACCTCATTCTATATGTCTGCCTTATCCCTTAGAGATAGGAACTGAAAGGGGTATTGCCTTCTTCATTACTTCTACCATGTGTGGAGATCTCTAGATAGCCACTGAGATCCTATGATGAGGTTCGGTGGGCATCGCACTGCAGAGTAAGCGGAACAAGGCTATTTAACCCCAACCGTGTCTAAGTAGACTTGTGAGACTTCAGTGTGTGTGTGTGTGAGTCTGCAGGGGTGTACGTCTTACCTTGTATGGTTTTCAAAATGCCTTCCAGCTGCCCGATAGCAGTGTCAACCTCTGGGCACAGCTTGAGAGGGAAGCAAAGAAGAAGCGTTATTATCACCAGGAAGATTGGACTCTACAAGGTTTCTCCTCTGGACACACTCCGTTTTCTGATCATCTTCACCCCAGACTTCACTCAGTTACTCAATGCTCACTTTTAACACTCCTCACTCTTCACACACCTCACATGACACATTATCCATCCCTCTTTCCTCACAAACATCTCCCCCACATGGTCTGTATGCACCATGCTGCTCACACCTCAGCCCTTCAAACCCTATAGTGCATCACATCTCTCACCCCTCAATATCTTACACCCATTTAACTAATTTAATAGCTCACACCTAGAATTCCCTCTAGACGGCTGCACAAGGAGACTTGAGAAAGGCTCCACCGAATAAGATGACTTACATTTGCATTGAGCTGGCCTCGCAGGGGGCCTTCCAGAGCTCCTGTAAATAGGTTGTACAGCCAGCTGCAGACAGGGGGAGAGAAAAAGGTGAGTAGTTGATGGGAATTACATCATTCAGGAAAGGAAAGGAAACATACTTTGTCTGCAGCACATTACCTCGCTCCACCATGGAAGGTGACATGGAGGCCTCCAACATTGGAGCTGCAGCCGGCATTCCACACCGCTGGCCGTCCACTCTCATCATGGGTCACTCCCAGAACAGCCGAGATGGTCAGGCCATCCACAGAGAGGTCAAATGAGCCGCTGTCCCGTCTGTAGAGACAAGCCATTTTTGACCGCGGATAAGGAAACTTATGATTCACTGAGTTGCTCGCGTAGCCATAATTTCATAAATATATTAATAAAGAAAATGACACGCAGCCTAAGGCCTTTGCCAGGAATTGAACCACGCAATCCAAAGCAAATAAATCTAGTTGGCTACTTAAACGTATAACAAAGCACTAAAACACAGGCAAGCGCCACATGGATACAATCACAAAGAATGATGATGCTTCGCCTTACCCGGTCATTTCAATGCTGGACTCTACTCCCTACAGTTGATGTTCCGATTATTTTGTTAGTAACAGCTGCCCTACCTGTGGTCTATACTTAAGGGGTCACACTTTGTCCCACCCTATACAAGATTAATGAACCACAACGTCTTAGAGGCGTATAAGGGAACGATACTAAAACACAGGAAGGTAAGTGCTTGGCACTGGTCTATATGTGGAAAGGAATGCGAAGGTGGGTTCCAGTCAGCACACGTGTCTGAACATTGCAGGTCTGGGTCTGAGTGTGGTAGGTGTTGGTCTGACAGTGGCCGCCGCAGATCTCATGGTGACAGCCATGGGCATGAATACGACAGCAGGCGGCCTCAACACAGAGAGAATGGGTTTGAACATTCAGGAATTGGTCTAAGCCTGGCAAGAATGGGTCTGAACATGGCATGAATGGGCTGAAACAGGGGAAATGTGGGAATGAATGCAGCAGTCATGAACCTGAACGTGGCAGATTGAGAATGAATGCAACAGGCATGGGCCTTTATGTGGAGGTGCATGTCTGAACCTGATTGGTGTGGACGTGAACTTGGTATGCATGGGTTCTAATTTTGCACGCTGCGAACTGAGCTTGGCCGGCATTGATCTGTATGCTGCAGTACGGAGAACAGAGAGAAGCCAAGGTCCATGCATCCGGCAAGAAGATGGATGAGCAGGGAGGTAGGTCCATGCGTGCCGGGCACCAGAGGTGCGGACCTGAATATCCTAGGCACAAGCCATGACACAGAGGACATAACGGGAGGCACTGGGATTATACAAGTAGGCGTCATGGTCAATGGTGGAGGCAAATATGCAACGGTGCAAACATGCACTATGGTGGAGGCATGTGTAATATGTGAGTCAATATTGGTGGTGTGAATAGAGGCAAGTTAGCCATGGGAAGCACCATATGTGCATTGGGGAGGCAAATGTGCCATGGGCACAGTTATGTGGGATATGAGAGGAGGCACTTGTGCAATGGGAGGAGGCATATGCTTGTTTGGACAAGTGCGGATTCATATAGATGTGAGGGCTGGCACATGCAGTGTATGGTGATATAGAAGCATGGTAGATGGGGTGTCGAGGGTTCCCCTATTCAGTAGAGCACGGATTCCAGCTTGGTCTCTAGGCACACTCCAAAGCTGCCCTAGTTCCATTTTTGGTTATACTCACACTCCTTCAGAGGTGCACTGAGTCCACTGTGGTATGCACTCATGCTGTAGGACACCACTTTCTTGTCACAAAGAGAGACAATCTTTTGACATATTACGCCCAGGTCCCACACCTATCTTTCCCAAACTGATCCGCCCCTGCGCGTGTTACCTATGCCATGTACCAACCGAGAAGTGACTGGAGTGTGAGACCGGCCACTGATGCCCAAAAGCACACTGTATATCAAGGGCAATGTTCAGAAGATGGACGTGGCTTGTTCTTTACTCCCAAAGAATAACCTGGTGGTTGTAGTGGGGAGGCCATAGGGAATATATGAGCAGGCACTACGGCATATCAAAATCAGAAAATGAACAAAATAATTCATATATGGTGCCTAACAGAAACCTGCAATGCATTATTCCAGGAAATGGAACCGTAGAGATAAACCCATGATGCTCATCATCAGATCTGGTGACTCCCTTTGAAGTATACACTACTGCATTCAAAAAATGAAACATAGTGTTAAATTGAACAGAAGTTCTTTCCTTTTCTTGGTGACTTCCTTTAATGATGCACGCAGTGCCTTCTTCACAATTGAAGTGGCAGAAGCCAAAGCATTTCGGACCTTCTGTCCTTCATCAGGGCTAACTGTATGAACAATACAAAGATACATGTTTACAGTTCTTCTGTGTGAAAACTATCATACTATACAAGTCAACGTGTAGCTAACTGTCCATACCTGTCTGCTGAGGCACCTGTATCTCTGGTGGATTACACCTATTGATAAAAATGTGAAAATGATGTATATTTGTGTTCTATGGAATTTGGCCTTCCATCTGGTGACTGCCGTGACTATCTAGGGATCAGGAAGATCATTACCCAACAGACATGGGACAGGGAGTGAGTCTTTCACCGTTGCACGGCGCTGGATAATTTCACCCTGCCAACTGAACTCTACTATTGCGAAAGGGAACTTACTCTTTCCATCAAACCCACTGATGCTACAATCAGGTCCAGCAATATACTAACCTGGCTATACTCACTGCCATGTGACAGCAGTGATGCTAGAAGCAGTGTCTCTGACCGCAGGAGATTTGGGTCCATTGATATACACATGTTCTAAGAACAGTTGAGTATTGTTGGGAACTGGGATCTCTACTGGAGATATGGTACCGTTCCCACTCAGTGCAACCAGTCCACATTCAGCCACTCCTTAGGCTAGTGGGAAGTCCTCCTCTCGAGGCCCACACTAATGATGGCCTCTTCCATGAGTCCAACATTCACTATGGCTTGCTTCGGTAAGCCCATACAAGCAGCATCCCCTTTCCAAAGGCTCAACTCCTTAAACATGAAACAACCTTTAGGTTGTGAGAATGTAGTTACCCCAGTGTAAGGGGTGCCTGCGCTCTGCTTTTCTGAGTGCACGGTTGAGCTAGAGTTGTGGGATTTTCCGCCATGCTTTTGGGGACCTGACTTAGAAGAGGAGTGTTGTCCTTCCCATCCTTGTTAACTTCCTTGTCCGAGGATTTCTCATCTGGTTTGGGTTTGCTCGCCTGAGCCTTTATCTGAACTCGAGGACTGACAAACCTGTCTGCAGTTTTTGCAAGCTCCATAGGGTCTGTAATAGTCTTGTCCACAAGATGCTGGTATTGGTCGACCTCAAAATTCCTCATCCCTTTAAATGTGTCAACTTTGTTACCAGCCATCACCCGCTCAGATATTACAAGGACAAGTGTGTGAACGCTTCAAATGTCTGTCCACTTTTCTTTATGAGCTCTCTGAAGCTCTTGGGATGTTCTGGGGATTTACAGAACTTCCTGAGAAGCGCCACCTTCAGGCTCTTATAAACGGGCCTTTCTTCAGGAGTTAACTGAAGAATTGCTTCAGTTCCCTGTGTCGGTGAGTGACTCATCAGGGCTGCACCCCACAGTACCTCCTCCACCTTCTGTTGCTGAAAAGCAAGTTTGAGTGCTTCAAACCAATCAAAAATGTTCATCCTCACTTGATGGGCCTGATTACGAGGTTGGCGGTAACCCGCCAGTGTGACGGGTGGGTTCCCGCTGACCTCATTACACGGTTTCCGGAAACTAGCTTAACGGTGCCAATGGGACATTGCAAGTCCAGGGGGACCGGGAAGGTAGGTGCCAGAAAATGTTATTCCCCATTCCCATGGAGTCCCTGAGGACTCCATGGGAATGGGTTCACGGAAGCACTGTCACTAACGGTGCCAGTGCTTCTGTAATGAGTCTGCCTACTGGGTCCTCTCTGCCCACCAGGGTCAGACCTGTGGGGCGCAGCTACCCGGCAGACAGACTCAGAGTGTGGCGGTCCGGAAACAAGGGTGCTCGTAAGCTTACCGGCACCCGTGTTTCCGGACCACCACACTCATAATGAGGCCCCATAAGTCTGCACTAAATCTTTGGGGATGTGGCACCTTGGCTTGTCCCGGGCACCTTGGTTTGAGCCACTACTGCTGCTTTCGCTAGAGGTGGATCTGTTGGCCTCCTTCTTCTCTTTGAGTGCTCGCTTGCACAGATCTGCAGTGACTTTGTCCCGCTGTTTTTCTTACTCCAGGGCCTGTCACCTCTCCTATAACATGAGCATTCTATACACTACATTATTTACAGCCGGAAACAATTACGTGGCCACTTAGAAGCTGTGCCCATGCCAGGGACCTGCTGGATACCGCACTAGCCCCTGACCTGGATGACACTGTGGGGTGTTGAGAAACCACACTTGCCTCCCTGAGGGGTAGCTGGTGAGAAACACTATTCATGCTGTCTTCCACACCATCTTCCACCACCCCTTATGGAAGATCATCTTCATTGGGTTACACAGGGCCTAGCCCGTCCCCTGGGACCCTAGCTTCTACCCAAACTTGGAGGCTGATCAGCAGCTCAGGTTTATTAATCCTGGGGCTGCGGGGAAGTCCCCTCTCTTGACATAGGACGCGCAGGACATCTTTGCTCATGCCTCTCACAGTCTCTATGTCAAGATCCATGATTATTAACAAATACCTGGCAGTGTTCTAAACATTGACTGCAACAGTACTTTTATCATTGGGTGACTAAGCTGTGCGCAAGGCCCCAAATAGATCCGACCATCTGCCACCAATGAAACAAATCAAATAACGGGGTACCAGTGGGGCAGGGGTGAATATCGGTTTCTAAACCATCAATCAGCCCTGCACCTCTAATACACCAGAATGGATCTGAACAGATTGGATTACACAAGCATACATTTGAAATGATAAACCTCCTTGTCCAGGTTTGGTAATATGGACGGAACAGCAGGCAGCATGCCTCCCTTAAAAGTTGTGGATCGTTGGTTAGTTGCAACACAGCGAAAATACAATTATTAGCCAATGATAAAAGAAGTGTCCTGTCAAGATTGTATAAAAATTTCACAACAGACATTCCTTCAGCGAACACACTGTTGGCCTCATTACACGGATGGCGGTAAGGGTTTACCGGTATTTTACCGGTACCGGTGAATCCTTACCGCCTTACTACGAGGTCCTTTTGCGGGTTAGGGAATTTAACACCTGCTTTTTGCAGGCGTTAAAAACCCAACCCGCAAAGGTACCAGGTAGCTAATTACGGTACCGCAATTTGCAGTACCGTAATTAGCGCCTTCACCATTCCCATAGAGCCCTATGGGGCAAAAATGGGAATGGGGAAGGGCAATGGTGGAAGGGGGAATTACCGCCCCGCCAATCTTGGAATGGGGCGGTAATTCCCCTTTCCACCAAGGCGGTGCCGGTATTTTAAAAGAAATGAACCATGGCGCTAATAGCGCCATGGTACTATGCCATCCGTGTAATGAGGCCCTGTGACTTTCTCTTTACCACTGATCTACAACCTATTACTCTAATGCTCTGTAATTTTCCCTTGCAAGCTGTGCCTTGATGCCTGAGGGTTTAGTGTGCAATACAGATGTAAACATAAATAAATAAAACCCCAGACAGACAGTTCTACAAAGGAAAAAAGATGCACTCTGCATGATGACAGGAGGGTAGTTGGTAGGCTTAACAACCACAATGTTTGTAAAGATCTCTTGGCTTCAGCAAAAGGGGAAAGGGTCTTAAAATGTCTCTAGGGCGCTTCTGGGAAAGACCAGAGTGACATAACCACAATGTACCTTTTGTTGCACATGTTCTTTATGCTCAGCAGGGTTGAGTCTGCTTCAGGGCGCTTTGCAGGCTTCTGTGACAGTGTTTGAGATTGAAGTCAGCTGCGGGTATCAGGTGGCAAGACGGTTCGGTGAGCGAAGCTTGACGAATGGCTGCAGGCTGGCCTACACGACGCTCAGGGTCAGGAATCGTTGTCTCAGTGCTGATCAACGGTTCTGAAGCACTGGTCGAGACATCTCAGATGTCTTTAAGCGACTGCGACTTGACAATGGTCAGTGTTGCAGTCAGTTGCAGATCGAGGAACTCGAATGGCTCAAAAATGTCCTTTAAGGCGGATGGCAGTAGATGCTTGTCGTTGCACTTCTCCTAGCTTTTTCAATGGGCTTGTGTCGTCTTTTAAGATGGACGTCCCACAGCTGTGGAGTGAGTTGCACGCAGCTGCCTAGTCCTTCGTTTCGGGTTCAAAGACCTTCTGTCACTTCCTATCCAGAAAGCTTGCTGCAGAGCCTAGCAGGGCGTTCTGTGGGTGGGCTGGGTACTGGTTCTGGAGCGCCTGGCGGGTCCTCTGAGTTCTTTTCTCTCTCTGCTCCCTGGGAGAAATTTAGGGGAGGGAACTTGGTTCCCTCTTTGGATATCCTATGCTTCCTTCACTGCCGGAAGATGTAAGGCAGACTGTACCTTCAGCCAGGGTCCAGGTTTGAGTTCTTCTTTCTTACTTCTTGTGAAGTCATCAGATAATCTGACAAACGAGAGGCTCAGCCCTCTTTTAAAGCCTTGTGGGCCACAGTGATTGGTGTAGGCTAAGACTACCTTAGTGAAACAATCCTGGGGTCCCTACCAACAATATGTGTGAGGTTATAACCAGAGTGCTTTGCAACAGGAAAGGGTAAAGGTGTGAAACCGGACATGGGGATGTCCCAGAACTAATATGGCAGCACCTTTCTCTCAAAAGAAAGAGTCTTGAGCTCACTCCATTGTGTTACTAAGTCCCACCCATCTTCCTGTCTGTTGTGATCAAAAAGTATCTTTGATTAATGGTGCTCCCTGTGTGGTTTCTGGTAAAGTGGCAGGTCTCCCTAGAAGCTGCAGAGAGACCAGATTTTCTGGCTTCTGCAAAGCACATTCATGTACCTCATGAATGGGGTCACCCCAGCGGGGTGGCCTACTGCAACAATAGATCCAGATATGTCAGTTCACTGTCCTTGATACTAAAAGGGTGGGGGGGGGGTGGCTTCAGGTTGACAGAATTACATATGACAGGCTGTTGGGTTTCCTGCCTCTTTTGTTATCCTCTGCAGCCAGGCCCCGTGTGGGCCTGTTTGAAGTACCCCATGTTGGTATGATAATTGGTCCCACCAGATGCAGGGCCTAACAAAAGAGCAGGGTGGTTCCGTGGAGCATATGTCAGTTAATCAGGCGGACCATGGCAGGGGAATGCTGGTCTTCCCCCTTCTACAAGATGACATTGTGTACTCCTCGGCTGTCATATTCCAATTAAATATGACAGGGGCGGACTGTGCCTGTAGGCGCTGTCTTCCCCAGAGTACACAGGTCTCTGCTTTGTCATGGTGTGAGTGTTGGAAAATCTGTGTGGATTAGTCCCACACATTTTCCTGAGGCCGGTCTACCATCATTCAGTTTATTTAAAAATGCCAATAAAGCCAAGGTGAGTGCACGCCCAGCATGCGGGTGGTTGAATTACTCACAGTAAGTTTGATATTAGAGAAAGAGAGACTTTCAAAGACATTGGAGAAAGGAGAAGTGAAGGAAACCCAAAGTCAAGGAACCCTAATCAAGAGTATATTGGAAAACCAGGAGAAGGGGAAGCCAGGGAGTTGGAAAAGTTGCCTAAGTGAACTGAATGATTTAATGCAAGAGCTAGCTCAGAACTATCTGAAGATTGGCTACTAAGGCTGAGGAAGCCAGTTCAGGAGAAGTGAGTCATTCTCCTGGACATTAGTTGTTTTGTCTTTGTGGTAGCGTAGCTTAGTTTTGGACCGAGTGCAGACTTTACTTTTGGACTTCACAAACTCACAACGAGCACCCTAGTTAGTTTTGTTAGGCAGGGAAACCCATAGACTAAGGATAATGAGGCATTTTTCTTATTATTGCGATAAAGGGATTGTTGAATATGACAAGTTCTGATCTGTCTTCTTCTTCTGACCCGCCACAAGACATAATACTTTGTCAGTATTGTGGTGCTTAGTTTTCTGGACCTGGCTTTGCATTGAATCCTCCAAACACAGTTGAGTAGTATTTTCCTTTTTTGTCTGTCTTTTCCTGATTTTATCCTTGATGCTTTTTAATTGACATTGTGGATACACAATACTGTCCATAGAACACAAATATGCATAATTTTCACATTTCTATTGGTAGGTGTAATCCCCCAGATATATATGTGCCTCAGCAGACAGGTAAGGACAGTTAGCTAGATGTAGACTTGTATAATATGATTGTTTCCACACAGAAGAACTGTAAACATGTATCTTTGTATTGTTCCTACAGTTAGCCCTGATGAAGGTCAGAAGGTCCGAAATGTATTGGTTTCTGATTCTGCCACTTCAATTGTAAAAAAGGCATGGCATGCATCATTAAAGGGGTGTGGTTATACTGTGGAGAAAAACAAGGCGGGCTGTGACAAACATTTACATAGAGTAGCACTGCTGCCCCAACATGTGCACGAGTGCATGGGGAGGAGATAGAATAGTGTCCCATCGCATTCTCCTGCAATTCCCTCTGGGCTGGAGGATATTGCATCCATCTTAGGTACAGGTTCCCAGTCTATGGGTATTATAACATGGGTGCTAATGGGACTGGAGAGGGAACACTGAGGAGCACGAGTATTGTGGAAATGTTGGCCTACGCCAGAACATCTGCAAGCTCTGGACAGACACAGCTTTCATCCTCAGAAAGAAAAGGGGTCTCATTAATGTTCTTTTTTCACAGCCACCCTTTCTCCCCATACAATTCAAAGAGTTTGGGGGCTAGTTTTTCAGGGTGCAGATGTACCGGGAGATATTTAACACCTTTGGGAGTGGTTTTTCCTCATCTGGGCTAGCAGTTTCAACGGAATTTTGGATTACACACCAGCGCTCGTGACCTCTAATGGCTTGCTTAGGCTAGTGCCTTGAGCCATGGGCATGCATCTGTAACACTGCCTCATCTTATTTGCGCTACGCTCGGGTGTCTATAGGTATGTGAGTTGAGTCCATGTTCATTGCATACTTTGTGGATTATGGTAGTTTTGAGTTTTTTCTAAATTCTGTGATTTTGTTGTGCAGTTTGTAGAATTGTGGATACTTCTGGGTCAGAGTTGACTAAATATTTAAAAAAAATTGAAATGCTCAAAATACTAGTTGACTTCTTGCTTTGTTATTCTTTACAGTTACAATCTGGTGTAAACGATTATTTGCAGGTGCTGGTGATTATTGCATGGTCGCTCACGGAGAGTTTCTCTGACTGCCGCAGGACCCTCATGATATATGCAACTGGCCCTTGCTGAACTGTGTTCATAGCAAAACTGGTTTCACTTTCAAAGGGTCTCACCATCAATAGATACATTGGGACCACCTTCAGGATTACTCACACTGTATGGAACTTGACTAGGCTTACATTGGATGCCCTCACACTCTCCAGAACAACAATGGTTCTACCCTGTGGTGTGCTGGTTTTTACCTTGTGATGTATGGACCCACTCCAGAGCTGCATTGATACCACCTCTGGAAGTCAATACCCAAAGTTGCATTGGTTTCTCTTGGGATGTACTCACACTTCAGAGATGCACTGGCCTCACCTTGGAATGTACTCACATTGCTGAGAAATATACTGGTTCTGCCTTGAGGTGTACTGGTTCCACCTTGTGGTGTATGTACACACTCTAGAGCTGCACTGGTACCATTTTAGGAAGTATTCACTACCGAGAGTCACAATGTTTCTACTTTGGGATGAACTCACACTCTACTGTCTTAACCTTTCGTAAATCACACACTCAAGAGCAGCACCAGTTCCTCCCTGGGAAGTACTCACATGAACATCACCTTTACGTGCCAATACCCTGTAATCAGAATCTTGGCGTTGCTGATGGATAACTTTATCCCTGTTCCAGGAGATAAGCCGACCACAGATTCTGGGAGCTGGAAATCCTGAATCTGTATCCTAGAGTGAGAGGAAGAACAGTGTGAAACCTTCTGGGGAACATCCAACTATGTCAATTTTATAATCCTTCCTTATCCACCGCCAACCCCGTCCAGATCCCTTTGGGCACCACCCACCTGTTATTAACAACATCCATCATCTAAGTCTTTAACAGAAATTACCCCTGCACATATAAAACATCTTCCAACCCCTCCAACAGCACCCAGCCTTTGCATGATTCAACACTACTCAGTCCGGGAGGATCTCCAAACACCATCCACCCATCTTCAGTAATGCCAGTTCCCTCATTCTACAACCCCACCCAACCCCTCCGCCCAGTGCTCCAGATAAGATTTGGAAGTGGGAGTTTTTTTACTCCCTGTTTTTAAAGTTGGGAGTAAAATGATTGTTTAGGGAGTAAAATGTAAGTTCAATTCCTAATGGGAGTATATTATAAGTGACTAAAATGATGTTTTTGTAATAATTATTTCTTTGCACCTAGTTATTAATGCATATTAAAAGATAGAGGTTTATGTCTTCCGATCAGGCAGTAATAATAGTACTTTTATCCTATGGTACTACGTGCACTTCTAGTCCAAACATATCCTTCGAGCTTTGTGGGTGAAAGTAGGGGTACAAGGTTCTACGTGTCTGTTTCCTATTTTTTGTTGTGAGTATTTTTACTCCCTATTTTTATTGTTTGGGAGTATTAGCCCATTTTAGGGAGTAAAAGTGGCTGATACATCCCTTATCTGTCAGGCTGCCTCTGCCCTCAACAGTACCCACACCTCTCACACTCCAATAGCGCCCACCTCCATCCATCCATCTCTCTCAATGCATAACACCATCCACCAGCCTCAACCTCCAGACAGGTGATCCTAAATCTGATGCCCAAGAGCAGACAGTAGACAGACTGGTCACAATTCCTAATACAGAATTCAGTTAACTTGTTTCTGCCCCTAAAGAAGGAGCCTGTGGACACCAAGATGGATGCACAGCCCTATTTCTGCCTGCAACTAACATCGACTCATAGCTCCTTTTGTACAACCGGTTGACCCTAACATTCAATTGTAGATGCAGCCCTGAATCGGGGGTGTGCAGGCTGTAACATCAATTAGCTAATGCAATCCTGATTTGGGGGCCCACAGGCTGCCTGAAGTCTGTAACATCAATGTGATATGATATGTCATTTATAACGCGCCTATACACAAGTGTTTCTAGGCGCGACAAGACAAGCAGGGGAAGACAGACGGAGGACAAGAGAAACGATCTTACTAGACCTTGTGTCATTCAGATTGTGCAAGTTCGACAGTGCAATGGTGCAGGGGGAATGGAGAGGTGGGAAGTGCCAGAGAGAGGGAAAGGGAAGTGCAATCAGAGCAGCAATGCTCTGGGTAGGTGCAACCAGGGCAGTGCGGCTCTGAGTAAGTGCAAGGAGGCGGGCAGCTACAGGGGTTAATTACAGCCCCTAAGTGTGGGGTAGGCCCACAGGCAGTGCAGGGTAGACTGATCGTGGAGGAGCCTGCTACCCAGTGAGACTCTGGGGGTAGCCAACTAACCAGTTGGCGCAGCAGGCAGGTAGGTCAGCATGGGAGAGAGAGAGAAAGAAAGAAGAGGAGAAAAAGTAAGGTCATGAGCAGCTTCCGGAACTTCAGGTCATCCGGCTCAAGTTTGAGAGGGGCAGGGAGGCCATTCCAGAGGCAGGCACCTGCAGAGTAGACCGATCTACCCCTCATTCTCAGCCTGGAGAAGCGCCTGACCCTCAGAGAGTTGGAGGTAGCTGAGCGAAGGGCTCGAGAAGGATGGAATTTTGGAAGAGAGCCTTGGATGTAGTGCAAGTCCCGGACCGAGAAAGCTTTGTGAACGAAGCAAGGGTCTTGAACTTGATCCTTGCAGCCAGGGCAGAGAGTAGATGAAGGCAGATTGAGAAAAAGGCTGTTGCAGTAATCCAGCCTAAAGAGAACAAGGGCTCTTGAGACAGTGAGCTTCTGCGGTAAAGTAAGAAAAGGAAGAATACCCCTGAGAAGGTGCACCTGGGAGTGGGCCTTTTTGGCAAGGTCCATGATGTGAGGAGAGAAGGAGAGGATGGAATCGAAGATGACAACAAGGATTTTTGCCTCATAGGAAGGCTAAGGAAAGGGGCCGAAGGAGGGCAGCCAGAGTGAGAAAGGGAAAGCAGGAGCAGGGATCCCAGTGAGAAGGATCTCCGTCTTACTGGCAGTAAGGCACAGATCCTTGGAGGTGAACCAATCCTGAATCGCAGATAGAATATCAGGAATGAGCGAGAGAGGAGAAGAGGCTGAGGGGAGCCTGAAAGAGAGGTCAGTGTCATTGGCATAGCACTCGAAGTTAGAGGAGAAGGTAGAGATCAGGTGGGCCAAAGGGGCCAGGTCGACATTGAAGAGCTAGGGTGAGAGGTTAGAGCCCTGGGGGACACCACATGGGGATAGAGAGGTGGTGGAGAGAAAGGACGCAAGTTGGCCCTGGGAGGGTCGGTCCAGGAGGAACAAGATCAACCACTCCTGGGCCTGATCCAGGACAGAAGGAAGGCTGGAATCAAGATTAGAGAACATATCTTCACAGGTGTTCAGGAGAGCAGTTTCTGTGGCGCTGGATGCTATGAAGCCAGATTAATGGTCATGGAGGAAACCACGAGATTCAGAGTGGAGAGTAAACTGGGAGATGGGCAGCTTTTCCAGGAGTTTGCTCAGGAAAGGAGTGATAGAGATCAGGCAATCGTTTGCTGGTCAGGTAGGGTCGGCAGAAGGCTTTTTAGGGAGAGGATGCACAAGGGAGTGCTTAAGGAGAGAGAGGACGAATCCAGTGGCAAAAGAGTGATTCCAGCAATCTGCCAAGGCAGGAGCGAGGGTGGCAATGTGGTCCTTGATGGTTCTGGAAGAGCAGGGGAGCACCTGTTTGGACGATACTTTCATAGATCAGACTTGTCTAGAAACATCATCGAGTGTTGTCAGGGACAAAGCGGAGAGGGGGAAGCGGCCAGGGAGGAGCCGGTAGATTGAGAGGAGAGCTAGAACAGGATGGCTTGGGTTTTAGAGGTGAAGTGAGAGGCCAGAGCCATACAGGGGGCCTGGGAGGGCCACGGAGAGGTAGAGATTGCAGAAGGATTGGGCAGCTCCTTGCAGATTTTAAAGAGTTTGGCAATGTGCTTGTGCAGCATTGATTTTGAGGCCTGCGCTCAGAAACATTAATGTGCTGGTGCAGCAGGGATTCTAGAGCCTGCTGGCAGTAACATCTATGTGCTGGTGCAGTCCTAATTTTAGGACATTTTCACAGTTTATAGACGTGCGGTGCAACCCTGTTTTTTGGGCCTGTAGAGTGGGCAGTAACCGTGATTGTTGGTTGTGTTGTGTTGTTTTCATACAGAAATATGAGCTGGAGACAACAATAAAGGAAGTATCCCAGAAACTTGAAATGAAGACTGCTGGTATTTATTTCACAACAGGGTGAGTGCATGTATAATAATGCCTACATTAGCACATTCATGAGTTTCTCCTTTCAGTTCACTTTCCTGCCAAGAAAGCACAGCTCTAATCCTGAGCCTCCGGAGGTTGCTTTTTCCAGCCTCGCAGTGTCCCCACTTGGGCCTTGATTTAGAGCCGAGCAGTGCAGAAGCGAAACTGGAGTGACACGTAAAACCATGTCTGCCTAATTAGTTTAGGCTACTCAGAGGCGACTTCATTTAATTAAGTCTTACTATCAAACGTTGAACTCAAAGTGCCTGCCAGTGTTTTTTGCAAAACAGTTTTCTGAGAGCTAATTGCTTAATTGGAGCTGTAAATGCGCAACTGGTGTAATAAAAATTTCTTAGCCATGTCTGCCTTCAGCCACTCGATTTATAAACACTATGCGTGTCCTTCACTGATGTCCTATTAAAAACAAGCATTGGCAAAGCCAACAGATTTGGCTTGTGTAAAAGTATTAGGCATTCACCAGGCACTGCTATTTGAAACCCAGGTAGTCACACCTCTGTGCACCTGCTACCATCAATGGGAAGTTAATACCACTGTGGAAGTGGGTGCCAAGTACCTCTCCCATGCATACACAAAAACCCAAACGGTTGGCATTGCCAATGCGTGTTTTAACTTGCAGCGAGGATGGTGCCAAACAGGAGAGTTGCTAGGGGGGGTGCTAAGGGGGCTATAGCCCCTGATCTTTTGGTTGTAGCCCCGGATAGAATCTCAGGAGCTACAGCCAAAAGACTAGCTAGCCCCCAGTCCGAACAGTTCCGACATCAGCTTAGCCCCGGGTCTTTTCCAGACCTAGCAACTCCCCTGGTGCCAAAGTCCTCACCGCCCCATTGTCGCTGTGCTAATTGACGGTTGCGCTGAACCTCGTGGTTGTGTATGTAGCAACCAAGCTAGGTATCCCTGGAAAACGGCATTTATTTGGGGGGGGGGTGCAAAAATAAGTTTTGCATTGCTCTCCATTTAGCCTGCGCACGGCTCTGCAATTAGCAGGCGGTTTTTGCCACAGCAGGGGGCCACCATGCATATGTGTAGTGGGCTGCAGGTTCAGGCAATAAGGCACAGGACTGTGGATCAGGTTCGTATGCTTTAAAATGTAATTTATAATTAAGACAGATAAAGATTGCCATTACAATCTCTAGGGGCGACGTGCAAGCCGTCCGTCTGCTATGCACCTTCGATCCGCTCATAATTTCCTTCTGTCGCCATCGCCAGCTACACCTGCGTCTCTCATCTCGAGAGACTTCCTCATTATGTCTCGCGAGACGTGTACTCTGCAAGGTGGCTTGCTGCTAAGCAGCCAGTGCTGTATACATCTCTCATTTATGGCATTATTAAAGCGTATGCTTTTGAATGCAATATTGTGGTGCTTTGACCCTGCAGTCCCTGCGGGGTACATGGAGGTGATGGGAGGCCTCACTGCACGCCAATAAACCACACCTGACACACACACAGTGGTTGGAGAGGAAATGCCTTACGCCGGAAGGGTTCACCCCTTTTATTGTATTCCTCACGTGATGTGTGCCAGCACGCTACCGCACGCGGATGCATATCACCACATCCCTTTTATAACCGCCTTCATACAAGCAACATAAACGTAACCCCCCAGAGTAACGCCACAAAAGCTCACATACAAACAATCACGGCTTTTGGCTCATGCCTTCATACGATACACAGATCTCCTTCTCATCCGTCTAGAGAGTCGAGCTCATAGTCCTGCAAGTGTCAAGACTGTGGTATGCTGATGATCTGATTCTCATGGACCAGACGGCAATAGGTCTACAAAGACAATTACCAACCTATCTGCATACATGGAAAGCAAAATTCTGGTACAGTCTAAAATACCGTACAAACGCCAATCCAACATTTCTTGGTTTCTTGAAAGGACGAAAATCGAAGTGGTCAAAGAATACAAATGCCTGGGAGTTATGCTTGATAACAAACTGAAAGAAAACTCTCTCCAAAACTCTCTTCAGGTAAAAATGAGAAATCTAATTGCTCAAACACGGGCAGTGGACAAAAGATTCGGGAAGTTGTCATGGATTCCAGCCCTCCAGTTCTATAAATCGAAAGTAGTCCCAGCAATAACCTACGGGATGGCGGCAAACTTAAACCTGCCGGCTGAGCTCTGGATCCAGTTGGAAGGATTCTTATGGAAATCGGTGTTGCGTTTGCCCAAATCAGCTCCAATTCCAGCGATTCGGCGTGACCTTGGCCTATCATCCTTAGCCTCTGTGGTGACCCAAAGTGCTACACAACTTTACAGAAAAATTCTGTTGCCAAATTCACTTCCTATTTTTCAGGTCGTAGCCCTAGAAATCAACAAAGGGTCCTGCAAACCCCTAACTGACTGGGTCAAAAAAATCCAAATCAAACTAGAAGAAGTGGCTTGTAACGAAGAAACCCTTATCACAAACCCAGCTCGAGTAAAGACCAAACTGGAACAACAAGACTGGATCAACACAAACGACAAAATCCAGTCCTACAAATCCCTAAAGCACCTCCTTCCATCTCACAATCAGTTAAAGGTGCCCCTAAAGTACTGTGAAAAATTCCCAGAGAAAGAACTAAGAAAAACCTATATGCGTGCTCGGCTAAACCTTCACACTAGGGAAATTCTGGCCACTAAAGCGCTTTCGCCTGTATCAAACTGCCAGTTGTGTGGAGTTTTGGAACAAGTTGAAACACTACGCCATCTTCTCATGACGTGCCCAGCTTTAACACAGGAAAGACAAGCTTACATGACACCACTTATCGCACAGCCGTTGATAATGGAAGAAGAAACATGCTGGTTTCGGCTGATAGCAGGTGACTCCACCAGATGGTCCAGGACGGCAGCCAAACTCCTGACAGTGGCCCTAATAAAAGCCAACACGACAGACGTCAGTTAGTCTCCTGCCGTCTTCCTGCCTGGGCCCCCACAAATTACGGAATCTTACATACCCTACGAATCGACTTGATCAAAAGAGGTGTCTTAATGTAGCGGGTTAAACACAAAAACAAAAAAAACAAAAAAAAATTGTCCTGCAACTTGCCCGGCATCTGTTCTCTTCCCACGCATTGGAATTGTGTCCAACACCTGTGCTCCAAAGCGGTCCACAGGTGCACCTGGGAGCTCACAGTCCACCTCTCCATCCGAGAAGTCCATCAGCTGTTCCTGTTTGTTCCCAGCCGCTGGCTGGCTGGTGCTCCTCTCTCTTCTTTGGCAGAAATCTTCCTAAACCACATTACTAACTCTCTCCACCTGCTGGCCGTGATCATGAATCCCTTTCAGAGTGTCACCTTCCAGGACTCAGCTCATATGGAGGGCAAAGCTAATCTGTAGGCCTGCAGTTCCGGATCAACGTCATGTCTGCTATTTGAATCGGGGACAGCTCCATGCCTCTCCTGACAGATTCTTATTATGCAGCTGCTGTTCCTCCCGAACCTTGCCAGCATCAATGTCCACCTCCACCCACCTACTGAATCAGGGTCCGGCACCAAAGATTGCATTTTCCTACACTTCAGCACCTCTGCCAGGGTGATTCCTGCAGCCTTGAGTGGGGTGGTGGGATATGCTGCCAGGAACATCACGGTGCCTTTTCCAGTGCAATACCCTGCTCCAGCGCTATCAGAAACCTTATTGAATGTGCGCATGAAGCGCGCCACATCCCCATTGTCTCTGGGCCAGGATGGGGTGATGCGAACATGCTTGATACCATTGAAAAACGCAAAGTCCTCAAAACTCTTGCCTTGAAACGGCGATCCATTGTCTGACATCAGCATCAGGGGGTTTCTGTGTACGGCAAAAATATCCATGAGCATGGTGTTAGGAAAGATTTCTCTAAGTGCAATTTTCCCTCCATTTTATGGAACCCCCAAACTTTTTGCTTTTGCTTGGCTGACCTAACCAGACTTTTTCCAGTGGAACACAGCCTTCAGCTGCGCTCCCCTGAGATTTTACTAATGTGTTATGGGGAAACGGGCACGTCCTTCAGACTGTCAGTACTGGGAAACTATGTTTCCGTTAGTGTTTGACTTTGTTGCCATTTCATGGTAACTTTTTATCTGTGTGCCAAATACCTTACTGTACTGAGCACAGGGGTCTTTCATTTTATGGCACTAGAGACTCTCTAAGTTATAGGCACGTTGTGAATGCCATATCATATCATATCATAAGAAATTTTTGGAGGTGAGACAAGAGTGCCTAGGAAGAACTGGTGGCAGCAGTATGTTTACTTCTTTTTATCGTACCATACCACATTTATCACGTTTCGTCCCTGACGGTGGCCAGTGCTTAAAATGGCTGTGCCACAAAGACTTTTGTTCTGTCATTTGGCCATCTTGTCCCTTAGCCTCCCCCAAGGTCGAGCTCACCCGGGACTTCCTTATTTGGACATGTAGCCTCCTGTGGAGAAGAAAAAACATCTTTTGGGGGCTCCTGCATGCCATGTATGCTAGTGCCCAGGAAGAGGGTTGGGAATGCCTGGTACCAATCCACACTACTGGTGCCAGGATGTCTGATGTGCCTGAATGACAGACCATCATGGGCCGTGATTGGTCCACGTCTGGCGTGCATGCAAGAGAGCAGATCTTCCATTGGCTATCCAAATCAGAGCACGGCTCGAACTCTGGATAAGAGATGGGGATCTGCATCCATTCCAGATTGGTCTACCGTGGTTCACACTGAACTATGAAAGGAGCCAAGTGTCCTGTAAACTGGAGCCGACCCGTGAACCTGCTGGAAATGCGCAGGAAATGCGCTGGAAGGTTTGGCACCCTGAACCCCCTACTGTCCCATCAGACCCCTGTTTTTTCATCGATCTTAGAAGGCCTGCAAGGGTACTTCGACCCATTGGAGTAGTGGGAAGAACTACTGTCGGCACCTCCTGCCAAAAGAGCCTTCTCGGAAGTGTTCCTGTGCCGTCCAGTGAATTCACCAGCTCTACCACGGGACATTGCAAAGGAGTGTCGCTTTTCTGAGTTGCAACTTGAAACTTGGGGAATCGCTTGCTTGTGGTCCTCAGTCCTCTCCTGCCAGATTTCAAAGGCCTAGCTCCTCTGGCTTGCGAAATAGGAGACTGTGCCATGCCGCGTAGCTGTGCGGTCCCTGTGTCATTACGCTTTGGTGACAGTTACTGTGGGTGTCTTGCCTGCCTGCTCGCCTAAGCCCTGAGTGCTGATGCACCGGTACTTTCTTCGTCCTCCCTTTGTGAGCGGAGTAAAGGCTACTGTCCCATCATGGTCCACCGTCCTGCAGCCCCTGAGAGCCGGAACAACGAGCAACTGCATGATTTGAATCTACCAGCAACCTCGACTAAACTTGGGAAGTTTGGTCCGGAATGTGCCAAGGGGCGGTGAGTACTTGCTTAACTTACCGGTGGCCTCTGGCACATCCATTGTTCTTTTACACACAAGGATTCCTTTAAGATGCTCACTTTGGTTGGGATAGCCTGCGCTTCCTAGCTATTCCCGAACGTCGAAAGTCGCTCTCCCTGCAAGGGCAGACCCCCCCTCGAATAGTGGAACTTTATTCATCATCACCTCAAGCCGTTTCCCGAACTGCTACAGCCTCTTGAAGAGGTACCTTTTTCCCTCCTTTTGCACAACCGCCCGTTGAAAATGCACTGCTGTACTTTTGAGCACAAGGCTCCCAACTTCGTAGGGCTGGACTGCTTAAATTAGGCTTTTGATCCTGAAGTCTGCCCAATGCAATAATTGTGTTAACCCGCCTTCTGTTACAATTTGTGGATGTGTTTTCCCCCTGACAGCATTAGGCTAAATTGATTGTATATATGTTACATAGTGATACCATTGTGTGATAACTGTTGCTCTATTACTGTGGTTTTTCGTGTTTGATTATAAGGCCTGTAATAAATCTATATGTATTTTTGATCTACACCTGTCTAAGAGTATTGTGTGGCAGGTTACTCTGTGTGCTCATTGTGTGCTTCCAATCACTCTCACCCCTCCTGAGACCTAGTCTTGACCGCCCTTCCCAATACCTAAACCGATTTAGGGACCACAAGAAGAGAGATGGTAACTTGTGGGCCACTTGGGTGTGTGAAAGCCTTCATGCTGGAAAGTATTTGTGATGCCTGTTCCCCAGAGCTGAGGCAGCACCTTGCTGACTCTAAGGAACTGGGCCCCAAGACGCTAGCAGTGGCTGCTGACTTGTGGGTGGCCAACAGGGCTACTCATAAGGATTCTGGGGCTCCTCACAAGAAAGAGGTTGGGAAGAATTAAAAGAAGTATGAGAAGGATCATTAAAAAATCACCAAAAGAAGCCCACAAACATAACAAGGGTAAATATCCACCTAAACAACCTTATAGGGCTAGTGAAACCTCTGGACCCAAACCAGAGGGAGGTTATTAAAAACCCCATTCAAAAGACATTTGGGAAATGTGTGGTTTGTGGGTCTGGTGACCATGTGAAAGGAGATCCCAGATGTAAGGGTAAACCTTCAGGCATCCCCTCTGTCAGCTTGATGTGGATACCCCAATGACAGAGGCTAGTTTTCAACCTCAAGCTGAGTAACCCATTGGTGTTCAGGCTAGAGCATTTTTAGTATCTATGGGACTGTGGGAACAACAGAACACTGAGGTCTATAATTCAATTGCTGATAATACTAAAGAGTATTATAAAGGTAGTGTACTTGTAAATGCTCAGGACACCCCTGCCATTAGAGACACTGTGGCCAATATAACTGTGGTAGATGAAAGTTTCTTTCAACCTAAGGAAGTTTCTAAAACTCCCAAAAGGCTTACCAAGTTAGCAGAAGTTCCAGTTGAAATGTGTCCCATATTACCAGCTATCATTAAATATAATGACATGACTGTTAAGATCGCTGTGAGTGTTCAGTCTGAAGTGCCAGCTAGGGTACTCTTGGGCAATGACTTAAAGGCCCTGGGTGTAGTTTTCAGTACCCCAAAAGCCCCCTTCTAAGAAGAGAAGAGAGCTTACCAGGAAGGCAAGGGAGGCAAACTTAGACCTTCCAACTGAGACCAAGGGTAAACCTAGAGTCTCCAGAGGAAATAAGGGCCCCAAGACCAAAACATCCACAAGGAAAAAGGTTCCTGTAGAAAGCCTAGAGGTCACCCTATTACCCCACCACCAGCAGAGGATGAGTAGGTGCCAGAACAATCCCCAGAAGAAGCATATTCTGATGAGTCATAGGTGGAGGAGATTCAACCCTGTCTGGAAGATCTGGATCCAAGAGGCCATCGTGAGCTGCAGACAGAGAGAGGATCCCTCTCTAGAAGGACTGCACTAGGAGGCAACTTCCCAGAGTGAATGGCAAGACCATGGGAAGCATAGGCTATACTAGGAGGATGGACTCCGCTACAGTGAGCATATGGGGTCTATTCCAGGGGACCTCAGGAGACTGGTGGTACCTCAAGTATTGCGATCCAAATTCCTACAGTTGGCACATGAAGTACCCCTGGCTGGTCACTTAAGTTTTAAGAGGACCAAGGAGAGGATATCATTGTACTTTTACTGGCCCAAGATGGGTGCAGAAATAGAGAGACATTGTAGGAGTTGCCACACTTGCCACTTGTCTGGTAAAAGTGGAGCCATGAATGTGGCACCTTTAGTGACTTTCCCAGGTGTGGGAGTTCCTTTTGAGAGGGTGGGGATTGACCTTGTTGGTCCCCTAGTCCCTCCAACTTCTTCATGCAACCAATTTGTATTGGCTGTCGTGGACCATGCCACTAGGCACTCTGAATCTATTCCAATGAGAACTGTTACTGCTCAGGCCATGGCTAAGGCCCTAGATGGTATTTCTACCATAGTAGTATTTTCTAAGGTGGTTTTATCTGACAGGGGGTCAAAATGTATGTCCCACTACATGCAAGCCATGTGGAAAGCCTGTGGGGTCACCTACAAGTTCTCAACTGCCTGCCACCCTCAAACAAATGGGTTGGTAGAGAGGTTTAATAGAACAATGAAGAGCATGATTGGAGCTTTGGAAGAACCACTTGGACCTCCTTCTGCCATGCCTTCTTTATGCCTACAGATGAGCTCTTCAAGATTGAGTGGGCTTTAGCCCCTTTGAGTTACTTTATGGTCATCCTGTCAGAGGCCCTTTGGCCCTGATCAAGGAGGGTCTGGAGAGTGTTCCTTCACTCAAGCCAGTAAGGATTACTGACTATGTGCCTGGCCTCAGACACAAGATGGCACATGTGATGACAGAGGCTTCTGAGAATTTGAAAGCTGGTCAAGCTCTGGTCAAGCATTGGCATTACCAGAAGGCAAACATGGTGGAATGTACCCCAGACCAACAAGTTCTCATCATGGTTCTAGTAAGAGAGAGGGTTTTACAGGACAAATGGGCATGACCCTTCAAAGTGGTGGGGAAACCTGGTGAGGTAAACTATTTGGTAGACTTGGGCAACAACGAGGAGGCCCCTAGGGTCATTCATACCACCCATCTGAAGGCATATGTTGCCAGACCAGAGATAGAAGCTTTTCTCTGAGCCTCTGATCAAGAGGAGGAGAGTGAGCCTCTCCCAGACCTTCCAATGGGACACCCTTCGGATGGGTGAGTAGAAGGGGTAAAACGCTCTACTAATCTGACAATGCAGCA
Organism: Ambystoma mexicanum; assembly: GCF_040938575.1. NCBI lineage: Eukaryota > Metazoa > Chordata > Amphibia > Caudata > Ambystomatidae > Ambystoma > Ambystoma mexicanum. Next base: position 348,528,365 of record NC_090925.1, on the reverse strand, counting down.
ACAGCAGAAGTGCAAAGATTTGGCGACTCACTTTTCTCCTCTGCTCTTTTTTTACACCAGGCTTGACCCCTTAGGGCCAACATAACATTGACACTGGTGATAGTTCACCTGTTAAAAGCAAGGGCTACGGGATGTCAGATAATGTGAGGATTCACAGAAAAGAAGAGTTCAAGAAGATGCTTGACCTTGGAATGATTGAACATTACACAAGTCCATGGGCTAGCCCAGTTGTATTAGTACCAAAGGTAGGAAATAAGGCACTTAGATTCTGCGTGGACTATAGGGCATTAAATACAGTTACCAAGACTGATGCCAATCCCTTGCAAAGGACAGATGAACTGGTGGATAAGCTGTGCCAGCAAAATTCCTCAGTACGTTTGACCTGACAAGTGGTTATAGGCAGATTGCCATGACTGACCAGTCCAAGGAGAAGACAGCATTCTCAACTCCAGAAGGCTTGTACCAGTTTAAGGTCATGCCCTTTGGCTTAAAGAATGAACCTGCCACATTCCAGAGAATGATTAACCATGCTCTGAATGGGTTAGAGAACCTCTGTATGGCATACTTTGATGGCATTGCAGTGGTTAGCCCTACCTGGGAAGAACATCTTGACCACCTGGGGCATGGGTTGGAGGCCCTTCTGCAAGCCAGTGCGACCATCAAAGCAAGTAAATGCCAAGTTGGTCAGAGTAAAGTGGTCTGCCTTGGTCATGTGGTAGGAGGAGAGGAGATTAAGCCCTTACCCAGCAAAGTATAGTCTGTACAAGACTGGGCCGCTCCAACTACTCAAACACAGGTAAGAGCCTTGTTGGGACTTACTAGTTACTACAGGAACTGTAAAGATACTGGTGGGGGGTGCCTGTACTTCCGCTCTCTATATGGTAGAGGAGAGGCAAGAGGACCCCAGCCAAGATTCTCTATTGTGGTAGCAATGGACGAGCAATCAAGGCCTAGCTTCTCAGGAGGTGATGCGGCTGGTTCTTAAGTACAGTGTAGTCCCCGAACTCCCACAAAGGAATGTCCATACACTATATTACTGAAAACACAGTCTTTATATAATTAATATTCAAAGGTGTGTACACGATCACAATAACACACTTTATACTCGGAAATCAACAATGATAAATATATACAATTCTAAAGTGGTACCACCAATGTTATCAAATCTCCTTAAAAGTGCATCAACTGTATGGTTAAAATGTCACACAGATCAATAACGAGGAAACCAGCAATAGAGATAGGAGGGAAAGCAAGATGGTTGAAACAATAGGCAGAATACTGGCCCCTACCGATAGACACAGTTATGTGTGGCGATCCCCCCATCTGGGCAACCTGTAAAATAAAGATATATAGCACAGGCCCAGTCCATATATTGTTCAATAGTCTTATTTCCTCCTTTAATGTTTTACCACCCCCCCAATGTACCTGTTGGAGTAGAGTTCTTCGAAGACGCGTCAAAGGATCCTTCTTGAGTGACTCCCTTTAAAGCAGGAGCCACGGATCGTCGAGAGGCGCCGAAGATGGTGAACTTGGCGTCGAAGGCGTCGATGAGAAGTTCAAGGGTGCCGAGACCACGACGTCGATCCAGGCGGGGCTCGTCAGCGACGTCCTGTGAGGATGAGGTGTGCGGGGCACCTCGGCGATGGATTGTTCAGGACCGCAAAGAGTTTCAGAAGAACTGTGGCCCAACAAGGGCGTTGAGTCATCAAAGTCTTTGTGGCCTTCAGGTGGCGGGAAACCCACCGGGGGATTCTCCTCGGCGTGTTGGTCGTCCTCGACTTTCTCCGGCGGGACAAAGCGGTCGACGTTGCGGACAAGGGAGTCCTTCGATTCAAATGTTCTTAGGCAAAAGAGCGGGCGGCTCCGGTCGTCGGTGGCACGGCGTCAAGTGGTCCCCACGGCTGGTCAACACAACTTCGACAGGCCTCCAGAGGTTACACAAACCTGTGAACCTTGGTCGACGGCAATAGACTTCCACAGCGGCGAAGTCCGGGTGCTTTGCTTCGTTCTCCTCGGCAGTCCCGTCTCGGGTCGGCAGCCTTTCGAGGGTCTGACTTCCAGGGAGCTTCGACGACGGTTAGCGGTGCTCAATGGTCCCTCGGAGCACGGGAAGAGGGCGCCTTACCAGGTCCTCTCTCGGATCAGTCTTCGACAAATTCGGCAGCTCTCAGATCAGGTCGAAGCAAATGCAACAGCAAGTCTTCTTCTTCCAGCTGGGCGTCGAGGATCAGCAGTTCCAGTTACTCTTTAAGTGTAGACACAGCTTCTGAACAATTTCCAGTGGTGAGAGGTCCCCAGATATACTATCCTGTCTCTCATCCACACTGCTGGGTCACACGCAGCAGCCAATCATACAGAAGGGCATTCATGCAGTCAATCAGCCAATCAGGCACACAGTGCATTCAGGCCATCCTCCTCCCTCTCAGACACTCACAACAAGGAATGTGGATTGGGACAAGTACCCATCCATTCAACACTACCCACTGCATTCAGGCCAGTTTCGGGCAGGGCTGTCTCAGTCTTTGTCTCTCATACCAGAAACCAGACAGCCACAACAAGAAGTGCATATTGGTCACACACTCCATTCACCCAGGTCCCACCCACAGGGTGTACCTACAACATACAGTCCCTGGGTAGGCTCCAGCCAGTCTGGACTGTACTTCTCAACAACACCATATATGGAACTTCCACCCAACAGCCAGTCAGGGGGAAAGGACAGAGTCAGGGCTTCCCGGGACTTTGGGAAAACAAGGTAACCGGCTATAGAAAGCAAGAGGCCACAGGGGCCATCTTGTTTTCCATCAGGAATCAACTGATTCCAGTGGCAGGGCCTGGGTATCCCAAAATTGAGGATACTCAGAGCACCTGTCAAATTTAGCATGGAGCTGCCACCAGCCCATATCCTGCTCTGTGTGCAACCCACAGGTGCCCAAAAAAATACACTAGGGGCACAGGGTTGTACTCCCACCCATGGGTGCCCTAAGGGTATCCCATGGGTCTGTTCACCAAACCAAAAGAGAGAGAGCTGCACTGCCAGGAGTCCCACATGAACTCTTGCGCAGAAAACACAACAGAACACACGATAAAAAGACAGTAAAGGACAAGGATACAGAGGCACTGTCCCTCCGATGCATTTCCAGCATCACAGGATCTTCATTGAGAACTCTGGGACCATAGCTTCTCCTCTGAATACTGTAGCTCTCCCAAGTACCCTAAAAAGGTCTGTAAAAAATGTTCCAGAGGCTGAAAGTTGCCCTCTGTAAAGCTATAGTGCTGAGAGCTCCAGATTATACTCAGGCCGTCTTAGTCCAGACTGATGCTTCCAACACAGGGATAGGAGCAGTCTTGATTCAATTTGATAGCAGAGGTAGGGAGCACCCCATCTGCTTTATTAGTAAAACATTAAAATATAGGGAAACACGGTGGGCAACATTTGAACGTGAATGTGTTTCTATTGTGTGGGCCCTGAAGAAATTCACACCATACCTCTAAGGAACTACTTTCAGGATTAAAACTTTAAAACTGACCACCAACCCTTATGGTGCCATCCTGCCTAATTTCGAATTTAGATGTGCCCAGTTGCTGCGTGTGTTGTTCACCATCCTGCCTAATTTCAAATCTAGCTCTGTCATCTGTAGCCTCATCTTCCTCCCGGTTTCTCCTCCTTACCACCTCTATCCTAGTACTCCCCTCCTCTTCTATCTTCCATGTACTGTCTATTTATTGTCGCCCCTCTGTTTCCAAGCTCCCCCCCTTTGGCCTCCCTAACTTCACTAAACGTAGTATGCCCAGTTATACCCCTCCTACACTCCTCTTCCTATATCACCCACCCTCCCACCCCCCTCCACTGTACCTATGTCTTACCTCTATATATTGTATTATCACTGCATAGTAACTTGCTCTGTTTCTACCCTGCCCCCCCACCTACCCACCTTTACCTTATCTATGTAAGGCATTTTGAAAAACTAAGGATTGTCGTAAAACATGAAAGAGTATCACGACTGTTATATGTATTACCTGCACTTATCCCTGCACTTACCCTGCACTGTACAGGCCTTTATCATTCAGAAAGTCAAGGGCTCTGAATGAATGTTGTTTTTTTTCCCACTGACCCCCACACCCCCCGCCCCCCTGAGCACTTTGAAACACTTTTCTGTGTGTAGGCGCTATACAAATAAAAAATAAATAAATAAATACAATTATGTATATGAAAGGAGAAAACCTAAAAGTGTTCAAGTGGTCCATTAGCCTACAAAGATTTGACTTCACTATTGAGCACAGGTCAGGTACCCAGCATAAGAATGCTGATGGTCTCTCCAGAAAGTATGAGCGACTGGATCCAGAGAGCCTCCAGGAGTGGATTAGATCCTAATATCGCTAGTCGAGAGGCTGGGCGGGATGAGTGTTAGGGAGATTTATCATTTTTATGCTTCATCCCCTGTCCTAGTGAGACCCCCAACACATTTTGCAGGACTTCTGGACTTTTTTCTTTTATCCTGAATGAGTGGAATCTTATGGGCTCTGTCTTTTGGACCTCTATTCTTTGTATTTTACCTGTACTATGGAGTTTATTTTCCTCCATAACTCTTAAATCCATCTGTATTTTACTATTGCAGCACACAACTTCCGATGGGCAGTGTTGGTTGGACTCTTAGGGTCTTCCTTTGAGATTATTTTCTTTATCCTACTTAGTATCTCTCCTAAAAACGTTATAGACTGAGAGATTGGCACACACCACCTTAAGTAGAGTGTCAAAGGGATACCTAGTGTCACCCTTCTTTCTGCTCCTGTCACTTTTTAGTCACATAGACAATCTCCTAGTTATGGCTGGTGGCAGTGGACGTGTTCTACCAACTATTGTGTAATTTATGTACCTCAGGCCATGTCCATAGCCTCGGTAGTGCACAATAGGGGCATCTAAGTATCAACTTGGGGCTTGCCTTCTTTTTGTTGCCATTACTAGCCTGGCTGTCCTTTGTTAGCCCTTCTTCTACCATTCTGGGAGGGGGAGGCCATTGTGTGTATTTTGCCTTTGGTGGGAACACTTGTGTGTCTCTGCCGAGACTCCAGAGTGTCTGGGCAGGCTGGAAGTGGGGGATGAGTTTTCCACACCCCTGTCCTTTGCCTGCCAAAGTGCCTGAATAGAACCAACTCACACTGGGGGTCTGGCTGTCCTGACTGGATAGCCAAAGGACCCTTTCTGTAAATTGCTGAGAGAAATTGCAGAGGAGTGTGGGTGGTAGAACTGTATAAAAGGTGAGGCTCCTGGAGTGAAAAGCAAGTCGACCACTGACGCCTGCAAGCCCTTTGCACCACCATGAGGCGACCACTGCTGTCCTGGCCCTGTATTCTTTGTGACAGAGGATTTCCGAAGAGGACGATTCCTTCCCTTTGGCTGGTGGGAACAACCAGTCCCCAGACAAACTTTGATTTGAACCATCTCCCAATGCCTGTGAGTTTCCAGAGCTGCGGAACCCCAATACCAGGAGACCTGCTGCCTATTTCTAATGCATTGTCGTGGAAAGGCCGAAAATGTCAAAACCTTTGCGGAGCCCTCAAGAACATTCCAGAGATTGGATCCAACTCGCCTAGACCCCCTAATCAGAATGCGAGACTGCAGGAAGGAAAGAAGGTGAGCAGGCGAACTGCGTCCTTTGTTGGTGCTGCGGAAAAGGCTCCAAAACCGCACAGTAACCATAGAAGTTGCTTAATGTCATGCCAGAGATCTGCCCTTGAGACTGCTGCTGAGAGATCATGTCCATTGCCCTGCATTCAGTCATCAGACCAAGGAATCCGGAGGTCAAGTCCATAGCTGCAGCATCGCAGAGCATCCACCACAAACATTTTCTTCTAACCTAAGGTACTGTGGGGAAAAGGGTATGCTTACCTGATTACAGAAAGTCGCTCCAGAGCATTGGAGTGCATATTGAAGAGTCCAGGGCAACCCACTCTTACCTCTGACTCAAGCGCTGCCTGTGTCCCTTCAGAGTCCTTTAATAGGCTCTCCAGCGTTGGTTAAGCCTTCTTGCATCTTCCTTCCTAGAGGCTAGAAAGTATCCACAGGAACTTTTGACTTCTACTGCTTTGCAAGACTTTAAGCTGATGAACTGTCTTTGAGCTAGGATTGCGTTTTTGACTTTGAAGACTTGCTGTACCGTGAAACTGCCTCTAGAACCTGAAGCTCTGCAAAGATAGCACTAACCAATTGTTTTCCTTCCCATAAATCACTATCTTGTTTCTGTATGCAGACTAAATGCAATTACTGTATTACTTTGTGGGTGCACAGTATTACCATTAGAACTGTCAAACTCCTGTAACTATTGTATATGTTCAGCAACCACCAACTAAGAAGTGACCCTTTACAAGTATTGTAAAATACACGTACGTGTGTTGGTTTATTGTGCTAAGTATTTAACAGTGACTCTTGTGTATATATAATAAATCTATATTTTAATATACATGGATGTGTAAGTGTTTCTTTGATGTGCATTGCTGACTGGGTTCAGTGTACTTCCCTACACCTCACATCTTCCTCTTAAGATAAGACTGACTGCTCTGCCAATCTACCAAGGTCCTCGAGTAGTACAGACTGATACTAAGAGTTGGGGATCTACAAACCCTGGGATAGTTTACTAAAGTCTTATCCCCAAGTGGGACTTTATGAAAACACTCCTAACAGCAGGACACCTCCAGCTCATTGTATACATACCTCCACTTCGTTTCATGAGCGGCATGTGTTTATAAAAAATATGCTCCTGTGCGATGTAAGCCATCCATCACTTTAAGGACCTCTGCAATTGTTAACATCATTTGAACATTCTGTTTGTATCTTTACAACCCTCCCGGCCCCTCACTCTAACAGCAGCACATGCAATGAGGATGGCCCTCAATTTTCTGACCGACTGAGTGTGCAGTGCAGAGAACCCTGCAGCGCCCATCTTTAAATCGAGACCTTGGTCTTTCGCTCACCTCGCCCACTCGACCCGCCGTGGCCTCATCCGCAGAGGAGTGTGTGGGCCGTTTTTGGTTTTTACAGAGATAAAAAGGCTGGGCGCTGCATTCACTTCCCCATATGCATGGTGGGTGGGGGGGTGGGGAGGCTAACGGGAAGTGGCATAGATGGTAGTGGAGATAAAGCCTAGGGGGCAGAGCCGGCGATAGGCAAGTGTAGCATATGCAGTCGCACTTGATATCGTGCTCATGGGGCCCCACACAGAGGCTGACCGCCAGCCTCTGAGAATCTCCAGCGCTGTAGCGAGTGGCGGATCCAGCCATCGTGAGGCCCGTCGCATGACCCTTCTAGGCCAGGCCTGGCTTCTTTAACAATGCAAAGGCACATCAAAAGAGGGCGGGGCTTTCGTCGTCATGTGCGTTTAGGCCTGTGGAGAAGGTTCCCAATCCCGGAAGCTGCAGTTTCAAAGCTCAGGCAGATTCTTAAGCAAGGCCACACGCTTCCCGCAGAACTGGGTTTTAATGATTTGCAACAGGCCCCTTTCTCCTACCCAGCACACCCTGTATTTGACACTGATGGGCGCATTACCTTGGCAAGAAGGTATTGAGTTAAGATAAAGCTCCGCTTTGAAAGGTTTGCCCAGATATTTGACATGTAAAAAAAAATGGTTGCCTTATATGAATAGGCAAATGCTCTTAATATCTTGCACAACAGCCTGCTGGAAGTGTGTGACAAAAGTAACCTTTATCCAAGTAGTATTTTGCATTGTGGTCATTCTAGCTTTCCATTGAGGACGTGAACAAAAAAAGCAACAACGATATTCTTTTGGCTCTAAGGATTAAGGTATTGTAATGTTGCTATAACATGAGATATGCGTATTTTATAAGTAAACTATCTGAGCTCTGAAGTTTCTCAGGGCCACGTATGAGACACATGTGAGAACGCCATGACGTTCCTGCTTGTTTCTCATTTGGATTTTGGGGCCTGAAGTTTTTACTCTCCCCTTTGAAATTTAGGAAAACTTCATCCCAGAATTCCAGGGAAAATTCGGACTGGGTGGCATTCTCGTGCATGACCATGGCAAACATGAGAGCTCTGCTCTACGAGACATTTTTGTAGGCCATGAAATCCAAACGTTAAACATTTGTGCCAAGTGGAGCTTGGAAGGTATGTGTTCAAGTGGTTAAACTGTGCATGGATTAAAATCCCAGCTTCACTGCTTAACCACAATGTGTGATCCTGAGGTGGTAAATTTTGCATTGTCACTGTACAAATTACCCATAAAATAAACGTATGAGAAGGCTACAGACTGCATCCCAAAACCTGATGGGCAGGAATATTGGGTGAAACTCTGTGTGAGGACTCCAAAAGCTAGTGGTGAATTCGCTGCCCTATTGTGTGGGCCTTGCAGGGTGGGTGTGAAGCCTACTAGTGTCTGGCCTAGTGAGACTCGGTTGCAAATGAGGGGGTGGGGGGAGTGCCAATTCGCTTTTCTTACATATACGGTGCTGTCTAGGCTGCAGGGTCAGCTTTGCTGGGAGTGGTTTATCTGGGTCCGTGTGACATAATTTGCAAATTAAGGTGCCCCGCAATTAATTTGCCTCACTTGGCCCCACAATTCCTAGGGCCGGCCCGAGCAACCTCTTGTACAAAAACAAAAAAACACACAAAACTGGAGTGCCGACGCTGGCGTTTTTTGCAGTTGCCTTACAAAAACAGCAACTTCACACAAACACGCATTTCATCACAAGAGATCCACATGCCATGCAGTGTACGAAGGTTTGGCATTTGGCAGTGTCGCCTACACAATTCAATTTACTCGCGGACCACTTGCACAGCTTCTTCATAACTCAACCCAAAGCATCATTTCAAAAAAGGAGGTGATACAACTCAACCCAAAGCATCATTTCAAAAAAGGAGGTGATACTAGCAAACCTAACTCAAAACAGGGAGCAGAACAGTTTGTTGTCTCACGTCCATCCAGGCTTGTGCTTGGCATTTTGTATTCCCCAGAAAGAACATGCCTTTCCCTTTGTGGTGAATTTTAGGACAATGTTAAGCACAAGACCCTGTGACTCTGAGCTCTGCTTGTTCAACTTGTTGCAGTCTCCTGCCTCTCTCACAGATTCACTTTGAACGGCGCACAGGCCACGCCCCATCCCTGCTCCACCCAAAAGAGGGGCCCGCTAAACACAGACGGCTACAGGCTCAGCAGATGCACCAGCCAACGCAGGGGCGCTAGAGGGGCAACTGGCATAGCGGGCCACCCCTCTGCCCCTCCCTTTCCATTGAACTCACCTCCTCTCGCTGAGGGGGCGGAAGCGCGTGCCCCCCTAGGGTCCAGCCGGAAACAGCCTGGCCTAGGGAGGCACTTAAATAGCTTGGGCTGAGAGGGCCGGGTCTCTTTTCCAGCCAGGCACCAGCAGCCACCCTCCCACCCAAACTGTAGTTGCATAGAGAGGTAGAAGGATGAAGTTTATCAAGGGTTGAGGACAAATCTGATTTTGTTTCTTCAAGTTTGGTGCAGTGGCCTTGTTCACTCCATTGACTAACATGGGAGCGACTGAACTGGCAGTCGGATACCAGGGCGGGCCGTTCGCGCAAGAGCGGAAACAGAGGTGAGATTGGCTCACCGGTTTCGAATGGGACTATGTAATACGGGATTGGCAGAGCCACCCGGGAAAGGATCATGTTTTTGGGACAGCAGACTTGTGGCCTGAGCAAGGATAGGACCACCCGTTAGGATGACTCTAAGAAAGCGAGCGTGTATTTTCCAATAAAATGTAATATGTTTTTCCAAATCAGAAAAAGGTCTCGGCCTCATCTCATTATGTGTGGACAATGTATATGATGTATTACTGGGTAGGGGACCACGTTAGGGGTAGCCCCGCTATGCTCCCTGTCAATGATGTACAGCAGAGAAGGCAAGGCTGCTCTTACTGGTCAACTTTTACCAATCAGAATGAACATGTGTGCAGAAAACTGAGACCCCAAAAGCAATGAGGAATAGGAGGGGAGAGTGATGAGGGAGAAGACTTGCATGTGGGTGATAGTTGATGACTGAGGGTTAAAGAGGTGGGCACGCTATGTAATGTTATTTCTTTTATATTGTGCACTTCACCACCGTAGTGCTCTTAAAACGCTGAGACTTGTGGATTGTGACGCTACACAGGGTGGCACCCAGACTACAGTCTGTGGGGTGAAAAGGAAATCGGGGGAAGGAGAACAGGAAAGAGAATAGTTGGAAAGGACTGGCAGAGAGAGAGAGAAAGAGAGACAGCGTGAAGTACAAACCTAACTCACAGCACGTAGGCAAATGAAGACGCAAGGGTGAGTGATAGTGATCCTTGGGATGAGCGTATAAAAGGTGAAGTTAAGAAGTGGCGTTTGAGCAAAGGGGGTTTGGATGTGGAGCAAGGTAGAGGAATGAGATATGAAAAGTGGAGAATAATTATGATGGAGCACGTTATGAAGTGTGAGGCAAACATTGAGTAATCAACCCAAAGAATTAGGAGTGAGGAGTAAGAGGGAGAAGGGAAAGGACGCTATTAGAAGTCAAGTTAATGACTCATGAGTGAGGAGAAGTGAGGATTCAGGTATGTGGCGGATGAGTGATGAATGAGGAGAAGGAATGCATATCAAATAAGAGGGAATAGGAATGTGGAAAATAAGTTAGGAATGGTGAGAAGGTGTGAGGTTTGAGGAGTTTGAAGGATGAATGACGACTGAGAAAGATGAGGGAGGAGTGAGGAGGTGAGTGAGAACTAGGATTTGAAGAGTGATGAGAAGGGTTTTGGTTAGAGGACGGAGGATGGTGACTGATAACTAACGAGGAGCAAGGTAAGAAGGAGACAAGAGGAGGGAGCTCTTGGGGGGTAAGAAGGGCAAATTATGACTGAGGAGGATGAAGAAGAAGTAAGGTGTGGTAAAGTATGCCTCCTTCACATAACATGAATACCAGAAGGTAAGTAGTTTACGTGTAGGTTTTTTTCTCTAGTTCATAAGTAGAGAAAGCACTGGGACATCCATCCAGCCCACCACATTAGGTCCAACTGACACCAGTAGAACCCAGCACTCCAAACATCCATCAACATTCCACCTAGAATCCCAGTGACATCACCACACCAACAACAATCCTGCAAAGAAAACATTTTATAACAAACATTACAATTGCCAATGGACACCACACCCACGAGTCCATACAGAAGACCCAGAAGAAATATCCTAACAGGCCACCAACATATACACGACAGCAGTAATAAAGCTGTACAGGCCTTAAAACAACTAATGTTGACCCCAGACCCAAACCAATACCTGTACTAAACCCAGAGGCCACAACATAAACACAAACGGCATTAACACCAAAACCGGCCTCACCAAACACCTACCTCTATTTAGTCTTCCTCTTCTACGCATGCTTCATCTTGTATGTATCCCCAAGAATCTGGATCCAGCGCTCGCCATTTTGCCAATCTTCTTGTCTGATCTCCTACTTGTGGCTTCCACCGTCATCCAGCGCACACATTGTAGATCCCCAGAACTCCAGAACTGGCAACCGCGCTACCCAGCAGCTCCAATGATAAACGTCTTCTTGCAGACATATCCTCCGCGCTCACCACTCATGCCGAAATATTACTTATTCCAGGATTGCCCAGTCAATTTGTGGAACCAACAACCTCAGCATGTGTCCCAATCCCACAGTTGTGCTTCTCTGGAACGCAATAACTTCCGCTTCCAGCGCCGGCGTAACATTCATGAAGGACGTTGCATTCCAAAGGAACGTTGCTGCAGCATTCAACGTTGCGTTCCAGCTGATAATGCTGGAATGCCTGTCTTTCTCCAATAGACGCCGGCCCTGCTCCAGCCGACGTCATGAAAATAAACAACAGCACTAAAGGAGCAAGATCCTGCTCGCCAACTGCAGCGTCCTCCATAATGCCGCTCATCCTTCACTGCACAGCTCTCACTCCCGCCTCTAAGAGTCCACAGTGAGGCGGGCCCCTCTGTGTCAGAGCCCCTTTAACAGTCCTACGCACACCCGTGCAACCGCATCCAGCACCTCCACTGCTCCTGCACCCGCCCGGCTTGCAGGGCAAAACGGCCGCAATGTCTGGCCTGCTCGACCTGACCCTTCACCTTACGCTGCTACTGCACCAGCCGCCCCGAGTTACACACGCCAACTACCTCCAGCCAATGTAGAGCTGGACTCCAATGGACTCCACAGGCATCCACTGCACCTGTGCCAGCCACCTCGTGCTACACAGGCCAAAGTGCACCAATGGACTTCTGCTTCTCCACGTCCACCACCACCTCTAGCCGCCTGACAAATGGACTTTGAGGATCCACAACCTGGACCGCGACCTGGACCTCCACTGCACCGCCCGGCCTGCAGCCTCTTCCTGCTTGATGGATGTCTCCCTGGAAGGCAGCGCTTCTCAGTAGCTGCCCCTTCCCAGAAGCACAGGAACCATCCTCATTGCCAGTGTGGTAAACTATGCCTCCTTCACATAACATGAATACCAGAAGGTAAGTAGTTTACGTGTAGGTTTATTTCTCTTGTTCATAAGTAGAGAAAGCACTGGGACATCCATCCAGCCCAGTACATTAGGTCCAACTGACACCAGTAGAACCCAGCACTCCAAACATCCATCAACACTCCTAGAATCCCACTGACATCACCACACCAACATTCCACCTAGAATGTCAGTGACATCACCAGACCATCATAACACTCATAGCCATAATCAGGCCTCAGCAAGATTATGACATAAGGCGGTGCTATGAGGGGTAAGAAATATATGTTTGATGGATTAATGACAATGTCCTAAAATGTACAGTGTCGTGAGTGAGTGAGTGAGGAAGAGGGTTTTGCAGGAAGAGGATGTGTGAAGAGTTAAGGCTGACGAGCGAGAAGGATAAATAAAAAGTAAGGATTAGGATTCAGGAGAAGAAATAAAAATATGTTACAACAGACATGGGACATTCGCATCTGAAATAGTTTGGTTCCTTGTGATGGAGGATGGGGAGAGAGCAAGGCCAACAGGACCTAGAAGCAACCACTGGCAATTCGTGCTTTGGAAAAGGAAGTAACAGAAACTAAGAAGGGGGAACTCAAACAATGGGCAGGAGTTGAGAAGCAGTGAGTCAGCTTGGAGGTCAGAAACACTATGGTCTTGGCTTGGAAGGACATGCCAACCACTCATATGGTCTACAAATTCATCAATTTGGCACCCAGCAGCGGGTGTAGGGCTGGTGCAAAAAGGTTGTGCCTAGAGTCTCAGAAGAGAGCAGGCTGCTGGTAGGGAACCTAGGAAGCCCTTCAAGCAGAGGCGTTGCTAGGGGGGGCTGAGGGGGTTATAGCCCCGGGTCTTTTGGTTGTAGCTCTGGATAGAAACTCAGGGGCTACAACCGAAAGACTATAGATAGCCCCGTGTCCCGCCAGTCGAGACATTAGCTTACCCCCTGATCTTTTCCAAACCTAGCAAAACCCCTGCCTTCAAAAATGCTATATGCAGTTGAAACCTGATGGCGAAATGAAAAGTGGTTAAGGACCTATCTACAGGGCTTTAATGGAAGGAAGGAAACATTTAAGGCTGCGTGGATCAGTGTGGTCAGGGATGCTTGAGATTAAATAATAACAGAAGCATTTTGTACAGAGTAACATTGATGGCACCAGAGACAAGGATCTCAGAGCAAGGAACAACATACTATGGAATGAGTTGGGCAGTGGAGCACGGAGTGAAAGAGCAAGGAGCTTTTTACAGTGAAGACAAAGCATGCACTGCTTAAAATCAAAGTGTCTTCAAAACTAAGTGATAAAGAAAGTATGCTAATTTGCTTGGGTGAAAACAACTAGAGGGAAAACACGTCAAAACCTGCCAGCATCTGAAAGTACACCATCAGAGATAAAGTTGGCAAATGCTGCCATCATGAGAGAGAATTATACCAGAGGTGGCGCTACAAAATACCTGCAATCGTGTGCGAGCTGTGAAATGCATGCTCTCGTGTGGGAGCATGAGCAGAGAGAGCTGTGAAATGCCTGCTCTCGTGTGGGAGCATGAGCAGAGAGAGCTGTGAAATGCCTGCTCTTGTGTGGGAGCATGAGCGGAGAGGGCTGTGAAATGCCTGCTCTTGTGTGGGAGCATGAGCGGAGAGGGCTGTGAAATGCCTGCTCTCGTGTGGGAGCATGAGCAGAGAGGACTGTGAAATGCCTGCTCTCGTGTGGGAGCATGAGCAGAGAGGACTGTGAAATGCCTGCTCTCGTGTGGGAGCATAGGCAGAGAGAGCTGTGAAATGCATGCTCTCGTGTGGGAGCATGAGCGGAGAGGGCTGTGAAATGCTTGCTCTCATGTGGGTGCATAGGCAGAGAGAGCTGTGAAATGCCTGCTCTCGTGTGGGAGCATGAGCAGAGAGAGCTGTGAAATACCTGCTCTCGTGTGGGAGAATGAACAGAGCGAGCTGGGAAATGCCTGCTCTCATGTGAGAGCATGAGCGGAGAGAGCTGTGAAATGCCTGTTCTCGTGTGGGAGCATAGGCGGAGAGAGCTGGGAAATGCCTGCTCTTGTGTGGGAGCATGAGCGGAGAGAGCTGTGAAATGCCTGCTCTCGTGTGGGAGCCTCGGCAGAGAGAGCTGTGAAATGCCTGCTCTCGTGTGGGAGCATAAGCGGAGAGAGCTGTGAAATGCCTGCTCTCCTGTGGGAGCATGAGCAGAGAGAGCTGTGAAATACCTGCTCTCCTGTGGGAGCATGAGCAGAGAGAGCTGTGAAATGGCCGCTCTCGTTCGGGAGCATGAGCAGAGAGGGCTGCGAAATGCCTGCTCTCGTGTGGGAGCATGAGCAGACAGAGCTGTGAAATGCTTGCTCTTCTGTGGGAGCATGAGCAGAGAGAGCTGTGAAATGCCTGCTCTCATGTGGGAGCATGAGCAGAGAGAGCTGTGAAATGCCTGCTCTCGTGTGGGAGCATGTGCAGAGAAAGCTGGGAAATGTCTGCTCTCCTCTGGGAGCATGAGCAGTGAGAGCTGTGAAATGCCTGCTCTCGTGTGGGAGCATGAGGGGAGAGAGCTGTGAATTGCCTGCTCTCCTGTGGAAGCATAAGCGGAGAGAGCTGTGAAATGCCTGCTCTCGTATGGGAGCATAGGCAAAGAGAGCTGTGAAATATCTGCTCTCGTGTGGGAGCATGAGGAGAGAGAGCTGTGAAATGCCTGCACTCGTGTGGGAGCATGAGCGGAGAGAGCTGTGAAATGCCTGCTCTCGTGTGGGAGCATGGGCAGAGAAAGCTGTGAAATGCCTGCTCTCGTGTGGGAGCATGAACAGAGAGAGCTGTGAAATACCTGCTCTCCTGTGAGCATGAGCAGAGAGAGCTGTGAAATACCTGCTCTCCTGTGGGAGCATGAGCAGAGAGAGCTGTGAAATGCATGCTCTCGTGTGGGAGCATAGGCGGAGAGAGCTGGGAAATACCTTCTCTCCTGTGGGAGCATGAGCAGAGAGAGCTGTGAAATGCCTGCTCTCGTGCGGGAGCATGAGCAGAGAGGGCTGCGAAATGCCTGCTCTCGTGTGGGAGCATGAGCAGACAGAGCTGTGAAATGCTTGCTCTTCTGTGGGAGCATGAGCAGAGAGAGCTGTGAAATGCCTGCTCTCATGTGGCAGCATGAGCAGAGAGAGCTGTGAAATGCCTGCTCTCGTGTGGGAGCATGTGCAGAGAAAGCTGGGAAATGTCTGCTCTCCTCTGGGAGCATGAGCAGAGAGAGCTGTGAAATGCCTGCTCTCGTGTGGGAGCATGAGGGGAGAGAGCTGTGAATTGCCTGCTCTCCTGTGGAAGCATGAGCGGAGAGAGCTGTGAAATGCCTGCTCTCGTATGGGAGCATAGGCAAAGAGAGCTGTGAAATACCTGCTCTCGTGTGGGAGCATGAGGAGAGAGAGCTGTGAAATGCCTGCACTCGTGTGGGAGCATGAGCGGAGAGAGCTGTGAAATGCCTGCTCTCGTGTGGGAGCATGGGCCGAGAAAGCTGTGAAATGCCTGCTCTCGTGTGGGAGCATGGGCCGAGAAAGCTGTGAAATGCCTGCTCTCGTGTGGGAGCATGAACAGAGAGAGCTGTGAAATGCCTGCTCTCGTGTGGGAGCATGAACAGAGAGAGCTGTGAAATACCTGCTCTCCTGTGGGAGCATGAGCAGAGAGAGCTGTGAAATGCATGCTCTCATGTGGGAGCATAGGCGGAGAGAGCTGGGAAATGCCTGCTCTCGTGTGGGAGCATGAGCAGAGAGAGCTGTGAAATGCATTCTCTCGTGTGGGGGCATGAGCGGAGAGAGCTGTGTGCAGAATATCTGACCTAATGATAGGGTCACTAAAATCTACACAGCCATCCAAACCTGGATGGCAGCCAACGGCCTCTGCCTAAATGGGGACAAAACAGAGATCCTACTAGTTGGCACCAAAGAAACATCAAACAAACTCCTGCCGCAATACAAATCCTTTAACATTGATAACTCCACCATCACAGTCTCCTCCGCAGTAAAAACTCTAGGAGTATACCTTGACTCCACACTATCCATGACACGGCAGGTCAATGCAATAGCCTCCTCTGCTGCGCTTACCACTAAGGTAATTAATTCAGTGAAACCCTTCTTATCAACAAAAAACTGCCTGGCAATAGCCAGAGAAATACAGGAGGGAAAGCCCCAAAATGTAGCACAGGACAAAGGGCTATCAATAGAAGAAAAACACAAAAGGGAGTCCTGTCTAAAGAAACAAAGTTGATTGCAATTAAATTATATGCAAAAAGAATTTAAAGTGTATCTGCTCCTATATAGCCAGGGCCACAGTAGGCACAACATTGGACTACTGCAATGCCCTCTTCCTAGGCATGTCTACAAAAAAATCTAAAAGAAAATGCAATTCACACAAAACAATGCCCTGAGAGCAGCTCTAAGCATCCCAAAAAGGGAACACATCTCCCAAGCCAGAAAAGAGGCCCACTGGCTACCAATAAAAGAACGTATCCTATCCAAATCCATGGCCATCACCCACAGATGCCTCTCCGCCGACGCTCCGCCTTATCTTTCCGAAAGAATCACCCTCAATACATCCACCAGACCCACCAGGTCGCACCTGACTAACCAGACCTATGTTCCCACATTCACAAGAAGTAAAGCCAGAGGGTCCAGCTTCCAAAACCTAGCACCAAAAAACTACAACACACTCCCCACTACACTAAGGAACGAAAAATCATACCATGCTTTCCGCATACTACTCAAAACCACTCTATTCAACTAACCCTCTCCACCCTCTTCCTCTTCTACGGTATATGACAACTATATGTATCTATGATATGTCCTCACAAAAGTACTGTACCCAATGTTTGTAAGTAACGCCCTGTACTATGTTCCTGCTGTAATCTATGCAAAATGTATGCTATGTACCAAGTAAGACTACTTTCAGCGCCACGGTGTCCCCGGGCAGATGTGCGCTATACAAATTCAAATAAATAAATAAATAGGGTATTAAATCAGAGCTACAAAATTGCAGAATGTCTGGCATCATAGGATAGTATAATATCAGAGGGCAATCTGTAGAACACCTGTCAAATTCGGGCAATAAAAGCGATAAAGACACAGAATACATGCATTTAGGCGAGACCATAATGATAGATGTAAACTGCAGGTGCGCACCATCAGGTGTTTGCGTTTTATGTGTGCAGCATTCTGCAGGAGCAGGTGTGAATGACTGGCCACTCCCGTGTCTGGGTGCACTGCATTAGTGCAGGAGTAGCAGCGGCGGTCACATCAATAGGTGCAGTGGGGAGACAGACAGTGATGGGGGACAACACTGACAAGACAAGTGAGTCTGGGGATTGGCACCGGGCCGCCGGGAGGGCCATGATAAGAGGCAGGAGACAGGTGGGCTGGATGACGAAGCCAGAAAGGAAGGCGCAGGGGAAAGAGGGTCTGCCCTTTGAACTGCTGAAAAGGGGAGGGGGGGGCAGGAGCCCCACAACTGTAAGGGATGGTCATGGTGGCAAGTGGTCCGTGCTGGAGAGCCCCACGTCCTGGGAGCAGCCACAAGGGGAATGTCACGTAGGAGAGGCGTGGATCCCTTTTTAAGCTAATGCCTTGTATCCGTCAGAACCCAAGCAAGGACTGTGACGCTAGCTGCATGGCGGGGCTGTCATGGCGCGTCAGCTCTCTATCTGGTGCTGCCCTGGCTAGCAGCCAGAGGGCAGGTACCCGTGCCGCCATTTCCCCCAGCTGCTCATCTCACAAAGAGGACACTTCGGGTCAAGGAACACAGTCTCAGATATTATAATGTAGTGGGTGGACACCCGCCACTGTATGGCAGACGTGCGGATTCAGACGCTCCCCTCAACGAGAGGAACATCCGGGTGCCATCCAAGTACACGAAGAATCCAACCCCAAAGCAATGGATAAGGGGGGGGTGGCGGGGGGTCAATATCAAAAACAGGAAGGTGGGCCAAATGATTTGCAGAGTGTTTGAGTGGTAGACACACCACCATCGGAGCCTTTTCAAAAAGAAATTCACAAATTCAGCCAGGAGGGGTCCCACGGATTGACAATAAGGCCAATTACAGGGGGAGAAGTGAATGTTCAGTGGTGCCAAGTGCAGCAGAATGGTCTAAAGGGCTCATGCAACAGCACAGCCACCCTCCATTTCCCGCTACTGCTCTGTGATGATATACTCTCGGCGCTCATTCCATGCTGAAAAGCAGTCTGGAATGCATCCAGGATATGGCGGACCATAAGAGAAGAGGGCAGATGAAAGGTGACAACATGCTCCGGCAATTTGGGTGGAGGGGGTAGGCATTTGGGATATGACATGATCGGTGTTGCTCCGTCTCGTCTTGCTTCCAGGGCAAGCCCGTTGCCCCTGAGCTGTCCTCCAGAGACAGGGTGTGATAGAGCACTGGTCTGACCAGTCAGGGAAGAGCATTTCAAGCGACGGTACCACTACTGCACCTTGTATTTTTCTGGGCCCAACATTCCCTTAAATGTTCTAAGGAAGGGCTGGCACCAGCCCTAGGGGAGATGTTGCGTGTTGGTTATGCTTGCAAACAAACACAGCTGATCATGTGAGGGACTGTTGCTACTATGCACCACACCATCCACAGAAGAAAGGCCACTCATTGTGATTGGGTCCATTCTTTCCCATGGGAGACAGATGCTGATTGGACGGTCCTTTGCGGTTCAGTTCTCTGCCAACAAAAACCTATCAGCTCCCATGGGATTTTGTGGTGTCACGCCAACCATGCTTTCCTAGATGAATCAGCAGTTTATGAGATCTCGGACCACTTACCCAGACACGGTGTAATCCACATCTCCAACCACTGGGACATGGTGGGTGCCGGAGATGTCTGGAATCACCATTTTCTGCAGTTGCGACTTGAGGACCTCCATGCCGACCTGGCGTCCTGCAAGAAGATGCGAGTTCAGGAGTTACAGCAGGACCAATGGCTGAAGTGGGTAGGACTATGTACAGTATACAGTGATCCCATGCCTTCGCCCCCCCCCCACACTTCATGAAACCTGAGCCCATCCTCACTCTTCCTACTGCCAGTCCTCCTGTGTGGCCCTCTCTCTGGATCACGCAAAGGCGATAGGCCCCACCAGATGCCACACAATCCTAAATAGACCCAAGGGCGTACCTCTAAAGTTAAAGCACCGTGGCTTGCATTCGCCTGCAAGGGGTGTATTAAGGGGCAGATCCAAGCCACGTGAATGAATTCACAAAGTTCCACATGACAGCTTGCCAGAGAAACTCTGGAGTGTAGACACAGAACCCTGCTTCCCAGGTTCCATAACAGGATGCATTGGACACTAACATCATGCCTCACATTTCCATGGTGATATTTGGGAAGATACCTGAGATGTTCCCTGGCTGGCTGGGTGTCAGGAGTCTATACCCTAGGGCCTGTTTCCCAGGGCGTTGCCAGGAGGAGGCTAGAAGGGCTATAACCCCGGGTCTTTTGGTTGTAGCCCTTGAAAGAATTTCAGGGCTGCAACCAAAAGGCTAGCTAGCCCCGAGTCCCGCCAGTCCCCACATTAGTGTAGCCCTGGAGCTTTTCCAGACCTAGCAACACCCCTGCTGTATCCTAGAGTAGATGGGTTGGTAATTGCTGCATATGTACTTTAAATAAGAGCACCATTTTATGTGTCCCCAACATCTTTGCTTATAGATGGAAGATAATGGTGTGAAGGGTCAAGTCTGGGAGGATGCCTTTATTCTGTAAGAAAGCAGACACACAGAGGTTTGAAACACTACTATCCGTAAACGGGTAGGGAAAGTGATCAGTCATGTTGACCTCTAAGAATTGCTCGTACAGGCGGCAAGCTACAAGCATTACATCCGCGTGAAAGCAAAATAATGTTAACTAAATACATTTAAAATTAAATTATAGCCCAAACAAATAACCACGCAATGAAATACAGTGAAATCGACACACTGGATGTAACACACTGTAACTGCGCTGGACAGAACACAAATCTGTGTAGCAGCCTTTCGCAAAGAGCAGGCCCCCTCAGTGCGCAAGAAGCAGGCCCCCTCAGTGCGCAAGAAGCAGGCCGGCTCACCTCAGGTCAGTGCGCAAGAAGCAGGCCGGCTCAGTGTGGCAGGATGGATGATCTGAGGGTTGAATAGAAAATACACCCCTATGGAAGTCTCAGGGCGACCGGCTGGGTGATCTGGGGGCTCTCTGGCTACATCCCCACACGAGCGGGCTGCCTCCTGAGCTAACTCCCTTAGTAGACGGGGCAGGTACGGTCCCAGCGCTGAAGGCTGCACACACATTCTCTTATGTAGGTGAGAGGATTCAACTAAAACGTTTTCTGAAAGGCCGAAATGCTTAGATCCGCAGTGGGGATGCCCCGGGTGAAGCCAGCATCTGGGCGCGCCCCGCACATGGCCCGAAGCCTTTCTGGGTGATTTCTTTCAAGACCACAGGACTTGTTCGCATCCAGGGCTTCTGGTTCTGGGTGGTAGCTTTGTGTGCAGGCTGGGATAGCGTTTACACTCATTGAGAAGTGCTCTAGCCACAGCTTAGTGTGCCATTTTATTTCTTTCAGCTTTCTTTCTCTCTGCAATATCTGAAGAAGAAGTCTGTGGGACTTCGAAGGCCATGGGTGTGATTTTAGGTGGGGACAAGTGTGTTTGGCCCCGCCCCCTACTTTTATGACACACCAGTTTGTCCTCCTCATTGGAAAGGGGTCTCTTTCCTTTAGATGTCATGTCCTCCCAACATTTTCAGCAAAGTTACTCCACTGAGACGGAGACCGTCCTCATCGGCACACCTGCACCTTCTTTTCCTGCCACTCTCTGGCCGGCCTCCCTTGGCCCTCTTCCTGCTGCCACTTGTGAGGCTAAGAACCTCAGGGTCATCTTCGACTCCACACTCTCTTTCCCTCCTCAAATCTCTGATGTCTCTAAGAAGTCAAACTACCAGCTGCACCTCCTCAGAGGTATTCTTGTTTTCCTCCCTTTTGCCCAGAAACTCACTGTCTCCAGAGCTCTGGTTCTCTCTAGGCTTGACTATTGCAACAGCCTCTTTTAAAATCTGCCTGCCTCTACTCTCTGTCCTCTACAGCGCATCCAGAACAGGACTGCAAGACTTGTCCTTGGCATAAAGCCCAGGGATTGTATCTCTCCAGCTCTAAAATCTCCCCATTGGCTCCCAGTGGATGCAAGGATTAAATTCAAGACCCTTTGCATTGTCCACAAGGCCTTCTGGGGCCTGAGACCACATACCTCCAACTCTCTCTTCGGAAATATCTTCCTACTCAAGCTCTTCGCTCCTCCACCTCCCACTCCTTGAGGGCCAGGCACTTCTCCAAGCAACGAGTCAGGGGCCACTTCCTCACTTCGGCTGGCGCCTCCCTCTGGAACAGCCTCCCTGCCTCTCTGAAACTTGAACAGGACCATCTCCGGTTCCGAAGCATCTCAATACTTTCCTCTTTGCTTCTGCCTTCTCTCTTCCTCTGCCCTGCTGATCTCCTGTCTGATACTGCAATGGTCACCTGGCTACCCTCTGAACTTTGGGCCCAGGACCCTGCACGCCCAGTTGCACACCTGCACTGCCTCCTGGCAAACCATGCACTTGGGTCTGTATCTGCAACCCTACAGTCCCTTTACCTGCACTTATCAGACACATGTTGTCTGCACGTAACCCTTGCACTGCCACCTGCTGGCCACACTACTTGTTTTTGATCCTCTGTCCTGCACTTGCCCTTCCTCCCCTTCCCCTGGCACTTTTCCCCTCCCCTCGCTCCTGCACGTGCACGTTCTCAATGTCACTAGGCCTAGTAAGATCGTTGTCTTTGTCCACCCTTTGTTTCCCCTCCCTTGCCTCGTCGCGCCTTGCAGCACTTGTGTATAGGCACGTTATAAATGTCATATCATATCATATCATTATCACTGTCCAAAGCTAATGCTTTGTTTCCATCTTTGCATAATAGTTTCAGTTAGTCCAATTAAAGGTATCACAACCTGCCTCTTGTGTGATAACCAAAAAGCAAACACAAGGAGGAACAAGTAACAGAGGACTTCCAACGGAAGAACGAGCCACACAGACATAAGAATGTACATTTGCTTTGAATATATGTGATTTAACTTCATGTGGATTACAAAGAAGTCACCTTTTTGTTTTCTTTTTTAACTTAGCCGTTATTAAAACATATATTTCAACCAAATAACATTAAGGGGCTGAACTTAAGTTTGTGATTAGTGGTAAAACGTGGTACTTTAGAATGCTTGATGTGTCACCGCTTCACCAAACTACGATTGTCAGATGTCAATCTCATCTTATAGGCTTGCTTATGTGTGGATGTATTTACCTCGACACAAAAGCATTACCGCATGTAGCCATTACCACTTGCAGAAATTACCACATGTGGTAATATGAAATCCCCATGGCGTCCTATGGGTCACCAAAACAGGGAAGACCTGAAAGGTCCACATGAATGGGAATCATGCCGATTCTTCAAGTTGCTGCCTGCGGTAACAGTATTACCATCTGATAGTATTTCCCGAGGAAATACCACCGACCTTGTAATCAGGCCTTTGGTATATTTTCTCTTTTTGAATTAAAGTTAATTTTCTCGTAGCACCCCAGTCCTGTGTTTTGAATCCCAAAGACCACTTAGGTCTTGGCAGCATGAACCACAGTGTAGGTTTGGTCAGGTGCCATGGCTTCATTGAGCTGCCAGTGTCAGGACCCATTGAACGGTGGGAGGAAACGGAAGGAGCTGCAGCTCAGAAGCAGACAAGTTCCATCTGCTCCTGAAAGGGCAGCTATGGGTGGGCTTCACAATGGCAGGTGTGGGGAGTTGGAGCTGGAAAGGGCTCTGGGACAACAATGATCCCAGTGTAAAACCCTCTGCTGGGAGCGTGAGTAATGAGGATGCATCCAAAGTCTTGAACCGAATTGGGGCTTTTATCCTTAAAGTGGACAACATCACCTCTGTTCCCATTCCATCGCAATACAAATATAATATCATATAATATCAGACTTACAACTATCCATACATTCATTCGCTAAAGTCAATGAGGTTATGGCAGTCTACCACCAGGAAGCCAGTCGTATTCATGGAAACCTTGGTGGCTACAAATGACCACAACAGTAAAGACCACAGTGTGAAAGGTTTAGGCCAAGTTCTTAGGCCTGACTGTGACAAAATGACCACTGCTCGGCAGGAGTATGGGGATGAATAGTGGATAAAACTCCTACTCAGACCAACACTACTACTAATCCAGCATTCATCCCAATCATAAATGTGAAATAGGCAAAGCCGGACAGCTACACCTCCTTTGCCTCTTGTGGTAGCATGGGCAGAGGGCAGGCTTCATTCTTCAGAAGAGATGTGAGCTAACAAGGAAGCTTCCAAACAGCAATAGTACTGAGATACCAAAATAAAAGACTGAGGTGCTCATTACAGATTTTCCAGTATCCCGCCGGTGAAGGTGGTGTGACCTAGCAGTTCGGGCTGGACTGCCCCTTTCGGGGTGGGGCCAAGCCTGATTTGCATATGGTCTTTCCCCTTCTGTAATGGCTTGTCAGGCGAAGAACGATGGTCTGGAAGGTTGCCCAGAGCAATGCCAGTGGTTAAGATTAATTCTAAACCTTTCAGCCATCACCTCTTTGTTTTTGCTTTGTCACCCCGAGTGGGACGGGTATGCCCAGACGTGGGTCCCGTGCCGGCTGGGACTAGAGACCCAAGCTACTCCTCACTGATGAGGCCCAACAAGGCCGAAACATGTTTGGGGATGCTTGTGGTCTCGTGCAGAAGGGATGAGACCTAGCAGTTTGGGCTCGACTGCCCCTTTCGGGGTGGGGCCAATCCTGATTTGCATATGGTCTTTCCCCTTCTTTAATGGCTTGGCAGGCAAAGAACGATGGTCTGGAGGGTTGCCCAGAGCAATGCCAGTGGTTAAGATTAATTCTAAACCTTCAAGCCATCACCTCTTTGTTTAAGATTTAGCAGAGTTACATGTTTGCAAAATGCTTTTCATCATGGAATATTATGAAAGTGAGGTCTGTTAAGCAGATCTCACTTTCAGAGATCGAATTGCTAGCATCGGGTCATATTAAAAAATTTGAAAAAGCTCAGGCTACTATGCTCTAACAGGTGGCATTCCAATAACACTGAGTCTGATTCACAGAGTGTTTTTGAATGGGTTTGCACCATTATAAAATGCTTCTGTGCATTAGGCGGATTGACTCTGATGAAAAGCCCCAAAAAGGGGTTGCTGGCATCTCAATGTAAATGCTATTCTCTGTATCTCTCCTGTTAAGAATGCAATCGACCTGTCCATGATTCTGTTTGCAGACATTCCCAGTGTCTTGAATGCAAAGGTGCAAACTTTCATAATATGGGAAACTAAGCTCCTGGCTCTTACAGTTTTTTGACTAACATAGGAAATTCATTTCATCATTGTTTCTGCTTTTGTGCATTGAATGTATATTGATCAAAAACAATTCTAAATGAATAGTTACAAAATAAATGACACTTGACACTAATCCAGAAGTGACAGTCTGCATCAGACACAAGTGTATAAATGTATTGCTTATTTACACACTTAAATTCATGTGCAATATACATGCTGTTTCTACAAAACCCACCCTCAAGCATGGTAACGGCTGTTTGGAATAGTACAACAGGATTGTTTAGAAAACATCAAAACAGCAGCTCAGATAGGACTGTTAAGCTAAGAGTGGCTTATCCACTAACAGAAGTTTGCTGCTTCTTCTATGTCCCTTGGAGTCAGATTTGTGTGGCGGATATTTATATCTGCTAAAAGCAATCAACCTTATGCCTGTGAAGACAGAGGTCCAAGTATGGCCCTCATAACCCCCACACAACTCTCAGCCCGAAGACTGAGACACAACAGAAGCACCTTACTCTAAGGCCCTTCACCACCAGCGTTAATGTATCGCAGATGTGAGAAACCTTACTCAGGCAGCCATTCAGGCCGTGCCCAGTTGATGATCTGGAAGAGTTGGAGATGCCTTCAATCTAGCAAGTGCATTGACCGCAAATCAAGAAATCAATGATGTCATCACTGACATCACAACGTAGCCGCAGTAGACATGAAGTAAATCGCCATCCATTTATGAAGCTACACAAACATGCATTAGTTTTACAAAGGTAGCGGGCGCCCCTCTCTCGCAAGAACAGACATGATAACCTGTTCAGTGGTTATTAACCACTTGAGAGTTCGCAGCCACTGCTTTTACTCACTGTGCCTTTCACAGATGGGAAATACCCATTTGCATATCAGTCTTTGTCCTGCCCAGGGGCAGTCCAGCACCGAAATACAATGGCAACTCCAATCTGAACGAGAGTACCACCAGCAACCCCATACACGTGTTTCACCCTTGTTGGGGATCATCAGTGAGGTGAAGCTGATGCCTCTCTAAGCACAGTGAGAGGGAGACCACGTCTGGTTGCCCCCAGGAGACCTAGGGTTACCAATCCCAGGTTCCTTAAAAAATAGTTTTACAAAGGTAGCGGGCGCCCCTCTCTCGCAAGAACAGACATGATAACCTGTTCAGTGGTTATTAACCACTTGAGAGTTCGCAGCCACTGCTTTTACTCACTGTGCCTTTCACAGATGGGAAATATCCATTTGCATATCAGTCTTTGTCCTGCCCAGGGGCAGTCCAGCACCGAAATACAATGGCAACTCCAATCTGAACGAGAGTACCACCAGCAACCCCATACACGTGTTTCACCCTTGTTGGGGATCATCAGTGAGGTGAAGCTGATGCCTCTCTAAGCACAGTGAGAGGGAGACCACGTCTGGTTGCCCCCAGGAGACCTAGGGTTACCAATCCCAGGTTCCTTAAAAAATAGTTTTACAAAGGTAGCGGGCGCCCCTCTCTCGCAAGAACAGACATGATAACCTGTTCAGTGGTTATTAACCACTTGAGAGTTCGCAGCCACTGCTTTTACTCACTGTGCCTTTCACAGATGGGAAATATCCATTTGCATATCAGTCTTTGTCCTGCCCAGGGGCAGTCCAGCACCGAAATACAATGGCAACTCCAATCTGAACGAGAGTACCACCAGCAACCCCATACACGTGTTTCACCCTTGTTGGGGATCATCAGTGAGGTGACGCTGATGCCTCTCTAAGCACAGTGAGAGGGAGACCACGTCTGGTTGCCCCCAGGAGACCTAGGGTTACCAATCCCAGGTTCCTTAAAAAATAGTTTTACAAAGGTAGCGGGCGCCCCTCTCTCGCAAGAACAGACATGATAACCTGTTCAGTGGTTATTAACCACTTGAGAGTTCGCAGCCACTGCTTTTACTCACTGTGCCTTTCACAGATGGGAAATATCCATTTGCATATCAGTCTTTGTCCTGCCCAGGGGCAGTCCAGCACCGAAATACAATGGCAACTCCAATCTGAACGAGAGTACCACCAGCAACCCCATACACGTGTTTCACCCTTGTTGGGGATCATCAGTGAGGTGAAGCTGATGCCTCTCTAAGCACAGTGAGAGGGAGACCACGTCTGGTTGCCCCCAGGAGACCTAGGGTAACCAATCCCAGGTTCCTTAAAAAATAGTTTTACAAAGGTAGCGGGCGCCCCTCTCTCGCAAGAACAGACATGATAACCTGTTCAGTGGTTATTAACCACTTGAGAGTTCGCAGCCACTGCTTTTACTCACTGTGCCTTTCACAGATGGGAAATATCCATTTGCATATCAGTCTTTGTCCTGCCCAGGGGCAGTCCAGCACCGAAATACAATGGCAACTCCAATCTGAACGAGAGTACCACCAGCAACCCCATACACGTGTTTCACCCTTGTTGGGGATCATCAGTGAGGTGAAGCTGATGCCTCTCTAAGCACAGTGAGAGGGAGACCACGTCTGGTTGCCCCCAGGAGACCTAGGGTTACCAATCCCAGGTTCCTTAAAAAATATTTTACAAAGGTAGCGGGCACCCCTCTCTCGCAAGAACAGACATGATAACCTGTTCAGTGGTTATTAACCACTTGAGAGTTCGCAGCCACTGCTTTTACTCACTGTGCCTGCTACCTTTGAAAACTAAATTTCAAGGAACCTGGGATTGGTAACCCTAGGTCTCCTGGGGGCAACCAGACGTGGTCTCCCTCTCACTGTGCTTAGAGAGGCATCAGCTTCACCTCACTGATGATCCCCAACAAGGGTGAAACACGTGTATGGGGTTGCTGGCGGTACTCTCGTTCAGGTTGGAATTGCCATTGCATTTCGGTGCTGGACTGCCCCTGGGCAGGACAAAGACTGATATGCAAATGGATATTTCCCATCTGTGAAAGGCACAGTGAGTAAAAGCAGTGGCTGCGAACTCTCAAGTGGTTAACAACCACTGAACAGGTTATCAGGCCTTGTTCTGTCGAGAGAGGGGCGCCTGCTACCTTTGAAAACTAAATTTCAAGGAACCTGGGATTGGTAACCCTAGGTCTCCTGGGGGCAACCAGACGTGGTCTCCCTCTCACTGTGCTTAGAGAGGCATCAGCTTCACCTCACTGATGATCCCCAACAAGGGTGAAACACGTGTATGGGGTTGCTGGCGGTACTCTCGTTCAGGTTGGAATTGCCATTGCATTTCGGTGCTGGACTGCCCCTGGGCAGGACAAAGACTGATATGCAAATGGATATTTCCCA
This sequence comes from Ambystoma mexicanum, assembly GCF_040938575.1. Taxonomy (NCBI): domain Eukaryota; kingdom Metazoa; phylum Chordata; class Amphibia; order Caudata; family Ambystomatidae; genus Ambystoma; species Ambystoma mexicanum. The sequence continues at coordinate 348,500,261 of NC_090925.1, read as the reverse complement.
TCTGTGAAAGGCACAGTGAGTAAAAGCAGTGGCTGCGAACTCTCAAGTGGTTAACAACCACTGAACAGGTTATCAGGCCTTGTTCTGTCGAGAGAGGGGCGCCTGCTACCTTTGAAAACTAAATTTCAAGGAACCTGGGATTGGTAACCCTAGGTCTCCTGGGGGCAACCAGACGTGGTCTCCCTCTCACTGTGCTTAGAGAGGCATCAGCTTCACCTCACTGATGATCCCCAACAAGGGTGAAACACGTGTATGGGGTTGCTGGCGGTACTCTCGTTCAGGTTGGAATTGCCATTGCATTTCGGTGCTGGACTGCCCCTGGGCAGGACAAAGACTGATATGCAAATGGATATTTCCCATCTGTGAAAGGCACAGTGAGTAAAAGCAGTGGCTGCGAACTCTCAAGTGGTTAACAACCACTGAACAGGTTATCAGGCCGTGTTCTGTCGAGAGAGGGGCGCCTGCTACCTTTGAAAACTAAATTTCAAGGAACCTGGGATTGGTAACCCTAGGTCTCCTGGGGGCAACCAGACGTGGTCTCCCTCTCACTGTGCTTAGAGAGGCATCAGCTTCACCTCACTGATGATCCCCAACAAGGGTGAAACACGTGTATGGGGTTGCTGGCGGTACTCTCGTTCAGGTTGGAATTGCCATTGCATTTCGGTGCTGGACTGCCCCTGGGCAGGACAAAGACTGATATGCAAATGGATATTTCCCATCTGTGAAAGGCACAGTGAGTAAAAGCAGTGGCTGCGAACTCTCAAGTGGTTAACAACCACTGAACAGGTTATCAGGCCTTGTTCTGTCGAGAGAGGGGCGCCTGCTACCTTTGAAAACTAAATTTCAAGGAACCTGGGATTGGTAACCCTAGGTCTCCTGGGGGCAACCAGACGTGGTCTCCCTCTCACTGTGCTTAGAGAGGCATCAGCTTCACCTCACTGATGATCCCCAACAAGGGTGAAACACATGTATGGGGTTGCTGGCGGTACTCTCGTTCAGGTTGGAATTGCCATTGCATTTCGGTGCTGGACTGCCCCTGGGCAGGACAAAGACTGATATGCAAATGGATATTTCCCATCTGTGAAAGGCACAGTGAGTAAAAGCAGTGGCTGCGAACTCTCAAGTGGTTAACAACCACTGAACAGGTTATCAGGCCTTGTTCTGTCGAGAGAGGGGCGCCTGCTACCTTTGAAAACTAAATTTCAAGGTACCTGGGATTGGTAACCCTAGGTCTCCTGGGGGCAACCAGACGTGGTCTCCCTCTCACTGTGCTTAGAGAGGCATCAGCTTCACCTCACTGATGATCCCCAACAAGGGTGAAACACGTGTATGGGGTTGCTGGCGGTACTCTCGTTCAGGTTGGAATTGCCATTGCATTTCGGTGCTGGACTGCCCCTGGGCAGGACAAAGACTGATATGCAAATGGATATTTCCCATCTGTGAAAGGCACAGTGAGTAAAAACAGTGGCTGCGAACTCTCAAGTGGTTAACAACCACTGAACAGGTTATCAGGCCTTGTTCTGTCAAGAGAGGGGCGCCTGCTACCTTTGAAAACTAAATTTCAAGGAACCTGGGATTGGTAACCCTAGGTCTCCTGGGGGCAACCAGACGTGGTCTCCCTCTCACTGTGCTTAGAGAGGCATCAGCTTCACCTCACTGATGATCCCCATCAAGGGTGAAACACGTGTATGGGGTTGCTGGCGGTACTCTCATTCAGGTTGGAATTGCCATTGCATTTCGGTGCTGGACTGCCCCTGGGCAGGACAAAGACTGATATGCAAATGGATATTTCCCATCTGTGAAAGGCACAGTGAGTAAAAGCAGTGGCTGCGAACTCTCAAGTGGTTAACAACCACTGAACAGGTTATCAGGCCTTGTTCTGTCGAGAGAGGGGCGCCTGCTACCTTTGAAAACTAAATTTCAAGGAACCTGGGATTGGTAACCCTAGGTCTCCTGGGGGCAACCAGACGTGGTCTCCCTCTCACTGTGCTTAGAGAGGCATCAGCTTCACCTCACTGATGATCCCCAACAAGGGTGAAACACGTGTATGGGGTTGCTGGCGGTACTCTCGTTCAGGTTGGAATTGCCATTGCATTTCGGTGCTGGACTGCCCCTGGGCAGGACAAAGACTGATATGCAAATGGATATTTCCCATCTGTGAAAGGCACAGTGAGTAAAAACAGTGGCTGCGAACTCTCAAGTGGTTAACAACCACTGAACAGGTTATCAGGCCTTGTTCTGTCGAGAGAGGGGCGTCTGCTACCTTTGAAAACTAAATTTCAAGGAACCTGGGATTGGTAACCCTAGGTCTCCTGGGGGCAACCAGACGTGGTCTCCCTCTCACTGTGCTTAGAGAGGCATCAGCTTCACCTCACTGATGATCCCCAACAAGGGTGAAACACGTGTATGGGGTTGCTGGCGGTACTCTCGTTCAGGTTGGAATTGCCATTGCATTTCGGTGCTGGACTGCCCCTGGGCAGGACAAAGACTGATATGCAAATGGATATTTCCCATCTGTGAAAGGCACAGTGAGTAAAAGCAGTGGCTGCGAACTCTCAAGTGGTTAACAACCACTGAACAGGTTATCAGGCCTTGTTCTGTCGAGAGAGGGGCGCCTGCTACCTTTGAAAACTAAATTTCAAGGAACCTGGGATTGGTAACCCTAGGTCTCCTGGGGGCAACCAGACGTGGTCTCCCTCTCACTGTGCTTAGAGAGGCATCAGCTTCACCTCACTGATGATCCCCAACAAGGGTGAAACACGTGTATGGGGTTGCTGGCGGTACTCTCGTTTCGGTTGGAATTGCCATTGCATTTCGGTGCTGGACTGCCCCTGGGCAGGACAAAGACTGATATGCAAATGGATATTTCCCATCTGTGAAAGGCACAGTGAGTAAAAGCAGTGGCTGCGAACTCTCAAGTGGGTAACAACCACTGAACAGGTTATCAGGCCTTGTTCTGTCGAGAGAGGGGCGCCTGCTACCTTTGAAAACTAAATTTCAAGGAACCTGGGATTGGTAACCCTAGGTCTCCTGGGGGCAACCAGACGTGGTCTCCCTCTCACTGTGCTTAGAGAGGCATCAGCTTCACCTCACTGATGATCCCCAACAAGGGTGAAACACGTGTATGGGGTTGCTGGCGGTACTCTCGTTCAGGTTGGAATTGCCATTGCATTTCGGTGCTGGACTGCCCCTGGGCAGGACAAAGACTGATATGCAAATGGATATTTCCCATCTGTGAAAGGCACAGTGAGTAAAAGCAGTGGCTGCGAACTCTCAAGTGGTTAACAACCACTGAACAGGTTATCAGGCCTTGTTCTGTCGAGAGAGGGGCGCCTGCTACCTTTGAAAACAAACATGCATTAGCTTATTGTAAATAGACACAAAACACATGCTTATGACTCACGCAGGTAGATGAGACACACAGAAATACATATCTCTATATATCGTCACATTGTTCGTCAAAGCTGAACCACAAGATGCCAAAATATACCTATAGCAAGCTTGCATATGCTTGATTGCCACTAACATGGAAAAGCTTAAAGGACAAATATGGAAGCTATAAGAACACTGAAATAAAAGAGAAAGGGGAGACAAGCTTCGAGTACATGGAAGGGCTGGCACAATCCCTGCAGCCGGAGGCAAGCAGAAACAAAGCACCCAGCCAAGGACAAGTGGAGACGGAAAGCTCCTAGTTACCAAGATGATAAGCCACCTGTGAGAAATTCAGACTAAAACCCTCATAATTACAGGCAAGAGATCTCCATTTTGTGGTCTCAAAACATGTGACCCAGCAAAACAAGACAATGCCCAGTCAATCGAGGAGGATGCAGAGAAGCTATTCCCACCAAATCAGAGGTGGAAAGATACACGTGTTGCTCACAAACTGCCAACTGAATGCACTCTCCCAGGCTTAGGTGATCAGAAGTGGCAACATTAGGGAGCACGCAGACCCTCCATGTCCATTCTTATTACCTTGAAAAGGTACACTCAGCCTGGTAACAGTCCAGGGTCCCAGGGCTGGGAGGATCCATTCTACCCAATCCAGAGTCACCTTTCATGTGAAGATATAATATGTTGCAGGAGCCAATGGTCTCCCTGTGACCATGCAACATTGTAGATTGAAACATGCAGAGGTGTTCCCCCCAGGAGGAGCCACCAGATATGGCTATCCAACCTTGATTCTTACCTTGATTCCAGCATTCCTTCTGTCCTCATCCTCCTTGATCTTTCCTCTGCTTTTGACACGGTCAACCACACCATCCTGAGGTATTCTTGCTTTTCTCACTTTCCCCCAGAAGCTCACTGTCTGCAGAGCCCTGGTTCTCATTAAGCACGACAACTGCAACAGCCTCTTTCGCAATCAACCTTTCTTCACTCTCCACCCTCTGCAACTAACTCAGAACACGACTGAGAGACTTGTCCTTGGCCTCAAGCCCAGGGATTGTATCCCTCCAGCCCTGAAATCTCTCCACTGGCTCCCAGTGGCTGCAGGGATCAAGCTTAAGACCCTCTGCTTTTTCTCTCTCTCCCCCCTGCTGACCTACCCATCTGCTGCGCTGACTTGTTGCCTGGCTACCCTCAGAATCACAATGGGCATCTGGCTCCTCCACGACCAGTAGCCACTGCACTGCCTCCGGGCCTACCGCACACTCTGAGCTTTATCTGTATCGCTACAGTCCCCTTGCACTTACCCAGAGGCGTGCTGCCATGGCTGCACTTACTTAGAGCAACTTTGCCCTGACTACACTTCCCCCTTCCCTTCCCCTGGCACTTCTCCTCTCCCCCCTTGCACTTGCACGATCTGAATGGCACAAAGCCTAGTATGATCGTTTGTTTTGTCCTCTCTCTGTCTTCCCTACCTTGTCTTGTCACGCCTAGAAACACTTGTGTACAGGCGGGTTATAAATGACTCATAACAGATATTGATAGTAGAATTAACCCCTATAGAACATATACCTAGTTCTGACCAATGTGAGTGACATCACACCTGGATAAAACTGGGTGACACAAGCTCAGAAGACTATACCCCTGGAGAATTTTTGCTTTTCTAGAGTGATCCATTTCATTTTGTTATATAATAAAGTCAGCAAACATTGCCCCATGGCTAAGTCTGCCGTTCTTGCAGTGAGTTTTTGTTGGGCCTGAGAGTCTCTCTGCTGGTAATTGGGGTGACTGCTATAGAGCCCTGCCGCTACAACACCCCGAATCACAGAAAAGCTCAAAGAAGGCTCAGAACAGGGGAATTACCAGTGGTAATCCCCCCCCCCCCCGCTCCAAGCTGCCTCACGACTGGAGGCAGCCATGTTCCCCCACTGGGGAACAAGGTAAGTGTGGTCCCCCTCCCCCAAACCCCTCCGTCCTCCCCCATCCACAGATTAATGTTTCACTGTATATTAATTCTTTGTTATTTCATTCGTTATAATCAAATAAAACTATAGAATCTACATGCAACCTTTGGCTCTGCAGATGTTTTTAACTACAACTCCCATCAGACCAAGAGAGCGTAGTCAATGGTTAAGGATTATGGGAGTCTTTGGGAGTCTTTTCCAGAACATCTGTAGAGGCACAGGTTGCAGATCTCTGAGGTATAGGAGCACTAATACACTCTCCCAAATACATTTCTTCTTGTGGTTGTGTAACTTCATTCACATCAATTTGTCACTGAGAAGACTTGCCTTGGCCATTGCGAGGAGAGTGGACCTTCACATCAATTGTCATTATGTGTTGGGAGGGTAAGGCAAGAGTTGTGGTACATACCATAATCCAGGCCCTTCTGGGTGATGCGTCCTTTCAATCCAGCGTCAGTCTGGAAAGTGCTCTGGACAGAGCATAGCAGAGCCAGGGCTCCAACCCAAAGCATTCTGTGACCTGTTGTGGGGACAATGAAAAGGACACATATCAGCCACAATCAAATACTATACAGAAACACAACTCTGGAGAGATCTACTTAGCCCCTATTGTAGGTCTAGCTAGAAAAAGCATTGATCTTTCCCCTGGCTCGCGGAGATAAATGTAAGAGAGGGCATTATCGTCCAAAAGCTGTTCCATTGCCTTTGGCTTTCATGAGTCATTTTCCATCAAGAAAAACTCACATGATACCCACAACCCAGTGGGAGACAGACCTATCATGCAAGATCCAAAATATGATTTTAAATATGTTAATAAATAATTGTATTAAGACTTTGTCCAGTCCCATAGACATTGAAAAAATACAATTTTTATGTATAGAAGCAAAGTCTTAATATAATGTTTAATTGGTGTATATACGGTTATATTTAGAGTCCTGTGGGGAAGGGTAGATCCCTATAGGGCTGTAAGAATTATTTTCTTTTGTAATGGCCGCCCTCATCCCAATTAGAAATAGAAAAATGTATATTTCTAGTGGGGCCTGAAGGTGGTTTATAAACATGCCCACAGTCCGCTCTGGGACTGTCGTCTCTGGCAGGACCCTGAATATAATCTCTACGAGTATTATTATGTATTTAAAAGGAAATCATCCTAGGCCCATTAGAAAAGTATTTTCTGTGCTAAATATTTGAAAGAAATTATTCTTAATACTTGCAAAATTAAATGGTGTGTCCTGAAGGGGCGGTCATGCCCTTGCAGGATTAAATGTATTGTTATTTGAGGACCCTCCATGTCCCCATTGTAACTAATACTGCAACCATTTCTTATGAAGATCGGCAGGATGCGTAAAGAACAATGGCAGCGTCAATACGTCTGGCTTTGTAAATGATATGGTATGATATGATATGGCATTTATAACGCGCCTATACGTAAGTGTTTCAAGGTGTGAAATGGAGCAGGTAAGCTTTACTTTTAAAGCCCCAACAGGACAACAAAAATCAAAACCCCCTACATTTTCAAAGCCACACCTATTGACTTTGTAAATGCTTGTAATTTATAATTAGTACTTAGGATACTGGACGCCTGACAGGCTTCCATTCAGTCCTGCATAAATTAGCACCTCACCATGAGAAAAACAAGATAAGACAGATAGCAATTGCAAGAAAATATACAGTGTGGCCTAAGCCAATCAAAAGATACCCTTTCCATCACTGCTTCCCTTCCCCATCAGGGAAGTGAGACTTAAGGTCTCAGGGGTACTCGGAAGAGGTACTTAAATAGAGAATTCCGTGGAACCCGCAGTCCAAATGTGCCACCACATAGTGTTGGAAACTTCTCAGTACACAAGCAATTTGCTGGACATCCGAAAAGTGGGTTTTTTTCTTGATTGAACTTCTGGCTCTTTCTACAGATTAACTTGTGACACGCCCATCCCAATTTAACAACTCTCTGCCCAGGGTAATTAAACACTATGAGGTTCTTGGTAAGCTTTTACGTTGGTCTTGGCCTGGTAGGATCCAAATCAACCGGAAGGTTAAGTTTGGCCATGAACACACCTTGTTGGGGTTGATGGAGCAGCTGCATCCAGTAAAGAATCCTACATTTGAACTTCATTTTTCCGGCATCTAGGCAGCTGGACGACCAGGACACCTGGCTCCATAGAGGCATTCTCCTAGGCTCTAAGTGTACAAACCCAGACTGGAAGAATTTGCCAGCTGGCCCAAGAAAGACAAATGTTGGCGGAAACGTACCCTGTTTGCACACTTGTAGACTTGTACTTTTCACTGTCTTGAGGTTCACGCCCAAAGGCTATCTGCAGGCGCTGTTCTCTGAAGATTTCTTTTGTGGAATTTCTCCAGGAACTCATATTCCCCAGTGTTGATAGTGAGGCCAGGCACTAATCCACCAACGTCCTTTTCCAAAAACAGCTATGCTGTGCGCTTGAAAGCTGCATCACGGGTACCCCCTTGTGGTCTCCCCACATGGTCTCGCCCGATAGACTGACAGTGGGTCCTCCTTCCTTTGCATTGGCCGCCCCTTTCAGTGGGGCATCTGCCAGCAGAGGGCCACGCTCCTCTGCAGAAAGCTGGCGCGACAGATAAACAAAGGAACCACTGAGCATCAGCACTGATCTGTCCTTCCTAGGGAAAGTCCCTTCCTGAGGGAACCAGCAGCCTCAATGCTGCCAAGCTGCTGAGAGCCTGCATGGTCAGTTCTGCCAGTCACCCGGGCAAGGTGATCTGCCGTGGAGAAAAGCGTGAGTGCTACACTAGCACTATCCCACTAAAGTCCTTTATAAACTCTTGTGATTCAGAGGTGGGCATTACATAGGGACTTCCGGAGGGAGGAGGCTGAACATGCTGCTCCCCCAGCCCCATTATAAGACCCATCTTCTCCCCCTCTGATAAGTGCATAAACAAGAATGTGGTGACAGCAGATCCACAGGGTTGGAGGCTGGGAACATGAGGTTTTAGTGTAATGAGATTATCATCCGTAAGTAATCCAGACATCATCCCTGCATCCCTCTTATTGGCTCGAGCCCTTCCTTTAGTGGGGGTGTAAAAAGAAAATAGTATTCACCACAAAATAAGAATCCAGTTAAAATCGGATTGGCAGTAATTTGGCCCATTATGCTGAAATTGCCAGGGCCCTCTCAATTCCATCTTGCAAAAATTGAAGAATAGAAAAATGATGATGCAAAGGTGAATGAATTGATCCTCGCATAAATATGTTCATGTATTTATTTGTTTACTTTATTTATAATGTTCTTATAAAAAGGCATCAGTCACCTGCAGGCGTTGTTATGTTTCATTTGTACACGATAGTTGCAGAGAACACAATTCATGAGCTATTACCTGGATGGGGAGACAATCAAAGGCAGAGCATCCTTTATCCCAACATGGCCTCCCTCCACAGCACTTGGATAGGTTTCCACTGGAGAAGCATTAAAGGAGGCCCTCGTGAATCATCAGCATGGCCCACCCCCGCACATATGTCGATGCATTTTCCAGTACCGGGAATAACTCTGAAGCGCGTGGGGCACAGAATTGTTGAATCACTACCACCAGTCGAAACCCTCTAACATTCCAAGACTATGTGTGTGTCCTGATTGAGGGAGACAAAAAGAGGAAGCCATCTTGAGGGGAAAGGGACTAAAGAATCCTCCACTTAGGTGCCTCTAGCAATTGCTTGAGGAAAATACACCACTGCATGCAAAGCCAGCATGAGACAATCAACAGAATCAGAACCGAATTGGCATGCGCCGGGGTCATCACATGGGCATCTGGTAATTGTTTCGGGGTCACTGATATCAGGGTTGCAGAGATGTTCCTGGTGGTAGGACCCATGTGCTGACAGGATCGGGATCCACATCACCCGGCATGCACCATGACTGCCTGGATCTAACTTCTGATGTTGCAGGTGGGTTATCTTTCACAGAAGCCTATTCCATTGCATGTTATTGATTGCTTTGTGGCTGGCTGGAGTGCTGGGAAGAATCATTAACCACCATAACTGCCTCTCACTTCCTGTCACGTGGTAAAACGTCCTGTAAATGAAGGAGCACGTTGGGAAGGATGGTGCCAATTGTCCACTTTCTTCACATCCATTGCTGTGGTGGTCTGGTATCTTGCATGGACTGTGCTGAATCTCTCTGCTAAATACAGGCAAAAGGATGTATGTGCACTTGAATATTTTTATCCTTGGTGATTTACCTTTGTCTGTGGTTCCTAACACTGGGTCACTCTCCTTGTGTGCAGAGGTGGCACAATGGCATTGAGGAACAGTTGCCCATTTATCCAGCCCAAAAAAGAACAAAAGGGGGTGGGGAGAACCCTCGCTCATGAGATTTCACCAACCCTGCATCTGTTCCACCCAATGCATATCCATCAAATCGCTTCGAATAATCTACCGTGCACTTTAGGGGATTGACCCCAAGATTCTACAAAGCACACTTTGCAATCAACAACAGAGACTCAGCCTTTACTCTAAAAAAAACAGCTGGCTATCAAAATCTCACATTTCTCAAAATGTCTCCTGGCTGGTGCTCTTTCTCAGACCAAGCCACCAAGTCCTGGTAATTACTCCCCAACCTGTCAATAAAATCGAGGACCACCTGACCTTCAGGAAAGCGTGTAAAACCTATTTCTCTCTTTTTGGAACTGAGCACAGCACTGACCTGCCTCCGTCCTGGATAACTTTGCATTGGCTTCACCCGACTCTGCCTTGGATCATCAAAATATCTGTTCAGCCCTGCAAAAACAGCCTACAATCCAGGTTATCGTCAATGTTATTGGGCAACCTCTTAGCTACTTGTCCTGTTAGGCAATACAAAGCTGCAGCACTATCTACAGGCCCACAGTTATCAGTCGATATGAACCACTTCACAGTTCCCACGTAGTCTGCAGCAATGGACATGAAGCACATCCCTATGCCTCGTGGAAAAGACTGGTCAATGCCACATCGAACGTCCATCGACCTCAAACTGAAGCCTCCCCCACATGATCCATAATGTAGACAGCACGCCTCTACTACATGCCTGGCATCTTTTGCAGATAGGGAGGGATACATTGGATGCAGCAACAAGAACACAGCACCACAATCTGATGTCATCTCGGGTCCTGACAAACGATACCCAACACGTGTAATTGTAATTGGTTATTTGTAGTGCGCTTAATACCCAGAGGCTTCTAAGCGCAGACCTGGAGATCGAACCTGTTGCCTGCTCCTTTATACTTAATAAAGTATGTCCTTTAAAACTCATCTGGCGTCTGACTACATTCAACACTGGCGACGAGGGGTACTGAAGCAGGAAGAAGTACCAGAGACGAAGCTCTGCCGACTTCCATGAACTCAACGCAGAGTGTCTGATGACCCAGGCCCCGGACCGCATGAAATGCGGGACGATAGAGGGTCTGGGAGTTTAGGCGCGGGGTGGAGGAAAATGGCGCAAAAGCGTAGGGAGGGGCGTCCGAATGGCGCCACAAGAAACAAAAGCCCAGGAAGGGCAGGAAACAGCACCTGGGAAGGTGCGAATTGTAACAGCAAGGGATCAGGGGGGTAACCCGGCCGCCCCCAGGAAGGAACAAAAGGCCGGGGGGGGTATAAGTAAGCCTGGAAAAGGAGAGGCGGCACAAACCAGGTAAGAGCTCACCTCTCTCGGGTAGGCTCTTGGTACCTGAAGAAAACGTTTGCTCTTGCGGGCTCACGCATTTTTCTACTTCTCTAGAAGTTCATACTATCGCGGTGGTTACAACAGTGCCAGAGCAGGAGCGAACCAGAAGTATCAGCGGGGAACGAACAAAGGATACTTTCGCAGTGGTCAAACAGAAGCGTGCCGACAGAATTCAGACGAGAAGGATGGCGGAAGGAAGAGCGAAGAGGGCCTGAGAATTCTCAGAATGGGCAAGAAAGGCGGAGAAGGAGTATGGAGCACAATGGGTGCTAGAAGTAATGCAGAAAGAGGAAAGAGCAAAGGCAACATCACCTCTGCTGTTCATAGAGCACAGCAGCAGCGAAGGAGAAGAGGAGGTACCGCAAGGACAGAAAAGGGGAAGAGCGGAGTCGAAGAGATCAGAGGAACGGACAGAGGCACCGACCAAGAGAAAGAAAAAAGATAAAAAGAAAGGTACTGTGAATAATAATGTGGGGAATGAAATAGTAAAAAAGTTTCAAAAAATTGCGTCACGGTTTCGGGTAAGTCGCCCAGAACCAATGACAAGAAGAGCAGACGGGGGAAGAAAAGCAGGGAAGAGTGGCAGGGGAGTTCATCAGACAAATCAAGCAGTGATGACGAAGAAAGGGATCACCTAAAGGCTTGGGTTAAATGGAGAGGAGTGGTGAGCAAAGAAAGGCAGAGTGGGGTAGGGGGGGCAGGGGCAGAACCCAGAGAGGCCCCGGTCCCAGCGCCACAGGGGGCACCAGCTGAGTCCAGGGAAGCCCCGGTCCCGGCACCACAAGGAGCACCAGTAGTCCCGGTGCCGCAAGGAGCACCAATTCTACCGACACCACAAGGTGTACCGGTAGGGCCAAACATAGGGGCAGGGGCCACACCACCGGGGGCAGCACCGGCGGTGGCAGCGGCGGAAAATGAGGGGCCGCTTATGACGAAATATGGCAGGCCAACCATGGGTAAAGACGCACAGGGCAGTTCAATGAAAGCGATGGCTTGGTACATAAATGACAAAGTAAAGGAAAAAATCTGGAGGAAGGAATTGATCGATATATTTACATTGTTAGATTGTCAAAAGAGGGGGATGAATGTGGCCCTGGAGGACATAAAAGAGGATGAAAAAAGCTTACTAAAAAAGGGGCCAGTAGTAAGGAACTTTGACAATTGGATGTCGGCCTTCACCATAATGTCTACAATCATATTACAAAAGTTCCCGGAAGACGGGGTAGCTTTAGTGGCATATCAACAGAGGGTGCTGAAGGTCCACGCAGCATTTGGAGGGGATGCATGGCTGGAGTATGACCATGAGTTCAGAAAGGAGATGGACTGCTTTCCGGATATGGGCTGGGACGAAGAAAACTTTAACCTCTACATTTTTAACGTGCTAAAAGATAAATGGGATTCCAAGGAGTGGAGCACAGGGGGGCAGCAGAGAAGGCAGTACTGGCAGAATGATTACAAAACGGATTATAGATCGAGTGGCAGAAGGTATGAATCCAGCTATGACAGGAATAGAGACCAGAGTTTTCAGAGCAGAAATTACGGGTCACAGAGAGGATGGCAGAGCAGCCTGCCCCCGACAACATAGGGTGGGGGCAGTGGGAGCACGGAGACGGCACGAGCGGAACCAGGTCAATGCATGAGCTTTGAAAAGGGGGTACCATGTAGCTGGGGTTGGAAGTGCAAATTCAGCCACAAGTGCGAGAGATGCAAGGGTGACCACAGCAGCTCCAAGTGCACAAGGGCCGCGGCGCCAAGCGGCAGAAGAGATGAGACGCGGAAATAAAAACTGGGACAGGAAAGGGGCCATGCCGGCAAAAATCGAGAGGATGGAACGGTGGCTCCGTAAATACCCCGACCAAGAAGCGGCAGAACAGATCAGGCAAGGCTTTAGAGAGGGTTTCAACATCCCGATAACCGGGCAGGGAGCACATGACATTCCTAGGAATCTAAAATCAGCAAGCGAAAACAGGGAGATAGTGACCAGTAAGATCAGGAAGGAAGTAGAACTAGGGAGGGTAGAGGGCCCGTTCACGGCCCTACCATTCAAAGAATTTTTATGTTCACCACTAGGACTGGTGCCGAAAAAAGAAGAAGGGGAATACAGGTTGATACACCACCTGTCCTACCCCCAGGGTGCCTCAGTGAACGACGGCATCGCTCAGAGCGAGGCGACAGTATCATATTCAGACTTCGAGGAGGCGGTGGAACTTGTCAGAAAGGCAGGGGAAGGGGCATGGATGGCGAAAGCAGACATCAAATCGGCGTTTCGCCTGTTGCCAGTCAACAGCAGATCACAAAGATGGTTATGCATGCATTGGGAGGGGGAATACTTCATCGACAAATGCCTTCCGATGGGGTGCGCCATCTCATGCGCATATTTCAAGAGGGTAAGTTCATTCTTACAATGGGCAGTAACACCGGAGATGAAGGAGTCCATGATGGTGCATTACCTGGACAATTTTTTATTCGTCGGCCCCAAAGGTGCGGATCTATGCACGGCAACCCTCGACAAATTCGTAGAAATAACGAGCGAGTGGGGTTTTCCTCTGGTGGAGGAGAAAACGATGGGGCCAACGCAGGTTATCCAATTCCTAGGTATAGAAATTGACTCAAACAAGGGGAGGTGTCGGATCCTGGAGGACAAGGTGAGTGACGGAGCTGCTGAAGACAATAAAGGAACTACAAGGAAGAAACAAAGCAACAGTGAGAGAATTGCAAGCGCTGGCAGGTAAACTGAACTTCGCAGGAAGAGTCATACCTCAGGGGAAGGTGTTCCAGAGAAGTATCGAGCTGAAAACGAGAGGTGCTACCAAAGGGCACCACAGGGTCGGGCTAGGGGGAGGAATCAAGAGAGATCTGGGAGTATGGGCAGAATTTCTGATAAACTTCAACGGGCGGTAATATGGCGCTCACCGGTGAATGATGAAGGTAAAAGGGTGTTGTTCACTGATGCAGCCGGTGGCTTTGGTTTTGGCGCAATACTGGGAAAAAAATGGTGTGCAGGCAAGTGGCCAAAATCATGGCAAGTGGCGGAATGGACAAAAAACATAACGCTGCTGGAGCTCTTCCCGATATGGGTCGCGTTATGCGCATGGAGGGAAGAGCTAGGGAACAAGGAGTTGGCAGTATGGTCAGATAACATGGCGGTGGTGCACGTGTTAAACAAAGGAAGTGCGTCATGCATGATAGTATTAGAATTAATGAGGGCAATCACACTGGAAAGCCTAAAAATTAATACATGCATAAAGGCGAGGCATATCGCTGGGGAAGAAAATGTGGTGGCTGATGCAATCTCTAGCTTTCAGTGGCAGAAATTCAGGGAGCTGAGACCGGACGCCGACAAGGAAAGAACGCCCACGCCACGGAAGGCATGGGTCCCGTTGGAGGCACTAGAAAGGAAAGCACGGTTGGCCTCAAGGTTGACTCAAAAGAAGTGGGAGAAGAACGGAGAAAAGAAAGGGTCATCGACACGCTGACCAGAAATGCCCTGACATACAAAACGGGTAAGCATTACGAAAAGCATGTAAAAGATGTGTTGAGGGAAACAGGTGGAAAAGAGGTGGAAAAAATTTCAAAGGAAAAAATTTGTGAATTTCTTGAAGGGGCATTTGCCAAAGGGAAAAAGAAAAGCTGGGCAGCAGTGCACCTGGCGGCGGTGGCATATACCACAAAAGTGGAGGGAATACCGGACCCGACTGACAGCGCTAAGATAAAATATGCAATGAGGGGATGGGCAAAATTAGAGGGGAAAAAACCAGATAGCAGGAGGCCGGTAAATTTTGGGAAATTGATAATTCTGCTAAAAGCGCTGCAAGACACGTGCAGCAGCACGTACAAAACCGCGCTGTTCAGGGCAGCATTTGCGCTAGCATACTATGGAGCATTCAGAATAGGGGAACTGGTGGCCAGGAATACGGTGGCAGGAGACGGCCTGGCAAGAAAAGACGTTAGTATGGGTATCAAGGGGATGTCGATAATGCTAAGGAAATCTAAGACAGACCAAATGGGGAAGGGGGGAGCAATAGATCTCAATTGCATCAGAGAAAAGGACCACTGTCCCAGATGCATCACCCAAGAATTCCTGGTGCTGCAACCAGAGGTCGACGGACAGTTATTGATCCATAGGGACGGCAGCGCGCTCAGCAGGTACCAGTTTGAGGCAGTATTAAAACAAGCGGTGGCGAAAGCGGGATGGGATCCAGCCGAATTTGGGACACACTCTTTTAGGATAGGGGCAGCAACCTCTGCGTGGGCGGGGGGCCTGGGAGCAAAGGGGGGTGAGACACATTGAGGGATGGAAGTCGCAATGTTTTAAGAAATACATAAGGGAGGAACTGATATGACACTTATCTCTCCCGTTTCTACAGAGGCCGGACCATACAAATCGGCATGGATAGTGGGGCACTCTTTCGTGACCTGGGCAGGCAGGTGGCTGGAAGAGGTGAAGCAAGGACTACATTTCAGGAACACAATTACGTCATGGTGGGGCCTCCCGGGGATGCACTGGGAGGACATCCACGACAGGCTATCGGACCTGATAGGTTTCAGGGACCCCCCCGAGTACCTGGTTATACATCTAGGGGGGAACGACCTGGTGAGCACAAACTGGGGTAAATTACAAAGGAACATCTTCGAGTCACTGCATAGCATAGCCCGCAGCTGGTAGAAAACCAAGATTTTTATGTCAGAGATAATACCAAGAAGGGTCTGGCATGGGGCACAGAAGAGGCACGCAATTGAGATAGCCAGAAAGAAACTAAATAAATCAGTAGAAAAGTACTGCAAGAGCAGAGGGCTGCATTTCATAAGACATGGTTTAAACCGGAACAATCCGGACATGTTTCATCAGGATGGGGTGCATCTATCAAAGGAAGGGATGGGGGTTTTTTCCGACAACATTTTTAGGGCACTCCAGGAACGGGGTTGTAGGTAGGGTGCTTTTGGGGGGGACCTGAGCGGGCATAAGGAACACCCACTCAGGTGTGGCGGCATGTGCCCAGGAACGAAGGCTCAGGGATAACAAGGACTCAGGAGGAGCCTTGGGCAGCTTCGGAAATGGACACAATGTGTCCAAAAGCATATGGCTGTGTAATTATTGTTGTTGTGTTGTATTTTCTGTAAGACAATAAAATGCCTAAGGCCTACAACTTTTCCATACACATAAATTGTCTATAATTTATTACTTAGGTAGGGATCTGGTAAGAGAAGCAAAGTGAACCCACACTACTCAGCCTAAGAGGAGGGGCACTGCTCGCTCGATCATGAGCGGAGAGGAGGAGAGACGGCACTAGCAAGAGTAACACAGCAACAGGCACCGCAGTCCCTGGCACACATGTCAGAAAGGGAGTAACGGCCCAGTTTGGGGTTTGCTCGCACACAACCGCGAGACACACAGCGCGAGTCCCCGTACAGATGGTGTGACGTCTGCGTGCACTCTCAGCTAAGGTGCCCTAGCAACGCTTAGCGTCGGAGAAAGCAACTCTTGCGCTCTCAAGCCTCAACCCTTTTGTGACGCATGTTGCTAGGCAGCGCAGCAATCCTGGCAAGCTGCATTGAGGAACTTGGAAAGCTTGTGGCAGTATTGCGACGACAAACAAAGCCCACAATACAATAGAATTTAGCAGAGAACAGCTGCTTAGCTGGGAAGCCATCGGTATTCAGGAGTGAATTAACAGTGACGGCCAGATATGTAGTCAAGACTTTTCAACCACACCAGTGCTGTGATGTAACAGAATCAGGACCACAGTGCATTCATAATTCCGCAGACATCAACATCTCCCAACAGAAAGAGGACAGTTGTCCAAATTTTAGTGGACAGCAGGAAAGTGTCCAGTGGCATTTAAAACAAGGACAACGTGTCAATTTGGAAGATAGAGACTATGGCTGCATTTCCACCACCTTCTCCTTTCTTGGCAGAGCCTGGAAGACCTCCAGTCAGATGGGAGAGATAGAAGCGCATGTTCGAGAACTACTTAGTAGCCGTAGGAGGCTTAGCGCAGCCAGGAGGAAGGCACTGCTACTGCACAATAAAGGTCCTGAGGGAGGATGTGTGGTTGACAGACTGGTGGCTCATCAAGAGGAAGGTGCAGGTGATGCAGATGAGTATTTTCTGGCTGTCAAACAAATTGAAGAGCATTTTGAACCTAGGAAAAATGTCACGTTTGAGAGACACACATTCTTTCAGCGTACGTCTGTAGAATCCTAGTGGCTTCTTTGGGAACATTAAGCCACACATGTGAGTTTGGAGACCTGACTGATTTGTTAATTAGGGACCAGTTGGTAAGGTGTACCAACAGTTTAAGAGTTCAAGAAAAATTGCTTGCCAAGGGCATAACGTTAGAACAGGCTGTGGAGCTAACACGCAGCATTGAACAGACGTCACAATAGATGAGGGAAATGAAAGTGGACAAACAAGTGGCGCAGGGTGTTTGTGCAGTTGGCCTGAAGAAAAAGTCACCGGGCCCAGGCCCAAGAAAAGAATGGTGGAATCAGAAGTGTGCCAAGTGCGGCAGCACGAACATGTTGCAAATAGTGCAACCTGCCCTGCAAGATTTGCAGAATTTTCAAGTGCAGACGTAGAGGCCATTTCGGGAACATGTGCATGGAGACCTCTATAAACAAGGTCGGATCCAAGAGAACACAATGGCGACTTACCAAATCAACCACCCACAAAGGTACCCAATGTGGCCCCGCCCATTCAAGAAGGAGTACCATGACATGTTTTCAAGATTTCTGCTGTGTCAGGTGAATCAAGTGATCCTGTAGATGATTTCATATTAGATGGGTGCAGTTTAAAGATGGAAGTTGTCTCTGCGTCTTCATGGACCATATTGTCGGAGGAGACACTCAAGCACAAGTTAGACAAAGAGGTGCAGGATCTAGTTCCTGCCAAGGTGCAGCCCTGTGGCTATGGGGAATCAGCCATTGAGTTGATTGGGGAATTCCAGGGCCATGTATCCTAAAAAGGAAGGGAATGTACGACTAACATTTTGGTTGCCAAGAAGGGTGCATCACTCTTAAGGTGGGAAGAGCAAAGGAAACTGGGAGTGAGAATCCAAGCAAGTGCTGTGACTCCTGTTACCATTGCGGGGGTGGATGACAAGTGGTCTAAGGAATTCCCGGAAGTGCTCACAGAGAATTTAGGAAAGCTGAGAGATTTTGAACACAATATTAAATTGAAACCTAAAGCTCAACCAGTAGTGCACAGAGTAAGGCCAGTTCCACTGAAGATGAGACAGCAGCTACATGAGGAGTTGGTTAATCTTGTCCAGAAAAGAGTTATTGAACGTGCAGAAGCAACTGAGTGGTTATCCTCTGTGTTTCTGGTAACTATAAGCAATGGGAACTTAAGGCTTTGTGTAGACCTCAGGGAACTGAATAGAAACATATCGGTAGAGAGACATCCTCTGCCGATTATTGCTGAGACACTGGCCACACTTGGAGAACCTAATTGATTTTCAGTTATTGACCTTTCAGCGGCCTATCAGCAGGTGCCATTATCTGAGAGAGGTCAACATGTTACGGCGTTCGTCACTCCTGAGGGAACATTTAAATACTTATGCATGCCATTTGGATTGGCCTCGGCTGCCTCTGTGTTCCAAAGGGTGAAGGAGGAAGTGTTGAAGGGATTGAGAAATGTTGCTGTGTTCCAAGATGACATACTGGTGTATGCTGATAGTGAAAGGGAACATGATGTGGTGCTGAGGTGTGTTCTGGAAAGGTTGAGGAAGGCTGGCTTCACTGTACAGAGGAGCAAGTGCAGGATTGGTGTGAAAGAAGTGGAGTACTTAGGGCACAAAATTTTAGGACAAGGAGTTTCTCCCAAGTTTAGTCTGGTAGAGAGCATACGCAAAGCTCCTGCGCCAGTGGATAAAGAACAGTTAAGATCTTTCATGGGTATGGCTGAGTTCTACCACAAATTTGTCAACAAATTTGCCACCATATCTAGTCCTTTGAGGAATTTGCTAAAAAAAGTAGTTAATTTCAATTGGTCGGTTGAGTGTTAAGTAGCTTTCAAGAAAAGTAAGGAAGGCATTGAGAATGCGCTATCATTAGGTGGTTTTGTTTGTGGTAGAAAGACTGTTCTATTCATTGATGCAAGTTTATTAGGTTTGGGTGCCTCATTAATTCAGATCAATTCAGGGAAGAAGGAGCACGTATCACTTTTGCCCTTAGGCCTTTAAGAGGTGCAGAAAAAATTATTTTGTTATAGAAAGAGAAGCCTTGGCTGTGTTCTGGGTGATTTTACATTTTAAGTTTTTCTTGTGGGGTCAAGAATTTCAGGTCAAGACAGATCACAAACCTCTGGTGCAGTTGTTGAGTAGCAGTGGGTGGGTGAACGGTTCACCCAGAATCTCCAGGTGGATGATTGGCTTACAGGGGTGCAATTTCAGGATGTGCTATATACCAGGTAGAGAGAATGTTGTAGCTGATTGTCTGTCTCGGCTTCCGGTTGAGGTGATGGGGGATTCTGTTGGAATGATCAGGGAGGAAGACATGATAATTGCCAATATTGAGAGTAGTGCTGTGAGTAAAGCAGAGTGGCTTGAAGTGGATGGAGAGGATGTGACAGTGTCTAAGGTAAAGGAATGGACCGTAGGAGGGCAGCCTGGTAAAGAAGTTTTGGATAGGAGTTTTGATCGATTTTATAAAGTAAAACAGGAACTAACAGGCCGATTCATGGAATTAATGTGCGCTGAAATTTTCGGCGCAAGCGTGTGAAAGCGTGCGAATTGCAGTGCAAGTACGAAAATCGCAGTGAAACCCGTGCACAGCGATTCATGGAAGTCTGTGTGCGTGTAAATCCCTGGATGTGCGCTAAAATTCTGCATGGCGCACGCTGGCGCACACGTCTCCAAACAGCATGCGCTAAGCGCACAGCGAAAGCGCACATAGCGCAGCGCACACAACAAAAGTAGGCGGAACAGGGGGGCGTAACACGCAGAATGGGGAACAACGCGTGAAAATGTGGGTGTCATGGGGGAAGTACAGGAGGCAAATGCGTGGAACGGCCACACACGCGTCTACAACACCTATTCATGGAATCGAACGGGGCTAATGTGTGCGCCAAAAAAGATGCGTTAATCCGGAAACACGTACGCCAGCAGGAAGCAGGCGTACGTGGACCCGCGCAGCATAAAAGTGCGCGCAAACAACAAACAAGCTCACTCAGACGCCAAGATGAATATACCATTCCTAGCAGCAGTGGTCGTGGGATACCGCAGGAGGAGGACGAGGATAGTCAGGCCCCAAATCTTTACACACAGAACCAGCCTTTTTGGGATGCCTGATGACCAGGTGTATGGGAGGTACAGGTTTCCACCTCACATAATACTCGACCTGGTGAGTGAGTGGGAGGATGACCTCACATCACCCACCCTGTGCTCCCAAGCACTCAGCCCCCTAGAGAAGGTCCTCAATGTACTGCACTTCTTGGCCACTGGATCATTTCAGTGGACAAGTGCTATAGTGGGGGGGGGGGTGTCACAGGCCATGCAGTCACGCTGCCTACACTAGGTGTTGGCCATCATGACTGCCCGCCCATCAGTCCGCAGGCACATATACCTGCCCAGAACACCTGCAGAAAGGCAAGCTGTCGTCCAGGATTTCTATGGGGTGGCACAATTCCCCAAAGTGCTAGGTGCCATTGACTGCATCCATGTGGCTCTACGTCCCCCCCAGGGCATCTGAGCACATCTATAGAAACCACAACCACTGGCATTCCATCAACGTGCAGGTAGTATGTGATGCCAAGGGAATCATCACCTCAGTATATGCCAACTATCCAGGGTCCATTCATGACAGTTTCATTTACAGAATGTCAACCCTAAACCGGGACCTAGAAGCTGGGCGGCATGGCGATACATGGCTGCTTGGTGAGTATAAATGCCACTGCACATGCATGCATGTCAGATACTGAGTAATGTCACAGCCCCACTAATGATACCCATCACCACCTCCCCAGCGGACAGTGCCTACCCTCTGAGCACCCACATGATGATGCTAATTCGGAACCCCACCACGCCAGCCGAGGTAAGATACAACACAGCCCATATTGCAACCCGGAGCATATTGGAGCGCACATGCAGAGTGCTCAAGTCACGCTTTTGCTCCATTGACCGCTCTGGTGGGCAGCTGTTATACACTCCCCCAGTAGTGTGCAGGATCATAGTGGCAGCATGTGTCCTGCACAACGTTGCAACACGCCGGTGCCTGCCGGTGGACATGGTGGTGCCCCCACATCCCCAACCACATGCACGCCCGCTGCGCATGGGAGGGGAAAGGGCATGTGGTGAGGCAGCCCGTACGCAGCTGGTGGCTAATTACTTCACATAAAATCACACCCCTGTGGAGTGCACACAGCCCTGGCACATACCAGCAGACAATCAATGATGATGACATAAGGGACACTCAACTGTCACAACCATACCAACCTGAGATTGGTCACCTGGAAGTGTTACATTGTGTGCATCCCTACCTACCCAAACACCACCAATGCTGTGTCATCAAAAGACATACATCTATGCTGTGAAATTCATTACCCCCTTGCTAAATACAACATGAGAACAGCGCCATGTCACCCAACCCCTCCCCAGCTCCACCACCAAACACACCATGGCATGTCATGTAATGTGAAAGCAAACAAAGCAATGAACAAGACCTGACACAAGTCTCACCAAGTACACTGTCCCTAATGGATACTGCCCACACAAAATATGCTCCCAGTAATGTATAACTAACAGCACACATTACCAAATACTTACCACCAACACAATGCTGCAACACACCATGGAAAAATGCAAAAACATGACAGTACTAAGTTCAAGTAGTGGTAGTCTTACAACCTGAATACGCCAGCACATCGACCCCTTACAACTGTAGAGTGTTGCTGCCACGCAAATGTCTCAGTGTACTGCATACAACATGAACTGCATCTGCAAAGTAGACGGCCTTGTGAAGACGTGAGGAAGGAACCTGCAGATTAGGAGGAAGACATGGATGCACAGGCACATATCAATACACCATGCAGTGTACAATACAACAACAATATCCACTAGGGATGTCTACGCAGTATTGACTACAGACTGCCCACACAGCTCATGGGAGCCCAACGTCACTGTGTAATTCACTGTCACTTGGTCACACCCTTTGCAAGCCCATGGAAACTGGAAGCAGGAGGGGTGTGTGTCTCACGAACCCAAGCATCTCACCCAAACTCAGGACAAGCCTGCATGTGCCCAGCCGAATACAGTGGATGCCCAAGGGAGCCACACAAGGCAACACACTGTAAAAAAAATGATAAAAAATCAAAAATGGCCATGTGGGGGCGGCCACCCAGGAGGTTCGAGGACAGGGTGCACACCAACACCCACCTGCGTGGATGTTGTGAGAAAAAAAAATACCTCCTTGGGCTCATGGCCTGCACGGCTATGCCATTGTGGGAGAACTGCTGTTGTTCTGCTCATCCTCTGTTGCTGCATCAGGAGGCGGTGGCACTATGGAAGGCAGCCCACGCAAAGCCCTGGTATGATCCTCCATGGCAGCAAGCATGCAGGTCTGGAAGGTCTGATTCTGGAGGATTAAAGTGTGGAGATCCCCATGCAGCACATCACGGGTTGCCTGCATTTCTGCACGCATGGGCTCGCGTGATGCCCGGATCTCCTCACGTGTTGTATGCAGCTCAGCTGAGAGCGAACGTGTGAGCTGCTCCAGCTGCTGTTCTGCCCTAACATTTCGGGAAGCCTCAAGATCAAGCAGACTCTGCCTGAGGTTATGGAGTTCTACCCTCAGGGCTTCCCTGTGGCCCTGGGACTCTATTGATATGGATCGAGTCTCCAGTGCCGCCCGTCGGTCCCTGTTGGACGCCAACATGTTTTCCCTGTGTGATTGGCAAATGGAGTCTGTTGCCTGCTGTTGTTGCTCCATCTGCCTTTCAGGGGGGATAATTGAAGTGGCCACCCTCTCCATTGCCTGAGCCATCATTTCTACTGATGCTGCCTGTTGGGTTGCCATACTGTACATGGAGTTTTCCCATAGAGTATTGCCCGGTGGCGCTCGGCCACCGCGTCGACTGGCACCACACCTGTTTGGGGCAAGGCGATCTGCACCTTGCTGTGCTGGCACTGCCTGAGGCTGCAGGACTGCATTCCCCCTCTGATCTGCTGGCCCAGGAACAGGCTCAGATGCCGTGGAGTGTGTCCCTGCATCCGTAACCACCAAAGGCGGACCTACCAACACTGACATCCCCATAGAGGGTTCTACCCATGGTCCAGATGGGTTGGACAGAACAGAATCCCTGCCAGAAACACTTACCAGCGACTGCACATAAGTCTCATCATCCGACTCAGCACCTGAATAGAGGTCTGGGGAGGTGCACCCAGAGGCACCCCTGGACAGTATGGTCTGCAGTAACATTGGGTTTTTACCCACCACACCATGTCCCCCACTGGTGCCCGGTCGTGCCTGAGATTCCTCCTGGGTCAGCACCATCTCCTCAACCTCAACAGAATCAAGTGCGTCATCACCTGCAAAAAATGAAAGACAACAAATGGAAACAGGCATGAGCACCATAGCACACACATAGGCCGTGACAAGCCAGAGATCCAGTACATGAATTACACATGTCCCACATGACTATAACCCTGCCATGCATGCACTGTCAAAGAGTTGGAAGTGGAATCAAAAAGGCAGACACTGGGGAGAGCAAGATGGATATGCAACACATTTGCAGCATGTTGGGTAGCACTGGCATCACACATCAGGCTGTGAGTGGCATGTCCAATACACATACATGACACATGCCACCAAACAGATGTCATGTAACATAGCCACGGTAAATTACAAAACTACAGCAATATGTCAGTGAATGAGTACTGTCACACATCCATGTCACATCGACATGATGCGAAGATTGATGCTGAATAGTTTTGCAAAATATGCATGTGCCACACACTGAAACACATCCAGTGTCCAATAACACAGTCATTGTGGGCTGATCAATGGTTGGTCACTTTAACATTACAGGAAACACCTGTCATCTTCCACATGCAAACAGGCCGTAATAGAAAATGTCTGCAGCCCAATACTCCATCGGCCTGAATGGTGTAATCATTAACATAACCAGGTAAAAGTAGTGGCCCAGTGTGGGTTGTAAACAATGACCGAAGCATATCACATATGTTGCAAAAGGGCAGAATAATGCGTACTAAAAATGGGAGAGTGGAAACAATCAGCCTGAATGAACACTTACAAAATCTGACCAATGTAGTTGCAAGATGACAGTTCAAAGTAAAGTGCACTAATCTGGGCATATTTGGCAACGGTGGGCAGAAGGGATACAGTCATACCCAAATCCAAGGCACATGAATGTATGGGAGGAAGCAAATGGGTGACCCATAACACTCAAGAGTACACACCCTCACCTGGCACTCAATCAGAACCCATCACCCAAACAACATACACATGGATTACACACACACGCATGGGCACTCACCGGACAATTCCTCGTAATCAGGTAGTTCTCCCACACCTTGGATCTGTTCCTCTGTGACAAAGGTCCCAGCAACAGACTCATGTTCAGTGAGTTTGTTGTCCTCTTGTGGAGACCCACCGCCAGTCACCAGAGTAGCGGCATGATTTGAGGCCAGATTGTTCTTTGCTCTGCGTTTCAGGTCATTCCACCACTTGTAGCAATCATCAGCTGTCCGCCTCACAAATCCAAGGGCACTTATGCGGTCCGCGATGGTCTGCCAGTGTGCCCTACGTTGACCAGGTGTGGTCTTGCACCCTGCAGTCACCAACATTTCGTGGCTATGTGCCGACACATAGGTCACAAGTGCATCAAGTTCCGGGTCATTAAAGCTAGACTTCCTTGACGTGCCGGAGTGTGTAACCGTGTCTTGGGTCTCAGCCTGCTGTGCCAGAGCACCCTTCTTCCTCTTTTTCAAAGGTGGAGCAGAGCCTGAGTGACTTACGCCGCTCTGGTCAGTAGGGGCAGAAGCACCGGTGGCCTGGGTAATAGGAGTGTGCTAAAGCACAATGACCATAGGCCTTGGTAAAGGCATTGGCAGAAGTGTGATGTTGGCAGGGGGAATGTCAGTTTGATGGACCTGGACCGACACTGTCCTGGCTGGGAGACTCAGAGCTGGGGTGGATGGAGCTGCAGCTGCCCCTGCAGCCTCCCCACCCTGCCTACTTATGGCAGCAGATGACATAGCTGCCCCAGATCCACGTGGCTTGGTGACACCAACTTGCACCGCCACACGTGGCCTAGACTTGCTGACCTGGAAGTCAGCCTGGGAGTCATCCTGTGCCAGGTCAGGTGCCACAATGGGCTGGTCCAACAAGGGCTGCGCTGGGATGGTGTCAGCCACGTTTCCCTCAACCATGGGGGGGGCATGGATGTCCCAGATTGGTCCTCCACACATGGGGGTCTAGGGGCAGCCTGCAAATCCCGGCCACGTCCCCTACCACGCCCACCACACCCACCACACCCACCTTTTGAAGGTCAGCCACCTTTGCCTCCCTTACCGCTTGGTCACCTCCCAACCATGGCACTGATGTTGTTGTGCGTATGGAAGTAGCAGTAAACTATTGTCCTGGGCAATTGGGGGTGAAAGGGGCAGGGTACTAGATGGAATTCGTACTCTAGCGCTCTAACAAGGCTGTCTGTGACCCCTGGGGGAAGAGGACGGGTCACGCAACGCACAGGCAGCCCAAAATCAAAAAATAACATGCACGCAACCCCTCGTAGACCACGTGCCTGAAAAAATGAACCCACACTACGCTGTGGAACCCAGAAACACAAAAATAAGCGTATGCATAATACACGCAGCCTACAATGACCTCTGAAGGGGTACGCGACACACGGGGCAAGCACAGTTTGTAAATACGTGCGTGACTCACTGTCTGCCTGGAAAAAGAAAGTGAAAAAGACGCGCGTGTGCGCATTGGCATCACCCCCCACCAAAAGAAGAATTGTACGCTGTCTGAGGAGACAGGACAAAAGAAGAAGTGAACGCTGTGTGAGGAAACAGACCCAAAAAAAATAAAGAACGCTGTCAGAGGTAACAGGGAGTACGAACTTGAAACGCTGTGAAATAATCGCGTGTGAACCGACAAGAAGTACAGAATTCACCCACTCGCTCTCCACGAAAAGCACATACATGGGAATGGGGTCCTACACGTACCTTTTAAAGCACCCCACACATACAGCGTCACTTACGCGTGTACGCGCTAAGGCCCTTTCCTCCAATTACATGAGCTGACACTCAGACGTGCAGTTTTTGGACGTGTACGATGAACATGCACCCTTGTTGATGGAAACGCCCGCACGCATCACGTCACTTACGCGCGTTGGCCCTTTCCTCGGATTACACGCATCCACACGCGGACGTGCAGTTTTTCCACATGCGCTGCCACGTCACAAGGGAAATGCCTGCGCGAGTCACGTCACAGAAGCGCTTACGCGCTAAGGGCCTCTGGTCCAATGAAACCGTGTACGTGTGCTGACGTGCTTACGCTCGAAGGGCCTTTCCTCGAATTACACACTGACGTGCAAGATTTTCACGTGCCAAATCACTCCGTATCAAGCTGGCCACGCAACAACACACAGAAGACCACGGTCCTGCCCAGAAGGTCGAATTACTGCCCCCCAGAGCCCTGAGCACGCTCCCACCTGCCATCTGCTGCTGCCTGACTGCCTGCTGCCCACGTGCCCTGCTATTTGCTGCCTGCACGTCAGCCAGGGGTGCAGTTGCTGTGACCACCCCTGCTGGAACCGAAGACTCCCGACTAGGATAACATCACTCCACAGCCCAGCCCCAGGACCCGGTTGCCCACCCACTCCTGCCTCTGGGATTGCCATGTCGGGCACAACACCATCTGGCACCTCTGGCAACCCCCAGCCAGAGAGGCAGAGGGCCACCAGCTTCAGTGCCAGGGAAGTTGGTGTCCTGGTGGAGCAAGTCCCGGGGCAGTATGATGCCCTCTTTGGAAGTTCGCGCCCCGACAATAAAGGACAGACCAGGATCTGGATGGACATCGTGACTGCCATCAACGCGGAGGGGGTGGCAGTCCGCGACTTACACCATGTCAAGAAGCGCTGGGAGGACTTCAGGTCCAGGACCCTCAACAAGGCCCGGTGCCTCTTGAAGGCAGCGGATGCCAAGGGGCGCCGAGGCCACCTGTCCGACCACCAGATGAGGGTCCTGGAACACATATACCCAGCGCTCCACGTCCAGGTCCTTGAGAGGCAGTCCCGTCTGGAATAGAGCTGTGAGTGTACATGCATACTGATTGGAGGCTGTGTGTGTGGTGGTGTGCCAGTAGTGTGCAGGTTGAACATGTGTTTTCGTAGGGCCATGTAGCGATGTGTATGAACAGGGGCGTGAGGCTGCCACATGCGAGTCCTCTTAGGTGTGAGACACATTGATGGTGTATGTGTTGGTAAGCATGCTGTGCAAATGCAGGTGTGGTAGCACACATTTTTGAATTTCTGTGTATGTACGTTGGCATGGTTGTGGTGTCACAAATGAATGGTAGTTCCTGCTGCATGTATCGGCACTGTGTACATGTGCATGTGTGTGTATTTGACAAGTGTGCAACTGTGATGCAACATGGATGCACGTGACACTGATATGTAGAAGGCTGAATGCCAGATGTGACATGTATTGCGATCGCATCACTGCGACAGTTAGAGGAGATGTAGACATGCATGTAAGTGTGGTGGCATGTGTGCATGTCTAGTGCACTCCCTGTGTTTCATGTGATGTCAGGTTCACCTTCGGCTGTTCATGCTGTTGTATGTGTATGGATGTTGCTGCCTGGTGCAATATTGCTGTGGAAATGCTCATGTGTGTGAGTTGAAATGACATGTGTGTCGTGGAGTGTGATGCCATGTCTGAAGTTTGACACTGCCACTCATTCCAACTGTCATGTGTGTATCAGTCCATTGTACAGTGCCCTTATGTCTGTGTTTTATCTCTCCCTGTCTGCAGCGTCAACTGATAAAGAGGGCGGAGAGGTTGCTGTGGAGCACAGCGGCAGGGATCGCACCACCAGCCGGAGACGCAAGGCCCGGCACCCCTCCCAGATTGTCATCTCGTTGGGAAGTGAGGAGTCTGGTGCCGCATTCCAGGTTGTAGCTGCCGAGGGTAAGTCCAAGAGGCAGAGGTTGGCGGTGGACTCCTCTGCAGCAGAAGGGGCAGCTGAGACCCCACAGGATCCAACGGAGGAAGATGGCACAGAGTCATCCAGGTTGGTGGGGGATTGGTGGAGGAGGAGGCCGCAGAAGGGACACACATGGGGTCTGGAGGTGGGGATTCCACTGGTGCAAGTGGTGCAGTGCAGGGGGGGGACAGGAGGCAGCACAGGCCGCCGTGGAGGTGCCTGCGTGTATTCCTGTCCCCGATCCTGTCACTGCATCATCTGGCACCAGCAGGGATGCCTACGTCCAGACCCGTTTTCAGGGAGGGGATGAGCGCACAACAACTGGCCTTCCTCTCCCTGCAGACGTGGCTATCCGGGACCGTGTTGAGCCTATCCTGAGTGGGACATGTGTGGGACATGAGTGGGGGCCCACTGGCAGGTGCCCCTGACTGCTAGGGGGTGGGGGTGCTGGGGGACATGAGTCGGGCTTGCTGGCAGGTGCCCCTGACTGCTGGGGGGAGGGGGGGTGGGGGACATGAGTGGGGGCCTGCTGGCAGGTGACCCTGACTTCTGGGATGTGGGGGTGCTGGGGGACATGAGTGGGGACCTGCTGGTAGGTGCCCCTGACTGCTGGGGGGTGGGGGTGCTGGGGGACATGAGTGGGGGCCTGCTGGCAGGTGGCCCTGACTGCTGGGGGTGGGGTGCTGGGGGACATGAGTGGGGGCCTGCTGGCAGGTGCCCCTGACTGCTGGGGGCTGGGGGTGCTGGGGGACATGAGTGGGACATGGGTGGGGGCCTGCTGGCAGGTGCCCCTGACTGCTGGGGGGTGGGGTGCTAGGGGACATGAGTGGGACATGAGTGGGGGCCTGCTGGCAGGTGCCCCTGACTGCTGGGGGGTGGGGGTGCTGGGGGACATGAGTGGGGGCCTGCTGGCAGGTGCCCCTGACTGCTGGGGGGTAGGGGTGCTGGGGGACATGAGTGGGACATGAGTGGGGGCCTGCTGGCAGGTGCCCCTGACTGCTGGGGGGTGGGGGTGCTGGGGGACATGCGTGGGACATGAGTGGGGGCCTGCTGGCAGGTGACCCTGACTGCTGGGGGGTGGGGTGCTGGGGGACATGAGTGGGGGCCTGCTGGCAGGTGCCCCTGACTGCTGGGGGTGGGGGTGCTGGGGGAAATGAGTGGGACATGAGTGGGGGCCAGCTGGCAGGAGACCCTGACTGCTGGGGGTGGGGTTGCTGTGGGACATGTGTGGGACATGAGTGGGGGCCTGCTGGCAGGTGACCCTGACTGCTGAGTGGTGGGGATGCTAGGGGAACATGTGTGGGACATGAGTTGGGGCCTGCTGGCAGGTGACTCTGACTGCTGAGGGGTGGGGGTGCTGGGGGACATGCGTTGGTGATCAGTAGTGCAAGGTGACATGTGGCTTGGCTGGTGGGCATGCCCATGGTGGATGGGCTGCCTGCAGGACATGACCAGGGGTGCAGGGTAGTCCCCTGTGGTGTGGACTGCCTGCAGGGTCCATGGAGGGTGTAGAGGGAACACCTGGGAGGACCCACACTGCCAATTCACGGGTAGGACTCCCCGCGAACCCCCGAAATTCACGTACCCCGCTCTGACAGCAAAATCGCACGTGAAACTTCCCGCGCACCCCCGAATTACACGTACCCAACTCAAACAGGGCCAATCGCATGTGAAACTTCCCGCGCACCCCCGAATTACACGTACCCCACTCGCACAGGGCCAATCGCGTGTAAAACCTCCCGCGCACCCCGGGAATACACTTACCCCACTCGCACAGGGCCAATCGCGTGTGAAACTTCCCGTGCACCCCCGAATTACACGTACCCCGCTCCAAATGTGTGTGAAAATTCCTGCGCACCCCAGGAATACACGTACCCCACTCGCACAGGGCCTATCGCGTGTGAAATTTCCTGCGCACCCCAGGAATACACGTATCCCACTCGCACAGGGCCAATCGCGTGTGGGACATCCCGCGCACCCCCGATTTACACGCACGCCACTCTGAACGCGTGTGAAAATTCCCGCGCACCCCAGGAATACACGCACCCCACTCGCACAGGGCCTATCGCGTGTGAAACTTCCCGCGCACCCCAGGAATACAAGTACCCCACTCGCACAGGGCCTATCGCGTGTGAAACTTCCCGCGTACCCCAGGAATACACGTACCCCACTCGCACAGGGCCAATCGCGTGTGGAACTTCCAGCGCACCCCCTGAATTACACGTACCCCGCTCCGAACGCGTGTGAAACTTCCCGCGCACCCCACGAATACACGCCCCCCACTCGCACAGGGCATATCACATGTGAAACTTCCTGCGCACCTCAGGAATACATGTACCCCACTCGCACAGGGCCTATCGCGTGTGAGACTTCCCGCGAACCCCAGTAATACACGTTTCCCGCTTGCCGTGTGCTGTGTGGCGGCCCTGTATACTGGTACAGGGTTAGCGCAGCCCTTTGCGCTGGATTGGGGATTTTGATGGCTTTTCCTTGCGTGAGGGGCGTTCTTGGGGGTGTAACTGGCGCTGCTGCAGGGTTGCTGCGCCACTGTGCGCCACGGCTCGTTTTGGTAGCTAAAATCCATGAATACGCTGTGCGCGGAAATGGATTTTAGCGCACACGGCTGGCGCAGAGTTTCGCATGCGCACACTGTGCGCCAGCCGCGTGCGCCACTTGTGCGCTGAATTCTATGAATTACCCCCTAAGTCTCTCTGAAGATGGGAGCAGGCTAAGGAGAGGTTTCAAAGTTGTACCCCCCTCAGGAGTCAGGGGTCGGTTGGTTAATTTAGCCCATCAGGGTCACCCAGGCATTGGGAGCACGAAGAGATTATTGAGACAATCGTTTTGGTGGCCGGGTATGGACAGTGAGGTAGAAAGGAAGGTTTGTTCTTGCAGGGAGTGTGAGAGGAGTGACAAAGGAAAAGTTATGAGAGAGATTCCACTTTCACCCGTGCAGGTTCCGAGTGAACCCTGGAGGAATATTGCAGTGGATCTTCTGAGTCCCATACAAGGGTTAGGAAATGGATTCAAGTTTGTTGTAGTGATGGTCGATTACCACTCTAAATGGTTAGAGTGAGAGCTTTGAGGGAAGCCACTACAAGTGAGATGATAGCATTTTTTGAGGATATATTTTTCCGAGAAGGCTTTCCAACTGAAATAATTACAGACAATGAGGTCCAGTTTTGTTTGAAGAGAAAGAAGGAGTTTCTTACACGCTTTGGGATCAGACATTTGCGTACAGCATTGCATCACCCCAGAGGGAATGAATTAGTTGAACAGGCCAATAGATTTCTCAAAGGAGGAATAGAGTTGGCATTTAGTTCGGAATTGTTGTGGACGGAGGTATTGAAAGAGATGGTTTGGAGTTACTGCATCACACCTCATTCTATCACCAAGGTTTCCCCATTTGTATCGTTGAAGGGCCGTCAGCCAGCCACCAAGCTGTGTCCTGGTTGGTTGGAGTTATCAGGGTGTGTGAAAGTTGACCGACAGGAAGTTATGAAACTGATAACAGAGGCTCAAAGTGAGTATAAGCCCAGATTTGGGTATAAGTGCCTGGGGAGCAAGTTTATAGGACCAAAGAGAATTGCAGCAGTTTGTGGCAGTGTGGTAATTGTAGAAGGAGGTGAATGTTGGTCAAAAGGGAGGTTGGTCAAATGTTCTGCAGTGAGAAATGAAGAAGTGGTGTCGGAGAGTGCTGAGAGAGTGGAAGAGGATGAAGTTCACCATGGCAAAAATGGTGTGGCTGATCAGGCCACGGTCATGGACATGCCTAAAGGCAGAATCAAAAAGATGCCTATTCGTTTTAAGGATTTCTGTTGTGAGTAATGAGCTCAAGCATCATTGTTTGCTATGTATAAGGAGGGAGATGTGTTAAGATAAATTCTTGTGTTGACGTTTCTTGTTTTCTTTTGACAGGGTTCCAGAACTATCTTTGGTTCTGGAACCACTTTTTACTGTTGGTGCGTACTGTGTGCAGTGCCTGTTGCCTGCTCCTTTATACTTAATAAAGTATCTCCTTTATAACTCACCTGGCGTCAGAGTACAATCAACACAGAGCAATACTTGATATTACCTCAGGTACTGTCAACGTTTCTATGAGCATTACAGAGAGAGCTATCGATCAATTAAAATTAGACAGGCCACAGCTTCTATGGAAGAGTGCTACATTTGAAGGTACTGTAAAATTAGTGTACCGAATGTGTGCCTACATATCACAATACACCACAAATATTGTACCTCTGGCTTTCCTGACGTTTTCCCCGGACCACTCCCTTCAGTTACTCTGCCGTCTGAGTCATTTTTTTCCAGCGCCCGGCAATGGGAACCTACCAGGGCATTACAACTCCGGCAGTCCCAGTAATTACTCATTGCCGGTCGCCGGACAATATTACTCCCCATTCCCATTTGAGTCCCATTGCACTAAATAGGAATGGGGAAGACGGTTGGTTTCATGAATAGTGCCGGTGCATTCGTCAAGGTCTGCGAGCAGGTGCCATTCCGCCTGCCAGACCTAACTAACGGGCCTCATTACGAGTTTGGAGGTAGCCATGCCGCTATTTGAATGGGGACTTGCCGGGTCATTCCAACCTTGGAGGACCCGGTAAGTCCCCATCAGGGAAGCCATCCCCATTCCCATTCAAGCCCCCATAGGGCTCAATGGAGATGGGGAGGGAGCTAATAACGGGCCCGTTAACAACGGGCCTGTTATTAGCTCCCTGGTTCTTTAGCAGCTCCTGCAACAGGACCTCGGAATGCAGCAGTAAGGGGTTAACAGCACCGGCACCCTTACCGCTGCACTTGGAATGATGCCCATAGTTTGTTGGTTCAGAAACAATGGTGCCGGCAAGCTTACCAGTACTGTTGTTTCCGGACCGAACGGCAACCTTATAATGAGGTCGAAGCACCGTCTTCGTTTGAACTATTACAAACAAATATTAATTGTTTTCTCAGTAATTTGTTTGATCTATACATTTTAAAGATATTGGGCCTCATTACGGCTTTGGCGGTAGCCATGGCATGGCTGCCTCCAAAACCGGGTCCGGGTTCCCTGAATGGGGAATTACCGGGCCATTCCAAGTTTGGAGGGCCCGGTAATTCCTCCCTCAGGGAACCCGGGCCCGGACCTTCCCCATTCCCATTCGAGCCCCCATAGGGCTCAAGGGAATGGGTGCAGGGAGCTAACAACGGGCCGATTACGACCCTTGTTAGCTCCCTGGTCCCCTTGCGAGACCCGGTAAGGACGCCTGGTTTTAGCAGGCATCCTTACCGGGTCCCGCGAGGCGACCTCGTAATCAGGCGGAATGGGTTTAACACATCCATTAGCGGCACCCGTTAGCAAATTCCGCTAATGTTATAATGAGGCCCATTAAATACTCATACATTTTTCAATAGCGGTTTTCTTCTTGTTTAACTTTTGCTTCCGAGAATCATGTGCATTGTGATTTAGGTGCTCCAAACATGTACCCTTCCTTTGGGAATATCACTTGCTAGCACTATATGCCCCTTCTCACGTTGGGGGCATGCATTTCTAGGGTTTTCCCTTTCAGTAGTCTCAGCTGGCACAGAAGGGAGACATCACCCCAGCAGTTCTACATGCCCAGGGATATCACTCTCTAGTGTACCCAGTTCCCAAAGCAACTGGGGGTTCCCATGTGTTTCTAGATCTGGAAGGCGCCGGCAAGTCTCTGGCACAGATCTGTTTCAAGATGGAGACCCTGCAATTAATAGCACACATGACTTCTGAGGGAGACTGGCTCGCATCAATTAAATGATTTTATGGTTATCTCCACGTTCCCATGAGAACAACAAAGTATACCTTCTTCGGATCTGCTATGGGGATGCAGCATTTGCAATTTACAGTCCTCCCTTTCGGACTCTGCTCTGCCCTAAGAATGTTCAACAAAACACTGGTACCAGTGGCGGGCTTGCGGCATACAGCGGGAGTGGCCACCGGTCTGTACTCGGATGACTGGCTAGTGGAAGGAGTTTCCCAGAAGGATGCAGAAAATAGGTAGTCGAGTAAGACTGACTGGTTAATGACCATTTAAGGTCAGATCTCACTTCCCGACCCCCGAGACAGCAAATGCAGCAGGAACTGACGCATCCTTTAGCAAAGAACCAAGCTCCAGCATAAAAATGGCTTTGGGTGCAAGGATTAATGGCAGCCTTAGTGAAGCCATGGGCAAGGCTCCAACTTTGCTATCTCTCACCTCCTTGCCACTTCATGGGGGCACATGAAATTAATGGATTTCGAAGCCCTGATTCCAGTTACGCCATAGGTCTATCCCTTCTGAGCCTCTGCCAGATCCAGGAGATCTTCTCAGGAGATTCCATCTCAACTCTCTGGAACCCGCTGTCATACCCACGGACACCAGCTTACTGTGTTGACTCTGTTATGGGACAACAAGACTACCCAGGGTTGTAGGACCTCTCAAGTGGCAAGAATGTCATTGAGTTGAGAGGCTGCCCTCAGGGCACTGAAATCCTTTGTGGACTAAATCCATGGAAGAGTGGTTCACATCCGAATGGAGAACACCACAGCCCTAGCCATAATCAACTGGAGAGGGGCACAAGTTCTCAGACACTGGACGCACTGCCTTATGGCTGGAAATATGGCTGGAAAAGATCCCGCTCATACACACGGCTTCCTGTGGGAAGAGGGAGTGTCAAACACTGCAGTGGACACACTGAGCAAGATGTTTCCAGTGTCCCAGAAACTAGCCATAAACCCTGATGTGTTCAAAGTCCTCCAAGAGACCTCCGGCATAGCCCCCTTATTACCTCACAGAAGAAAAACTGCATGTTTGTCATTTGCTCCACCAAATAGTGAGCCCAGGGTTCAGAAGAAATGCACGTATATGCATTCTCTCTGATTCCCCTGTCTCCAAAGTTCAATTGAAGCTGAGGTACAGTCTGGCCCACTTTATACTGATTGCTATGTATTGGGCCAGGAGGTCCTGGTTCCTCCTCCTACTATAAGTGCCATTCTCCCCACCTCATCCTGTTCCATTCCTGGTGAAGGGTGTCAATGCCTATCCCTCCTCTAACAACTGGTGGATGTGGGTGGCTCTTGAGAGTTAAGCACACTGTAAACAAGGTCTCTTGGGGGGAGTTGCTTCAGGGTTCTAGGAGAACTTCAACTCTTCTCCAAGCACGGGTCTCCCTTCTCGTCAGGGTGCCTCAAGAACATTGTGATTCTTTTCGAATGCGGGATCAAGCACATCACCCCGTTCCTGCCTGAGGGATTCCAAATGAGTCCAGCTCACTTTTCACCTAGGGCTCAAAGATGGGCCACCTAAGCATTCAGAGAACGTTACGGTGAAAGTCCATGTATGAGTCCATCATTGTCCAAATCCTCAAAGGTTTTTCATAGCCAGATCCAGTCAGGTATCTAGCGACTGGGTTTTTATCCTTTGACGTGGCGTGTGAGTCGCAGATTAAAGGAAAGGACACCCGTGAGCACACAAGTCAGCTGACTTGTGATGCTGCTTGCTTTTGCAAGCACAGAAGGAAAGGAGGCCCGGCATCAGAAATGCCTGCCAGTGGTCCCCAACCGCCACGTGAGGCAGTAACGCTGCAAAGCGGTTCCTGACCTCCCATTACTCTGATGTGGTGAACGTGGCATGCGCAGACTGTCTTGGGCGCCCGGACCGCAGTGGAAAGAGCAGGTGAGTCTGGGTCTGACCGGGACCCTAAGACCTGCTGGGTTAAGGCTTTGTGAAGTGTTAGGAGGCAGAGGCGTTGCTAGGGGGGGTTAAGAGGGCTATAGCCCCGGGTCTTTTTGTTGTAGCCCCGGGTAGAAGCTCAGGTGCAACAGCCAAAATGCTAGCTAGCCCCGAGTCCTCCCAGTCCTGTAATTAGCTTAGTCCGAGATCTTTTCCAGACCTAGCAACACCCCTGTTAGGAGGAGTAAGGAATCCTAAAGCAGCATGCTGGAAAGACAGCTCAGCAGTTTAGGCAACTCTTGCTGAGATGTTATATGTTTAGACGTCCTGTAAGACTGTAAGCCCTGTAAGCCCTTTGTCTTTTTTTCCCAATTCCTACTGCTAAAGGTGTTGTATATGTTGAAAAGGAGTGTGGGAGCCCCTCTACTGAGAACGAACATGGGTCAAGTACCCTGTTCTATGGAATGTCTTTCACTCAGGAGGATCTACAACCATGTTTTAGCTCACTGCACCCTTCACAGAGGAGGAATTTCCATTTGCATTTCAGTCTTTGTCCTACTCACAAGTGCAGTCCAGCACCGAAATGCTAGGCAATTCTCCTCTTAACAAGAGTACCATCAGCAACCTCAGACATGCGTTTCAGCCTTGCTGGACCTCCTCAGTGAGGTGAAGCTAAAACGTGTTTGTAGACCCTGCCGAGTGGGCAGCTTCCCACAGAACAGGTTATTTGGCAGTGTTTGTTCTCATTAGAGGGGCCCCCAGTCCTGTTTATGTGTGTTGTAAAATGTGTTGTTTCGACCAGGGAATGGGTACGGCTCCCCGCTTTGATCGGTTTGGCACCTTATGCCCCAGTAGTGAAAATCAAATCAAAATGTTGGGAAAATAATAACTTGGCAACCATGCATTCTGGCACTATTAGTTTTACTTTCCCATTTGTCAGAGATGCCAAGTGGATCACTGTTATTCGTGCCACCTGATTCCAGTCCTGTCTTTTTAACAAACATCTTTTGTAAACTGTTATTCCCGAATCAAAATGGAATGTAAGAGCAAAACGTCCAGTCTCACCATGGAATGTGTTGTAGACAATAATGCCAGGACTGGATAAAGGCGACTGATGACATGGGGCCAGTGAGAAACTCTACAGCTTAAGTGATTGGATTGAGAGAGGGCCTGACACACTATTAAACTCAATGGCCTACCTAACACCTATGCAGCCTACAGCATCAAAGCTTCCATTACTGGGTCGCATGTTGCTTTAGGGCTGTATCTAGGCTGGGGGGCAACCTTCCCCTTGAAGAGAAGGAGCTGCCTAAACAGAAGCAAAACAATACAGTAAATGTTTCTTATCATAAGTACCCACTGTCCTTCAGCACCTCACTCCTACAACCATCCAAATGGCTGGTCCCACAACAACACAGCACCTGTTTACCTAGGTCAGTTAGTGAACTTGAGGTTATTACTTCAGTTGCTACCGAGGCCTACCGTTGCGGGTTCAAGTCCCATAAGTGCCACTTGATTTGCACCGAGAGCCGTTACATTTATTTATTTATTTATTATGCAATTGTAAGGCACTTCTACAGCAAGTAAATTGTGTTTCAAAGCGCCCACAGGACAACAGGGAGGGAACATGGGAGTGAAATGCAAATATAACAATGAAAGAAAGAGGTGGTCCTACTGGGCCTTGTGAGCATTCAGAACGTGTAAATGCAGAGAGAGAGAAGGGATGAGGGAGGGGGCTACATGTTGGGAGTACCACAAGGGAAGTGCTGGGTGGTAGGCAGCTGTTAAGTGACTTGGTGAGACTGGTCAACTGCCAATAAATAAGTGCAGGCCTGTGGTGCCACAGGACTGGGGTGCCAAGGCAATTGCTGGTAGCGGGCAGAGGCTGAAGGTGATTGGGTGTGTGAGGCCAGGCCCCGGGTGGACACAGAAAGGACCTAGTCACCAATCTCAGCAATGGTGGGATTTAGCAAAGGAGGGAGGAAGGGAAGGAGGAGGTGGAAAGGAAGTTCTTGAGGAGTTCCCAGAATTTGAGGAGATTCGACTCAAGATGAAGAGGAAGGGGGAGGCTGTTCCATAGGAGGGAGCTAGCCAGGGAAATGGACCAGCCACCATCTCGCTGTTTAGCTAAGCGCTTGACACTCAGATAATTGGTGCCGGAGGAACGTAAAGATCTGGAGGGAGAGTATTTAGTGAGGGCAAGTTGTAACTAGCATGGTCCCCATCCCCAGACAGCATTGTGGATGATGCAGAGGATTTGAATTTGATACTTGCAGCAAACCAGAGCTAGTAGAGAGATTTTAGGGCTGGAAAGATGCGGTCCCTGGGCATGAGGCTAAGGATAAGTCACGCAGCCCGATTCTGGATTAGCTGGAGGGCTCGTAGAGAAGAAGAGGATATATTTAGGAAGAGGCTATTGAAGTAGTCTAACATGGAGAGAAACAGAGCTCTGGAGACATCGAGCTTCTGGGGGAAAGTGAGGAATGGAAGGATTCCTTTGAGGAGGTACAGTTGAAAGTGGTCATTCTTGGCAAGGTCCTGAATGTGAGAGAGGAAGGAAAGAGAGGAGTCAAAGATGTCTCCAACGTTTCTGGCTTCCAATGAAGATGAGGGGGAGAACCCATAGAGGGTGGCCAGAGCGAGGGGGGGGGGAGAGAGCAGGAGTTGCAATGGTAAGGATCTCAGTCTTGCTGGCGTTGAGGTAGAGATCATTGAAAGTACACCAGTGTTGGATTGCAGAAGGCAGTCAGGAATGATGGAAGAAGTAAGGAGAGGATCAGAAGGAAGTTTGAAGAAGATTTGTGGGTCATCTGCATAACACTGTAGGTTAGTGGAGGTGGTGGTGAATAGGTGTGCAAGTAGAGCAAGATAGATGTTAAAGAGGCAGGGAGAAAGGTTGGAGCCCTTAGGGACGCCGCAGGTGGAGACAGAGATGGGGGATGAAAAAGAGCCCAGAATGACATGGGATGGACGGTCATTGAGGAAGGAGATCAGCCAGTCCAGTGTCTGCCTCGAGATACCTACAATATTGTGGAGACGTTTTATGAGGATGGTGTGGTTGACCGTGTCAAATGCAGAGATCAAGTAGAATGAGAACAGTTGGATAGCTGGAATCGAGGGATGCGAGCAGTTCTTCACGGGTGTTCAGAAGAGCGGTTTCCATGCCACTGGATGCTCTGAATCCAGATTGATGGTCGTGTAGGCAGCCAACAGGTTCAGTGTGCTGGGTCAGTTGGGGGAAGACCAGCTTCTCTGAGATTTTGCCAAGGAAGGGGGTGATAGCGATGGGG
Organism: Ambystoma mexicanum; assembly: GCF_040938575.1. Classification (NCBI taxonomy): domain Eukaryota; kingdom Metazoa; phylum Chordata; class Amphibia; order Caudata; family Ambystomatidae; genus Ambystoma; species Ambystoma mexicanum. The sequence goes on along the minus strand of NC_090925.1, from coordinate 348,461,115 downwards.
CAGTAGTTAGCCGGACAAGACAGTCTGCAGAAGGTTTTTTCAGGAGGGGCACACAAGGGAGTTCTTGAGGGAGGAGGGGAAAGATCCAGTAGCAAAAAAATGGTTGCAGAAATCAGCAAGTGCAGGGGCAAGAGAGTCAATATTGTCCTTAATGGTTCTGGAAGAACAGTGGGAGACCTGTTTGGAGGAGACCCTCATGGAGCGGCCAACTCTGGTGACCTCATCAGGTGTGATAGGAGAGAAGGAGGAGAGAAAGGCAGAGGGTATGAGAGGCCACAGGAGGCAGAGGCAGGGGGAAGCATAGGGGGAAAGGGAAGCGAGAGTACTCAGGATGTCCTGAGTTTTTTCAGTGAAGTGTGTGGCCAGTGCATTGCAGAGGGCCTGGGAGGGAAGAGGTGAGGTGGAGACTGCGGAAGGATTGGCTAGTTCTTTGCAGATTTTAAAGAGTTCAGCCATGTTGTTGGATGCACCAGAGACATGAGCCTGGATGTGGGCCCTTTTCTGGATCGAATGGAAAGTCAGTATTGCCTTTGGAGCAGGCGATAGGCCAGTTTGTCAGAGGGTGAGCCTGAGTTCTGCCAATTCTGTGCCGCAGCTCTGCACTTGTGTTTCAGGGCTGCAGGTTCACAGTCGTACCAGGTGTTAGGCTTGGAGGCATGTTTCAGGCAGATCCTCATGACTGAGGCACAGGGCCGGTCTTTGCATAAGGCAGTGCAGGCGGCTGCCTGACGTGCCAGCCTCTTGGGGGGGCGCCAAGAGGATCAACACACAAACATGCTTTTGCATAATTTAATTTTAAAAGTAGTACGTACACCATGTACAGCAGTAATGTTATCTATTTTTTTTTTAAAGTGTTACTCGAATTTGAAATTAGACTCAGTCTGAGAGCACTGTCTGACTCACTGCAAGATGCCTAGGCAGGGATGACATTTGGGGGTTGCTCCCTAACAAAGCCTGACTTGCCCTTTGCGACACCCCAAACATATTCGAAAAGACAGACGTAAAAACAGAAGCTCCGTTTTTGCGTCTGTGCTTTTCAATAAAGGTGTCAGCTTAGTGTCTGTGCCGCTGCGGCGGGCGCCACTTGGTCTCCTCCTGCTTTGAAGAGATCTGTACCTTGCAACCATGAAAAGTTACAGGTCTTGAAAGCACGGGTGAAGGAGCCGAGGGGGTGGTTCTAAATGACATTGGGTGTTTACTTCCTCCTTCAGTTCACATACAAGGAAACACCTTGCAAACATGAAAGCTGGTTCAGAACATCCATCCAGTCTTTTTTTTCCTGTGATACTTATTGCAGAGGAAGCCTCTGCTTGCAGTCAGCACAGGAGGCAGAGCCAAACCCCCTTCGATGTCTGCCGACTGTCGTGCCTTTCACCACACTGGCATTTCCTTCAAGTGCTTGCCGAAGTGGAGGGGAGGTCCTTCCCATGCCGGCCGGACTGTGTGGTAAACTGCAAGGTTCCACCTCATGTATCCCACAGCAACAGGGCATTGAGCGGTACAATTGGAACCTGTGTCAACACACCCAGCATAGCGACTCCAAGAAGATGAGTGATCGAGTCGGTCATAACAAGCAAAGCAATACTAATGAGAAAAGGCCCTGGCAGACTTCAGACTCCAAGGTGATGCGGTTGTCTTGTCTGTCACTGCAAGGACACTGCTAAGATCACCATAAACACTACATGTTTAGTCATGAGCAGTATAAAATGCATACCACCTATGTGCTAATTTGATGCACAGTGTTTTCCCAGGCTAGTGTGGCCTAGACTGAATGGGCGAACCGCCCTTGCAATGACTTTGTCTAATCAGTCACTAATAAAGGCAAGTTGTTTGATAAGTCCTGAACCCTTCACAGAATTATCAAGGCCATCTATGCGCTTACAGCTTCTGCATAGAGTCTAAATAGACCTCGGATGCCGGGCTTGGGCACGTGGACGCGGGGGCTTGTTTTTATAAACGTACTGAATGCTGTGCCGTGGAAAGAGGAACCGTTTCACTGAAGCCAGAGGACCTCACGTGCCTGTCAGACCTGGCAGTTGTGGCTGCAGCCTCTCGCAGTGAAGCCACAGCCCAGGAGCTTGCAACTCAGGTAGAATGCATGTTGCGTTCACCATGCTTTTGATGTTTAGTACATAGAAGAAACAAATTGGCTTTTATTTTATTTTTTGAACAGTTGAGAAATTCTGTCAGCAGCACCATGGTACCTAAAACATTCCCTTCCAGTTATCTTCATGGCCTCAGTGAAAGCTCGGATCGCAATGAAAACAAGCATTGGCAAAGCCAATCTTTTTTTTCTGTCACATGCCAAGTGCTATTCCACATGCTCTCGTAATGCCATTGTATGCCTGGCACAATCGCCATACCTTAAGCATGAATGGCATCAGGGCCTTTCAACTTTTTCAAATGAAAGAGGCCTCGAGCCTCAGGGGGTCCCCCAACAACTGGCTCCCCATGTTGCCAGTCACCAGTCTTGCAACATTGCAATATATTTATTTCACTATTTTTGTTCTATGACTTAAAATATGCACTTTACGGCACTCATTACAAGCTGCATGTCCTCCTCTCCTGGGATATACAGAAGTGTTATCACCTCATGCCTTTTTGAACACATGGAGCTCATTACAAGTATGATGGAGCAGTAAAAAAATTGTCGGTAATGGAATTACTGACACTTTTCCCACACCACCATACTACGAGTATGGCCCTGGAGTGGGGGATATACCTCCAGCATCATGCCAGAGGTAAATCCTCCCACTTTCTGCTGAAAAGCAGCAACATCAGTGGACTTACTGCAGTGGTAATTCCGCTCGTGGTAATTCCACTAAAAATGCCTCATAGAGTCCAAAGGGGTATTAACTCTCCCAACACCACTTGTAATTTGGCAGTAATTTTGCTGGACCAAGTGGTGGTAACAGCAATTCCGTTGGGTGGTATTGCGGTATAGGATTTACCACTGCAATACCACCCAACTCGCGATGAGACCCATAATACAGGTAACATTCTAAGACTGTCACCTAGTATCTAAAGTATGCATTTTCTATTGAATTTGTATTTCCTTCTAGTTATTTATCGAGTGCCCTACTTACAACATTTGCAACATACAATTTTTGTTATTGTCATTTTTGGGGTAGGGGGCGCCAATGATGCTTCTCGCCTGGGGTGCAATCTGGTGTAAGACCGGACCTGCTGGGGCAAGAGTGTCGAAAGTATTAGTGATGGCAAGATGGAGGTTGCTGAGAACGGAGTTAGGGGTAGAGTCTGCTGTGCGGAGAGAGGAGGTGGGTGAAGGTCATTGCAAAGGCAGTAGCAATCACTTGTTTCATCAGATGGATGTACGTGAACGAGGTTGGCAGGGCTAGGGGAGGTGCGGTCAGATGGCAGAGAGGACCACGGTGAGAGGAGAGAATAGTCTGACCAGGAGAGTGGAGTGATGAGTGGGGAGGAGAGCAAAAGATCAATGTGGATAATGGCATCGGGATTGTGTCCAGTCGAATGAGTAGGGCCAGGGGGGATAATGGAGAGGGAGAGCGAGGTGCAGAGGTCACGAAAGAGAGTGGATACCATGATAGAGGAGTCGAGGATGTTGAAGTCACCCAGGAGAAGGAGTTTAGAGTGGTTGTGAGTAGAGAGGGGGAGAAATTAGCCTTTTCAGAGAGGAACAGGTTGGTAGAACCAGATGGCCTGTAGATAGTTGCAATGGGCAGAGAGGAAGTGGGAGAGATGACCAGCTTGCAAACCAGGCTCTGAAACGAAGAGTAAGGCTGGCTGGGTATGATGGAAGAAGGAACCCACTCAGGGAAGATCAGGGCAACCCCACCGCCAGTACGGTTAGGGCGAGGCTTGGAGATGATCTTAAAGCCATCAGGGAAATGGGAGTCAAAAGCAGTGACTGAGCTGGCATTGAACCATGTCTCAGTAAGAGTGAGGATATCAAGATAAAGGTCTTCAAGGAGGAGACAGATGTTGGCAGAGTGTTTGATAGCAGAACATGCGTTAAGAGTGGCTAGGTGCAAGAGGTTACTGCCTTTGAAGGTTTTCCGAGGAGGGGCACAAGGGCGTGGTACAACAGTCGGAGGAGGGGGCACTGAGAGAGTGGAAGAAGGAGTAGCAGGTGTAGGAAGGAAGTTGACGAGGGACAGCAAGCACTGGTCAAAGAGGAGGAGGTTGGGTTGAGGACCCTGAATCAAGATAGTGCCATTCTGATAGACATTAATGATACACCTGGAGGATGAGAAGCCTGCCAAGAGTACTTTCCATCTAGTGCCACCATTAATGGGTGAAGATGTGTGAGGAGAGAGAGTAGAGATAAGATGGGGAGTCCATAGGCCTGGGGGGGTGGCAGAAAAAAATCTGTGTGGAAGTTGCACTGACATATGTGTCTGCGATAGGTAGACCAGGGTTTGTGGTTACAATGTCTTTTAGGAGTGTTTTCTTCAAGACCTCATGAGAGAGGGGGGGTAGGTGATAGTATAGCAGTTTGAAAAGATGGGAGAGGTGGTGATTGTCAAAGGGGCGGCGGACAATAGGAGGAAGATAGAGGAGGGGCTGCACAGCACAGTACAAGCACAAACTCACTGGCAGCCTAGTAGCCAAGGGGAGCAAGAAAACATGTAATGGGAACACTTTAGTACTGAAAAAATTGGTGCAGAAAGGTTAAAAAACAAAGCAGGGTTCGAACTTACACAAGAGGCACAGAATGCAATGCAAAAAGGGGTGCAGTGATGTTAAAAAACACACCAAGATTTGAATTTGCACAGAAGGCACACAAAGCAATGCAAAAATGGGGTGCAGGGGTGTTAAAAAAATACACCAAGACTCGAATTTGCACAAGAGGCACACTATGCAAAATGGGGTGAAGGGAGGTTAAAAAACACACCAAGGTTTGATTTTACACGAGAGGCACAAAAGGTGTTGAAAAGAAGGATTGAGTAAGGGCGGGGAAGCAGAATGGCATAGGCACACCTTGATTCAACAGCTCTTTAGGTTAGAAAAAAAGCGTTAACAGTGTCCAGCCATGACTCATAGGTATTCTTGAGAGGTGCACAAAGTACCAGAGGCCCAAGTTCGTAGGGTAACAGGCTGCACTGCTGTCGTTATATCGGTGGTATGGAAGCGCAATATAAAAACGGGTTTTGATAACAGCTTGGCTTTCCGCGGGACTCGTGCACATTAGTGTCTTTACACACTGTCTGATTCAGAGCAGGGTGTGCAGTAATCCATTTCGTGCCGACATTGAGCGCAGACGTGTCTTTTTGTGTCCGTCCTCTCTGTGAGCACAGGGGAATAGAGTGAATGTAGCACGAGTTTGGAAAGCGGGCCCCAGTCTCCTCCTACTGTCCGGGCTGCAGGTGGCGCCCGAGTTCGCCTCAATGCAAACAATGGTGAATGAGCTTCTTCGCAGCTGGCATGGGGCAACTCGCACTCGCTACTGCTTGTGGATGTGCACATATTGATTAGATGCCACAGCATGAAGGTGCCTTAGTTTAGCTAAAAGCCAGAACTGGCTAAATTGCCCACGTGATGCTGGCAGCCCCGTACCCCGCAGCTATGTTAACATTTCACGTCTGACAAGCGGCAACCTGAGGGGTGTTCGCCCGAGCCCCTTCTTACGCCGCCCCAGCCCATTCCTCCAGACACCCGGATAGGGGCGCAAACACCGCGATTCATTCACTCACCGGATACAAAAATGGCGCCGCGCCAGAATCCGACTCTTAACAGAGGTGCGTGCAGGGACAGAGCGTGGAGATGAGAGGCGGGCGCCCGTCGCTTCAGGAGTGAGAAGGAACCCCCGAGACGCGCTTCTCATAGCGAAAGAACACACACGAGGAAGTGGCCCAGGCGCGGCGGTGGGGGAAGGCGCCGGGCTGTGCCTTAAGCGTGCACCACACATCCCGAGTCCCGTGATGCTGCGTGTCACTCTCGCCAACGGCCCTAGCTGCCTCCACCCTTCCTTCAGAGCACGGTCTGCCTGCATCGTCGAGCTCCCAAGGGGACTCCCCCGAGTTGGGCAATGACAAGTGAATGTGGGGCTTTTCTGTTTGGGTGTGTACGTTTGGAAACGCCTGGATTTAGAGTGATACGTGATGCCGAGAGCCTGACCTGAGGTCTAAGAGATGTCATAAGTAACTCCCTGCCAGGTCCACCCCATCTTCCGAAACCTGAGCAGAAGCTAGTGAGAACATCCTTTTATTATTAGTATTTATTATTTGCAATAAGTGCTACAAGCCCATTGCCAAAGAGCGGCAACAAAAGCCTGGAGCGTGGCCAGTTTTTTTAAGAGGTCCAGGAGTGGCTCAGGCTGAACAAACGGGGAAGAGCTTAAAGGAGGCTTTCTGGCCCAACTCTTGTTTCCAAATTCCTGCATCAAGCTCATTGAGGAGGTAGAGATAATTGCGGGTAGCCAATCGGTAGCCCTACAGATGTGTTGACCTACAGCACCCACCAGCCCTAGCCAGGATTGTCAATGGCGAGGGATCGTGGGAGTCTGGAGCCAAAACATCTGGAGGGCTGCAGGGCGCCCACCAATGTGTGATACCTGAGAACGAGGCCCAACCTTGGCACTGCTGCCATGATATCTAAGAATGCATTTTGGATTATGTGGCCGTGAAGTCTTTTTTTCCCCCACTTGGTTACCCAAAGAATACCCTACACGGGTGTACTGAAAGATCTATACTTTAAGAACAAATTACACATAGTATGAACAAAAACCCCCAGTAATGGCCAGTTCCCACATCCCAACTAGCCTGGGGTTTCCAATACCTGCAGGTAAGCGCATCAGAGGGCAAAGGAGTGGGAAGAAAAGGGGAACAGTAGACAATAATAGCACACAGTAATAAAGTCATGTCAAGGACCCCGGGTGCCCACACAAAAGCCTGCCGCAATATTCCTTTGCCCCGCACAATAGTATTATTAATAATACAAATGTGCACCATTTAGCGCCTAGAAGGAGGAAAGGGGTGGACACTTGAGAACACACAGCCTGAGGCCGCCACAATTTGGATTACATTTAGACTTATGGCACCTGATTGCACTCCTGGAAGCATGAGAGTTGTAAGAATGACATTGCTCATACTCAGGAGTGTATTGAAAAGCTTTAAAACGACATCTAAAATCAGGGGTGCATGGTGAAATTCAAGTCATTGGCCTAAAACTCACTAGACCCAAGGGGGCCAGAAGAAAGGTGTGCCGTGGCAGGGAAGTAGATGCTTAGTGAAGTTAGGAAGAGTTTAAGGTGACTTCACACGTTCTCATGGGTATCAATGGACAAAGTCAGTAGGCACATCCGTGGTTATAGGGTCAAGGAAGGTAAGAGCCAGTTCTATCCCATGCGTGCAGAGAAGACAGCAACTGTTCCCTGGGGAATGCCAGATGAAACTCTGAGAGCTCCAGTGCCAGGTTTGAGGCCCCAGAAAGGGAAGCAGCCAATGGCGACAAATGGCAAACGTGGCAGAAGAGAACCTGCAGACAGTTACGACCACAGCTCTTATTTTACAGATGCAATTTACAGGATCCAGTCACACAGGGACTTGAACCCTGGACCAACGGCGGCCCGGACGGTCAAAAAAGAGGAATAATCAGTCTTCCCAGGAGTGAGACACACCAGCAAGAAGTAGATGCAATGGCATAAATGGCTCCTAGAAGACAGAGGAACCTAGCCAAGCAGATTCCAACTGTTTATGGAGGGTAAAGGGGTGCAGCGAGCCAGCAGAACACAGTCCCACAAAGAAGACTAGAGTGGAGGCAGCCCCGAATGGCTCAAGTAAACAGGAGAGGTGTGGTATTGGGGTCCCAATACCATTATGGGATATCAGCTTCCTACACCAAGAAGGACAACACAGGCGGTAAAATAGGAATACAGTGCTATAACGGCTCAGAGATGGTCCCAGAATAGGTGGGCCAGACAATCAGGAAGACCAGGAGGAGGAAGAGGACACCCCAGGAGGGGCACCCAGCAGCCAAATATCCAAACCGGAGATAAGGTAACGAGAAACAAGCCCAGGCAATATGGCCAAAACGTGGTCTCAAAATGCAACAGCAGCTTTTCTTTGCCATAATCCTCCAGCCGGTAAAAGTAAACCTGCAGCCCTCCAAGAAATATCAAGCAGAACTGAGGGCAGGATCAGGCCTCCCCTAAATAAACCTACACACTCATCACCTGGCCTAAGCCAGCCATCCAATCACACACTAGGAAACATAACAAGTTTTGGCAGCCAGCCAAACTGGTTGGACCCAAAAACCACCAAATGTTCAGGTCCAGCTCCTATAGGATGCATAATCCTGTCATCCTCCCTTGTGTCCCTGAGAAGTGTTCTACACACAGCCGCACCCCCCATCAAGGGTCTATGAAGATACAACCTCCTCACACTAGCCCTCATCAACCTTCACTGGCTCCCACTGCACACACAAATCATCTTCAGGTCTTGCTGCATCATCTATAAGGCATCAAGTCACCCAGCTACCTCGCGGATAAACTCTGCATCTCTGGCAGACAGCGCACCACCAGAAGCCAGGACACGTGCAGAATCGAAATTTGCCTCTGCAGAAAGGAAAGGACCAGAAAACAAACCTTCTCTGCCTATGCCCCAAGACTATGGAACCTCCTCCCCATTGGCATCAGACTCGCTTCCACGCTCCTACAATTCAGAAAAGAACTCAAGAGCCAACTCTTCAAGGAGTCTCTCCTCGACCACTAGGCCATCACGGCACCCCATGCACCACCTGGATTGCTAGACGCTGCCTGCCCATCTCCTCCCCACCACCCGGTACAGATGTACCCCTCCTCTGTCCCCCTCTGTATCCTACCCCTGCTGTATCTGCTGTATATCTATTATGTTGTTAGCACTGATAAACACTCCATTAGGCCTCTGTAGTGTTGTACACCTCTGTAAAGTGCTCCGTTATGTATCTGTATTGGTGCATTCCTCTGTAAAGTGCTCTGTTGCATCTCTGAGCTAGGTCCGCGCTCAATAAATACCATAATAATACATAATAATAATAATGGCCTCTTTAGTGCCAGAGGTTGATCAAACCCACTGTAGAGGGTGCAAGGCTGGGCTAAGAGTGTATCAAGGTGTGCACATTGGCCATTTTAGGCATGCCCCATGGTTTCTGTAAAGAAAGAACGTTCTCAAAAACAACATGGCTGAGAGCAGAAATAAAAAAAAGACATTTGTACCCCCATGGCTACCACAAGGGTACATTGGGTTGCTAATGTGGTAAATCAGTGTGCACCCTTAGTGCACCTGAAACTAAATTACAGCTGCCACCAGCCTACTCCGTAAAACGAATGTAGGGTGATATAATCACCTTATGGTCAGAATGGGGTGTTTCAAAAGGAACGCTGTCCTATGAGCCACATGGGCTCCCATAGGACCAAATCCTGAAAAAGATTTGCAGTGGCAGGGGACATCAGTAGAAGTCGCTCTGTCCATAAAAAGAGGTCAGAGATCCTAAAAACCAAAGGGGAAAGAAGCAAAACATTTAGGGGTCCAGCACATGGACACCTTCCACTCTATACACACAGACACCTCATCACCATTGCTGCCAAAGTAAAACCTGCACACTTTCTAGATGATGCATGTCCTCTTTAAGCCGAATCCAATTGCATCACTACCCACGCTCCCCACTGGCTCAACATCATCAACTCATGTCTCTAACATGACACTATGTATGTATTTATATATGTATTTATCACGCGCTGCATCCCAAAGTAATCAGGGTGCACTATCCCCTCTGCCCTGAAAACTGGACACATTTCACTCCTCAAAAAATCATCTCTCGACCCGACTCGCCCTGAATATTACCGCTGCATCATTATCCTCCCATACCGTTCCAGAATCATGGAATGCTTTGTCACTACCTAAATGCAACACATCCTCCCTACACACAGCCTCCTCAATTCCTTTCAATGTGGCTTTCGACCTGCACGCAGCACAGAGACTGCTACTAATCCTTAATGACCTCCACAGCATCACTGACATAGGACACACAGCCCATCTCATACTACTCGATCTCTCGGCAGCCTTCAACCCCATCGACCACACCATTCTACTCAACATCCTGCATGTTGATCATAGATGGCCTGATTTCTAGGAGCCGATGTCGAATAGTGATGGCCCAGTACCCGGGAATGAATGTTGAGCAATAATTACTTGATATGTGAGGGTGATGGCCTACTATCTTGTAATGAATGTTGGACAAAGAGGACCTGATATCTAGGAATGATTATGAGCAGTGAAAACCTTATCATTAGGAATGACTATACATCAGTGAGGCCTGACATCTGGGAATAAATGCTGAGAGTTGATGGCCTAAATCCTTGGGAATGCAAGTTGATCACTTATTCTGGGAATGCAAGTTGATCACTTATTCTGGGAATGCAAGTTGAGCACTTATTGTATGATAATTGGTAAAGGATGCTGAGCCGGTGAGGGGTGAGGGTGGCTTTATATTTGAGAATGTATGTTAATCAATGCTGGCATGGTGTATGGGAATGAATGTTGAGCAGCAATGGCCCAGTATCTGAAATTAATGATGTGCATTTATGGTCTGAAATCTGGGATGCTGATCAATAATGGGTTGACATTTCGGAACAAATGTTGCGCACCGAAGCTAAGATAGCTGGTAACAAATGTGCAACATTGATCGCCTGCTACCTGATATTGAAGGTTGAGCAGTGATTGCCTCTTACCTATGCATGAATATGATCAGTGGAGATCAGATATTGCCAAATGGCTGTGGATCCATGATGGCCTGCTATCTGGGAATGCATGTTCTATACATATTGTCTGATATCTAGTAATACATGTTCAGCAGAACTGGCCTGATCCGTATGAATCCATGTGGTGCAGTAATGGCCTGATGTGTGGGAAGGGGCGTTGGGTAGAGTTAGTTAGCAAGTTATCTGGGAGTTAAGGTCAAGCAGTAATGGAATATGAACGCTGAGCAGTAATGGAAGTCGTCATAGGCACTCTTTTTTGATACTCTCTTGCAGAGAAGGTCAAGAGAAGCTATTGCAAAAAAGCAGAAATCCTTCTCAAATCGCAATGTAAGTGGGTGGATGTTAAGCAGCTCATCCAGTAAAGTGAAGGATGCTGATAGTTTGAACAGGACAAAGGAAAACCTCTGTGTCTTGTCCATGGACCATAGATCCTCAATTAAGTAGAACAAGGTGGTCTCAGTCCATTATGTAACTGGGTGGCCTTAAGAAAGCTTGTGACCTTTGAAATGATCAAATACCCAGGATATGACCTCTCTCTCTAATATTGAAATATTGAAGACTGTAGACTTGTTGATAGTTGGCCAGAAGTTCAGCATTCAATCCTGTATTTCTTCAGGAGTCTTCTTACCTGGGCCCTTTCCCAAGACTATGGGACTAAGCCTTCCAAAGGGCAAGAGAGAGCCAGCATGGCCAAGTAGCTCATCAATTCTGCCGCTCAGCACTCACACTTCTTAAGGATATGTGGACCTTCACTGCTGAATTAACATTAGTTCTAGATCTATCTGCTGCTCGAACTGTGCCCAAAGTTACTCAAGACGACTGTGACATTTGAGTGGAAGTGGAAGGCCACTGAATAGAGCGGGGCTGGGCATGTGATTACAGTATAGGCTTTGGCTTGCATCCTAAATTGCTATGTCCTTTGATAAGTGGCAATGAGGTGTATTAATATAATCGTGCCTTTGGCAGAGGCCAACCTGGGTAAATCACTTACAGCAATGGTGTCGGAAGACTGTTGAAAAATGGTCCGAAGATTTATCTCCTTGGGTTCAGAAATACCAGAGTACAACAGGAGCACATGATAACATTTGAGAATCTCCTTCATCTTCCTCAGTTAAGGAGCTTATAATACCTGCATGATTGGGTTTGAGTGGATGAGGAGGTCTTTTACCCACTTCTCCTTCCCGGAGCTCCATCACGGCACTACATCACTCTTCTAAGCAAACCTGGGACAGACAGACATTGTGTTAGGGACCTTGCCACGAGTGGACAATGTGAGGAGTTTGGGGACCAGGTGTGATGCTCTTGGGCCCCATGGACAGACAGTGTGAGGAGCTTGGGTAACATGCAAAAACACATGTGACAAGCATGGGGTACCATTATAGACAGGCTGGGGAGTGTGGAGCATGGCGACATACAATGAAGCTGAAGGTCGCTTACATTTCTGTCAGGCAGGCTTTGGCCCACGCATGGGAACCGAGTGAATTATGATTTCGGTAGGGGGGCGTGGCTATCTGGCCATGGAATAGGACATGCTTCGTGAGGAGCTCCTGATGATCCGACTTTATTTTTGCTAAAGTTACCCGCTGAAACTGTAACGAGCGCCTAGAACTTTGGGGATCAGGCGTCGGAAGCTGCACGCTAAGTGGAGTTCGTGGGAGAAGTTCATGGTCCCAGGGAATCGTGAGATATATATGTTTTTGTTGGTACGGCTGTGTGGCCACTTCGGTGCCAAGATGGCGGCTAACAAAGGAGAGGCCTCCGAGGAGAAACAAAACTGATTCCCCGGAACTGCGGGACATGGCTGCGGACGATTGCCTGGAGGATGAGTACAACAGGGCAATATTGAAAAGTGTTCGAGATAACTCAGAGAGAGTGCCCGGCCCGGCGTACGCTAATGGAGCCTTGGCGATCTGACTGCAGGAGGAGATAGCATTGGATACTTGGGCGACAAGGCCTACGGAAGTTGAATGAGGAGTGTGAGGCCATAGCCCACCCGAAAGACAATTCGAAGTGCCATCTTGAATGTGAGTTAGGAGACCTGGGTGCCAGACTATTGTCGGACCAAGGACAGTGCAGCAGCTGCACCAAGACAGAGCCGTACAGGAGTGGAGGGCAGCGCCATGTCGGCGAAAGGGTTGAGAGTCAAGTCCAAGCAACCCACGATGGAGGTCTTTACGAAAACGCAGTGGACCCCCTCAACATCGGTGCAGAGCATGGTCGTGACTCCCGCAGAAGAAGACCCCTAAGGGGATAAGCACCAGATCCTGGAGGCTATAACGGGACTGAGTGCTAAATGGGACTTGGCAATGGCGGATTTACGCACAGCTCTGGAGAACAAGATTGATGCTGTGGGTACGGAACTCACCCTGTTGCGTCAAGATGTCAGGGCACTTGCAGAAAGAACTAGTGGTCTGGAAAGTGAGGTGAAGGTTAACACCGACGTTAGCACGAACAATGCGAAGGAGATTCATGTTTTAAAACAACAGGTTGCTAACCTGGAAAATCGTGTGGAAGAGGCGGAAGGAAGGTCGAGGAGGAACAACATACGTGTGGTCGGTCTGCCGGAGGGGAAGGAAGGCCAAGACCCCACAAACTATGTGGAAAACATAATCCTACAAGGGATTGGAGCAGGGAATCTTTCGCAAGGATTCACGGTGGAGCAGGCGCATTGCGCCCTAATGAGGAAACCCTGGCTGGGGGCCCCGCCAAGACCGATCATCGCGAGGTTCCTGAATTACAGGGACAGAGAAAAGATCCTCGAATATTTTCGTAAGGGCGGTACGATAGAGAGAGCATCCACCAACAACACAGCATACCCGGACTATACAATGCTGGTGCAAAGGGAGAGGTATAGTTACGTCGCCGTCAAAAGAAGGCTGAGGGTGGCGGGAGTCAGATATATGCTGCTGTATCCGGCATGATTGAAGGTGCTACATAAGAACAAAGCGCTATTTTTTGATACCCCGGAGGATGTTGTCACATGGCTGGACTTGCAGGGTTGCCCGGAACAAGAAGCGGATCGTGATCGGCAGGAGCATACCCAATGAAGATTTTGTAATACGGACATTATGAGGGTGAGTGGGAGGAGGATCCTGATTGTACAGGGAAATTGTAACTGGCTGAACTTTGAGCAAAATCCGAGCCTGGTGCTCGACATGGACTGGAATATAGTGAGTGTAACTGCAATTGGTAACTGTCTAGCATCTGTATGCGTAATATTTCTTAAAAGGAGCAACAGAACGTTGACGACCTACCCCGATAGATTATTAGTTTTAGCGGCCATTAGGGCGCCTTTACCCTACTGAGCCCTGACTAGAAGCTTGTGCTAGGCAGGGCTAGATGTGGGCGGGCCTGAGATCCAGGAATGGAGCTGGGCAACAGTTGGGGAGTTTTGTTTCGAGCCTATTTGGAGGAATCAGCGTGTTGCACTCGCGTTGCATGAGTGGGCGGAATTGGCGGAAAATCGGGGGGGTGCTTATCAACGACCTATGGGAGACCTCAGGATAATAACGTGGAATGTCAGGGGCCTTAACAGTTATTTGAAAAGAAATAAAGTCATGATGTATCTGAAAAGGCAGAAAATAGATATTGCACTACTACAGGAGACGTACTTGACGCGAGAGAAGTTGTACCTGGTTAAGAGAAAGTGGAGAGGGACTGTGGTGGGCTCGCCATACCCTGCATACGCTCGGGGTGTGTTGATCTGGGTGGCACCGCTTGTCCCGTACCAATCAATACAAGAGGTAGTTGAAACTGATGGAAGGATGGCTATATTGCGAGGGCTGGTGGAGAGCAGGGAGGTATACATAGTAAACACGTATGCCCCCAACCAAAACACAGCAGCATATTTCAGAGCTCTGTGTACCAACCTTAGTATGTGTATAGGGAGCGCGGTGATCTGGGGTGGGGACTTTAATTGTGTGTTGAAGCCTGTGGTGGACAGATCTGATGGTTGGGTGGGTAAACCTAGCCCGGCGGCGAGAGCGTTGCAGACACTGCTAGTCGATTTTGGCTTTACAGATGTGTGGAGGATGAAACATCCCACTGAGAGGCAATACTCGCACTATTCAGCCCACATCAACTGCACACTAGGCTTGATTATGTCTTTGCTACAGCAGATGTGATGTCTGAGATTACTCAAGTCGAATATAAGGCTAGGGTCCTCTCAGATCACTCGCCCCTGATCCTCGGATGGCAATATAGCCCCCCGAGGGCGAGGATCCCTACATGGCGCCTCCGAGCAGAGGCGCTTAAAGATCCAGACTTTAGGGAAGATATAAGGGAAGAGATTACTAACTTCTTTGAGGAGAATACTGGGAGTGTTGATTCTGCGGGCACATTATGGGAAGCTTTTAAGGTGGTGATGCGGGGGGCGGTCATTGCTAAGTCAAAGGGGTTACAGGGTGGGGTCTTGGCTGACCTACAGAGGATGGAAACTGAGCTAGAAACAGCATTGAAGAACAGTGACGTGGACACAGAGCTGGTACTCCAACTACAGCAACAATGTGCAGGGCATTGGGAAAGACTCTGCAATCTCAATTATAGGAAATATGTTGAGAGGCAGCATGCGGGGGGAGATAAGACAGGCCACCTTTTGGCCTGGCTATACAAAAGCGAGACCCCTAGGCCTCCGATTAGGACCATTATTAGGAAGGACGGGGATGAAGTGGCCACACAATAGGGGGTTAACAAAGAGTTTGCGGATTATTACAGAGTGCTGTACGGGGATGATGAGACGGGTGACCAACGCAAGATAATTGAAACGTTAGAAGACATAGGGCTGCCCAAGATCAGTGAAGAGGAGAGTGAGGAGCTAGATGAGCCAATTACGTTAGAGGAATTAGAGGCGGTTGTGAAGCAGTTGCCTACCAGTAAGACCCCGGGAGCAGATGGGTTCCCCAGCGAATTCTATAAAGTATACAGAGAGGAAGTTCTCCCCCCAATGCTGGACATGCTTAACAAAGCATTTGAAATTGGACGGTTGCCTGAGTCGCTCAGAGAGGCGATCATAATACCGCTGCCCAAGCCCAACAAACCGGAGCATAGATGTAGCTCCTACAGACCTTTGTCGATGCTAAATCAGGACAGCAAGATTCTAACGGCTGTCCTGGCAAATCGATTGCAGAAAGTGATTGGTAGACTGACACATCCTGATCAAACGGGTTATGTCCCGAATAGGAATATAACACACAACCATAGGCGACTTCACCGGGTGGTCGAATGGGGTAGCAGGAATGAAGGTGAGATGGCGATAGTCTCTCTAGTTGCAGTTAAAGCTTTTGATTCGGTCAAGTGGTCATGGCTATTGGCTGCCTTGGAAGGGTATGGAATGGGGCCGGGCTATATCAGGTGGGCGAAGATGTTGTATAGTGAGCCGCTTGCCAGGGTCCGAACTGGAGCGGTAATATCCGAGAGATGGCAACTTGGTAGAGGCACCAGACAAGGGTGCCCCTGGTCCCCGATGCTTTACATTTTAGCCCTGGAGCCTCTGGCAATATGCCTTAGGGCACAGTATGATGCGATAGGCATTGAGGTAGGAGGGGAACGACACTTGATATCCTTGTACGCAGATGATTTGTCACTGTACTTGCAATACCCAGAAGAAAATCTCCTATACATACTTGAAGTGATGGAAAGGTATGCAGAGTTGTCGGGCATAGCGGTGAACCCCCAAAAGTCTGCCAAATTCCTGCTAGGTAACTATAAGGGGACCCCTGTAGATAGACTACCGATGCTACAAGTACCATGGGCAACTAACTCTTTTCGTTACCTGGGTGTAGATGTATACCACACGGTGGAGGAAGAACATAGACATAATACAGAAGTAGCCGTTGAGAAAATTAGGAACAGCATGCAGTTCTGGGCAAAGCTGCCCTTGGCGATGATGGGGCTGGGGGCTATGCTCAAGATGGTAGTTCTACCCAGGCTCCTGCATTACTTTAGTAATATCCATACATGATACCCAAGAGGTTTTTCAGTAAATTGAACAGCATGTGTAGGGACTTCCTGTGGCATGGTACCCGAAATAGAATGGCGTTTTGGAAATTGCAGAACTTTTATGAAAACAGAGGTATCAGACTGCCTCATTTTGAGGTTTACTATTTGGCGGGACAGCTACAGTATGTGGCTAAGAGGCTCTCTGATGAAGTGAGCCCTGAGCACAGGGTGCTTGGACAGGACTGCGCCCCGTTTTATTTGAAAGAAATTATCTGGCTGCCTGAAACCGAAATGAGGGGGCGTCCTGTGATGTTGAGGTTTGGGTGGAAAATCTGGCGTAGGGCATGTCGTTTGATAGAAGTCCCATGCTCGTGCCTCCCGCAGATACCGCTGGTTGCTTTGACAGGAGGGGATAATCAGTTGAGGGTGATTATTAGGCCCTACTGGGAATCGGTGGGGCTGGTAACACTAGGCGATGTTTGGCAAGAGGGGTCAATTAAGGAGTTTATAGAACTCAACAAAGAGGCGGGGCTACATACGGGCCAATATGACACGTACATTAGGTTGGTGTGGATGATTAGGAACACCTGGCCAGAGACAGTGTTGATAGAAGAACCAGATGCGGTTTTGGGAGCAATATATGATATATCCGAAGGAGGGCATGAGATCTCAAGACTGTATGAGATGGTGATGGCTAAGGTGGGGAAGGAATTGACACATCTGAGACTGGACTGGGAGGCAGAAGTGGGGGCCCCAATGGAGGATGGGGTGTGGGAGCGTGCCCTGGGCTATCACAAAAAAGTGTCTAGAAATGCCATATTAAAACAAATACAGCTGTATGTAACGCATAGGGCATACATGACCCCCTTGAGGATATCTAAGTTTCCAAACACTGGAAGACAAGCGTGTCCTAAATGTAACCAAGAAAACGCTGACATGGTACATATGTTTTGGTCGTGCCCGATCATTGGGTGTTTTTGGGGAGAAGTAGCGCAGAAACTGGCTGATAAGGGGGTTGCTTTTGTTATAGACACGGCCTGGGCCTGCTTACTGGATTCTCTAGGCCACGGAAACTCAAGCATATTGAGAAACTGAGAGGTCTAGCCTATGTGCTTGCAAAACATAGGATTGCCATGGGGTGGAAGAAATGCCACAAGCCTAAGGTGGATGTATGGTGGAAGGACTTGCAGAAATGGGCGGAAGCTGAAACGGTGGCATGGCAAGAAGCGAGTGGCCTGGCTGGAGAAGGGGAGGTGGGCACCTTGTTGGCTTGGAAATCGCTAATAGCAGAATTGTTTGGAGTAATATCAGATCCAACAGACTCCGAAGAGAACGAAAACCGGCCGCATGTACTAGACATTGAATTAGCTTGACAAATAGGTTCATGGGGGACGGAGGGGTTGTTTTAGCAGTGATTAAGATAAAATGATGTGTAATGGAACTATTATGATTATGCTGCTTGTTTGGTTTGTATTGTTTTGTTTGCATAAAATCAATAAAAGAAATTAAAAAAAAAGAAAAAATGATTTCGGTACTCGATGACCTGGCACTAATGCAAGATCGCAAAGAGGTCAGAGTCTTGATTCTCCTTGGCCTTTGACATGATTGATCATGCTATTCTACTACAGCGTCTTAAACAAACTGGGATGACAGGCATACCTCTGGCCTGGATTGTTTCTTTTTTTGCAGAGCGCCGGCAGATTGTTTCTCTGTTTCCGTTTGCCTCTGCCCCCTTTTCAGAGACATGTGGGGTTACTCAGGGTTCCTCTCTGTCCCCTCCACTGTTTAAACTGTATTTGCGTTTTCTTGCTGACCTCATCTCCTCTCACGGCATACGCTTTTATACGTATGCCGATGACACTCAGCTGATCTTCCGCTTCGGTGCCTCGGCCTCGGGCCCCCCCTTTGAAAATTGAGGGGGTGTCTTGCCGAGATTGGGGAATGAATGGCAAAGAACTGGCTAAAGTTAAATGGGGAAAAGACTGAGGTCCTTGTAGTGGGCTCCAGTGACCTTTTGTCCTACTGGAATTCTAACTGCTGGCCTAATTCGTTTGGTCCCTGTCATGCCCCAAGTAGGTGTGTGAAAAGCATAGGGATAAAACGTCTCTCCTTTGGCTCACGGGAGGCTCACATTTCCTCAGTTTGTAACGCCGGTTTGCTGAGGCTGAAAATACTGAGGAAAATCCTGCCTTTCTTGCCGCCTACTCATCGCTCTTTGGTGGTTATGGCCTCTGTCATGGGCTCTCTGGATTACTGTAATGGCATCTACTTGGGCCAGCCTGATTTTTTGATCCAGAGACTCCAGACTCTTCAAAATTCTGCAGCGCGTCTGCCTCTGGGGGCCCCTAAACTCTCCCATTCTAACCCGATGCTAGCTAAGCTTCACAGTCTCCTGGTTAGAAGCCGGATTAAATTGAAGGTCCCGTGTATTGTGCACCATTTGGTCCAGTCCATAGGTCCTGCCTTTCTTAGCTCTAAACTCACCAACTATGTACCGGTGTGAAGGCTTCACTCTACAGGTAACAGCCACATTTTCATAAGGCTAGGCTCGGAGGACGCTCTTTCTCTGACATGGCTCCCACTTTGTGGAATTCACTCCCACTGAGTTTACGTGCTATACCTGACCATTTATCTTTCTGTAAAGCTTTAAAAACGTTCCTCTTTTAGGCTCTTGATATGCCCCTTTTTCCGGTCTTCTAGTAGCGCCCAGATGCCTTCAGGAGAGGTTCTTCTTGCGCTTAATACATTTAAATACATACATACCTGATAGGCGCTTCAGGCACATGGAAAGGCCCAAATAAGGAACATGGTTAACAGACAGTGTGGGGAGTTTGACTTGTGTGCAAACCCACTAGGAGTTGTTCTCACTGCAACACCAAAGCCTGCATTCGATTCAGCTCAAAGCGTGCACTATATGAAAAATATAATGTTACCTTCCATGCTGCTCACGCAGTGCAGGGCGCCAATGGTTGTTAATAACTCTACATATGAATAAATGTCATATGTCCGTTTCTGCATACATTTCCACCATCCTTGGACGATCTGGGCACCATGGGGCAGTGCTGAGTTGGACCCTCATTTATTATCACTGATCCGCTCCCAGAGCCGGGTCTAAGTTCATTCTATAAGAGGCAAGTAACAACATAACACCTGGCTTAGACTTGTCACTCCAATCCCACAATGAAAGAGTTCCGCTGCCACAGAGAATTCCAAAGTGCATTTAATGTAGCAACCAAACACTTTCCGAAGGGATTTAAATCCATGTCTCATTTTTGAGTGACCTTCCATTACAAGCTCATCGCTTTGTTCCACGAGCTTTATCACTCAAGGTTCCCTTTTGAATTTTCATTCTCATAATGTTTATTTAATCCTTAATGAATGTGTATCCATTATTATTATTTCTAGACCCGAAGCCCGCGAGGAGGGGAAGGGCATGGGTGTTGTGCTCCTGCCTAAGCCGGCTGAGACATGTGCAGTGAGTGTGGTGGCACCGGGCCCTGCTCTCCGAGGAGCAGGGGAGGAGGCCATTGGCACCAGTGCCTGCCTAGACTATCGCAGATCACATTATTTTAAAGAAGGGCTGTGCTGCTTCCTTGGACGCTTTGCGCTTTTTCCGAGGGAGGCCACGGTGTCATCTCCTAAGCCATTGTGATACTCTGAAGACAAATACCCCCACCCAGGTTGTCCAAGTGCAGACGCTTACCCACAAGACCACATAAAAGTGTCATCAAAACACATGTCTCTTACTGGGATTTTGTTTTCCTGGGAATATTTCACTGTAGATTGTTGGGATAAAAAGGTGGGTACCTTTTACACTTTGCCAGCATAGTTATTGGAAAAGCCACCCTCTCAGGTCATTTTCTAGTGTTGATTAATGTTTTTTTAAATGCCAATGCTATTTTGTCTGGTGCACCTTCTTCTAAGGGGAAAGGACAATTGAATCAAACGTGTATATTTCACTTTAAGATACGTACACTTACTGTGCATATATTCATAGGTGCCAGCTTTTGATTTTTGCTATGGGGTTAGAAGTTCCCACACCCAGGGATGTGAGTAAGCCGTACCCATCTCATAGTCGAAACACCACATTTTACAGCACATTTTGCAGCAGGAATGGGAAAAAACATATGATTTACAGGAAGATATAAACATAACATCTCAGCAACAGTCACCTAACCTGCTCAGTTGCTATTGCAACATTCTGGTATGGCATCCCGTGCTTCCCCTTTCAATTCCTGCGCCCCGCCAAACAGTTGTGGCCTGCTCACACCCTGCAATGAAGGCTCAGCGGGTACATTGATGAGGCTCCCTTCTCATTTTGTCTGCTACTACAAAATAAAGCCTGACTCCTGATATTGCCACATAGGTAAATGTTAACAGTGACAAATCATATGCTGGATCTCACATTGTATTTTCTGCCTTCCTAATGGCAATGTGTTTTTAATGTAACTGCCCATGATATTTTGTATGTTAAAGACTCATTCTGTGAAATCATTTTCTGTAATATCACGGGTCACCATTTATGCAAATAAAGGAGCCCAGCACATTTTATGCCATCCAGGGCCCTGCAAATCCTAGGGCGGGCCCTGGCACCTGCAGCCCCCAGCATCATTGTGTCCCAGGGAGCTCTCTTCCTGCTACCCAGCAGCAGCACAAGCAGAAGCCACACCCCTTACCACCAGCCCATGTACGTCAGTAGGGTGTTTGGCACATGGAGGCAGGAGAACAATGTTGTGTAATATTTGGTATCCCGTATCTTTCTGAGAAACCCCTGTCTTCGGCTGTCTTCGGGCCATAGCTGATTGGCTGTATTAGCATCAGCACCGCCCCCGTTAGCCCATCAGCCATGCTGTTCATCTGTTAGCCCTATTTTTCATATGCGGGTTTGTAACAGTGTATGTTAAATGTGAAATGTTAAAGGTATTTGTACCGCGCACCGTCACCAACAGAGTTGGTCCCCAGGCACTCTGGCGGATCTGTAAACGAGAGGTAGGATGGGTTAGTAAGGTGAAGAGGGAGTAGGATAGTGAGAGGGGTGGTGTTCTGTTGGCAGCTTCAACTCGGTATACACCGGGTGCTGAGCTTTGGTGCGAGTATCGAACTGATCTCAGTCCTCGTGTGCTGTTGGTCCGGCTTATGTGTTGTTGCAGTGTGGTGAAGTGCGTTCAGTTTGTTGTGCGAGAGATGGTTTTATGAGTTTTTGAGTGAGGTAAATATGCAGGAAGTTTGAGCTTTTTGGTTAGTGGGTTATATGACATTTAACATGCTAAAATTCACATTTCTGTCTAAGTGTGGCACCTGCTAACCTTCATAATTCAATCGAAGTGTGGAACTTGCTATCCTTCACAATCCTATCGCGACAATAATGACAGAAATACAATGTAAGACACTTGTACAACATTCTTATAAAACTGTCCATGAAAGAGCTAACTTGCCCTTGCCTTTAAGAACCAGCAATGACAAAGTGATTCAAATAGCTAAAAAAGAGTTGCGACATGCAATCAAACATATGAACTGGGTGGAACGGATGAACTGGGTGGAACGGAAGAACTGGGTGGAACGGATGAACTCGATGGAACGGATGAACTGGGTGGATGGAAAGGATGAACTGGGTGGATGGAAAGGGTGAAGTATTTGGATGGGATGGGTGAAGTATGTGGATGTAACGGGTGAAGTATGTGGATGTAACGGGTGAGTATGGGGTTGGAACGGGGAAGTATGTGGGTGGAACGGGTGGAGTGGGTGGAACGGGTGGAGTGGGGGAACGGGTGGAGTGGGTGGAACGGGTGGAGTGGATGGAACGAAAGAAGTGGATGGATGAAACGGGTGAAGTGGATAGAACGGATGAAGTGTGTGACGAAACGGGTGAAGTGGGTAGATCGGGTGAAATGGGTGGAACGGGTGAAGTGGATGGAGCGTGTGAAGTGGATGGAGCGTGTGAAGTGGGTTGAACGGATGAAGTAGGTGGTTGAACGGATGAAGTAGGTGGTTGAACAGATGACGTAGCTAGATGAAGTGGGTGGAACAGAAGATGGAGCATAAAACGATCAAAGTGCATAAAACGATCGAAGTGCATAAACAATCGAAGTGCATAAACAATCGAAGTGCATAAACGATCAAAGTGCATAGAATGGTTGGAGTGCATAGAATGGTTGGAGTGCATGGAACGATTTGGGGTGCATGGAACAGTTTGGGGTGCATGAAACTGTTTGGGGTGCTTTGAACGGTTTGGGGTGCATGGAACGGTTTGGAGTGCATGGAACGTCGGAGTGCCTGGAACTATAGGAGTGTGCTCGATCTCAAGCACCTAAGGTAAACAACCATATCATATCTCCACGCTTACTCTCTTCTTCACACCACCACACAACTAGAACACAGCGATACTATGACACCATTTGGTATAGCTGTTCTCATACCATCACTTGCCTCATACTGCCCATCATCCCAATAAGCACAGCTGGTTACACACCATCCAGCCTAGGCGTTCTGCTCAGGCCTAACGCAGCCAGAATCGGTCTGGATAACAACCTGCCAGAACAAACACATACTCTTGATCTCCCAACCACCACACCTACCGCTAAGAAGCAGCCATCACACGAATGCCACACCTGCTGCACACATTTCCGTTGCTCACACGCACCTTATGACTCTCTCTCTCTCTCTCTCTCTCTCTACTGACCTGAACTTTGGTTCCCGAGGGCGTTCAACCTACCAGCGCCTTGAGATCATACCAATGGTACATAAGGCGCTATATAAATGCAAAATAACATTACATAACATAGCATACCATTGATCGTCAGTATGAAATGCCTCCCGGGTCTACGACTGCCCAAATCAGGACTCTCAAATGTGCTTATAAATCGTGGTTAAAATCTTACAAAAAAAACTTGAGTTGCAATTTTGGCAGAAACTTGCCATTTCTGCCTTATCTGGAGATGTTAATGGGATACGGCAATTGCTCTCGATGAATAAAAACCGCAATCTATCTCTAAACTGTATCAATGAGGACACATGGGTGACACATGTGAAATCCATCCTTGGATGGGTAGAACCCACAGCTAATGCTCCTCCGATTCCAGATGCACCATGGGATTGCAAAGCATTTGTACTTGATATTATTACTATTATTGAAAATCTGAAATCTTTGCGCGCTGCTGGCCCTGATGGCATTTGTAACCTTGTTATCAAGAGTGATCCCCCACTTTGGGGCGCAGCTTTGCATATCCTCTTTACGCATATTGGGAACCATGGATCCCTTCTGCCGTCATGGCGACTTAGTAATGTATTGACTGTTCATAAGAAAGGTGCTTGGGACGTGCCATCCAACTACCGTATGTTAGCCATGTTAGATTCCACCTCCAACATTTTCACCAAAGTACTTCTTTATAAATTGAAATTGTGGATATCCGAAAACAAGATTCTGCCTCAGAACCAAATTGGTTTTAGGGACAAATCAAGCACATCTCACAATTTGCTCATATTGAGTTCTGCTATTGAACATTCTTGGCAGCGTCGCAAACTAGATGTACATTGTGCATTTATTGATTTTTCCACCGCATTCGATACTGTGTGTAGGAATCGCCTGCGGCGGAAACTCGTTGCCTGGGGGATTCCTCTGGGCTTGCTCCATATGCTGATGTTGCTTCATGAAGACACATCTGTCCGCATTCGCCTAAATGCACTAGGAAGACTCTTGAAACCGATAACAACACTCTGTGGTGTTAAACAGGGGTGTATGATTGCCGTCCCATAGACTATGAACTTTGTTTTAGCAATGAAGGAACAGCTCCTGTTGGCGCAAACACACAGTGCAACCACACTCTTGTGATCCCTGATAGGACGAAAGGTACGACAGCGGTGATGAATTACTACTGGGTTTGTGGCCGACAAGCCTAATAGCACCTCCCACCATCCTGGACGGGCAAGCGTTCACTGGCCACCCTGCACTCAGTGCTACTAGTAATCCTGGAAGAACACCTGAAGGGAGAAGAAATGCCTGTCAAGGTGCCAACAGCCACTCCAGCACCTAAAGAAGCAGAAAGAAGCTTGTAGATCACACAAGAATTTGACGATTAAAACAGTGGGAAAGAAAGAAGAGATCCAACTATGTCGCAAAAGACTCCTCCACAATGCTCAGAAGAATACCTGAAGAGTATTGACTTTTTAGCTCAGCAGAGACTTTCTTTTCATCTTTTTTGGCTTCTGGAGTACAAGCAGCTGCTAACGCCAAGTGGGTTGAAAATGTTGGGAAGCAGCTGCTGCACTTTTGTACCCCAGAGGATGCTGAGAATGGGTCACTATCCCACGTCATCAGAATGGGTCACTATCCCACGTCATCGAAGTGGTGCACAATCTAGGTGTTCAAATGAAGAAATAAGGTTGAATTCAGAACACTGATTGGCTATTGCTTGCCTTTGATTGGGACCCGTCATGGCTGGAGGCAGCAGTAAAAATACTGGTTCCTGTTATCGTATTCTTCTTGGTCCTCTTCTGCACATGCCAATTGGGTCTCAGATGTTATGTTAATATAGTCCCTAATAGTGCAAAGATGATGGTATCAATTGGGGGATCTAAAACACCTTGCCATACAATAAACAGCAAAACTCAAATTAATATTTCTGGGGTAGTAAATATGTCAGGCAGGGGTGAGTTTGTTACTGTAGAAGTAATGAAAGGGGGGAATGTTGGGAAGGAGCTAGCGCCTTCCATCATTCCCAAACGCTTTAGGACTAGGCAAGACTTCTTTTAACTGTTTCTAGGCACGGGGGCATGGCTAGACAGCCATGTGATAAGCTGGGATTCACTGCAGCTCCTGCAGATCCAAAAGAATCCTGGAACATGCCAACACAATATTCATTCATATGGCACCAAAACTGACATACAGCCGTAAGAAGATACACAGCGTATGATGTCCGACAAAGGAATTGAAAACGTGTGCAGAAACGGCAGCTACAAGACAAAGTTCGGGTACGGGCACTCGCGGATGTCGTGAGAAAATGGCCGCGTGCAATGGATCAAAGGAAATGAGACCAGTGCCGTGGGACCTGCTGAGGGACTGGGAGAGTGCTCCCCTCACGACCGGAGAAAGGGAGGACTCCGCGCGAAGGCTAAATGACCTGTCAGCGGGCGGGGAACACCTAAATGCGGTAGGTGCCTAGCCCCTGGCGCGAATCCACAACACGCAAGCTGGAGCTGCGAGCAGCAGCGTGCGCGTACTGCGACCGAGGACCAGACAAATCACCTGTGGCAGCGGTGTACCAGCTGTCCAGCTGCCGAAACTCCCCTGGCTGAGGGGAGAGTGGTAAGGGCGCAGGAGCAGAGCGGGAGGTGGTACTGATCCCTGGTGGGCAGCACAGGAGCGGCTGTTGAAGGGAGCGGGCTCGGGGAGCAGCTGACACCGCCAGCTGTGAGCCTGGGTCCCGCAAAGTAATCATAAAAACCCCGATCTCCTGTTGTGACACTGAATCCTACCTGGGCCCGGACATGCACCAAACTGCTGGGCTCTTTCTCCCGTGGTGATGCACGGGCAGCGGACGAGAGGCGGCAAGGAGCAGTAGCCGGAACCGGGTGTGCCCCTTTGCGGCCTCCTGGCCAGCGCGCACAACAGCATAGACCGGGTCCTGGGTCCGCCAAAAATACGGCTGTAGAGCCTCGCTCCCCTCTGTGTACATCAACAAAGGGGCAGTGGCACAGCCGGGGACAACGGCAGACCAACCAAGGTGGCGGCGGACCGGTGGGCGGCTGTCCTGGACAACGAAAGACCCCAGTGCACGACAGAGCCCTAACACGGAGGCACGCAATGTAGGCCTGCCCATTAGGGACCATACAGGAGCTGGAGACAAGCACTGAGACCCCAGACATACAAGGGCTGCTAGCTAAACTCATAAGACACTGCACTGCACCCAATCCACCTGCGTGGTGCTTGTAAACAACCAATAAACCGAGTGCGCAGCACTCACACTACTCAACCTAGAATAGACCGCGACTGGCACTAAGGAGCAACACAGGAGCATTGATAGATCTTCTTGCGCAGCGCCAGCACTATTGTCAGAGGCAGTGATGTGAAAGAACGCCTGAACCTGAATGATACGCCACCATAGACCACAAGTCAGAGTTAGCTGCTGAAGGCAACCGGAAGCTGGAAAGGCCCCTGCATGGGCTCCTGCCATAGAAGTGCCCGATAAAAGAAACCATGGTCCCCTACAAAGCGAGTGATCTGCTAACAGGAGAGTTTTGACACTCTCACGCAAGGACAGGGACAGGGCAGGCGAGTCCTGAAAAACTGAATCCCACCAGTGAAACGGCAGCACAAGAACACGGACACCCTTCAGGCTGGCTGACACAATAGGGGTTGCAGGAGGAGGCACACACAATCCAAACCGGAGTGTGCCAGAGCTGTGGAGCCTAACACAGGCTCAGGAGACACAGACACAGAAGCAGGCCAGCCCATTATTGGTGTGATTGGGCAAATGGAGTATAGGCTCAAAAGGATTGCACAAGGCCAACCGAAGAGGTAAACAAAAACAGGAGGAACAATAAGGGAGAAGCTGCCAAGGCACCTGATGGTGCAGAAAGTACTGAAAAACAGAAGATAAAGCGCTAGAGCACAATCACCACACACACATGTGCTCCACACGCCCAAGGGAAGCACCGTGCCACGCAGAAAACACGTGGAGGAGGAGAAACTGGCAATAACTAATCAAAAGAGATCCCTGCCGGCGCACAAGTGGGCTGAACTAGCGCAGAATAGTAAACTTACCCTTGGCGATGGACCAAGGCATTGAGGGGTGCTAGGATGGCCTCTAAACTGCCAAAATCAAAAGGGAAACAAGCAACTAGGGAGGACTTTACTAAGACACCCCAAGCAATGGAAGGGGCCAGAAAGAAAGACAGAAACACACAACAGGACACTGCGCCAGAGAGAAGCGATCAGCAAATCCTAGATGCGATTGCAGACCTGAAGGCGGCCTGGGAAACTAAGCTTGAGGCAGCCATGGCGGACCTCAAAATATCACTAGACCTCATAATTGGAGCGGTGCAAGAGGACGTGAACATCCTGCGATAGGATGTTAAAAAGGTGACGGAACTCACTGACGATTTGGTAAAAGCAGTAAGCTCCAACACAGGGGCCTGCAAATCATATGCCTCGGAGATCCATATACTGCGACAGCAAGTGTGCAATCTGGAGAGCAGAGCTGAGGAAGCCGAAGGGCGGGCCAGCAGAAATAATATACGCATTGTTGGGCTCCCGGAAGGCGAGGAAGGCCCAAACCCTACGGAATACATAAAGACAATGCTGCTGCAGGAGCTACAGGGAGGAGCACTCACTCAAGGGTTCGCAGTGGAGAGAGCGCACAGGGCTCTCACCAGAAGACCACCACCTGGAGCCCCACCAAGACCGATAATTGCCAAGATTCTGAACTATCGAGTTAGGGACAAGATCCTTGAATTCTTCCGCAAAGGAGGCACAATACGCAGGGCGACGGCATCCATCACGGGATACCCAGACTATACGCTCCAGGTACAGAGGAAATGGCTGAACTTTGGGATGGTGAAGAAGAAGCTACGAGATGCTGGCCAAAGGTACATGCTGATGTACCCAGCAAGGCTGAAGGTGCTCCACGAGAATAGGGCCCTTTTCTTCGCAACACCAGATGAAGCAACAAAGGGGCTGGACGGACAGAGCTGTCTGGATGAGATGGACCGGCAGACGGAGGATGGACTAGAGAAGTGAAGCAGCGGACCCGGGAACCGAGGTGCTGTATGACCTGAGACAATGGGACTAGATTATAAGACAGAGCACACAGAGACGTAATAGAGCATTCTAAGCCCAACATAAGGAGATTAGCATGCGCAACCCACTGAGCATAACGCAGGAACAAAGTGAACCCGCTTTCACACCATAATAGTTTGGATTAGATAGGCTACCGATAGAGTGGTAGCCGCCCTGCTGTGTTCCTAGTACCGGCTAGCCGAGACAGGGCTAAATGCGGGATCACCTGAGATCCAGGGATGGAGCTGGGCAACAGTTGGGGACGGATGGGGAGGGAGGGGGGAGTTGAGGGCATTATTGGGGGAGTTGAAGTGTTATGAGTTGGGAGTAGTAGCTAGGATAAAGGGGAGGGACAGTTTGAAGTTGGGGAACAAGCCTACATAAACGAGCGATGGCCTTCAAATAAGACCTGGAGACTTGCAAAGGGAGGAGCGGGATGTGATTGGATTATGGGGGACCTTAAAGTAATCACTTGGAATGTTAGAGGGCTCAATAGCTACCTAAAAAGGAATAAGGTTATGATGTACCTGCGCAGACAGAAAATAGATATAGCCCTAATACAAGAGACTCACCTCACAAAAGAAAAATTAGAGGTGATCCGGAAGAAGTGGAAGGGGACCGTTGTCGGTGCAACATATTCTGCTTACATTAGAGGGGTGATCACCTGGGTAGCACCGCATGTCCCATTCCAGTTACTACAGTCCACAGTGGAAGCAGATGGGAGGATGGTTGCAATAAGGGGGTTGGTGGAAAATAAAGAAATATGATTCATAAATACATATGCCCCGAATCAGGACACAGTGGTATATTTAAAAACCCTGTACAACAAAATGAGCATGTATTTGGGGGGGTGAGGGGGGGGGTGATGATCTGGGGGAGTGACTTTAACTGAACACTAAACCCGAAAGCAGGTAGATCAGATAACAAAATAGACAGACCCACCCTGGCTGCTAGGGCGTTGCGGACACTGCTGACGGATTTCAGGTTCGAGGACGCATGGAGGGTGCGCCACCCGCAGGACAGACAGTATTCACATTACACAAAATTTGCACACTAGGCTAGATTATATGTTTGCCACACAGGAGCTAATGACAGAAATAGTACAGACAGAATACAAAGCGAGGGTCCTATCAGACCACTCGCCATTGGTCCTAATAAGGCAATACTGACCCCTAAGAGCAAGGATACCAACGTGGCACCTCAGAGCTGAGGCATTAAAAGATAAAATGTTCAGGGAGGGCTTAAGAGAAGAAATAATAAATTACTTTGAGACCAATACCGGCAGTGTTGAGTCCGCTGGCACGCTGTGGGAAGCCTTCAAAGTGGTAGTGAGGGGGGGTAGCCATAGCTAAGTCCAAGGGACTACAAGGAGGGATATTAATAGAACTACAGGAAGTGGAAAAAGAGCTAGAAACAGCGCTGAGCAGAGAGGGTAACACCAAGGAAGATACTGAAACCATACTAAGGCTGCAACAGAAATGTGCAGGACACTGGGAGAGACTATGCAATCTAAACTATAAAAAGTATGTAGAAAGACAACATGCGGGAGGAGATAAACCAGGGAGGGTGTTGGCATGGTTATATAAAAGCGAGACGCCAAGACCTACAATTAGAGCATTAACGAAGGAGGATGGACGTATAGTGGACACCCAAGAGGGCGTGAATCGTGAATTTCTAGAGTACTATCAACAATTGTATGGGGATGAAGGGGGAAGCGACTGCAGAGAAATAAGGGAACATAGGCATGCCACGAATCAGCACAGAGGAGCGAGAGGATTTAGATGTCCCGATAACCTTGGAGGAGCTAGAAGAGGTGGTAAAGCAGCTACCCACCTGCAAGACCCCGGGGCCGATGGTCTCCCCAGTGAATTTTATAAAATGTATAGAAACAAGGTGCTTCCCCCACTATTGGCAATGCTAAATGAGGCATACGAAACAGGAAGGTTGCCAGAGTCCCTGAGGGAGGCGATTATCATACCGCTCCCTAAACCTAATAAATCCTAGCCTGGCAAGGATTGTGGATTCTTCAGAGCGCTGTCAATGCTTAATCAAGATAGCAAAATGCTCACGGCGGTTCTGGCAAACAGAATGAGACGGATCATTAATAAACTAATACACCCCGATCAAACTGGATATGTGTCAAACAGGAATATATCCAATAACCTTAGACGACTTCACCGAGTCCTAGAACACACGAAAGGGGGCGCGGGGGAAATTGCAATTGTATCATTGGATGCAATAAAAGCCTTCGATTCAGTCAAATGGCCTTGGCTGATTGCAGCCCTGTCCAGTTATGGGATAGGGCCTGGATATATTAAATGGGTCAGACGGCTTTATAGCGCACCGCTGGCCATGGTTAAAACGGGAGCAATAATATTGGAAATGTGGCAACTTAGTAGGGGTACTAGACAGGGATGCCCATGGTCCCCTATGCTGTATATCTTAGCACTAGAGCCCCTGGCGATATATCTAAGGCAACAGTATGACATAATAGGAATTAACATAAAAGGGGAGCCGCACTTAGTCTTCTTGTACGCTGACGATATGCTGTTGTACTTGCGATACCCAGAAGAAAACCTACAATATGTTTTGGAAGTGATGGAGCTATTTGCATCGCTATCTGGCATAGTGGTGAACCCCACAAAATCATGTATGTTTCCGCTGGGTAGATATGTAGAGATCCTGTGGGATCAACTACCAGTTCTACAAATACCATGGGAGGTCACCACGTTCAGATATCTCGGGATAGACATTTACCATACGGGGGAGGCAGAGCACCAACATAATACTGAGAAAGCGGTCAGGAGTACCGAAAATAGTATGAAATTCTGGGTAAAGCTCCCCTTGGCGATGATGGGAAGAGGGGCAATGCTGAAAATGGTAGTTCTGCCAAGATTGTTGCATTATTTTGGGAACATACCATATCTGATACCAAGGCGATTTTTTGATAGGATTCATAGCATATGTAGGGAATTTCTCTGGCACGGGACAAGGAACAGAATTGCCCTTTGGAAGTTACAAAATTCGTATGATAAGGGGAGAATAAAACTGCCAAACTATGAGATCTACTATTTAGCAAGCCAACTACAATATGTGGCAGAGTGGCTATCAGAAGATCCAACCTCAGAATCTAGGTTTTTTAGACAGGTATGTGGCCCATCCTTCCTGAAAGAAATGATATGGTTGCCCAAATCAGATATGAAAGAGCGCTCAGAGATGATGACACTGGGATGGAATATATGGCATAGGGCCTGTCAGATAATGGAGAACCCAGCCCTGTGCTCCCCGCAAGTGCCACTTGTCGCATTGACAGGAAATGAAGGCCAATTAAGGAAGACGATCAGGAAACACTGGGATCCGGTAGGGATAGCAACAGTGGGAGACATATGGCAAGAGGGGAGGATAAAAGAATTTGGGATGTTGGTGGAGGAAACAGGGTTGCATACGGGACAATATATCACATATCATAGGATGGTGCGGTGAATCAAAGAGACCTGGTCCGAAATAGTATTAGAGGAGCAACTGGACTCCGCCATAGAAATGATATATGATATAGCAGAAGGAGGGCACGAGATATCCAGGATATATGAGCTGGTAATGTCCAAAGTGGGGAAGGAAGTGGTACAACTGAGACAGGACTGGGAGGAAGAAGTGGGTGCCCCTATGAGTGATGGGATGTGGGAGCGGGCCCAAGGGTTCCATAAGAAAGTGTCAAGGAATGCAGGACTACAGCAAATACACCTGTATATAACCCACAGGGCTCATATGATACCCCAGAGGATAGCTAAATTCAAAAATGCAGAACAACAAACATGCCCTAAATGCGGCGAGGAAAATGCTGGGATGACACATATGTTCTGGGCATGCCCAGAAATTGAGAATCTTGGGGAGAAGTAGCCCACAAATTAGAAGAAAAAGGGATTAAGATAATTGTTGAAATAGCATGGGCATGTCTGGTAGGGGGGTTTCCTAGATCACGTAAACTTAAACATGTAAGTAAACTAAAGGATTTGGCATATATACTTGCTATGGGATAGAAGGCAAGCCAAAGGCCAAGGATAGAAATATGGTGGAAAGACCTTCAGAAATTAGCAGAAGCTGAAACTGCAGTATGGCAGGAAGCTAGTAACACTGGAGAGGAGGAAGAAGCAGAAACCCTGACAGCCTGGAAACATTTAATAGCCACACTGTTTGAGCCCACTCAGAACTGGTCGAGTGAAGAGAACACAGTAGAGGGAACCTCGCTGCAAGATGATGAAGCAGATCATGAAGTAATGTAGGCTTGGTTGGGGGAGAGGGAACGGGAGACGCAGCAGACATTGTTTGAGTTGCAAAAAATGTGTAATATTGTAATATGTACTGCAAGTTTGGTTGTTGGTTGTTTGTCTAAAATAAAAACAATAAAATTGTTATAAAACAAAAAAAACTGTTTCTAGGCACTACAAGAGACCAGGGGGGGAGGGGCACTAAAAGAAGTCAGTTATGATTTAAATATAAGGTGTAAATAACTATTAGCTGAATACATTTGTAAGTGTTAAATTCTATTTAGTTTTAAAATCTCAACGCACGATAGAAGCAGGCTCTCTGCCAAAAGGTATGTGGCCTGCGCTAAAAATAGATTGCAGAGCTCATGCTGTGTTGCGTCACTGAGTAGCTCTGGCAGAGCACACAAAGTGGCTCACCAGCTGTTGGCTGTCTGTCAAAAAGCCCATGCAGGCTAAGGTCTATGCACACAATGCAGAATTATGGAAAACTAGGTTTAAAAGAAATTACAGGACCACATAAAAACATGAGTAGAATGAATGAAATAGGGAGAGCTTGACAGGAAAATGTTTTTGTATATAAATGTTCATAATGTAGCAAAATGATGAAAAACAGGAGCTACGGTGTATTCTTGCATATGCTAGCAGTATGTTAAGTAGCATGTCCTAAACGGAAATCCGACCATGAAGGAAGGAAGACTGCACCATCCCTTGTAGGGAAGAAGGACGGTTTTGGCTAGAGCCATGCCCATATCCAATGACCAAGTTAAGAGTATATAAGTTCCTGTCTGGCTCCAGTCTGCAGGAGCTTGGAACAGAAGAGGGACAGAAGATGCCGTTTGGGGAGCAGAGTTATTTGTCCCATCCTCATGTCTCTATAGAATAAAATTGTTATCCTTGCAAGATAAGACTCTTGGCCTTGCTTCCCTAGAGGGGTGCATTCATTCTGGTCTGAGCATGATTAGGGATACCCGTATAATTAAGGGGTACCCCTGTAAGTTGGGCTACCCTTACAGGTGATTTAATAGACCCCAAACAGAGAAGATAAAAGTGGTAGTCATTTAGAAGTGTTGTTAGAAAGGAAACTTCACACAGGTGTAAGGCTCCTAGCAGCATAGCCAATACCACACCAAGTGTGGTTTGAAAACCATAGAGTGTATGTGAGGTTGTGTTAGTAACAGTAGCCCCTGAGGAAGTTCTATGGACATGTGCCAATGTTAAGAGAACGAACATGTTGGTTTAAATAGACTCACTAAACACTATTGGGATTAGTGTGGTATACCTGTGTAAAAGACTATTCATGCCAATTGTTCGATAGAGGTATGATAATTGAATAACATATAACTGTGAATTGTGGCACATTGCATTTGTAGCTTTGTTTTTAGGATTGAGCTTAGATTTTATGATTGAAGCTTCCTGTATGGTTAAGTGAAGTATTACTGCTGTTTTGATACACCTTAACATACTGTTATATTTTTGTAATGTCTGAATTAATTATTAGATAAATTAAAAAATCATGTACTGAAAGCAATGACTATCGTATCCTATCTGTAGCAGTCCACCCAGGTTTCAAGTGTTTGCTTGCGTGTATTGTCTAGGGGTAACCTGAGTGTTGCATGAACAAAAGTCCCTGGTATCTCTCATAGTATTGATGTGACTAACACCGCCTACCACCACTCCTAATCCGATCGTAATACTGCCAGGCCAAGTGGCGGTAACGGTAATACAGTTTGGGGGTATTGCGGCAGAATTTACCACTGAGCTACCACTAAAGTCGTAATGAGGCCGACTACTGTACACTCCTTGCTTGGTTTTCAGGTTATACTTTTTACAGGGTTTATCAGCATGCTTGTCTGCCTTGAATACCCTATTGATTTGTTCCTCTAAGGAGCCTCCAAACATGATTTACTCTCCAAATAGAGGTTGCATCAATGCTGATTTTTGGTGGCACTCTGGATGCCAATCCATGAAAGGCAATTGGCAGAATTGTGACAAAGTTGCCCTCATGGTCATAGCATCATGGCTGATGCTCGGATTCCAATGTATGCAAAGTCTGATAGCAGGTCGACATGCGTCCTCATGTCTTTCAAGGTCAGGGCAAGCACCTAGAGATTGGAATGGATAATGTGGGCAACTATGCATTGGGAGATCCAGGACACGATTTTTAGAAATGGAGGCACAGATGCGAAACAAGTCTGTCTCTCAATTTCTAAAAATCGTTTTGGATTGGGTGTATTTGTACATCTGTGCACCCCTCTTGAGAAGAGGGGTGCACAGATGTAGAGGTACACCCAACCCAGAAGGATTTTTAGAAATGGAGGTACAGATGCAAAGCGAGGGAGGGGGCAGGGAGAGGCAAATGAGACTGTTTGCATGTCTCTGAGTGTGCACGTGGTGAGGGTGAATGCTATGGGCGGGTAGCGGAGGCGTATGAGCCAGCACTTTCTAGTAGAGCTGCCATATTTGAAATGGAGCAATGCTGGTACTCCTCAGTTAGCTCACTATACTCTTGATGGGATAGTACTGCTGTAACAGGGCTTCTATAATTGTTGAATCTTCTCAGCGATAATACTATACTTTTGTTGAGGCAATGCTAGTTCATCTTCGTGGGGCTGCTATACTTTTGATGGGACAACATCAGCACTTCTCAGTTGAGCTGCTACACTCTTATTGACAAGGCCCCAGCACTTCTCAACAGATGTATTTCTTTTTATTTTAATTGGTTATTTATAATGCGTGTACTACCTAGAGGTTTCTAAGCGCGGACTGAGGGAGTGAACCTGTGATGCGCGGGATCGAACCTGTGTTGCTCTGTGTCGTCTTGCTTCCAAGGCGAGCACGTTGCCCCTGAGCTATCCTTCCGATACTCTAAAGATCTGAAGTACATTTAATGATACAGAACCAGAACTATTGAGCAAGTCTGTCATCATCAGAATAACTCAACACTGTCGTGGTTATACAAGAGCTCATATATTAAAAGGGATGGAATTACTCAGAATGTAGCAGCACTATTCAATAACCCAAAGTTCTTAAGCATAGAAAATACTACACTTCTCACCATTGGGACAGTACTGGCACTTCTCACAGAGGCTTCTACACCTTTTATGGGGCAGCACTGATCCAGCCTACTGCTCACATGCTCAGAATTGTCACTTCTCACCAGGACTGCAACACTATACCATTGTGTTCTGTATGTTGAGTGCTTCTTCACCACCAATGTGGATTCATGGCTCTCTCCCAGTGTCTAAATAGTAGATCTGGCTACATTCAATTGGCAACAGGCATGTCCGGAGCTGCCTGCTGTCCATAAGCTGCCGCTCAGGATGTTGGGAGCCATGATGGGGCAAGGGATAGAAGGCTCGAGCCTGTCGGATAGCAGAATCAGCAGGGTCTTAAAACCTGCTCACTCCTTCTGGAGGGGCCATGGGGCAAAATGAGCCTGATCCCACATACAGGGGGTTGTTACCCCTTTATCTCTCCTGAATGAAAAGATGAGCTCTCTCAGACACAAGTTATCACCCCTGCACACACATTGATTGAATATGGTATGGATCTATAGATCGAGAAAACTGGACTGAAGCTTCAGAGTGTTTTAACAGAAATATAATTGACTTCCCAGATGGGAGACTGACTCCATTAATATACATGGGGTCACTGAGATGACCAAGAGTGAAACTGTACATTCAGTTGTGAGATTACCAGCAACGGTTGATACTATGCTCCAAGGAGTGAGGTGCCCACTCAATATATCACACTGCTTATAGGTGTGAGACCCATCCTGAATGCTTGTCCAAAGAGCCTTGGCCAGAGTTTCACACTGAAGAAGTGAGCATGTGATCCGGGCTCTGCAGCCCACACACACGCAGGGGATTCCCATGCTCCCACTTGCGAGATTTGCACCAAATTAGTGAGATTGTGCTCCAAGGTAGGAGGCACACGCACAGTCTTTGCTCTGACGTTTCACACACTCACAGGATGGGACGGCATTTCGTTCTCCCATCCTAGTTGTGTTGCTCTGCCTTTTGAGGGCTACTACAACCTGGATGATTATAGAGGGGTGGATTAGGGGCAGTGATGGCCTACTGGAATGCAACTCGAAGGCTTAAATCTCCTTCTTACTTGACTTTAGTGTATGCAGCACATACTAGCCAATGTTTCCACTGTTCTGCGCTGCGCGCGCCTCCACCCCCACACACCGTTGCACCAAGTTGGCAACTACATGCAAATTTGCGGTGCTATAACTGCCAGTGATGTCACTTCCTGTATTTGGGCCACCCCGGAAATTCATAAGTAGGCTCCCCTGGCTATGACTAGGAGCCTAACCGTTTCTCATTGGCAGTTGCCTGGTCAGGTTTTTTATTTTCTTTAATAACAAATTTTATTGGATTTTTGCTTCACAAAACACAACATACAAAACACAACCATATATCCTTGTACACAAATAGCATTACTAGAGCAGTGCGACCAGGTTCTACAATTTTATTCGCATATTTAGAGACACAGATGGAATAAGATACAACTGGGGTTGAAACAGTGAACCGCAGCAGGTGATAGAGTTTTACTCCTATGCCATGGCAGACCAGCGCCCCCAGGTTCGGTGGTTTGAGCTGTGCGTGTCTTACAATGTCTGTTCCCATTTCTCTGAGATTTTGTCTGCTTTGCCTGGACAGCCCCTTGCTTGATAAACTCGACGCTCCATTGGGATGATGGCGTCTACATCTGAGGTCCATTGTTTGTAACTTGGCGTAACGTCTGAGCCCCATAGCTGTGCTGTGTTTCTTTTGGCGATTCCTGTGGATGTTGAAAGAAGTAGCTGTTTGAAGCGGGACAAGATTCCTTGTTGCTGAAACGGTCTATGACTATGTTTCTCTCAATTGGCGTACACTCTGGCATGTCCGCTAGCTGATCCCTGTGTGCACTGAGTGCATGCTGTAGTTGCCCACAGTGATAGCTTTCGGTGGATGGAAGTTCATATGTGATCAGGATCTCAGTGAACAGTTTTATCTGATTATTTGCATATATTTGCTGGACGGTGTGTATACCGGCTGCCACCCAATTCGGCCACTTCAGGAGGTTACAGAGAACTGTGAGGTGGGCATTGTTCCAGATGGGTTGGATTGGGGTGAGTTTGTTGCTCCATCCTATGTGTTTGTGTGATTCCTTCCATACCAGGGCCAAGTGCGCTACTATCGTGTTTTCGGGAGGGCAATTCTGTCTAGTGTAGAGACTTTCAATCGGGGACATATCATGTCTTGCCGCTAGTTCGGCTTTTATGTGTGGGGTGGCCGGGTCACCATGTAGTATATCGTTTACTGTTGCCATTTGAGACGCCCAGTAATATACACGGATATTCGGGAGACCTATTCCCCCCTCGCAGACTAAGCGTTGAAGGGTTTTGAGAGCTATTCTCGGGTGTTCCCCCCCCCCCAGAGGAGTTTACACATTGTATTGTCTATTTTGCGGAACTCTACGGCGGGGATATGGAGCGGGGCATTTTGGAGGATGTATAAGAACCGGGGTAGGGCTAACATCTTAAAAAGCGCTGCCCTGCCTAATAACGTCAATGGCAGTGCTTCCCAGTGGATCACATCTTGTGCGTATCGTTTACTTAACTGATGTAGGTTATGGGTCAGGTAGTGTCCAGCCTGTTCGTGACTATGATACCCAGATAGTGAAACTGTGTGTGTACAATTTGGTATGGGGATTCAGACAACGGTATACAGTCTACTCCCTTCACTGGGAAGAGCACAGAGTTGGCCCAGTTCACTCTGAGACCGCTGAAGTCTCCATAGTTTATTAGTATTTGGGTAACTATAGGGCAAGAGACCGCCGGGTCTCCCAAATATACTAGGAGGTCATCTGCATAAAGGCATACCTTGTCCTCCCAACTTGGACTCCAGCGGAAGCCAGTCCACGTGGTCGTGCCCCTCAGAATGACTGCTAATGGTTCTATCAGTAATGCAAACAGCATTGCCGACGGCGGGCATCCCTGCCTGGTGCCTTTTCCCAGTCGTATGCTGCACGAGGGCCAGCCATTAACTCTTACTTCTGCTGACGGATTGCTGTAAAGGAGCTGTACCCATTTTATAAATGCTTCCCCGAATTGCATTTTACGCATTATTGCCCCTAAGGCCTCCCAGTAAACCGAATCAAAGGCCTTTTCAAAGTCCTTTTCAAAGTCTATGGCCAATAGTGCCAATGAATTTTGTAGCGCGGGAGCCCTTTCCAGGGCCAGATGCAACCCGCGAATATTCATTCTCGTTGACCTTTGGGGCATAAAGCCGCATTGGTCCGGGTGGATTAACGCTGTAATAACTGTTTGTAACTTATTGGCTAGTACTTTGGCCAGTATTTTGGTTTAACTGTTGATTAGGGATATGGGCCGATAGGAGGTGCATTCATCCGGGGGCTTGCCCTTTTTGGAGATCACTATAATGGTGGCTTTGCAGAGATCAGGTGGGAGCTCGCTCTTTGCTAGGGAGTGTTCGAACATATTGAGTAAATGTGTAGGTATGTCTAGATGATTAACCTTTTTCCGAAAATCCAGTGGGAAGCCGTTGGGTCCCGGGGTTTTGCCTGTTTGGAGTTGTGTGATGGCTGCAGATATTTCATCCACTGTTATTTTACTGTCTAACATGTTGGTTTGCTCCACAGTGAGTGTTGGGAGATCGATACCATCCAGCATGGTGCTGGTTACTGCGACAGTGGGGGGTTTATAAAGATCCTCGTAAAACTCAGCAAAGCGCTCAGCTGTGTCTGCGTCGGAGGAGACTAATTCTGCATCCGAAGTCTTGATGCACTTCACCTTCTGATGACCTTCATCTTGCCTCTCTAACCATGCGAGCATCTTGCCAGCCTTTTCCCCAGTTTCATACAGGCGTGCTCTCATGGTGCTGTGCGCTTTTTTAGCACAGTCCAGTGATAGGTTATGCAGGGTCTTCTGCGCCAGTATAAGGGCGCGACATCTCGGGGCTGCTGTTAGCAATGTGTTCTAATTCTTTGGACACCACTTCCGCTTCAGCCTCGATGATTCGTTCACGATGGGCCTTCTTCTGGGCCGATGTCCACGAAATGATTTCACCCCGTGGCACTGGCTTGTATGCCTTCCACAGAATGCTAGGGTCTTCAACCGAGTCTGCATTTAATTCGAAGTAGTTGGAGGTGGCTACCTCTATCTTCTCTTGTAGATCTGGGAACTCCAGATAGTACGAGTTCAGCCGCCATGTGGGAGGCGGGCGAGGCCGCTCTGTTTCCAATGCAAGTAGTAATGGGGAGTAATCGGAAATCCCCCGGGGGAGGAAGGATGCTATTCTGGACATGGAGGCGTGAGCTCCAGAGTGGAATGAGTATTCTCGAGCATCTCTGTGTAGTTCTCGCCATGTATCGCATAGCCCCATGGCAGACGCGAAAGAGGCCAGTTGGGTGATAGTAGTTGGATTTCTGGCTCTCATGTGAGTACGATCTAGCGCGTTGTCCATGACTTCATTAAAGTCTCCTCCTATTACCCAAGTATCTGCGGAGTTGGTTGACAGGATGGGGGTAATGTCGGTTAGCAGAGTACTGAGGAGGGTCCGTGAGGAGTACACCGCCATGAGAGACAGAGTTTGATTCCAGAGTGTTGTCTGGATGTGTACATAGCGGCCTCCACTATCTTGCATTATGTGCTTGATCTCCAGTGGCAGCCTTTTATGAATTAGTATGAGCACCCCTCTCGCTCCCATTGAGAAACCCGCGTGCACCGCGGTGCGATAGTTAGATCTTTGGAAGAACTTGCATATATTTCCCGCTAGGTGCGTCTCAGTCAGGAAAGCTATGTCCGGGGAATGCCTGTTTATGTGTTGCAGTACCAATCTTCTTTTGATACAGGAGCCTAGCTCGTTCACGTTCCATGACATTAATAACAGTTTCCTGTCATTCAAACCAATCATATGCGCCATCGAGTGTCTGAAGTTTATATGCGCTTGTGCGTTTCTGTGAATGTAGTCGTGGTCTTTTTAATGCATCTGCCCTGTTCTTTAGGCTCTTCATACCGTTGTGTACTAAACCTTGTATAAAAGCCAAAAACTCTAACTCCCCCTCCCCATACTCCTCCCCCAACTGAAGTATCTCTCGGCCCATCATAACTTTCAATCAACCAAACTTTGTCCTCATGCGCTCGCCTCGTTTTGCTTCGCACCAGGCAGTGTGGCACCTGTTTGTGGTGCTTCGGGTTTGTGACCTTGTTCGGGGGGCGGCTGTTTGGTGGGCCGCCATCTTGATATAGCTTGTATCTTACTGTACTTTGTGGAGCGAGGGCTTCAATGCGTTACTTTTGCAATATTTCGGGCATCTTTCGTGTTCCTTACAGCTCTTTATGCGTTGCCAGGCTACGGGTTCTCCAGTTGTTGTCGTTGCTGCGGCTCCATGTCTGGTGGACGCTGAGGGTGCAGTCCATCGTGCCCGTCTCGTTTCCTCCCCTCCGGGCCCCAGTCACCGTCCAAATGCCTCTCGGCCCAGTTCCACGCCTCCTTAGGGTCTGTGAAGTGCACCGTTGTGCCTTTATGATATATTTTAAGCTGGGTGGGGAAGATTACCCCGTATTTAACACCCATTGAGTGCAGGCGCTTTTTGAGTGGAACGAATGACTGACGTGCCTTTTGTACTTCTCTGGTGAAGTTTGGGAAGAAGGTGATTTTTGATCCGTTATACGTGACTGATCACTTGGATCTTGCTAATTGCACCACTGCGTCCCTATCCCTATAATTTAGGAATCTTGCAATGACTGTGCGCTGTGGTGCCCCAGGGACGGTTTTGCCGGATGGGATGCGGTGGGCCCACTCAATGGAGAAGAATCGGGAGAAGGATTGTGCATCATACGTGTCCACCAGCCACTTCTCGAGGAATAATTCCATAAATCTCCCTCTGCTTTCTCAGGAAGGACAAGTATTCAAATGTTGTTTCGTCTGGATCTGCCTTTGCTGTCATCCACTCTCGTTTCCAGGAGTTTAATGCGTGCTAAAATGCCAGACATGTTGCAGTTTATTCCCCGCAAACTGTCTTCGGTTTCCGAGATCTGTGCCTCCGCCTCCCCAGTGCGTGAAATCAATTTCTGCAGGTCATGCCTTAGTAGGGACACGTCCGCGCCGATACTGTCCATCTTCTTCTCCATTGAAGTTCTGGACCTGGCGATGGCACTCATTATGTCTCTAAGGGAGATATCTTCCTCCATGCAGTCAGTCTCAGTTATCGGCAGCGCTCCGGGGAGCGGGTTGTTGGTGTGGTAGCATACTACTCAATTCTGCTCTGCGTAGATGTTTTCCTGGGATTGTCTTTCCTCGTTGTCAGGTAAGTGATGCAGTGGCAGTGAGGCTTTGTCCCTTATAACCAGGGAGAAGCAGTGAGTGACGGGACGAGCAGATAGGTGGGTCCGTTGGGACAAGGATGGTACCGCTGGTTCCTGGCGCTATGCGGCTGATGCTCTCGTGGAGCTGCGTCAGTTGTGTTGGTAACGTTCCGGTGGCACTGCACGTCTTGGGTGAACACAGTTTGCAGGGCTCCTTCCGGATTTAGACTGACTATGGGATTACACGTGTGTGTGCTCAGTTAGTATTGTTCATCTCGCGCTAATCTGCGGTGCTTTGCAGTTCACAAATAGGAATGTGCTTTGCTTGTTCACTGTGCAATGTGTCAAGGGTTACCGCAGTCCGCAATGCACCTTGAGTTCCGCCTCGTGTCTCCTCCCAGGGCGAGGGGGAATGAAAGCCCCTCTTCTGCTGCCAAGATGTGACACCGCAGAACACCTCAATCCTTCACTCGAGACAGCAGTGTGCCGGTGCGCGCAAGGGCCCACGCCGCGGCACCTCTGTCCGGTATGGGTAGTGCTCTGAGGCTCGTCCGGGCGGCTGGAGCCGTCCCCAATAGGCCCGCACAGAGCGGGAGTATGCAGTGCAACAGCGCGTTACTTTGGTGGCCTGGGGTCAACGCCACGGGTGTTTAGTATCTTCTTCTCTCGACTTAAATGACCCTCGGAGGACCTGTGGGGGGGCCTGCCTCCTGCCTCCCCCCAACAGCAGTGAGTGTATAGGTTTGTGCTTCTGTTGCCTCACCTGGCCCCCTTGATGCTTAGAGCAGCTAGTTGTGTGTGAGCACGGGAGGGGGGGAGAGGGACGGGCAGTATCCTGTCTTCTTATCCTCTGCCTCCCTTTTTCGCACCACCCCCACCTCCTTACCACATTAGCTCTCCTCCGGTAGTAGGGCACAGTATCACTGGGCCGGCGGTGGTGTGGCTGCAGCAGGCGCTCGACGTGGAGCGGAGCGCCCGCGAGCCCACCACAGGTCCTGGCAGAATGGCGGCCACTGCACTGCACCCCAACAACTTCACAAAAGCGGGCACGGTAGATCCTGGGTCCTGCCCGTCACAGAAGCAGGGGCCGCGGTGGGGAGCCCCCAGTGTCGCAACAGTCAGAATGATGTCCTCAGGTTCCAGGGATCGACAATGGAGCGCGCGAGCCCAAGCTCTTCCACCGTTGTAATGCGCGTTGTCTTGCCCGCAGCAGGTTGGGTGGGCAGGGAATCAGTGAGGTAGCCTCCGATCCGCCATGCGGAGCACACCGCCGGATCCAGTCCACTGCACACTGGCGTGGCTTCTCTCCGGGCCGCAGCACTGACGTGTGCTAAGCGCCCCGCATGTCTCGTGCGCCGTGCTGCCCCCGCTGGGTGTCCGGGTCCGTAGACACCGCCTTACACGCACCGCAGCGCGTCCGGAGGCTCCCGCTCCGTGTTAGCGGTGGAGCGACACGATGCGGGCAGGCCAGGCTGCACCTCCCGCCTAGTCCTCACCTAGCTCAGGGTGCAGTGATGACTGTGCCACCAAGAAGGGTCAAGGCGTCTCGTTCCACCATGGGGCAGTAATTGTCTGTTCTTCTCCGCGCTGACTTTATTCAGCGGCGCCTCCCCTACTTCGGCTGCAGTGTCGCCTGGTCAGGCGCAGACAACTCGCCGATCTCTGTGGCGCTTCAGTTCGCTGGTGCCATTCCTCTTCACTCTTACACTGCGGCGGCCATTTTGAGCGGCCGTTGACAACGCGAGCTGCTGCTGTGATTTTCTCCACGCCTGTGCTCCGATTCAGCCTCTCACTGTCGCGCTCCACTGCGGCACCGTTCCCCAGCACGTGGGTGTCGTTTTCAGGCTAGGAAGTGCCCGCTTTCACCGGATAATATCAGGATTCAGCTGGCGGACCCGGGAGCTCTGAGGGATCACGTCCTCATCTCTCTCGCTGGCCACACCCCCCGATTATCCTGGTCAGGTTTGTTGATACTGCAGTTGATGTCAAATTACTTTCCCTATTTCTCAATATTGAATTTTCGGTGCAATTGCAGCACGGACATAAGGCAATTGCAGCGTTCAGCGCAGAACGGACGTGCTTGGTAATTCTTTTCAGTGCCTCAATCTGCCATCGAGTCTCTTGATACTATTTAACGACTCAGAATTCTTGAGGAAAGCCGGCTGCCATTACATAAAATGACCAGAAGAGGACAGTGCAGGTTTACACAGCCTTAGATTTCCCTGGACGGAGCATGACGCTTAGGCGCGACCGATTCGGCGTGGGACATTTCGGCGCGGTTACTTGTCCGCAGGTCCCGTTTCGGCGCGCCCTTTGGCCGCAGCTGGATGTTTTGGCGCTGCAAGTGCACTATTCCTGTACATGAGTCCACTTCAATTGTTGCTGCAGCGTCGTACTCATGTTTTGGCACGATGTTATGAACCTGCACCTGTAACATGATTAAGTTACAGGTGCAGGTTTATACATTAAAAAAAACGGCCCGAACTGAACATGCACAATATATAAACAT
The DNA here is from genome assembly GCF_040938575.1 of Ambystoma mexicanum. Classification (NCBI taxonomy): domain Eukaryota; kingdom Metazoa; phylum Chordata; class Amphibia; order Caudata; family Ambystomatidae; genus Ambystoma; species Ambystoma mexicanum. The sequence continues at coordinate 348,416,592 of NC_090925.1, read as the reverse complement.
TAAAAAGTTAATACAATAAAAAAAAATCAGTGGTGTCAGGAAACCTGGCCTGCCAGACCTCGAGGCCCAACACTTAACCATAAGGCTACAGAGGTTAATGCAAACTTGTAAAACAGCAGTTTATGTGCTGGGTCGCGAACCCTGGGGAACCAGGGTTCTGATACATATTTGTTCTTTTTCGGCCATGAGCTATGATGACCGAACATCCCTCTGGAATATGATTTTCTTTTCTCCCACGGCATGACACTTCCGTGGCCTCCCCTGTACTTCCGGGTGGTACTCTACAGATGCAGTTGACCCCTGATTCCAGCAAAAGGAAAAGGATGCTATCACCTGCGGGTGGCGCAAATCCTACTCCTCCTACTCCTCCTAGCCTCACTCCTGCTTTCCTTGCCAAACTACCAGAAACAGACATCAGTGATGGGTGGGACTTTTACGATGTGTAGCATAAACATTTAGTATGACTATTCATCGACTAAACGGATACACCAGGACATGTTGCCCGCCTTCACCCACACATTCCCATCATTCTGAAGGGAGGGCACCCATCAAGCTACGAATGTCTCGTTTCGCCTTTCCTTTTAGAGCCAGTGTGCCACATCCCCTTCAGATGCAGTCCAAATCCAGCCAGATTTGCCAGCAAACATATCCTTGCCATGGGTTGCCATGCCTGGAACAGAACCTGCAGGCGTGCGCAGCCCTCACCTGATCCCTGGGCTCAGACTCCCTCTTGCACCACCAGGGGAGTTGCTAGGTCTGGAAAAGACCTGGGGCTACGCTGATGTCGGAACTGTTGGGACTGGGGGCTAGCTAGTCTTTTGGCTGTAGCTCCTGAGATTCTATCTGGGGCTACAACCAAAAGATCAGGGGGTATAATTGCAATTGGTGCTTTATAACGCGCTTAATACCCAGAGCTTTCTACACGCGGACCCGGGGATCGAACCCATGGCCCGTGTTGCTCCTTTCGTCTGGCTTTCGTCTTGCTTCCAAGGCGAGCGCGTTGCCCCTGAGGTAAGACACTGATAATCAATATGTCCCATTTCTTGCTGATGAGTGGCCAGTCTTGGACTTCTTCAGACACTCTGGCAAGGAGAGCTTATAACTGTCAGTTAAGACGAGGGGCCTTCTGGGAGGCACACGAGTATAATATGTCCTCTTTCCTGTCATTTTGATAAAATAGATATTTGGTATTTCTGGTGCATTTTATTTCTGCATAGTTTTTGTTGTCATGATTGTATAGTAGGCCAATCACACTGGCCGATCCAGGTTTGTGAATCACCAAACTCCAGCAATCTAGCAAAATGCCCGGGGGAGTTACTTGGGCATGCAATGGCAATTCCTGGCATTTAAGGTGAGGACCAGGGTAGATGATAGATCAGATTTAAGTTCTTGGAATACCCGGCCATATCATGCCAGTACGTGCTATACAGCAGGAGTACTAGGGTAAAGATGTCCTATTTCCTGGGCATATGATGTAAATAACATGGCGTGCGCATGCTTTTAGGTCTTAATGCATCTGTCCATGTGTGCCAATGTGCTGCCAGTAACTCGTGTAGGGTTGCAGTGGCTGGCCTTATGATCTGATCTTAATACACGCGTCAAGGCAGGCGCTTAATGCCCCCCACCCAACCAAGTGGCTGCTGGTATGACAATGGGTAACTCAGTGAGTTAAGCGTCAGCTGCTCTGGTTATGCATTCAACAGGAGGGTCACAAGTTGGATCCAGTCATCCTTCTTCAGCCAATAATTGGAGCACAATCAGATGCAATAGTTGTAACAACAGTTACTTCTCGGGCTCTCTGTGCTAGAAGGTGCTTCATATAATATTATTATGGCAGCAGCTTCCTGTCCATAGCTCACTTCCACGTCCCCTCCTCTCCCAACCACCAGGACCCCTAGAGCCGAGGCACAGCAGGCAGTTCATTAAAGATCTCTCAGAGTTCAACATTGCCAACAGCCACTCATCATCTTGCCTCCCCAGCAGCGGGAAGGGGCAGGAGGCAGACGCTGGAATTACGTGTGCTTGGATTTAGGCCAGTGCACATTTGTATGGCTGGATGTTTGTGTATGCGCATATGTGTATTTGTGAGCGTCTATGGGTCAGGGTGCTTGCATCTATGCGGTGTATGTGGGTGATGTGTGGATATCTGTGTGTGTGTGTGTGGGTGGTGTGTGGATGTCTGTGTGTGTGTATGTGGGTGGTGTGTGGATGTCTGTGTGTGTATGTGGGCATGTGTGGATGTCTGTATGTGTATGTGGGTGGTGTATGGATGTTTGTGTGTGTGTATGTATGGGGGTGGTGTGTGGATGTCTGTGTGTGTATGTGGGTGGTGTGTGGATGTCTGTGTGTGCGTGTGTATGTGGGCATGTGTGGATGTTTGTGTGTGTATGTGGGCATGTGTGGATGTCTGTGTGTGGGTGGTGTATGGATGTCTGTGTGTGTGTATTGGGGTGGTGTGTGGATGTCTGTGTGTGTGTGTATGTGGGTGGTGTGTGGATGTCTGTGTGTGTGTATGGAGGTGGTGTGTGGATGTCTGTGTGTGTGTGTGTGTGTGTGGGTGATGTATGGACGTCTGTGTGTGTGTATGTGGGTGATGTGTGGATGTCTGTGTGTGTGTATGTGGGTGATATATGGATGTCTGTGTGTGTGTATGTGGGTGGTGTGTGGATGTCTGTGTGTGTATGTGGGTGGTGTATGGATGTCTGTGTGTGTGTGGGTGGGTGGTGTGTGGATGTCTGTGTGTGTGTATGTGGGTGGTGTGTGGATGTCTGTGTGTGTGTATGTGGGTGGTGTATGGATGTCTGTGTGTGTATGGGGGTGGTGTGTGGATGTCCGTGTGTGTATGTGGGTGGTGTGTGGATGTCTGTGTGTGCGTATGTGGGTGGTGTGTGGATGTCTGTGTGTGTGTGTGTGTGTATGTGGGTGGTGTATGGATGTCTGTGTGTGTGCATGTGGGTGGTGTGTGGATGTCTGTGTGTGTGGATGTGGGTGGTGTATGGATGTCTATGTGGGTGGTGTGTGGATGTCTGTGTGTGTATGTGGCTGGTGTGTGGCTGTCTGCGTGTATGTGGGAGGTGTGTGGATGTCTGTGTGTATGTGGGCATGTGTGGATGTCTGTGTGTGTGTATATGGGTGGTGTGTGGTTGTCTGTGTGGGTGGTGTATGGATGTCTGTGTGTGTGTGTATGTGGGTGGTGTGTGGCTGTCTGCGTGTATGTGGGTGGTGTGTGGATGTCTGTGTGTATGTGGGCATGTGTGGATGTCTGTGTGTGTGTATGTGGGTGGTGTGTGGATGTCTGTGTGGATGGTGTATGGATGTCTGTGTTTATGTATGTGGGTGGTGTGTGCTTTGTAGGTATGTATCCAGTAATAAATGTTTCCACTTAATTGTATACATTCATATTGGTATGGGTGGCCATGTAGGAGTGCCTGCTTCTGTGGACTTGTGACTACGGCATGTGTGTGTGGTATTGCATGTATATGGTTGCAGTACAGAATGTGGGCATCATTACAATACACGGATTGTGAGGGAACTGCCTGAGCATATGACGTGAATGCCTCGCCAGACTGTAGGAAGCCAATACCTGACACGAGGTGGGCACCAGGACATACAAAGGTATAAAACAGATGAGAGCGTGGGTGAAAGGTGTTGGTCATGGACTGGCCTATAATGACACTACCTGGTATATGGTTCCAGCAACCAGCACAGGAAGGACAGCACAGCAAGGATCAAGCTAGCAAGCGAGACTTATTCTTGGCCTCAAGCCCAGGGACCGCATCTCTGTGGTGTTGAAAACCCTCCACTGGCTCCCCGTGGCTGCAAGGATCAAATTCAAGACCCTTTGCATTGTTCACAAGGCTTTCTGGGGCCTGAGACCAACCTACCTTCAACGCTACCTACCTAAACACTGTCCCTCACGAGCCCTCAGCTCGCCTACCTCCATCCTTCTGCGGGTGAGCCGGGTCTCCAAGCACAGATTTGGAGGGAGATCCTTATCCTCAGCAGGTGCCTCCCCCTGGAATAGCCTCCCTGTAGCCCTACGTCTGGAGTTGGATCTCCTGAAATTCCGGAAACTCCACAAGACCTTCCTCTTCTCCTCTTCCTTCTCTCATTCTCTACCCTGCTAACCTAGTTCTTAGTCCTTTCCCTCTCTCCTCTATTCCTTACAGCATTGCTGACTGGCCGCCTGGTGTACCGTAGAGTCTCACTGGTCCCCGGCACCCCCGCCAGTCCTCACTCGCACTTGCCTCAGGGCCCTACACCCCACCCACACTGAATGCACTGAGAAATTAATCAAGAGAGTGGCTCTCTCTGCACTTACCCCAGTCTCAACCGACCGGGTGCACTTGATCCTCCCCTCCCTGTGACCCTCTGTGCACTTGCTCGATCCATACGCACTATGCCTGAAGATCGTCTGTCTGTTCTCCCCTGTCTTCACTCCTAATTACACTGTTCAATTTGCAGAATCGCCACAAGGCCTATTTGCTATATCCCATACTGCTAAATGTATTTTATGCACTTAATGTGCAGACTATTATTGTCTCAGATTTTCAGCTGTGAACAACTGTTGTTTTTCCCCGTGTTCCCACCCTCCTTGAGAGCTTTGAAACACTTGCCTGTGTATATGCGCTATATAAATAAACAATACCATACCATGCCATTTGATGGCTATACATGGCATAGTGGGCAAGTACTAGACATGACATTGCAACAGTGCACGTGTATATGACATTCTAAACCACACAATTGTCCACACTCTCCCAATAACAGCAACTGTATACAACCCATACATTTAAAACACACCAGATCAAATTGCTTTGCCAATGCACGTTTTCAATGTGCTTAATACTGCATTCACACCGTTCCCAATTGCTGCCATTTTCGGAAGATGAGTGAAAAGAAACTCAGAGGGCCCATTGATATGCTAATTTCTGGTGACGCCACAATCAATAGGTATTTTTTCAACTACTGTCTATATATATATATATATATATATATCGTTGCAGGTTAACTATACAAGTTACATGTGTATGCCTGTAGGGGAAGCAGAACTTGTATACTTACAGTGTAATGACATATATATTTGCACAGGTAGAACAACAAACATTTACATATATTTGACAGGTGTTTATTTTTAAATGATAATAAGCATTAGGGTATCAGAACCCTGATCCCCTATATTCATGACTCAGCACATAACCACAGGGCTAAAGGAAGGTGGTGGTTTACATGTAAGCAAAACACATATACATTGGTTCCAAGGTAACATATTCAATTGCAGGCTAGGTATGACACTTGTCCATATTGACACACGAAGTTCTCTCTGTCCTAGTGGGTAAGTGCTGGGCCTGGAGCCTGGGCAGACCAGTGTTCAAGACTGAAGCATTTATTTTGGAATTTCATTAATTTGATGTATGTGCTCGTTTGGTGCAGGGCTTTAAGGCCCAGCTGCTAAATGTTAGCATTTAGCAGCGGACCGTGCCGCCGATTCGGATAACAGGCCTGTGAGCAGCGGATTATTCTTTGAAAATGAAACACGTTGACTGGCTGTGTGTACCCCAATAGGTGTCAACGTGCAGCAGTTGTAAAAAAGAAGCCATTTACATTTGGCAAGAGGGCGTTTAGACGCGGCTGCAATGTCACCTGCCTCTAAACATTGCTCGCACCAAAACGACGACGCCGGAATGGCTTTCGTCCAGTGGTCGAAGTGAGCGGGAGCGGTCGGGAGAGGTGCTCCTCTACTTTTTTAAATGACCTTTTACAGCTACTATACTTTTATTTTAAAAAGAAACCGTTCTGGAATGGTTTCGTTTTAAAATAAAAGTGTAGGAAGAAGTTGAAACCTTCATTTTCAGTGCACTGCACTGAACGTTCCCTCAAACAGCAGGTGCAAGTGTTTGGGGGTTGTATTGTGTGTGGGAGGGGCCGGCAATGGGGTTTGTGGGGAGTGGGTGCAGGCCATCAGGGAACATAGGTCCACTACTTCTTTTCATACACTTCGACCACTGCTTTCGTCCCACTATGGCCGCACTGAGACACTGCGCCCAGAGTGGCGCACCAAACTGGTCGCCGAAAGGATGGTGCTGAAAGCGGGTGTACCGTTCTTTGAATAGGTTCCAAGCTCTTCAGGTGGGTGTGGCCCTGGAAAGTAGAACATCTGTTTGTTTCTGGAGGGATCGTTGTTAACTACGCTTAAGACTTATCTCTGTTTCGAAGCCAGGGATCTCGCTTTGTTACTTTTACACTGAAGGCCTTGCTCCATTCTAGGCTCAGAGGCGAACCAGGGCCATCTTAAGTGATTCGGGTGCCCAGGGAACAGACGCATTTGGGCCCCGCCAGAAATGAAGGGGGACAGCATCTCCGGCCTTAATCATAGTTCAAAGCTTGTTTTCCTGCCCCAGCCGCACTTAAAATAAGCATGGGCACTCCCTCCAGGTCCCCTCACCACCTCCCTCCTTGCAGGAGTGAGAATAATAAACACCTTGCATTTCAGAGGCAACATTAGCAGTCCATGACTAGGGCACCTGTGTTTTTCCACAGGTACAGGACACCTTTTAACAATAGCAGCCACGAGAAAGGTATATGGGCAGTAGCAGAACGCAGACCAGTAGCCATATGAAAATAAAATACCCATAACCCAGCAGAGTACTCAGATGAGTGCATCATGTAATGTGCAAGTGCTCAAGCCTAGGTACAGGAGAGGGACTGTCAGGGGTGCACACCAAAACACGGGGAAAGAAGCTACCAGGACGTTGCACATATCAAGACACAGAAAGAGTAGTAGAGGGCTGTTGCCACGAGGGAGACAATAAACACATGCCTTTGTTTGGTGTGCATCTAAATCACTGGTTTTCAAACCTTTTAAGAAAAAGAAATTGGCCAGTGGATTTCTAGGACCTGCAGGGTCCACCCTCTGGAATGGTTCACCCCATGCCATGAGATCTATGGAGAACCACCTTTACTTCCAGAACAAAAATACCAAAAACCTTCCCCTTCAAGAAGAAACGTTGGCTTAGAATCTTAATATTGTCCACTGGGTTCACTCGTATCACTCCTAATGAACTCTTGTGATAACATGAATATTTGAACGTGGAGTGATCAATTATGTACTGGACATTGCTCTATTTTGATACCCTGTGGCCTTGCATGGAAAGACCACCCAGCCCGTGTTTTCTTGGAAATTTGGGATTTGTTGTTTTTCTAAATTTCAAATTAGAAAGAAAAAAATATAAGACCCAGAATCTAAAGGGGAAAAGGAGGAGATTGAGAGCTGTGCTTTCTATGCACTTGTATTTGTATAATGTGCTTCCCACTACCCCATGGATTGCTTAAAGGCATGGTCTAGTAAAAAATGTTATTTAAAAAATAGATAGGCAACATAAAAAAAATACTAGCATTCTCTTTTTTAAAACTTCCTATGTAAAATTTTGAGCTATTCAAGCTCAAAATTCGCAAAAGCAAGCACATGGGCGCATCCATTTTGTGAAATGGATGCCCTCCTGTGCTGGCTTTTGCTTTTGCGGCACTAATGAAGGAAAAGCCAGCCAGCTGTAGTAAACAAAAGCTACCGCTGGGTGGCTTTCCCTTCATTAGTAATGTACGCGGAGGACGGGGACCGGAGACCAGAGCAGGAAAGCTGCAGCTGAATCTCGGTAAGTGCTATTTATTTTAAAAAAAAAATAAGCACTAGCTGCAGTTTTTTTTCTAAGTTTTCCGGGCTGGAGGAGCCCGGAAAACTTAGAAATAAAACCACAGCTTTAAAAACGTCGCTTTTGAAGTGACCGCAAACATAAATACAACGTTATTGTGTTGGAAAACGCTGCAGTTTTTCTTTCCAAGTTTCTCAGGCTCCTCCGGCTCGAGAGCCCCAAATGGGAAATGCTAAATGCTGCGTTGTTTCTGCCTAAATCTGCTTTCCCAAAATGGGAAAGCAGATTCAGGCAGAAACAACGCGGTTGTTTTCCGCAATGCAGCATTGTTTCTGCCTAAATCTGCTTTCCCATTTGGGGAAACATCCTTTCCCATTTGGGGCTCTCGGGCTCCCCGTGGGGAGCCCGAGAGCCCCAAATGGGAAAGCAGATTGAGGCAGAAACGCAACGCGGTTGTGTTGGAAAACGCTGCGGTTTTTCTTTCCGAGTTTCTTAGGCTCCTCTGAGCCGGAGGAGCCTGAGAAACTTGGAAAGGAAAAACAGCAGCGTTTTCCAACACAATAACGTTGTATTTATGTTTGCGGTCACTTCAAAAGCGACCGCAAACATAAATACAACGTTTTTAAAGCTGCAGTTTTATTTCTAAGTTTTCCGGGCTCCTCCAGCCCGGAAAACTTAGAAAAAAACCCGCAGCTAGTGCTTATTTAAAAAAAAAAAATAGCACTTACCGAGATTCAGCTGCAGCTTTCCTGCTCTGGTCTCCGGTCCCCGGCCTCCGCGTACAGCACTAATGAAGGGAAAGCCACCCAGCGGTAGATTTTGTTTACTACAGCTGGCTGGTTTTTCCTTCATTAGTGCCGCAAAAGCTAGCACAGGAGGGCATCCATTTCACAAAATGGATGCGCCCATTTGCTTGCTTTTGCGAATTTTGAGCTTGAATAGCTCAAAATTTTACATAGGAAGTTTTAAAAAAGAGAATGCTAGTATTGTTTTTTTTATGTTGCCTATCTATTTTTTAAATAACATTTTTTACTAGACCATGCCTTTAAGTGATCTGAATGCTACCCCTTCCCTCCCCGGCCCTCCCTGCTTTGGTAGTACTACAAAAATACCCTGCCTGTGCTTAGCACTTTTGAAATGAGACATCAAATGTGTCACTGCTTCTCCAAACACATCCTAAATGGAATCAGTTTCCTTGGATTCTATAAATGGCAAGCTGAACTTTTTTGACTGTCCAACCACTGAAAAATAGTGAAAGCGCTTTCTTCCTACAAAGTGCAAAGTATTTACTGAACTAATGACCTGCCTGTCGAATGTCTCAAGGAGATCTTCTTCTTTAGGTCTGTGGGGTCGAATGGAAGCTCCAGGATCAAATGACGGAAAAGCCACGTTAGCCCCAATGTGTGAAAATACATTTTTAATGGAAAGGCACAATGGCAAACTGAGAGACATCTTTCCTTAAAACTTCAAAGCTGCTAAAAGTGCCTAGCAAATCCAAATACATGTACTTCTGCAGTTGAGACCAGGAATATGCTGAAAAGTACAATCAGATTGCAGAAGGGGAAGGCATATTACATTGTTGGCGGAGAGACAAAAGGCAGTATTTTTCATTGAAACTGCCATACGTCAAAATGCTGTGCACCCTGAAAATTGAGAGTACAAACTGGGCCTCCATGCAAAATTCTAAGACATGTTATAATTTTCATTTCAGGTGACTAAGGTCCCCTTTTCAACACAGAAATTGACATCATGTTCAAGGGGAAAAGTGGGTGCAATTTGCAACTTTAATGAAAGACTTGGAGATAAATGGCCTCTTGCTAAAGTGAACATATCAGTAAGAAGGGCATTGAATAGCAATGGCAAGTTATTAAAAGAAATAAAAGGCTTCACATGTAATACATGCCACACATTGAAATGCAATATGTAAATCTCTTATGAGTCCATGAAAGACATGATTGTATGTTGCTGGGCAGAATACTCGAGTGACATCCCCCATTGCAGGTCTGCTTGTGCCTGTATCTGGAAGTTAGATCTCTTTGAGGCTCAAACAGAGGGACTAGGCTCATGCATAGCAGGTATTTACGACTGGCTGATCAACAACAGAGCCAGCCTGGATGAGTGCATCTCTGAAAGAAATGCAAACTGTAGATTTGAAACATGGTGGACTCAAGCTTGCAAGGGCTAGTGACAAATATCAGCCCAGCACCTTGATGTCCAAGAGGGCAGAGGCGGGCCATATGCTGGAAGATAAAATATTTTCAGCATCCTTTAGCTCTCAGAGAACAAAGGCTAATGCATTTACTCCAGCCTTAAGTCAACATTTGGGCTCAGAGACTGGAACAAGATGTTGTTGCATCCCAGCAACTTAAATTGAAGAAATAAAACTACAAACGGTCTATGTTAATTATGTGACCAAAGACTTATATTGGAAATGTCCTCTTACTCAGTACATTTTGAACTGTAATACTTACGGGGTCTGGACAGATGTCATTGTAAAGCGGATTACAAGGCGGTGGTGTTGATATGACTTTCATTCAAATGCGATTTGGGGAATTTCAGTTACAACCTAGAATGGGTTCCTAACTTCCCCAGAAATGTCCTGCATCTGAAAGTTGGGAAACTAATGCCTTCTTAAGTTAGATATATGGATAGGTAATTTCACATTTCTAACTATGATAATTTATGCATAAAGGGCAAAATTCCATAGCCTGCACATGCAAAATGCAAACACAGCAGTCATATTGAAAAATTCACCATGAGTAGGGGAACACAAAAATCTATATATTATCATGTTCATTTGTAAAATGAAGAAAGTTGCCATGTAGTGACCTTTTAGGTGAAAAATGTAAATGCAAAATGACGAACTCCTGATGGGTGGATTCATTCTTTCCAAAAAGTCTACTTCAGAACTCCAAGAGCCTATCCATAAAAGAGGGGCTGAGCCTTGGGAAAGTGGTGAACTGTAGGGGTCATTGGAAATTCAGGACTAATAAGTTAACACCTCCTGGTTTTTGTAATTTGGGGTGTGGCATAGCGGGTAAAAAGTGGCTACAGAAGCCAGAAAAGGGGGAGAATTGCCTGAAATCATCTGGGTACCACCTTGCCAGGACAGCTGCCTAGAATGGACCTGACAGAATCCTGACAGAACTACATGGTACTACCTGGGTTGGAAAGGAATCTAAATTGCTGCAGGATTAACTTTGCCTGAGGAGACAGACATTGGGATATATTGCAACAGGTGGGGACATGCACCAGGAGAGGGGACAGAGGCTGAATAGAGCGATTGGGCTGGGGGGATATCCCTGACTGGTGGTGTATTATGTGTCCCTGTCCGATTCTTGCTGATTTTCCTGAGCACGAAATCCAAAGACATCCCATGTAAGTTGTCTGTCCAACAATAATCAAGTCTGTGGGGGATCTGCTGCATTCATATGTTCCCTTGATAGTGGGTGGGGCAAACTACGTAGATCCTTAGCATATTTTACTGAATAATAGTAACCTAATTAGCTCCCATATAGTTTGACGCAGGGGGAGGTCAGGGCAGTTTTAAACCTCTGCCCTCTTTCTAGCACTAATTCAAGTTATAGGAATTTCAAATAATTGCACATTCCCATTTTTTTGTCAATCCCAGGCTTCCCTAAAGGAAAGGGCTATCCCTGTCCAAAAATGGAATTCCTAACTGCCCCCATTCCTTAGCTATAGCCTTTAAGCAGAAGGGTGCTGAATGTCACTGAAGGACTGGGTGTGGTGCTGGGTAAGAGGAATGCATTGGTAAGTGCAACCAGGTGCAATTTCAACTTGACAAACGTAGTCTCGATCCTGAGAATGAGCATGTGACTCTGATACAAGTAAAATCAGATTGCTATGGGGTGAAGAATGAAGAAGAGTCTTGTGAATCCTAAGTAGTTTCACAAGTGTGTTTACATTTTATAAGTGCTAGCATTTTCCAGTGTGCAGGGAAATTAAACATCTAAATTGCTGCACGTGTGAATTTGCCTTTGAACAACAGAGAAATGTTCCATGCTCATCTGGTAATGTGATCAAGAATTCAAATTTTCAACACATGCGTCATAGAAAGTCCTAATTCTATTAAAGACACAGAGGCGAAGGATTATGCTTCTCTTCACTTTACTTTCTCGAGCAGCATAACAATAACAAAGCCAAATGGACAATAAAGGGAAGAAAAACTACAAATCCCTGCAGTTCAAGTCTTTAGTAGACCTTTTTATTGGTCCAAAAATAAACATTTGTCCTTAAACAACCAATAGTCCATATCCATCTCCATAAACCTTGACCACCACCTTTCAGCCTCCTCTTTCTTTCGCTGGTCTTCTAACTGTTGCATTCCAACCGGTAAATGCTTGACCCGTCTCCAACTCCAGACTGTAAAATACAATTCTGCCTCTTTGGCCTCCGCCATGGACCCTGAAACAATAAATAACAATCCATGTATCCAGTCTTTCTGGGTGGGTAATTGTGTTGCATCAGACATTTGTATAACAATTGATTGTATTATAAATCACATCATCACATTTCATCATTATTCAGGATTAGTAGGGTGGGATAATCCTTCGCCTCTGTGTCTTTAATAATGTTATGACTTTCTATGACATATGTGTTGAAAATCTGAATTCTATGTCAAGACCCGGAGCCTCGGATTATGCTTGTTTAAAGCTTACTTACCGCCAACCTTGTCACCATTTCGACTGGTTTGAAATAAAGTGTCTTCAAAACGGACTCATTTGACCAATCTGCTGTTTTCGTGATGTCTTCCATTCGATCACCTACATTAAATGGCTTAGACGCCATTGCACACCTTGCTTAATGGGCGCCATAACACATAACGTCAATGCCTGCCTGACTCATTACTCATCTCATCCATCTCACTAGAATGTCTTCTCAGTGCAATGAGTAATTGTGTTACTCCCGCAGGTCGTATGTCCTTTGTCATGTTTATATATGCCTGTAGACACCTGACCAAGCCTAGTGTGGGATGACCCGGGAATGAAACATACTCTATAGTTCTCAGATACGTCTTTGTTCTCTTTAATATGTAAAACAGTACCCCTGTGGGTGTAAAAAATGTCCTATAAATCTCTAATGCTCTCATGTCTGAAACTTGTTTGCATGATAGCAAACATAAATGCACTGTCAATTTTGCTGATAACTCCTTCCTAGATAACTCACTGTTGTCAGGACATGAAGTAAACATTTTGACCACTCTATCCACATCCCACAACTTATCGTATTTCACTATGGTGGGTCTGAGCATTCTGACTCCTTTCAGTAGTGTGCATATCAGTGGGTGATCACCTACTGCCATACCTTCTACCCGGGTTGTATTAATGGTCCTGTAGGCTTAGCTTGCGCTGCCATCTGTGCCCAAAAATGTGCTACCTGGACTTCATCTGTTCTAGCTGGATGTATGTCCCTCTCCATACACAAGCTATGCCAATTCGCCCATGCTGATCTGTAAGCCTTCCTGGTCCCCGCAGCTCAGGCTTCCTCAATGATGTGTTCAGCCTTGCTCGATAATCCCGGCCTAGTCCAGAATCCCCTGAGATCGCCCACGTAACAAGGTTGAGGTTGCCCGATCTCACCAGTTGATGAATGTCCCACGCAGGGTCCTGAATTATTGTTTCGATCATCGGTAGAGCAACTGTGTTGTCGTATGGCATCTCCAGCAGATCTGGCAAGCATGCTTGGCCCCCCATGCCGGCATTATCATGATTATCGACACTCGTTGCCTCTTCACCTGAGCTAGGGTTCTCGCTACATTCAGAATGACATGAATGCATACTCCAGGAGGGGGCCCCAATTCTGCAGGAAAGCATCGGTCACTAACGCTTCGGGGTGCAGTCTCCAGCTGAAAAACCAAGGCAACGGTCTATTCTGCTTCGATGCAAATAGGTCCCTCCTACATGGGCCCTATCTCAACATCAGTTTCTGGAAAACTCCCTTGTCCAGCCTCCAATCGCTGGCATCTCTTATGAACCTGGAGTTCCAATCCGCTACCTCATTGAACTGCCTGGCAGATATTCCGCCATCACAGATATTCTTCTCTGGAGACATAAATACCAGAATTCCTTCACCAATTCTGCCAACTTTCTGGAACTCGTGTCACCTAACCTGTTTATGTATCTTACTGCGGAAACGTTGTCCATCTTGAAGAGAATGCAACATTTAACTCTCTCTTGTGTACAACATTTTACTGCAAACGAGCCTGCCAGAAGCTCTAAACAGTTTATATGTAGATCTAACTCTTTGACAATCTGCCTCCAGTTGTCAGATTTCCATACTGGGCCCCTCAGCTACATATGCTGGCATCGGATTCTATTATCAGGTCTGGGATGAGCCAAATATTGCTCTCCCATTCCATGCCTCCATATGCTGCAGCCACCACTCCATTTCCTCTCTGACCTCTTGTGAGAGAGATACCTTCTGTTTGTACGACATGCCCCTCCTGAGATGTTGAATCGTCAATCTTTGAAGGACGCTATAATGGAGTTGTCCTGGGAACATTGCGTGCATTGAAGATGTCAAACGTCACAGTAGCCTGGCTATCTCCCATAGCGATATCATTTCCATGGTTAGAGAGTTCCTGATTTCTTTTTTGATGTTGTTCACCTTGTGTAATGGTAGACTCAGTGTACCTCGAGAGGTGTTCACTAAGAATCTCAGTAACTCCATGGACTGCTCTGGTTGCAGTAGTGACTTCTCCCAGTTCACCAGGAAGCCCAGCTGCTGTTGCAGACCCTGTGTGATGTCTATCTGTTTCTTGTTTGTTTCCCTGTCTTGACACATTATGCAAATGTCATCTAAGTAGATAATCAGTCGTATCCCTTGTTCTCTTAGATACGTCACTACTGGTTTCATCAATTTTGAGAAACACCATGGGGCCGACGCTAGCCTGAAGGGCAGACATGTGAATTCCCATATCTGCTCCTTCCATCCGAACCTTAGGAATCTCCTCTGATCCGCCGCAATAGGAACCGTGAGGTATGTGTCCCTGAGGTCTATCCTGACTAGCCAATCGTCCTGCTGAAGTATTTATTTAATTATTTGCATTTGTTAAGTGCACTTGCAGCCCAAGAGGCATCGAGGCGCTGTTACAGAGGATACAAAGATTTAAGATTACATATGGGTGCCAGAGGCTCTTAGTTACAGAGGATACACATATTTAAGATTACAAACGGATGCCAGAGGCTCTTAGTTACAAATTGGCAGGCATATAGGCAGTGGAGGATACAGATTTAAGTCACACAAAGAGTCTGGTTTTGATAGCCTTACGAAAGGCTAGGTGGGACTCAATGAGTCTTAGGTGAGGAGGCTGGGCGTTCCAATGCGTGGCTGCTAGGGTGGGGAAACTGGAGCCACCAGCGCGCACTTTCCGAGAGGTAGGCCTAACAATGGTGTTGGCGTAGATGGATCTGAGCGGTCTTGTGGCAAAGTGCATGGTAATTCTGTTAGTCAGGTAGGGGGGGCAAGTTTGTGAATGCATTTGTGGGTGAGGGCAAGAGTTTTAAAGACAATTCTTTCTTTAACAGGGAGCCAGTGTACTTGCCTTCTGATTTCGGAGATGTGGTTTCTCCTTGCGATGCCGGTGGCTGCCCTTAGAGCATTGTTCTGGGCTAGCTGAAGTTTGGCGAGGTTTTTGTTGGAAGTCCCGACGAGAAGGGCATTACAGTAGTCAAGTCTTGATCCGATGATAGCCCTGGCAATCGTGAGGCAGCTTTGACAGGCCAAGAAGGACCTGGCTGCGTTGAGGACTTTGGTGTAGTAGGCTGACGAGGCGTTGATGGCCTTGACCTGTCTGTCCATCGACAGGTCGGAGTCAAGGTAGACTCTGAGTGTCTTAACATGGTTTGAGACCTTAATTGGAATATTGTCAAAGGTGAAGGAGGCGTACTGTTCTCCAAGATTGCTGAGAGTGAAAGGTGAGCCAATAAGAAGGAGTTTGGTTTTTTCACCATTGAGGCAAAGCCAATTCTCCGCCATCCAAGATTGGATGGTAGAGTAGATAGAGGAGAGGGTGTTGGAGTCTGCTAGGTAGTCGCCCGTGAGTGGGATGAGTACCTGCGTATCGTCCGCATAGTTGGTCTATGAGATAGCAAGGGAGTCCAGGATGCTGAACAGGGGCCTCGTGAAGAGGTTGTAGAGAGTGGGTGCGATACAGGATCCCTGAGGGACACCACAGGTGAGGAGGCTGGGGGTGGCGGCGGCAACTTCAGAAAAGACTTTCATGGCCCTTTCTTGGAGAAAGGAGGTGATCCATTGGCAGGCTTTAGGGGAGAAATTGGCTTGGGTGGCTAGGTGGTGACACAGAGGGCCTCATTACGACCCTGGCGGAAATGGAAAAATGATGGCGGAAATGCAATACCGCCATCGAACACCGCTCGTTGCGATTATGACCCGTCACCGTAAAGTACGATGCCATTAGCGACACCGCAGTGAACGGCAACGCTAACTGCACCAAGTACGCGCACGCGCGCCTTGCAAAACCGGAATCACCGCCATGGCGCAACGGTACGCGAATTCTGACCCTAGCGGACATGTAATGAACGCCATCAAGCACGTCGGAAAGTACCATTCCGCCATGGCGAGAAATACGGCATCGTGAATCAACCGTAAATGGCCCACTGAGTGCCTGTACTCCACTCCCTGGCCACATTGCACAACCCCTGGCAGGCGCAATGTACTCACACTATGCAACCAGTGAAATCCACAATTCACCCATGCATGCCAACGTAGAAATGCATGCAGGGGCTCAAAGCGCCCCGTGAGTGGGCATCCATGTACGGCATGCCACCATAGCCGTACTGATGCAGCACAGGCATGTGAAGGTACAATACATCAAAATGAAAATCAAGAACACATGACACAAAACAACAGTAGTCCCCCATCGCTTGCCACCAGCGCAAGGCAACATCCAAAACAGCAACCTGAGGGGGACTGCACCAGCCCTGTACTCTTGCCAGTAAACAAACCAACCATCAGCAGAAGCATGTACCACACAAGTTGGCAGAGTGACTGAGCAGCCAGGCTCATCCCAAGAGGGGCCGATGGGAGCTGCAGGGCACAGATGGCATGAATACAGAAGCGATTCCAATGGACATGACCCCAGTCCCCCTCCAACAAACGCACGCAAACACAGGCACCTGTGACCAGCCACATTCTGAACATCCCATCATTCCACCAATCGACCTGGCTGACAGGCACCAGTCGGCCAAAAGCCAATCCCCCGCCCCTGAACAGCACATCATGTAAACAGTCACAATGGCAGCCCCTATCCGTGACCATACTGTGCTACGTAGGCAAACGCGGCCAGTACAGTACCACACAACTCAACTCAGAAGGCGGAACACAATGCAGATCATCTCGCAATACATACCGCCACAAATCGAAAATCGCTACATCACCTGCAAAGAATAACGCAACACGCCAAATATCGGAATACAATTTAAATGCACATCCAAATGACAAAGGCCTCACAGCAATTTGCAAAATAACACCAAAACATCCATCATCACCGAGGGCTGCATCTGCAATAATTGACCAGCTTCCACTTGTGTGACGCCCTGTACCATCATGGCACACAGGGCCTACATCAACGTTCCAAAAGGCAACATGGAAGCGGCAAGAACCGCAGGTCCGTCCCATGAGGCAGGCACTAGTCCAGCTGAAAGGCCGAAATGTTGCACCTAGCCACCAGTACAGCGTAAGGGCATGTGGCCCATTGGCGATCGTCCCATAAGATCGTAATGCTGCTCCACTGATTCACCCGAAGCTGCAGGTGTCGAGAGTAAAAACCATCTGGAGGAGTGGCGTACAGATGGCATCTGCAATAGGGCAGGAGATACCTGTCACCCAAATGAAACACAAATTAACCGATTGCATTACGGGACTCATGATGCATTACAATCTTCATTCAACACACCAAATCCAGACCCATATGCATGCTAGCCCACTCCAAAGGAATATACACACCCCTAAATCAATATCGATTCATAACGAAATCAATCGAGGTAAATACACCATTGGCAACGTCGGTTACTGTGCATGCGTCCGTCAAGACAGAACCCATGACATGGGATTAGTAACGTGCCTAGACACAAGTGTATGAAGGCGCGTCGAGACAGGGAGGATCCGACAAGGGCAGATAGACGTAAGTCCCACTATGGCAGCCTTGCATCACATAGCGCAGGGGAAGGGGATTGATTCAAAAAACCCATGTACATGGCAGACCCTAAATGGAATCATCTGTCCATGCATCCATTCATCATTCCCTCATCCCGCAATGAAAACGCATGAATATTCACTCACATTATATTTGAAACTTCCATCGCGTCTGTGCGTAATGCAGTCTGCAAAAACCACTGTGCTCCTGGCCGGATCTGTAGTGTTGTGAAGCAAGATGGATTTGGGAACGTCCTGCCTTATCGTCCACTACGCTATTGCGCATCCCATTCAATTCATGTCATTCATTGCTTGCTCGTTATGGGCCCTGTCCCAAGGACATTCAACAATAGAACGTTACATTTCCAGGCAGACCTGTGGGCGTCTCCTCACCGCTACTTCGAAACCAAAAATGCTGGCCTTCGAATTCCACACTTGCAACATTACGTCGAAAAGGCTTCTGTGAACGCTTGCATTCACAATTACATCAATGTAGTGCGGCTGTGTGTCATAATGCTAACTGGCTGCAATCACAAATGGGACGCCACGCCCGTCGGTGAAGTTCGTTACTGTGCTGCATGAGGGTCGGCCATCGATCGAGCCCTACATACCACTGACTCTTCACAGGTATGTAAGCGGCTGCAATCATAGCATGTGTAACAATGGGAGCATAGCATGAAAATCAGTCAAAGTACATCACACTGCCATCGGGATTTGATACATGATTCCTATCCCAAGATGCCATGCGGCCAAATGCAGCCTTACGTGCGGGACGTGCTCGGCCAGAAGGGATTGCATCTGCCACAGATTCATTCAATCAGCACAGGTGGAGGCCATACAGGCCGACAGCACATATATAGCAGACACAAACCCCTCCCACAACCACTCGCACTCCAAAATGCTACCGGCAGGACTAGCGATGTTGGCCCTGGGGGACCAGATAGCACTGCAAGTGCTACAACTACAAGAAGACGACGAACAACAACAGGTACAACAACCGGGCGCACAGGGGAGACGGAGGAGAAGGAGGAGGAGGAGGGCAAGGCAGGGTCAGCAAGGCCCACAAGCACTGCCACTACCACCACGCAGGCGGCCCGCAATCCCACGCCTCCGAGCACATCCGTTCAACCTCACTGCTGAGCAGATCCACACCCTCTACCGTTTGGACCGGGACACCATAATCGCCATTGTGGACATGACACATGCTGACCTCGTGAGCATGATAGATAGCCCAACCGCCATCCCACCCCTACTGAAGGTGGTGTCTGTACTCCACTTCCTGGCCACAGGCACCTACCAGCACACAGTCGGACAGTTGCATGGCATCTCACAGCCACTGTTCTCACGGACACTCTTCCAAGTGCACGATGCCCTCCTGAAGCACGCCGACGACCACATCACACTACCACGCACGTACCAGGAGATTACCAACGCAAAAGTGGGATTCCATGCACTTGGCGGCATCCCGGGTTGCATTGGTGCCATCGACTGCACCCATGTTGAATTGGTTGTCCCACATGCCATGGAGGTCCAGTACCGCAACCGCAAACAATATCATTCAATCAATGTGCAAATGGTGTGTGACTCCAACAAGATCTTTATGCATTGTAGTGCCAGATTTCCAGGATCTACCCATGATTCTATGGTCCTGAGGAACACAAGAATACCACGCTACATGGAGCGACACGCAGGGCACAGATCCTGGCTACTCGGTGAGTCTCATTCCATGCATGACATCGTGGCCCATTTGATGCGTCAATGACCTTGCAGGAAGGGGGGGGGCTACTTAGCACTATCATTCCACTGACACCCTTTATTCGTCTCATACAGGTGATGCCGGGTATCCACTGAAGAGATGGCTCCTTACACCAATCCGGAACCCACAGAACCAGCATGAGGAGGACTACAACCATGCCCACTCACGTACCCGTGTGGTCATTGAACAGGCATTCGGCCTACTGAAGGCTCGTTTCCGCAGCCTCAGCAGGTCTGGCGGGGCACTCATGTACAGCCATGAGAAGGTATCTAAGATGGTCATGGTATGTGTCATGCTGCACAACATGTGCATACGTAGGAATGTGCCCATGCCCCCTGACGCTGTACTGCATGCACCTGAAGATGATAATGATGAGGGTGGGGATGTGGAGGCACCTCAAGGAGTCCATGAGGCACAGGATGCACGTGCAATCCGACAGAGCATCATAGATGCATGCTTCTAGCAACCACGCATGGTGCCTATTACATGGGAAGGGGACCTGTGGCACTGTGTGTGTGTAGTACGGGCACATTGTGGACTGTACGCCTATGAGGGCCTCGTACGCAAATATCAATGTCCACACATGTCATTGGATGATAATGAAGTACTGTATTGTTAATGTGATTTGATTTATACACCCTATGGACCCGCCACCCAGTGAAGCCCAACACACCCCCTCCACCCTACTACCTCCCCCCCCAACACCAGTGTCCAAATATGCATGCTGTCCGTGGGTAGACGCTATTGCAAGCCCCCTCTACGGGTATCAGGGGCACCCCTGCCCGTGGAGCGCAGGTTCCTGCCAGATCTGCGTTGGGGGCTGCCCTGGACGGAACTTGCCACGGATGATGACTCTGCCTGCTCGCGTCCATGCATGTCTCTGAGGGTTTGTGAGAGCTCCGAGAGCACACGGCGCACAGCAGCAAGTTCAGCACAGACGTCTTTGGACGTCGCATGCAGTTCCCCCCTCAGGCTCTCGGTGCTTTTCTCCATTTGTGCTCTCAGGCTCTCGGTGCTTCTCTCCATTTCTCCCCTGAGGCTCTCACTACTTTTCTCTATTTGTGCCCTGAGTGTCTCGGTGGATGTTTCCATGGCTGCCCTGGAACCCCCGCATTCATTTGCATGGTCCTTGAGTAGCGTGGACACTTCCTGCTGTTGCTCGATCAGCAGGTCGAGGGACTGTTGCCTCTGCTGGGCCATGGACATTTGCGGTGGTGTGACAGGGGGGCTGCTCAACACATGTTGCCTTGGCACAGGACTTGTGGGGGTTGGCCAGTCGTCGTCTTCAGGGTGCCCCTGCGTGGTTTCGTCATGGTGTAGGGGATGGGACATGCAGGGGGATTGGGAAAGGTCATGGATGGTACCTACGTCGCCAGCACTGTTTTCCGTGTCGGAGCATGCTGGCATGACAGCTGTGTCACCTATGGTGCTGCTACCACCAGAGGCAGTGCCATCAGATACGTTCTTTGGGGGGACCTGTGGTGCTGGGGTTGTGGACTTGCTGGCTACTGGGGTGCCTGTTGCAGTCCCCTCCAGTGTGCTGCCACTTGATTCCTGCTGCTGCCGTGTCTTGATCCTTGCACCTGAGGTGGAGGCTCTTGGGACGTTGGTCCTGGCCCTCTTTGCAGGCGTGCTGGTCGGGGTGTCCTGCAGCTCGTCGTTGGTATCGGACCCTGTGGTGGAGTAAAGAGGGGCGAGCGTTAGTTATGGGTCTGTGGGATTTGGAATGGCAACGTATCATATGCATTGGGGTGGTACATGAGGGTGATTTGGGACTGGGCCTTGGAGGTGGTCTCATTTTCGTGTGGATTGAGGATGCATTCATTTGGCTGCCTGCAGTTAGGGGGTGCATGCTGCACATGTAGGGGTTGTTTATGGCATCTTGATTAATTTGTTTATTCTTTCTGACTTTTAGAGGGCGCTGTCAGGGCAAAGTATGTATTGCACTATGGGGTCACATGGTACTGCACATGTTCGTGCTTTGTGGATTTCGCATTGTTTCTCTTGACCAACCTACCTGATTCTCCGGATGTCGGCACTCCTTTCTCCATCCCTCCGACTCCCTCTATGCTCTCCATTCCTATGGTGGAGGCGCAGATATCCTCCCAGGGGGTCAACTTGATGGGCGACTCTGATCCCCCCCCGGTAGCTGTGGCGATGTTCCTGTTCGCAGAAAGTATGCTGCGTACGCGGATCCGCAGGTCGTCCCACCGCTTGCGACATTGCTGTGGCGTGCGGGGTGTTGTCCCCACCGCACTTACGCGCTGTGCCACCAGGGCCCATATGGCCTTCTTGTTGGCAAGGGCCGTCCTGGTCATTTGACTGGAGAAGACGACGGCGGCATTTTCCTGCAGGGTCTCGGTCAGCACGGTCAGTTCCTCTCGGGAGAAGTGGACCTGCCGCTTGCGATCACACGCTTTCTTGGCTACCTTTCCCATATTTATTTTTTTAACTGGGGTTGCTAAGGTGTTGGGATGTGTGTCAGGGTCGGATTTTTAATGGTTGTGTTGGGATTCGGTTTTATAGTTGTGCGGCGTGCTGTTTCCCGTTCCGGCCACATGCTTTTACTTCCGTTTCCGTATATTTACGGTGCCCGCTCATTACGGTGCCCGCTCATTACGGTGTCCGCTCATTACGGTGACCGCTGAGATGGGTGGCGGTATTGCACCTGGTGCAGCGTACGGCGGCGGTAAGGGCCGTTTTGGGGTCATTTCCGCCATCGCAGCCTTTCGGATTCCGCCATGGCGTAATGCTCGTGCCCGATGGGTCGTAATTAGCCGCAATTTGCTCCTTCGTGCAATGGCGGAAACGCTATTTACGCTGTTGCGGTCCGGTCAGTCACTTTCCGCCAGGGTCGTAATGAGGCCCAGAGTATTGTGGTCAACCAAATCGAACGCTGCAGAGAGGTCAAGGAGCAGTAGTAGGGCAGGTTTGCCTGCGTCTCTGAGATTGTCCATTTGGTTTTTAAGGTCTAGGAGGGCCGTTTCAGTGCCATGGCGGGGGCGGAACCCAGATTGTCGTGGGCCGAGGAGACGGTTGTCCTCTAAGAACTTCTGGACTTGCAGGTAAGCTGCTTTGTCCAAGATTTTGAGCAGGAACGGTACAGTCGTGATGGGCCTGTAGTTCCCCGGGACGGTTGGGTCGAGTGAAGGTTTCTTGAGAAGTGGGCGTACCCAAGCTTCCTTAAGTCCTGATGGGACATGGCCTGATTGGAAGGATGAGTTGATAAAGGCCGTAAGGAAGGGGGCTAGGCTGGGTGCGGAGTCTTTGATGAGGTTGGCGGGGCAGGCATCACCTTTGCAATTGGAGGGTTTAATGGAATTGAGCAGGGTGATGACCTCTTGCTCGGTAATGTTTTTGAATTCGAACAGCGGGGAGGACGTGGTCTTCGTGGGTGGTTTAGCGTGCATGTTCGCTATAATGTCGGAGAGGGCTTTTTGGTGGCCACGAATTTTACTTTGGAGGGTGTTGAGCTTCTCTAGCATGGCAGATTGAATGCTATTACACCATTTGTCATATTTGATGATAGAGGAGGGGGAGGGGGGCCAGATGGTTTTTCGAGTTCCCTGAAAATGGTGAAGAGTTCCTTAGATCCTGATTTAGCGTCAGCAATCCGGGTTTTAAAGGAAGCAGCCTTTGCCAGAGTGATGTTGGTCTTGTATGATTTGGAGAAGGCTTTGAACTTCTGTTTAGTGGCTTCAGACGGGTTTGCTTTCCATGTGGATAGTGCAATCCTCTTCTGTGCACGTTGGTCAAGGAGTTCTTTGGAGAACCAAGAGTTGGCATGTTTGGTTTTTTAGCTTTTTTGAGAGTCAGGGGCGCAATAGCATCCACAGCTGACGTGATGACATCCTTAAAGGTGTTAGCTAAGGTATTAGGGTTGTTTGAAGAGGGGGCTTGAAGGGCTGGTTTAAGGAGGTAGGGTGCCTGGTTCTCAGCTGTGAGAAGGCGTGAGCTTCTGGCGTACGTGGCAGGGCATGGTGGTGGCGGAGAAAGAGCTACTTTGTTAGTTCCGAGGTTGAATTGGATGTAGTGGTGGTCGGACCAAGGAATAGGGCTGTTGTCCTTGATGAGAAGGGAGCAGTTGTGATGGCTGACCCAGTCAAGGGTGCGTCCTTTGATGTATGTGGACTGAGAGATGGAGTGCGTGAAGCCTAGGTTGGAGAGTGCCTTCTTGAAGTGTTTCGCAGGGGAGTCTTTGGGTTCATTCAGCCCTAAGTTGAGGTCACCGAGGAGTAGAACCTGTGAGGTCTTTTTGATGTTGTGCGACAGTGCAGTGATAAGGGTGTCGTGGAAGTCGGGGCACGGTCCTGGAGGTCTGTAGACAATGTGCATGGATATAGTGCAGTTGGCTGAGAAGTTAATTTTTAAAGGGAGGTAGTCGCTGTTGCTGTCAAGGATGCCTTCAACTTCTCTGATGGACAGGGTGTCTTTGGCGATGAGGGCGACGCCTCCATTTCGCTGAGAGGTGCGGTCTTTCCTAATGTCTCTCAGGAGGTGAATACCCTACATATTGAAGTGCCTATACAACACACAACTGTTCAGTCCATTTAGATGTATAACTGGTCTTAGCTTGCGTTTCTCTTTTACCAAAAACCTATCGCTTATGTAGCTCCCTGTTTGGTCTGACAACTGTCTTGTGGCTGCCTTCTGCATCAAAGCCACTATTTCTGCGTCCAATATCTCCCTGTCCGTTGCGTTCTGTACCAACTAGTTTGGCAACCTTTCCTGAATTGGTTTGCAGTGAAAATCTATTCAAAAACCTTGTACTGTATTTATAACCCATGCATATGATGATACGTCGTGCAAGTGTTGTATGCATTGTGCCAGCCTCCCGCCTACTGCAGGCACTTTTACTTTCACAAACTGTGGTTCTCTGTTGTCACCCATGTTAGGTTGCTGCTGGCGCTCTAGCTGCGTACCGCCCCTTCCTCTCCCCCTTCTTCTTGATCGGAAGAAAGGGTTTGGCTTTTACTTGGCCTGCCTCCACTGATTTCTGTTGTTGAAGGACCTGTTGTATGTAGCGGCTGGCCTCCCTGCCCCCTGCTCTGCCAGCCCGCTGTGAGAAACCTGAAGGTGCCTCCCTGGCTAGTCCCAAGGGATCTGTCATGCAGGTGGCCAGAAAATAAGTATCGCTATTGGATCCAGTTCCTGGGGGTGGACCAGTGAGGGAGGATCACCTGGATGGGGGCTCCTCGGGGAGTGGTATTGGGACACCGACGGGTGAGACGTGGTATCCTCCTTCCTTCAACACCTTTTCCCCATCCTACCACATAGGACATTAAAAACCACTGCCCCTTCCCCTTTCCGACACGAACACTTTTGCACGACACACAAGAGAACGGACTAACTTCAGAGCCGTTTACCTGACATGTCCCAATACAAGGGTCAGGCAAAGTCAGGCAACTGCCCCGAATCACACACAACGACTGCCCTTTCCCTTCCCCACAGGGATGAAAGGTGGAGCAAGAGAGCACAGTACGTGCAAGGCGAGAATGGCAGACAGCACAACAAGATGGCTAATCAGGCGCGGCAGTTCAATAGAAGGAAAAAGGTGGCAGGAATCGAGAGGATGGCGAGGAAAGATGTGACCTTGCCCTTTTCGTTCCAAGCCCACGGAACCTTCGTGGAAGAGAACCTAAGACTAGGAAAAATAGCACAAGTGTCTTGCAGCAGATGTCAACGGTTCATGGGGCAAGGCTAAGTCAATAAGCAGGAGCAACGGAAGCTCCTGGGACCGTGGTACCGGCCTTGACTCCAGAAAAGCTGAAAGCCAAGCATTTCAGCACAGCTGGTGAGTCGAGGGGAGAATCGATAAGAACCGGGCAGTGTTGAGTGAGAATTGCAAAGTGGCAAGTTTGAACAAAGTTTAATTAACTGTAAATGCGCTGTACAAAGTGTAAAGGGGAGACCAACTACAAAGGTAAGCCGGCACCACTTGGGTGCTAACTCAAGAGACTCTGGTCGATCCCCATCAGAGCAAAACTATGGGTTCCTTTAAGGCCATAGGAGAGTCGCAGAAAGAGGTCAAAATGGCCCTAAAGGAGGTCTAGTAAAATCCTCATACAGTCGACAGACTTTTATCTACAAATTGTGTGAAAGCAAGGGAAGTGAATCCCGCAGACTCAAGTGAATATGAAGTTGGCAAGAATGAGCCCGACCGAGGGATGCTGACGAGAGGGGAAAAGTCTAAATTCCTGAGAAACAGTGTGTTGACAGAGGTAAACCTGGGGTGAGGGATGTCCACTATGAACTGTTTGAAAAGACATTGAGAAACCAAGGGAAGTGAAACCCGCTAAAGAGAAGAGAAGGGTCTGAGCTGGACCGAGGGAGTTCCGGCTGAGATTGAGAAGGATCAGGGCCCAGAAGAGGGGGACCCAGGGGTGAAGCGATCACCCTACATGAAACAGTGGTAAGCAATTGAGAAGGGTCAGCGCCCAGAAGAGGGGGAGCCAGGGTTAAAACCATCACCCTACGTGAAACTGTGGTAAGCAAGTGAGAAGGGTCAGTGCCCAGAAGAGGGGGACCCAGGGGTGAATCCATCACCCAGTGAACATTGGAAACAAACTTTCATTTGTTAAAGGAACTTTATTTTGGAACTGTAGAGGCCCTCAAAAGTGAGAGAACCTAGCTATCCGGGGTCTTGATATCATTAAGGAACTTTCTAGGGGTTTGCGCCCAGAAGAGGGGAATCCCAGGGTGAAAGTCGTCACATTTTAATACGTCAGGTCCTCGAAGGCAAGAGACTTTCAAGTGAAACGAGACTTGGCCATCAACGGTCCTGATAGCTGGAACAGAACTATCATCTCGTACTAGAGAAGCCCAAGTCTGTACTGTGTTCCAAGCTCCCATCTTGCCCCGTGCTCAAAACGTGGGAAAGGGAGACCCAAGCTGCCACATACTGACATATTGAGAAACCCTTTTTCTTTTCTTGTAAACTATCCCGCACCAATTTTTGTATTAGCTGTGAGGTTTGGCAATAGGTTTCTTAGTATAGGCTCTTTTATTTTGACACAACGCCACTAGGACTGCCTTATTTTCATTTGATGGTCGACGCTTGTTCCCATCTTAGATTTAGGTTTAGTTTAGGCGTTCTTCCACCCTGCAAACATTGTTCAATAAACACCCTTGAACTGTGATCCCTTGTGTCTGTCTTTACTGTTGCCACCATGAGTTCCTCACACTGCCCAAAAATTTGCTTTGCAAACACCCTTGCGCCTTGTCAGTGGTTGCGTACGAGTTCACAAATTTTGTAAGCTCCTTTATAAAGGAGTCACCAAAATGCTTTTCTTTTGCAGCTGACGCTGTTTCAGATGTGGCTAGCTCACTGAGCTTGGGGTCTATTTTAACAAGGACTGATTTGTACCTCTCTGTCAAGAGTGCACAGTTTGCGTTGCCTAAAAGGCAAATAACCCTCTGTGCCCATTTATCGTGGGGGTCTATGACCTTGTTCTTTTCTTTGGCCTCCGCCACCATTTACAAAATCTTGGTGAGGGGCCCCACGATGTCTACCATCTTGTCCTGGCAGGATCGCTAAAACCTATCTAGACCATTTTTTAATGTCCTTTGCATATTTGCTCATAAATGTTAAAATGTTTTCATCTATCTTCGGGATTTCTGCTATACCCTCTGGAAGATGGGGTTTTGGGCATTCCGCCATAAGTTTGTCCCTGGCCTCTTTTGTTAATGGTGTTCTTAGCTGTTCTTTAAGAATGAGGCTATTTTCGCCGGTGACTCCTACTCTGCGGAACATGGATGTATTAGGGCATCCGGGTCGAAATCATCCCCTGCATCCTCCTCTCTTGTCTGTTGTTTTCTTTCTATTAGGAGCTCCCTCTTCACTAGATGATGATATAACTTCTACCTCCTCTGAGGATTGCTCTTGCCACTCGTCATCCACCTGTGAGCTCTCCGAGGATGTGTCTTGCCACCTGCTCACTATCCTCTTGCACTTCAATGCTTTTTACTTATTCTCTTTTTTCTGTGGTGTGCCTGCGGGGGTCTTGGTGTCTCTCGCCTTACGGGCTCTTTTTTCCCCCTTTCTCTCTGCCGTGTCCACTTGCCCTTCTCAGTTCCTCCATACCCTGAGAGAACTTTATCCAGTCCTCCATAATGGCCCGCCAATGGGATCTCCCCAATCTGGCTGCCAGGGCCTTTTGAATGATATGCCCCATAATAGGGTGGCTCCTCTTTTGGCTCACCTGAGCCCCACCTTCTTCACTGGAACTGGCCATTCTATTAATTCCCCCTATGGAATCTGCCACAAAAAACTCACAAACAGGGTGGTTGGTCTTGAACCCGTCCTCAAAGATCAACACTATTGTGTGTGCAGTGGTCCCTTGTGGCTTATAAAGCCCAGCAGGTTTTACTTCGCACTGTGCCCGTCAGATAATGCTTTTTTGCACGTTATATGAGGAGTTACCTGCAGGTGGCTCTGTAATGCTCTGTCGAGCGAATTTCTTTCCTGATGCTCGTAGCTTTCTTTCAAACACCTGCTGCGCTTCCTGTTTATGTGCTCCGACACGCAGTGCGTTTTGCCGCGTCAACCAAAAGATTTCCCTCTGGGATAAGGCTCTCAACGGCCTATACTGTTGCTGCAGGGATCGATGTTGCAGCGAGATGTGTGGCGCATCGGAAATGCATATTCCAGATGCGCCTCACCGAGTTCCGTGTCTGCTCTGCCCACTAATGTCGGTCTAGCGGCACGGTGTCTCGAGAAACGCGCGACCGTTAAAATGAAAAGTTTTGTTAACGTTTGCGAATATGCTCTGCCTCCGTAGATCTAGCGTGCTGCACTCATGCTGCAGTTCTTCACATGTTCATGCTGTTGGCAAAATATATTCACCTATTCAACACTTTCAGAAAAATACAAGTGGCTCACCGAGCAACAAAGTAAGAGGAGGCTTCAAAATGGTGGTCAAGCTTTATGGAGATGGTTATGGACTATTGCTTGTTTAAGGACACATGTTTTTTTGTACCAATAACAAGATGGACCTCAAGACTCAAACTACAGGGATTTGTAGTTTTTTTATTCCCTTTATTGTCCATTTGGTATTCTTATTGTTATGCTGCTCGAGGAAATAAAGTTAAGAGAAGCATAATCCGAATCCGGGTCTTGGCATAGAATTGGTTAATTTTCACATAAAGGGGAAAAGCCCACTGCGAGGACAAGGGCGCTGCTGGTTGGAGCTGGGGGAAAGTGAAAATTGCTTTTGTTTTTGTTCGAGTTGCTGAGAGGATTTTGGCTCCGCCCCCTGCATACGAGGACTATAAAATTGACACCAGCAGCCCTCGCGGCAAAAAGCCCGCTGCGAGGTCAAGGGCGCTGCTGTTTGGAGCTGGGGGAAAGTGAAAATTGCTTTTGTTTTTGTTCGCGTTGCTGAGAGGATTTCGGCTCCTCCCCTTGCATACGAGGACTATAAAATTGACACCAGCAGCCCTCGCAGCGAAAAGCCCGCTGCGAGGACAAGGGCGCTGCTGTTTGGACCTGTTTGGCCGGTCCGGCTGGATGGCAGGACGCCCAAAAGACAAAAAAACTCCCAAACGCATCAACCTGCAATCGACCATAAATACCCATAAAGGGAATCAGGTGGGTCAGACCCCATAAGCTTGATTGCGGGAGGCGAACCTACACTAAGAAACGTCTTACGACCACTCACACAACCTGATAATCACCCAGACCCACTCGCCATTATTGGCCCTGAAACCTGGGGAAGGGAGACTGTTGGGTCTCGACCCCTTTGATCCCGCCCAATGACAATTTGCTATTTTTATTGCCTTGGAACCTGGCCTTGGAACTTGGAACTTGGAAAAGGGAGACTGTTGTGGCTAGACCCCTTTGATCCCATCTCCCGACGTTTTTGACATAATTAATATACAAAGGCAACAAGGCAGCATAATTCACAAAAGTGGCAAATCAAATCTGACAAAATTGTTTACCAACTGGAGCACGCCCGGTAAACGAACTAGAGAAACAGTAACGGAAACTGGAAAATTACACAATAACTAAGCACGAACGGTCTGAAACGTCAACCTCACTTGAAGGTCTCACACCGACGTGCAATCACAACGAACACATGACATCCCAACAGTCAAACGTAGACCCAATACTGGCTGCTACACAAGGGGATCAACCACTAACAAAGGACCACATTGAGGATACTACGCTATCCCATTACAACAAGGCTGCTCAAGCTGTGCAAATCACTAATCCGAGTTCTGAAATTAAAGACCTCAATCAGGGGGGAGGAACCCCCACTGTTCACGATAGAGGTGAAATTCGGCAAGCAAACTGGCTTGAGCCTGCCACTGGAGGACACACAACAAAAACCAGTGAATGAAGAGAGAAACCTGGGCACGGATAATCACACAATCCATCCCATAGACAACACGATCGAGATTGAGCAATTACCTCAGACTCAGGAAAGCAATGCCGATTCAAGGGAAAGGAAGGGAGCCTCTTCACCGAAGACAATTGAAATACCTGATACAAACAAACAAGAGACAGAACCAACAAGGAAGGACAATTACTCAAAGGAAGGTGCGTTAGGCAACCCATCAATCGCACCAGAAGTAAGACTAAACGAACCAGCAGAAAACACACTCAAGGAAAGTGAATTAAATCAACTACCTGAAGAAAACCCAAGGACAGAATCTAACGCCTTGGGTAAACAGCCTGATAAAGCAGTAAATGGAACCCATAATGCAACAAATGGCAGAACAACAACTCCCAAATAAATTAGAATGGACTTCATCAGATACATGGACTTAGATTAAAAAAAACATGGAAACCTCGAACATTATCCTCAGGAGACGCCCAAGACAGAAACAATCATTTCTTTGGAAAACAATCTCTACTAAATTGGGGCAGGGGAACCGTCAACCATACACCCAAAAAAAAGCCCCTTAAAAACATTACATTAAACGAATCCCTGACGCGTTATTGTTGGAAAACTCTGCTTTAATGGACAAAGACCCTCTGACCACAGAGATGGCAACACAAACTATGGAAGGGGTAAAGAAAAATAAGTCAAATCAAACAGATAATTGGCAGGAGCCAGACTCGACAACGAAATCCCTGACGCGTTATTGTTGGAAAACTCTGCTTTAATGGACAAAGACCCTCTGACCACAGAGATGGCAACACAAACTACAGAAGGGGTAAAGAAAAATCAGCCAAATCAAACAGATAATTGGCAGGAGCCAGACTCGACAATGCCACAATCGTCAACAGAACCCCCTCAAACACTGGGGGAGCCGGTTCTCAAGCCGAGGCCAACGGGACAAAAATTAGAAAAGGACCACTTTCTGATTATCACCACCATGGCAGCAATATTGACCCCTTATAGGAAACTGCACGAAGATGCCACCGACACCTTAAAAGACCATAATACTTTGTTAGCAATGGTACACTCGAAGACAATCTTTATTGAAGGATTTATAACGGCCATACAAATGACATGCAAGACGTCAAGCAAAGAATCTCTGATATGTTGCATACCATACTGGTACCTATAATGAAAGAGAGGGAAAACCGGTGGGAAAACCCCAGAAGAGACTCACTAGGAGGTCCTTACTTTTCCACAATACAACTGAATGAACTAGCGAAAGAACAACCACAAATGGAGAAAAATTCCAATGAAGAACAATCGGAAGAGTGCCCTCAAAAAACATCAAAGAGAAGAATTCAGAAGGGCCAAAAAATTCTATCGAGGACCCAACAACGTCTTCGGTGGAAGGACGAAGTAATGTAGCCCTGTCACCTGCGGTGAATGGCAGCAAATGAAAAAACAAAGACAGTGATCCAATGTCAAATAGTTTCAAAACTCTCCCATCTAACGAAGTACAAGATAGAGAGTCACAGAATAATGATCCACAAGAAAACACAAAAAAAAAACACAAAGAAAGACCAACAAACACAACTAACAACCACAGATACTTCACAACCAGAAAGGGAAAACGAAACACCCAAGGTTGACTATCAGAATTCGAACCTGTGCGAAATCTTCAAAAAAAGAACGCTAACCAGAAGGTGGTGAACGCCTTGGTCCGGTCAAAGGTGAAAACTTCCATTAGGGAACAGAATGTTAGACCTACGCAAACAGTACAGGTAGTTAAAAAAATGAAAAATAAGCCCCCCAAGAGATCACGGAAATCAAACAAAAGTAAAACATTTTTCAAATGTTTGACTGTGCCAAAGGAAATAGCCACAATTACAGCCACTCAAAATACCTGGAGGTGAAAAGGGCTGACACGCAGGTAAAAACGAGTCAAGAGGACGAAGAGGCAGCAGCAATCGACGATTCAGAGTTGGAGTTAATGGACTTCTCCACATACTCCATCTCGGACGGAAATTATACGACCTCGAGCGACTCAGAAGAAGATGAACCCGAACAAGCAAACGAGGAGCGAGCAGAGACTAAACAACCAGAACAACCTAAATCAAAAACATTGCAGGAAGGAAATGGAATAAATGAGCAGAACTTAAATAAACCAGAAGTACCAAAAAAGAAAAATAGCATAATTGATTCCGGACTCGTAAATAAACTAGTCTGTAACAGTACAAAGGGCAGACAAAAGAAAACACTGAAAACAGCAGTGATAGGAGGCTCAAGTACTCCAACTAAAACTCCAACATTGAAGCTGGAAAGCCAAAACAAAAATAGTGCCCCGCTTACACTGAAGATCAAGGATTACAACACAGAAGAAAGCGATCACAACATGGGAAACGAAAAATTTGTGACCAGTCCCCTGAGATTACCAAAATGAAGGCTAAACCCTGAAAAGAAGGGCAGAGGACTCCTCCTGCAAAGACTAGAAAATACAAATGATGGACTTATTCTAAACAGGACCAATGTACTAAGATTGTTCCACCGAATTTCCCGATAAAACTTATATGGACAGAATATGGCTTTCAACTTGCCCGCAAGTTATCCATCAGTTATTACTATCAGAAGAGAGGACCATATGGAGCATGGGATTTAAGATAACTGAAAAAAATAACAAAGAAGTTGAACCGGACGCACTCGAACAAGAAATTCTTTCAAAGAAAGCCTGATTTCAAGAGGCGTACGACACGCACAAAAAAGCCATGAAACAATCCCAAGTAACTCAACAACAGGAGGGAGAACAGGAGAGATGTGAATGGCTGGCAAATTGAGCAGCGGGAAAAATGAAAACCCTATAGTGCCGAATAGAAAGCCGAAAGGAAACCTAGTCCCTTATTACATGGAATACAAGGGGATTCAACCAACTTCTAACAAAAAATGAATTTGAAAAAAACATGCCAGACATATTATGTTTGCAAGAAACTTGGTTGAGAGAAACTCCCCTGATTGAAGGCTATTCAGTAAACATACATCCAGCAAAGAAAGGGGAAAAAGGAAGACCAATGGCGGGTTTGCTGATAGCAATAAAAGAGGAACTAAATTGGAACGTGATCCACTCATTGAATTTGTCACCAGATATTCAAGTTCTAGTTGTGGAAATACCTGCGAGTCCAAATGATCACCATTCACAGCACTTATTGCTGATGAACATATACTGGATGCCGGGAGCCAAAGCAAATAAATCACTCCCGAAAGAAGTTGCAATCTCAATCGATGACCTTAAAACCAAATGGCATGACCCTTGGATTATACTGGGGTGATCTAAACTGCACTTGTCTTGACGAAAACAACAAAGTACTTCAAGACGCACCTAAAATGGTGATAATTAAACAAAAAAGAGGAGTCCACTGGAGATCCACCCTTCTATCTAGGGATTGTACAATTTTAACTGGAATCACGCCAGGCGACATCCCGGGGAAACCGACATGGTGAGGCCAGAAATCGGAAGCCATCCTAGATTATGTTACAATTTCATCTAACTTGTCAGCATTTATCCAAAAACTTGAGGTACACACCACGCAGTCAAGTGACCATAACCCAGTCAAACTTACATGTCTAAAGGCCTCATTACATGTTGTGCTGTAAGGGAATAACGGTACCGGTAAGCGATTACCGGTACCGCTAAATCCCACACCTAATTACGACCCGGACTTGCCGCTATTAGCGCAACCGGTAAGTATGGTGCCACTAATAGCGGCAAGTCCGTGTGCGCGTGACCCCCAGGTCGGAATTAGCGGCATGGCGCTAATAGCAAGCCATCACAAGCCATGCGGATATGGCAATAGCGGCATGGGAAAGACCCAAAAATCCCTTACCGGCATGGCGCTAATACCGGCATCGCGAACCACCCGTTAAGAGACCTGAGCAGTGTTCCCACCTGCCACAGGTGGACACATCCAGCACAGGTGGAGGCGGTGGAGACTTACAGCACAAAAGAGCACACCACACCCCTTCCCACACCCCTTCCCACACAAAAATGGTTCCAATACTGCCAGCATTACATGGGCTGGAGGACATGATTGCAGTTCAGCAGCACCAACAACAGGCAGCACAGAGGAGACGCAAGAGGAGGAGGAGTAGGAGTAGGAGGAGGGCAAGACAGGCGCTGGAAGCACCACCAGGGCACCCAGTAATACCACAGAGCCAGCCACCAATTTCCAGGATCCAAGCCAGTCCATTTAACCAAACACCTGAGCACATACATACCCATACCGTCTGCACCGGGATACCATCACCAGCATAGTGGATAAGATACATGACGACAGCGTGAGCCTCATAGACATCAGAACTGCAATCCCCCCTCTAGTGAAGGTGGTGACTGTGCTCCACCTCCTGGCCACAGGCTCGTAGCAGCATACTGTGTGGCAGATGCATGGCATCTCACAACCAGTATTCCCATGCACGCTGAACCAGGTACACAATGCCCTCCTGAAGCTTGGACATGAACACATATTCCTGCCACGGACTGCCCAGGAGATAGCAAACACCAAATTTGGCATCTATTCACTTGCAACCATCCCAAGTAGCATCGGGGCCATCAACTGTACCCATGTGTAATTGGTGGTCCCACATCACAATGAAGTATTCCACCAAAACAGAAAATAATTTCACTCAATCATTGTCCGAATGGCATATGAGGCAAATAAGAGAATCACACATTGTTGCGCCAGACATCCCGGATCAACCCATGATTCAATGGCCCTGCAGAACTCCACCATACCAAGCAACATGGAGCGACAAGCTGGCCAACAATCGTGGGAACTTGGAGAGTAGCAGGGCATGCACAGGGCGGTGTGATGGGGGGGAGAGAACGATACACCAACTGTGATTTGGCTGTCGTGCGTGGGCCAAATGGTCATACAGATGTACGTCAATGTACATTGGGGGACGCCGCAATGTACTTGAGAAGACCCCACATGAAATGTGAAGCTGCACAACATTGAATACAATCCACCATTTGAAACATTACACATCCATCCACACCCACATTTCACATCATGCCACTCCACATAATACACAAATCATCAACATGCCATCAGGTCAGTCATACAGAATTTGGCCAGCACAACATCAATATCGCAATGTGCCCTAGAATGCATGCAAAGGGATCACCCCTAGCCATAGCATCTGACCACAAACCCATAGCACCACTGAAGTGATGCTTCGCAGCATAGCAACATGGATGTAGGAATGGCAGTACACTGCCATAGCGGTACGAAAATTGCCTGGGCCCAAGGACACCTGAGACCTGGCCTCACCCAGGACATTTCCATTACTGTCGGAGGCATGTTTCGGCCATGTCGACTTGCATGGTCTAGCTCAGCCTTGTACATTGCAGTCACGCAGATCGTCTGCATGCATGCTGTCAGTTGGGCTTCCAATCACAATGCAAAGAAGATATGTGTGACATGTACAGGCCACAGCAGAGGTGGCCGGTAACAGGTACCCATTCTTCACCCCATGCAGGCAAAGCCGGCCATCCCCTGAAGAGGTACCACTTAACCCCTGTATGGAACCCACAGAAACAGCAGGAAGAGGACAACAATATTGCACATACCCGTACCTGCGTCATGACGGAGCAGGCATTCGGCCTCTCCAACACACAGCTCTGGTGCCTAAGCCTGCCGGGTGAGGCTCTCCTGTACGGCCATGACAAAGTGCCGAAGATAACCATGGCATG
Source organism: Ambystoma mexicanum (assembly GCF_040938575.1). Classification (NCBI taxonomy): domain Eukaryota; kingdom Metazoa; phylum Chordata; class Amphibia; order Caudata; family Ambystomatidae; genus Ambystoma; species Ambystoma mexicanum. The sequence continues at coordinate 348,380,943 of NC_090925.1, read as the reverse complement.
TGTGATGCAGCACAAAAAGTGCATCAGACTGAATGTGCCTATGCACCCTGACATGCAAGCGCCAGATGAGGATGATGTGGATGGTGATGAGGATGGTTGAAATGTCCCGCCAGGACATGCAAGAGGCAATGTCCAGGAGGGACACGATGTGCGTCAGCATCTGATGTATCAGATTCCATGAGATCCAAGGTAAAACTATTATGGATGCAGATGGGTATTTTTGCCCTGATGCATGTGGTGAGTCCCACAAAGAACCATCTCCCTAATACAGTACACATACACAATGATGATTAGCAAGGCTGTGTTTCAACTTTTCAACAGTGTATTGTGAACAAAAATCAAACAAAAAGTGCATGGCCCCAACTGTGCAAATGACCTTACCCCCCTCCCCCCACAACACTCCCAAAAACACCCTTAGCCCCCTCCCCCCACAACACTCCCAAAAACACCATTACCCCCCTCCCCCCAAAACACTCCCAAAAACACCCTTACCCCCCTCCCCCCACAACACTCCCAAAAACACCCTTACCCCCCTCCCCCCACAACACCCCCATGTGAGCCTCATGGTGTGTGCATGTCCTGCTCCACATGTGCCACCTAGTCCTTGCTGGCCCTAATTCGCAGTGCCTCCTCCGCCATTGGGTGGTTGGAATGTGGCCTTTTTGGTAGATGGGGGAGCAGGTGTCGCAGTGTGTGTGTCCTCAGTTTCTGTCTGTGATCCTGTAGGGGTGGGAAATGGGGATTTTCAGCGTTTATGGATCAACATGTCTTATGCTGAATGCTTACGTCATGCCACTCTATGCATTGGGGCCTCATTATTGTGGATTGTGGTAAAGGGGATGTCGGGTGGGTCATGCATGAATGGGTCTGTGTTGCACGTGTATGTGGTGATGCATGCATGTATGTTTGTGGCTGGATCCATGGCCTTCATACGGACACATATTTGGGGGGCACCTCACACTTCACTGTGCATTTCTTGATATATACACTCACCTCCATCGGATGAAGTGGCCACACCATGCTCCATTTCTCCAACACCCTCTATGGATTCCACTCCAATTGTTGATGCGCAGATCTCCTCCCACTCACGGAGTTTCAGAGGTGATTCGCCGCCTCCTCCTGTGCCCATTGCCAGGTTGCGGTTGACGGTCAGTATGTTCCTGACAAGGAGCCGGAGGTCGTCCCACCTCTCACGACAGTCCTTGACTGTGCGGGTGGTGGTCCCCACCGCACTGACTTTGTTGGCAACCTCTGCCCAGATGGTCTTCTTCTTGAGGATGGTCTCCCGCCGCATGTCATTGCTGAAGACCACATTTGCATTTGCCGCTAGTGTCTCAGTCAGCATAATCAGCTCCTCATTGCTGAATTTCTCCTTACGTTGGCGCTCAGCAGTTTTTTTTACCGCCTTGGGGATCTTTGGGCTGTCCTGGATGGATTTGTGTCCGAGTTTCCTGGAAAGGGGTTCTGGATGCGGAGGGTGGCAATGGATTGTGTTTTTAAAGATGGCCGCCGTGCTCTTTCCCGTTCCTGTGCGATGATGCTATTTCCGGTTCCGCTTTTGTACGGTGACCGCTAATAGCGGTGACCGCAATTTGCATGCAGCGTGAAGGCGGAGGTGCTATTAGCACTTTTTGGGGACTTTTATGGCATGGCGGTAGGGAGATTACCGGCATGGCGCTATGCTTGTGTCCGCATACTCGTAATGGTCCGCAATTAGTGGCCTCTTGCGAGGGCGGAGACGCAAATAACGCCATGCCAGTAAATGCCTTCATTTACCGCACAACGTGTAATGAGGCCCTAAGTCTTCCCGTGAAAAAGGAAATGGAAATGTTCCCATTCAATCTGGAAATCAATTCAGGGAGAAACAGACTAAGAATGAATCCAGCGAAACTCCCAACGTTGAACGGAAAACTGTCAACAATGATAAACGAATTACAGTCACAGGCCGTCCTGCAGGTCATTGATTATATTCCATTGCTAAAAAAATTCAAATCGCAAGCAAGCCCGGAAGTGCAAAACCAACAATGTCACACCGGCACGTATATGACCGAGCTGTGGTTGAGAAGAAAGGAACTTTGAGGAAACATCTAAAACACCTAAAGCATTTAAACGAGGCGAATAAAACCGTGGAAACACGGAAATTAAAACAAAAGTTTCATAATTGGATGAAGATGAACAAGAAATACAATGTTCAACCACGACTCGCAGGCTATGATAAACACGATATGCAAGAGAAACACTGCAGAGTCGTGGGCCTTGATAAACAGTAAGGAGAAGCTCCAAGACGCTTTAACATCCAACTCAGTTCCAGGGAAACAATGGAAAGCACATTTTAAACAAAGACAACCAATATCCCAACCTCTAACAAACAAATGGATTTCAACGAGAATGGATGAAAATTTGCTGGACATAGATAACAAATGGATTTCAACGAGAATGGATGAAAATTTGCTGGACATAGATAGTTCGACCTTAGAACTTTCATCATCAGAAAATTAAAGAATTCAAGAGCACCGGGACCCGATGGGTGGATGAATGAAGGATTGAAAAAGGACACAGTGGAATGGGCAAAAATCTTACATCAATTGTTCAAATACATTTTGCAATCAGGAAAAATACCAGACTCATGGAAGACGAGTGTCGTGGTGCCAATTTTCAAAAAGGGACTAAGAACTGATTCAGAAAATGATAGGCCCATTGCCTTACTAGACGTGGCAGGGAAAATCTTCGCCACCATACTACTAAAATCTTTGACCAAATGGGCAACGCAAACTGGCCACAAAGACGAATGGCAATCAGGTTTCGTAAAGGGACACGGTACCCCATTAAACATCTTTATCTTAAACCTATTAAAAGTGCAAACCCTTAGAAATAAAGAGGCAAAATTCTATATGGCCTTTATAGATCTATGAAAGGCTTGCGATACAGTAGATAGAGAGAGGATGTGGAGAAAATTAATCAAATGGAACTGCCCGGAAGTTCTCCTTTACAATATAAAGGAGCTACATACAAACACTTCTATCAAAGTGAGGCTAAATAAAGCTGGTCTCCTGTCTGAGACAATTTCCACGATAATAGGGCTTAAGCAAGGTTGCTCCTTGGCTCCAGAACTATGCAACCTGTATTCCTCAGACATGGAAGATGCCTTTGTGGACTCAAGAATTTTTCCGGCAAAACTTGCTAATGTATCAATTGGAAGACTAATGTACGCGGACGATATAGTCCTAATTGATCAGACTCCAATAGGACTTCAATGCCAATTAAGAGCTTTGGAGTCATATGTAGCCAAAAACAAAATGACTATCAATTCGGAAAAATCCAGGATTCTGACTTTTGCCAATACTAAAAAGGGGAAAAATACAAAACACGCTCAATGGTACCTAAACAACAAAAAGATAACGGAAGTGTCTAATATTACGTACCTGGGGTTCTGCGTCAACACTGACAGAAACGAAGCCCCAAGATGTCAAGATCTGAGAAACAAACTCAGTCGATTCTTCTTGAAACCCCTCATAGACTTTTTTCGAGCAAAGGTGGTGGCAATCCTCACCTACGGATCGCAAACCTTGCTTCTCTTGGACGCCAATATATGGTCCCGCCTAGAAGGCAAATTCTGGAGAACAACCTTGGGATTGCCAAAATCTTTCCTAATGCAAATAATTCGAAGAGAACTGGCACTATCCTCTTTGAAAGTCATTGCAGAGTGGAAGATAATGTCTTTCTTCAGGAAATGCCTTGAACCATCAACAAAGGGGGGATTTGCAGCAATAAAAAAAGCGATGGTTGAGAGGTCGGAACCGATACTAGCTGAATGGGCTAAGGCATGTCAGATAATCCTCCTTAACCTGAACGAAACGGAAGAGTCTCTATTAAGCAATCCGGACCAAGTGAGAAAAAAAAATGTACACCAGAGACTGGATGGAAACATTGGAAGACCTCTATAAATATAAAGGCTATGAAGATTTCTGGGCAGTTCCGCGAAAACTGAACCGGCAACCAAAATACCTAACACTATTCCCTAATTGGTTTTTGAGAATGGGCTTTTTAAAACTTCGCCTCAACCTTTGGCCTAGTAGAACAAACCATTACAGAAAGAGAGGAAAAGAAGAACCAAAGGAATGTAGATTATGCAAAAACGCAAAGACGGTGGAATCCCTGAAACATCTGCTACTGGAATGCCCAACCTTGAGAGGGGAAAGACAGACCTATTTACGTCACATCTGGCAGGATTATAGAATTAAGGAAATTGATCTCTGGTGGTCACACTTTGTGGAAGGAGACAAGATTTCAAACAACCTTGTGGTAACAAAATTTATGCTGGTTATCTTTTAAGAAAATCGAGGGAGAAGATTAAAATTCAGGATGACGACAAGGCTTCGAAGCATAGCGGCCTCACTCAGTTACAAGCATTACGTAATGTAAAAGAATAGAAAGAGAAAAGAAACTACGCTGACCCTTGTACAAATTTCTACTAACATTTTTGCATATTTTTAGAATTGTGGATCTTAAGTGTAAATTTAGCTGATTTCCTTCCTTTTTTTTTATCGATTAATTGTTTTATTGACTTTGTTCACCTGAGTTCTTTTCCTTCTTTTCTTTTTTTCTTGGTAAAATAGCCAAAGGTTTTCCTTCTTGTGTAAACCAAAGAGCTAATAAAAAAATAAAAAAATAAAATTAAAATAAAGGGGATTGTGGGACAAGTGGTTTGCACTGTTTATTTGCCCTATGTTCCGTGTGCATGAGACAACAGTAAAATTAGAAAAGTACATGTTGCATTAAGGCTTTGTTTTGTGCCACAGAAGGTGGCGTTTGCAACCCTTTGGTATAAATATACATTGAACCTATCCATTAAATACATATTCTTTCTGTGGTTATTTGCTCACTGGTGGCACCGGGGGAGGGGTCTACATGGCTCTATATGAGTCATTAGCAGGGCTAGATTGAATCTAAGAAGAATAATCGAGGTGTTGGGTGGCACCTTAATTGGCAGGGGGAAGGAACTGCCAATGTTAAGGGTAATCTTCCAATATATCCCTACAGGTCTGCACTGAGAGCGTGCAGAGGGAACACGTTGAAATACTGTACCACAATGTCTTAGGTCGCTGACTCCATATATTAATGAATGGTATCTCATGATTGTTGATTGAATATCTACAAGCTCACATTAAACATAAAAATCACCAATGTGTGCAATCATATCCCGTCACCAAAAATAATACATATTGCACAAGACTTTAAGCAGCAAGGTATATTAAAAAATAAATGTGATTGTTCATAATCCAAGCTATGCTTCTTGAGGCTTTCTGAACAAATTTCAAATATACAAAATTTACACCAACTAGTTTCGGCTATGCCTATTGCAGACATGCTAACCTTCCCGATTTAGGCGGGAGACGACTCCCGATTTTGAACTGAAAAATATTGCTATTTTTCACGTTCTCCCGCCTAAAATAATTCTAGCCCCAATGTATGCCTATGGGGAAATTAATGTCTCCCAAATTCTCTCGTGAACTCTCCCTCCTACGTGCCTCAGAATGTTGCATAGCTCTCAAATCACATGCTTTTGGCGGGTGTCACCCCCCTTGTAAAGGGCTGACTCACCCGCCAAGCCCCCTGCACGCCCATTCATTCCAATGGGCGTCTCACCCGCCAAAAACAAAATTGCATGATTTCACCCGCCTTTGCGACACAAACGGTTGAGAGCTATGAATGTTGGCATGTATGCTACTGTATTTGGCTGCATATATATATATATATATATATATATATATATAATATTATATTAATTATTTGTCAATGAATGACGTTACAAAGATTAATGTAGCATTACAATACAAAAAAGACAGCGCATTTGATGTATTCAAAGACTATCAAATAGTATGCTGCAGCCACCACCTGGTTATTACCAGAAACCCTCTATGACTTGTGCGATTACAAATCAAATATCTAGTCACTTCTGAGTGTTACCAAAAGTGAAGCAAATAGATCGTTTTTCATTAAAATACACATTTTGAAATTGTGTATGTTACAGGTCCATAGTCACCTCATCTCAAACAGTTGAATGCTGTATGCTATGTTCTTCTGCGGTTAGGTAAAAAAAAATTTCTAAGAAAGGGGGTGGGGGGGATCTTTGCGGTTGCACATAATTGTTCACAGTGCACCACCTTCCAAGATGGCGCACGCTGAGACCAATCCCCTTTAAATCCCGTCATGCAACGCGGTCTTCTTTCCACTGGTACGCCTAGACCGGCGAGTTCGCACCGCCCGCATCCAAGAACGCGGGTGAAAGTACTGCGCTGCTCACTACTGCTCAATTTTTACAGTAAGTGGTCTCCATTAGATCTATAAGGGCGCACGCCCACTTATCCATTAGGTTTAGTTTGTTGGCTCAATACTTATATATTAAATGAGCCCTTCGCTATTCTTAGTGGTGCACCGAATTCCAAGATTTGACAGGGTTGGGTTTTCTTTGCATTAACGGGACCTGCCCTGCATTAACGGGTTCGTCCTCGCGTGCGTCTCCAGCATGACAACGCGAGTAATCAGTGACAAAACCAGTACAGTATATAGTAATGCAGTCTATTCTGCAAGACACCCCCCCCCCCACACACCAACTATTTGACGGAGCTAAATGCGCCCCCTCCCCTTTTTTAAGTTAACTGCTGAAGAACATTGCATTCGATTGTTTGAGATGAGGTGACTAAGGACCTGTAATGGACACCATTTCAATATGTGTATTTCATTGAGAAACTGTTATTGTACCACAAATATTTAATGTGATTTTTATTTCTCTCTATAGGCTGCACTTTTGGCAGCACGCAGAAGTGATTAGATATTAGATTTGTTATCGCACAAGTCTTAGAGGGATTCTGCTAATAACCAGGTGGTGGCGGCATACTATACAATATGGTAGTCTTTGAATACATCAAATGCGCTGTCTTTTAGGTGTCTGTGTACATATGTTGCCTTGCCAGGTCTTTTGGCCTAAGGCGCTATATAAATAACAAATCATTACTTCTGATACACACCCCGAGGAAGGCAGCCAAATACAGTGGGCATAGCCGAAACTAGTTGGTTTTAAATCTGTGTTTAACATTTTTTTTTCTAAAAGCCTCAAGAGTCATAAGCTGGATTATTAACAATCGCGTTCATTTTTTTAATGTATCTTGCTGCTTAGTCTTGTGCAATATGCATTATATTTGGTGATGGGGATTTAATTACACAATGGGGAATTCTGTGTAATGTGTTTGTAGCTTTTCAATCAACAATCATGAGATGTCCTTCATTAGTAAACTGAGCCAGCGACCTATATTTGTCTATTGTGTCCAGCGGTCCATTCCTGAGCGCACATATATGATTAGCATTGACTTTTTGTTTAGGCTTTGACACAAATTGAATTTGTCTAGCTAGTGAGTTGTTCCAAGAGTATACTTTTTTTTTTTTTTTTTTAATACGTCTTTGTCTAACCCTGGTACTTGGTTTAATTTGTTTAATTTAGGTCCTTTCCTGATTTTGTGGAAGCCAGGTGTCGGGGCAAAACGTGCAGCGACTTGCCCAGTAGCCAGAAAAGGCTCGCCTACGGCTTCTCGGAATCCCTGCAGCTGCGCGTGTTTATATTGACACCCCGTAAGGTTAGATTCCACTGAGCTGCCAAGAGTGATGAAGGGGGGCGCCCTTTTGTAAGGGCGTGGAGCATTCTTTCCTCCACGCCTTGCATACATCCTATCACTTGCCCGGTGCATTCTAGTTCTATTTGCTTTTGAACAGATCTGGGAGAAATTATAAAAATCTTAAATGTATTGAATGAGGGGTTTGCGCTATTTTAAAATTTACCTTACGGGTCAACTTAATGAAGAGTCAGAAATATTCAGTTGCATGGGGGAGCAGTAATGGGATCAGGATGCGTTTATGAAAAATGTAATGATGCCGATAGTGAATGAGCGGGACGGCAAGGGGAGATTTAGGCAGGCGAAGGGGTATAAGTGCCAGAAGGGCCTCAAACGAGGAGGTTAAAGGGAGACTGCAGAGAGGAAAGGACAGTGAGAGGTGATGGGGGGGTGGGGGGGGAGGGGTGAGGCGAGAAGTGGAATCGGGCTATTATTGTCTGCGATGCATTATGAGCTATTTTAAACCAGCCACGAGTTCTACATAAAGTATTAATCGGCCCTTGGCTGGGTGAATAGCTGATGGGTTAAGTGCTACCCTCTGACATGGAGCACACTTCCACTTCAAAAGTTAAATGCTTGCGTCCCTTCATAACAAAATCAAACTTCCATGCCATTAAAATGGGTAATGTATTATCATTACTATTTCAAACAATAAAAATAAAAAAATGGGTAATGACTACAGCCCTGCGAAGCCCAAGTAGTATGACATGAAGCACCACATATAAAGCTGCTAACCTTTCAATACTGTTGTGACTCAAAGCATTGACCTGTATAGCGGGAAACTACTTGCTCAACAGAGCACTTCCACTCTAGGCCTCGGGTCCTGCGACATTTTTTTTAGACTGAAAGTAACCAGCTTTTGATATTGGCTGTTTAATCTATTTTTGTGTACAGACATGTCGCTAGCTGTGGCGGCTGGTGAATTTTTTTTAAAGTGGAGGGGCACATTTATTTGTCCTGCTATGGCAGAGCTACCTAGTGTAGCTACGGATCCCAAAACCCAAAGAAGAGTTTGGGGGGGTTTTTGCCCTCCCGAGAATTATTTTAAAATAGGTGAAAATGGTGCATTTTAGAGCACACTTTTTAGACAAATTGGGTAAAAAAAGCCAAACACTTTGCAATTGGATTTTGCAGGCACTCGTGACAAAAATCTAATAGATGCAAGTCACCAACGGAGCACAGGAGCATTTCGCCAGCACATTTTCATGCCTTTTCCCACAATGCGTGCCAGTATTTCACACTGGCTCTGCCCATACGTTTCCATGCTGACTGCAAGGCGTATACCCTATTACCATATAAGAGCTTATTCATGTTTGCTTTGGGCATGATGCCAGCAATGGCACTAAGAAAACATATCCATGTTTGTTCTGCAAATATATGGCAGTATCCCCCTTTACAAATATACTCCAGTTGGCTTTACCATTTAAAATCTATGCCAAAGCATGAACAAATGTCCCAACTGGCTGTACTAAAATGCCAGTCGAGAGCTGCATAACACTTATCATGCTTGCTTTACCAACGATGCCCGATAAAAATTGCCATACCAGAATACACAATGACTGAACTGGCTGCATTGAATGCCACTCTAGCTTCATAACACATAATTCATAATAACGCTTAAGCTTGTTTTACCAAAGATGCCCAATACAAAATGTTATATAGGGCAAAGACCTATATAAATGCATTAGGGGAGTCTCCCATGATGGCACATCGCACTCCTGACTGCCAATACTTGTACAAACACCATCTTCCCCTTCACACTTCCTTTTCCTTGTATCGCTCTATCCCCTTCTCCACCAATCCTCAATATTTAACTTCCGTTGTCAAAAACCATTAATTGGGCAGGCACCACAAATGCTGCCCATGCTCTGGACCACACCCTTTGGGTCCCACCCAGTATCTAATTTGCTGCAATATGTGTCAATCTGTCTGTGCAGAATCCACTTCTGCTCGCAATTAAATTACTCCTCCCACTGGCACCAGTGCAACACATGCAGATATGCCTCAAAGAAAACCCCACTACAAATGCAATTCTTCTATCCCCAATGGGAGGTGTGAAGTGTCTTTCTGCAGCTCTCGCCGACAGGAAATCCATGCATAATATCCCTGATGGAGATTTGACATGCCCCGTGGGATGGGTTACCCATAATCTTATTTGATCCCATTATATAAACCTTTCGCATCCCAGTTTATGCTTTGCCTAGATTGACTTATTTACCTCTATGGATCAGCTGAGACCCTCTGTGTCCATCTTCCCCACAATCGATCACTTTCCTTCTGCGGTGCGGGGCATCCTGAGTGGAAGTTTCTCCAAGGCGGCTTCTGTTCCCTTCAGTACATGCGTATCAACAGTCTCCAGAGGTCGCCTTGCAGTCACCCAGCTCATGAAAGGCAATTTCAACAATCCGATAGTACTGGCCGAACTATCCTCTGCTACCATATGTGAAAGAGCAGGGAAAAAGCCTTTGTGCTCAAGGACCTGGTTCGCTGGGAAATCCCAGGCTGAAAGACAATGTAAATGGCAGTCTGCTTTAACAATCCATATAAAGCGGGGATAGTCAAAAGCATCCAAATTTCCAGAACTGTCGTTTTGCGTACAAACGCAACCTTTAAAACCGAAAAGACTCATACATGTGTCTGTGTAATCGCATTGGCAAAACCTACGGGGTCGGGTGATTGGTTAGGGGAAGTAGTCTATGTAAACAAAATAGAGGTTTGTATCTTGACTACAATGTTTCTGATGGCCACATCTTGGACCACCTCTAAATTGATAAAAATAAGACATCAAAAGTAAAAATGATTGGTTACTGCAACATGCATCTAACCACACCCCATGGAGCCTTTTTATTGGTTGGTATTAGGCTTGCCAACCTTGTCTCATGTGGTTGTTCGTCATATCAGCACAGCAGTGAAATAATTAGTAAGGATAAGGAAACCCAAAGATTTGTCTTGAGCTGCTATTTGTTATTCCTTAGACCAGGAGCCAGGTTAATCCCCTTTGTACTTGTCCTTGGTGTGTCTCAAATTCTGTGACTGTCTTGCGGTCAAGGCAGTTATCTTATCTGACTGGGCTTAAAGAATGGGCAGTGTTAATTTGCATGTCACGTGTTGTAGGACCTTGTTTGAACTTATTTAATTGTGAATTTAATATTTTCACCAGTGCTATTGCTTTCTCTGAACACCGAAGACTTAGTCGAGCTATCTTTTGACCAATGTTAGACTCCTTATTAACAGTCACCAGGTGGTCTAACATTGGTCAAAAGATAGCTCGACTAAGTCTTCGGTGTTCAGAGAAAGCAATAGCACTGGTGAAAATATTAAATTCACAATTAAATAAGTTATACGGCTATTCACTCTAGACTGAAACTAAGATAAGTCTTTTTGTTGGGAACCGTTATTGTTGATTCCTTTTGCAGGGCTATCCAATCCTTCCGTATTTCCACCATACCTTTGTAAGGGGGTTGTGCAGCAAGTGCCTAGGTCTGTACTTCAGTGAATTCGGCAGTTTGATTTTCATGGAGTCTGTGTTTCTATTCAGTTCAGTGCATGCTATGACGTCCATTTTTTCAGATGCCGGTCAGTTACGGTTATGTGTATACACCGAGCATCAGTTTGTTTCATTTCTACGTGTGCATTAGCGGTGTTATGTTCTTCATGAAGCAATTGAAGTTCTTGCTGTCTAAATGCAAATTTGACCTATTCTTGTATCTTCATGGTGGATGTATATTTACTTCATGTCCAATGTTCAAGTGTATGCATCCTTTGAACTTCTATCTTCTCATATGGTTCTGGTCCAATCCCTGTACTTGGGTAAGGCTGATAGGGTTGCCTTAGTGAGTAGCACTTCTCGTCCAGCAGTAGTATGCCAGGGAGGGGCAGATGCGAAGAATGACTTCATTGGCCTCTCAACCCCACACCCATATATATTTGGCCACTCCTGAACTCTGTTCAATTAAACAATACACATCCTTCTCTGGGAGAGACTGTCAGCTCGTTGTGCGGCTGCTCGACAGTATCTCTACGACTGCTTCGACCACAACATGGTAAGTACTGCACCCCTCCCCCTCTGCTAAGATGGGACTATTGGAGAGTGACTGATCTGGGGATGTGGAGACCCTGGCCCACTTGGGGGGGGGGGGGGGGGGGGGGGGGGGAAGCAAGGTTGGATAGGCCCGCGTCTGGGGGATTGCGGGCAGCAGATGGATTCCTCTCCCCTACTTAGTTGGCTATGATATGTTCACTCTAGTATTCCATGGAGTACTAGACAAAGTGATAGTCTATCAAGGCAACCACATATAAAGTGTCAATGGACCTCGCGCCAGTACCGCCTCTCACCACCAGTAGTGGGCACTACGTTTCAGAAGCCCTGATGGGTGTGGATCAACGCCTCCAACTTTTGACCTGATTGGCTTCCATTATGGCGCATGAGGCACACCAAGATAACTGGACACTGCCCCATTCAAACCATGGTAACTTATCTTGTTTTTGGCACTTTGTATGCAAGCCATTATCCGGCATGAGGTGCAGTGAGAATGTTAGACATTGCACTATTTAAATATTTTTCTGCATTGGTTCTATCATATGCAAGCATACATAACTGATGCTGGCTCACTATAGAGCCCTGACATTGCAGGAAGGCTGCAGACAATGTATACTTGCCCCTGACTTAATGCTCTGGTTCAACAGTGTTTCAATGCACCATTCCTAAGAGTAATTAAATAATGCCATGGATGTGGCAGCCAGGGAGATTCAGGCATTTTTCTTGTAAAAACATAGCCTGATATCAACAATGGAATTTTAAGTAGCCCTATACACATTTTAGAATGTGACGTAACCACGACACGCATCCTTCTTTTAAATCGCTAATTTCATGATTACCAGTGGAGTAACTTTGCTGAAAATGTTGGGGGGGACATGACCTCTAAAGGAAAAGGTGCCCCTGCCAAATGAATGGGGGCAAAATGGTGTGCCACAAATGTTGGGGGGTGGGGGATACAAACACCCCTGACCCCCCCCCCCCTAAAATTATGCCCATGATTACCTACAATACCTTTTCATACTGGTTGCTTCCGCTTTTAAGACTCCTTGCACTTAGGTTTGTGGTCACCTTCCCCGCAACACTGTTGCGGGGCTAGTATTTGTCTGCGTGAAAACCTATTTTTACGTACTGCTAGCATTGCAAACTATTTTCCAATGGGTTAGCCTGATGTATTGCTTGGTGGCTGTCCAGGACTGAATGCCATGCACACCCGCCGCCGCCAATGGGGATTACATTGAATGGTGTTAACTTTGTGCAATGTCCAGCACTGTCGTGTTCTTGTCACTGCGTGGCCATCGTAAGAAGCTATGGGACTTCAAAAGCTAACGATCGCAGCATGAACGGTAACAAAACGTGGGTGTTGTGTATAATGCATTTTAAGAAACTAACGTGAGTGCATCTTTCACACGGGTATGGCTACATATTTGCTTGGCTTGTAAAGGCACTTCAATATTTACAGTAGGGATTACAGGGTCACCAGCTCTGACCTGCTTTAAAAATTATCTGCATTCTACTAATCAGCTGTTTGCTCTTGCCCCTCCCTCGTCTGGATAGTGTTGCTCTGTGGCCTCGCGCTTCAGATAAGCCACCAACTTTACAGAAAGTCTGCAGGCCAGTCCTCTCTCACTGCCTGTACCACGTGCTCTTGTGGCACAGCCCAGACATGGTGCGGTTCAGTGGGATCTCTGCTAAACACGGGCTAAAACCAGCCTTCCAACTACCAGAAGTGGGGAGTCTGGGAATGCTCGGAATACTTGCCAGTAATCTTAATTACTCCGAGTCCTTCTCTTCCTCCTCCCATCACTTATCAATGAGGTGCCCACCTCTTTACAGGAACCCTTTTTCTACTTATTTATTTTCATTTGTATAGCGCACTTGCAGCCCATGGGCATCAAGGCGCTGTTGCAGGGATTTTGTAGGAAATTAGACTAAAAGGAACCGGGCGACCAGAGGTCTCTTGGTTACAGAAACAGGCTGTATGATGTGCAGATGTTAACAGTTAATACAAATGATCAACAGAGTTACATACAGAAGAGTAACACATGCTGACGTTTACATGTTGATGGTGGAGATTTTCAGTCAACGTTTGCTTTATGGAAAGCTTGGTGGGACTTGATCGTTCGCAGGGGGTGGGTAGTGCGTTTCAGTGGGTGGCTGCAAGTGTAGGAAAGCTGGAGCCTCTGGCGTGGACTTTGCAAGTTTTAGGCGTGACGATCATGTTGGAGTAGCCTTTCCTGAGAGGTCTTGTGGCGGTGTGCTTGTTGATTCTTTGAGCCAGGTACGGGGGTGCCAATTCATGGAGGCATTTGTGGGTGAGGGCAAGAGTTTTGAAGACAATTCTCTCTTTGACCTGGAGCCAGTGGGCCTCCCTTCTTACTTGGGAAATGTGTTCTTTTTTTGAGGTTCCTGTGGCCGCCCTGAGGGCATTGTTTTGAACAAGCTGGAGTTTGGCCAGATTTTTGCAAGAAGTCCCAACAAGGAGGGCATTGCAATAGTCCAGTCTGACACCAATTATTGCCCTGGCAATGGTGGCAGTTCTGGCGTGATAATCCTGCTGCGTTGAGAACTTTTGAATAGTAGGCTGAGGAGGCTATGGCATAAACCTGCCTATCCATGGTCCGATTTGAGTTGAGGTAAACTCTAAATGTCTTGACGTTGTTGGAAACCTTGATGGGAATGTTATCAATGGTAAATGAGATTTACTGTTCATCGAGGTTGCCCAGAGTGATGGGGGGACCCTATGAGCAGAAGTTTAGTTTTTTTCACTGTTGAGGCAGAGCCAGTTGTCTGCCATCCAAGATTGGATAGTGGAGTAGATAGAGGTGAGTGTTAGAATCTGCTTCATAGTCCACAGTGAGTAGAATGAGCACATAGTAGTGTAAGCATAATTCGTATACAATATGCCCAAAGTCAAGGTTGCTGAACAGGGGTCTCGTGAAGAGGTTGTATAGCGTATTAATTTCCTGTGGCACGGGGTGGCGCAGGCTGAGTCGGAAGACTTTCATAGCCCTTTCTTGAAGAAAGGAGGTTATCCAATCACAAGCTTTGGAGAAGTTGGCCTCAGAGGCTAGATGGCGGCATAGTGTTGTGGTCCACCAAGTCAAAGGCTCCAGATAGGTCTAGGAGCAGAAGGAGCACAGGTTTGCCTGTGTCTCTCAGATCGTCCATTTTGATTCTTTCGGTCTTAGAGAGCCGTTTCGGTACCATGTCGCGGGCGGAAGCCAGATTGCCGCAGGCCCAGGAGACGGTTATCTTCCAGGAATTTTTGGACTTGCAGGTAGGCTCCTTTGTCCAAGATTTTGAGTAGGAATGGGACAGTTGTGATGGGTCTGTAGTTCCCAGGGACCGTTGGGTCCAGGGATGTTTTTTTAAGGAGTGGGAGTACGCAGGCTTCCTTAAGTCCAGTTGGAACGTGGCCAGCCTGGAAGGATGAATTGATGAAGGGAGCTAGGATGTGTGACAAGTCTTTGATGAGTTGAGCAGTGCAGGCTTCTCCTTTGCAGTTAGAGGGTTTGGATTTGCGCAGGACGATAACTTCCAGCTCGGTCATATCTTTAAAGTCAAAAGGAGGTGACGATTTGGATTTAGTGGTGAAGGAGATTTCCTATGCATGGAGATTTCCTATGCATGTTGGTTATGAGGTGGTGGTGAGCTTTTTGATGGCCGCAAATTTTAGTTTGAAGAGTTATGCTTGTCTAGCATAGCGAATTGAATACTATTACACCAGCCTTCGTCCTTGAGGAGTTGACTGTTTTTCCAATTCTCTAAAGATGAATATTTCTTTGGACCCTGATTTAGCATCATTGCTCCTTGAGTTGAATGCGGCTTTGGCTAGGGTGACAGCTTTGTATGAAATGGAGATGGCTTTGAAGGCACCTGTTAGCTTCAGAGGGGTTAGCTTCCCATGCGGAGAAGGCACGCCTCTTGTGGGAGCGTTGGTCAAGCAGTTTAGAGAACCAGGTGTTGGAATGTTTAATTTTTTGGGCTGTTAAGGGCGAGTTGAGCAATGGCATCAACTACTTGGGTGACTATCTCTTTAAAGGTGTTGCTAGGGTGTCTGGGTTTTTAGAGAATGGGGCTTGTAGACCAGGGACACGAAGAAACGGTGCTATGTTTCCAGCTGAGCTGTCAATTGGCTTCTAAATCCTTCAGGCCCGCCCCCTCTGTCCATAACAGCCCACCTACCCCAAGACCCAACAGTAAGTAAAGCTGATCAATAGACCCATTCTACACTAGGAAGGGCGAGGTGGGAATCTCGTGCTGGGACAAGAAAGAAGAACTAAGAGTAATGAAGATTACCAGTAACTAATAAGCGCATTACCTCCATTCGAGTGAATGGGCCGAGCCCAAAGAAACAGCACGAGGCAAATGGAAAAGCAACCCGAGCAACACTAATTTATTGAAATATACTCCAGACCGCAGCAACAAGATATTTCACAAGAGCGCCACACTCTAAACACCTGCCCCAAAGGCTCCCACCTCCTGGTGGTGAAGATTCAAACCATGATGGTTAATGAAAGTGTTTGGGTCAGACCAGGTGGTGGTACAGCAAATGTCCTGGATAGGAACACCAGGCTTCAGCCCAGGATGCAGCCATCCGTGCATGGGCTTGCCTTGCACTCCAGATGGAAGGGGTGACCCCACGGAGGTGTAGCCGAAGAGATGGCATCTCTGAGCCAACGGCTGGTGGTGGGCACATACTCCTTCTTCCTGGAGACTGCCCCCCAAATGTGACAGAGGCTAGGAGAGGAATGAAAAGCCCTCTAGTGTGATCCAAATTGAGCAGAACTGCCCGCTGCAGGGTAACATGAAACCTAGAAACCACCTTGGGGGGGTTGGGGGGGACGGATGGCACTTAAACAACGCATCGTGGGGGAAACCACCAGGAAGGGTGACTCGCAGGAGAGGGTACCAAGCTCCCCAAAACGCCATGCTGAAGTGATAGCCACCATGAAAACCACTTTCAAAGTAAGGATGCAAAGGGAAACATCCGGCAAGGGCTCAAAGATGGAACACAGCAGAGCCCGAAGGAGTAGTGAAAGGAGGGCAACCCAGAAACAGACTGGCCAGGCAAGAGAAACTCTGAAGAAGTCCACCCACCAAAGTGACCACCCACACTCCCAAGGAATCAGATTGCAACCCACTGAGCCCACAGGGTGGAGACGCAAGTTGAACCCATCCTGAAGAAACTGCAGCGCAAGAGCCCCTGAACCCAAGCAGGAGGTACCGCCATGAAGCAGACGCAGGACATGAAGTGCCTCTCTTAGGCCCTTAAGGTAGAACAGGGTTTGAAATTGCCAGGAGCTGGAAGCTACTAAGCTCCTGGTTATACCAAAGGGGAGCCTGGTTAGCTTGAAACCAACAACTACTGGGAGCTGCTTTGGACTTCTGTGGCTAAGGAGAATAAAGAACTCACCTGAGGGACATTTGGAGCATATTGGATAATATAAAATGGACAAAGTTAAGTTTGCATCTTGCTTAAAGTTAGATTTGCTCTGCGCTACATATTGGCTCCTGTTTCCCCACAGGTAGCTGCTGCCTAACTGATTATGCCTGATAACCAGGAGCTTCCTTTTGCTTCTGGTGAGCAAATCCCAATTTTGACCCCTGTAGAAGGACGCCGGCCCCTCGATGTGAGAAACCACCTCGTCGGAGCCCCCCAGAAACTAGATGTGCCCTTTCAGTCGCCAAACCCCGCGACCAGTTGGGCCCACCACCGGGTCCAGACTCGTTGAGGGGCAGCATGGGGGACACAGCCAAGTCCTGGAGAGGAGGAAACCAGCACCTGTGATGCCAAAGCGGAGTCCCGGATGCGCAGTAACGCCTTCTCAATGAGGGTTAGGGGCAGAAGGGCATACAAGAGCCCCAGTGGCCACGGAGGCCAGAGCATCCACCCCCTAACCCACAGACGGCAACCTGGCGAATAACCAGGAGACTGAAGAGGCAAACAAATGTGGAGTTGCCAGAGCCCTGCAGATCCTAAGGACCACCCAATCCCCAGAGGGCAACACTCTGCTTGGGTGATCCGCCACCACATTCTCCCGGCCCCTGACATGACCTACAGACTGAAGAGTATGGAGGAGAAGAGCAAGAGACCCCAAAGACTGAGACAGGGCTCACCTGGTGGATGATCGTCTGAGCGGAAGAGAACAACATGCCCTTCCAAGACCAGGAAAAAGGACTTGATGCCTGAAGGCTGCTGAGAGTTCCCTCCATTTGGAGGACCTGGACGCATCCCCCAGGAACCACCTCCTGCCGTTCCTGTCCCAGGACCACCACCACCCCCATCAGGCTGCCGTACATGGTAACAATGATCAGAGGTCAGGCAAAGCAGGAACCCCACCAAGAGATTTGGCAGGTGCAGCCACTGTCGAAGCTGATCCCTGAGAGACTCGCAGGGATAGGAGCTTCAGTCAAGAGATGACTGCTTCCAGAACGTGTGGATGTTGAGCAACAGGGGACGATGGTGAAGTCTTGCTCAGGCAACCAGGAAGACTCATGCCGCCATGTACCACTGAGCCTGAAGAAAGTCCCTGGCCGACTCAGAGCCAGAAGATGCACCATGCAGCCCTGATAAGGGAAAGAACATAGCCCTTCACAGTCCAGAACCTGGCCCCAATGCACTGACGATCCTGTGAGGGCTGCAGATGACGGCTATGCGAAACCCCAGCGAGGTCAGCAGGGCACAAGTAGACCAGGTGTTGCAGCAGAAGGTCTCTTGACACCGCTTTAGTCCGGTAGCCAACTTCAGACCCAAGGGCAAGGTCCGGAACTGGAAATTGCCCACCGCAAACCTGAGAAACGTATGGTTAGGCCAAATGGGAAAGTGCAGGTAGGCGTCCTGACTATCTAGGGGAAACCAGGAAATGCAAGTCCTTTAACAGAGGAATGACCCTCTGAAGACACTTCACCTTGAACCTCTGAGTCAATATGTGTTGGTTCAAGACCTTGAAGTCTATAATCGGATAGAAGGACCCCAAAGAGTTGGGCACCAGGAAGACAATGGAGTAAACCCCAAGACCACCTTTCTGATCACGGCACTAGCCAAAGGACCCCATTGGAGCGAAGTTCCCTTGGTGCCTGCTGCATGGCCAACCTCTCGAGTAGGCACCTGGGAAGGGGTGCATCTGTCACAGAACAGGGAGACCAATTCCAACTTGTACCCCCCCTACCTGACCAGACGATTGACCCAGGCATCCGCTGAGAGCTGGGATCATTGCTTACAAAAGAATGTCAGGTGGCCTCCAACAAGCCCAGCGTCAGGACTTGTGCTGGTGAGGCGGGGGGGTTCAGAGGGGTCTGATCCCCTTCCCCCTCCCCCAACCCCCAGCCGGAGTAGACTGGGGCGAAGTCCAGAAAACCTATTAATGGGACACCTGAAGAAGGTGGCACTTACCACTGTCAGTCGACCTCTGGGAATCGCCCATGTTGTAGGTAGGAAGAGTGGAAGGTGACACCCCCTGCTATGAGCCTGGAAACCCTCCTCCTGCAGGGCCTTCTTAAAATGCACAGGAGCCTGTCCTCTGACACCCTACGACTCCCCCGCCCCCCTTAGGAGGGGAAGAGGACAGCAAAGGAGAGCGATGCTCCACATGCCTAGATTTGGAAGTGCGTTTTTCCATGGCGACAAAAGTTGTGGTTTGGACAAAAGCAACCAAACTCCTACTGTGCCTGACCAAGCAGGAAAAGGACTGGTTGCCCAGTCCAGGAGGCCAGCTACATATTGTAATCCCAGCGAGGAGTACAAGGAGACCGCACACACCCCGACCCCTCCCCCCTTTCTTGCTTACCTCATGGCCTGAGGTGATCACACCCCAGGCAATAGACCTGCAGAGCGAACTGATCCCAATGCCCCCCCAAACCCTGCCCCCACCTGGGGCTGGCTATCTCTATCACCTCCCCGGCCGTGCCGGTGGTGGTAGGAGGGTCCAAGCACCCCGTCTGACACAACGGATCCCCTGAGAACGCCTGCAGGCCCCTGCTCAGCAAGGGTCACTCAAGGCAGCGGGAAACCGGAAGAAATCCTTCTCCCTTGGCTATGCCAAGGGGGGGGGGAGAAGCGCAGTCCCTGTTGGGTCTCAAGGAAGGTGGGCTGTTAATGCCTGGTGAGAGGTGGAGGGGGCGGGGCCTGAAGGATTTAGAAGTAGAGGGTTCTTGTAAATGAGATGGGACACCTCATTGAGTGCTGGGACGAGTAAGAGTGGAGGTAATGTGCATAGGGTGCTCTGGCATGGAGAGGGTGGAATTCCAGCCCGCCTTAGTGAGTAGCGGAGACTAGCGTCCAGGATCCTCTTAATGATTGGTATTCCACATGCTGCAGAGTATACCGGATAGTAGAATTTGTGTTGCCCCCTCAGGGTAAGCGGAGGCCTCCGCTCCACGCCTGTTCCACTTTTGGCTTCTTTTGAGACACAAAGGGGGTCAAGTGCCACCCAGTAGTGAGGGTGACTCTTGGATGTGATCGTGCCAGTACCAGCGGTGGAATGACGGATGGGAGGGAAACACAACTGTTATTTTCAAGAGCCCACTACCTCTCAACGCCTTTTACTCAGTGACTGACCCCCTTCTCCGCCCGCCCCATCATTCGGAGCAGCTTTTCAGAAGCACTGGCTGTCCCTTTGTCTTTTGAGTGCTCAATCCACCTCAGGTGGCCCAGCTATGAAGATTTGTGGCCATCTCAAAGTGCTTTGTCTTTCGGCTGCTTGCTTAAATGCGAGGTTTAGTCCAACCCATAGCACGATTTTAATGGCCCCTTCTTGAGACTAAGTTACACTTGTGCTTCACCTATAATTGTTTTCCCACATTCGGGAGGGGCGGGGTTTACAGAACCAAAGGTTAATATTAGAAACGTGTTGTGCTACAGAAGTGGCAGTTAATAGAAAAGACCCCAGGAGAAGATGTGGAAAGACAAATCTGGGCACCAGCCGTGTGAGCGAATCTGGAGACCACCAGGAAGAAGGGGCAGGTTGGGTGTGCGCCAAGAGCCCTATCTACCATCGCTCCCCTCCTGTGCTCTCTTCTGGCAGTCGCTTGTGGTTACAGCTCCTGCGGGTTGATTTCTGCCTGTGGATAGTCTTGTTCGCACTGCTGGTTTGTTTACTGGCGTTTGTCATTGTAGTACCTCAGGGTGGGCTTTCCGTTATTGGGTGCAACATTTGTTCCGTTTGCAGGTGGCGGCATGGGGGCACTGCAATAGTCCTGTCTCGATACCACCTCCACACTATCAGTGGCACGCAGGGCGTTTGAGTGGCCCATATATAATGGTGGATGGGAACAAGCCTATGCAGAAGAGTTGGTTTTATTGGTGGGATTGTTGGAGCTTGAAAGGGGCACTCGGCTTGGAAGCGTTTTTATATGAATAGGATCCTGGAGTGGGGTGGAGATTCCATTGACATTCCAAGACAGTGGTTCTACAGTGGAGAAAGATGTGTACCGTCTGTTTAGACATTGTCACCATCCGAGGTGATTCTCACGAGTGCCACTAGAAACCTTGCAGGCAACCTGAGCCCAGGTCTTTATTCACCAATAATGCGAGTGGTCTGTCCTTTAACCTTGGCTTTGGTAGACTATGGAGGTCCTCAGAGTGCCCTACCTATAGGCCAGGGGGTGCACCACTGAAAAAAGAACGGTCGAATCCGCTACAGGCAGCTCTCAAAAATCCTAGTAGTGTAGATTCTGTCGGCCTGACTTCCAGCATCCGGAATCTTCTGCAGCAACGCAAACCTTGAATTTGTCTGCAATAATTGCACCATCATGGAATCGGGAATCCTCAGCTGTCTAGTTTTTGCATCAACCGCGTGAAACTCACGTGAAAGGGTCTGCAATGTTTGTCTCCAGATGTTTTAGACTAACATCCCCCACCCCCCAATATGCTCTAGGTAGCATAGTCCATGGTGAGGCATCACAGGCGTCTTGGTACAAAATATCTAGAGGCTAGTCCGTTTGTAGATGCTTGCTCTGGTTTCAAGGGATCACAAATTTTGAGCAGTGCAGTTTGTCTATATTGATTAAGTGTCGTTTGACGTTGCCTGGCTTTCAACGTCCTGATATTGCGAACGTTGGAATATGCAGCGCTGTTGTCTTGTGCATCTCGGGAGGATAGCTCAGGGGCAACGTGTTCGGCTAGGAAGCAAGACGACACGGAGCAACACAGGTACGATCCCCAGGTCTGCGCTTGGAAACCTCAGGTTATTTATAATGTGCTTAATACCCGATCATATCATTTCAATTAGCACTGCTTTCAGGAGTTTGTACATGAATTCTTTTTTTTTTTAAGTTGGAAACTGCATGACTCTCCCGGCCTGTGCCAGATCTAATCATTGCTCCCTTTTGAAGTGAATGGAGTCCCCCGAACCCCACCTCTTCTGGATAGACCGCACAGTCCCACAGACTCGTGCAGTCTGACCCACAAACAATGGCTTGTCACTCCTGCCTGACACCCATAGCGCCAAAGACCTGAAACTGAGTCTCACAATGTGTCTCTCCCTGGGCCAAACCCATTGGCGTTATAGACTGGAATATAAGTTACCTTCAGCATATTCTCCAAACCCCCTGCATCTGGCTGCTGTGTGGGGAACAGGCTTTCTACTTCTGCCTCAGAATGTCCGATGGTTCGGTCGGATCAAGGGGTGTTGGGATAATAATTGGTGTAGTAACACTGTGAGACTATACAACACTCATCTGTTTGGTATTAGATGACCCACCTTGTGGTATAGGTCTGTACTACACAAGTTGGTAGTGTCTCAGCAGCCAGGCCCATCTCAAGAGGGGTAAATGTGAGCTGTAGCAATGAAATTCGTATTTACAAGTACCACTTATACTCAAGGTTTCTGTTATCAATAGTTATTTAACATCTATTTTTAAATGAGCATTCTTTAATAAGGGCACTGTATGTAGCAATCAAATACTTTAAAAATAAACTTTTCAGGATCAGCACAAGTTAGTGGATACTCATTGGATATGCTCTTTACACCGTTCCTACACCCGTAGGTGACTACATTCACAAGGACAGTAATGGCCTTTAAATATCGCTAGTTCTACTTTGCAGATTCTGAGGTTGCATAAAGCAAAGGTTAAAGGAAGGGAAAGGTTAAAACAGGTTCTCAGTATAGGCGAGGACAATTGATCCAGACAAGCCTTTCCCAGCAGTAACAGTCTTCAACAAGTTACCACCTAAGAGGGACTGAAATATCGTCAATGGGCTAGAAGTCTGCAGGGAGCCAGGACAACCCAAGTCAATTGGAGCACAGTCTATGGAGCTGAGGCACTTAGTCTTGCACAAAGTTAGTTTGTACTGACCCCTTGTAGGGTCACAAGGTGTAAAGCCTGTGAAAGGAGAGCTGGTATCAACTCTCAGGAGCAGCTAATGTAAATCTAAACTGAGAAGAGAACAGCCAAGACAATGGGGTAAGTACTCCAAGTCTAAATGGTACCTCTGGTTCGAGTAGTCCAGCGGGATTTTGTCCTGTTGCAGCAGTGCAGACCCTGGGTTCATGAGCCTCGGTTGTGGGGACAAGAGGGAGGACGTCTGTAGGGCTCCTGCGGCTGCATTTGGAGGTAGTTTTCATCTACGGGCGCTTTTCGCTTCAGCTGCACTTTGTGGTTTTATCGCTCAGTAAACTTCACCACTGCGGACCGATTGGTCTTCCTTCACTCCTTGGTCTTCCTTCACTTCCTGGGCCCTTGAGTTGACTCTAGCTCTGGTTGTCCTGCTTCTGGAGGGTCCTTAGATTCCTGGAGCTTCTGGCCAGATTTCAGATGTTTCACTCGACTATGGATTTCTCGGCCCCTGGCACGCTGGTCTTGCAGCCGCGAAGTACAGCCAATCGGGGAAGATGGTTCAGTGGAGTTTGCCTCAGGTTAGTTGGCCCCACTAACCCAACCCGGAGCTTCTCCTTTGATCAGAAAAAGGAGTTTCCGCACAGCACCATGGCTTCACCAGGCAATTCAAAGATCCAGGAGGAGGCACAAACTTTGTTCACGGTTTCTTTGGTGTTTCTTCCAGTGTCGACTTCCTCTAATCCCAAAACCCTCACCTTTAAGAATGTTTCTCCCATTTATGCACAGCCTAGGCTGTCCTGAAAGGCCAGCCAATCGGGATTGGTTGCATTCATGCACTCCTAGAGACAAAGGACCGGGTTTTGGGAACCTCCCTCACATCCTGACGCTCCAGACCTGCTGGAGCCAGACGCGGGCTTCAGGGCTAAAGCCTGCCAAAGGAAAAACTAACAAGGGCTCAAACCTGGCTCAACAGAGTCAAACCATAAGAAAGACCTCACAAACAAGAAAATGGTGAAAAAAGACTGGGGCAATTATGACAAAATGGTCACCCATGGGGGCTGTACTGCAGCTGATGATTCAGCCTGCAGTAGAAAAGCACAATGGTAGGAAAATTAAACCACTGCCACGAGCCATTTAGAGTAGAAGTAGTGAGGGTAACATTAAAATGTTACATGAGAACGTAGGATAAGGGGCTACTAGGTAACCCCCAGCAATCCATATAAGATGGTGTGCTAGACCTTCAAAGAGAAAAGGTAAGTAAAGACAATTTCACTTACTATTCTTGGGTACAGTTCTCACAAAACGTATTTAAACCTTATGAGAAATCTAAAGGATTTCTGACCCTGCACTGAAAGTGCTGTCGCCATACAAAAAGTAGGTGCCTACGGAGTTTGTCCTCATAATCGGAGGTAGCACATTCCGAGTCGGGTCCAAACTCTCACGCCAGGGTTAAAATTAGGTCTTAAAATCCAGCAAAAGAGCTGGGGCATCTCTAAGGTAGAACGGAATTGGCACAGAAATGAGAATTCTCCCTAACTAGGGGTGCTGGGTAGGCTGCCGGGCCTGTTACTCCCTTAGCTTTGGCTACTCTCAATTCCTCGCATTCCAGCTGTCAATCATGCAGCACTGCACAGGTTCCTGGCAAGCTGTCATACAGATTTGGTTTGAATAATTATGTTTAACCTCCTCGCCTTGCGAGTGATAGCTGAGCCGGATGGAGTGTGGATCAGGATAAATGGTGGCGGAAGGATTATGGCTGTCGGGCATCCTCACAAGGAATCCTGTCTGCTGTGTTATGGGAGGTGGGTGGGGGAGGCCCTGGGTGGCTCCTTATGGTGGGGCCCTGGTGGCATATGATGGTGAGGGGCAGGTTGTATGATGGGAGGCACTAGTGCAATACTGTACTGCCTGTGATATTATGTGGGGCAGGGAGCTGGTGCTATGTAATGTGCAGGTATGTATAATGCTGTGTAGAGGTGCTGGTGATATATTGTGCGGGGGGTGGAATGTGATGTGAAAAAGCACTGGTGGCATTTAGTGATGTGCAGGGGGTGGTTGATATTTCGTGTGGGAGCTAGTGACATGTGTAGGGTGCAGGTGATGACGTGTGGGGCTGGTATGTGATGTGTGTGTACCCTGGTAGGTACATCGTTGTGTGGGGGGGGTAGGAGCTGTGTGATGTGGAGAGGCTCTAGTGATATACTGTTAATGTTAAAGGATATTCTATTTTTGTTAAAGGATATTCTATCACCACCAGAGTGGTCCTCTGGCGGCTCTGGGGTGGGGTTGTGTTAGTGGGAACGAGCGAGGTGCGAGAGCAGTGATGTGCCCTTGGCAGCCTCCGCCCGGTTGGCTCTGGGTGCTTTCCGTTCAGTAGTCGTGTGCTGTTCTGCGAGTCTGTGTGGTTTTGGGGTAGTGAAGCTTGTGTGGTTTGTTGTGCTTAGGGTTGTGGTTGTTTGGTTGGATTTTGAGCGGTGTATGGAGAGGGGGGAAATTGTTAGTCGGTTAGTTATTGGCATCGCTGTCTAGAAGTGATGTGCTAAATGTCCAGGTTCTTTCTAGGTGTGTTGCATGAATAGATCTGCATTTCTATCTATATCCGGTACTGTCTAATATTCACAATCCTTTCTATATATGACACTACATCTAACTGCGATGTGGAGGGGCACGGGTGACATCGCCTGGGGGGGAGGTGAGAAGGCACTGGTGATATTGGTGTTATATCTTCGGCTGGAGGGCCCCGGTGCTATGTGATGTGGAGGGCGCAGGTGATGGCGTGTGGGGAGGCAGCTGGAGGGTACGTGGTGAGGCCGTGGTGATGTTTCGTGACGTGGAGGGGCGCGGATGATTTATCTGGGTGGGGTTCACAGGCAGCTGCATCTCAGGAAATTGGGGTGGCACTGAAAACGGTATAGTCTGGTGAAGGGTGTGTCACCAACCGTGAGGCCGCAGAGTTCTCGGAGGCCGAGTGAGAAACGAGGCTGTCACGCGCCTTCTGGAGCTCAGTGGCGCAGGCTCGGGGGATAGTCAAGCCTCCCTCCCCCCTCCCCGTTTCTGCCACCTCATTGCGCCTCCACCCAGCATTTCCCCACCTACTAGCGGCATGCATTTTATCGCCGGGCAAATGCACGTGCTCCAAAAGCGGTTCATTTGTCCCCGTGAAAGCAAAATAAGAGGGGGCAGCATCACCGGGCCACACCACCCTGAGCCCCTGGGGAATGTTATGTTGTGTGCACCTGTAAAAACATTATACATTACAATGAAATAAATAACCATACATGAAACTTTAAGCAAAGCTATCCCAAAACGTGACTTCCATGAAGCTAAGCACAACCGGCCGGCGCATTAACACACGTACACACAACACACGTGTCAGGTGGTGAATAGCAACCAAGCTTGCAAATAAGCTCTCACAAGTCTCGCTTGATACCACGACGTGAAATCTAGTTGTGGGCTCGTGTGCATGTGTTGTGGGTTTATGCGGAGCGAGCCTAACTCTACAGCAAGGGAGCACAGTCGGAGTGTGCAGAAATGGGGATAGAATTCTATTCAAGATTCTACCTGAAGGGTGGGGCGAGGGGATAGGGAGGGTGGCAGGCAGGAATGTAAGATATGTTTGGCAGGGAAAGGTAGACCTAGTCTTAATGTGTTGGTGGGTTTGCCGCTGTGCACCTGTGGAATCTATAGTCCTACTATCGGACCTTGCGAGCTGCCCTGTTGAGGCCTTGGGTCTGCATCAGTTCCCTCTGACTTGCTCTGCTAAGAAAGGACCAAGGACGGTTATGGGCGTTACTTCTCAGAAGGGCTGTGAGGAGTGTGCTGCCAAGTCAGAAACGGGGCAAGGGCTAGAATGTGCAGTGCACACGGGATGGGCACTCCCACTGCATGCTCCTCCCCAAAACAGAAGGAATTTGACATTGCCCTGGAAAACGTCTACTCGGCCTCTGCCTGTTCGCAACCCTGCACATGACACTGGGCATGATCCTGGGAGACCTCTTCCAGACTCACACAGCTTTCCCCGGAATTGGCACATCTAAGTCTGACACATTGTTTTGCAAAATACAGAACCGGGAGAGTGGGGGTGTCCCCCACCCCTTGTTGGTATTTTGTGTTTGCGGGGGTGCCCTGCCCCCCTCTTCCGTGGGAGGCACCGGCCAGAGACAAAATAAAAAATCGAATGTGCGTTTAAATGTGACCCGAACAGATGAATTGCGGTCAGTTTGCTGTGAGAAAAAAAACGCTCAAACGACCCCGACCCTTCCCAGAGTGTAGATTTTGAATGGCAGACTGTGGTTGTTAATATGGCTGGCTATTTCATCTGTGGGGAAAGGCTGGTCTCTTTCCTCTCTCAGGGCTGTTGAACAGTATACATCCACATACTGTTATCTCAAGACCAGTCGGCATCGGCGTCATGTAAGGAGTTTTGGTCCAGGTTCTATGGTGACAGCTGTGGTCTCTGGAGACGTAAGGTTGAATCAGGATTTCCACTCGTACCGACAGTGTAGCTGCAAGAGAATCTACACACTGAAGGGGGCCGCCATCTTGAATATGCCATGGGGCTACTTTATTCATTAGACCCCCCTCACTCCCCTCCCTCCACGCGCTTCCTGGCGACGGTGCACTCTGGGCGATAACCTCATAAGGAATAACTTTTCTACAACAGCCAAGATTGGCTCCTTACATAAGTCATGAAATGGAGCCGCCTGCAGCAGCAAAGTCACTATAAAGTGGGTGAGATCCTCCTCTTAAAGGAATCACTTTGAGATTCTTGTGGAGAAGCATCTTTGGGAATCGTCTTTAAATCATGATGGATTAACTTAAAGAAGAGTATTTCACTGGAACCTTGTTGAGCTAACGGCTGGCTAAGTTCTCATCCATTGGGGTACAGACTAGGACCTCCAAGGAGTGTGGACACTCTCCCGCAACACTTCTAGGGACCATTTGAAGTGACCTGCTGGAGGAAAGCCTGATTGCTGCTGGACACTGGTACCCAGTACTGCCTGCTGATGCAGTTAAACAGGAGAGCAACCAGAGACAAGAGGAGATATTGCAATCCAGAATCGGCATACATGCATGGTTCCTGTACATCTGTAGTGCTGCCGACCTGGCATACGGATCCCCACCCACTTTATGGAATATGTCAATGGATTGAGTATGTGAGCTACCTATTTTTTCCATCCACATCACAGAAAATGTGGGCGTGAGTTTTCTATATTCAATGATCCAGGGCCGTAGGAGACCCATACAATCTTGCGGGGACAGGGGACACCTTGGGACTTTGCTTGTTTATTTATTGTGTTTTAGTCCAAGAACTCGACTTTTTCACCAAAAGAAAATGGCAAATAAGTATATTGGGATCATACCGAAATACCTCAGCCCTTCACTGGGAAGCCCAAAATAGCAAATTTTGAGAGCCCAATTTCATCATATATATGTGCGGGGGGTGGTGGGTGGTAGAGTGGGTTAAGATAATTTTAAAAAAAAGTGGAGTATTTTGCGAGGGTCACCCCGCCACACCGCATGTATTTGGTGAAATGGGGTAAAATTATTATTCAGTATTTTGGGCTTCAAATTTGTTCAACATATTCCCGTAAATCCCTCTAATGGTATGAATTTAAAAGGCATGGAACGGTGCTTAGTTGGTTTAAATGTGCTAATCACTGGCAATCAAAAATCAGCAGCACATAATTTCATTGGACAACATCTCATCCCTGCTTCCCCTCTGTTCCCCGTGACTCAAGGAAGTAGTCTCCTGCTCCAAAAGAGATGGCATAGAGCCAGGTGACATGCCACATATGCAACCATTGCTGTGCTGAAAGACCATAGAAAAAGGGATCCTATAAGATGGGACTCTGTGAGATGCATTCATTCCAATGCCTTTTGTGAATTGGGCATCTCCTTACTTGCGGCAAAAACGCTTTGAGAATCTGGCCCAGTGTGTCCACACACGAAAGGACAGTATGAAATATATAATTCATTCTTAAATATGAGGGTTTAACTCACACTTCCCTATCTCTTTTAAATAGCTGTTCCCTTTTTAATCCCTCTGTCCTCTTTGCTTGTTTTCCTATTTAGTAACTGTTTCTACTTAGCTATCTGACTATGTTCATCCCGCCATTCTGCCTAAAAACGCTCATTAAAGGATTCTGCACGTTTCCATCAAACTGACTGAGCAGGGATAGAAGCCATGCCACTCGAGATCTGGATGGGCCTAAAGGCATAGCAAAAAGGAGTCCATCACCTCTTCCAACGCAAATCTCGTCTGGCATAGGCGACTCCCGTGAGGGGGCGGGATACCCTGGCATGACTGAGTCATTGAAATGCCCATGCCAGCCAGCCAATATGCAACACAGCTTGTGTAGAGTATAGGGGAGCAGATAACTTGACACATGGGTGTCTGAACCAAGGATCTGAATCCCAGTCCTACATGCTTTCCCACAAAGAATGAAACATTTAAAAGCACAACTATTAAAATGGCCTTCAACATTTCTCTTGTCGCTGTCGCATTGCTCTCTCCAGTTGCTTCAGGCTTTCCCATGGTGCCCATGCTATAATGTGTGGATAATAGCAACCCTCTGGCATTCTTTTGTCTATTCACCTGTGTACTGCAAAAAATGACATGAGTCCTAGTCCCCCCCCCCCCCTCCCCAGAGACACACTCTTGCAATTTGGGCTTTACTGTAACCCACCCACTCGCAAGGATGCAACACTCTTGTGCTCCGCAAACACCTGACTGGTGGAAGGTGCTCTTCTTGGATGTCCTGCACAGTTCCTCAGGCTGTTCAATGTTGCTGTAGCTCGCCATGGAGACCAGTGGCCTCAACACCCTTGGTCCGAGTCCCTCTGCACTGGAAACACAAAACCCACTGCTGGTTAATTGGGTCAGCAGCCTTCCACATGCCTAGCCCTTGTGTTGCCTGGCCATCATGGCAAGTTACCAGGGCTATCTCCTTTGAAACCCACCATCACATCATAGCGCCCAGGGCTGGGATCTCCACAATAGCTAAATCCCCCTTGGTCTCCTAGGAGCTGGCCACTCAGGATAAAGTGACAGGCTTCAACATTTGGCAGCAGGAACCAAATATTGTGGTAGTTATATTTAATTACAACAGAGAGATAGTTCTAAACTTACAGAATGCCGCTCCAGATTAAAAACCAGCTCTACTGAGACAGTGCATTTATTTAAATACTGCCTACTTTTTAAGGGCACTGGTATTTTGGGAATCAAATATCTGAATCTACGACATGGTGATTAGGCGACCTCAGCTGTTAAATGGTGTGATTAACTAGGCATATGATGGCTGCGTCGGATAAATGCCTACCCGATTCCTATACAAAAGGCAAAGTGTTGGCTTGCCCATGCTTGTGTTGAAGAATTCAGTACAAGAAACAGATGGGAAGGCATATATATTATAGCACCCTAAAAGTAGCGTGGTAAAGCAAAAATGAGGCTACCTACACACATTGTTTTCCCCAGAAATTGGGGGTTTCAGGTGGCCCAACTGTGTATGATTAACTGTTATTCAAGTCACTATTCCCTGTTATTCAAGCCAAGAAAGTGCATTCTATCCACCACTTGCATGCACAAGACCACAATGTGCACAAGATCTTCGGGCGCACACAGATCTCCACTCTGCGTGCATTTACTTACTGTAGGTGCATACAACTGTTAACGAGGATATCAACACTGCAACTCCCAGAACGTGAAGAGCTTTTGGCTCAAAGGTAGCAGCCACACATTTACACGAGATGCCCACCCCGCGACTCCCTTCCACGTAATCCACCACCAGGGTGTGCAGCCACAATTGCAAGACTCCCGGAATGCCGAAGGGACTGGTCTGCACAAAGGAGAGCGTTGCTGCCACGCGTTAACGGCACGTGGCGTGACCCTGTCGGGCAAAAACAAAATGCATGATTTCCACCGCAGATTACACAGGTGGGGGGGGGGGGGGGCGAATGAGGGCATTTATGGGCCCCCCCCCCGGTGACTGCGTGATCGATGATGAAAGGAAAAACGGCAGAATGAGCAGCATTCATGCTAACTGCATAGGCCTGGGCGACCCGGACATTTAAGCAGGAGTATGACTAGACGTTGCAACTTTAATAACAAGTATGCATCAGTGATATCAAACAAAGTTTGGCTCAATCTAGTTTATTAACTAAGTCATTAATAAAGGAGTTAACAGGCGCATTACCTTAACTACAGTACTAACTGGAGATTCACAATGTAAAACAACGCTATTGGAAGTGACTGTCTCCCTCGATAAGTTAACACACTGTCAGACAGTGACGCACTCACTGGAGCATGTGTCGCTGCCTGGCTTGGCTTCTCCTTCGTACTGAAAGAAGGCTGAGGCTGCGCAGCAGTGCACTACGCAGGCAGGGCATGTGCAGTTTTTTGTTCCCTTGGCTGGGCACATTTCTTATGCGTAGGCGCGTGCCAGTGGCGTAACACAAAATGTGGGGGCATACCAGCGAGCCATGCTGAGGGCCCCCCAACTCAGCAACAAATCACGGGTCACGCCACACTCTGGGCCGGCCTAGATGATCACGCTTGCGCAATACGCACAAATGTGCTGTTGAAGGGGTATGCCACACACTGCACTAGGAGAAAGATGTAAATGTGCTTTAATGCAACATACAGCAGACTTTCTGAGAAATTGGCTAAAAACCAGAGTGTTTGCAATGGTTTTGTAGGCTAACAACAATGCAATACATTCAATCCACCAACAGTGCACAGGAACATTAATGTTTTGCTATTAAAAATGCCATGCCACAATGAAAACATGTCCAACTGGCTGCACAATGTAGACCAGTGTAATAACATTACAGTAAAGCATGCCAGACCACATTTAGACATACCTAGACTGGTTGCACCAAAATGCCAGTCTAAGCAATAACCATCAAGAAAACACACACTCAAGCCTGCGTCTCTGTGGCCTCCAGCAACATGGCCAAAGTCTTGTAAGTAACTGGTCAATCCTGTTGCGGTCTTTACCACTCCCATTCCCTCCCAGGCCCTATGTATAGCTCTGTTCTCTCATTTCTATGCTAAAGACATCCAGCCCCCATCTCCTCTTCCTCTCTTGGTCCCCCATTGGCCAGCTCTACTTCTCTTCCTCCTCTTTCTCTCTGACAATACCTGATTTTCTAGACAAGTCCGATCTATGAAAGTTTTGTCCAAACAGGTGCTACCAGGCTCCTCTAGAACCATGAACGACCATATTGACACCCTCGCTCCAGCCTTGTCCGATTTCTGTTCTCACTCTTTCACCACTGGAATGTTCCCCTATCCCCTTAAGCCCCTCCCTTGTGCACCCACTCCTCAAGAAGCTGTCTGCCTTTCCTGCTTGCCTGGCAAACGATTGACCAATATCCATCAATCCTTTCCTGGGCAAACTGTTGGAAAGAACTGCCATCTTCTTACACTCCACACTGAATATGTTGGTTGTCTCCATGACCATCAGTCTGGCTTCAGAGCTGCCAGAGGCATGGAAAATGTTCTCCTGAACACCTGTGAAGATCTGCTCTCTAACCTTGATTACAGCATTCCTTCTGTCCGCATCCTCTATTTCCTCTGCTTTCGACACGGTCGACCACGCCATCCTGATTAATCGACTCCATGAGAACCTGGGCATCACGGATGAGGCCCTTGAGTGGCTGACCTCCTTCCTCTTGGACTGACCCTCCCAGGTGCAACTTGGTCCCCTTCTCTCCGCCACATCTCTCTATACCTGTGGCGTTCCCAAAGGCTCCATCCTCTCACTCCTAGTTTTACAACCTCTTCTTGGCCCTTTGACCCACCTGATCTCTACCTTCTCTTATGCAGATGACGCTCCACTTTCCTTCTGGCTCCACTCGGACTCCTCTCATTCCCGACTATCCGCGATTAAGGATTGGTGCGCATCCACGATCTCTCCCTTAATGCCAGTAAGATGGAGATCCTTCTCATTGGGACCCCTCCCCCTGCTTTCCCTCTCGCACTCTCTCCGCCCACCTTGGGCCCTCTTCCTTTGCCTTCCTGCGAGGCAAAAAACTTGGTTGGCATCTTTGACTCCACTCTATTTCTCTCCTCACATCTTGGACATCACCAAGAAGTCCCACTACCAGCTGCTCCTCCTCAAAGGGACTCTTCCCTTTCACACTTTCCTCCAGAAGTCCACTGTCTCCAGAGCCCTGGTTCTCTCTAGGCTGGACTACTGCAACAGCCTCTTTCTCAGCCTGCCTTCCTCTACTCTCTGCAACTAATCCAGAACAGGACTGCGAGACTTGTCCTTGGCCTCAAGCCAAGGGATCATATCTCCAGTCCTGAAATCTCTCCACTGGCTCCCGGTTCCTGCAAGGATCAATTTCAAGGCCCTTTGCATTGTCCACAAAGCTTTCTGGGCCCGGGACCACACTACATCTATCGCTCTTTCAAAATACCTTCCTACTCAAGCCCTATGCTCAGCTACCTCCAACTCTCTAAGGGTTAGACACTTCACCAGGCAGAGTTGGGGGGGGGGGGGGGGGTAGATCTCTCTCCTATGCAGGTGCCTCCCTCTGGAAAGGCCTCCCTGCCCCTCTCAAACTTGAGCCGGACCACCTGCAGATTCGTAAATGGCTCAAAACATTCCTCTTCTCCTTTGCTTTCTCTCTCTCTCCCCTCCTGGCCTACCTGACCTACCTGTCTGCTGTACCGACTGGTTGCTGAGCTACCCTCAGTCTCACTATGTCCAGACTCTTTCTTGATCAGTCACCCCTGCACTGCCTCTGGGCCTACCACGCACTTAGGAGCTGTAACTAACTCTACAGTCCCTTCTTCTCCTTGCACTTCCTAGAGCTGCACTGCCCTGGCTGCACTTACTCAGAGAATTGCTGCTCGGTTTTTCCCTTCCCTGTCCCTTGCACTTTCCGTCTCCCTTTCCCCTTGCACTTCTCGCTCACACCTATACGATCAGAATGACAGGAGGCCTAGTAAGATAGTTTGTCTTGTCCTCCCTCTTCCCTTGCGTGTCTTGTTGTGCCTAGAAACACTTGTGTACAGGCGTGTTATAAATGACTTGTATCATATCATTTTATCACAGATGCCCAGAAAAATATACAATGCCCCAGTAAGAAACAACTAGTCTGGCAGCACCCAAATGCCAGTCTAGCCAGGTAATTACACTTAGCAGGACTGATTTTCTCAGAAATGCCTGTTATAAAAAAGTCATACCAAACTGAGGAAGGACTAGACTGGCTGCACCAAAAGGCCTCTCTAGCCACTAATACCACATATCCTGCCTGCTTGGACTGGACACGGACAACCATTATGATTTGTCACACAATCCGGCCTCCCCCAAAAAAATCCCCTCTCCCTCCCACCCCTACCCCCAAAATCAGCTCCTTAGCCCAGAATTACCTCCACGTCACTCTTCCTTGTCCCAGAGCTTACATATGAGGCTCCACTCATAGGGAAGTACTGGGAGGAGGTAGAGTGGGACTAGGAGTAATGAAGATTACAAGTAGCTAAGTGAGGCATTACCTCCATTGTACCTTTTGCCTCATACACAAGTAGTGGGATGAGGAAGAATAGGGCTAGGAGTAATGAAGATTACCAATAAGTAATCAAAGCATTAAACACAAGTAGTGGTGCAACACCATTGAGTTGACTGGGATTCAGCACTCCTCCCCACCGAAATGTTGGGCTATGTTGACTCGACCTGGCTGACCTTCAGAGCAGTTGCCGGACAGAACAGGACAAAGATGTTAAACGGCACCTGGATTTTGCTGTTAACAAGAGCTCAGCAGTTATTAACAAAGCATTTCACTGTTAGTACCTGCAATGAAATGCCAAATGTTTTGGCCAATTGAAATCCGTTTAGTACTTGCATGCCAGGGGAGTGATTGGAAGGGTAGAGAGGGAACAGGAGACCACTCGATTCTCGCAGCAGTCCATAAGTGGGAACTTTAAACCTTAAAGGAGAGAGTTAACTGCTTGTAACATTGAAGCTGCACTAGAATAGTCTCGTTAAAATGCATAAAGAAATTGGATGCCCCCACACAAATAAGTTTGCGCCTCTCCCATTTGATGGGTTACCCCCCCGAAAGGTTTTGTTGCACCCCTGAACACAAGAACACACACCATTCCCCATATACACACATGCACACCCAGCTCTCCATAGATTTAAGTGTGCACTCTTTCACCATACACTCACCCGTCATGGGGTTAAGGGGAGCCCTATTACTGCAAAAAGAAATTTTCTTTTTGAAGTGACATTGACTTCATAAAGAAATGATTTCCTTTAAGGACTGAACCATAACAGCAATTTCTTTATGAATGCAGAGTGACTTCAAAAAGATGCTGGGGGTCATTATGACCCTGGGGGTAGCCGTGCCGGTAATGGGCAATTGCGTGCCGGTAATGGGCAATTACCGGTGCATTACAGCCCTAGCGGCCCCGGTAATTGCCCATTCCTGGGCACCGGAAAATATTATTCCCATTGGACTCAATGGGAATGGGGAAGCCGGATGCACCGGCACCATTCCTGAATGGTGCCGGTACA
This sequence comes from Ambystoma mexicanum, assembly GCF_040938575.1. Taxonomy (NCBI): domain Eukaryota; kingdom Metazoa; phylum Chordata; class Amphibia; order Caudata; family Ambystomatidae; genus Ambystoma; species Ambystoma mexicanum. Next base: position 348,345,430 of record NC_090925.1, on the reverse strand, counting down.
TCCGTCGAGTTCTGCACGCCGGTGCTGTTCCGCCTGCTGGGCTGAAAAACACCCGCTTGCAGAACTCATAGTTGGACGGTCTGGAAACAACGGTACCGGCAAGCTTACCAGTACCGTTGTTTCCGGACCGGCAAACTCATAATGAGTCCCACTGTTTCTTTTTGAAGTCGTAGGTCTTCTCCAGCCTAGGGTCTTCCATTGCATGGAGTGGGGGATCCCTCGGTTTTCAAAAAGAATGTTTCTTTTTGTAGTCACTGCCTTCATAAAGACATTATTTCTGTTACAGAAATAATTTGTTTATGAATGCAAAGTGAAATAAAAAAAAATCATATTTTTTTCTCCAAGAGGGGCTCCCTCCAAGGACGTGCTGGTGCTCCCCGCACCGCAGGGGCCCCTGTTGCTCCAGTGGCGTGGGGCAGCATTAACTTTTGTAAGCAAGTTTAGTTACATGACGCTGCAGTCGTATTGAACATGCTGCGAGCAGCATAATCTGAGGGATGAAAGCTATATCCCCCCAGAAGAACAAACTTTTTCATACATCCGGGCTAGGCAATTTCAGTATGAAATGCGTTCTTAAACCAGCAGGCCCCATGGGGCCAAAAAACGGGCAGTGCTGGAGTATGTGCTCCAGGGATATTAATAAAGCAAGGAGTACCGAGTCTCTGCCACAGAGTGGGAAGGCTTTCCTTGTGTTGGAGCTTGCCTTTCCTGCGTCTGTGTGAGTTGGAGTCGGAGTGTTAAGTGGGTTTGTGGAATGTTACTGTTCAAGTTGATGTTCTAACTATGTAGCCTGGGTGGTGGGAGCCAGAGGGCTGTATGCCCTAATTCAGCTTTTATTCCCTTTTGAATCTGTGCTTTACATCTGATTAACTTCATGCTTAATACATTTACTGGAACTACCTGCATCTCTAAGAAACCTGCTTTACAATCGAGTACATGCTTCACAAACCATAATATGCACCGGAGAGCAGAGACTCCCTGCCATAGGGGTAGGGGGGTGGGCAGGCTTGGGGCACATGGGGCCAGGCAGAGTGAGCAGTCTTGGACTACATACACTATAATATGCCCAGGAGGGCAGAGACTCCCTGCCATAGGGTCACGGGGAGTGAGCAGGCTTGGAGTACTTGTTCCGTGCACCAGGAGAGCGCAGACTGTCATATGCTAAGACATTCTCACTCCTCCGCCCCCTCGCAACATTGATGTTGCTTTGATGTGGGTCCACGGATTGTTGCCGCCCCAGCCTCGCCGTCCTTTCAGAGCGGCTAATGCATACGTGCCTGGCAGGTGACGGCACCGACATGTGGTTTTACGCTGCACATCGTCTCAACCATGCATCCCAAAGCCGTTTGTTTGCGATGCGGGAGGGCTATGGAGGCTGCAGGAAGACTCGATCGGTCCCGAACCTGCCTCGCTTTACAAAAGGACAGTCCGCCCTTGCAAGAATAGGGCTGGGTTAAAGAAACATCAGCCTGGAAAGGGACACACAGATCGAGGTCCAGAGGAAGCGCCTAAAAAGAAAACCATCCGAGGAGCGGGCAAAGGAAAGCTATTTGGGAGGTGGGCAAAAGAGTGGAAGCGGGCTTCCATTCTTGGAAGCAGTGACCCGCCTCGTGCAGCCGAGGCCCTGCCATATCCGGCAGCGGGCCCCGTGAATTCCAGGCATGAGTAATCCGTGTCTGGTAGTCGTGTGGTCAGCCATCAATGGAACATTTCCAGTCGCCCAACTCGCCCCTAGCTTCCAGTCTGGGACATCCTCCCTCCTCCCTCCCCCCCCCCTTCCCAACCAGCCCTCTAACCCTGGCTCCCAGGGAGCACTTCCAACCTGGTCCATCCACCTCCCCGCCGAGCGCACTCATCGCTGCAGTCTTTCTTCCCTGGACACCTGGTTGGATATGGCGGGGGAATATTAGCCAGTATCTGTTTTTCTACGTTTATCCTTTTGATTTCCTTTCATGGATCCGGTTTACCGGGCCGCGACACGTGACTGGGAGCCATGGTCTACACTTCTTGACATTTTACTGGCTTCTGCTTCCTTCCTGATTGGATTATTTTCCTTTCCTTGTAGCTGCGATTGCGGTGGGAGTTTGCCTGGCCCTCGCTCACCAGAGCTCGGCCCGCCTAGCGCTCTTATTTATTTCACTCGCGGCAATCGCCGACTGCAGTCTGTCCTGGCCACCTGGTTGTGTCTCAAAGGATTGGACTCTGCGATATCATGTGCCGTTATAGGGCAGCCAAAGGAGGCGCAGCAGGCGCACATCTTGCGCGACTAAGTCGAGCCACTTTCCGACGTTTCCGTAGTGGGTGCCAGACACAACATACTTGCTGTCGGTTGCTCTCGCTTGCACTACCGGCTTGTGTTGCCGAAGTGTAGGGTGCAGAGTAACGCCCATCACTTTAAGCCTGTTTCTCCGCGCTTTTGAAATGCCAGCTACCAAACTCCTGTTCCGTAGTTGCCCATTCGGCTCATTGCAACGATTTGCATGTGACCTTAGCCCCGCCATTACATGTATTACGGAGACGTGGCTTGGTGGAACATCCGGCCCTTCTCTGGTCCAAATACTTCCGCCCAATTTTACACTCTGACCGACCCCCACCCTCTAGGATTGGAGGGGCATCACAGCCATTTTTAGCGCTTTGTACACTGACTTCCTGCTTAACATCAGCCACCAGATTAACATGGAGGTTGTACCAGTATGTTTTCATTCCCCCCCCCTCCAACTTGTATCTGCTGGTCTTTTACTGCCCTCCCTGGATATTACCTCTCCTTTATTGATACTATTTTGGGACTTTGTAGCTGACATTCAGCTCCGACATGCTCCCCTCCTTATTTTAGGTGATTTTTAAATTTTAAGGTCAATGAGGTTTACCTTAAAGTTCAATACGTCCTCTCCTCTGAAAGTTTCCTTCACTCGAGTCAGATCCGCTCCTAGGCGAGATAACACCTTGGACCTAATTGTTTTCACTACATTCGGAGGTTAAATATACCCTGCCTTTCCGGTTATTTGGACTGATCCTTGTCGAGTTTTATTGGGACTTTAGGGTCCCAAAGTTGGTTCCAAAGGGCCATGCCATTCTTCGGGGGTGGTGTTTCATCCCACCAGATGACCTTGTTGCGTGATCTGCACTCAGCATCCAGACTGTGTAGATCTTGACGCACTGACACTAGCTGATCAGTTGGCCCCTCCGAAGAGGACTAGACTGTTGGCACCGCCATTGCAACTATGGTTCACTGATGAAGTTCAGGCTGTTATTCTGAAACGCAGCTCGAGCTTAAATGAACTCTCCTATACTCCCACTGCCATGATGCCTTGCAGTACCATCGCACCATCATTGGCGCCAAACGATCCCACTATGCCTCACACATTGAAACCTCGATCTACCACTCCAAAGATCAATGTAAAGTTGTTTATGGTCTCCATTTCGCTGCCACTTCTGTCCCTCTTTATGGATAAAATCAACATCAGGTCTAACTTCAACCCTGCACACTCCTGTGTTCCGCCCTTGCTCCTTATGGAACGTCTCACCACTGCTTCTTGGTCTGTCCTCTACTTTGATTCATCCATGGCTATTTCTAAATTAAAGTCCTTCTCTCCTCGGGCTCCTATCCCACTCAATATATTGAAAGGCATTGTGCCCAGTTTTATTCATATCCTGACAAAAGCTGTCAACACCTCCCTCTCCACAGGGGTCATTCTTACCCCCCCTACTCCCCTGCAGCCCCTTTAAGCATGCAACCATCATCCCGCTGCTTAAATCCTCCTTGGACCCTCTGATTCCAGCTAACCTTTGTCCTATTTCTCTTCCCTTTTCTATTAAGCTTGAGTCTCTAGTCTGTCCTTTTTGATTACTACTTGTCTTGAAGAATCTTTTTCACTCTTCTCAGTCTGGTTGCCATCCTGGGTGTGGCAGTGTCCTGGTCTGTTATGAACGATCTGGCCCGGACCCATGCTGCTCAATCTTTGTTGCCTTTTGATACTATCGATGGCTGCGGTCTACCTCTCTGGCACCGTCCTGGCCTGGTTCTTTTCTCGGACTGTCACCAACTACCTTCTCCAACGGCTTCCCTGGCTGCTATTGTGCACAACACGCAGATCCTGGTCCATCTTGACCTGTCATAACTGAGTCTGCATGTTTCCATGCCTGTTGAGTGGATGCAGAGTATGCTCCAGCTGAACAGTGAAAAGACTGAGGTACTGGTGGTGGACCCCCTCGTCCTCTACTTTCTGGGCCTCTGACTTCTGGCCCGCCTCTCTCACGTCTCCCAGTCTCTGACCTAGAGGTTCAACTCTTTTCCTCCCATTCTATGGAATCCCAGGTCAGTTCAGTCAGCGGGGCTACTGGCAGCTCGAGCTCATCCCGCCAGGTCCTTCCCTACATCCAGCACACCTTCAAGCCCTGGTGGCCTCCTCTCGTTTCATCTTCAGTTGTTTTTCTTGCCCAACCTGCCTACGTGATACAGCGCCTCCAGGTTCTTCCAAATTCGGCTGCATGTCTGGCCACCTCACCCCCTGCTGTTCTCACATAGTCTCAAGCTGCATTGGCTCCCAGAGGCCAAGCTCATCGCTGGTTCACTATGCCTTCTACAGGCAAAGAGCAGAATGTTTACAGGGCAAATTTCGGCCTGGCGTTCTGCCGACGCCAGTATTCTCTCCATTCCCACAGTGAAATATAGCCGCATTGGGGGGGGGGGGGGTTATCTTTTCCGTGATAGCTGCAGGCATTTGGAACTCCCTCCCACGCCCTCTGATCTATAGCTAACCACCTGGCTTTTTGTAAAGCCTTGAACACTCCTTTTCTAGATCTTTGACTATCATCCTGCCAGGCGCACAAAGATGCCTTCAGGCAAATGATGCGTTTAATAAATGTCCATCAAATGCAATTCCTGCTCGCTCTCCCAGTTACACCAGAGTGTACAGATTGATCAGCAGCGGAGCAACATGGCTGAACATGTTGTTGGGGGTGGGGGGGGGAGGGCGGAGCGGGGGCTTGACATCTAAATGAAAATGGCCCCTGCCAAATGACTGGGACAAAATGATGGTGCAACTAAAGTTGAGGGCTGGGGAACACCCTTGTTCCCCTAATATTACACCAATGTTGATTTACCCAGTTCACCCAACTCATCCAGCTAGCACCTACAGTCTGAGCCACTTGCCTTCATAAACATCAACTAACTCGGCTCCTTCAGTGTGGGCCATTTTCCCCATCCCACACTTGCAAGCTCCCATCTTGATCCACTCTGGACCAATCTCGTTCCTACCCGGCATCCTAAAACAGGCTCCTAATTCCATCACTCTTGTGCATCCTCCTTCCTACTAGGTCTCCTAACACACCATCTCGACCCCCCCCAACTCCCTCCAGTCTGGGTCTTTAACCTTCTTACACAGCTTCCTAACACTTTTCCAAGCTCCCTGTCTGGGTCATTCACCTTCTTACCCAGCCTGCCCGCTCCCTCCAGTCTGGGTCCTTAACCCTCAACTCCCAGCCCCACATTCCCAGTCGTACAACTGTTTACCCAACCATGCAGCTCACCCTGTCCATATGGCAGATCAGTCTTTAACCTGCTTGCCAGGCACATTGTAGTAGAGTAGTGTGGCATGCTCTTGGCAACGAGGGGTCTGGGTTTGGTGGGTAGACATAGAAAATGCAAGATGGCATTGCTGTTGTGATGTGTGCATTTTGCAATGACCTTGCCATTGTTTCTAGTGGTTTGTGTCAAGAGCACTGGAGGTATTTGTCTCCAGAAGGGATATGAACTCTGGCGAGGGATTTGTTAATCTCCCCAATTACAAGCCAGACTAACTGGGCAGATTGCGTTAAGTGTCAGCAAGCAGTTAATATGTATTGTGCAACTTGCGGTTACTGCATAGCGAAGTTGTCCGTCCTCTAGCTTAGTGAGTCATAAGCATGTTCTTCGTGTCTAAGAGTAATGTGGTTGAGGGGGGGAGGAGAGAGCCAGCGACTATATACACCTAATTTCTGTGTCGATGAGGGTGGGACCAGTGCAACAGGTGCCACGTTTAGGACTCCCTCTCCAAATACTTGCATGCTTGCAGTGTAAGGGTGTGTTGGTCGGGACTGTGAGAAGTAATCTGAGATAGAGCTACAGGTGGAGATCCTGATGCTCATTTGGAGCCTTAAACTGCAAGGCGAAATAATGGCAGCAGACATCCAGGAATAAACAGTAGAACTTCCATAAGTCAATGTAAGTTCTCTTGGACAGTGGTAGCAATGGGTAATACCTCACACCTCCAGGAATGGAAAGCTGACAGCGGAGCAATAGAATGGCGCCAGTCCCCAAGAACACAGCAGGTTTTCGAGATTCACGGTGCAATGACATTTCTAGGGCACCTGGCAGTGAAGGGTACCAAAAAAAGCCCTGCAGGTTACCTTTCTTGATATACTAAATTTCCTCCTTGATGTACTAAATTTCCAGACCTTACTGATTTGGACACAGAACTTAGCTACCCATCCTTGCCAGAGTGTTTGAAGAACTCATTCAGACAAACCACGCTATACAGTACCCTTCCTTGCCAGGGTTATTTAGTCCTTATCATTCAAACGGTGATCTGGGTTACTTGTCCTTACTAGGTTGAGTATTCAGACCTCCAGACTCGGTCCAGTATCAATGACCTACCTGCTTTTTTCAGTCTTGCAAACTCGCTGCAACCATGGGAGTAGGTTATCCACAAAGCATCTTGGACCCCTTTTTCTAGAAATGTACATTCAACTATTGTGCCTCGCTTATCCACAGGCCAGGCTGAAAATGGCTGAGGGCAGGGTCGGACTGGGACAAGAAATAGTCCCGGACACTCAAAAGTTGCCCATCCCTTGTGACCCTTGACCTCTGATACCACCAGATGTGATGTCACTTGACCCCACCCAAAAGTGACATCCCGGGAAGCGATGAAACACGACCTGTCACCCCAAACAGGAAGTGGCATCAAATAGCATTGCTCCTAAGTACACTGCGAAAAATATGGTTATGATTTCACTAATGTGATATACATTTCATACAAGAATGGATCACCATATCTATCATTAATATGTGTTTAGATCCATATTGTCATATTACTATGAATGCAAGCAGACGTCCAAGGCCAAATGATGTTGTTGTATAGCACTCGCGCTTAAGCTCTTTTATTCTATTTTTTTTTATAGAACAAATATACACAACATCACCCAACCTGTGTTGGTACTCATTTATCGACCTCAGAAGGATGAAAGGCTGAGATGGCCTTGCTGTGATTCGAACCTGAAACCTGGAGATCACACACACATTGCAGTAGTGACCGCTCAACCCACTGAGTGATCATATCGGCTATAGTAAAAAGAGCAATTACTCTGTAGTGGCTACCATTAAACTGGTAACTGAGATTTACAGTTACCTTCATCTGAAGGTCTGGTGCAAAGTTGGCCGCATGCTGCAGCAGCCTGTGAATGATGCATGCATCATAATTTATGATGTGCAAATCAATCAAAGCAAGGTAACATTTGTTACCTTGATGAATTATGCCGTTACGGGTGCTTTTTGTTCAAACTGGCCCAGGCGTAGGCAGAAACCGGCCCCCAGGGACTACACATGATTTCGGCCCGGCCACGGGCTGAGTGGCAGATGGGTCAATCCGACCCTGGTTGGGTGCCCATTTCAACATGGTTAAGGGGCAGCGAGACCTGCTTAAAGCAAAGTCTGAGGCACCTGTGGGGGTGCATACATGACGATGGCAAAAAGCAGAGTAATAGCCTCTGCTATCACTAGATTGCCAGTTGGCATGGAGTCTAAACACTAAATGCCCACCAAGAGTCCTAAACACTTGTCAGCAAGTGGCTGATTTGGTGGAACCAGTGTTAGAAGGCAATTAGGTGATAACACTATGTATATCCTGTGGGAAGAGAACTCTGCTTCTAATGGAGTGCTGCAAAGTGCACATTTTGAGCCCCAGAACGAAAATTGAGAAATTAGTATATTGCTGTTACAAGACTGCTGACCGGCAACATGGATGTGATGAATCAACTTCTGGGGCACCAGTGGTCCAGCGAATGAACATCGGTTTCTAAACCAATCCGCCCCAAACCTCTAAGACACCAGAAGCGATCCAAACATGTAAGTAAATTACCTTGTCCAAAGTGGACAGAACGGCAGAGTTACCTCTGTGGTTGTGGCTCATTTGTCATTTGCAACACAGCAAAAATAGAATTACCCAATGATGAAAGGGACTGGCCATGTATAAAAATCTACTTTATTACAACACCGTTCTAGCACACTACAAAAGACAAGCCATCTTGTGAAGGAACCCTTTCACAAAGGAAAGGGATGCACTCTGGATACTGACGGAAGGGTAGTTGGTAAAGCAATCTGTAACTATTCAAGGTTATTTGGTTTCAGCACCAAGGGGTCGTAAATGTCACCAGGGGCCTTCAGAGTAGGACCGAACCACAATGTTGCATGTAGCTGGTGCTTGATCTTGATGCTCAACAGAGTTGCGCTGCTACTAGGACGTTTTGTAGCTCCTGCGACGGAGTTCAAGACTGGAGACCACTGCAGGTGTCGGGCGGCAGGCAGTTTGGCAAGCTAGGCTGGACGGCTGTAGGCAGGACTACACAGCGCCTTGGTCAATAATCGTTCTCTGCTGGTTGGATCTGGAATGCTGGTCGAGGTCTTGGCTGGCTTTAGTGACTGCAGTGTGACAATGCTCAGTGGTGCAGCTGGTCGCGGTTCGAGGGCTTGGATGCTGGTTGTGGCACTCCTAGCTTGTTCGCTGGACTCCTTTTAAGGCGGACGGGCCAAAGCTGAGGAGATTGGTTGCAGGCAACTGCCTTGTCCTTTGGTCAGAGGCTCTCTGGCACTTCCCACCCAGGAAGCTTGCTGGCAGAACTTAGCTGGGCACGCTGAATGGTGGCTGGGTACCAGTTCTGGAGCTGCCGGACGAATTCAGTATCTTCTATTCCCTGGGAGATGTTTAGGGGAGAGATCTTGCTTCCCTCCTTGTAATCATGGCCGTCCTTCACTGGCAGAAGCTGTAAGGCAGACTGTACCTTCAGCCAGGGTAAAACGCAGTCCTTGAAGTCCTGGGATGATCTGCCAAGAGGGTCTCAACCCTCTTTTAAAGCCAAATGGGCCCCAGTGATTGGTGCAGGCTAAGCCTAACTTAATGAACCAATCCTGGGTCCCCACCAACCATCTTCTGTTCATGAGGTCCTAACCAGAGTAGTTTGTAGCTGGAAAGCTAAGTGGGACAACATGTACTAAGTCCCACCCATCTTCCTGTCTGTTGTGGATCAGTGTCTCTGGTTCATTTTGATCTGTGGCTCCTGATCGAACCGCAGGTCTCCCTTGAAGTTATGGCGAGAACAGCAGGGGACTAGGCACAAAAGTATGGCGCCAGTGGTGTGTGGGCGACAGATGTGGCGGTGGAGGGGGGGGGTCACATAAGCAGGAAGGGGGGGGCGGCTGTTGACTTGCGGAAGGCGAGTGGTGTCCATGTAGTTGCATGAACTCAGACAGGGAGGGGCAGTTGAGGTGCAGTGGGGTCACTTGTGGTGCGCGGAGCATAGTGAGCCTTTTGAGTCTGCAGGGTTGGTAGAAATGGGCCATTTTATATTTGGCAGATGAAAGCTCATTGAAATGTATGGATGATTAAGGGGCTTGGTGGCGAGTGGGAGCTGATTCCATGGCCGGTGACGCCCAACAAAAGCATGCGAGTTGAGGGATACCAGAGGTAAGATGGGGCTGGGGGTGAAAACAGCATGGGTGGAGGTAGCCAAGGTGTCCCTGTCTTTAGGCGGTGCATGAGGTAGGGAGATGGCTGGGCACGGTACAGGAAGGGCGGGGACGAGTGGCTTTAGTAAAGGAATCCAATCAACATGATACTGTGCATGCCCCTCACTTTCAGGATGGGTGGTCTCCCAGGGCATATCACTCTGCTCCATGCCCAACCAGGCACCCAACATCATGCCAGCTCTCCAAACATGCTCAAAGTATCATTGGGCTTGTATCCACGAACACCATGTAGTCTGTTAAGAAGAATGACACTGGCAGCTAGTTTCATTGGGGGGGGGGGGTGGTGGTTAAAGTGCTAAGTGGGAGGTGGAACTCATTAACATAACAATAGAATGTGATTTCACCAGAAATTGGCAGTATGCACATTCATGCAATTGGCTTTGCGTAACCATACAAAGTTCACAGGACGAATGGCATTTGCCTTTACCAAAAACCAATACCAATGTTTTCCCTGGAATCCGCTTTAGTTGTGCGTTGTATTACATCAGGTTATTTGGTGAAGTGCCTGGACTGCGACACCTGGCGACTGCGTTTCGAGTCCTGAGGTTGGTGTAAAAGATGGTCAGTTTCTTTGTTTTACACACCCCTCCTAAAAATACCTGGGAGACTGCACCTGCCTTCTGGAAAGTGTGGGGCGGGGAGGGGGGTGGCGTCCAACAGCATGTAGCCTCGACTTGAGCCCTGGGTTTACTGGGTTTACTGAACATGAAAAGGGATAACCAGGAGCAGCTTCTCTCACTCCCCTGCAGTCTCTCGGAACCTATATTCTAATGCACATATTGCATGCAGCTGCTACCTGGATACTGACCTCCCACAAAACTCTGCCACCTTTAGTGAGGATGATCCATATTAAAGTCGTTGAAGTGGGCCAAATTCAATGCAGCCTCAATGGATTGTGGGATTTAGACCCTTGGGCACCCCCTATACAAACCTTGGAACTCCGAGCAGGTCGGTCACAACCCTCACCAGTGTTGCCAAGGGTCTGCTGTAACAGTGCCAAAACACATTCAAGCTGCTGCCTGATCATGGGGTAGAGTATGAGAGGATGGGGTACATCATTTCACACTCCATTGTGGCACCCGACTAACTGGCCTTGGCTCCACTGTGGCCCATTCTCCAACATACTACCGAGCCCATGACCCAAGGGTTGTAGTCCTTCCCACCCAATCTGGGGTTCCTCACTCACCCATGAATGGCGACTTACCTGTCCATCTCATTCTACCACCATCTACTGTATCTGGTATGGGCCTCTTCCGCATACACCAGTCTAGCATGCCAACGCTGGTGCTGGCTCACACATGGGCGCTGCCCCTTCCGAGCTGCAAAATGAGTGACCCCTGTTGAATGAATGAAGTTTCGTGCAGTAGGCCGGACCCTGTCCCTCAAAGTAAATGCACCCAACCTAGAGGCCCGAGCCAATTGGAGCGTACCCTTGACTATCTTATTGAACATTTCAATGAGGCCATTTTGCCTGACAGTATAGAGCAGTGGTCTCGTGATGCACACCCTGTGGAATACGTGACCAAATTTGACTTCAACTATATGCCAATGTGCGTTAGCGGGATCACAGGAGCCCAGATCCCTGAATACCCAGTCAGGTGAATGTATTACACAGGTGGCAATGGCATCACAGGCCCATGATATTTTCGACCACGTTGAGTGGTACCATCCTAACAAACATCTGTGGACATGACACTGGCCCAATGATAACAAGGTCCAGCTTTAATCATGGAATGGCAGGGAATGGTCGCGAAGGCGCGTCAGCTCTTGTGAGGTTGTTTGGTCTTAGCTCGCAAACAGAACTTTCCAGTTGCTTGTCCATACTGGCCCACCAGTACCATTCCTGGACATGCTTGTTTGGACATGGGTCTGCCAGGATGGCCACTGTACACATCAATATTGATGGATTGCCACATTTTAGGGTGGCAATCGTCTTGTCCCTGAATAGTAGCCCAGCAGCTATGCACAGTTAATCACACAATTCACCAAATGGCTCTGCCATAATGGCAGCCCTGTCTGCGCCACCCTCAGAGTTCCTCACCTTCTGCTGCTCCATGTCGAAGTCCCTGCTGTTGATACAGAGGCTGAGTCATGATGGCACCTATGGTCCGCTGCACTGCTGTGGCCCAAGAGATGTCTTCCACCTCCCCTTCAGGACCCTTTTAATAGCAACCCGGCCAAACAAATCAGTCATTTTTGCAGCTCTCTCGAAAGCGCTAGCCTGAAATTGTACTCCTGCAACACCAGTGCCCCCCAAATTCTGGATTAAGTGCATGGGCAAGGGACTTCTGGTCAGTTTTAACCTTGAAGAGTATGCACCAGGCCCAGCGCTTTCATTGGCTATACCAAATAACTACCAACTAATTAGAATGGACAGAGTGGCAGAGGAGGCGGGCTACCTATCGTAGCTAAAACTAACCTTGCTCTAAGACCCTCAACTTTATCCCCCTGAAATCATGCAAACTACTCACTGCCAACTGCCTATCTCCAACTGTTGTGCTCTATCTATATATTTAATATACAGGCCCCCTGCCCCTAGCGGCACTTTCGAGGAGGACCTATCTTGCTGTTTGCTAACAATATAAGACTCATCACAACTTTTAATAGGTGACTTCAACCTAGGGTTCAACGACCCAGAGGACAAACGTGCCCAAACTATAGCAACCATACTTGAGGGACATGGCTTAACTCAAAGTCCTTACTCCAACACACAACAAAGGAAGCACCTTTGACTGGGTTGCCAGATTGAATTGTCCTACTAATATCACTAATACCACCCCCAACTATGGACAGACCACCACCTTATTTCTCCCTAACATTAGCCAAAAAAAATTACATCTGACCATCTCCTGCCACTCCTCCTTCCTACCAGCAACGCTCTCCCGAATAACCTCGACCCAAATCTCCTTGTGGAAACCTACAATAAAACGATGACCAAGGCCCTGGACTCCTTGCCCCTCTTAAGCTATGTAAGAGCAAACTGACACATCTCAATGCATGGTTCACACCCCACCTTAACGAAATAAGATTACAAAAAAGGAAACTGGAATCCCGATGGCGACACTCCCTGTATTGCAAAAATAAAATGCAACTCTAACAACTATAAAAAAAGAAATCCTACATACAAAAAAACCCTATACAACAAAAGACTATCCAATGCCAGTTCTAATACTAAAGAACTGTTTACTATTCTTAGGGAATTAGAATCCCTGATACCTCCTCCAGACAATACCCCTAAAGACAAACAATGGTGTACTAGTATTCAGAACGCCCTAGCTAACACGATAACAACTCTTCAACTTCAAATTGCCAAGAAAAAAGCCTCCCTGTCCTCTAGTGAGCCACTACCCACCAGCCTAACTGAAAACCCGACACGCCCTGCTCCCTTCAAATTTGCAAAAGTATCCGTCCAGGAAACGGAAAAAATGATTAGATCTTTAAAGCCATCTAACTGTAAAGGTGACAGCTGCCCAGCCCAACTAATTAAGGATGCTGCAAAGCATTTAGCCCCTTTATTGCTAAACTGGTCAACACCTCCTTCTCCACGAACATCGTCCCAAGTAACTTAGTCATGTGTTTTTACCTCGCCTCAAGAAACAAACCCTTGACCCCTTCCCCCCCCCCCCCTCCCCCTCTATCCCCACTAACTACAGACCGAAGCGGATTTAACGCTCGCCAGACAGACAAATGGCGAGCGGGCCCCTGTGCCAGGCCCCGCCCCTTCCACACAGCACAGGGCCCTTTCTGCTGTGACGTCACTCCAGTCCAGCTCCCTGGACATGATCCCTCTGATCTAAACTTCTGTTTAGACCTATTTAAAGGGCAGTGATTTGCTGCTGCTTCGGTGCTTTCTTTTATAGAGGAATGGCACCATTCCCAGCTCCCAGCAGCAGGGACCCATTCACCTCCACCCCTGCTTCCTGTATGTATTTAGCCTCACCCTGCCCCCACCACCCCCGGGGGGCACTCTTGTTCAACATATGCAGGTAGTTTTCACCTCTCCCTGGCGTTTCTTCCACCCCAGCCCTGCGACCCCTTCGCTGAACCCCACATACCAATCTGGAACCATTCCAGGCCCCGGCTCGGTGCCATTGCCACATGGCCCCCTGCGCCTGCGCATCCACTTGCAGGGCAGTAGCCTCCGCTCCGCATCACACATGGACGCCGAGCTCTTGTGCTACACACCGCGCGTGCGCGCCCCACAGACACTCGCCTGCCCCGCTCCACGCATGCGCGCCCGCCCTGACACTGTCTAGACGCGCATGCGCTTTTAAATACATTACGAGCAGCTCCATTTCATTCCATGACGGCACTTCACCTGACTCAACGCACACGGAGGAGCTGCCCCAACCTCATCTACATTAAGCTAGATACAGGTGAGCATATTCCAGCCCCCCTGTAACTCCTTTTCAGGAAAGTAACCATTTCCTCTCTTATGAAGCCCTGGTCAGAGCACCAGCTCAACACATGGCAGTGTCATTCACTAATACAGCTCCACCTTGCCTTTCTTTCTTTTAAATCCTTATCCACAGGGCCGCTTTAATCGACCCGAACACTCAGGCCATTATTGGGATGTAATTTACAGCCTGTGACTCCCACGCACAGCCTATGATTAATCACCCCCACAGAACTCTGGAAGCACAGGAGTTTCCACGCAGCTTCTAGGCCAAGTCAGTTACTGGACTTTGAGGGCCCACAGCCCTTCACTTTTCTATTATAGCAGCAGCAATATGATGCTTTTTATCCTTCCACTTGTAATTTTTATTTCTACAGAAACACTTGGTACTCTCTTCTGAGTGGACACTTCTTCTGAGTGGACACTTTTGTCTTTGTCTATCTTTAGGGAGACCTGCATATATAAGGCCCCAGAAGAAGATTGTGAATTAGAACAATCGAAACGTCCGTGATCCTCGTGGGAAATTGATTGCATACCACATTTAAGGACCACACTGAATTTTCTCCACTGTTTAATAGACGTCGGACCAGTCTGTCTTGGTCAGGGATCAGCTACAGCTGACCACATTATCTAACCATTGTCACATAGACCAATATAATTGTCTCTATCCACAATAACCCGGTTAGGGCATTATATCTATGCCTCATAACAAAAAGGACTTTGTGCTTTCCTAACCTTACCGGTCTGTCTGAATGTATTGTGAAAAAAATAGGAATTGAATACAATACTACACAGCATTGAAACTATGAGATTGTGACCTCTATGAAGTAATATTGTGTACTCCTCTAGTTCAATTATAACAATTACAGAGAATCGTTGCATATTGTTTGTACAGACCCGAGAAGAATTGCAGTTTTTCTGCATTGTTCATCTTTATCTTTACCTATATACACACACAGTTGTTGACCTGTTTTTGACCAAGCTATGTCAAGTTAAAATCATGGTGTTTCTCTGTGTTGTCTCGTTTATCTGAACACTTGATGCTTTCTTTTTTAAGAATAAAACTCATAAGACTAGCCACCAAAATAATAAAGAGGCTACCAAAAAACCAGTCCTAGTTAATGGTTGTTTTTTCACCACATGATTAGGAATTATCACTAATGCGTGGGTCCCTTGGGAAGGTTTAAATCACAAACTGCTCAAAAATAACTGCAGTACGCAATTAGAGAGGACAGGAACACCTAATATACACATACCTTGATTTTCCAGCCCACTAGTTCCTGTCCGACTTTAGGGCTGTCCCTCCAGTTACAAGTATTGTTGTAGTTGCAGCTCAGCAGTTTTATAGACCATTGCCTGACTGTCAGCAGGGTCTCTGGGTCACTATTATAAGTGCAGAGGAGAGCAGTGTGGCAATCTGTTAGCGGGCGGATTTGCTCAACGTGTGTTTGGAAAACGTGAAAGCCCTTGGGTCGGCCGCGAAGCGCTCTTCTGGTCCAAGCCCTTGCCTTAGAAGTGGCTCGGTTTATCCTGGAAGTCCAATTTTTTTTTTGGCTAAGGTCCTACTGTGATGGGAACAGATTGAGCTCAGATTACCCAAGGGCACCCCCTCGCTGAAAGACGGGGAGCCTTTAATGCATGTCCTTGACACGTGTATTTTTTATAAACCCCGTTTACGGCTCTAGTTTAGCAATTTATATGGGCATGTTTACAATTAAATGTGCTTTTTTCCTTTGAATATAATTGTCCGCACTAATGAAAGATTGCCCTAGACACCGTTTTTCCTACTAAAAAGCATGTTTTTAAAATAATTTGTATCTCGGTCTGAAGCGCTTTAAAGGTGTAATATATTGGCGCCCACTTGCTCGTGTAATAACGCATGTATATTACACGGTTCCCAAATACAAGGCGGCCTTTGGCCACAGACAGCATCGTTGTGCCCCTTTCAAATTACAGTTTGGAATATGTGTTTAAAATACTTATAAATTAGCCACTTCAAATTACATTTTGTAGTAGTTATTCACAATGCTTTTAAAATAGCGATTTATTTTCTAAGGGCCGGATTTACAAAACATGTTTTCATTGGGACTTTCCAGTGTTAAAAAAACATGTGTAAATCAGGCCGTATGTGTTTCTCTTACAGGGAGTGTTTTTTCACGGCCATACTCTATCCCCCATAGAAATGATGCATAATACTCTGACATTAGAACAACTTCTACCCCGCTCGCACCCAGAATACCACCAGACCTAATCCCTACAAAGACACATCAAGGTAAAGCTGCAACAGGGTAGCAGAAAGAGCATGTTACGCCATGTTACTGGACTAATACCAAGCATTGCCTGTTTCCAGTTACTCAGACCCCTAGGTAACTGTAATAGACAACGTAATAAAAAATAGCTTTTGTCCCTAAAGTTTGCCATTGTGCACCTATGACCACAATTAACTCCACCCACCCAAAGCTCTGCCTCCATGACCTGCCCACCTAGGGCCCTGTGTCAGGTGCTGCCCACGTGGCCCTTTGGTCTGTAGTCGGTGGCAGATTTAAGGCAATCACCACGGTACCTACCCTTCCTCAGGATTATAGATCGAGTGGCCTACTTACAAATCCAGCAATATCTTCAAACGAATCATCTCCAAGGCTCCCGCCAATCTGGTTTTAGACCACAACATGGCACTTAGACGGCCTTAATAGATCTCAAAACACAGATTGACGAGCTCAGCGACAAGGGACATACTGCCATGCTGCTCCTCCTTGACCTGTCTGCGGCCTTTGACTTGATGGACCATGCAATCCTTTGTGAACACTTGGTATTGGCGGCCCACTTTTCTAGAGAAGCTACAGCCTGGGTCCAGTCATTTCTAGACAATAGAACAATGGGATTTCTCCATCGGCATCAGCGGATCCTATTAAAACAGTATGCAGTGTGCCCCAAGGTTGCGTCTCGCCAACTATGTATAATATCTTTACGAAGCCCTTATTCAACAGACTGGGTGTCGCCTACACTAATTATGCAGACACCCAGATCCTCATTCCACTTTTGGGCAATTCTCTGATACGGCCTTCGTAAACAAAATATACCTTATTTAGGCATGGATGGCAACGCATGGCCTCTGCCTGAATGACGAGAAAACAAGATCCTGCTCCGCTGCCAACCTGAAAAGTCAACTCTGACTAATCCGCATTTAACATTGATGGCAACATTAAAGTAGCTAAAAAAGTGAAACCGCTAGGCTTTTACCTTGACTCTACCCTAACATTGAAATAATAGGTACATTCTCTAGCATAAACTGCCTATACCTGCAGACTTATCAGAGCCTTCCTAACTCAAGCTAGCTATATTATCCTCGCCAATGCCCTCATACTTTCCAGATTGGATTATTGCAATGCCCTGTACTTAGGAGTCAATAAATGTATCACGTACAAAGTTCAGATATTGCAAAACAATGCTTTGAGAACTGCCTTGAACCTCCCCGCCAGAGAACACATATCCAATATGCGAAAAGAACATCACTGGCTAAAAATCAGGGACACAATCTCACTTAATACCGCTTTGCTAACCTTCAAGTGCCTTAATAATGCAGCCCCACCTTACCTCTCAGAATAGTCAAAAGAACATCAACAAGTCCTACCAGAGTTGCCAACTCCCACTGTCTCTCAATACCGAGATTTAGACTAAAATCTGGCAGAAGTAGTTTCCCTGTTAAGGCAGCCCAGTATTGGAACGCACTCCCACTTGACCTCAGAAAAGATCAATCCTACTACAGCTTTAGATGTAACATTCTCACTTGGCTACACTCTGACCACCTTGTTTGACAATGTACACTGTATCTGCGACAGTGGCCGAAGTGTACGAAAAGAAGTAGTGGAACTATGTTCCCTACTGGCCTGCACCCACTCCCGACAAACCCCATCATCACGCCCCTCCCACACACAATACACACCACCAAACACTTGCACCTGCTGTTTAAGGGAACGTTCAGTGTAGTGCACTGAAAGTGCAAGTCTCAACTTCTTCCTACACTTTTATTTTAAAACGAAACCATTATGGAAAGGTTTCTTTTTAAAATAAAAGTATAGGAGCTGTAAATGGTAATTTAGAAAAGTAGAGGAGCAGCGCTCCCGACCGCTCCCGCTCACTTCGACCACTGATCTGCGATTATCTGATTCTATGCTCCCTTTTGGTTCCTTCCCGATGTATATTCACTAGCTAGACCTGCTGATTATGTATTTCCTCCATGTATGTATTCCCTCTTCATTCTGCAACTCTGTAACCAAGCTTGAAGTGCCTTGTATGCTGTGGTGCTCGGTTACCCAAGGGTCCGGTGTGCATTACAAATTAATAAACCACAAAAATGAATTTGAATAGGTCGACGGGCCACTTTAAAGCCAGGGCTGCTTCAACTGGAGAAATTCCTGATTGGGTAAAAATGACTGACGCAAATGCAATAGTTTCTCTCCCCTCCTGCTAGTGGGTGGGATGATTGCCAAAGCTGACGTTGCTCACTTTGGTGGTCATAACTGGTTGCACATTAAACCTGCCCAGGGTGGTTGTAGTGGTAATCTCTTAATGTTTTGAAAGCCTTTCTGCACTCATCTAACCATCTATGCACTTTCCATGGAGAAATCCTGAACAAACTTGTAGCACAACTCTGGCAATCCTGAAAGCACATATTTAGCGACGCCTAGTTCTGAAAAACAAGGACAAATCTCCTCCAACAGGCTTACTTTAGGGTACGTCTGGGCTGTACTCGCATGCCCCTAGTACATCAACTAAGGTCCCTAAACTTGCATTTTGTCAAATCTGCTCCATTGCATGTGGTCAACACATGCATGAGTACTGTGTCATGCTCTTTTGTGAAGATCAGGATGTCTTCCTTAAACCACTCCTCCATAAGCTGCTGGAACACAGCTGAAGTGAAGGCCAGACTAAAAGCATGTGCTTGAGCCTGAATTTCCCCAGAGGTGTAATGAAGAGGCGGGGCCTCCTCTCCGTACACAATTGAATCTGGTGGTATGCACTTTACAAATGAGACCCTGCACCCCCCCACCCCCCTCAACAAGGTTAACCTCTTGGAATCCCATGGCGGGAAGGCCTATGCTCCCAAATCCTTCGTTTAAAGGCTTGATATCTTCGTAAAGTCTAATGGAGCCGTTTCCCCTTCTGGCTATCATTATGTATGCCATCCACTCGGACTCTGCTCTTTCAATCATATTATTGGCACAGAACGTATCTAACCTTTTCAATGGCCATTGAAGCGAGAGATGTTGTGCGCTTCGGGGCATGACGCGCTGCTCCTCTGTTCAGGACTATTTTGTTCTTTCAGTTTCACCGCTGTTACCTCCACGTACTTAAACCAAATCTCATTCTCGATCACTTGTTTAGTGAATTGCAATCCAGTTTGATAACTGGGGTGCCCCTGTGCATCACCCACAATTTTCCACGGATGATCTTCTCCTTGAACTCAATTTATATGAACCCCCACAATGTAGATCATGGTGCCCCAGAAGCTATAGGGTTAATATTCGGGTCCAATTCTTCCCTAAACATAACCTGGTGTCTTTACTGACATTGTTTTAGTGGAGCCATATTTGGCTTTCATACTCCACATACTGCCATCCACTCACTTCACACCATGGGGCCTCCGTCCTCATCCACATTGGCAATAACTGGTCACTCCTTCTGCCCATCACCAGTTGAACTTCTTTTTCCACAAATCTCACATCACGGAGCCGCCCTGACAGACGCGTGCCAAAGGACCCTTTGTGCTGCCCTTCCAGCATATGATGTTGCAGACACAGCATTGGTGGTCCCAACCACTGCACCTCAAACATGCATTGGAAGTGTTTTACTTACTGTTTTTTCAAATTGACATTTTTTTTATGGAGTAAAAAGTTATTCTCACTCTGAATTGGGGTATTAAGGTGGAGGGGGAAAGTTTAACTCATCTTTCTGTAATTCATACTTGTTTGCACCTAATGGTTAATGCACATTAAAAAGGAGGTTTATCTGTAAGGCAGTAATAGAGCTTCTTCCTATGGCATTGCTCTGATGGTACCCCTGCTCCGTACGTATCTGTGGGGCAGCCAGCAGCATCCTTTTTGTGCGCAGTTTCCCTTTATTTTTTGGGAGTATTTTTTACTACCTCTTTTATGCTGGGACTTTTTGCCGGATCTCGGAGTAAGTGGCTGGTGCTTAGGTTTGAGTCTAGCAGTAAGTCCTCATCACGATGTTCGTTTTTCATTTACCTCACTTTGCCTTATCTGGATAAGGCACTACGATCATGAAGTATACGGTTAGCAAGCAGCATTCGTAAGAGTTAGAATGAAACGCTAAAGCACAAATGTTAATTTTACATGGCAAAAATGCCAGGTTGTAGTAGGCTCAAAGCACCTCGGGAGTGGAATTCCAGAGGCTGGCAGCCTGCACAGAGCAGGACCCGTCGAGAGCCCAACATACAGACCGTTACAAGAGTGCGTTGGGTTCGTGGGGACGTAGGAGTGGTGCTGTAGATAAGTAGGTGCTAGGCCATAACATGGTGTATGCACTAATGTCATTTGAAGGGGATGCTGCTCTTTACAGGAAGCCAGTGTAGCCTAGGCAGAACTAGGTGGGGGGGGTTTGGAAATGTTTGTCTAGGGGTGTTTGTAACTATCCTGGCTGTTGTAATGTGTAGAACCTGTAGCTATTGGAGAATTCCTGCATCAAGGCAATCGGAGTAGAGCAATCTTGAGACTTGCCCTACAGATAAGGGTTGTATCGGCAACATTTAATGCCTAAAAATAGGGAGTAAAAATACTCCCAACAAAACAAATGGGGAAACATACCTTATGCCCCCGATTCCACCTACGCAGTTTGGATCAGTAATGCACCTAATACAACAGGAAGAAACTACTAGTATAACTGCCTGATCAGAAGACGTAAACCTGTATCTTTTAATGTGCATGAATAACTAGGTGCAAACAAATTACAAAATCAAAAATCGTACCACAGGTTTTGACCTTTAAAGACGGGGAACGTTTTGGATAGATTTCGGTTTTACTCCTCAGATAATGTTGTGCCATCCATTTCTCAACCATGTTGGAAGCGGCTTGAATTGTTTCAAGATTGAATTCTTAATCCGCACCCAATCGAAAAATGATCTGCTTATCAGCATAGTTTTGGAAAACTTGCAGGGGCTTAATATAAATGTTAGGGCGATACTAGACCCGTGAGGAACAGGTTCACCTGGTTCGAGTTCAGATGTAAAGGATTCAGTTATGAACAGTCTGATTTCTTCGGCTGGAAGAAAGCCATTCCACAGCACTTTCAGAAGCTTGAAGCGTTGTCGCAATAATGCGTGATCAGTGGTGTCACATGCAGCAGAAGATGAGTGATCTTGGCGTGCTCTTGTTTCTCTGATCGAGGGCACCTACATACATCTCCCAAGGTTCTGGCGGGGGTGACGGAATGTTCTGTCGGAAGTGATGCCAAGTGGTGCTCTGGGTAGGAAGGCCCGACAAGGGCTTGTCGTTCCACTGAGACAAACGGCTGCTCTCACTCGAGCGTTCCCTGCTCAATTACATTTTCGCTTGCCCACAGCTCCGATCATATTTCTTGATTCCCATGCCAGAGTGATGGAGTCCCTGACAATTTTGTGGTAGGGCATGTTCACTGAGAGCGTGTTTCGTTAACAGTACGTCGGAGAGTTGGCCCCTGTCAGAGCTAGGGTGCTCATTAAAATCGTTAGAAACCCGAGCTGCAAGACACGCAGGCAATTTGTAATGGCACCAATCTTGTGGACGGTGGGCTGCAGTAGCTCCGACAGGACTGAACGAATCGGCGGACACTCCCTGTTCAGGAGTATGAGAGGGACTAGAAAAGGGTTGGTATGCTCCTGAACAGATGGAAATGTAATATAAAAGATTGGCGCTGTACCACTAGTTTGTTTGCTTTTAACTGAGTGCATTTAGTTCAAAGGTTTTAGAAACGTGTTTGGACCCTTTTGCTTTCTCCTGAGCTAGGTAAAGAATCGGCTCAGGCCGGAAGCACTGCCAGGTTCCCAAGTCTCAGCTAGGCACACACACAGCAGCCGCGGCTCTGCAGGTCGTTAAGGTGCTGAGGTTCTGAACACATTGCATGATTTTGTTTTCAACTCAAAAGCTCGCAAATCACCTCTGATAAAGTGAGCAATATAAAGCATCCATTTAAAGATTTGTTTATATATTTGACTACTATCTTGACATGAAATAAAGTTGCTTTATGTCACTAATCACATTTTCAGCATCTTGAATAACAATGAGCTGGAGGTTTGCTGCAAAGAATATCCATACTTACCTGAGTTTGGGTATCGTTTTCGGCCAATAAATATCACAACCAAAATTGATCAAAGCTCACCATTCGATCAGACCCTGGAACAAAACTAGACCTGCATCTTGAGCAATTGCCCCTAATCTGAGGTTGGACCAGAGCAGCAGACGGGTAACTCAATTACCTCTATGCATGGATTTCAACCACCCTGAACATACTGGCCCATAACATGGGCAGGAGGCCAAATGGTTAAACCTGCCCACCCTGCCACTACACTAATCAACTGCAAAAAAACCTGATACATGAGAATCGGGAGGGAAAATTACCTTCATATGGGCAACATGATTTACCACCGATAACTCCACTCTACAGAGCAAAGTGTCATATGTATGCCTGTCTCGCTGCCACGATGCCCAGCACTCCTGTGAGAATTCCTTTGGAAGGACCAAAAGTCCAATCTGTTCGATAAATTACAAACTTTTGAGAGAATCATGAAAAATCTTCGTCCCAACAAAGTCCATGCCAGTAGAGTGCAAGCAACTGACACATTTCGGGGCTTGTTCAGTGTGTATGTATATTTCTGATGTTTGTTAATCTGCTTAGAATCACATGCTGTGCATAGGTCCGACATTCAGTGGTCACTGCGGAGTATTGCATTTTGTTTTTCGTAGTCGTAAAGGGGACGTCGACAAGGCGTGCCTGTAACACTATCCCTATAGTGACGTGCATTGTACCCACAATCCCTCACGCGTCGACGTCCCTCAGATTGTTTTTTTCCACCCAGCTACTGGTCGCTTTTATGCGGAGCTCCTTGAGAGACATTGCCAAATAGTTTTAGACCTTTGGTCGTTTGTTATTAATATCAATAGCGTAGATCCCTCCCTCGACGCAGAGCTGTTTCTCCGCCGAGCAAGATCTTCGACGGAAGGACGAGCAGAGGGGATCCTTCGGCGCTGCCGAACACGTGGCCTGGCCTCGCCGGCCATACACAGTAGGGAGAGTGGGGTTGTGTGGTCTTTCTTTCTCTTTAAGAATGCCTTTCTCTTCCCCTCCCTCTCTTTCGAGGTCGTAGTCTCACTTCTTGCCCTCAGCTATGGAGAGGACGCCATTTAGGTTTTGCCCGCTTTGCAAGGGTAAATATACCTGGAAGGATAAGCATAAACGGTGCAACCGTTGCTTACCCCTCGATCACTAGGAGGACGCCTGTGCGGCTTGTAAATTACTAAAGCCCAAAAGTCTAAAAGACTGCAGGGTCAAAAGGTGGGCGGCCTACGCCATGTCTAGGCTTGACTCCTCGCCCGCTGCCGCCACCGCCGAATGTGACGAGGACAGTGACTACACGGCCCCCGTAACGGAGGTTGAAGACCTCTCAAAGGAGCGTTCACGCTCATTGTCGTCCGTCCCCGGCCCGCCCGGCTCACACCCAGTTTTTGGGGATGAACACCCCGGCGACAAGGACGCACATGGAAAAACACCAAAGCACATACCCCCGGCACGCATTCGTCGAAGACAGCCATAGCGCCAACGGGGGCGCCGAGCCCACCGGCGTCTTCCGCCGACCGTAAGGGTCGTCAGCCCTCCCTGCCTCCGCGACAGGCGACTGGGCATTCTAAAAATAAGGGCGCTAACACCAAAACCTCCGGCGACGCGCATCGTAAGAGCGCTCACGTTGCCAGCAAGGACTCGACGAGCAAGGACTCGACGTTACATAGCGCGACGGCGACCGATCCCTCAGAAGAGAGAATGATCGCCGAAAGCCTTGCGCGCAGAGCATCTAAGGACGGCCAGAGATGTACGGGTAGTGAGACGCCGAAAGCCGCGCATAAGGCCAAAGATACGCCAAAGCGCCGGAAAACAGATCAGGCCAGTTCCCGATGCCGACGAAGGCCCTAGCCAGCGAGAAGGCTACTCAGAAGGCGAAGGCTCACTTGCTTCGATGTTATGGAACAGAACCAGACAGCTACAGGAGGAAGAAACTCCCTTTTCATTCCCAGACCGTCCTGGCCGACCTCAGTGGACCTTTGAAAGGTTCCAGACCTGTATGGATAAACTAGACCGGTTCATGTCCATCCCAGAAGACAGGGCACCCAAGAGACCAAGGGAGGCACCCCTGGAGAGTCCAAGGGCTAAATACCAGAAGTTTTATAACCCCATACAGGAGGACATATACTACTACGACCTGACTGAGGAAGATACCCTCTTCAAGGAGGAAGATGAGTTCACCTATGTTGAATACCAACAAGAAGAGGACGGTTTTCACGAGGACGCTAACCTAGGTGAGGAGGGATTCCAGGAGGACACAGGCGAAGGCGACCCAAATCCCTGGCAGTCACCAGCTAGGTCTACAGACACAGGCAGTAGCAGTATAGTCATCAGGTTTACTGAAACTACACCAGTCAGGAACCCTTCGCCTGTTGATGATCAACCCACCTTCAATGCACTGCTGAAGAAGGCAGCAGCACATTTTGAAATTGGGGAGGTCACCCCAGACACTGATTTTGTGGAGAGGATTATCAAGGAAAACCCCCCCACTAGCCAAATTATCCCCATCCTCCCCTCAGTTAAGAGACGTATTACCCCTTCTCTGTCCACTCCTGCACTGGTGAGAGGGGTCAATCCGAGGATTGAGAAACTGTTCTCTCCCTCTCAATCGGACCCATTATATATTAAGGGTCACTCAATCCCGGACTCCCTGGTCGTAATTAAACACCAGGAAAAGGGCCGGAGTCCCACTATCTATCAGTGAGGCACCCCCAGATAAAGAGGGGAAGAAGCTTTATGACCTAGCCAAGAGAATCACCACCTCTGCAGCATTCTCTACCAGAATTGCCAATAATAACACACTATTCGCAAGCTACGCGGATGCTCAATGGGGAAAGCTTAAACAGGACATTAAAGAAGCTCCTGAACCCCTAAGAACTCGTTTGCTGGCTACAGTTAACGAGGGTTCTCTGGTCAACCAAAGCATCGTCAAGAATACCCTGGATGCAGCAGAGACAGCTGGCCGCACTTTGGTACAAGGAATTTTGCTGAAGCGTCACGTCTGGCTTCGCAATTCCGGGTTTAAGGCAGAAACGCAAGCGTCCCTTATTAATAAGCCCATAGAGGAGTCCAACCTCTTTGGGAAAGCAGTGGATGACGCGCTGGAGAATGCGAAGAAAGAATTTGACACAAAGACCTTGGACCAAATTTCTAAACCACCTAACAGGTGAGGATTTGGTAATAAGAGCTTTTTTCGTGGCCAACGCCAGCAACAAAACCAACAATACTATTCTGCCAGCAACTACCAAGGAAATAGTGTCCAGTAAATCAGAGGGGTCAACGCCGCGGCAAAGGGAGAGGCTGGGGTTCCACCCCCAGAGACTCCCAAGCCACCAACACCACCAAGTGACGCGAAGATTTGCGTCCCCTCCCATGCAATGCCGGTCGGGGGCCGGTTAACATCCTTTCTTCCAGCATGGGAGGGAATAACCTCAGACTGCTGGGTACTTTCCACCGTAGCCCGTGGCTACTGTATAGAGTTCAACAGTTCCCCAACATACAGACCCCCGAAGGGATGCCGCATGACACCAGAACACCTCGCCATCCTTCTCCAAGAAGTGGACCAACTGCTGGAAAAAGGAGCCATAGAGGTCGTGCCTCTATCTCGGGTAACGGAAGGGATTTATTCAGTTTACTTCCTTGTATCTAACCATGCGCCCTGTATTAGATCTGCACCCGGCGAACAAGTTTGTCAAACCCCAAATGTTTCGTATGGTGACCTTACAGGAAGTGATCCCACTGCTAGCACAGGGAGATTACATGACAACACTGGACGAAAGATGCATACTTTCATATTTTAATGTTGCTAGCGCACAGAAAATACCTCAGGTTCATGATAGAGGGCAAACGCTACCAGTTCAGAGAGCTACCCTTCGGCATAGCATCTGCACCAAGGGTATTCACGAAAGTACTGGCAGTGGCAGCGGCCCATCTGTGCTGGTTATCCATCCCAGTATACCCTTACCTCGACGACTGGCTCATAACCGGGGATTCTTACGAGACATGCTTCTCAAACACCCAAAAGACTGTAGACCTTTTGTTCCAACTGGGCTACTCCATCAACGAGAAGAAGTCCAGCTTAGACCCCAGCCAAGTCAAACAATTCCTAGAGGCTCTAATTCGAACAAAGGACGGCCTAGTCTTCCCTTCCAACGAGAGGGTCCAAAACATGCGGTTTCAGATCCCCCAATATGTGGCAGGTCGAGAGGTGACGGTGCGCAAAGCGATGCGCTTGCTAGGAATGATGGCGTTGTGTATTTATTTGGTACCTCACGCGCGCCTGCGCCCAATGCAAGAGTGGCTCAACAGCCAGTGGTGTCAGGCCAGCGGACAATGGGACAATCTAGTGTTGGTCTCGCAGGCCTTGGTTCTCTCGCTACGGTGGTGGACAAAGGAAAACCTGATAATAGGGAAACCTTTAGCCACACCCGCGGTGGAGGCCACTCTAACCACGGACGCATCCCTCACAGGATGGGTGGGGCTCACCTATCCCATCAGACTGCTCACGGAGTGTGGACTCCGAGTGTAGCATCCAAGCACATAAACCTACTGGAGCTACTGGCGGTGTTCAAACACTAAAAGCCTTCCAATAACCCCTACAAGGGAAGACAGTGATGGTCCTTACAGACAGCACCACAGCCATGTACTACAACAAGCAGGGGGGCACCCGCTCTCCAGGACTGTCCAAGCTGTCCCAGAATATATGGAAGTGGGCTCTCAGACACATGTTCCTACTGTCACAACACGTACCAGGGGAACTCAATCTGCTAGCAGACGAACTCAGCAGAGACTCCCCCCCCCCCCTCCCCCCCCCCCCCCCCCCGCCCGAAGAGTACGAATGGCGATTGCACGAAGACATTGTCTTAGACGTCTTCACGCAATGGGGATTCCCCGAAATGGACCTGTTTGCAACTCTGGAGAACTCACAATGCCAAAGTTACGCCTCCAGGTACCCCCAGAACCAGTCCAAGGGGAACGGTCTGTCGATTCAATGGTCAGGGAAATTTGTTTACGCTCCCCCCGACTCACCTTCTCAACAAGGTTGTGCACAAGATGCACCAGTAACAAGTCACCATGATACTAGTGGCCCCTATGTGGGCCCGGCAGACATGGTTCGCTCACTTGATGGAGATGTCTCGCTCTCCCCCAGTGAGACTTCCCTGCCCACACAACATGCTGTCACAGGACAAGGGCAGGACACTGCATCCATGCCCTCAGACCATGAACTTAGCAGCCTGGCTCCTGAGATCATAGAATTTGGACATCTACAACTCCCGCACCGATGTATGGACATCCTCAGGGAAGCCAGAAAACCTAATACTCGCCACTGCTATTCTAGCAAGTGGAGAAGATTTGTCATCTGGTGTAGAGGAAAGAGCATCAACCCGGTTGACTGCTCTCCCACACGAATTGTTCTGTACCTGACCCATTTATTGGATTCAGGTCTAGTGTTCAATTCCATTAAAGTCCACCTGGCGGCACTTTCTGCAAACACCACTTCCCAACTTAGTGTCGTGGTGGAAGATCCCAGTTATCAAGGCCTTCATGGAGTGGGTAAAGAGAATACACCCTCCGATACCCGGATGGGACTTAAATGTGGTACTTACCAGACTCATGGGCTCGCCATTTGAACCCATGCACAAGGCAACTCTTAAGGACCTCACTTTTAAGACTGCTTTTCTAATAGCTATCACCTCCATTAGGAGAGTAAGTGAACTAAAGGCTCTTTCTGTTCTAGACCCCTTTGTAACAGCACAAAAGGATAAGGTGGTTCTACGCACACACCCAAGGTTTGTATCGAAAATCATCTCGAAATTCCATGTAAACCAGTCAATAGAACTACCAACGTTCTTTCAAAACCCTTCCAACTTGGGAGAAAAAAGTCTGCATACACTGGATGTACGCAGAGCTGTCATGTTCTACATGGAAAGAACCAGACCACTGAGAGACTAATCAGTCCTTTTCTCTGTGGCAATTGGAAGAGAAGGAGATGCAGTCTCAAAGTCCACTATATCTAGATGGATTGTTCCATGCATCACTCTGTTTCTCTCTTGTTAAGAGAGAACTACCCTTCAAGCCAAGAGCACATTCTACTCGAGGCACTGGGGCATCCATAGCATTCATTGCAAATGTTCCCCTTGAGTCCATCTGCAAAGCGGCTAACTGGAGTTCTGTGCACACCTTTACAAAACACTACTGTCTAGATGCACACTCTAGATCTGACTCCCAGGTGGGACAGGCAGTATTAAGACATCTTTTCTCTACTGTTCCTTCTCATAACTCACCGCCAACTCCGGGTACTGCTCGCTAGTCTATGCACAGCATGTGATTCTAAGCAGATTAACAAACATCAGAAGACACTGCATTACTTGCCGTAAGAGCATTTCTGGTGGTTTTATCTGCTTAGATTCACATGCGCCCACCCTTCCTCACCGCTCGGATGGAAGGAACATAGACATCTTTCTACATCTCTCTCTTTTCTGTACTCCCTCATGTATAGAAGGCTCCCTCAGGGCAGAAAATACAGAGGGACCTCGACGCGTGAGGGATTGTGGGTACAACGCATGTCACTATAGGGATAGTGTTACAGACACGCCTTGTCGACGTCCCCTTTTCGACTACAAAAAACAAAATGCAATACTCCGCAGTGACCACTGGATGTCGGACCTATGCACAGCATGTGAATTTAAGCAGATACAACCATCAGAAATGCTCTTAAGGTAAGTAATGCATTGTCATAATCGATTCGGCACACACCCGTCAGAACGATGTTCAGACACTACAGCCTATGACGTGGCCTGGACTCCATTGCAGTAGACTACCGCCAGAAAGTCAGCTATTCCAGCACCACCTATAAGGGGACCATCGCTACCAATCCCTGCAGTCAAAGTAACACCAGGCTGATGACCAATC
Organism: Ambystoma mexicanum; assembly: GCF_040938575.1. Lineage (NCBI taxonomy): Eukaryota > Metazoa > Chordata > Amphibia > Caudata > Ambystomatidae > Ambystoma > Ambystoma mexicanum. Next base: position 348,316,013 of record NC_090925.1, on the reverse strand, counting down.
CCTGTACTTTCCATCCCATCTCGATAGTTTTTTCTTACTACGGTTTACGGCATAATCTAGCATGTTCACCAGAAGAACCATGTCTGCCCCAACATCTACAAAGCGATATCTCAAACTGCAATTCACAGCCTATTTGCTATCCCTCGACAACTCATTGAGCAAAAAAGTCCATGATGTCACTTGGAACCCACGGCGGTCCCCACCAATGCATCAAACTGACAATCTCCAACGCATCCTTTCCTACAAAAATCCTTTGTTTATAAACCAGCAGCTTGGAACAGGTGCAAAGCATCCTCCACGTGCGCATAACACTTATTCAGGCCAATGAGAGGGAAATAAAATCTAATGCTAAAAAGGTGCAGACGCTAACCTACCTAGTGCACTCATCCTACCATACACCCCTGCCGTATTTGAAAGCAACAGCCAGAAAATGCTGCTAAATGATTGAAGGGCATTGCATTAAAAGGAAAAGCCCTACACTGATCACTTCTTTATTTAGCAACAACACATATCCTTACTAAACCCTCCTTTCCTGTCACTGGGCTGTGACCAGTTGGTAAGGTTAGCCTCAAAATGGGTGTTTGCTGTTGTAAGTTGCTGAATCCTGCTTCCCTGTCACTGGGCCCTGCTCTACTGCATCAGTGGATCTCCTCCAGGTCATTCTATTTATTCGGAAATGGACATTTACATCAGACTAAAACGATGATATGAAACACAATTTGTACATCGATGCATAAGTAAGATTAATCAAATTTAAAAACAAATCATTTGTTTTTTTTAAATCAAACCAAGCATACTTATTTACGACTGACGCTGCAATAGAATGGCTTTCAATATAAGAATAAACGCACTGTGCAGTGAACAAGTCGGAGTTGATAGGGCAGGGGAACCTCATTTAGGGGTCTCCCTTGCAACTTTTTTAAAACATTTTTTGTAATGCAAGCTCCTGGGCTGTGGCCAGCGCCATGTGGCTCTTTACTTCTGGAGTGGATGGCTTTCTGTGTTCAGCCCCCTTTTAGAAAAAAGAAAAATAAGAACAGGGGTGACACCAGTGTACTTTCAGCACCCTAAATAAGAAGGAATAGGAATACCAAATGTCTTTCTGGAATTCTATACAATAATTGCTGAACTCATTAAAGGTTTATTTCAGGCACACTTCAGGGGGCGAGTCACTGATTTAGTCTGTTCTTAAACGCCTCAACTCAGCCTTTCATCCTTCTGAGGTCTATAAATGAGTGGGTGATACTGGGTGTATATTTTTTCTATATAAAGCGCTTAAGGAGAAGTGCTAGATGATAACACATTATCATTTGGTCATGGACGTCTGCTTGCATTCACAGTAATTTGGTAATGGGCTTATACACACTGATCTTAACGATACATATGGCGATCCATTCTTGTATGAAATGTGCATCACATTATAGTGATATCTTAACCATATTTATTGTAGTGTACAATGCTATGTGATGCCACTTCCTGTTTTGTCAACGGGTGAAAGGTCGAGTTCCATTGCTTCCCGAAATATCACTTTGGGGTGGGGTCAAATGACCTCACTTTCTGTGTCATCCGGGGTCAATGGTCATGTGATGTCACTTCCGCTACCCCGGTATTTTGTTGAAATGATGTCCCTGGGTAAGGGAACATGTCTCACTTCCCAACTTAGTATTGGAGACATTTTCTTTCCTTTAAAATGGCATAAGCAGGGCAAATAAAATCTAATGCTGTAGGTAGTGTACAATGAGCAAACGCATTTAAGGTCAATAATAGAATTACTATGGAGAGGGCACTATCTCTTGAAGTTTGCGCTAAGACAAATTGCCCTTTGCCTCTGATTTATGAACCATTGGACATAACCTGGCTTATTAACAAGGACATTGTGATAAATTGTACACGTTTTTTCTATTCGATTTCCTTCCTGGAATTTGCTTTGAAGGAAAATGCTATCCACCAATAGCCTTCTCTCTGCATTGCTAACAGTTCACTCCTTAATGAAGCGTGCAAGTACAAGGATGCTCAAGGAATGATATGTATTTTAGCCAAGGATTTGTGCTACATGCCATCTTCTACCAAACGTCTGGTTAATGCCATTGAGGATTTTCCCATAATCACGACCAAAAAAGTAATGGTTACAATATGTGGTCTTCAATATGTCAGGTCACATTCTTCATGTAGGAGACATACTGAGAAGCCCAGAGGCATCATTTTCCTTGAAATGTGGTTTTACCTGGGCTGCCTTTGTGGCATAATGCCCCCCGATGGCTGCACCATAAATCAACCATGGTACCGATTTGGCCTCGATCTGAACCATATGAGCTAGTGGCAGGCCCACCTAATTTCATATTCAATCGCACGATTGAACCATTAATCTGCAAAGCCTTGGCTATTAGTTTACCCTCGTATCACAGGAAGTTAAGCTGACCCAGTTCATTTTACTAACTTTAATTGAAACTGCATTCCCCAACTTATTACTACCGATGCACATTACCTTCGATTTTATTTATCTATGTTCATTTTTAAGACTTTTAGTCCCATTTTATTGAACCCATTGACCAATATTTGAAGAGCGTGCTTTGTTCTTGCCCTCAGGGCAGCATCATCTGCATACAGGAGCACATGTCCTGCCCTCTTGGGAACATAGCTCGTCAAATTGGACAGTGCACACGGTAGCGAATTTATGTAAAGACTGAAGAGTAAAAAAGGGGCTAAAATGCACCCTTGTCTCAATCCTTAATTTAAATGCCTGGGTGGTTTTGCCTTGGTTCCCCGTTTTAACTCTGATAAATTTGAATGTATTGTGACTAGGATGTGCCAAATCGCCACTGGCATAACCGTGCATATAAAGCTTTCCAAAGCTTGCCACGATTGATGCGGTCAAATGCTGTTGAAAGGTCCATAAACCCATGCTTTTTAAAGCTGTTAACAAATGTATCCAAAACTAAGCTTAGGTTCATTATTTGATTGGTCATGCCTATGCCCTACCGAAAGCCACACTAATACTCCATTAAGATTCAGTTCTGCTACAAAATCCATGATCTTTGCACGCAGCGCCCAGCCAAACCACTTTGCAGAGGTGTCAAAGGGATTGGCCGGTAACCTGCTGGATTTTTTAGATGGCTTTCTTAAAGCTTGACATCGTTGCCTCCTTTGAAGAGTTCAATATGGTTTTCTGATGTAATGTTAAATATTGGGGTAGCTTGCTGCACCTACACTGCCCTATCCTGCTTGAAGAACTCGATTGGGGCCGATTATGATCCCAATGATTTACCGTTCGCCATCCCAGTTAAAGCTCTGGATACTTCACTTAGTCAATGCTAAAATGGCATCACTATGATGCCTTAAATTGTGCTCGAGTGTCGCCAACTGTTATATACAGTTTACCTCACCAGGTCTATTTGGTAATTTGTGGATTTACCATCAATGTTGAGTCCATTTGCAATCGTTTCCAGTATGCTTTTTGGTCACCTATGACCTCTGCCCTACCTAGGTGCAACCAAGCCTACTTCTAATGTCGTCTTATGAAGAACTCCGGCTGCAGCAAGTTCCTCCTGGTCTCTACTTTTTTTTTTTTTTTTTTTTTTTTTTTATTATTGCTTTAACCTATTGGTTTTAACAAAAGATGCTTCACTTATGCTTTGTGTTTTGCTTTGTGTTTTGTACTTGTACTTAGGACACCACTAGTCCCAACCGGGCTTTGCCCCGGCTGTAGTTTCTCTTGTACTACTTTCAATGGCCGCTGCCGTCTGGAGGGTTGATTTTCTTTAACACTCCCTCCAAGAATTTGGCTGTCGACCTAGCCCATCTTGGAGAATCTCCTGCGATCAGACGGAACCACAAGGTCTCTTCGTCCATTATTGTTAGATCTGAAGTGAGTGGTGCCAAGTACATTTTTCTTTCACCTGCTAAAGCTGGACAAAACATGAGCAGGTGTCGGATTGTTTCTATTTGGGCATGATCGGCGCAGAGCCGGCAATGCGCATTGGTTCCTGGACTTCTGATAGCCGTAATTTTATTTGTATTCAATAAATTCAGCCTGGCTCTCATGAAAATTTTTCTCAGGTTCTTCTCTGGAAATTTCTCGCAATAATTCAGAGGGACTTTTAGACGATTTGTAGTGGGTGGCAGATGTTTTAGTGATTTATAGCGAAGAATTTTTTCAGTGGTGCGTATCCAATCTTGATTTTCCAGTTTTTTCTTTACTTTTCCCGGGTTGCTCAGGAGCGTTTCTGTTGAACAGGCCACTTCTTCTAGGCTTTCAAGAATCTTTCTTTCCCAATCACATAAGGGTTTGCAAGACTTTTTTGCAATTTCCGCTTCCATGATACGAAATATCGGCAACGAGCTAGGTAACAGGATTTTTCTGTACAGTTGGACAGCACCTTGGAATATCACTGAGGCTAGAGAAGGTAACCCCAAGTCTCTCCGTATGGCAGATATGGGGGCAGAATTTGGTAAGGATAACACTGATCTCCATATGTGACCTTCCAACTTCGCCCAAATTTCGGATGGTAGGTGTAAATTTGACGCCATGCCGTAAGTTAAAGCTGGGACTACTTTTGATTTGTAGTACTGCACGGCCGGTATCCAGGAGAATTTTCCGATTCTTGTCTACAGCACGGGTTTGGGCTGTGAGTCTTCGAGTTTTTTCCCATAATGTGTGCTGCAAGGCCATGTCTTTAGTCGAGTTGTCCAACTGCACACCCAGATATTTAAATTCTTTTACTGCCTCAATTTTTGACTTCTCCAAAAACCAGGAGTGAGATTGCTGTACTCCCCTTGTATGTTTGCAGAATGACATAATTTTGGTTTTTGTTGTATTTATCTTTAGGTTGTTGCTCTCCATGTATGCTGACAGATTGGCTAACTGTCTTTGCAGGCCTATGGCAGTCTGGTCCAACAGAATCAAGTCGTCCGCGTACCATAGCCTTGAAATTTTGACTTCTCCCAACTTAGGCGGGAAGGCTCGCACGAGCTCCTCGGTGGTTTGGAAATCGCCCATAAAGGCTATGAATAGAGCTGGGGCCAACGGGCAGCCTTGTTTCACTCCTCTCTTGGGTTCAATCTTGTCTGAGAGTGTTCCTTGTTGGCATAATCGAATTCTTAGAGCAGTCTTCGTGTGGAGGGACATGATAGGATCCAAGATCTCTTTTGGACATTCCCAGTTTGTTAATTTCGACCAAAGTTTTTGACGATCCACCATATCAAATGCCTGAGATAGGTCGATCATGGCCATATGGACATTGGGGGCGCCTTCCTTCACCTTTGCTTTGATTGTATTAAGGACCAGAAGATTGATTCCTGTTCCCGCTCCTTTTTGGAAGCCTGTCTGAAAAGTGTCAGTAGCCGGCGAGTTCTTAGCCCATTTCTTAAAGCGGGTGAGTATCAGTGACGCGAAGATTTTTCCAATAATATCTAATAGGACTATGGGCCTGTAATTGGATGGTATATTTCTTGGTCCCTTTTTATAGATGGGAACAAGTACAGCCTCTGTCCAGTTAGTCGGTATCTGTTTTTGATGTACACACTGTTTGAACAGTTCTTTAATCACCCTCGCCCATGCTTCAGGGTGTTGTTTCAGATCTATGTTAGTTATACCGTCTGGTCCGGGAGCCCTGGATTGTTTCAAGCTTCTGATTGCCTTTAGAATCTCTTCTAGACTGGTGATATTCGCCCAGCCCACGTTTTCCTCCTTTGGGGGTTGGTTTTGCGTAGTGGAGAGGGTGCCAGAGGTCGGAAGTGCGTATAATTTCGCGAAATGAGTGATCCACTGCTGTTCTGTGACGTCACACAGAATCTGATTTGGTTTCTGTCCATTAACGGTTTTGAGTAGTGACCAGAAGTCACGATTGTTCTTGGACACACAGACTTTCAGCATTGCTTCTGCATCGTTCTGATAGAGATTTTGTCGTTCTTGCTTAAGCCATGCTTTGTACTTTACTTTACCTTCTTGATGTTTAGCCCAGGCTTCTTTGGTGTTGCTTTTTTTTGCCGCTCTTTTCAATTTTGTAAGATCTTTACGTTTTGCGACCAATGTTGCATTAAACATGTGTTTGTGTATGGGTTGGGTTCCATTCTTCCCCCCAAAGCTTACTTTGTGGGGTATCAATAGCGAGACATATTCTGGTTGGGACGCTTCCCTAGCGCTGTTTATCTCCATATGGGTTTTGCGAAGCTTGCTCTCCAATATGTTTATGTTACCGGAGGTCAGCCGAATTCGATTTTGTTGCGTGTTGACACCAATTACAAAGGGATAAAATGATCGCTCTTTGGTTTCACCCCTCCACGACAGAATTAGGAGGTTGTGGTCACTTTCTCTGGTTCTTTCCACTTTGAATTCCACAAAGTATGGAATCAAACCTTCAGTAACAAAGATGTAGTCGAGATTTGCCGCAGCCGGCGCTCTCTCCCAGGTTGGCGTCTGCACTTCGAGTTCTTGGAGAGAGGCGACGTTGTGAAATTGTCTCGATTTCATCAAGTCCATCCATGCTTGACCTCTTTTGTCCCTTTTCCTCAATGCTACTGCCATCGTGTTGCCTATCGATTGTGTTCCACATTTTGCATTGAGATCCCCACAAATGATTATATTGGGGGTGTCGAAGTTTACTCTGATTTCGTCTATTGTTGTTGCAACTTGCTCACAAAATGTTTTCGTAGCTGTTTTTTCGGGATTCCAATAAAGGTTTATTATGACCAGATCAGGGCTCATCTGGACATTTTTCCCTTGAACCTGGGGATTCCACTTTGTTAGGATTGCCAGCATACCATATTTTTCACAGATGTTGATCTTAGGTGAGATTCCTGAGCCTAATCGAATTGCTGTTAACAAACCTCCAGAGGGTCTTCCTGATCCAGGTCTCTGAGCTGGCGAAACTTCGATACTGTATCCCTCGAGAGTAGGTTTCTCTGTTAGCCATGTTTCTTGCAGGCAAATTAAGTCGAAGCGGTTCAACTTTACATCGCTGGGCTTCGTTAGGTGACTAAATCCTCTTGTATTCCACGACGCCATCTGAAGAGAGGTCTTTTCCTTAAATTGGTCTGGGACCGTTACCTGGATCTTGTTATTGACGGCGTCATGGATTGACTGCTAGGCCTTCTTCTTACGGCCGAAAGTATCTGCAATCCATTTCCAAGGTTTGGATGACGTGGAGGGGGATTGAGCTGGTTTGAACTCTGTCGCCTGATCCCTCTTTATGTAGGCGTTACGTGAGCTTTCCACTCGTCGCCTTGGCGTAGTGAATGGTATGTGATGATTTCTGTCCCGTTTCCGGGGGTAGTCTTCCCCTTTCCCTCTTTCTTCTCTGTCTCGGCCAGCGTCCAGCTCCTCCTTTCTATTTTTTTTTGTCACATTTTCTGATCTTGTATCCTTGTCAAATTTCGAGGGGGCATATCTTTGAGAGCCTGTCGTATCTTCATTTTCCTTTAGTTTTTCTAATTTTAAGCCCAGACACTGTAGCTCTTTTGCCACTTCGAGAGGCCATTCTTGCAGGGCTTTCGACCTTATGTGTAGGTATGCTTTAGCTTTATGGTCTTTGTGGTAGGGTTCCACCAGAACCAGGTCCCTTGTTGATAGATGCCGCAATTTGTCAATTTTTGCTGTAATTTTTAAGACTGTCCTTCTATTTAGGACCATGTATCTATCTTTGGATGACAATTGCTCTAATTTAAATAGCGATGTCCCTTCGAGTTTTAGGAGTTTTTTTTCTGCCAGTTTTGATCGACCGTAGTCCTTTTTTTTTTTTTTATAGGAATTAATCCTATACTTTCTTTGCTCGTGATTAGGGATCCGTTCTTCGCGACGGTCTGTCTCTTTTTTAGGGACTGGCTTCTCTTCCGTTTTCTTTAGGGTTTGGATAGCCTCCAAACCCGTGGTGGGGGTGCTAGAGCGAGATCTACCATGGTCGCTTGGAGCCTCCACAAGTGTAATCCTCCTTGCTCCAGACCGCGTCCTAACGCAAGCCGGCGGGGTAGCTATTCTTGGATGCTGCGGGCTTAAAATTTCCTCTTCAGCGCAGGCAAAGTCGTCAGAAGAGTTAGATGAATCGAGGGCGTGGATCAGCGTGGGAGACCTTTGTGCGATTTCGGGGGGATCATGCTGTGAGTGATTTCCCACTGTGGTCGCCTGTCGCTTTTCTTTGCTGGAAATGGCTCTGTCGGATCTGTCGACAAGGGGGTCCACAGAGGAGGTAAGAGATGTTTTCACTCGAGTGTTTGGGAGACTCTTTGGAGGAACACACAGGAGGGGGCTCTCCATTGCATGTTTCGTCATGTTTTTTGACTGCAAGACTCGACTCCGACACACCTCCTGGTAATTTGGCACGGGCATTCGTGAAAATCGGAGCCACTTCTGTGACTCTGGCCATCTCTTCCGTTTGAGTACTTTGAGAGGTCATTGCACGTGTCTGCCTGGTTTGTCGATCCATCTTGAGCAGCTTGTTTTCGAAATTCGTTAGTTTAGTTTCAAGGCTCCTTTGTATGGTATTTGAGTTCCTTTCTTCTGCTGTTAGATATCCTTCTATAAAGGTCAATTTATCCTTAAGTGAGGTGATCATGGACGTGTTGTCCTTTAAGGCCTCATGAATCGCCTCATACAGTTTGCTGAAGGGGTTTAGCGCTATTGAAAAGGCTGACATGATTGATAGTAAGTCAGCCTTTTTTTTCTTTTCTGAGGGTGTTTCTTTCTCGAACCCTACCGGGATGTCACTTGACCTCCTGTTTCTGGTTGGCGTGTAAAGTTCTTTTTCGTTATGGAGCTGATTGGATTTTTCAGAGAATCTTTTGTCCCCTCCTGCAGTCACGCCTTGTAAGCTGGCTGAAGTTTCCGCCCATGATATGTTACTGTGTGCCTGGCTATGCGATCTATTCCACGCCGCTTGTTCTTCGACGTAGGACTGTCTTTCGCTTGGTTTGAGTCTTGTCTGAGTCTCTTGATTAGCCATGACTGCTAGTGCTTGACATTCAGGTTGGGCTAAAGTGTCTTTTTTGCTCAATAAGCTGTGTGGACCTTCACTGACTACATTTGAAGGGTCTAACGTTTGATGGTCTCTTGCCGTTTTTTTTTTTTTTTATTGTCTTTTTGTTTTGAATCTCCTAAGTGTGGTGTCTCCCCACTTGGCTCACTAGTGCATTCATCATTTGTCCTTGGGATGTTTAATTGTTCTGCATTTTCCTCTGATGTCATAAGGTCCTTCGCACTAATTTCTGCCGGGGACTTTCCTTTCACGACTTCAATATTGTGCGTTCTGTTTGGTGAAATACAAGCATGCCATTTGACTCTTGGTAGTGGTTTTTCCTTTGTCTGATCAATTTTCTGGGCTTTACACGGTGAGGGAGGCTCTCGGATAGCCGCCAGAATTTCAGCGTCTGACATTTCTTGGTCTGTGGCTTGTTTTTGCTTTGTTTGTTTTATAAAGTAATCCCTCAAGGAAGCTGAGAGTAACGCTGTTTCTTGTCTTTTCGAAACTTCACCCGTTTGAGGGCCTACTTTCCGGCATTTCTTTTTAGGTGGAATATCATTCCCTGCCCTGGCTTTGCCTCCAGCCTTCTTGGTTTTTTTGAAGATTTTTTTCCTTGTAGTCGTATCTCTAAGTTGTTTATATTCTTCGTCCTGTGATGTAGACTGATCAAATGACAGTCATCTCACAATTTCCAATTTGATCCCTGGGCCCTTTGTTCTCTGGATTTCTGGCCCTTGACTCTTGTACGAGATCTTCTTTTTCTTGTTGTACTTTTTCTAGTTGAATTCTTTGGGCTGTTGTTTCTTCTGCTGATGGATCTTGGCTGGATATGTTTCCGCCATCCGACATTGCCTCTATGAAAACGGAGTCATCTGCGTAGTCCCCCGACCCTGGCTCCTCTCGTTCTTCATTTTCGAGTGTCTTAGGGGAGGGAAGCCTTTCCGACGGCGAAATGGCCTGCTTTTTTCTGTCTCTGTCCTGCATGTTTCTGTCTTTGGCCACCACAGTTGGGGCCCTTTTTCTGACGCTGTTATGAACAATGGCCATTGCCAGGCCTCTCACCTCTCGGTTCTGGACTAGGTCATCTTTTTCACCTGTGCCTACCATGCCTATCCTCATGTCTTCACGCGGCATTGGTGTAAGATGCCGTTGGTGCATGGGTTGCCCCATGTCTCCTTCCACCTGAAGAGTCCCTAGCCATGCAGACCCCAGCCGAGGCCGTCCTCCGACAGCTTCAGGCCTGGTGTCACTCGCCGAGGCGGTACGCTCGCGGGGAGTTTGTGTGGAATCCGTGGAAGGGGCAGGGGTAGGGCCTTTTGTTCTTTCCAGGTTTAGGTTGCCTTTCTGTTTATTTACGGTCGCTTCTTGGAGGGAGGTCTCGGGTGGCACATTTAGATCTATTTGGTCTCCAGTTTTCACCCCCCTTACAGTGGCTGCAGGATTCGCTGGGGCCATGATGCTTATGTTTTTTACTCCTGAGGTCCGTGGAAAAGCATCTAGAGACTGCCCCTCTTGTGAGACATTTAACATGCTGCTGTTGTGTTCTAGCATCGCACTGTTGGACTGCTTGCTGGCCACCCTGTGGCCATGTTCTAACTGTATTTTGTCGCTGCGCATCCACCTCCCGGCCTCCACTTCTGTCGGTGAGGGCGGCGCCATTCCCTTTTTGATATTTTTGAATAGTCGTTCGCTTGAGAATGACACGCGAACGGGGGTTGTGGACGCTCAAGTAAGGCAAAAAGTCTTTAAGCGAGACTTGCGTAGGATCGAGATATTTACAGTGTCTTAGTGTCTTGTTCACAAATGTCCCCGGAGCGGAGCGGCGGGAGAGACAGCAAAGGAAAGGTGCAGGAAGGGACTAGAGGTAAGGAAAAAGAAAGAGGGAAGAGGGAAGGGAGGAGAGGGAAACGGAAAAGGGATAGGGGGATAAAAGGAGGAGGAGCGAAAGGGAGGGAGAGGGAAAGGGAAGAGCTTCGGTTGCTGCTCACCGCTCTTTGCTTCTGGCTCCGTTTATCTCTCTCCGTTCTTCGATCTTCGGCCTTAGGCCTTAGGCCACTGGACACTAGACACACTGTGCCGCACACCGCGCCGCGCTCCGCGCGTGCGCAGTGATTTTAAAGAGTCTTTGTGGCAATAGTAGACACTGTCACAGGAATCACGGAACGAAACGCACAGAGGTCTGTCCTCCGTCCTCACTAGACACACTGTGCCGCACACCGCCTGGTCTCTACTTTGCTTTCTCAGTGCAGTCATGAGCCTATCCTTAGCCATCTTGCATTTCCATTGAACCACAATGCTCTCATTGTACTTTTTGACCTAGGAAGCATTTTCCTAAAAGCCTGGCTAGTTGTTGGTATTATAATTTCGTAATTTCCTGGGCTAATAGGTTGGCCTAATCAGTGCTACTGGTATGCAAACACATCTGTGTCCAGGGTTGAATGTATGGCCCCGGCTACATGTTGATCTAGGTCAATGTTTTCCCAACTTACTGTTTTGTACAGACCATGCCCCCCCCATTCTCTGCTGGCAAAGATGATTCCCCCATGTTCCTTATTGTCAGGAAAATGGCAGCATGAACACTTTCGATCCTGATGACCACCTCAAAATCTCTAACCCGCTACCAATTTTCTGCACCTGGTGTGAAATACTTTTTCAACAGGGTCTAGCGTTTACAAAAGTAGGCTTTCTTGGATAGGACTAAAATCTCCAGTTTACTTCCCTAAACAACTTCATTAAGGGTGCCTGTAAAGGTCTTTACCCTATTATCAATGCTAGCCTCTTAAAGCCTATGGACGGATACCAAAGACAAAATGTCTGAGACCAAATGTCCTCTTCTCCAGCACCATGGACATTTCCACTGTAGTTTCCCATTTTAAAGTGATCATCACCCACTAAAAGTTTATTAGACGGGGGAGGATCTAAAGGGCCTTACTAACTCTAGTAAGGGCCCCCAGTGGCATTGCCACAAAGGGAGTTGTAGAACTAGTAGAGCGTACTCTGTGGTGCATAGCACCTTTCTATATTTATAATCAAATATGGGCACACTGACGCTTTAGTTTCTGATTTCTTAAAACACTTGACACTTAAGTTGCCACACGAGTGTGGTTCCTGCCCTTTATATACTATGATGCCTTTACACTGAAGGCTTTGACAGTTTGGAAATTAATTTTGTGCAAAGCCCATGTTTCCTGGAATAACCATGTCAGATTCAGAAGTGCCATAAATTCACTTCCAAGCCCAGCAATGTTCCATGAGACCATTTTTATAAAGCACAAGCAATTGCTAACTTTAGACTGGGGACGTGTGATGCATCCATAGAGCGCGTCCTTCACCCTGCCCCTTAGCACGGGGTGAAGCAAATCTGACCTGTGCATCTTCTAGGAGTATTTGATCCAGATCCATCACATTCATTGGGCATTGAGGACCATTAGTACCAGGATTCTTCAGCTGTGCAGATCCAGAAGTGTGCATATTGGGAGTGATGTCATACAGTGGTGGTATGTGCCAGGTGTCCTGTAGATGGCATATATTATGCTGCATGTCCTGATACACTTCTACGCCTCTGTGCCATTTCGTCTGCACAGTTCATTTTAGCTGCTTGAAGATACTGGTTTATCATCCCAAACCTCAGACTGCAGCCACCACAATGCATACAATCCCATTAGGCTTCCTGTAACAGAAATCCCCATTGTTTCCATCACTGCCTTAATCTTTTATAGGAATTCTTGTTGCCATGATTCAGGCCTTTGAAGCAACACATGGCGTTTCCCTCCATCCCTCCTAATGGATGCACCACTGCTGGCTCCTGCAGATTTCCTGTATCTGTGCTTTCAGGTGACTTGGGGTGCATCGGGGGCAGCTGTGATGGCTGACCTGTGTTGGCCATGTCAGAAACCCTGTTTGATTGAAGCATCTGGTTTGTCATCTGTGCTGCTTACTAAATCAACCAATAGATTCACTCCCCCGGCGACGCTTTGCCATTCGAATCCCCCGTCTGTAGCACTGCTAAAACCTCCTCCTTTCCTGGCACTTGCCCGTGTTGGGCATCAGTTTGTCTTCCATGCAGTGTCCTTTGCATTGAGTGGATGTTCTGAATGCCCCTGTGTGTGATCTGTTGCTTCCTTCACCCCTGGCACTGGACCCTTGCCCAGTTGCAGTGAGTGGATGTTCTATGTGCCCCAGTACGGCCACTGCTGAGCTCTCCTCCCCTGGCACTGGCCCATGACCCTTTTGTAGTGGCTGGGTGGTCTGTGCAGCCCAGTTTGTAACGTTGTTGCTGACTTTTCTTGGCCTTTCGATCTATACTGGATTGGTTGTTCTGTGAGCCCCGCGTGTGATCCTGCTGAGCACTGCTATATTGGAGTCATGCTCTCTGGCCTGTAGTTGATGGGTCCTGCTGAAATAGGCTTCCTTGGCACCAGGCTATGCGGGAGTGGGTGTCCTGTGTGCTCCCGGTTAAAATCTCTGCTGGGCTGCCTTTCCTGAAACTGGCACTTTTGGACTGAATGGCTGATCTGTATGCCAGTGTGTAATTACTACTGAACCCTCCGCCCTCTTCCTGGCATGGGACACTGGCTCTCTTGTAGTGAGTGAATGTTTGTCGACTAATGTTTGTAACCCCTGCAGAGCCTCTTATATGGCACTGGATCCTGGCGTGCACTAAATTGAGGATGTGTTCGCCAGTTTGTAAAGCCTGCTGAGCTCTTCTTCCCTGGCAGTAGTTGCTGCTCCCTCCTCCCCCCAATGTAAGGAGTGGATGCCAACTGGAGGCCAGTTTGTAATATTAACTCTCCTTGTCTGGACACTGCTATAAAGTGGAGTGGATGTACTTTTGCAGATTGTACCATTGCTGAGGCCTCTCCCACTCTCCTCCCCACCGAGGTACGGGAACATGGCCCGATACATTGAGTGGCTGTTCTGTTTTTCCCAGTTTGTTTTCCCTGCCCTGTTTCTCTGGCACTGTTGCAGAGGGTCTGTTCTGTGATTATTCCACTGCTAACCCCTCCACCAGACACTGCCCCAGAACGGATACAGTTGCTATGGTGCGCCCCCTTCCATTGGACCCTGGCCAATCGCTGCTGAGCCTCGGTCATTTGGACGCTGGCCCGATTGCAGCGATATCAGACGCTCTGTGGGACCAAAAGAGGCCCTGGAAATAATGTTCAAAGTGGCCCCATATAACACTTTCTCAGCAAGCCCAATGCTTTTCCTATGAGAACATTTGGAAATGCCACATAAGAGGCCCAGGGTGCAGAGGCCGTTCCCTATAGGCAAGTCCACCACTGGTGGCAGCATTGCGGAGTGGATGGTTTGAGCCCCAGCTGGCACCCCTGCTCAGGTCTCTGGCCCTGCAGGGACTATAGTTTAGTAGATGGTCGCTGGGCCCTGGTTTGCAATCCCCTTTTGAGCCCCCTTCCACTGGCACAAGAGCCTCATGGAGTCGATATGCTGTAGGCCCCAGCGTGAGTCTGCAGAGCCCTCTGCCACTCGGCCCTGGCCTCTTTGCAGGGTGGATGTGTTGCCCCATCCCTGTAGTTGAGCAGCTGGCCTGGATTTGAGCGCGGCAAGTAGGACACTCGCCGGAATAAACGTGAAACAATTTATTGACAGCAGCCGGGTAATGCTTGCGCGACCCCCGCCCCCTTCTTTTATGACTGCGGAAATCATTATCCATGTGTCTCCCTTCGCTGTAACAAGTTGGAGAGCTTGAGGAATGCTCGGCGAGCCGACGCACTGCCAACACACACTGCTCCTGGGCCTGGCGCCATTACCTAGGCATTTCTCGTTCATGTAGTTACTCGCCCGGCCCTCGATTGCAGCCTTTCTTTCATGTGGAGGTTGGGTTCTTGTGCCTGCAGACGTCAGTCTCCCAGGAAAGATCCTGGAGGGGTGACTTTGCGCTGCCTCGCCCTTTTCCAAAGCTCATAAGCCTGGAAATAGAGCCATGCAGGGTGAGACACAAGTGACACAGTGATGACAGTGTACCAAAAGGAGAGGTCCAAATGAGATTTGAGGTGGAAAAACTTTGGCCACAAGCTTTATTGTAACAATAGGTATGGCGCAAAAGAAAAAACAACCATAGAACATCAGAAAATGAACACAAATATTTTGGGGCTCAGACCCACGTAGGGCCAACTTGAGGCTGATCCCTGCTGCCCTTTATGTAAAAAGCTTGTGACGTTTGGACCCAGCGTGTGAGCTGTGTCTTGTCTCCTTTTTGATTTTGCAGCTTACTTTACTCTTCATACATTTTGTCTTTTCCATGTCTGTGGGAGGGGGTATGTGCGCTTTGGGGAATGTGCATACCTGCTTATCGCTCTGGTGTCCCACTTGTGATGTGGCCCCCTGAGGGGTTTTTGGCAATATCTTTACCTCTGAATTCTGGAGCATTGGGTTGCCTTTACTAGTCTTCAGTTTGGGGGCAGTGCCCTTCCCTTGGTCTTTGCAGTGAGACTCTATTACTTTTCCAACTCCGAGGTGTGTTCTTTAGCTGAGGTGAGTTTGTTTCCACCTGCAGCCAACCTGATCTACCTGGTGGAGAGGTATGCCTTTCATCAACCTTTAGAGCTTTCGCACGCTTTGAGGCATGCGCATACCTTATCGCTCTGGTGTCCCACTTGTGATCTGGCCCTCTGAGGGGCTTTCATCATTTATCCCCAGAGGTGACTTCTGGGGCATTGGATTGCGTTCACTTGTCTTCAGTTTGGGGGCATTGCCCTTCCCTTGATCTTTGTGGTGAGGCGTGTGAGCCTATTCCACTGTTTTGGCATCCTTTTTAGCCCACTCTGATCCACTTGTGATACGGCCCCTGGTGAGGCGCTATTTTCCATCCTCAGAGGTGGGTTCTTGAGCTTCCACTTGCAGCCACCTGATCTGGGGTTGGGGCTTGTGCTCACAGGGTGAAGTATTGCTGTTCTCTTGGCTCATGATCCACTTGTGTTTGAAAACCCCTATGTGTTACTGCATTGTTTCTCCTCGGGGGTGGGTTCTTTGAGCCATTGAATTTGTATATTATAATTTGACCATTTTTTGCAGGCGTTTTAGTCTTGGTTTATAACAATTTTGTGTTTTTAATTCGCATTTTCTCAGCTCATGATCCACTTATGTTTGAACCCCCACCCCCCCCTATGTGGCGTTGTTGCATTTTCTCCTCTGGGGTGGGTTCTTTGAGACTGTGTATTAATAACTGAGCATTTTGAAGGTATTTCAGCCTTTTGGCGTTCACTTGGCTCATGAACCACTTGCGTTTGAAACCCCCCTCCACCCCCATGCATTGTTTCTCCTCGGGGGTGGGTTCTTTGAGCCATTGAATTTGTATATTATAATTTGACCATTTTTTGCAGGCGTTTTAGTCTTTGTTTATAACAATTTTGTGTTTTTAATTCGCATTTTCTCAGCTCATGATCCACTTATGTTTGAACTCCCCCCCCCCCCCCCCCCCCTATGCGGCGTTGTTGCATTTTCTCCTCTGGGGTGGGTTCTTTGAGACTGTGTATTAATAACTGAGCATTTTGAAGGTATTTCAGCCTTTTGCCGTTCACTTGGCTCATGAACCACTTGCGTTTGAAACCCCCCTCCACCCCCATGCATTGTTTTTCCTCGGGGGTGGGTTCTTGAGCACCGCCTTTCATCAACTTACTTCAAGTTTAGCATCCTGTCCTTTGTTTTTTTTGGTTATTTACTTGATTTGTTTTGAGGCATTTGCCTTTTAAACTATTTTTGCTTATTTCTGTGACCCTAAGCCATTTCATTTGATCCCCGATTATTCGTCGATATTACTATGATCTGGCGGCAGGGAGGGTTTTTTTTAGTCGCTGTCCTGCAGCTCCAGCTTGCTGCCACGAAGTGTGTACCTTCCGCCGCTCGAAGCTCGCTAACTGACTGGCCCGCAGGGAAATCTGGAGATTTTTGCATTCTGCATCGTGGGCCTTGATTTCCACATGTTCTCGTGGGAAAGGGGTTGGGCTCGGGGGCAGCTTTTGGTGGGGGTCGGGGCCAGTGTGGATAATGGGGCCCCAGCGGGAGGCTGTGCACCCCTCGCTCCCGCAGTGTTGGGTGACAGTTTTTAAAGACTCTCCTTGTTTTCAGAGCAGATTTAGAAGCAGGTTGCTGAGCTGTGATTATGGTACCCCTGGGACCTGCTGGAAGGACTGGACCCTCCATAGATGGTACCATTGGGCTGGAGAGCATGGCTTTAATGCGGAAGTCCCACACCGGTTTCTCAATTCTAGGTAATATTCGGAGATCACCCCTAGAAATGCCGAAGGAGCAATAGCACAAAGGATGGCGGCGCCTGGGGCTGAGCTTGTTGAGCGCCCAGTGCTGCCATGATACTACACATTCTGAAGGGCCCATCTTATGCCCCACATGCAAGCCGACAGAAGTCTAGGTCTCCTGCGTGCCAACCAGTCCCATGCCATTCCAGAGATGCTCTGCTATGTGTTTGTTTTCTTTGCATTCCGAGACTCGCAGACCTGGGTTTTTAATGGGGGCATTTCCCAGAATGGGCAGAAACGCGCAGGGCTGAAACATCCTCTGAAATGCCGCTGGCCTGTTATGCATGCGAGTTACCTACTCGTTTTTCTCATTCATCAACCTTGGTGCAGGGGGCTAGCTAGGTACCACATGGTTTCCACCGCTAGGCATTCGTCTAAGGCGGCAGCAGGCGCATTAACCCTCGGAAATGTTGTAGACTGGAAGGCTTGACACGGAAGGGCATCCCGAGCGCCCGGGTGTTGGCCGCTGTATGTTTCGCATCGCATCAATCTACCCTCGTGTATGGGTCGCATATTTCATGCGTGGTTCCCCGCTGGTGCTCGCTCGTCCTTCCATTGTTCCGAGATGTCTGGCTTGCTTTAAGGCTTGTGTCTTTGTAAAGTGTTGGACCTGAAGTCTCGGAGTAATTTTCATCGATACGGCATTGGTGTCCCTCATTTAGGACAGATGTGCTGCAGGCTGGCTTATCCGATTACAGGGATGGCATAGGTGTCTAGTAGAGATCAGAACCTTTGCTGGGGGGACCGACGTTGCACGGTTTTACATGGCGCTAGCTTTAGGGTGACCAGAGGTCCGGGTTTTCCCGGGACAGTCCGGGGAAATCACCCTCCGTCCCGGGAGTTTTTTCATTTTTGAAACCCCGTCCCGAGTTTGCATGTTTGGGGGTGTGTATGACTGACCCCTAGTGCGGGCTCTCTAAAAGAGCCCGCAACCTGTTATGTCCTCATATTGGCTCTCTGGTCTGTAGAGGCTAGAACACACTATGCTGAATATTTCGCAAATGTAACAGTTTCACATAATTTATTCTTTGAAAAAAGAATTAAAAGTACAATTTCTAAATATACATATGTACAGGCAAACCAAATGAAACTAATGGCCCTAAAGTCAAAATCGCAATGAAAAGACAGAAAAGGGAAGAAATCAAAGGATTCTGAACAAGTGCAGCTGGTAGCCGTGGTAGCCGTGCTTTGTTCCCTTGGCAACTCATAGCCAACACAAAGCCACACCTGCCCTGCAACCACAAGAGAGGAGACACGCCATAGTGCTCCTAGTGAAAGGTAAGCCCCACGACTGAGCGATGCATAGCAACTAGCAAACCTCTTCCCTCCCAAACCTACCCACTTTCTTCTAAAGCTAAGCAACCATAACTTGCACTACCACCATGCCTTGTTAAGACGAACACCCAGGACATCAAAAATGACATCACAAATGTCATTGACCTTACATATCTGGGCCACTTGTTTTTGTTCACTAACCTATGTAATCTAGGCGGTTTTGTTCACCGACAGTCAAAATATGAAAATGTTGTGCATATATATATGGGCAATAAGCAGACCTCGCACAACTAACATGATGATTAACTTAAATGTTATTGACATTTTCTATTCTTTTAGTTTCCCTGCATGTGCCTCTAATTTGTATGCACTGCGGGTCTTTATATGTATTCTAACACACGTATGTAGTAATACTTCAATTAAGTATTTATTCCGGGTTAAACATCTGATAAGGGAGCATTTATTTTACTAGCCAACATTACAGGTTACAAATATTTCACTGCTATGATTCATGCTGCAACCATTACTTGTGTATGATTAGGTTCCTGTATTAACAAAAACACTCAGCTATAATTTGCTTAGATGAGTACCTTTAATACATGAAGTACTTCATGAATAGTCTTCTGATCACCCCTGGCATCGTGTTAACATTGTAAACACAACCCCTTGCAATAACTTCATCAAAATTATTTTCATTTGATATCAGACATTTGTGATGTCATCTTTGATGTTCTTGAGGATAATCTTAGTGCGCGTTGGCAGCGCGTTTTATGGTTGCTTAGTTTATCATGACTGGCACATTTCTGGGGTTTTGCGGTTTTAGTTGAAACATAACGTCCATTTAACGTTTTTACAGAATTTTATGGGCTAATTTGCTACTAATTCCTAATATATCCCAATGTAGCAGCTTTATCACCAGAGTAGAAAGTTTGACCTTAACACTGCCATTTCCCACCTCCCCCCACCAACATTTTTAACACTTTTGCAACTTTTTCCACTATGTGTTCGCTGACGTTTGGAAATGTCATTGTGGACTTTCTAGACTGTCGCATGACCACGTGTTCGCAAATGGCTCGGCGCTTCACAAACAGTTAGAAACTGCATTTTTAGATCTAGGGAGTTTCAAGTGGACAAGGTACCCTTGCACCGCTCCTAGACCTATTTTTACTGCATTTACAATCCAGGACTAAGCACATGTTTAGAAGAATATTAGCAGAACTGCTGTTTATCTTCAAAATGGCATCCGCTATTGTCACACCTTCTTCCCAGGAGCCACCGCCAGCTTGAGGGCCTACACAATGGAAGAAGCGCAAACATTAAGAAAACAATCAAGAGGACCGGGAAGATAATGGCTGCCTCTAGCGCCCAGAGAGAATCATGGGTGTGGCAGTTTATTACAACTGTTGGGGGTGGGCGGGGGGGATGTGTACCTAAGGGTACCAAGTTGAAATGCACTCAGTGCAAAGTTGTACTCGGTCGCAGACAACCTGGGCATTAGTCCTACGGGACCACCTCCTGCGCCGCCACACTAAATCCAACCACCGGAATGCTCTGCTCTCAAAGATTGTTACTGTCTCAGGAGGTAGCAGGCTCTTACTCAACCACCTCTTCCTCAACCAATACTAGCACCACACTGGCTACTCCTGTGTGGGAGACAATCCCACCATCTACCTGGTAAGCCATAAAAGAGGCTGAGTCCTATCTTTCCAAGACAACAGTACTGTGTATGTACTGCAACACCACTCTGCAGAAGTGCTTTCAAGGCTGTAATCCAGGAGCATGAGAAACACTGCCCCTACCTTTAACGCACGGCCAACATTTTCCCCTGCCCACCTGCTCCTCTATCTGGGGTTGGTGCCCCTCCCCTTCATTTCCCTCCCCCACATTACTTCCTAGCCTCTCAATCAAAAACACAAGTTCCTTTAGGAACCACCTTTCATAGTTTACAAATGGAAGTAAAAAAATAAGCTTAGTTACATTTTTCTGTGAAGTAGTTTAGTTCAATAATCTCCAACAATCCCCGTGGCATTTTATATATGCTAGTGGAAATAATGGACAATTATATACTAGAGAGAAAGCACAACCATAATCCATGGCCCTTCAGGACTATCCGCAGTCCCCTCTCTAGGCCATGCATTATCAAACCCAGATTGCACGTGCACTCCATGGCACAAAACAGCCCATCTGCGCTGTTTGCTGTTAGGTTTGTAGCAGTCTTGCCTGCTTTGAAACAGTCACATATATATCCACCAATACCTTCAAAAGGTCTTCATATAAACCTATCAACATATTAAACTTGCACACAACTGCCACTTAAAAAAAGTTTACCAACTCTTTTGCATATGCATTTCCCTTGCTTATCTGCAAAAATTGCACACTGCTGCTATAAATGCTCATATGAATTGTGCAATAAAAGAAGTGAATGAATGGAAAGCGGAGTAGAGATTGTCAAGTGCTCATTGGAGCCCAGAAGTAAAGTGCCAACGGAGGTCAAGGTAGGAGGATACTAGCTACCTGCTGGGGCAGAGGAGTCCCAAGGTGTGGTACACAGCTGTCACGCGCTAAACCCACAAGGGCAGTGCTGAAGAGGGGCAGGGACACTGCTGGTGTAAACTAGTTATAGGGCCTGGAACCTGTAAGGTTCAATCACCACTCAAGTAGAAAAGGAGCAGGCAAGCTGTTTGAAAAGGCACCAGCCGAAGAGACCTGCTTCCCGCTCTGTTTCAAAAAGCATTTGACAATGACAGTATGGGAGTTACAGCAGCAGAGGGCTCTAGCACAGCTGTATTTGTGATATATTGTAGTCCTGGCAATTGGCAGGGGCCAATGTACACACCGTAAGGCTGCAGCCATATGATCCCTGGGCTTTAGGCCAACATTAAGTCTTGTCGCCCTATTCTAGATTAGCCAAAGGGGGTGTACAGGACAAAGGGGGAGGTTGAAGAAGAGGTTGTTGCAATAGCCCAGCCTACACAGGAACGGGGCTCTGCATACGGTCAGCTTCTGGGGGTAGGTGAGGAACAGCACAATGTCTGTGGAGGGCAAGCTGAAAGCGTGAGCTTTTCTTACATGCTCCAAAATATAAGTAGTAAAGGAGATAAAGGACTTAAATATGACGGTTTGGACTCGCAGGATGGTGAAAGTAGAGGGCCCAATGACAGTGGCCCTAGGATAGGAGAAAAACGGGGTACAGGTATCCCAATAAATCTGTCTTACTGGCATTGAGACAGATGGCTAGCTGCACACAATGCTTTAATGGCGATCAAACAATCTGGGATAGAGTATAAATGAGTTCAGGGAAGTTTAGGGAAAGCAACAAAACACTAGAAGTGAGAGACATCTGGTGAAACAGAGGGACACAATGTATATGGAAGAGCCACAATTATAGGACAAAACCCTGGGGGTACTCTGCAGGTATACAGTGAGGTGGTTAAGTACAGCAGACAGCCCAGTTGCAGCTGGCAAGGGCGGTTAGTGAGTATAGCCAGTGCCCAGTCCATGATTCTAATGGTATTGTATAACTGTTTTTTGAGGATACAATGATATGGCATTTATAACGCACCTATACAAGGTGCTACGAGGCAAGGGAGGGGGAAACAGAGGGAAGATGGAACAATCTTACTAGGCCAGGTGATGAGATTGTGCAAGTGCAGGGGAGGGGGAAAGGGAAGGGGCAGTGCAGTACATAGGATAAACAGTAAAACAATAAATGAGTGCGGCCAGCTGGTGGCAAGTGCAATAGTAAGTGCAGACATGAGGTGTCCAGTGCTGGTAGGGGGTTGTAGGGATACAGCCCCCGAGTGCAAGGGTTGCCAGGGGGCAGTGCAGTTTCAGTTTTGACCAGGGGTTCAGCAGGGCAGGGGAGAAGAAAGTGGAAGCAAAGAAGGTCTTGAGGTGCTTCCGGAACCGGAGATGGTTCTCAAGTTTCAGAGAGGCTGTTCCAGAGCGAGCTCCCAACTGAAGAAAGATTTACCAACTTGTTGCTTGGAGAAGTGACTGACCCTGAGGGAGTTGGAGGCGGATGAGCGAAGAGCTCAAAGGCAGAGTTGAAGGTATTGAGGACCCAGAAGTCCTTGTGGACAATGCAGAGGGTTTTGAACTTTATCCTCACAGCCCCTGGGAGCCAGTGCAGAGATTTCAGTCCTGGAGCGATACGATCCCTGGGCTTAAGGCCAAGAACAAGTCATGCAGTCCTGTTTTGGATGAGTTGCAGAGGGCAGAGAGTAGAGGCAGGCAGATTTAGAAAGAGGCTGTTATTGTAGTCCAGCCTAGAGGGAACCAGAGCTCTGGAGACACCGAGCTTCTGTGGGAAGGAGAGGAAGGGAAGAATACCTCTGAGGAGGTGTAGCTGGTAGTGACTTGGACGTCAATGGTTCACCGTGTGAAAGATGGAGGAGATATCAAGAAGCACTATCCTCAATTGTACTATCAAATACATACTTTATAGTACTCCATATTACAAATACTGTATACTCCCACCTGCAGTACCTATAATTACTATGAACTAAGTTGCCAGTGAGACATCGGGTGAGCCAGAGGGATGAAATGCATATGGAAGAGCCACAAACCTAGGATAAATCCCTGTGGTACTGTGTACTCCACTACCCCACTGTGTACCTGCAAACAGCCCAGTTGCAGCTGGTAAGGGCGGTTATAAGGAAAACAAATATCAGTCCAGTGCCTGGTCCATAATCCTAATGGTATCGTGTAGCTGTTTAATGATACAGTTGACCGTTTGAAAGGCAGAGGAGACATGAAGGAGCACTGCGAATTGTACTACAATCATAAATATCATATACACTTTAATTGTATCATTCCACCATATTACAATCACTGTATACTTCTTTTATTACCTATAATTACTAGATTGTGTTGACAGTTGCCAGATTTTGGATGGCATGCCCTCAATCTGGCCACAACACCACCATAGAATTAAGCAATTATAAGTGTGTACAATACTTCACCTAACTTGCCCTGAAGCCCATGTAACTGAAATGATGTCCGGACACCAATGTTGACCGTGGACTCGGTGGCATCTGCAAACACTTTTTTTTTCCCAAATCTTTATTCCACTCCCCTACCCTTTCCGCGCCTTCTTTCAGCCATCAAATAACCCTAAACGTGTTTTCCAGACTTTTCCCCAGCAATTCATCTGCGGACATAAGTTGCTGTCTGCAGATCCAACATGGCGACAGTTCCAATAAATGACGCACTTCACGCTTTCACCATCCAATCAGCGGGCGTATCTGATGTCCAGACATCACGCTGCCCCATGATTTGTCCAGGGGGGTGTCCCTGGACCGAATAGACTCTGCCCCCGGAACCAGATATCACTAATGTTTACCTACTTTTTGGCCATTTATTAAACTACTGGACAGATTTACACCAAATTTACAAAAGCACACTTTTGGGACCAAGCTGCCACTCCTGGCGCAAACTTGGTGAACCTCTGTCCAGCGGTTTGGGCTGTAAACAGGAGAACACTTTATTTTCCTTGAGTCAGTATTTCCACACATTTTGGGACCCCCCCTATAAGTTTGCACCACCTTGATGAAACTGCACAAAACTTTGCAGAATCCTTCTGAGGGGGCCATATACTTTGGTGATTCGTCCGGGAGGCAGTTATAAGCCGCCCAAAAAGTGCTTAAAGTATTTCCTTGATTAAGCTGTGGAAGTTAAGTTTCCATACTACAGGTGCTAAGACTTGTCCAGGTAGTGGCAAAATGGGCCCACACCTTTGTCTGCCATGGAATGAAAAAGGGCATCCAAGGACAGGAATGGTGAAGGGGTGCAGTTTTAAGCCACCATGAAAAAGATTTCTAAAGTTAAGATGCGGGATGAAAGGTAGGTTTAGTGTGTGATAGTTCGCATTCATGCAGCATCACAGAGCATTCAAAGAATATTGCTGATTGGAAAAAAGAGCGAGCGCATAATGCTCCTGAGAATGAAGGTGTAACCCATGATGGCAGTTTCTCTAATAAAGTACCAAAAAGTAATTAAGTGCTTGCATGGTGGGTTTGTGTGCTCAGCATACCATTGAAGTATGGATGCTTGATGTCTGTTAGGTGTTACCAATCTGCCAGACAAACATCTGGGATTGTCCAGCTAGCCGTCAGAAGTGACAGCTCAAAGTGTGGAAGGTGAATGCTGTGGACCTAAATGGGAAGGAGTGTAGACCATGACTGAGTGCAGCATTTGTATGCCAGGTCCTGCGGCCTGTGTGTGACTTGGATGGAACAGTGGAATTTACTATGAAAGTTTAGATAAACGTGGCCAAAACCTCTCATTGGTTTAAGCAATTTCACACTAATCCTCAATACAGAGGACCCATGGAACGAAATAACCCACACGCCTGAATAGAGCAACTTCCTTTTCATCATGAGAGAATTAAATAAGTATTGTCTTGACTGCCTTGTGGTTGGAGCATTCGGGCCTGTTTAGCAAATACCAGCATTTATGGTGGGTTTAAAAGGGCATTAAAATCCTATTCCCCTGAAATATGAAAGTAGAATAATCAATTTGAGCCAAGTCTCACATGCCACAGCGCCACCTACAGATCACATAGCAAAGCATTGTGGGTATGGAAATAGCCCAAGTGCAAGCCTTTTGCTCCAGGAAATGGTTTTATCAGGCACTGATACTTTATACATGGTGGAGGTCTGAAGAACGAGTTGGACACGTGGACATTTCTCTAGGTTTATTCCAAATAGTAAAAAGATCTAATTTGCCCTGTCTGTATGGGGATGTTCCCTACCTAACCAAACTAATGGTGCTAGTCTGTCGTCAAGATTTCAAAACAAAAATGTCCTCGATCCAAAACCTAATCCTATCTGACCCTACCACTAAAACTGAAGCTTGTCAATTTCTGTCTTCTGGCTCCTTCGCGTCAGCGGTTTGTCTTGCAGCTTTCTTTCCAGTGTTTCTTCGTTCAGTTACTACAAATCTTGATAGTTTCATTAACTGGAAAGAAGTTCTTTGGGAATATTCCTTCCGACTCCCAGTGGCTTAGCAATGAGCTCCTGTAGTTACCGATGGAGCTTCTAGGTCTGTTTCAGACAGGCTGAGACCCATTTATCTGCAGATATCTCATTATGGTTTCTCCTAATCTAGTTTCTTGCAGGGGTCTTATTTTCCTTCGTTCTTTCCTTCCATTTGATTCTCCTGCGGTTTAGATGCCTCTTTAATACTGGTTGGACACCACCACTCCTGGCGCCCCTCTACTTGGCTCCCTGCTGTTTTCTTGGGGGGGGTTAACTTCTAGTCTTGATTGAAAACAACTTTAAATTCTCTTAATGCGGCATTCCAACTTTCCCCAACCAATAGCTTTGCTAACTTTCTCCCTCATCCGATGCCGTCCGGCTTCGTCAGTCTCGCAATCATAGTCCTCAACAGCGTCACTTGGGAACGGCCAAAATATGTCTTAAATCTTGTCCTTCTCCCTTCTTGGACTGTCGTATGTCATGGTGAGAATGTTCAGTGAGTGTGCTTGTGTGGAGTTTCTCCCAGCCCAGGCAGTTGGAAGCTATGCAGCCTGGGTGGTGGGAGCCAGTGGGCTCCTGTCTTGTCCTAATTCGTGTGATCTTAATAAAGGAACAAATATTACATTGTACCTGCTCCCTCCAGATTCCTGCTTTGTATAACACGTGAAGCATGCGCGCATGCATGGTTTAGCGATTTACACACCTTTTTGATTCTGACAGCAGTATTGTGTGCCTCCCAGCAAAGTGAGTTTCAGGGCGATTTCTGTCCAATGGCCTTTGTGCCATTGGATTTTACAACATGCAGCGCATTTCAGGTGCATTTTGTCATGTTGATTTGTTTGTGCAGAGCTGGTCTGGGGTGGGATGCCTGCCACATCTCGGTTCTTTTGAGCTATTCATGGATTTATGTGATATCTTGTTATAAGAACAACTCATTTTATGTTGTAGTTTGAGGGGGAAGTTGAGGTGTCATAGGGAAGATGGAGACTGATTATTTTGAGGCACTTTACATTGTAATACTAGCTTAATGAGAATATAGGTTTGAGCCCTTTCTAAAACTTTCAAGCTTTTGTTTTTGACCAACAGCATCACCAATCTTGTTATATTCCAGTGTGGTTGCTGGGATTCCATCTAATATTTGGTTGTGGGAACATTTTCAACATCTTATGGTGCAATCGATTCATTGGTTATTAGTGTGGCTCTCATCTCACCCTATAGCTCATTGGTGGTCCTTGTTTGCCTGCCAGCAGATTAGCAGCTGGTGGTAAAGGTTTTCTTAAAGTTGGTAATCTGTTGCGCCATGTTGTGTAGTGTGAAGCCAGGATATGCTTTCCCGTTTTGATTCCTGTTTATTTATAGCGCACCAAACACGTGGGTATCTAAGCGTGTTACATGGTTGCATTAAAAACATGTAGCAAAGTTACAGAAAAGCACATGCATGAGATTTACAATGCATTATTACATTACTGTATTTGCGGCGTTACTTTACAGAAATGTACAAGGATGGCTGTGTAATACAAAATTATACATCATGAGAAGAGCCATATTTTAGTCTAATTTTTTTTGTTAAAATCTTTTTTTTTTCTTTCTAAAGCTGTAGTAGGATGGTTCTGTCGGCAGGGAGTTCCAGTTTGGCTGTCAGTACAGGAAAGCTATCTCTCCCCTCCCCCCTGCTTTCTGGAGCTTGTATCTGGGAACCTTAAGGCAATGGGAGTGGTAAGGTTCTAGTAGGACGTTCTGATATGTTTTTGCAGAATTTGTCAGCTAAATATTTAGGGGCCGAGTTGGAAAGGCATTTGTGGGAGAGAAAGATTCTGGCCTTAACTGATAGCCATTTAGTGTTATGTCTGACATCTGCATGTGCTGTGTTTTGGGAATACTTTCTTGGAGTATTTGCAGTTTATTTACCTATTTGACCCTAAGTATAACACATTGCAATAGTCTAGGCACTTTTACCAAGGTGGTACAGCTTGCTGTAGAGGAAAGGTTTATAAGAATTAAATAATTTGCATGTGTAAGCTGTGGCCGAGGCAGTGGCATTGACTTGTCTGTTCAGGTTGAAGGCTCAGTCAAAGTAAAAGCCCAAGGCTTTTACCTCTTTGCATATTTCGTTATTTAATGCGTCAATGTTGAATGATTTAAACTGGTTGCTTAATTTGCTTAGTCTTACTGTGGAGCCAATGAGGAGCTCTGTCTTCATCATTAAGACAGAGGCCATGAGTGGCTATCCACACTTGGATAATAATGTGCATTTTATTAAGCAGGGATCGCCAGTGATCAGAATCAGTCATCTTTATAGTTAGTGTAGGTGACACCCAGACTGTCAAGGTAATCAAAGTGGCTTGCTGAAAATATTGTACATCGTGGGAGAGGCACACAACTCCTGTGGTACTCCACAGGTGATGTGTGCAGGCGCTGCAGAGGCAATAGGTGAAAAGACCCCCATGAATCGATTATCCAAGGAAGATTGAATACAGACAGTGGCTTCGTTGGAAAAGTGGGTGGCTGACATCAGACAATTGCATAGCACTTTGTGATTAACTAAATAAAAAGCAGCTGAGAGGAGGCGCTTCCCTTTGTCTTTTATCTCATCCATTTGATTTTTCAGATCAGAGCCGTTTCTGTGCCATGTTTAGGTCTAAAACCTGACAGAGTCCCAGGAGATTGTTGGCTTCAAGGTAGGCATGTATCTGTAGGTAGGCTGCCCTATCTTCAATTTTCCAGAGAAATTGAACAGTAGGTATTGGTGGTCTGTAATTGGTAGGAATGTTGGGGTAAGATTAGGTTTATTTTTAATGAGGGAGGACTTATGCATCCTTTAGATTGGTTGGGACGATACATGAGGCAAAGTAAGAGTTTATTAAGATGGTGATGAATGGGGCTTTGATTATTGGTGCCGGGCACATGTCCCTCTGGCATCTGGATGGTTTAGGGGAGGCTATTATGTCCTCTTCATGGATGGAAACCAGGGTGAATTTGAACCAGTTGCATGCTTTTATGGGAATAGTCTGCAACTCCTGCAAGGGCAGGTCCCTAGTTTTTTGGCTTCCATTTTTTCTTGTAAGATTTGTTTTTAGAGGGTATGACGTTCTTTCATAGTCGGGCATATCAAAGCCTGCAGTTTAAACGTGTTTGACAGTTCATCAATCTTTTGGGTGGGAAAGGGCAGATACGTCGTGGGGGGGGGGTTGTGTATAGTTAAAAATAGGTGCAGGAGGGGTGGTTTGGGGGGGAGAACCCCCTAAAATTTGATGAACTGTCAAACACGTTTATATTGCAGGCTTTGAAATGCCTGACAATGAAATGACATAGAACCTTAGAGCATGTTTGATATTTGTACAGTCTTGTCCGTGATGCAAGTTTCAGTAGGAGGCATGGGGGACCCTAGTTCTCTTGATGAAGAGTTCTCTCGTGCTTGAGTTGGCTTTATTAATTGTCGTTATAAGTGTCTTTTAGTTTGCAGGATATTGGATTTATATATAGTGGTGATTTTAGAATTTTTCCTTGTTCAAGACTGTAGGGTAGTTTTTCCAGAAGGCTTCTGCGCTCCCTTTTTTTCGTCATGTAAGGCTTTAAGATTCAGGGTGAACCAGGAGTTTAGGTTTGATCTAAGTTTACCTTTGCACATTTTTAGGGGTGCTATTTTGTCAATGGCCTGTTTCAACGTAGAATTCTAGTAGAGCTACTAGATCTGCTTGGTCTGAGCTGGTGGAGGTGGGATTGGTAATAGTTTGGAGAAACGGTAGTAGATTGTCCACTGTTAGTACGCTAGTTTCTAGTAAGATCCTACGCTAGTTTCTAGTAAGAGCCCGGGGGGGAGGGGGGGGGCAGGAGGTTCGTCAAATTGGGTTGTGAACTGTCTTGTAAGGTGGAGATGAGGTGATGGTCAGTCCAGGCACAATGTTCGTTGAAAGTTATTTTGGTATCACAGTTGAGGTCAGCTAACAGTGAAGTTTCTTCCTTCAGTATGTGTTGGCATGGTCATACAATGGGTGAAGCCTGCTTCAGCACTTGCTAATCCGATCACCGAATTGTCATTGTACGAGTCGTTGAGTCCTAGATTAAGGTCTCCTAGTAGTATGATTTGAGAACTAGGTTTCCTATTTATGGTGAGTAGTGAAGTGATGGCTTCCTCAAAAGTTAAGGCCAGGTGGTCTATATGCGAGGCACATAGTTATATTAGAAAAGATTGTAGTTCGGGAGGATATCTTGCGCATCCTCCCGAACTACAATCTTTTCTGTTTACTTGCTACAAGCTCTGTGGGAAGCTTGAGGGAAGATTACTTTCTGCCAACCTTTCTTTTAGG
This sequence comes from Ambystoma mexicanum, assembly GCF_040938575.1. Classification (NCBI taxonomy): domain Eukaryota; kingdom Metazoa; phylum Chordata; class Amphibia; order Caudata; family Ambystomatidae; genus Ambystoma; species Ambystoma mexicanum. Next base: position 348,286,224 of record NC_090925.1, on the reverse strand, counting down.
TTTTAAGAGTGGTAAATGGCGCATGCAATCCAATAGCGATCCCACAAAGAAACCGCTAGCATAGTTATATTAGGTGGCACTGTGAGGGCAAATTTGACGGTCAAGAGTTCTCCTGAGGGGAATGGGAGATGTGGGAGGACCCTTAATCCCAATTTAGTTTTGGCAATGCCGCCTCCTCTGGAAGGTTCTCTTTCTAGCCTTAGTACAGTATAATTTTCTGGTATAGCTAGTGAGTGCTGCTGCATGAAGCAAAGTCTCGGTAAATTGGTTTGAGACAATGAGGTCCGCTATGTCTAATGCATGAGCTACCATGGATGTGGCATTGATCAAAATACCTTTGGCATGTGGTGCGTTGTCAGGTAGGTTTGGAGGATGGAGCATAGTTTTCTGTTGAGTTAGGTTATTGGTAGAAATATCATGGTTGAACTTTTTTCATTCTGATATTTAGTGAAGTTTGAATGTTTAGTTTGTCACTGTGTAGTTAACGGTTGATGAACATTCTGGATACAAGCCTGTCATTTCTGAGGTTAGTGGCGCATGGTTGGATAGGCGTTGGCTGGTGGCATATAGTTGGATCCATTGAGCTGCGGGGTTGGGGGGGGGGGGGTAGTAGACCTGTGGGGCTAGTGATTGTTTTGCCAATAGAAGTGGGAATGCCGGTGACTGGTTGTAGGGGTGGTAGGAATGTAGTTGGTTGTGGTGTAGACCTAGTAAGAGAAAGCAGAGGTTTAGGAGGCATGACCATTGTGGTGTTTGCTGTCGCCCAGGTGTTGTGTATCTGGAAGTTGGCAATAGTCTGTGTTATGTGGAGGCATTGTTGGGATGCTGAGGGAGCTGACTAGCAGCCGTATGTATAGAGTAGTTGTGGTGAGGAAGTACATGACTTGAGGCACAGGAGTGATGCGCACAGGCGTGATGCGCACAGGCGTGATGCGCACAGGCGTGATGCGCACAGGCGTGATGCGCACAGGCGTGATGCGCACAGGCGTGATGCGCACAGGCGTGATGCGCACAGGCGTGATGCGCACAGGCGTGATGCGCACAGGCGTGATACGCATGTTCGGTGGAAGTTCTGTTGGTTGGTAGGGAGGGAGGGCCAGGCGTGAGATCATGCAAAGGAGGCTAGAATCGACTTTAGCATTTCACAATGGGCAGCAGCAGTAACTAGCAAGTGACTATGGCAAGATGCACATTTACAATGGGGTTCGGGGGGGGTTCATAGTGTTGAACAAGTGGTTAGCCGTAGCGGTTGTTTGTGGGCTTACCATGTGAGACGGCGGATATGTTGGTGTAGAGCTCACGTTGGTAATTGTTGACCGCGGTCATGGAGTGGTGCATGCAAGTCTGTTCTGCATGAAGGGAGGGGTCATCTTAGTTCGTAGTACTATAGTCTGGTTTAGGTGGCAGATGAGCTGTGCTTGGACAGGGGTGGCCTTGTGCTAGGGGAGGTCTTTGTGATCATTGAGCTTGATGGTGGTTTTTTGTTTTGTGCAGTAAGTTTAGCACTAGCCCTATAAGGTCATCTAGTTCGGAAGGGTGGCAGTAGTGTTTAAAAGGTGTTTGGTTAATTTTTTGTAGTTTGAATGTAGGTGCTAGGCCAGAGTAGGGCGGCCTGTGCTCAAGCGTGGCAGGCTTGAGACCCACTGGTGGGTATAAGGTGACTTGTTAAATTTTAGTGGTTGTGAGTAGTTGGGTGGTGTCCCCTTGGTTCCACATTTGGGTGGCCCTTTGCTGTGTTGGTGCATGTAGAGAAGGGAGGTGCTGCCTTGTCCTTCCTTCTTGGACTGTGATGTATTGGTGAGAATGTTCATGGTGTCTAGACTGTTCATGTAACCTTAATGGAACATGTTACAGCTTGCCTGCTGCCTCCAGAATCCTGCTTCATTATATGCCTGGGTGTTGTCCCGGCGTCAATATTGTAGTCTCTACAACCTCTTGTGTAAGGTATGGGTCTCCTGCCACCTCATCCTTGTGGGTGGCTTCACAGGGTTGGGCGCCTGCACTGTTGGATTTCCATGCCTTTTCAACCTCCACACGGCAGACCCGCTCTCAGCGCCTCGTTCTGTTATCTCACTCGCACTCTTCTGCCGCTGGGAAGTTTCAGTTCTCCCACATCTACGTGTTATGGTGTAGTTGCACAGGCCCATCAGGGTGCTTCTGTGGTCACGCCACCATGTCGGACGACCTCCGTGTCGTCCTGCCGCCATTTACTCCACTGTTTACCAAATGGGACACTAGAGACCTGGTATACCAACTCTCTCCAAGCTTGGTGTGGGCTACGCTGTTTGCTCCACCCCTCCAAGACATAGCGATGTCGGAGGACATCCCTTGAGTATGGCACTCGTTGAATCTGTTTGTCCTTATGTACAAGTTCACGTTGAAAGGGGTGTTCCCTTTTTTTCGTCAACTAATCCCACATTACTTGAAGCCAAACAAAAGGAAGGCACATTACTATTTACTGAAGGCAATGCAATATAGGCAGACAGGGTTGCTTGCACTTGGAGTTCCTGTGGGAATGAGTGCTTGTCCCCTAGATGGGGTCACTACCAGTGAGGTCCAGAGTGAAGCGACAAATGCTCTTGATTAAGTTTTATCAACCAAAGACTGAAATTTCTCAAGGCTGCAGACTACTAAATACCTAGTCACCCTTATAGGGATCATCCACGCAGCATTGTCTTGACATACTTGTGGTTGGAGCATTGGGGCATGTTTAGCAAACACAAACGTTATAGTGGGGTTTAAAAAGGCTAGAGATACACCCAACCAAATACAAGAGTGAATGTACATAGATATCCACCCAATTGGGTCACCAGACAAAATTGAATAGACTTTGGATCAGTGTTAACAGGAATAATCCTATTGAAATTGGATCAGTGTGAATATTTAAAGAAACATCTGGCTAGAGTGAATATGGAGGGGAAACTGCTGCAACATTTGAACAGCGAACATATGGAGACACCACTTTGAAATCACGCCAAGGTTCACACCTACACAGCTGTGGGATCAGACTAGAATGAACCTCGATACATGCAATGCCAACATTAGGCAAACGTGAATATACGGAGACACGCCTAAGGTATATACTATCCCAGAGGTAGCAGATGGAGGGCGTGGGGGGGGCGGCATACATCACTGATGTCAGATCTGTGAATTGGCACCAATACAATTGATTGTAACAGACCAGAGACGAGCCAAATTGAGAAATATGGCCAACTAACTACATAATCATAGTTCTGAAAGGACTGCTGATACATAGGTACACATTGTATTACCATACCTGACAAGAGGAATGTACAGCGAGACACAGCATTGTGACCTATATGAATAGTTACTCCATGCGCAACATCACAGCAGTGTTGCTTGTTGCTATAAAACTGCACATTGTGCTATTCCACCAGTAGAAGTAAATAATGCACCTACATAGACTCATCCATCAGATTGAATTTATAGACCCATTGTAACCTTGAGATACTCCGTATATAGGGCAAAAGGGACCTGTGATATATTACTACAGTTGTAACATAAATACCAATTCAGGCCGAACAAAATATGGAGACCCCTTACTGTGACATCAACTCGCGGGGGGGGCATACAAGTAGACACTCCACCAGTACATCTTCAGTGTGACTAAAGAAAGATGCTCCATTGTGAAACCATACCAGTATGAATATATAAACATGCACATGTATTAGTGGGCCAGAGTGAACATATGGAGAAACGCTCAATTGTTAACTCCGAACACACTGAACCTGTGTGGTTGTGGAAGTGTGTGTGTTATGGGTTTGATTTTGATTGTCAACCCAGCTACTGTACCATCTCTCTCAAGCTAGGTGCCATGATGCCATGCACCTCACCCTTGACCCCTCTTGGTCCCCTCGTGTTGTATGTGCTGACCGACTTATTTGCGGTAATTGCATCCTACGGAGCTTGCCTTCACCTGTCTGGTGTTTGTGTGTAGTTCATTTTTCCTGTCAGAAGTGAAGTGATCTGCACAGTACATGTTTGTTTTGGGGGAAACTACTGCTAACTATGTTAATGGATATATTTTACATACCATGTGCCGACCCCCTTCTCGCCCTATGTGCTGACTCGTTTAACCCAGAGCCAGCCCTCTGCCTTTGCCAGGGGTGTTTCATTGACCCTCTGCCACTTGATTTCCTCCAGGTGTATTGGAGACTAAATGCTCTTGCTATGCTTTTGTATTCTAAGTGATTAAGCCCTGCAGACAACCTCCCTTGTAATTCTTCTCCTGGATGCACAGCCCCTGCAGCTCCCCCCCCCCCGCCCCCTTGCCAGATGGAAGCATAGCAGTCTTGCAGTGTTTGGCATGTTCTACATTGTGTGAATTAAGGCATGGTAATTATCGAGCTCCCCGTTTACACGCAAGAGGAACTGGGCCAAGGAAGTCCCCTGTACCAAAACCGGAAGAGTCCAGCCATGTGACTGTTTATTCAGAAATCATCAGGGATTGAGATGACCAATGCAGCAATCTCCAACACATCAGTCTTGAGCCTGTCGTCCATGTTGATGTGACGCCACAAAATCGACACCTGAAAAACCTAATGTGGATCAGGATTGGTTGGTTGGGTATGCTATATACACATTATATAGGGTGTTCGGTTGTACGCAATCAATGTACTATCTGGTGGCCCCTCTTACTACCTCTAAATGTTGCCTTTGAAAACATTTCAGGTTACTGTGCTGTGATTGGGTGCTGCAATAAAGTGTGAGCTGAAGGTGGATAGGGATTAGGCAAATAGGGTCTACTCAGCCTTGGAGCTTTGGAAAGTTACCAGACAAAGTACACATTTTCAAGGTGGTAATAACCCCAAGGGTGCTGCATGTTATCAACCTGTTACCATCACTGATCTCCAAGTCCTTGAGACAGAACATTCGTCTTTGAACCTGGCATTACTTTTGTATCCTCCTGCCTTCGGTTGGATGGGAACAGCCACCTGTGTCTGGCTCCAATGAATAGGCTATCTTGTAGGTTTGAATCACGTGTGTAGGCACCACAGATTTGATTCCTCCTGCTTGCATTTGAGGATTTTCTGTTTGTTGCACATGCAGGTGTCCCATCTTTTCTGTTAACTTGAAAGCTTTCCTTTCCTGGTCTCCATGGCAAGGCTGTGCAGTGGCTGTACTGGGTGCCTGGTCTGCACGTCTCAGCAAAGTCAGCATGTTGCGTCTCCCTCTGCTTTCGATCCCTTCCAATGTCTTCATTTCAATGTGGCTTCCATCTTGATTTTCATGGTAGTCAGTGAATTGCAGTTAATCGGCAAGCGGTTCATATGTATTCCTGTGGTTTCTGCATAGCAAGAGTCAGTTTTCTAAGTATAAGCATGTCTGCCAGCAATAAATCTGTCATTGTCATAATTTCATGCAGGGATGCATGTGGTCAGTCATGACATCCGCTTACTTTGAGGTTGGTCGACTAGCTCCCTCGATTGCAGGTGAATCTCCAATTACTTAATTCAGCTACAGTCTAAATTGCTGTCTAAGTGAAAGCATTTTTTTCACACCTGCGATACATAGCCTATGAGGAGGAGCGCAGCTCAGGAACCATGTACACCTTTTGTTTCTCTGCTGCGTGGGTGAGTGGGGATAGGTGCAACAAGGGCCACGTGTAGTTCCCCCCCCCCCCCCCCCACCCCCCCTCTTCAGTTCCCCCTCTTCAGTTCCCCTGCCCCTCTCCCCTCTGGTCGATAGATTGACCACACTTTGCTGGCAGTTCTCTGTTCATGTGCGGCTTTGAGATCCATAATTTTACCACTCCTCCCAAGTGATTGTGATGCTTCACTTGCTCGTCAAAACTCCATGTCCTGTAGCGGTAGTCTCCTTCGGGCTTGCGCTATACCAATCTTCCCATATAGTTGCAGAGAACTGTGGGAAGTTAAAACATTGCTTCAGATGCAATTACAATGTCGCGTCGTTTTTGTCTCTGTCCAGTAATTTCATCCCCATATGCTCAATTTTCTTGCACTGTGCCATAGCTACTCTAACACAGAGTGCTAGTACTACTAGCACTAAGGCAGCTAGGAGTACCGTCAGTCTGCTAGCCGTCCACAATGGTATCCTGGAAAAGATGTTATGTCAGCCAAACCTCACCTTCTCATACTGTTTGTCAATGCCTCCATCTTGGTGTGAAGGTCTGATAATGGCTCGATTGCCTCTGTGAGGGTACCATTCTCAGTCGTGAGGGCATGTATGTGCAGCAAGATGGCCCAATCTTGGTGCACACTCCTCCTTCCATGGCTGGGAGGAGATCCAAAACACATCTGTTCTGTGGGGTCACCAGTCTGACGGGTCGGTTCTTCTTTGATAGCATTGAACACCTTGACTGAGTAGGTCTCATCTGGTTCCCATCTGGCTGGAGACATTTGGCCTGAATGCCTGACGATAATTTCAGTTCTGCTGAAGTCTGTGCTCTGTTGACAATGATGGGTCGACAAAGATTGCAGACACACTGGATCCGATGCCACCAGTTTCCTCTTTACTCTTGTCGGCTATTAATTTTGGGGAACCAATTTTGGGGAACCAATCTACTTATATCACCTTTTTTGAGGCGCTACTAATGATGGCGTGTTCAGTTGTACTAGAGGGCATATGCCTTCCCAGTCAGGCAGTAGTTGCATATGTGCCTTAGACCCGCAGGCCTAGTAGTGATCGACTGCCATACCAACCTTCATACCCGGTATCTTTGATGTTTGCATCCTTTGTTCTCTCCATTCACTGGACCGTCATTTTGGAAGCATTCTCGATTGGCATAGGACTGTCCTCATTCTCCACCCGTGTGAGCAGCTTGGTGCTTGCTGCCATTCCTTGAGGCAGTTGTCTTTTTCATTTTGTATCACTAATGCCGGAATTGCCAAGAGTGGATGTGCTTTGTATCCCACCACCCATCCTTCTGCTGTGAATATTAGCCCATATACCAGCATCTGAGGTCTCTCCCAGCATCCTGGCAGCCCTCCCATCTCCTTTTGTCTTGTCTTTGGATATTGCAACTCTTCTGGGTCACTGTTCTGGCTGCTTTGTTCGGACCATCTGGAATGTATTCTATTGTCTTCTCTGTACTCTGCTATCATTTCTTGTCTTGATGTAGCTATCTTCATACAGGAATGTCTTCTGTGACATCCATCTCGGTGTGGGCCTTTTTTCTGAAATCGACCCCTTGTTGTGCATAAGGCATTGTGCTCTGTTGGGATTTCTGTGGCCATGAAAGTTCTTCAGGCCCTCATGGCATAGGGGATGAGAGCACACAACAGATGTCATTCATTGCCTCTCTTCCCCTCCTTGGTCATGTGGTGATACCACACAAGACACATGGGCTTAATCGGCTAGATATGCATTTACATGTTCAATCTGTCAGCACTTCGCCAGTCTCCTTACCTCTTGGGCTGCAGTCGTTGCTTGGTCAGATATGGCTTCAGTCATAGCAGAAATAGGGGTTGTGTTAATATATACTTCAGTTTGTGCGTGAGACAATGCAACCTTTTGTAATGCAAAGAGGTAGGGATGGCAGAATACTGAAAATATCGATACAAATGCTTTAGCTGTAGCTTCCATGCCTAGTAGAGGTGTTAGTCTGGCTCTACTATGAATGGGCTGTCAAACCACAGCTTGTGCCACTAAGTTCCTCAAGAGTACTCCGTCTCCTGGATAAAGAGGTGGTTGTTTGTTCTACTGGTGCTGTCTTCATCCGTCTTCGACCTCCCCACCCTCCACTGTTCAGCGAGGAGAGGAACTAGCCATCATTGAAGCAGATTCACCATTTAATCACCAAGAACAGTGACTGTATTTTGGGCATCTGTCAATGCTCCAGTGGGAAGAGCAAGTGGGAGGTGCATGCATAATGTTGCCACCTCTTGAGTGTTGAATGGTTGTCCGATCAGGTTGATTCTGCAATGTGACCAATTCTAGGGGCAGCCAATGAAGCCATCCATTTTTTGTCAATTATATCTTTGCAATTTTCTCTTTAAGCAGGCCATTCTTGCGGGTGAGAGCAGGAGAACGTATGCTTTAATCGCCAGCACGGCTCTGATGTGCTCATAAACGTTGTTTGAGGAACATTGTCTGACCGCAGGACCTAGTGCACACCCCCATTGTGGGAACACCTCCGATGAATGACGAACTTGCATTGATTTTTTTTACAGATATCTTCTCTATGGTTGGATTCCAGGAGTAGTCATTTTGTTCCTCACAGATCTTTGGCACATTTTGCTTTTGAAAGAGTGCTTATAATGCGCAATCCACTTGTCCTCTGTTACTAGATTGCATAGACTCACCTTCTGTGGCCTCTCGTTCGTTTATTGCTGTCCAAAAGTCTTACATTTCTTTAGGCTAGACGCACCATGTGTTCAGCATCTTTCTGTTAAAGTGCAATCTTGTACCATTTCCGCCAGTTATTATATTGCATCTTTTTGTTTTTTTCTCTATCCTTTTCGGCTCTCATCGAATTACCAGCCTCCAGAGCTCTTAACTGTTTTCTCAGTTTTTTTTAACCACTACGGTGTCTTATACATGCTTCTTGGGTAGACCTTTCGCTGTTCCTTAATGTTTTATAGGGTTGCAAAAGTGCGTCATATGCAATCAGAATACCGTCACTTTTGGTTCCTGGTATGTCAGAGGTTGTCATTTTATTTATTTTCTGTCCAACTTTCTTAACTATCCATAAACATCCACGGCAACTGAACCTACTGTTGCAGCAAGAGTAACTTCGGGTGCCCAAGTTGTAAGTAACTGCCACATTGGTGCATTAAGTGATTGCTACCACCACTGAATAAGAATTTAAGTAGCGACTGCAGGCTTATTGGCATTTGAGAGCTCTAAAGAGTGCTTCTTGAGTGACTCATTGTGCAATATGGCTTGCTACCACATATAAGAAATGAGTGGCTGTGGTCCTCTGCTTTTGAACTCTTGAAGGGAAAAGGAATGAGATCTGATTTGTGGAAGCATGCTTTGTTGGGTTATTTGCTTGCTGTCATTGACTGAGTAGAGTCCCGAGTGACTGGGCCGGCGTGCCTTTGAGCTCTTTTGTGCTAGCCTTTTGCTATAAATGGATTTACCTACTAAATTGCCCCCACTCTTCAAAATCTGAACAGTTGGTTGCTCGGGAGGGACACAAAAGCAAAACTGCGACCAAAACCTTAAAGATTTTCTGCCCATTGCCTATGAGCTCCCAGTGAAAAACTGTCTGAACTGTGTATGAATTCTGTTTGTGCGATCCAATAGGAAATCAATTGATTGGTAATTTATTGTTGCTCTGAGTAATTATACCTGCCAATTGTGGATCATTGAAGTCGGTGTATTATGTTGCTGGCCATAACTAGAATCTGCAATTTTGAAAGTATTCTCCAGCTGTAACTGTAAAGGATAACCGGCTAAAAGGAGAAATGATAACAACCTGGAAATCTTGGTCCGTACTATTTCCACTGACCTGGCTATGTTGGTCTTCTGAAACGCCAACAACATAAATGGAGTACTCAAAGGACAATATACTTAAAATTCTAGGAAACTGCAATTTCTGGAAGTTGCAACTTCGGTTGCCGGTAATTGGATAACTGACTTTTATCCCTATGCTGGATAGAGCACAGAAATTAGACACTTGGTACCCCACACTGCATGCGTTTTGAAGGATCTGGAGAATCTAACTGATATTAGTACTCTGGAAGGTGGAGGTGCTATGGGTTGTCAACTCTGAATTGAATGATGGGAATCAAAATAGGTTTGTTTATAGATCAAATACACGGGTGTTGGAAGGAAGGGTCTCCTTTCTGGAGTGGCCCAACACCAGGTTCTCCCTTCGCAATTATTAGAACTACTCAAAGTAAGATTGCACATGGATCGGATTCCAGCAGTCCAAAAATAAGCCACCACTGCACCAAACAAAGAAGCAGATGATGTTAAGCTGCCATCAACATCTCTCTGCGCTAAATACAATTTTAAGTGCATTAGTGTAACTATATCTGGGTCAGTCGGGGATTGCACACATTTCCTCTCAATTAAGTCTTGACCTACTAAGCAATTGAGCCATGGCTTCCAAACAGATGGCCCCAAAATAATCTCACAAGCAAGTAGATCTGAGACAATAGATTCCCCCATGAGAAATGTTGCCCTAAAGGCGAAAAAATTGATAGCAGACAAACGGTCGAAAATGGAAAAATGGCCCAAAAAAGCATTAAAAATCTGCAAATGGTGAGGAATTGGCTAAGAAATAACGAAATTAACATGTCTACGTAATTTGCATTTTCAGATGAAGTAGCGGAATCTGATGGTGGAAATTATATGGCTCCAGGTAAAATTGCCATCAACAATCAAAGCAAAGTCTGCCCACAAGTTCTCGAAGTGCCCCGTAAATGCTCAAAATCTCAGCCTTGCAGTAACTAAGATGGATGTGGGCATAGTCGTCACCCCAATTAATGTGAGTGAGAAAGTGGTTAGGGATACAGCTGTAACATCTAGAGCACTAACCATCCCTTGATGCCAGCTGAGGCATGGACTAGGTAATTACCGGACTGTGCTGACATCAGGGCTGGGGGATTAGGTAGAGGCCAAACTTCCACCATAGCTACACAATGCCAGCAGGAATTGGTGGCAGAGCCATGGCTAGGCAAGGGAATGCATTAAAGGCTATGTACTCCGAAGTGGCTGATTAGCTGTGCAAGGATCTAGCTACCAAGATAAGAGGTGTAGTACCGGTGGCTACATCCCAACCTAAAAGTACACAAATATCCCCACCAACATCGGCAAGACTGCTGGCCTTCAATTTATAGTTCACAAAAAAGTACAGCAGAAACCTACTCCCTTGAATAGTCCTAAATCAATTGGATCTTTCACAATTGGCTCAAGACCCCAAATTCATCCAATTAATCAATTTAAATAAGCACATAAGGCAGCTACAGTCCCAAGTTTCAGTCAATGATTTGGGCAGTCTCGAGTTTGGCTTGCCAGGAGACTGTAAATGAGTGGGTGAGGGGAAATGGGGCCAGTAATATCTCATGTGTAGCTCTAAACAAATGGGGAAGGGGACATCGAAACTGGGTGAAATGGAGAACAGGATTTTATCCTTGTCAATTTGTCCCCGACAACGCTAAATGTAGTCTTAAATCGGGCAAATATTCTAAAATTACTTGGGCAAATGACTACTCGGGGATATTGTGTGAGCTTTCCATTTGTTGCCCACACTGACTTGGTCGCAGTCCATTCAAGAACAATATTTGAAGAGGGGAAATTAGATATTGAAATTTGGATCTTTAGTTTACTTTGAGAGGAAGGAAATTAAATACTACAAATGGCTAATAACGGTCAAATTGATAGAGTAATAAATCGGAGGAATGAAAGATGGAATTTACTTAGATTGGCAAATGGTGGGGGTCATGTTCTGAATAAGCTGTACACTCGAGCAGGCTTGAGCTGGAAATTTGGAATGGGCTAGTGAATTTTCTGAAAAAATTGAAGGGGAACCTAATTTGTGCCTGAAGCAGTGAAATAAAATTACTGGGCTTTTTGAAATATGAAGCAGTGAACCAACTCTTGAGTGTGACATTGTAGTGTTCCAGGAAACCTGAGTTACCTTTTTGAAATTTGGCTGGACGGCTTTACTATTAAACAATCTGCAACTAAATCTGATGGTGGTAGACCATCGGGAGGCTTGCTGATTGCCACAAGGAACTCAAAAATAAAAGCTGTTTAGGTATTCTTAAATAACATCCTAGCCGTAGCAGCAATAAGAATAAAATCTGTCACATTCCATCTGTATTGGAACCAAATGCTTGAATTGGATCTATTTCTGAAACCTATTGCTGAGATACGAGGGTCATGGCTAATGGAGGGAAATTAACATGTGATTATGGCAGCTGATTTTAATTCGTGTTGCCTGAATATTGGGGGGAAAAAAGTATGCCAAAACCTAGTGGGAATAAAGAAGTCCATGTTTAAAGAGTGGGATCTGCCAAAAGCAAATGAGAGCGTAAGGAGGGATTCTAATACATTGAAAACTTTGAAAAGCAGTACCCAATCTTCCAGTATTGACTGTTTAAAAATCTATGCTCTAAGCGTGTAGTAAATTTGAGATCAAAGATTCTGTGCTGAGAAATCCTAACCTACTCGGCTGTATGTTTGAATTCGGTATGGTAGTACAACACATCTCGATAAACCATGGAGAGCTGGTGAGCAACCCTGGGGGCAACAGAGTTCGGAAATTTACAAAGGGTGGAATCCCTTTGGTAGCAAAAATTGACTACTTTCTCACTAAGGGCCTTATTGGAAGAATTAAAAACTGCATGTACTTTAGTGGATTGAAGTCTTTTCTGGGGAAAAGAATTGCCCCAAAACCTTAAATTTAATAGGCCGTCACATAGTCATATTTTTCATAGAGGTGTGGGAAAAGAACATATCACGCCAACAATTGCAAATACTGGGGTTAAATTAGACCAGTGCAGTATATAGAAAGAAACCAGCTCTACTCCAAACTTAAGACATTGGATCCGTTCCCATAGAGCTTTAATGGTTCAAATGGATGGTGAGCACATGCTAAATGTACTGCTCCAAAAGATTCATGTAACCTTTGGTCATGGATAAATAACCTAAGATGCAAGCAGATAGAGTAGCTGCATTAGTGTTGAGGTGCAGGTATTAGAATAATGCAAATGGTAATATGCCAGCTATAAAGAAAAATGTTAATGTAGCATATGCTGGGAATGACGATGGTGGTTCAAACCTAGTGCTTGAGACCTACAATTTGAGTTGGAGGATATAGAGCGTCTGATATCCAGTTTCCTCATCCAGTGCTGCTGGCCCAAATGGTCTATCTAATGCCATATGAAAACTGAATAAAGGTCCCTGGTCAATACTTCTATACCAACTTTTCAGGGATATCTTAATACATGAAGAAATGCCAGCTATGTGGAAAGAATCCATAATTCCGATTTTATAAGACTGCAAAGACCCATCTAACTATAGACCAATAGAGTTACTAGATGCAGATGGTGAAATATTTGCATAGGTGGTCTTGGAATATTTGGAATCTTGGGCTGAGGAATTTAGTCAAATCTACAAACCGGTTTCAGGAATGGAATGTGGCCTCGCAAGCACCCTGCTAAAAGTAAGTGTCCAATTGCCAAATCATGCCACAATTATATGCAGCTATGACTGACTTCTCTAACGCATGATATGGTCAATTGATCTCCACTTTGGTGAACATTTAAAAAAAAAATGGGGGGGGGGATTCCTGACCCACCTTTGTCAATATTGGAATCCATCCATAATGATACTTGGATACAAATAAGGTTGGATTCCTCTGGGAAAAAAATTAAACCTCAAAAGGTTTGAGGCAGGGCTGCATCTTGGTGCCCTGCCTCTGTAATCTATATTTGGCAAACCTGAAGGGAAGTATGCAAGTCCAAAAATAGGAGGATTTTGTTGGCTGGCATATGCCGATGACATTGTCTTAATTGGGCTCCGACTGCTAGATGCCTTGAGTGGATATGCAAAAATGTATTTAGTAATAAATGATAAATAACATGATCCAGTTTGGAGGTAATGAAATAAAAAATGTACTTCAAAATGGATTGATGGGTTTGAACTTAGTTCAGGAGAGTATATACTTGGGTTTCCATATTGCCATGCAGACTGAGAACTATCAAGAAAATTAATAAGGGTGATCAATTGACTTACCAAATGACATTCTTTTTTTATTAAACCATTACTGTAATATATTGGAAAGGTTTCCCCTAAAATTTTGTATGATTTGGAAATGGACATCTTGTCATATGGGAGAAGTTTGAACATTGTATATGGAAAGAAGTGTTCAGTCTTCCCGCTTACATCTGTGCGATGAACTGGCTATGCCCTTTACAATTTTGGTTTCAATATAAAGGGATAATACTCATGGGGAAAATATGGTCATCAAACAAGCTCTTGCTGAATGATTTATGTAGGATCATTGAACTGGGGACTCCCAGCCCTTTAAGATGAGTAGCAATACCCTTGATGGATGAGGATTTGAATCAAACATCAATTTTTCAAATGACACAAATAGCTTGGCAAAAAGTTAGTCTGTTTTAATGTAATTAAGTAAAACGGGAGTTCAACGAACATCAGCAATCGTTCGATACTCTACTCTCAATTCATTTAAGAAAAATGTTTTATAGACCAAATGTGTCACTACTGACGTACAGACCTGCGTCATTACCAACTTCATCCTACGTGACATGTTTCTAAAACCTATAGAGACACGGGATTGGCTCTAAGTGAAATACTAATTATAGGCATAATATCTGTATAGAGGAACAGACCTAATTGGATAGTCAACAACACATGGGACATTTAAGCCCTCCCTTTTAAAATGGCTACTATGAACGTCACTAAATGTATGACATCCCATTGGCTACACAACTATAGAACCCCCCCAAACTACGTGGTACTCTACAATTGGCTGGCTACTAACCCCCCGTCAACTTTCCACCTACGTGAGCAGCATGCAGACTGAACAACCGGGTGAGCTTTTCTTGATACCAGCTTCCCACCAATTAAAAGTACTCAATCACCTCAATGTCAATTAGTCCGAAGTTGGCCTTGAGTTTGTACTGTTCTCTGGGATTTTTTTTAAGGAGTATGGATACTGTCTGGCTTCTGTGCGTAGGTGTGATCGCCTCGTGCATCCAACTTTCTTCCATCACGTGACTGGACACCATGAGTTAAACCTTTTTCGTGTATTTAACTGCATTTTCCAACAGTCCTCTGACATCTTTGTTTATTAACCTTCTTGAACAGGAGCTTCTGTTCTTTCATGTTAATTGTATCTAATGTCAGACAATTTTAGTTCTGATAAGACTTTGGCTCTATGGTTCATTCAACTCCTTAGCTGAAATATATTCAGTTAATTCAATTGCTTTTGTAACCAACACTGAATTCGAGGCCTTCTTTGTTCAAGACTGCTATATATGTAGTGGAACCTTCATTCTTTATTTAATCCATATGTATCTGAGGTATCTATGTGTATGTTGGCGCTTGCCGCAATCCATTTACTATAAGCATTTGTCTAGCTTCATAATTGCTTTGCTGCTTGCATTTCATTGCATCTGTACACGTTTAAACTAAGTTTCTTCCATGAGTTTCATCTTGATCCCAAAATGTCACTTATCCTTAGTACTTCATTTTTCATAAATAGTCTGCCTCTCAGGTCTGATTTATCTTCTATCTATGGAATCGATTCGGTTTCGTATGACGTCACCATTCATTCTGGTCATTCAGTTTATTTGTTTCGTCAGGAATCGCAATCAATCGGCCATCATATTGTCTTGAATGTATGGCTTCCTTAATGGATACTTTGTCTCCTATTCTCTTGGGTATAGGCATTCTTATGGGTACTGCAGAGTCGTGCTCTTCTTGCCTTCTGATTGGTGTAGTATGTCGCATACTTTGGTTCATACTTCTCAGGTAAAGTAGGTGGGGTAGGGGTACTTGGCTCCTCTAGATCATGCTCGTTGATCCCCAGAATATGTTGGGAATAATGGTGGGATGCAGAGGACATTCTATATAGAAGTGACAAACAACAAGATCTGATCGCCAATCCTCTATGGGGTAACAAAGGATGAAGGAACTAGAATTGATTTATACTATTTTGTGGGCTCGGAGATTAAAGGTACACCAGTCTGTCTGCAATAGACTAACCTTTGGGTTTGCTGCCCAAATATCTGGTGCAATTTCCCTGCTCTAGGATGAGAGCAGTTTGTGGTTCTTCCTTGATCTCTTCTACGGGTAAATTGTATATGCCCAAGACAAAGCAAAATCCACTGACTGCTGTCTGTAGCTATTGTAAAGAAAATTGGATCATACAAACGCTAAGGCATGTAGTGCTTCAATGTCCAATGCCTGGGGAAAAAGCAACTCTGATATGTTGTCCTAAGAGAAGGGTGTTCAACTGATATTGGAACCAGCTGAACACTGTTAATGAATAGTTTTTAACTGCAGAAGTTAGAAGCAGAAGTTAGAAGTATGTTGGTTGAATTAGGTTTAAAGATGAAGTGAATTATTTTATATCCAGTGTCATATTTATGTATACATTTAATATGGAATGAATATGCTTTGAACATAGTATCGGATCTTTTTAGAGTAATATTTTATATTTGATCATGTAATTCTTTGTGAAGCCTTGTATTAAAAACAAAGTAATTGGCTCCAGGTTTGTATCGCTTGTAGGCACCACACATTTGATTTCTCTTGCTTGCATTTGTGTATTTTCAGCTTGTTACACACACAGGAATTCTATATCTTCTGTTGACTTGAAACCTTTCCCCTCTGTCCTTGGAAAGGCTGTGGACAGTGGCTGCATTGGGAGCCTGGCCTGCACTTCTCAGCAAAGTCTGCATGTCATCTCTCTGCTTTTGATCCCTGCCAATGTCTTCATCTTAATTTCAACATGGCTGTCTGTTAATTATGGTACAGCATCAGCAATCAGTTCAGATGTATTCTTGTGCAACTTGCGGTTTCTGCATAGCAAGAGTCAGTCCTTTAAGTTATAAGTGTGTTCTTTGTGTCTGCCAGCAATAAATCGAAGTGTCTGCATGACATGCAGGGATGCCTGTGCTTCATGTGTACACATTTGTCATCGTCAGTCGTGGCATCAGATTTCTTCAAGGTTGCGGTCAGTCGACTTGACTTGCTTTATTGATTGTAGGTGTCTCTTCAATGACGTCATCAGGATAGGGTCTAAATAGCTGAGTTAATAGCATTTCTTACAACTGTGATTCATTGACGATGGGGAGGAGGAGCCCCGAACAATGTACACCTTTTTGTTTTTCTGCCACCGAGATGAGTGGGGTAGGTCCCCCAAGTTTACGTCTCCCTCTGTGTATGGCTATTAATCTGAATGTCCAGTTTGCTCCTATGCCGGAGCTCAGTATCTATGTGGGGGCAGCGGGAGTTTTGGTTTTATATTCCAACTGATTAGTCTGCAGGCCCTTCTTCATCTCTGCTCCTACTGTTGCATTGAAAACTAGACCCCCGCAACCCCTGCAGTTTGTCTGTGACGCCTGGAGGGCTTGTGTTGTAAGAAATGCTCCAGTGTGTAATGTGTTCATGCTTATGCTGTTAACATCCAGTGCATACTCTTCTGACTCCACTTCTCTCTCGCCCTAGGTGACGGTTCCATTAACCCAAAGCCAGCTCTCAGACCTCATTTTCCTCCTCCCTGCGCCGGACACCGAAGGCATTAATTGAGCAGCTCGTAGGGGTGCCTGTTGCAGTTGGGTGTCAGAGGTGCAAGAGCAGGAGCTGCAGACAAGGTCAAGATGCCGGTTACCGAGAAGGACTTGGCGGACGATGCGCCATGGAAGAGGATTCAGCAGAACACGTTCACCCGCTGGTGCAATGAGCACCTTAAGTGCGTGCAGAAGCGCATCGCCAATCTGCAGACGGACCTGAGCGATGGGCTGAGGCTCATCGCGCTGCTGGAGGTGCTGAGCCAGAAAGTGATGTACCGCAAGTACAACCACCGGCCCACCTTTAGGCAGATGCAGCTAGAGAATGTGTCGGTGGCCCTGGAGTTCCTGGAGCGCGAGAGCATCAAGCTGGTCTCCATAGGTAAGGAGTCATCCACCTGGTGAGGCGTGGAAAGGGCGTAGTTGAGAGGATG
This sequence comes from Ambystoma mexicanum, assembly GCF_040938575.1. NCBI lineage: Eukaryota > Metazoa > Chordata > Amphibia > Caudata > Ambystomatidae > Ambystoma > Ambystoma mexicanum. Next base: position 348,268,589 of record NC_090925.1, on the reverse strand, counting down.
TGGATGACTGCTTAAAATGTGTCCTTTTGCAAGGAGCTTTCCATTTGGGGTCTATAGGGAAGAGGGTCCTACTGCTGGCCATGTGAGAAAGTATTAAACTTCAGTGCGTAAAGAGTGGCACTGAGGGCATAGCCTAACTCACCCTGGTGCCCTAGAAAGAGGCATTGGGGTCATAAGCTGGTGATGAGTGGGTGAGGTGTCAAACCAGTTCCCATGGGTAAGGAGGTGGGTTTGCTGTGGTACAGTAGGTGGTGGGAGGGTGTGGTTGTAGGCCTCAACCGCTGCAAACTTGTGAACCTGTCTGAATTTCTTTGTAGCGGCATAAAACTGCCATCTAACTTTGGTGCAGGATAAGGGGATACTGCTGCTAGTTTTGTGCCAATGGCACCTCGAAACCTGGCAAAGGACTACTGTAGGTGCAGGCAGCCGTGTTGCCAAAGGGATGTCTTTCCTCATATGAATGTTGCAACAGGGTATCCGGTTCTGGATCCACCCTGTCTGATCGAGGCCATGTTTATATGCCACTCCTTAGTGTGGGGTGGTGGAAAGTGGGTGGGGTGATGGTGCCCACCTGCTACTCCCCTGGAGGATTTTGGTTGGTGTAGCTTCCACTGGGGTGGCACCCTGTGTTTTCTGTGGGACCACCTCTAACATGTGTAGCACTAAACACAACCAACATTGAGCCCAGAAGTGTGTGGTTTTGGGGGGGGGGGGGAGAGGGAGTCATGCTTTTAACTGCAGCACCACCCTTGAATGGTTAGAGGGGCGGTGCTGCAGCTGGGCAACCCTAATAGCACATGACAAGACCACTGAAAGGAGTTGAGCATGAAACATGTGCTGGGATGGGTGGTGGTCTGCAGTCTGTGGGACACTGGTTGCCCTACTTCCTCTCTGGATTCCCATGTGCATTCCGGTCACCTGTTTACCCCGGCAGTGCAGTCGCATAGCAGCACATGGGGCAGGCCGCCACTATTGCCAACTGCCCCTGACCATGGGTGAACTTTGCAACTCCTAAATATCCCCTGCCTCCCACCTGCATTATCTAGCTACCTGCTTTCAAAAGGCTGGGGAGGGGCGGCTACTGCTGCCCATCGATATTGTATGTATTTCAGCCACTCCTTAAAATGACAATTTAAGGCCCTCTGTAGCTATTGTTGGCATTTCATAATGTCATGGTAGTGGCCATTTGCTCGGTTTGTTGGGTAGGCAATGTTTGCTGGGAATGCCAGTTTGGGCTGTGGCCCGTTCATGGTTTGTGTGGGTTATGCAGTGTTAGTGGGATGCCAGTCTGGTGGCACTCTCCTGTATGAGGTGTGCAATGGGTAATGTGGTCAACCCATTCCTGATAGGGTGTGTACTGATTGATCGGACTGCATGGGTGGTTATTCCCTTGGTTTGCCTGTATGGGGGGTGGGAGGAGGGGCAGTAGTCTGTTGCTACCTGATTGCAGTGATTAAGAATGTCAGTGGTAGTTTACTCACTCTGTATGGGATGGTCTGTGCCCCTCCCACCCCCCTTGCTAGTTCTATGAAGTGGACAATGGTCAGTAGGAAATGCAGTGTCAGGTTGGTGTACCCTTCGCTCACTCCCGATAGGATGCAGGTTTTCTTGAGGGTGGAGGTGGTTGCTACACATTTATTTTACTGCTCCAGCATAGTGCCCGGCCAAGCTGCCTCTTCTGCAGATTAATGGTACTCCTTGCTTGTGTAAAACCAAGCGGATGCAGAGTGAGATGGCCGCGTTGGACCAGACCTCTGCACCACGTTGACACCAACTGCTATATATTGACTCTCTCCCAATGCACAGCCATGGCCCCTGATCTGGTGGGAGCGCCCAGTGAAGATCCCTGTAACAGGTGCAAATAGTACACCTGGAGAGGACAGTGAAGTCCCGGCGAGTGGAAACCCAGACTACCCAAGAGTGGGGCTCAATCGTTGCAGCAGTGGGCGAAGGACCACACATGGGTGTCCTGTGACGGTGTCCAGTCAACTCGTCGAAAAAAAACTGGTCGACTGCAATTTGGTCGACGCAATTTGGTCGAACCAAATGGTCGAATTTTTTTTTATTTATATATTTATTTTTCGGGTTTTCGTTTAGTTAAAAAAGGGGTTTTTAGAGAAAAAAAGGGGGTTGGGGGGGGGGGGGGGGGTACCCCCCAAAAAAAAAATTTCGACCATTTGGTTTTCGACCAAATTGGTTCGACCATTTGTCTGGTCGACCAATTTTTTTCGACGAAATGTCTGGCAACCTCCTGTGACATCTGTGGACAGCCACTGCACGACCGAGAAGTGTCAGGCAGTGGCTGCCAGGGATTGCTTGGAGAGCCTGGGCCACAGAGCAGTGATATATGGTGCACCCTGCAGGGTCAGCGGCAACAGGCTGTGTGGCGGTGAAAGCACCTTCAGAGTGGGAGAGGCGGGAGAGTGCTGGCTCGGACAACACCCCTCCCAGCCCATATGATGGTCTTGTGTGGGCGCCCATCAGAGGTGGCTGAACACTAACGGGAGGGGCTACAGCATCATGTGCACCCCCCCCCTGGCTGCAGTCTTGGCCCAGTTGAGAACCACACTGTGCTTGCATTAAGCGGGGAAGGTGCCGTGCCAGAGTGGAGCCTTGTTAGTGGGCTGTCTGTGAAAGACGTCTAGACTATTTCTATGGAGCTTGTTGCATTCTGGGCAGAGGTACAAACCTCCTTGGGTGCCATCACTGAGATTCGCGAAGGTAGAAAAATGGGTGGAGAACCTGGGATGCAATCAGCGAGCAGTGGAACTAGCAGATGTGAATCAGAGCTTGAAGGTGGAGAAAGGAGGTGTGGAGAACAGCAAAGGGAGGATCAATCTGCGGATATGGCGTCTCTAGCACAGAGGCGGTCACCGAGGTATCTGAAACTCCCGTTGACCCTAGTGCTAAAGAAGCTCATGGAGGTGTCCGACAAGTCTGCTTTGACACGGTCCACAGGGGTGATGGGGGACGAATGTTCCCTGCTCAGTGGTGGTGAAATGCCACTATTCTAGGGACATGGAGGACCTTATTCAGAGCCTGAGGTGGGTGACCTGGACTGGGAGCGTGCCTCAGTAAACCTTTTCCAGGACTGATCTACCTACACTCAGGAACCGAGGATGAAATGCAGGCCCCCCAAGGAAATGGCTACAGCAGTAGGTGTGATATCGTTGGCGGGTCCCCTTTGCCCTCCCTTTTGAACATGGGTGGAACATGACCTTGCCGGGGGAGAAGGCAACCCAGGTACGGGCGAAGTTGCCAACGGAAGGAGCTACCCAAGGCCGAGATGGCAATGCAAGTTGCACAAGCCTTTCAACAGCACCTTTGTGCAACCCAAGGGACGTTGGAAGGAGACTGTTGCTAGAAAATCAAAGATCCAGGCGACACAATCGAAGGTCTCCAGCTGAAGGGGAGTTTGAGAGTCCATTGCTGTTAGTTTGTTATATTGGTGTTTGATGAGATGGCAGTATCTACATTACCCTAGTGATCTGAGTGTCTGTTCACTAGGGTAATGTATGGTGCCCTGGGTGGGTTTTGGGTCCCTGAATTCTTCTGGCTCCTTTTGTCTAGTTGCCGTTGATTTGGATCCCTTTGGGTTCTGGTGATGTATGGGGTGATGGTGTCATTTCCCTTTTTTCCTCCTTTATCTTTCTGCCTTTGTCTTGCAATGTCCAGGTGTCCTGTATATTTGTCTAAGGTTTCTGGTGAGTTAGCTGCCCTGTAGTGGCCTGTAGCGAGGTATAGTGCTGGGTATGATTTTTGTCATGTTTTTGAATGTTTTGTTTTGTTGTGCTTGTCTCTGTGCTCCCTCACTGTGTTGGCATTTGATGGCATGGTGGCCTGTTGTGGTTGCATGTAACCTTTCTTCCTGTTCTGTTGCAATGACCATTTTCTAAAGATTTCTTGGTTTTCACGTTTGTTGTGGTTTGGGTTGTAGGGGCCCTTGCCCACCTCCGACACTTTTCCCAGTTGTTGGTTGGTCACGATTGTTTGAATGTTGCTTTTTAGTTTTGGGATGTAATGTTTTCTTGGCAGTTTGTCTGTATATTGACCGGAGGTGGGTGAGTGTGGCTCGTTCGGGGTGTCTGGTTGCAGAGTGGGTTGGGGGAAGTTCCTAATGGGACAGGGCTGGGAGGGGTTTTCTGAATGTGTGCTATGGTGGACTAGTCAGAGTTGGAGAAACAAGTCGGAGAGACACCCAGGAGTGTAATAAACGTCTAGGGGGGGGGGGGGGGATAAGGACCTAGACTTCCTAAAGTATGGGGGAACCCCTAGGAAATTGGGACGCTGTGTTGGGGAGGAGCAGCTAGAATTGTAGGAATCCGAAGTCTGTGGAAATGTCCAGAACTGGAACACAGCTGTAGTGGAGAGGTTCTCGGAGCCGACAGTGCTAGTGAGAGCACCTAGAAGAGGAGGAAAAAATGGCAATTGGAGAGACCCTTAAGTGTGATAGATCAGCTATGCAAGTACTTCTAGATTCAACAGTCTCCTTGTGGACCCCTGCTTCTTGGGCCCGTTACCCAATCCAGTTAGTAAAGTAAAGAATTTAGGAGTTATCCTTTCCGCTTCTTTGTCGATGTCTAACCAGGTCACGGCAGTGTGCCAGTCCACCCACCACCAGATTCGAATTCTCAAGAGGGTCATGCCCTTGATCCCGGAAGCCCTCTGCCCCCCTGTGGTGGCCATGTTGGTCCTCACACGACTGGACTATTGCAAGATCTGTCTCAACCTATCGACCTTATACACCGCCTTCAGCGTATACAGAACCTTGCTGCTAGGCTGGCCACTGGCTCCGCTTATGGTGCCCACATCATGCCAGTGCTTCGCCAACTGCATTGGCTCCCGGTGAACCAGCAAATTCATTTTATATCTCTGCATTGTTCATCGGGCAATTCATGGTCAGGGAGCCGAATTTTTGCAGCTTAAATTTACCCGATACCGTCCGGACAGGGACCTCCGCTCTGCTACTTCTAACCTGCTTACTGTCCCTAGGTTTAACCAGGCAAGGCTCGAAGGTAGAGCCTTTTCTGTCACTGCGGCCAAACTTTGGAACAGCTTCCCTGTATCTCTTAGGGCCACTGTTAACCATCTAGGATTCAGAAGAGCGTTGAAAACTAATCTGTTCTAAGCCCGACCACTCCATTGGTCTTCGATTGGGTAGCTTCCTTTCCAGCGCCATGATGCCTTTGGGCGAACGTGCGCTTTACAAATGTTAATAACAGCCAGTAAAAAGGGCCACAGATTTGACACATGGCAGACGGAATAAACGCCAACCTTCGAGAACTCTCTGCTGATTGAAAGCACACAAATTTGGGAAAAATTGTTACTTTTGAAATGCCACTTATTTTATATCCAACACCATAAAATCTATTCATTTTCACACATCTTAAGAATATTACATTAAGAAACAGATAACATAATTAATACATCACTAAAATACAACTAGAAATGAAGTTCACAATACTGTAATTGTAAAACTATTAAAGCGAAAAAACGATTTAATGCTAAAATGAATGCGAGATGTCTAGACCAAAATAGAGCGTACACCAATTCAAGATGGATTTCAGAATTGAGTAAACAAGTTTGAGCAAGCTGAAATAATGACAATATTTCAATGTTTTGAGTTGTGTAATAGTTTCAAAAACGACAACTCTTGGTTGAGTCCGATTCAGTAAATGATGCCCAGTGCTCAGGCCTTTCCCTAGTTGTGAAGTGACCAAACCTAAAACACATATGTAAAACACATAGTGCTCATGCTCTGTTGCAAGAAAAATGAGTTCTACAAAATTCTTCCCTTGTCCTAGGGAATAAAGCCTATTCCGTGTTAGGTCCGTATAGTTTCAATAGTAATTAGCCAGTCGTGTTTGTTTTTTACACTACAAGATCGCTTTTATGAGTTCTTCAGCATTTTAATCAATAAAACAGACAAGAACACATTCTTTGCCTCTACCTATGAACACATGCATGATTTCCACCACTATTCGACCCAAATACACATACAAGTTACTGGGCGAGTCTTGAAATGCGAAACTTGGAAGCTGCCGCCATTGAAGTCTAGCATGTGAAGAAACTAGACACGGCTCGTGCCCGATAATGGCATTTGGCAAAGCTAGAAAAGACAAATGCAGCTTTCCAGACCAGTCTTTGTAGGCAGTCTAGATATTCACCATGATCCAATAAACCCTCTTACCTATAAAGAATAGGCTGCATCTTCAATATGTGGCAGTTTATTGCTGGCAACAATGAACCTACACACCTTGGCATAAGCATTTCCTGTGGGATAGAAGTGGCTGGGATTTTGCAGATGGAGAATCCTTCCGCATAACTATAGAATTACATGGGTTATAACCCAACTATCTAATTTCCAAAACTCTTTCAAAGTTTTCTTTACCACCTGCGATCTCTCTTCATTCATACAAGAGAGCTTACGGGCGCCAGTTCCACAGACTAGTCTGTGTAATGGTAAATTTGGTAATGGTGTAAATTCAGATCTGAGTGTATTCCTTGACTGAGCTGCTAGTTTGCATTGGTGTAATGCAAGCCTACAGGGGTAGTGCTTCTGCCAGTTCAGTGTCTGACCTCTGAGGTGTCACTAACATGGCACACTCCAGCCAGGGACTCCTTCCCCTGACGATAACGCTTTTTATCTTTACTAAACCATGGGTTCTTTTATTTGATTAGACCCCCACTCATCTTGCACCCAACCTTCACAAACACCCAGAGGCGTTGCTAGGGGCGGTGGGGGGGGGGCTAAAGGGGCTATAGCCCCTGGTCTTTTGGTTGTAGCCCAGGATAGAATCTCAGGATCTACAACCAAAAGGCTAGCTAGCCCCCAGTCCCGACAGTTCTGACATTAGCGCAGCCCCGGGTCTGTTCCAGACCTAGCAACACCCCTGCACCCCATGTCACAATGGACTAGCAACCAGGCCAGTGTGTATAAATAAGATATTTCATAATTTATGATTTTATGAAGGGAGAAAATATTCAAAATACAACCGCCACTAATATGTGGCAACACAAATTCAATGCTTCCTACAGAACAATTGGTTCAGAAATCCTAACCCAGTTCACACAGATCTTTAATGGCAAAACAGGAAAAACAGTGAGTCAAGTGATGGTGCTACGGTTTAGCACTCACCCCTGCAACACTAACCGCCAAACATCAGCTAACTTCCCTTTGAATGGAAGGCAGTGGCAAGGCGTAAGGATAGAGAGAAAAATCGGATTCGGAATAAAGCCCACCACCCCAAGATGGGAAGTTGGAAAAGAAAATGAAAAACCCGTTTTTGGAGCTGAACAGCAGAATCAGTTTGGATTTTTACTTGCACAGTTACTCAGGAAATTTGTGTTGCTACACTGGAGGAGATGAAGCTTAGAGACTACTAATCGGCACACATAACGTGGAAATGAGGTAGGTAAATCTATTTTGGGGCGAAAGCGAATGCAAAAGGAAAATATTAACGGCAAATGGAAATTCGATTTACACAGGATTTACAATGACCGGTAGCAAAGGGTTTAGCTTTCGAAATCGGTTTTCAAGGACAATGACTGAGGCACATAACGGATAGGATTCTAGACAAGAGGTTGCTCTCAAATGGTCCACGGTTTGAGTTTTTATGGGACTGATGCAAGGTAGCAGTTTGTGGGGCAGTGCACACAATACACGGGCAAACTCAGTTTTCAGTTAGACTAATTCTGTTGAGGCTATACTTTAATGACTATAGTTATTAAAGAAAGACACTAGGCACAACTGTGTCCATTTCGAATTTTAACCAACTCTTAACGTGAATTTCATAGGGGAATTACTTGATTTAATTCAAAATAATGCTACAGATTTATGTAGACAACTGAGATGAATCACAGGTAATACACAAACCTACACCGGCTAATACAGATTCCACTATCTAGAATCTATCTAGATATCTCTCTTCTCGTCAGCCTGGCGGGCATGGCAGGAGCCCCCGCAGCGGTCGACTGCAGGACCAGATGAGGCATCGTGAGGATCGCCGCTGCATCATGAGCCTCTGCACAACGCTGGCCTAGAATCTAGCTTGCGTGTAAGTAAGCACAGGGAATTGCAGCGTAATTGCCTCATTGCCACCATTATATCTGCAGCTTACCCAATCCAAAATGGCTGCACCATTTCCCAAACTCTTGATGTCCAGACCTACTGTTTTTGCGACCTGCTGATTGGCTGTGCCGCGCTATCTAGGTGGAACCCCCTGACCGAAGGCAGAAGCCAGCCGCTGTCCCAAAGGGCCGCATACATAACGGCCTGTCTGTGGCTGTCCGTGGTGGGCCGTTGGCGCATGGCGTATTACTCTGTCCCATAATCCTACAGCCTGTCGCGAGCCGTTGGAACATAATGCCATGACCGCTGAGCTCCACTTATGCTTGAGGTAAGAAATCACTGCTGCAACAGTTGACTTCTGAGCACGACATCCACTAAACTCTCCCATGACACTCCGTCATTCCGAGGCTTGTGGGAAGACTGAGAAGCATGCTCACATCGGAACTTTTTGTGACAGCCATTTGCCGACATGTCACTTTCAGTGAACAGTGATTATAGAACGTATTGTTTGTCATTTGCGCCTTGAAATGCATTGTTACCCTTATCCATATATCCAGTTATAGTGAGCTTAAATTAGTGTCCAGAAATAGCACCATAGCAGTACTAGAGTCTAAACACTCTATAAATGAGTGTTCGTCTATACATGCTGCTACAATATACCCGGCACATCCACTACCGTCTTAGCCGGATTGCACCATAGACTTTCCATAGCATTTTCTGTCTACGTGAAGAATTGGCGCCTTCCGCCAGGATCAGACTTCTCCCACATCTCATTACTAGCACTACCTCATCCCTTGCTGTGGCACTCCTCGTATATACTTGCGTATATATCAGTACCTATTGGAAATAATCTCCCTAACAGCTACCTCAGTAGATTTGCCTATTTGTGTGCACCATAGCCAATTTTGAATCTGCTTATCTGTGTGAATTCCAGCCCAAGCTATAAGCTAAACACCCCAACTGTACCCCAGCAGATCCCTACCATGCTTACCTGGTTCACCCTCATGTTCCCGTTTTGTGTCATGCAAGATAGTGTACCTTCCAGCGGAAACGACTACATAGATTTCAATAATGGCCTAGACAAACCCGCATGCCCGAGACTCTTCCCCATCCCCTGCCCCACACCGTTCCTGCCCACTACACCACCCTTCCCACCTAGCTACTACCAAAGCCATACTACCAGTGACCACCTTGTTGACACTCTAGCTAACCTCATTACTGACAACTCATGTCACCAGCCTAGACTTAGCCTACCATGCCTGGGTGCTGGTGCCAGTCCCAATCACTCCAAACCCATTAAGTTTGCAACAACTAATCACCTTGGCTACATACTCACCGTCAACTCTAACCTCACAGACCGTAACCTTAGACTAGGCACCAGACTCTCCCATATGAATAGCAACCCATTAGCCAAACTCCTTACTAAGACCAATAAAAATAGCACATCCCCTAACAACTGCAAACCACTCCCTTTAAAAGGAGCTCTAATAAATGTCAGGTCCCTTGTGGCCCATACTAGAGAGATAGCTGATATCATCCTGACCGACAACCTCGACTTCCACGCCATAACAAACTTGGCTACATGAGGCAGCAGGACCCTATTTAACCCTAGCTATTCCTGACTACTCCATCCTCAGAGCCAACAGACCTAATGCTCGTGGAGGAGGCGTAGCTATTTTAAAATCCTCACTAGACCTCAGATCAGTCTAATCTCCAGTAAAATCATGTGAACATCTCATAATCAAGCAGCAGACTTCTCCCAAAAGTACAATCTCCATTCACCTAATATATAGGCACCCAGGTCATCCTGGATCCTTTGAAGAAGACATCACTTCTCTAATAGCTGAGAACTCTAAACCGTCAGCACAAACCATCATCCTCTAAGACTTCAACCTTGGGTACAATGATTCTAATGGCCCCTCAGCCTCCTCCTTGGCCAACAACCTAGCTGAGCATGGCTTCATACAACTCCGTTCTCAACCCACTTATCGAAAAGGTAGAATTATCGACTGGGTCGCTGTGCTAAATTGCAATATTACCTGCAAGGCCTCCCTACCTCTCACATGGACTGATCATCTCATCTCACTAGATATCAATAACCCAGAACCAAAAAAGAATTCCCCCATTCTACCAGCCTGTCCTACCAGGAATAGGCGCAACATTACTGTTGAAGCCTTAATACACTTGTTACTTCCCACTCAATGCACTTCCGGCCACTGCTGACCTGAACCTACTGGTCAACACCTATAACGATTCCAAAGCCATTGACCATATGGGAGGGAGGGATGGAGTGAGAGAATATATTTGTCAGTCTGGGTTTAGACCCCAACATGTAACAAACTGGCTGTGTCGACCTCAAAAGCCCGATTGATTAACTTAAAGGCAATGCCGCCATCCTACCTCTTTTAGACACCTCGGCAGCTTTCGACTTGGTTGACCACGAAATCCTCGGCAACTAGCTATCATTAGCAGCTCCCTTCTCCTCCTCTGCTGTCATGTGGATACAATCCTTCCTCTCTAATAGAACCACGAGGGTCTTCTCCTGCAGTGGCAGCTTACCCTATTCCCATCACATGTCCCACAAGGCTCCTGTGTTTCACCCACTTTGTACAACATAATTACAAAGCCACTCTTTCACAAACTCGACCACCTGGGTGTTGCCTACACCAATTGTGCAGATGACACCCAGATACTCACCCTATCTGGGAACTACAACGCTGACGTTACCCGGATCAACAAACTTTTCACCATCGTTCAGGCATGGATGGCCACACATGGCCTCTGCCTGAATGATGAGAAAACCAAACTCCCCCTTGTCGGCTCACCCAACAACCTGCTGAAACTCTGCCCTTAACTACAATAGTATCATCGATGGAAACACTATTCCCATTAAGTGTAAAAACTCAAGCACCAACCTCTCTAAACAAATCAACATGACTGCCTCCGACACTGCCTACACAGGTAAGCTGATCAGGGCTTGTAGACCTTTCTTGTCCTCCAATAGCTGCCTCATACTGGCCAGGGCTCTTGTACAGTCTGAATTGGACTACTGCAACAGTCTTTACCTAGGTGCAAACCAATCCATAATCAAAACTGCAGGTACTCCAAAATAACTCTCTACGAGTGGCATTAAATATTCTCAGACGAGGGCACATCTCTACTATTAGAAAATCATGCAAATGGCTCTCCATACAACAAAAAATCGACCTAAAAACTATCTGGCTCACATGCAAAGCCTTGAACCACCAAACCCCCCACTCCCCGCTACTAGAACAAGATTCTCCAACACCTTATGCCTAATGGTGCTCAGATTCACCCTAAAAAAAAGCTGGAGGAACTAGCTTCACGGTCCTTGCCTCCATACTTTACCACTGAACATCTAATCAATCTCTACCTTTCAATCATTCAGAAAACATGTCAGCACATGGTTACTGAATAAAAACTAACAATCACTCTCCATATCCCTCCTCCACTTGACATTCTTGCCTTGTACTTTAAATGTGATGTATAACTAGTAAAATGTATCCTGTAACCGCTTACCTACGCACCCTCTTACCTCCGGGTCTGGAGCGCTATATAAATAAAACAAACTATGGGAAGGTGAATTAATTCTGGCAATTGGGATTTTCAATGGGGTCATCTGCTACTTAAAAAGTAAGCCTTGGTTTGGGATTCTGGAAAGCCAGCTGGATCTCGGGACTCTTGACAGCGAGGCAAGGGGTCTGGTCTCTGCACTCTGCAAGATGGTAAGGTTCAGCTACCTCCCCTCCGTCCTTCTCCTGTCTCCCCGGATTCTTATCTCCCCTGTGTCTAGTACAGTCCCCCCTTATATAGCCCAAGGGACATTATTCATTTTACAATCAGGCAGGGGGAGGGAGTACTCTAGAATTAATCGTACCCTGGGATAGGATAGCCTACCACTCCTCTCTCCGCCCCCTGGCCTTATTGGTTCAATGGGAGAGAGCATCATCTGTCTGTCATTTATTATAGTTTGTTCTCCGGTCAACTTTTTAGCAAAACTGAGTTAGCAGAACTTCAAACTTGTTTCAGGGGGGTCATAGGGAATTGGGCAAACCGATCGCCAACTCTGTGCGAGGTAGCATGGCCCCTTGTTGTCATTGTCTTGAAATGCATAACAGTTATAACTCTGCAAATGACTAAGCATGTTCATACTCATTTTCAATCTTTCCACCAATGTTCATATTTGTCTCATTTATAAATCACCCAGAAACGAGTCTTTATTGGCCATTTCAGTCCACATGGTCCTAGGAACATGCGCTTTGTCTCTAAACTGCCTGGAAATCACATGGAAAGAGCAGAAAAGAACTTGTCTTATTCTGAGTGCCAGGAGAAATGCCTAAAATGAATGAATCGTTTAATGTCAATTTGGAGGATCTGTCACATGGAGGGCTGTGCTTTATCCCCCCCCAGCCAAATGTCATCCCCTGGCTCAGCTTCCAACAAAACTTGTATTACACCCTTGTCAGTTTGTCCTTGGTAGTGAGTGCAAAAGGAACTTCTTGATCAAGCTCTGGCCACGCTAGTACTGCATTCCACTCTGGCAGGGCAGAGCATTGGAACGCCCTCTGCCACATCACATTGCGGAATGTTTCACTTATAGGTGCAACTTCCAGTGGGAGGCAAGGCTTTCAATTGGGTTTTGTGTCTGAACCCAAATAAGGGTTTTTGTGGTATTCTGAGCCTTTTCCAAGGTGATTGAAGTGATTGTGGGGGAAAACATGTACATGGCTTTAGTTAACACCCCACCCACAACATATTTCACTGACATTTTCTGTGCGAGCAAAAGCTATTGTCTGCTTTGACATGGAATAAAAGCAAAAGCCACGCTGTTTGTTTTCATTTGCAGTGTTTTAGAGCGCTGCTGTGCACATGAAAGGGAAAACAAAAGCCATGTCGGGTTGCATTGTTGAAATCCTTGCCCCTCATGTGGTTCAGTAAGACCAGGCCATTTTGGATGTAGTGCATAACTTTGATGTTCAGAAGCAAGAAAAGCAAACGCAGAGCTGTTCTTGGAGAAATGTTCAAATGCTTGCCACCCATGTGCCAGGGAAAGCAAAGCCCAGCTGCTTTTGGTGGTAAATGTTTAAATGGTTTTTACATTTTTTAGGTGACCTGGATTTTTGCTTCAGGGCCTTAAATGCACCCCACAGAGGGATTCTTACCAGGCAGTTCTTCAGGTGTTCAACCATTGACAAGTGCTGCTTGAAATGAGGCTCATGACTCTAAAATACCTATACCAAGCTAAAGACCAGGGGCGCCATCAAATGCTAGCCCTATGTCTGGCTTTTAGCTGCCATTGGTATGCCAAGGCTCCAGATGCCTGGCTTTCGGATGTACTGGGAGAGCAGACCCAGTTACCAGCAGGCAGCCATGGTCTGATCTTTGGGAGCCTATGGGGGTTGAAGATGCTTCAGACCGTCCCATAGTGGAATGCATTGCTAAATGGGGACCCATTAGAAGTTCTGCTTAGGGGAGTTTTAGCGTATCCTTCAATGCCCCACCCCCTTTCAAAAGACTGTTGAAATACTCCCATTTTAGATGGGTGGCGGGGCTAGCTATGGCCTGCTTTTACTTATCACCTGGCTTTCACTGTCGCTGGAGCCAATATTTTTTTTGTGGCAAGTGGGGCTGAAGTCGAGGGTAAACGTGGGTAGACGTGAGTCACTACTTTTTTCAAAGCGCACCATAATATGCTAACTTCTGGTGGCACCACATTCAATCGTTATGTTGAGGAGCACCCCCCCCCCCCCCCAAGGAAAGCTTCTGAATGAGTGCCTCCGTAAAGTGTGCAAGAACTGCGTGAGTTTAGGCTCTGATCTTGGTGGTATTTTTGGTCCCTGGCTTACTGAGCACTGTTGCTTTAGCGTGAAATGGTGAGTTTACTGGAACCTGCTGCTACATAGAACTAGGAAAGAACAAAGTAACGTTCCTGGAGGACTGTAGTGCTGTCCTAGCCACAGGACAGGCAGATGCCAAGTTGCTTGCTGCTGTTGCTTGGGGTATGGTTAGACCAGTCGCACGTGAGTAGCGCTGCTAGAGCTCATGAAGTGAGTTGGTACTGGATGAGAGCTGAATGGATTGAGACCATGTTTGAGCTCCCCTGTTCTGCACAGCGCCCTCACTGTGTGCACGCGATCTGTTGCATGGTTCTAGGCTTGTGGCGTATAGTATTGAAACACTACTGCACCTCCCTCTAGTGCAGACAGTGACAGTTTCACAGAAAGCCAAGCCCTACTTGCCTGCCATTCAAGCCACAGGTCTTACTTGGAGGCGGGCAGTGAAAGGGGGATTGGGCGGTCTGTGGAGTTCTGCCCCCCCAACCCCCCCACTCCATTGCTGTGGAATTCTCTGGAGTCAGAGTGCAGGTTTTTGGCCTGTGGTGTATTAAAGGATCGGAATTCTGCTGTCCTATCCCTGAAGGTTGGGGAACCATCTTCACTGACTTTATTTTGGTCCAAGCCCACTTGCACATCTTCCTTGTACCTGTTTTCACCACAAACTCTGACTATTGCGCACACCTCTTCGATTGGTGTCCTGAACTCATTGTGTCGTGGGCGCGAGGACTTGGCGGTGCCATTGGAATGCTGCAGGTGTCCTGCATTCAGTGGCAGTGCCTTGTCTTGTGAAACATGCCTGATCCTGCCTCATGCAGTTTTGCGACCTGATGGAAGCGTGTGATCAATGGGTGCTTCCCTGCCCCCATAGTCGAACAGTACCAGATAACAAATTCTTGGTTTCCTTTCTCTATGGACCATGTTGGCGAAATGAATGGCAGAATTGGTCCTTGAAGGGCTGTCTGTTTTCCACTGCAGTCACAAGGAACCCTGGACACCATGCATGCTGCTAGCTGGTCATAGCTATGCTTTAAGGATCTTGGAAGGGCGGGGGTGCACTACCTAACTCCAGTACAGTGCGGTCACATTAGCAGGAATACCCCCTTGGTGCCAAGAACTGGTACGGCACAGGTTACTGCCATGCACCAGAGTACAGGGTTTAGAGCTCTGCTGGTCCTCTGCTCATTGTGGCTGATGTACAGTAATTGGGACCTGTTTTGAAATGGTGCTCACAGGGATTTGCACCTTTTTAAAAACCACTCTGCCTTTCCAGTGTGCTGGTAAATGCAAGCTGTAAAACTGCCTTTTTTGGAGGGGTTATGCGGTTTGCTTGAACTTCAATATCAATGGGACCCACTGGCCCCTTTCCTGGAAGTGCTTGGGGGTGCCTTATTGTCTGCCCTCTTGCTCGAAAGATAAGCCAGGAAGTGTCTTATCGCGAGGGGCCCATTACTCTGGGCGCTATTCCCTTCACCCTTTCAGCTACTGCAGTCTTTCCATGCGCATTGTATCTTCTTGATTAAGCTGCATCCTGCCCAAGAAACCTGTAATGTGCAAGCAGTGGCTAGTTAATACTTGGAAGGAAGCGGGCTGCTTCTCGCGCCTATGCCCTACTTTGGTCTGCATACACAACCTATACACCTCCTACCTAAAGATCCTTTAACAAACGTTTTTGTTCGCGCCTATGTTTCAGCGACTACAAAAAAAGGATCATGGAAACCATGTCGGATAAGCATTTTCAATAACCTAAAGTGCGTGAATTATGATTTTAATGACAAAAAATGTAATTTACACATTTTCTAACGGTGCTCTCCATACTTTCCTTCAAATTTGTATCTACCCCTCTGATACTGCCTCAAACCCCCGCTTGCCAGCAACCAACAAGCCAAGTATGATGAATCCAGCATTACAACATATTCATTAGTGTGAGGCTGTGAGTTTAACATCTAGTGGGGCAACATGCTCGGTCTATGCTGAGATAATCCCTTAATCCTCTATAAACTGCTGTGCCACTCGGCAGTCCCAGCTATGCCCCACCTCTGCAGATTTCCTGCCCCCACCATTCCTCGATGCTAGGGCCCGCCGTTAACTTCGGGCATCACAATTCTATGCTTGGCCAGCATGCAAATTAGGGCTTTCATTTTGGCGAGATGTGCAGCCCCTCTTGCCCAGGAGCAACCCCAGTAAATGTACTTCTATGGGGGCCACCTGCATGGCTATACCACTTCTACCACCGCTAGAAACCCTGTTTGCAGTGTGACTTGAACTGCCTTTATTACAGGGCAAGCCAAAAACGCATGCAGTAGCTATGCATCCAAGTCTGCGCATCTTGGACATCCTCTGGGTCTTGGAGGATGTGTCTCCTTGGAGCGTTAGATCTTTTTTGCTCAGATAAGGTTCTCCTGTAGCGTAATTTAGATATTTCCGGGATTTATATTTGTTTTTTCTTGTATCGTCTTGGTTGAACCTTGGCCTCCGGGTCGTCTTGTTGGGTGCGCATATACAAATAAATAAATAAAAATAACAATCCCTGACTGTCTGCACCATGGAAGCAAGTTCTCTTCTGTCAGGTATGCCCTGTGAATGATGTATATAGGTGCATAAGTTTAAACCTGCCATTCCATGAGATTGTTTTTTCGTGTAAAGCAATATCCGTGCCTGCTCCACATCCCACAATGCACTGCTCAGCACTGCCTCCCACATAGCCCGTACCCCAAGGTCCAATGGATTTGTTCAGGGACGGTTGTAAAGTCTGGCGATCAAGTGGCCACCCTCTGACATGTCGTACCTTGTCTTTCACACTGGGTTGATATACATGCTGCTATAAAATTCGGGCCATCTGTTTGCTATCGTACGAAAATGCGCCCTTATGTATGCCAAACCGTTCGCCAAATGCAGTGAAGTACCAGTCAACTTATCGTCTTAAAGTAGCTCCTCGCGTATCTGCCCAATTTACTTCCCAATGTTTCTTGAGTCTCTGTACACAGATTGGTTGTCTGGGGAACACGGCTACCAGTGGTATATGTTGGGAGTACAGATCCCTAATATCTATGTATCAAAGCACACAGCATTTTGTCGAGTGCCCGGAGCTGCAGTTCTGGATGAGTTGGGCCACAGGTATCTTTTGTAATATCGTTGGACCAGGGGCTGCAAGAGCGTCGTATCCAATGATGTTAAAGGGAACCTTCACAAAGTAGAACCACCATTTTCAGGAGGCTGCCCTGCTCGCCATCGACAAATGGAGCTTCTTCCAGAAGTGGATGGAGATGCCTGTGTAATTGCGGTCATTTGAAGTCTTAAAATCGTGCCAAATCTTTAAGCTAAGGTGTCTAAAGGGGTTGGTGGACCATTTAAGTTCCACTCTGTCCCCCTCAGGCCTGCGATTGGGTACACTGAGCATATATACAGCTTTGCTTTGTTAGAGGCAGCACAAGCGCCATTTCCAGACGCCGTCCCTGCCACAGCCCGCACTGACTTCTGCAGTGTCCCTGGGCGCTCTTCATGGACTGCTTCCCTGCCAGCTGCCACTGACCCAATTCACAACGCTGAGCACTACCAGGCCCACCTGAATCAGAGCGCCATTTGAACCTGGGCCTCATCTCTTTATTGTCCGCACCTGCACCCAATGGCCCCCCTGCGCCATCAATTCATGCCCCAAGTGGTCAGTTCTTCTTCCCATAGGGAATAATGATGAAACCTCCCCGGTTCATCCACCTTCACTCTCAGCATTGCCAGCGTGTTCTCTGACTCTCTTGGCCCCAGAAGAAGGCGTTCACTTATTCTGCCGAAACGTCTGCAGCACACAGACCCAGAACTTGTATGGACTGTTCATTACGCCGCACCTATACCCCTAACATCCTAGACGTAACTACAGCAAAACATAAACCCTTTGTAATTTCAACATGCAATCACTTTAAACATTTTCACTAGAAAATATATTTTGCATTAAAACTATGCAGAAAAATTTTACATATGAGTAAAATGTGTTTTTTCACCAATAAGGTTGTTTTTTCAAACAATGGCTGCCCCAACTATATGGGTATCTCAAAGGGTCTAAAAACCAGTTTGCACTTAAATCATTGATGCAACTTTTTCGAACTATAGAGGGAAGGACAACCCCCTAGTCAGTCTGCATTTGGGAACAGACATGATTTGTTGTGGCAATAGTTATGCTTGAGAGCAAATACACAACATCCAGCATGTACTGCAGATTGACCTCCGGGTGCTGTGTATGTAAAGCAGCAGATCATGGGCTTACAATGACACCAGATGCGTTGTCCCATCTATAGTGATGTTGGTGTATTAAGGAATGCTGCATTTGGTTCCAGGGCAAGAATGAGTAACCTTGGGGCCAGCGGGCATCCCTGCTTGGTATATTTAATAGTTCCCATCACAGATTTATGCCTGCCAGTCTTCACTCTGGCCATGGGCCTAACCTAGACCAACTTCAACCGTTACAGAAATACCTCACTGAAGCAGAATGGCCGTAAAGTGGCATAAATCCAGTCCCACTTGAGTAACGCCTTGATGGTGTCCAGTGAGGCTATTGCACATGATCCTCGAGAGGCATGGTCCTGTCAATGTCTCTGGTTCCAGGAGATGTTTCTCCCTGTAACATAGCCAGTCTGATCTGGGTGTATTGGTTCCAGAAGATGTTTCTCCCTGTAACATAGCCAGTCTGATCTGGGTGTATTTGTTAATCTATTTGCAAGGAGGGTCGTGAAGATTTTACAATCTGATTGGCCATTGATAAGGGTCTATAGGAGCCACATTCGAAAATTGGTTTATTAGACTGAAGTATGGGTATTTTAATTGACTCACTCAAGCTTGGGGGAAGCAACACCACTCTGTCTGCCTCCTGCAGTGTCTCCAGGAGAATGGGTGCTAGTTCTTCTACCAATTCCTTATAGAATTTGCTGGGTAATCCATCCTCTCCAGGTGTTTTGACCAGTTTACTATTAGCCAACAAAATAACCGTGATTGCACTAGAATAGCAATGTTTTTCCAGAGTTCTTGTATCCAAAGTTTTCGCGTGGATGCCTATATACACTTCAGGTCTATGTGCACCTACGTTGTGACGTTGGTGATCACATTAACTTGGGTTATAGTCGGTCGACCTGTTCACTTGATGACGCCTCCATTAGTCGGACGTGGTTTCAATGGCTGCCTAAGAGTAACGTTTTCTACACCTGCAATAAATTTATGGTAATGAGGGGCCTAGAAGTGATGTAAATCGTCATTTCTGTCTTCGAGCTGCAAGTCTGGTAGGGGGTCACAAGGGCCACACTCCGCAGAGACTTAATGGTGAATTTCAGTTCTTCGACCGAGTTTGCCATCAAGAGTGACGACCACCACGTCCAGGTGAGGCAATTTGATTTGGGAGAAGGCCTTTAGTTTCATCTCACCACAGCCGCCATCCAATGAGTACAGGGAGCCATAGGATCTAAAGGTGTCGTTGATGGGTCTGCTCTGGTAGATGTTACAGCAAAGACCACTGGTAGCAGTTTTTAATTCTCACTACAGAGGCCCAAAATCCCTCCCCCTACCTTGATTATGTACAAGCAACAGGGCTGACTGCCTCCTGAATTCAAAATGGTGCATTTTAAAGCACCCGTTAGACAAAACTGGAAAGCCTTAAGATTGCATGCTGTCCTGAGTGACATCTCCGCATCTGTCACACATTCGCCTGAGGTTACCTGTCGGCCTTCTACGTTAGGACTTGTCGGTCACTTTTCAAGGGATTGAACATGGGATGTGTATCCATAACATTGCACACTGCATTGCTAACCACACGGTTCATGTGCATGATTTACAGGCAAATGATCTCAAGCACTATTGATAATGCAGTCTTATGTTGGATGTACAATCGAACGATCAACTATAAACCCCTCAATAGGGGTTACGTAAGATTCCTGTGCCGTTAAAGATCGAAGGGGCTTTTTTGCCCTTCTGCACTCTTTGCTTATGGCAAAGACCACTAATTGCATCAAATTATTCATGCGCATTTGTTCTTATTTAAACAGGATTACAGCAAGGGCCACTATTGGGGCAAAACTGGACCAACCCTTGTGTATGGATGGACCCAGTCTTCAGGCAATCCAGAACCGTTGCTCGAATTGTCATATGCTGCTGATCTATCCGACATTACTTCAGTGCTCCACTTACACTGGCTCCTGGTGCAAGCCAGCATTCATTTCAAGGTTGTGATGCCTCGTGCCAGGACCTCTTCCTACCTAACTTCCGAAGGCTCTCCCTGTACACCTGCCAGGACGGAGTTTGTGCCAGCCCCACAATTGTGAATCCAAAACGCACCCTTAAAGTTCAGTGGTGGGAAGAGCTTTCCAATTCAGCAACGACCAGGAAGTCCTTCCCTCCTGACATGCAACGTGAACACAACTGTCTTTCAGAAAGCCTCGCAAACAGCCCTTTGCAATAGTTGCAACATTCTAAAAGGTCCCATCCATCCGATTCAGTAGTCTTGGTGGTTTCGTGGCGGGGACTGGAAGGGAGGTAGACTATAGCTGTAGACACCCTCTGTAGTAGTAACATTTTATATCTAGCAATTCAATGTCAGGTTCCACCTGTGAAGCACTAGAGTAGCTGCTCAATACCCAACTAAGTGTGTGTCTTGGGATTCCACAGCATGTTTTTATGAATTAGATTTTGCACCGATTGGTGCTCTCAAACACAGATCCATATGCAGTCTCCTGGACTTCTCGCAGGGCAGAAGATGACGTTTGTAAGGAACACCTTGGGTCTGACTGTTCCACTTATATCCTTTCAGTCGGGTGAGTGCAAGTGTTTACGGTCTTCGTGCTCCTGGGTTACCGAAGCAAACCACTTGTGAAACTTGATTTGCCCAAACATTGAGCTATGGTCTGCCTCCGCGACAATCCAACCTCTTGCGCCTGGAGTCTGCCTGTACCTTGTACCCTGATCGGTCTGTGGCCCGCTCTACTTAAGATCAATTAGTCTTTTCTTGATAGCACTTTTTTGTGCAAATGCCATGGGTTTAACTAAACCCACAATTTTGTTTTTGAACTTTAGTTTCAATGTAGAAAAAGGACATCAATGTAAAAGGCAGTAACAAATTTACAAAACATTATATACAAATTCACAAACATCAAAAACAGTACTTTAGGAACAAAACCCACCCTAACCCGCAGTTCACATCTCATTATCTACAAAATCAAATTCAATACAGTTCCAAAAACTTCCCCCATATCTTTGCAAACAAACCAGTCTTGCTCTGGTTCCTATATACAAGTTCCTCCGTAGCTTAGCCACATTTCTTTCTCTAATGTAGCAGCAGATTTCCAATTTCTAAGGATAGTTTTGTTACCCACTGCAGCCCCTCTAAATAACAGTTTCTTTTGGCATTGAGAGAGATCATCCAAGATGGAATCATTCCCCAGAATTATTGTCTCGAAATGAAAAGCAATTGTCACATTCAGGATTTCTTCACAAATTTCACCGACATCGTTCCAAAACCCACAAACCTTCACAAATCCCACATGTTCCATCGTACCATTCTCATGAACACATGCCCAACATTCCGGACCATCTTTTAAACCTCGCCTCCATAATTTTTCCGGGGTCCAATAGACCCTATTCACGATCATAATTTGTTTTGTCAGTTCAGTCAGAACCTAAGGAACAGTTTGACATTCTCGCACATCCTTGTCCAAATTCCCAGAATAATGTCCGTGCCAATTCTCCGACTCCATTCAATTCTTAGCAAATCATTGCCTTTGTATTCAAGCAGAATCTGTCTGTCCGGCTCGCTAAGCCGCCCTCATTCACCAAAGATTTCCTCGTAAGAAATTCTAGGCTCAGACTATTTTGAAAATCAATCACACCAACAGCCAACTTCAGTTTCCTGTAGCCTGAAGTCTTGAAAACTTCAATGCGATATGCTTTTTAAATCTCTAGCACTTTTCCACTCGCCCACAGTGAAGAGGTCACCAACCCAGCAGACGCCACCTAAAAACCATTCAGGCCAGAATATCGTTTTACCATTCAGTTTGATAGAGGGATTCATCCAAATTGACGCATTCGGATCTCTGCATGCATTCACACCCAACAAGACATTCAAATTCTTCCAGGAATTTCTCAATGATGTATTCAATCTATCTTTCCCACCTTTCGATGCTGTGGTTAACAATGCCCTAGGTGACAAAGGACCATTAGCACTCTCCTCGGTCGCAGCCCACACACTAGGATTTGTCTCCATGAAATCACAATTTTAAGGCTAGATAGGCCCTGAAATTTGGTACTCCTAACCCACCTTTCTCCAATGGTAACTGTAGCTTCCACAAACGCAATCTTGGCGGTTTCCTGTTCCATAAGATTCCTTGTATAAGCCTGTCCGATTCTTTCCCATGAGAAGCCTCAATATTCAATGGGATCATACCCAAGATATAGTTGATTTTAGGGGCAGACACCATCTTTAAAGCATTAACCTTCCCCAAAGCGAAAGATTCAGTAAACTCAATCGTTCCAAATCATTTTTTCCCAACTAAATCCACATCTAATGCGCTAGGCTAAAGTCTGCCTTGAAACTCCAGTTGCTGCCAGCTTTTAGTTTGGAGTTTACACTCCATTTTTGCTGTAAGTGCCGGACTTGAGGCATTGTTACTCGTATGGTGTGAAGAGCGAGATAGGGTGCCAGAAAAGCAACCAATTTGATCCCCATACACCATCACTAGTCGTCACCAAAGGCATCGCTTGGTGTAGAAACACAGGTGGTGGTTGTACACATGAAAGCACCCTCCCATCAGTGTTGCCTCTACTCAGGCTTCCCCATCCTGCAGCATGCTAGTTGGCACAGCTTTAGGTGCTTAGCTAATCCACACAGGTCTAGACCCAAAACGTATGCCCTTGTGTATCTGGCTATAGGGCATGTGCCACTTTACACAATTCCACCCTGGCTTCCCAACAGCACTAGCCTTTCTCCCCCTGCAGACAACTAATGAGCACCAGAGTCCGCCATGGGACCTGAGGATTTGACTGATCGTTTACTATTGCATTGCCCTGTAGCCCACTATTTGATTAAATCTTCATGTCGGCTGCCTCCTGCACAGTGCCTCCCTGCCTGGACGCTTGCCTCCTCTGTATCACCACATTATGTGGGACCCAATTGCTTGTTCATCTTTGTGTCTAGAAAATACAGACAAATCCACCAACACCCTCCCACTACTCCTTAAAAGTACAGTGCTGTTCTCACAGCATTGCCTTATCGACCACAGCTGTCCAAACCACTTATACCCTGCACCCTGCCGATGCCCACCGTCCCCTGAAGGCACCCCAATGATAGTCCTCCCTATCCTGAAACATTGAAATTTTGACCCCCCAGCCCCCTCCAACCTTCAGCCAGTGTCACAACTGTCTACTGGCTTCATAAATGAATGGTTCCCCAACATACACCGGTTTTTGTTTAAGGCTCGCCATTTCCCCTGAACCATCTATAGAGTAATAGCCATTTAGACGCCAACCTCTTGATAGATGGGCATTTTCTTTACTCTGGCCTTTATCATGCTGCGTAGCGCACCACTGTGAGTTGTGACTTGGATTTGCCCATTCCCCCACACCAAGCAAACCTTCATCTTCCAAAGCTGACATCCTATGTCTTAATCCCCCACAATAAATTTCCAACATCTGGTTGTGACCTTGTCCACCAGTTGTGCAGGGCCCACAGACCTGGGTTCAAGGCATTCTCAATTGGGTCCTTGGGCACTCTGTACCACAGGGGCAATTTCTGGCAATATTAGAATGGGTAACCTTTGAGGTAACACTTTACTCCAGTGTGCAGTGCAACACGTGTCATTTTGCCTTCAGCGACTGGGGCTGGGGGACGTCAATAAGTTAAGTGACCAAACTCCACTTTTGAGATGGTTTTGATTATTGAAGGGGTGGCCCTGTTGCCATCCCTGAAGAAAGTCTTAAAACCAGCCATATAAAAAGTTCACTGAAACCACTGCACACACTTGCGCTTGTGCCTTGAGTGACTTAAATGTATTGGTTGCATGGCCCAATTGCTGGTGGTTGGAAGGACTTGAGCCGCTGTCGCATAATGTATTTGTAACCGACCCATAATTGCCAGAGAAGAGCAAGAACCTTGCAGAAACACTAGCAACGCGATTATTTTGGCTTGCATATTATAGATAAGGTACAGGCATTTGGCAATCACTTGACATAATACGATACCACCGTAGCATGGCAATTGCTGGCAAATGATTACCTGGGTATATCGGTGCCTGGCAAAAGCCCATCTAAAAGTCAACCTTATGGCCTTGCTAGTGCAACAGATTGGGGACACATGGTTTAAGTAAAGTGGCTGTTGGGTGGCATTGCACCAGGTGCTGATCACATGACCTTTCAAAGGCTGCCCCATAAAATACCAGTTTGCTATTTTGGCCCTATAGACCTAGCTCCCGCACAGGCTGTTTTGGGTGGAGGTTCATAGTGGGTGCAAATGGCCCTGGATAACGGTTTGTAAAACCCAAATACCCTTAAATTGTCGTCCTATCCCTTCTCATCCTACCTGTACTCCACCGTCGATAGTTTTGGCTTTAACTGGTGCAAATGCACCGCCTATCCAAAACTATAAATGGGCTGGGAAGATAGATGTTCACACCTCCAAAAAGGGGGCCTTGCCTTACACCAGGGTAATACTAGTTTGTAATTTATGGTTGCTGTTTGACAGCAGCGAGCTCATAAACTTCAAATGAAGGGTATGCTGTACACTGTAGGCAAGATCGCCCATATTCTGAAACTATGCCCTGCTGCTGCTGCAGCAGCAAGCATTTACGAAGCGCAGGTCCAATGTTAACAAGCACGACTGGCTGAAGTCCGTTTTGGCCGTCGGCATGTTCTAATCTTTTGACTGGACCAATAAATGCAATTGTATGCAGCAGGTCAGCTACAAGACTTGTGTACCTTGGCTTATACCGAATGACCCAACAAAAGATTGGTCTTGGGCACTGCTTCTCTTGTTCCTTCAAGATGGGGTGGGGGGGGGTTGGAGGGCTTTGAAGAATCAACTTCCTGGGCACCAGTGGTCCAGGGATGAAGATCTGGTTCTAAGCCATCAATCAGCCCCACACCTCTACTAAACCAGAAAGTTTCCGAACAGATTGGAAACTCAAGAAAATTTAAACCTTGCCCAACTTGGACGGAACGGCAGGCTTAGCTCCAAGGTCGTGCATTGTTGGTTAGTTGCAACACTGCGAAAATACAATTGCTGCCCAATGATAAAAGGGACTGTCCAGTCAAGGTTGTATAAAAATATCTACTTTATTACTATCACAACAAACAGTTCTAGCACACTACAAAATACAACCCACCCTGAAAAGGAATGCAGAGGACAGTTTTAAGAAGGAAAAGGATGCACTCTGGATACTGACAGGAGGGTAGTATGTAATCACAATAGTTCAAGGATACTTGGTTTCAGCACAAAGGGAGTAATGGGTCGCAAAATGTCAATGGGGGGTCTTTGGAGAAGGACCAGGGGGACAGAACCACAATGTACCATGTGCAAGTTCTTGGTCCTCGACTGGGTTGATTTGGTTTCATTGTGCTTTGCAGCTTCTGCAAGACTGGAGACTGCTACGGGTATTGGGCAGTTCAGCAAGTGAGGCTGGACAGATGCTGCATGCTGGCCTACACGGCAGCTTGGGGTCAGGAATAAGCTTTTAGCTGGTCAGCGGTTCTGAAGCACTGGTCGAGATCTTGATGACGTGAGCGACTGTGCCATGTTAGTGCATCGGTTGCTGCTTGAGGGGCTTGAATGTCCTTCAAGGTGGATGTTGGTTTATGCGTGTTGATGCACTCCTAGCTTCTTTACTGGGCTTGTCCTTTAAGGCGGATGTCCCAAAGCTGAGGATAGTATTGCCGGCAACAGCCTTGTCCTTGGTTTGGTTCGGAGACTCTCTGGCACTTTGCACTTAGGAGGAAGCTTGCTGCAGAGCCTAGCAGGGCAAGCTCTGTGCTGGCTGGGTACCAGTTCTGGAGCTGCTAGAGGGTACCCTGGATTCAGTATCGCCCTCTGTTTGCTGGGAGATGTTGAGGAGGGATCTTGCTGCCCTTTTTGGAAATCCTGGCCTTCCTTCACTGACAAAAGCTGTAAGGCAGACTGTACAATCAGCCATGGTCCAAATGAGCTCTTCCTTGCAAAGCCTTCAGATCTTCCTAAAAGTCAGTGCTCAGCCCTCTCATAAAGCCAAATGGGTCCCAGTGATTGGTGTTGGCTAAGCATACATTAATTAACCAATCCTGTCCCCACCAACACTCCTGTATGCGTGAAGTCAGAGCCAGAGGGCTTTGCATCAGAAAAGGTAAAGGGGTGAACACATGGCATTCTACGTCCCACCCACCTTCCTGTCTGTGGATCAAAGGGTCTCTCTGGTTAATTTAGCTCTGTGGTTCCCGATTAGGCAGGTCTCCCTTGAAGCTGCAGCCAGAATAGACTGTCTCCAATCCACATGCTCGTACCTTCTGAATGGGGTCCCCCCACCCTTTGCGGGGGTGACTACTGTAAATACATAATCCCAGCCATGACGAGTCACTGCCCTTGATGCTGAGAGGCGAGAGATGGCTTCAGGTTGGCACAGTGCATATGAAAGGTGTTTGGGTTTCCTGTCTCCTTCGTTTTAGCATCTGCAGCAAGGCCTCCTGCGGCCCTGCTTGAATTAACTGGTTAGTATGCAAGGCTGCCACCAGCAGCTAACCAAGGGATGGGCAGATCCACTGAGCCTTTGTTAGTTAAGCTGTGCATGGCAGGAGGAAGGTTTGCCCTCACCCTTCTGAGATGCATCATGTACTCCACCTGTTGGGTCGCAACTAAATGATGGGGAGGACAGCACCTGTAGGATATGTGCACCCAGAGTACACTGGTCTGTTGTGCAGTGAGCATAGGAAAATGTGTGGGTTAGCCCCACACATTGTCCAGAGGTTGATCTACCATTACATTCATATTTCATATAGAATATATATATTTTTTTTAAAAGCCCATGCGAGCACACACCCACCTTGCAGATGGTTGAGATCCTGACAGGGGCTGTACAAAAAAATCTTAATTTACTAAGGGCTCCTGTGTTCGTCCTGAGTTCATAGCAACTCGCTGCAAGCCACGCCAGTTCAGCCGTTGGCAGACTTGGCTCCCAGATAGGGATTTGAGACTGAAAGCAACTGGTTTCAGTTCGGTATAGCCTTGCACACCCCAGACACTCTGCTCTACTGGATGTATGGGGTGCATTTAAAGGCCCCAAACAAGTCTTCACATGAATGGCATGCATTTTAACCACAAACTAATGACCTGGCTTTTCTTTTGTTTTTTCAAGTAAAGTTAAAGAGCCATGTGGAAAGGGGCCTACCTGTTATTACCAATGGACAAGCTGCATTTAATTTAGTAAAGG
Organism: Ambystoma mexicanum; assembly: GCF_040938575.1. NCBI lineage: Eukaryota > Metazoa > Chordata > Amphibia > Caudata > Ambystomatidae > Ambystoma > Ambystoma mexicanum. The sequence continues at coordinate 348,241,248 of NC_090925.1, read as the reverse complement.
AGGAATCGAAGATCCCTGTCACATGGAAAACAGACTTTTAAACATTGTAAACAAAAATGGCCTGCACATGTGTGCAAATAAACAGCTTTCAAAAATAAAACTGAAACGCTGCTCGAAGAACAAAAACAAAACATGTGTGGGTTGACAAAGAGCAATGTATATTATGTTTCACCCACAACTCCAGTGGCATTTTAAGAGCCACTTTGTCTTCATGAAAGAAATGGCAGCCCAAGGAAAACCTGTTTCTGGCTGTAGTTAAAATTTCAAAGGAAATCTTCTACTTCCACCCTGGATGTCACATCTCCTATTTAATGACCCCCGTAATAAAATGTGTTGCTGAAGGTGTTGAAAGCCCAGTGTCCTGCAGACCTGCTGGCTCTGAAAGCAGGGGCTTCAATGGGAAATCATCCTTGGCTGGAGCATGACTGAAGTTGCAGCCCCCAGTCTTCACACCTTTTAAAGAGCAAGGTTCCAGCATAAAGGATACTAAAATGCTCTGGGCACTGACTGACCCAGTAAAAACAAAATGGCCTGAAAGCAGGAACTGCCATTTGTCCCACATGAACATTTGCAATTAATAAAAGGACCATTATCATTTAGATCTTTTTTTTCTCAGCAACCCTAATGTGGATTTAATTCATTGTACTTTTATTTTTTAAATTTCATTTCCAGGTGGTTTTGGGGATATAAAATGCATTTTACCTGTGACTCTGGGAACTGTAACGGCCAGTTAGACTAGGTTTCTGGCTGATAGGAACATGTTCCAAATGTGAGTTTGTGGTAAATTAAATTAGGGATATGCTTAATTATATATTCGTAACTGTTGCTGTTTTTATGGAAACGGCAGAATGTGCCAAATGGCCATGCTACATTGTACGGATTTGGCTCATCTAATTCTCCATGATCAGCTAAAACAGAAAATGTTTAGTATGGCAGTTGCTGGTTAAATTATGATGTTGTGATACATAACTAGTTTTTGCCCAAAAATTGAAAGGAGAACAAAGGGGTGATGACAATGGGAATAGACATGTGTTGCTCCACACCCCTAAACCAATCCTGACTTTGAGGCTGGGTTTGGGCGGAGAGAGTGGGGTAACTGTCCAATCCTAGTGGCAGGGATTATTGCAGGGTACTTCCCAAGATTGTAAAATTGGTAATGTCATTTCTGCTAAAGGGAGGGGGGCTGCACTAGGACAGGTGATACTCACAAAAACCAGTGAGCGAGAAAGGAGACAAAAGAGACGACCAGGAAATCTGCGGTAAGGAGACACCAGAGGAGATTGCTGAGACTGCATCTGGGTGGAGCTGTCTATTTCTAGGAAGGCCTCAAAGCTGACTGGGTCCTGTGGTGGAGAGTGGTAGGGCCATCTTTGGGAGTGGAGTGACCAGACCCCTGCCCTATCTTTCCAGAGTGTCCTGAGATGCAGCTGGCTTTCCTGAACCTTAAACGGAGGCTTGCTATGTAAGTAGTACTAAGCCTTGAAAAACCAAAAGGTGGAAGTTAGCTTGCATTGAATCCTTTCCCTTTATAGTGGGGTGGGGTGGGGTGGGTGTGGGGTGGGGGGGGTGGGGAGGGAAACTGTGTAGATCTTTAGCCGGTTTAACCAAAAATATTTAATTTATTCCCCATTTGCCAGAACATTATGGGGTGAAGATTGTTAAAATTCACTTCCCAGTGTGTGCAGAAAACTATAGCCTATAAATTAATTGGGTAATCCTTGTCCAGCTGACCTTGACTCTATAAGGAAGAGGAGTGTCTTTGTTGTTAAATCAATTCATCCTTTTAATCCAGCTTCCTCAACACAGGCTTTTCAGTAAGGGGGGCGGGCAGGGGGTGGGGGGGTCTGAAATCCTAAATTCCCCAAAGCATTCCAGTTTTTCTGTCTGACTTCCCAACATAGACCAAAGCAAAGGGGGTGGGAGGGTCTGGACAATAAAGCAATAAATCACCCTGTGTTTATTTTAAAACAAAACTGTGGCTGAAATCGTCATGACCATGATTTTGAACCAATCTTGTTCTTCTTCTGCTAGCCTTCTGCATGAAAATAAAAAACTCGCACTACTAAAGAGCCTTGGGCATTGATCAGTGTTATTATTTTGTGAAGTGAAATTTCAGAAAGTAAGAATTGTCTGTTCTTAAATCTTTTTGTGATTTATGCTTAGAAAATGTAATAATGTTGTGCCACAGAAAGTGGTTTTTACATTTTCATGCTAATTTCTATTACTTTCAATACCAATGTATTTCCCGTATACCGGCCTGGTTCTTGGCTCAGGGGCGAGGGATCCAAGGTGCATGATGTTTCTGTGATCAGGATAAATCTGTTAAAGTTTTTAACCACTAGAGTGGGGAGGGAAGGGACTCCATGTTGAGGGTGGCTTCTCAATAAACTGTTACAGATGGACGTTGATACGGTGGACACTTCGAATGCTCGAATGTTCAATGAGCACTTGCCTTGGCCATAGGCGGGTCTCTTACCCAGGAAGCGGTGCAAATTGAGCTGGATTTTGAAGCACGTCAGTGGCTAAGATCGTTCAGGTCTGATGGCCGAGCTAGCTACTGTCATCTTGGAAACGGTTAATGATTTTCTCAAATGAGAGAACTGCAAGTATGCATCTCTGTGGACCAGAATGTTGCTTCAGAATGACCTTTTCTAGCTCTTGAATCGCCTTCTGTTTACTGGCATGGAAAGTCGGTCATTTGTCTTTGTCCTTTATCTCGCTGTGGCATTTTCTGAACTCCTGTGGGCTTAGACGACCCGTAAGGGCAGTTTGCCCATAGTGTACTCTGCCACCTTCTGTTTGAAGGGATAGGCAGCACAGTGTTTTGAGAGATTAGACAAACTGACTTCCTTTGCTGTAAAGCATCAGTCTTCAACCTTAGTTCTCCAGATGTTTTGACCACCACTCCAGTCAGCCCTAGCCAGCATTGCCAAAGGTGAGGGATCATGGCAGTGTTGGTCCAAAAGATTGAGACCGCAAGCATCTAGTCTTTGAGTGTACACCTCTAAAACAGAAAAATCTTTACTGCGCTTCTATGATAGTGGTGGTTAAATATTGCAAACCATGGCACTGGAGGTCAGGGGCTCTTAAGGTTGGCAGCCAAAAACCTATATGCCAATGGTACTGCGGGTTCGCTGATTTACCAATCTGGCCGTTCGTATCCATACTCTCCCTCCAGATGGCTTTTACAGAATTAATTTTGTAAAGTTAAACCTTTTGGCCCATGCCTTCTCTTTGTTCCTTGTTCAATGCAGGCAGGGCAGTGACAGAGCAGGAATCCACTGGCAGAACAGGCGCCATGGCTTTGTGCTCACTTGGCAAGTTTCTTGGCCTCGGGAATGACTGTAGCTTCCGCAGAGCTTTTTAGGGTTGTGGCGTCCGTCCGATATGGTTTTCAGAATTGTTCTGCTTAATTGTCTGCCTTCTGGGACAGGGCTAACTTGCAGTGGCGTAACACAATGTGGGGGGGGGGCCCCCTGCCAGCATTGCGCAGGCCGGCCCACACCCAACTCTGCAACAAATCATGGGTCACGCCACTCAGTGCTGGCCTAGATTCTCACACTTGCGCAATAAGCATGAACATTCTGCTGAAGGGGTAGGCCACACACTGCACTAGGAGAAAGATAAATGTGTTTTAATGCAACATACAGCACACTTTCTGAGAAATTGGCTAAAAAGCCAGAGTGTTTGCAATTGTTTTGTTGGGTAACACCAATCCAATACATGCAAGTCACCAACAGTGCAAATGTCCAACTGGCTGCACAATGTAGACCAGTATGGATATAATTAAGCATGCCAGGCCACACTTGGACATACCTAGACTAGTTGCACCAAAATGCCAGTCGAAGAAATAACACATCAAGAAGAGAGCACACATGCAAACCCACATCTCTGTGGCCTCTAACACAGCCAACCTCTTCAAAATCTGAAAGGAACTGGTGTTGTGGTCTACACATCTCCTGTTCCCTCCCAGGCCCTCTGTATGGCTATGGCCTCACACTTCTCTGCTAAAACTCGGGACATAATTCCTCTAATGGCCCCCCTTTGGCCATCTCTACCTCGCCTCCTTTCTCCCCTTTCTCTGACAACACCAGACTAGGTTTCTCAACCAGTTCAATCTATGAAAGTGTCCAAACGGGTGCTCCCCTGCTCCTCCAGAACCATCTTGACGCCCTCGTCTGATTTCTGTAATCACTTTCGGCACTGGAATATTTCCCCTCTCCCCTTAATCACTCCTTTGTGCACCCACTCCTCAAGAAGCCATCTGCGGATCCTACCTGCCCAATCTCCATCAACCCTTGCCTAGGCAAACTCTTGGGGAAAGCTGGCCATCTCCCAGCTTACTCTCACCACTGAATCTGTTGGTTGTCTCCATGACCATCAGTCTCGCTTCAGAGCTGCCAGAGGCACAGAAACTGCTCTTCTGAACACCTGTGAAGAGCTGCTCTCTAACCTTGATTCCAGCATTCCTTCTGTCCTCATCCTCTTGCGTCTGCTTTCGACTTGGTCAACCACGCCATTCTGATCAATTGACTGTGAACCTGGGCATCATGGATCAGGCCCTGGAGTGGCTGACGACCTTTCTCTTGGACCACCCCTCCCAGGTCCAGCTTGGTCCCATTCTCTGCCACCTCTCTACCTGTTGCATTCCCCAGGGCTCTATCCTCTCACCCTGGTTTTTCAACCTCTATTTGGCCCCTTTGGGCCACCTGAGCTCTACCTTCTCTAACTTTCAGTGTTATGCGGATGACACTCTGCTTTCCTTCAGGCTCCCTTCAGCCTCCTCTCACTCATTCCTGACTATCTGCGATTCAGAATTGGTGCGCCTGCAACAATCTTTGCCTTAATGCCAGTAAGGTGGAGATCCTTCTCATTGAGACCCCTGCTTTCCCCTCTTCCTTAGCCTTCCTGCAAGGCAAAGAACATCTTCGGCTCCTCTCACATCTCGGACGTTGCCAAGAAGTCCCACTACCAGCTGCTCCTCCTGAAAGGGACTCTTTCTTCCCTTTCACACTTTCCACCAGAAGCTCACTGTCTCCAGAGCCCTGGTTCTCTCTAGGTTGGACTACTGCAACAGCCTCTTTCTCAATCCGCTTTCCTCTACTCTCTGCAACTAATCCAGAACAGGACTCTGACTTATCCTTGGCCTCAAGCCCAGGGATCGTATCGCTCCAGACCAGCCATCTCTCCATTGGCTCCTGGTGTCTGCAAGGATAAAGTTTAGATCCTTTGCATTGTCCACAAAGCTTTCCGGGGCCGAGGCCCGCACTACGGCCTACACTCTTCGAAAATACCTTCCTTCTCGAGCCCTTAGCTCAGCTACCACCAAGATTAGATGCTTCTCCAGGCAGAGAGTGCGGGGTAGATCTGCAGAATGGCCTCCCTGGCCTTCTCAAACTTGAGCCGGACCACCTGAAGTTCCGGAAGCAGCTCAAAACGTTCCTTTTCTCCTCTGCTTTGTCTCCCTCCCCTGTTGACCTACTTGACCTACATGTCTCCTGTACCGACTGGTTGCTTGGTTACCCTCTGTCTCACTGCATCGAGGCTCCTTGATCAGTCAACCTTGCACTGCCTCCGGGCCTACCACACACACTTAAGGACTTTTAACTGTAACCCTACAGTCCCTTGTGCTCCTTGCACTACCTAGAGCCATACTGCCTGGTTTTCCACTCCCCCATACCCCCCCCCACCCTTTGCTCTCGCACGATCTGAATGACACAAGGCCTTGTACGATGGTTTGTCTTGTCCTCCCTCTATCTTCCCTCCCTTGTTGTGCCTAGAAACACTTGTGTACAGACGCCTTTATAAATGACTTGTATCATGTGTTTTATCCCAGCTGCCCAGAAAAATACACAATGCTACAGTGAGGAACGGCTAGACTGACAGCACCCAAATGGCAATCTGGCCAGGTAATTGCACTTGGCAGGACTGCTTTATCAGAAATGCCAAGTAAAAGTCACACCAAACTGAGGAATGACTAGACTGGCTGCACCAAAATGTGCCTCTAGCCACTAATCCCACATGTCTGCTACATGGACAACCATTACTTTATCACACAATCCCTGGCTGACTGAAGCAGTTGTGCACAGAACAGGACAGATGTTAAACAGCACCTGGGTTTTGCTGTTGACCAGGCCCCAGAAATTACTAATGTAAAGAATTTCACTGTTTTACTACCTGCATTAAAATCCCGCATTTTCTAGGTATTTGAAATCGTGATGTGGGTTTAGTACTTGTCTGCCAGGGGAGTGATTGGACGGATAGAGGGGGAACAGCAGACAGCTCATTCTAGCAGCAGTCCGTAAGTGGGTGCTTTCAGAGAGTTAACTGCTTGGAACATTGAAGCTGCACTAGAATAGTCTCATTAAAACGTGTAAAGTTAAATGCGTCCACAGAAAGTGCGCCCATTGCCCGTGAAGTTGGCGCCTCTCCCAACATTTGAAGGGTTAGCCCCTCCCGAAATGTAGGTTTTGTTGCTCCCCTGAACACGAGCAAACACCATTCACCATATGCACACACGCACAACAGCCATACATTTCTGTGCACCCTTTCGCCATACAGGCACTCGGGCAGCTACCCATACATTTGTGTGCACCCTTCCACCATACACTCACACATGCACACGTCATGGGGTTGAGGGGTGTCATTATTACTTTAAAAAGAAATTGTGTAATTTTTTTTTAGGGAACTCTTGACTTCATAAAGAGTATTTCTGTTAAGGACCAAACCATAACAGAAATCATTTCTTTAGGAAGGCAGTGTGACTTCAAAAATCATAGGGCCCCACCCCCACCGCATGACATAGGCCTCCATCCTAGGGTCTTCCATGTCATAGGGTGAGCCTTTGGAATTCAAACGGTTTCTTTTTGTAGTCACTCTGCCTTCATAAATGAATTACTTTTGTTACAGAAGTAATGTGGTCATGAATGCAGAGAATTGAAAAACATGGTTTTTTGGGGGGTAGGGGGGCGGTGGGGCCCTCTCAGAGGACATGTGCTGGTCGGGCCCCCTGGTTTCGCCGATTCTAGCTTGTGGCATGAGACACTCGTATGACCTCAATGCCTCATTGATGGCAAACGTCCCAGGCTTTGAAGCTGGTCTTCATCAGCATGGACTGCCTCTGAGCTGCGATGTCGCATCATGTTCAGTGTCTCAGAAATAAGTTTAGCCTTTTGTGCTGGTTTGTTGGGGTGGCGGTTTCTGGCAACTGCAATGTGTGTGCTTCAGTTGCATACGTTTTTCGGAAAGAATTAATTTCTACTTGGCCACGTGATGCCTTTTTGTAGGGTTTCTTCAGTGCTTGGTTTGGTGTGACCGTTGCGTGCTCGTCTGCTTTGTGGTTCTGCTCGCCTGTTACTGGAAGGGTTACTGCTTGGTGACATGAGTCACTCTGTGCCCCATGCATGCCTAGCATTGCAAAGGATTGGGCGTGCTTGGGACCCACTTCCCCCTCTGTATTTAGGCGTGCTGCGGTTTGGCTATTTTGACTACCTTCAATCTTGGGCAATCGCAGTATTTGGCAACCTCAAGGTTGTGCCCAGTTTGTAAATGGATTGGTGTTAGTCTGCTGTGATTTGTGGCTCCTGGGCGAGGCACCTTGACAGTCCAGTAGCTAATATATTATTCAGAACCTAATTTTCTTAATGCCTCACTTGTATGAGGTCCCAGAGCTTCCGTTGATGCTCGGCCCCGTTTTTCATTGGCCCCTTGGCTGAACACGTTTGAGACACTTGATTCACTCATGGTTCCGAGTGGAACCAGTCTTTCCTGGCTTCCAATATCGCAGTGCTACAAAGGGTGCTCGAGCGCATGGATGAGTGATGACTATACCCCTTAAGTAGCGGGTGCATAGGTACACAGATCACTGCCACTATGCCAATGTGGTTCCCTGGCCGATTGCACTTCAGATCCTGCTGATGGAGGGTTGCCCCTAGACTGTTTCGCACAGTGTTCCTCACCCCAGAGCGTCCGTTGTTGCTTCAGGTTGCCCTGTCCCCTTCAGCAGCCTTGCATTACTTGCCCTAAAGTGGCCTTGTACAGGCAGTACAGAAGCAACTGACATGGGAAGACGTTACCACTGGACCCTCGCACGTCAGGGTTTCTATTACCACATAACTGATGAACGATATGCATGCATCATTATTGGCCGACCCCGAACCCTCACCCGAAATAATGTCTCACCATTTTGTGAAGTGTTGGCAATAAAAGGCCGTAGGATTTTATTGTGCAGATATGGTTATGAAGATAATCGCATCATAATTATATCATACTTTTGGGCACTGGGTCCTGAGGTGGCCCCCTCTGGCCTGTGCCGCCACACGGCAGGTTACCGGCTGACTGTGTTCCCCCGAAAGTATCTCCTAGTAACAGCCCCTGAAGGACAGGTTTGCAGTAATTTCTCAAAAGAAATGTTCCATGCCCTGGTTTGATAAGTGAGTGCCGTCTTTGTGAAAAAGATCTGGGTCACCCAGGGTAATGGCCGGGTGTTTTATGAAGCCCAGCCCTCTTGCTGCGCAGAATTTCTCTAGCCCCTTATTGAGTTTTCTTCTAGCAATGTCTAAGGATTTGTAGCAGTTGGACCCCTGCCATTTCTTTCTGGGTAGGATGGCCGAAAGGTATATTTCTGTTTCCCTCCAGTTGTGGGAAATGCCCCCTAGGGAGGAGCAGATTTCTTCAAATAAAGTTTCTCCTTCCTGTGTTACCCAGATCATTGCCCTCTAGATGTATTATCGGAAATTCTGGCGGATCTCTGTATGTGAGCAAATCTGTTTCGTGGATGTCGGCCCACCGAAGGCCTCTAACACCAAAGGGCGGACCTTCTTTGGTTTCTTCCGCCCATCGGCCTGTTCTGAAGACTGAGTGGCCGACGATCCATGCTGATTTGAGTGAGTTCTTCCCTTTGCCTGTTGGTTCTGCAGGAGGGGGGGGAAATGAAAGGGGATGGCTATATTAGCTGTGGTCTATCTTTTGTAGCAATCTGACTTCCATCCCCATATGTTTTTAGCTGTAGTGGTGCCAGGCCTCCCTGCCATGCTGAGGTGGCAGCACCTATTCTAATCAAGTGGGTGCCAAAGCCCTTGAGTCCCTCCCTGCGTTGCTGATTGCTTTCATCAGCACCCCTTTAAATTGGTAGCAGCTTAGTGCAGAAGCGTCCATGTGGATAAAATCCCCCCCCCCTTTGGGCCTTTGTGCGTAATAAAGGTTGGTAATACATACTGGGCAGTTTATTACCCGGAAAGCCCCGAAGTAGGCCAGAAAAAATGCTGTTTTTAATAATATCTCATATGGGTGCCAGCATGTGGCTTCCAACTGGTCTATTTTTACCAGTTTGTAGAAATCAAAGGGGCGGCAGGTGTCTACCTGGGGCCCTTCCACTCTGGGTCATCCTTTCATAGCGCGCAGTAAATGAGGGCGTTCTGGGTGGGATCTGAGTCACCCCGTCATTTTGAGAAATGAGATTGCTACTAGGTGTCTTTTTGCCCAGTTAGGTTTAACCCTGTGGCCCGAAATACTGTTTGCAAACACTGTATTCAGCTCCAGTAGTGATTGCCAGTGCTTTCTCTGCCATCTCTATTAAGAACCCTGAGCCACGGTTCGTATTTTCTATGGGCAGCGAGTTGGTGGCACCCGTTTTTGAGCTGCCTGGTTTTTGTTGAGCACCCCAGCCATTGCTCTTTGGCGCTGGCGTTGATGCCGTTATTTTTGTATTCCCATTATTTCCCAGCATTCTTCTGGTATTGGCATCTGTTTGTGGCGTGCGGCGCTAGCTCCCAGAATCTTGGTCACTGAAAGCGAGATAAAGCATCTGCAATATTGTCTGCTCCAGCGATGTGCTTTGCTTTGACCACAATGTTTTCTTGCAATGTGACTGCTGTAATGGCTCGTAGGACTTTCAGCACTAAAGGGCATTTAGTGGATGTTCTGTTTATGGAGCCTACCACGGCCATGTTGTCGCACCAGACCAAGAGTTCGTGTTGGCTAGCTGCCTGCCCCAGATGTGTAAATTAAGCCAGATAGGGAAATATTTCTAGGAGGATGATATTTTTTGTCCACCCTGCCGCTTGCCATGTTATGGGCCAGTGTCCTGCCACCCATTCTGAGTCTAGTATGGCTCCAAACCCCCTGCTCCCGGCTGCGTAGGTGAAAAGGACCCTTTTTGTTCATGTGTTCAATGGCGTACGCCAAAGTGATGTCCCGTTAAAATCTTTAAGGAAATTCCCCCAAATTTCCAGATCTTGTTCCCCTCTGTGCCTAGTCGAATGTGCAGGTGGGGTTTGGTGTAAGATTTGATTTTTAGTTCAAGACTTTTGGAGAATACCCTCCCCTGAGGGATGATTCTGGCTGCAAGTTGAGGCCTCCTGCTAATGACTGAATTTATTTTACTGTGCCTTTGTCTTTTGTTGTCAGGCTTTGTATTTTCTCCAGTAGTGCTGCTATTTTTCGGAATTCTGCATAGGCCCCTTGCGGAGTCTATTTCAATGCCTAGAAAAATTATGTTGGCTTTGGTCGTTTTTTTCCGCTGCCAGAGGGATACCACACTGTGTGGCCATTTCTTCTATCTTTGCCAGGGCTCCGCTGCTTTCTTCAGAATTTGCTGGCCCCATTACCATGAAATCAAGGTAGTGTACTATCCTGGTCCCTGGTCTGTTTTTTGGAAAGCCCATTGAAAAAAGGAGCTGAATTGCTCAAATGGAGCGCGAAATACTGCGCATCCCATGGGGAGGCATCTGTCTACATAGAATTTGTTTTTAAAAGTAAGACCTAGCCATTGCTGGGAGTCTGGGTGAACTGGCAGTAATCTGAACGTGGATTTAATGTCCAGTTTGGCCATCAGGGCGTTCGTGCCACATTGCTGTATGAGTCTTACCGCCTCTTGAAAGTGTGTATGATGCCGCGGATTCTGTGTGCGGAATGCTGTTGTTTAGTGATTGGCCTTTAAGATAGGATAGGTGATGAATTGGCCACCTTTTCCCTGGTTCTTTTTTGGGGACCAGTCCTAGGGGCGATATTATGTACTCTTTGAGAGGCATGTGGTCCCAAGGTCCCACAATCCTGCCTAGTAGTAATTCCTTCTTAATTTTGCTTTCCACCATTTGCGGGTTGTCCCTGGCTGACTTCAGGTTATTTGGAACATTCTGAGACCCGATGCCTTTGAACGGGATGAAAAAACCTTTGAAAATCTGCCAGATTGCTTTACTGGTTTCTGTTTGGGTAATTCATGAGCCTCTCTAAAATTGTTTGGATTGATGGGGGTACAGCCCGGTGCCAAACATAGGGTTGGCGGGATGCATTTGACGCTACTCTTGTATTTTTGGCTGGCAGTCTGGTGCAGTTGCTTGCTGCGTGGTCACCGTTGCAGTTTGTGCACGTGCGTTTGTACCAGCATTCTTTTCCCCATGTGCACAGGTTTTTCTGAAGTTCTTACATGGGATGTTGGCTTTTTGAGTGGTTGTTCTGCCTGTCGGTATTAGACTTAGCCGCCCATGGCTGTTCGGGTTTTTTGTGGTTTTTCATTGTTGGAGAATCTGGGGCCCTGTCAGTTTTTGCTATTTTTGGTGTTGGTCTCTTCTGAAGGAGGCTCTGCGTTTAACATGTATACATCGTTCTGGACCTCGTCCCATTCTATGGATGGCGTCTGACATGCTTCTCCTGAATCCATTATCATATGCAGCCAAGTTTTCCCTTTGTGAGCGATCTTTTTTTTTTCTTTCTTCTCTGATTTTATCCACATATGCCCATAATTTTCTGCCATCATTGGGGAATTTTTCTTCATAGATAGTTGCCAAGATGGCAAAAGCCTGTAGCGAGTTGTCCCAATTCTGTTCTACCTGGGCGTTTCTGGCTATGGCTTTCTATCTTTTTTGGATCCCTAAAAGCATCTTTCCCTTTGCGTTGGGCTTCTATAAGTGAAAAAGATTTCGAACTCTTTCGCCCATATGGCTTATTTGATTGTAATGTCAATGTTGCATGCTAAACACCTTTTGTATCTGTTGAATATTTCTGTTTGAAAAGATTTAAGTTTTGGGTCTAATTGGGTACTACTAATCATTACCGTGACCAGTGTGTTGTTGCTGCTCGCTCCTGTCTGTCTTGGTGTATTTGTATTGGGGGTTGACCATGCTTTTAAAGCACCTGTTGTGTCAGGAGCTGCCGTTGTTGGTGTAGGTAAAACTGTAATGGCTGCTGTTGTTGGCACCTGTAGTATTGGTGTTGCTGGGACTGGTGCTGCTGGAGCTGGAGCTGGTGGGGGGGGGGGGGTGGTAACCATGATGTCTGGTATTAGTGGTATGGTGGGGTTTGTGTGCCTGGACTCTGCTGTGGGAAGTGTTTGTTTGCTCCTAATTTCTAGCAAAAATTGGTGCATCTCACTCATATTCTCGTATAATTTAGTTAACTTTTCCCAAGCCTTCTGTAGACTTCCTTCTCTTTGATGGTGTCGTCTCGTTCTCTTGACTGGTTGGTATGGGTAAGCCGTACATATTTTCTCTGACCCAGGCCCAGCCATAATGCTCTGCTGCCTCCATGGCTGCTAGCAAATGGGGTGATCTGGGTTTCTGGGAAGGTGTTGGAGGTTACTGTGATTTTCGCTCGGGACCCATGATTTTTAGGCCTGCAAAGCTGAAAATGACACGGCCGCCTGCGTCTGGGCACTTTGTTTTTCCCCCCATGCTCGCTCGTGCCGGCTTTGGATCTTGCTTCTGCACGTGTACTCCCCAGGGATTCTTCTGTTTCAGTGAGGTTTTCGCCGCTCGCCTGTAAGTTTCTGAACAGTGCAATGTTCAAAGAGGGGAGAAAAGACGCTGCGTATACAGTGAACTTTTAAAGACTGCTAAAGAAGCAAAGTGTGGAAGACGCTGGGTGAACAGCGAACCTCCTGTTTGGGTCCCTGTAACGCTCACCTGGTATCCACGGGGACGTCACTCAGCCTGTTCTGACCTCTTACGACCTCAAACCCTTCCCTGGAGTCTACTCGACTGGAGACTGGGCCTGAAACACAGGATTGGTAGAGTTTAACTCCCTATTGTCTGTGTGCTTGAACCCCTTCTTCCCCGGGGTCCAACCCTTCCCTTTGATCCACAACTCACCTTGTTTTCTTGGATAATGTGCTCCCCGTCCTGCTTTCAGCGCAGGGGCACGTTGATTGATGCGGGCTCGTTGCTGCCTAGTTACTTCACTGGCAAGAGTCCGACAGGTAAGTATAATGAGTCTTTTGAACAGTTCTCTAACTTCGTTCCTTTCCTTCCTTAGATGATGGCCGGTGTCCGGGGATGGCGACGTGCTGCTGAGATGAGTAGCGCTGAAGGTGAGTGAGAGCGCGATGCAACACTTTCGTATTTGTATTGAACGGAGTTCTTTTTCTGTGTCTTAGGTGCCGCAACGTTTTCAGCGTGAATGCCGGTGAAGAAGAAATGCGGTGAGTAAGTGCAGTATGCAGTGCCTCTAGATGTTTCCACACTAACCTGGAGTCTTTGCCTCCGGAACTTCTCATCCATCTGCAAGAGGGAAGAGTTCCCCCAGAGCGGCTGGGATTCAGGTAAGCGTTTGAAGCTCGCACAGTCTTTAAAAAATAAGCAAAGATTTGCTGAATGCTTACTAATGCCTTTTTTCTGTTTTCCCTTTTCCTTAGGAAGTGGCGTGCCGGGATGGGAATGACACCGCCGAAGATGCTCGCAGAACAGAAGGAACGATGAATGATGGGCAGAAGCACCGCAAGGTAAGGCTGTTCCTAACAGTGTTCTTGCAGGAGCTGAGCGCAGAACAAAGATGCAGGCCTACTGGAGACCGATCCGAACACGGTGAGTGTCATGCTGCAGGTGCAGAAAACACAAAGCGTGTTCCTCAGCCTGGGCGTGGCTTAAATAGTCTCTGGGTATCCCAGGTGTGTCTGGGCTGAACCACACCTGAAAGATTAGACTGCACATGCAGTTCTGGGAACCGAAATATGTGGGGCATCCATCTTGTCCCCATCAATGCACTACAAGTCCAATCCCCAATGTTATCCTATGGGAGTGAGTGAGTCTGGTGCCACAAGCGCCAAGTCTGACTCCAAGTGGGTCTTTGGAGGGATGGAGAGGCCCTTGAGGGCCATGTAGGTGATCATGGTCTGGCTCCAGCCTGACATCTTGGAGGGCTGGGGACATGAGGGGCAGGAATCATGACAGTCCCCGTTCAGGGTCCACAAACAGATTGTGTTTTCTTAGAGCATTCTACTCTTATTTATAAGACCCAGGGAAGCCCTGGGTCTTTGTGTATAGTAGTGGGGGGCTGTGCACCAGCCCCTGGCCGGATAACTAACATGTCTGGCCCCCTGAGGAGGGGGCAGGTCTTTGAACCTGGGCCCTGCCTGACTGTTGGTTTTCCTTGGGTGCTTACCACCTTGTTGCTTGGAGGCAAGGTGGGGCGATTGTTTGCACCTCACCTTTCCTCAGCTTTGTGTGACGGACTGCCTGTCTCTGTAGCTTGTGGGGGAGAGGAGCACGCGTGGGGGCGGGAGCTGCACCTCTCCTGGCCTGCTGAATGGTAACATCAGTTACCCTGCCTCGCCTTGGGTGGCCCTGCGGCATTGCCCAGAAGATGCCGCATTAGATGCTTGAGACTTCTGCACACTGGTTGGACCTAATGTGTGTTGGTGTGGCGTCCAGACCCTAGATATGCTACATCCGGCGACTGAGTTAATAATAGGGACTCTTTAATCTCTGCCTTTTAATCTTGTTTGTGGATAACTAAAGACGCTTGAGTGAAAAGGCAGCAAAGGGGTCGGTTAGTGTAGGTTGATGCAGTGAAGAGGTGGAGGGCAGGGCAATGGCCTTCAAGTCTTTGAGGTCGTTTTTGGTAAATTTGTCGTCAAGCTCAGCATTACAGCTTTTTCAGGTCGAGTGTTGCATCATGCAGCCACTTAGCAGTTGTAGGACCTGTAGAGAATAGCTTTGAAGTGCTAAGCAAAAGTAAAGCGGGATAGGGTGGGAGTCTCCTTCCAGGGGGGAGGGTGACACTGACATTGGAGGTTGTGAGTGGGGGTGCGTGGAGGGAAATGGGGGCGGGGGGGCGCGGAGAAAGCACAATCCATGTAAGCCCAGAGAATGCAGGTCTGACGGTCAGACTAGCGCACCACAGTTGAGGGCAAAATGTGGGTTGTGCCCTGTCCATTGTGTTTGCAATTAAAATTCAATTAGCAGGAGCTAAAGCCAGCTCCTGGGTGTCTGGCATCACCCAGAAGGCAGGAGCTACCGCTGGGTAAGCGGGAGCCAGCAGTCGGCATACCTCGAATCGAACTTCCACATGAGATGCACATTAACCTTTTGTCCTTGATTCGTTATGAAGTGTATTCATTCTGCTACATTTGCATACTCAAATGTAATGTCTCATATGCATGTTGTATGGTACCGATTGGCCTGGAGAGCCAAAGGTAGGCCCTGGTACCTCCAATCTTACCAGACTGTCCTAGGCTAGAAGCAGGAGCTAAATAACTCCACTCCCCTCAATTTCCAACCCTGGATACAGTCTCCTGTTGTTGGTCTGTGATAGCGGTAACCAGTGCTTTAAGTGGGCCAGAGCCCGGCAATCTCCAAAAAGTGGAGCCGAGCCGGGGTCCTGCCGGGGGGCCCCGTCACACCACAATTTTGGTGGGACACTATCCCACCGCAACGGCAGATGCGCCTGCCATGAAGTGAGGCAAGCTGAAGAAAGTGCCAGCCAGAGTGTCACTGTAGCTGGCTGATACTTCTGTCGGGCACTTCCTCTGGTGACCCTTACACAAGGGAGTCACCAGAGGAAGTTTATTGTCCCTTTGGTTTTCCCAGGTCGCTGATGCGTCTTTAACACTCAGCGAACCTGAGGATTCCTGTAAATATTTCAAGGTTTATAAAAGATGAAATACCCAATTCAAGCTATCTTTTATAAAGCTTTCACGGACAAAGACGCCTCGGGCTTCGTCTATCGTCAAAGCTTTATAAAAGATGGCTTGAATTGTGCACTTTTCAAGCCATCTTTTATAAACCTAGAAATGTTTTTGAAAAAAATATGGCTTGAAAAGTATGCAAACCATTAGGTACGCACACAAATATATAAATATTATTTATTTGTGTGCGTACCTTACTATGGCTTGTGTACTTTTCAAGCCATCTTTTATAAAAGGATATTTATAAAAGATGGCTTGCATAGTGCACAATCATGGTAAGGTATGCATACAAACATATATAAATGCTTACATGCATTTATATATTTGTTTGCGTTTCTTACTATGGTTTGTGTACTTCCTTAGGCCACGCCCCAATATGAGGGCCCCCTCGATTTCTTAACCTACTTGAAGCCCTGGCTGTAACTTGCTATCAAAGCTTTATTCTCTGGCCACAGCTCAATGACCACGCTGGTAATAACACTTGGGTTGCCCCTGTGCACTAAAACCTGCCTGCTTACACGCTTGAGGACTTGCCTGGGATTCTTACCCAATGCTGCATGCCTGGAGGAGCCTGCAGGCAGCCTGTGCCAGCGGCTGCAGTGCAACTGAGCATTTAGCTGTGCCGACGCCATGCTGAAACTTCTGGGCAATGCTGAAGTGCCTCACAAAGCGAGGCAGGGTAACTGCGGTTACCATCAGCAGGCCTCTACACCAAACCCCCCCCCCCCCCCCCCCCGGCGTAGAGACACGCAGTCTACCCAGCACAATGCTGAGGAAGGGTGAGGTGTGAGCAAGAGCAATCACCTCACCCTTCCTTCATGCAGCTAGATGCTAAGCACCCAAGGAAGCCAACAGGCAGGGATCAGGTTCAAATATCTGCCCCACCCCCCCCCCATCCGGCCGGGGGCTGACGCATAACAGCCCCCACTACTATACATATCAAAGACCCAGGGCTCCCCTGGGTCTTATAAATACAGAGCGGCATGCTCTGAGAAAACACAATTAGTTTGTGGACCCTGAACGGGCGGGGACCCAAACACACAGGAGGTGCACTGTTGACTCCAAACCTTTGCTTCTTTACCACAAAACCCTCCCATCCTACAAAAAAACGGGAGAAGAACAAAGGAAAAGTAGTACAGGACACTGGGACGTAAGAAGGCGGGCACGGGCCAGTGGGGGTAACCCCAAGACCCGGCGCCCAAAAGTATCTGTATTATTGTTTGATATGCGATTATTATGTGCATAAACATATCTGTACAATTAAAAAGCTACGGCCTTTTATTGCCAACACTTGACAACAATGTGTGAGCCAAATTATTCTGGGTAAGGGTAGGGTTTGTTTAAGTACCATGATGCATGCATATGGGTTCAGCAGTTATGAAGGAGTCCCATTCTTTCAATTCATCAGGCCTTCCCTACTGTGTGGGGGAGGGGATCGCTTGGTAACTCGGCCTTCTTAAACATAAAAACACAGGCGGGACCTGTTCTGCAGAACAGCCAACCCGGACTCCTGAATGGAAACCTTTGTTCCCCCTTCTCCCTCTTGTTTGGCTGCGGCAGCGGGTCAGCACTAGGCATCCGCACTATTCGGAGAGCGCCAGTGGAAAAGTGATATGTATGTGGGGGCATGGGGGGGTGAGGCAGGGGGTATTCTAGAAGCTCTGCTCTGAGTCACGCGGAACAGGAGTGTGGTTCCATGACACATCAGTGGTTGCAAGGCAGGGGTGGCGACCGCCCCCGTGCCCAGTGCATCCCCATGCCTCCTGCTGGTGCCCCATTGCCACCCCCTTCAGCTGCCTCGGCCACTGAGCTCCCGTCAGTAGATGGGGCAAGATTTTCTTTTAGCCACCATTCTGGGTGAAACCCCTATGTTTTGCGATTTCGTTTTCTTATTCCCTATCCACGCAGCAACACACTTTTTCATGCTTAACCTTTTTGACAATTCGTTTCATTCAAGTAATTGCACCTGCTACATGTGTAAATGAACATCCTCGTCCTTCTTATACACTTCATCTATCCTTGTATCATGGACTATCGACTAGTAACAGAATGCAAAAACCAAGGGGAGGAACCAGCACTGCTTATGTAATCGAAATAAAACGTCACTGGTGTATATAGAGCGTTAAGCAGCTCCCCATCATAACCACGGAAAGGACCTGTCATGCGGCCAATGGTGTACCCCGCGATCCTCATTTTGACTTTCAAAATGTGTAAACTGACGCCATTCTATGTCAAATTTCGGCATCTCGCCCTTAAGGCTGCCTCGATCTTGCTCATGCAGCCACGTAACACAATTTCGACCACCATTTTCGTGTACCTGGTTTTGTGCCACTACTACCCGAGCTGCTACCAGGCGGTGGGTTATCAATCCCGAAGACTTTTCCTCTAGTTGGTAGCAGGGACGTCATTTCACCAAAATGCCAGGGTTAGCGGAAGTGACATCGCACAACCCTTGACCTCACATCGCAGGTAGTGATGTCATTTGATCCCATCTCGAAGTTGCATCACGGGGTGATGGAACGTGACATTTTTCCCCTTCATAAAACAGGAAGTGGCATCACATAGCATTGTTTGCTAGTGCACTGCGAAAAATATGGTTACTATAAAGTCATTTCATACAAAAATGGATCACCATGTATCATTAATATCAGCGCGTATATGACCATTTACCAAATTACTATGAATGCATGCAAGCAGACGTCCAAGACCAAACGATAATGTGTTATTATATAGCACTTACTCATTTATCAACCTCAGCAGGATGAAAGGCTGAGTTGAACTTGCTGGGAGCCGAACCCACAAAGCACACGGACATTGCAGCAGGAAGCGCTCAACCCACTGTGCTATCTTGCTGGCTTTAGCTATCAGAAAACGAGCCACTCAAACGCAGAACCACATGCTGCTGGCCACAGCCCAGTACCTCAGTTTAAAAAAAATATATAGCAAGGGAGACCTCAGGGGCCGTAGGTGTGACCCCTGGCGACCCCTAAATGACGTCCTTGGTTGGTAGTGCCTTTCAGATTCTCCACCCCTCCATCACCCGAATGCACCACCAGCGGCTCCATGGCAAATCTACCACGTATTCTCTTAATTTATGCTGAAACTTCTTTCCAATATGTCTGTAGGAGTCCACCTAATGTGAGAATGTGCCTGGGGTATGCATCCAACAACCTGGGGTTATCGTCCAATTCACTTCATGGAACCTTTCAGGAGGAAGGTACCATTTGTACATTCATTTAAAGTTATTTTCTTTCAATTGCACGAATCTAGATTTCCCTGCCTTGGTCCAAATATTCTTCCATTCTAGCTCATCCAATGGGGTGTTAAAATCTTCTGCCCTGTTAAACATGAGGTTCAACTCTACTAGCACTGAGATCCTTGTACAAAGCAGCCACCCTACATGCAGGGCTTTCCCCTATGAAAGATTGTGTAGTTTCCCTTTTAGCCTGGTTTGCCACTCTCCTAGCCGCTATTCAATGTTCTGGCTGTATATAGCCAGATCTATACACATCGCATACTAAACAGATCTGCTTAAACGTATCCAAGTTTGAATAATTGGCCTAATCGCTCTAGCCCCCTTCTATCCATCTGTTGAATCTACCAACTTGGTGTCCCTGGGGAATTCAGGTGTAGCAAATGCGGGTAAAGGGGGATGGGAAAGTAGTCTATTTACAGGCCGCCTTATCCCAATTGCTCAGCATAATTCTGGTGGATTTATTGGACATTTGTATGGCGCCTATACACGGGTGTTTCCAGGCGCCAGGTGGCTTGGGAATCTATCACCAAACCAGTTATACTGGCCTTGTGATAATCCTACCATGCAAGACAAGGTGGTCAGTGTAAGGGGTGGGGGAGGTGGGGGAAGTGCAGGGGTAGGGTACCCCTAAGGGTGGAGGCCGCTCAAGAGGGAGGGGCCAGCAAAGGAAAGGATCTACCTGCATGGAAGCAACCAAGCCACATTTCTTTCTCATTACGGTTGAACACCATTCATGCAAGGGGGAAACGCAATGGAAAAATGTTTCTATATTCACCCAGTTTTTAGGAACCAGTCTGCCATTCCTGCTATCTAATAAAGGAGCCAATTGTGCCTCATGGGTAGCTTTCTAGGTCCGGAACCACAGGACAGCCTTTTTCCCTTGCTGCCATTAATGCTAGACACTCTTGGAGGTTTCTTAGCCCATATAAACCTGAACATCTTTGATCACCCCTTTGGGGATCTAAATTGGAGAGCCGGGAAAACCTAAACCTTGGTAGGAAGGGAAGGGGTGGAGGGGTCGGGTGGGGTAAGTGCTAGGAGTGCCACATGGATGTGCTAGGGAGGAAGCGCTGTTAAGTGACTTGTGAGTGGTCATCTGCCAATAAATAAGTGCAGGCCTGTAATGGCACAGGCCAGTGAGTGCCAAGGCGAGTGCTGGGAGCGGTCACAGGATGAAGGCGATTGGGTGAGGCCAGGACCCCGGTGGACACATGGGCACTGGTCACCAATCTCTGCAACTGTGGGATTTAACAATGGGAGGGAGTTGGTGAAAAGGAAGGTCTTGAGGAGCTTCCAGAATTTGAGATGTGGCTCAAGAGGAAGGGCTGTTCCATAGGAGGGAGGCAGCAGAGGAAGCGCTTGACAGTTCATGCCAGAGGAACGTAAAGATCTCGAGGGCCCCAGCCCCAGAAAGCCTTAATGATGCAGAGGGATTTGAATTTGCTTGCAGCAACTGGGAGCCAGTGCAGAGGTTTGAGGGCTGGAGAGAGGCGCTCCCTGGGCTTGAGGCCAAGAAGTTGCGCCACCCTATTTGGGATTAGAGGGGGTGCGGGGGGGGGTCATAGAGAAGAGGGTAAATTACGGAAGAGGCTAGTGCAGTAGTGTAGCCTAGAGAACCAGAGCTCTAGAGACGTTGAGATTCTGGAGGAAATTAAAGAAATGAAGGATTCCTTTGACAAAGATGAGTTGAAAGTGGGTCTTCTTGGAAAGGTCCTGAATATAAGGGAGGAAGGACACAGGGGTAGAAGATGACTCCAAGGTTTCTGGCTTTTGATGGAGAAGGTGGGAGGGGCGTAGAGGGTGGCCAAAGTGAGGGTGTTGGGTTTCTGTCCCAATCTTGACTGGCGCAGAGGCAGCACAAACACCTACCCATTGGGTCTTGGCACCTGGGACTGTTATTACCACATGCCACCTCAACCTGCCTGTGAGCGAGGGTTAGTGTCTGTTGTTTGGATGGGTAGAGGAATTCAGGAAAACTGGAAAGAGGGTTGGGGATTGGTAGTGGATGGGTAAGGGGTTTTAGGGTAACATTCTCCTCGACTCCTGCTGCTGGTTCCAGAATGTTTACTCCGCCCTTGCTCTCATGCACTCCACATTCATACTATGTGCCAGAGGAGTAGTGCCTTTGTACTGGAGCTCCTAAACAAGAACACTGTGGACCCTGTCAATGGGTTATTGCCTGAATCAACCAACTACATAAGTATGCGGTTATAGCTTTACCTAAACACTTGTAGTAATGCTCAACTGAGTTCTAGTACACCCTGCATTCACTCATGCAGAATCAACCTCCCGCATTAACATCTATGCAGGAATAACCTCCTGCAGTAACACCATGCAAGGTATGTACAAGACTTCTCAACGAGAAGGAACAAAATGTGAAAACACTGTCCCAGTCTCCTGGCCTGTCCGTGCTGCTTGGGCATGCTGTCTTGATAACGTGCTGAATGATCGCTGAAAGATACCATAGCAAATATAAGAAGTACGTGCGGTCGCTGCATTCTGCTTTCCTTAATGCACCCAAGACTAGATTGGTAAACGTGACACACAATTTTGGCTCGGCAATCACGTTCCTCATGGTTGCTGTCAACTCAAGCGTATGCAAATGTTCCTAATGTAACATGCAAGGGCTGATTAAGGCATGCAAGTCATGCAGGGATCATGCATAGCGTTTTTCGTGCATTCGCCCCCAGTCAGGAAGTCTCTGCCTCGCCTGCGTTCCTAGCCGCATATTCGGCTTGTGTGCGACTTTGCGTTCTCAAGTGCACTTGCTGCAGAAATAATGGCAATGGACTTATCTTGTTGATGTATGCGGGGCCTGGGGTGATCAGGCGGGAGCTTGTGCCCTGTGTAAGCGTGCCTGCAGGAGCTCAGTGAAACACGTCCTCTCCCTCCAATCTCTGGAATTGAGTGCTTTCACTAGAGCATGGCCTGCGCAGTAGCTCGGGTGTGGCAATCTCTACCGGCAGGCTTATGCACAGCACGTCCTGCTGGGTAGTGCAGTCTTTGGGTTGTTCTCCATCCCTGAGCCGCCTTCCTGCAAAGGGGGATGGAGAACTTGCCTAGAGTACAATGTAGTCTGCCCAAGGACTGCTTTAACCCCTCCGATGCCTCCCATAACAGCAGCTACCTGCCCAACGGCCCCAGGTACATGCCGAGCCCCGACAGAGGGGGAGAAAGAGTAAGCCGGAGTCCCAATGGGAAGGGTCTCCGTCTTGCTGGCCTTGAGGCAGAGATCATTGGGGGCACACCAGGACTGGATGGCATATATGCAGACATGAATGATGGAGGAAGTAAGGGGAGGGTCAGATGGAACTTTGAAGAGTTGTCCTTAACACTGGAAGTTAAGGGAGAAGGTGCAAATTAGGTGTGCAAGCAGAGCAAGATGGATGTAAAAGAGCCAGGGAGAAAGTTATGCACCTTGGGGGTTCGCCACAGGTGGAGTTGGAGCCCAGAATAATTTGGGATGGATGGTCATTGAGGTAGGTCAGTTAGTCCAGTGCCTGCTCCGAGATATCTAGGGTATTGGGTAGCTGTTTTTTGAGTATGGAGTGGTTGACCATGTCAAATGCATAGATCAAGTAGAATGTGAACGGCTGGAAAGTTAGAATCAAGAGATGCAAGCAGTTTTTCATGGGTATTCAGAAGTGCAGTTTCAGTGCCTCTGGATGCTCTGAAACCAGACTGATGGTCGTGTAGGCAACCAACAAATTCAGTGTGCTGGGTCAGTTGGGGGAAGACCAGCTTCTCTAAGAGTTCCCCAAGGAACGGTGTGGTCTGCAGAAGGGTTTTTCAGCATAGGGCTCACAAGGGAGTGCTTTAGGGAAGAAGGTAAAGATCCAGTAGCAAGAGTGGTTGCAGAAATCAGCAGAGGCAAGATACAATGTCCTTGATGGTTCTGGAGGAACAGGGGAGACCTGTTTGGAGGAGACCTTCATGTGTGAACATCTCTGGTGACATCAGGTGTGCGTAGAGGCAGAGGATGAGGCCAAGGTGGAGCGGGTTGGGGAGGGGGGCAGGGGGATGTGTGTAACGGTTCTTGCAGACCAAGCTCTCGCAGGAAGAGTAAGGCTGTGTGGGTATGAGCAGAAGGGACACACTTGGGGAAGATCGGGCAAACCCACCGCCAGCCAGCATGATTGGGGAGAGGCGTGGAGATTATTTTATAGTCATCAGGAAGAAGGGAGTCAAAAGCAGTGACTGGGCTGGCATTGAACCACATCGCGGTAAGAGTGCGGATATTGATGTTCAGGTCTTCAAGGAGGAGGCAGATGTCGGCTGAGTGTTTGATGGCAGAGCAGGGCCACTGCCATCCAGATATTGTCATGTGCCTGGCGTCTGGGGATAAACCCGGTTTGATCTAACCCAATAATCCCTGGGAGCATGCCTGCCAACAGAGTAGCTAAAATCTGACATAAACCTAGTTTACAGGTCATAACTTTACGAGGGCTTCCCCTGATGCAAATGTTGTTCCTCCGTGAGTGATGCTCAGTCCTCCAGCTTGTCCTGCACAGAAGCTCTGTATGTTTCCAACAGTCACCCTCTGCTCTAATTGGTCATGGGTATTTGCCCTGATCACAAAGTGGTCTCCAGATCTTCCAGCTTGTTCCGCTTGTTGAACATTGTGGCAATTTTTGGAAAGACTCTTTTCAGCTGTTGGCCAGTGGCTGCCATCTTTCTGAATAGATTGAAATAAATATGCGATGTCTCCCTTTGTGGCCGGCTGCGCGGCTACATCTGGATTTAGTGTTTGGTCCAGGCCAGATGACCCAGTTGGGGTGGTTCCATGTGTTTAAAATCGTGGCAAAAATGGCCGTGGACACATCGCGGCAGAATGGCTGTGGTTTTGCCACTGCAATCCATGTAAAGGATGCGGGGGACACCCCCACAACCCCCAGTCTCCTGAAATGGCATAATGGGGGTACACCTTTAACTGGTCAAACCACAGCATTTTTGCCTTGATTTTATCACTGCAAACCGTTGGGGCCTGCTTATGCGGTAGAAACATTTCTTTAATAGAGGCTGCTGATCGGTCTCTCGTTTTACTTGCTCTCATGTCTGGTACCTCCTTGACTTCTACTGTACTTACCTTACACCTTGTAAGGTAAGATTTTTCATATCGATGATCAATGTTCCTGACCTGTGTCAACCCCAGAACATTTTGCTTTACTGGTGGATTACTTTTCCCTATACCTCAGTGAGTGGGAAGGGTTACTGGAGTTACAGGGTTACAGGAACGGTGGGAAGGGTCACTGGAGAGTAGAGTTTGCATAAAATGGTGAACAGTTGACGAGAATTAGACTTGGCGCTTTCTCTTGTTGTAGCTGTTGGCTTTGCGGTGTGGCTTTTTTGTACTCTTTGGCGAGAGAAGTGAATTGGACTTTGTTAGCTGAAGGGTTTCCCTCCAAGTCGCTGCAGAACGTTTTAGAGTGCGCGAAGCAAGGAGCTCGGGGGGTGGGGGGGTGAACCATTTAGAGCAGGTTTGGCCTTGTGCTGTTTGAGCGGGGCGAGTACATCAACTGCTTGAGCAATCGTGGCGTGGTAGAGATCAACTATGGCCACAGGATCGGTCAGGGTTCTTGAGGTCTGAGGAATGGTAGGAGGTGGTCCTTGGTTAATTTCTTGGTGCAGCGGGCTAGGCCATTAGGTTTTATTGTGTGGCAGGAGAAGGGCTGTTTGCTCATCAGTATGTCAAAGGTGATGGTGTGGTGATCTGACCACGGGCAGGTCGAGAGGGTCAGGTAGATGTTGCAGTTGAGATCAGAAATCCAATCAAGGCTGCAGCCATTGATGTGGGATGGGTCGGTGATGGAAGCCAGCATGATCGAGGGACATGGCTACACTTTTGACATGTATGTCGGAGGGGTTGTTGAGGCCCAGGTTCAACTAAGATGGAGCTTGGTTTTAATGAGGGATTGACGTTCAAGATCTTCCTCAAATGAGGCGATGGTGTCAGATGAGGTGGAGACTGATTGTGCATGTTGGAGACATATGCTTGATGGGGAGTGTCGCAGTGGGGGGGGGGGGTAGGGCTCAAGTTGTTGTTTCTGATGGCAATGGTGTTTTTGAAGAGTGCGATGCTGCCACCTCTGGTGAATCTGGCGTTCCGTAGGATGGCGTAGCCAGCGGAGATGGCAACGGATAAAGCAGGCCAGCTGCGACCTGGAGCTATGTTTCGGATATGGCAAGCACTTGGAGGTCATGCATATTGGGGCATGAGCTGGGCCTGTCTTTGCGTTGATTAGGTACATTTGAGAGGAATGATATCGGTAGGAACGATAGGGTGGTGAGGGTTGTTTTGGGCTGGGCGAGGTGGGTGGAGGGTTGGCCATGTGTGTGTATGGAGGAACTTGTTTCTGTTAAGGGATTGGGGAGGAGCTGTGGATGGGATAGTGGGTTGGGTGTGGAGTCTCCTGATTCAGCATTTCAGACAATAGTTCATGGTGGTGGGTGAGTGGTGGAAGGCTCGCCAACTCGGTTTTGCTTTTCCTGGTCCGTGTTATACAGATTCTAAAATGGTGTTGAGTTTATACATACCTTTTTTAAGTTGATGGTAGCTCCTTTAAAAAGATGCAGGTTTTACTTGCCTTGAGTGTGCCATACTAAACTAAGCTAGTTATTGCTTTCCTCAGTGTTCCACTGAGCTTAAAAGCAACTGTAATAGTATATTACAACCTTATGTTTTACCTACCGAGAATAGCTGTGTGCCATTCTTGGTGTTGTATAGTTTTAGCTGACCTTGGTCTGCCTGGAGCATCCTAAATTAGTGCAGAGTTCTTTCTCATTTTAGACTGTTCCACTGAGCTGAAAAGTTATTGTATATTACACCAAAATATCTCACTTAGTATGAGTCTTCTCCTGAATAATAATTTTAAGTTTCTGTTCCTTGAATGAGTGTTCCACTATTCAGGAAAGTATCCTGGTAACCGAGTTGGTTGATTATGTGATTTCTTTGAGTCACTGCATAACTGACAGGGTCTACTACCGTTGACTTACTGAAAAGTAATCTAAAGGTAACCTGTGGTTTTACTCCCCATGAATAGGTGCCTTATACTAAATGTGTATATACGGTCTACCCTACCTAGAATTATTGTTTGGTATTCTGAAGGTTTTATGCTTTGGTCTGTGTACCTTCAAGCATTGTGGAGTTTTTATAAATGTTTGACTCTATGACCAACTTGGCCTACTTGTATTTATAATACTCCATTTTCTATAATAAATCTAGTTGTCAGTGTTTCTATTGAATCCTTGGTGTACTGCAGGTGCTATGTTCTTTCCTACAGCCCTATCTACCTCCTAAAATAAGCCTGGCTGCTCTGTGTATGCAACTTTGAACTCTGGTGGTACAGCCTTATACCAAGAGTGGAGTCTTGTACTGTCTGTTGAATGGTTTTACTAAGCCATTAGTTGGACTTCAGAGAAACTGTCCTAGCATCCCTGACCAATGTAAACCTGTTTGTTTTTTTTTTTTTTTTTACCTCTACAATTTTGTCTTTCTACAGCCGGGGTCTGCAACGTTTGGCTCTCCAGATGTTTCAGACTACAAACTACCTCAGCCCTAGTGCATAGTCGGTGGTCGGAGGTCCTGGAAGTAATAGTCCAAAAGATCTGGATAGCTACAGGTTGCAGACCCCCAGTTCTGCAAACCTTTGTGGTCGTGAATCTTCACCCCATCTTGTGGGGGACAGAAAGGGGGGGCGGTCCCTGCCCCTCACCCCCACCCTCTGCCTCTTCCCTACTACTCTGTGGTAGAGCCTGAGCAGGCAAAGCCTGTCCAGAATCTGTAAATGCTCACTCAGCAGTGCTGTTTGGGCATTTACAGAGGTTACTGTGGTTGGCCTAACTAAATTAGCTTCAGACACCACTTGTTAGAACATCCTGGCTACACCTCTGCTACCAATCCAGTGACAACTCCCACCATCCCACTCCCCTTTTTCGGATGCAGCCAGAGTACCATTTGTTCCTTTTTTCCACTTCCACCACTATCCCTACAGTCTGTCCTGATCCTCCGTTTCTATGAGTAAAAATATTGTTGCTGGGTCCTTATATAGTGGAAGCAGTCACCATGGTCCCCTTTGGAAGAGCCTTGTTCCCCTTTGAAGTTCTTTGGGCCCCCGACGGGCGCCAGCTGAAGTTTGAAGACCACTAGGCACTCTGGGCAAAGAGGGCACCAGGTTACATGCAGGAGTCGGCTAGGCTCTATTGGCCTTTTGTCGCTGGAATGAGTTCTCAGAGTACCCTTAATAGACTGAGATCGTGGCGGGTAGCCAGTGATCTGAGGCCATAGCCATCCACTTAAGCTGGGCTGCATGTCTGAAATGCAAACCGGTTTGAGGAGCGCTGCCGAGTGCAGACGTAACATGTGAGTGCGGGAAGGCATGGGGAGTGTAAGGGGAGGGAGCAGAGTGCCGCATAACGCTTCACAATGAGCTGGGCTTGGCGGGCCCCTCTTGGAGGAACGGAAGCCGGCAGTAGCCCTCTTCCGAGCCTGCCGATTGCTCCAACATTCACCATATAAGGCAACAAACATGTTGGAAAGTGTGGTGATTAGCGGAGGGGCCTGACGCGGAATGGATTCTTTTTTGGCTGGGGTGTGGCTGCTGCCTCATCCCTTTTAGCTGCTGTTTCAGGAGTTTTTTTATGCTTGGTTTCTTTGAAATCTAAAACAGTAGCTCTGCCCCTCCTCCCCTCCACCCTTTCCAGTCACTGCAGAAGCATTCCCACTGACGTCCTCCAACTTTTCCTTTTGAGTTTACAAGGCACGACTCTAGGTTTCCTTTTTTTTTTAAAAAAATGTTGTTGAAGTTGAACACCACCCCAACGCCGCCGAAAGACTGCACTCGACTCATTTTTTTTAAAGGCATTATCCCACACTTCCCCCAAATATTCTAGGACTGGAGTTGTCATTGCACCATTCCTAAAATATGTTGATGTGGTTAGTTCCTTTTCAAAAAGTCGCCCTGTTTTTTACAGTGCTAATATCGCAACTGCTGGCTTCAGGGCCAGAGCAGAGCACTTCAGGGTCACCCGTGCAGACGTGGACCCAGGCTGTCCTGCCCAGGTTTCCTTCACCCCTTCTTTACTTTATTTATTTGCTATAGCGGCAATGGACCCATGGGCATAAGGGCACTGACAGACGTAAAAAAAAAAAACATCAAGAGCAGGAGTCCGAGAAACAAAGGGGGGGGATCCACAAGGATAAGACTCTAAGGCCTTGCTTTACACATCCTGCTTCAACTATTGTCACAAGTAGAGGTGTCACGGTATTTCTTTTATGACGGTACGATAACCTTCTTGCCAAATGACGGTATATCATGGTTATCGCGGTATAGCAGGTGGAGTTAAATAATCTTAACAAATATTTTCTAAAAGGTCATACATTGACAGATGTATCTCAAACAAAACCTGGCACCCAGGGCCAGAATTGGGCTTTTCAACATACTTTCCACTGAAATGCCTTGCTTCCACCAAACAAACACACGTGTGGAGAGGAGGGGGTGGGGTGGAGGCCTGCTGCAACTGGCAAAGCAAACTGAATAGCTTTTCTTAAGTGGTCATTTAGGCTTTTTGCTCCCCGACTGGCTACTGGTGAAGATGAACATGTTGCCATCTTGATAACCTGCATGCCACAGATCAATGGAGGCTGATGGTAGTATATGCTTGTGTGCGCGCTCTTTCTCTCTTTTTCTCTTTCTCTCTTTTTCTCTTTCTCTCTTTTTCTTTCTCTCTTTCTCTCTTTCTCTCTTTTTCTCTTTCTCTCTCTCTTTTTCTCTCTCTTTCTCTCTCTTTCTCTCTTTCTCTCTTTCTCTCTCTTTCTCTCTCTTTCTCTCTCTTTCTCTCTCTTTCTCTCTCTTTTTCTCTCTTTTTCTCTCTTTTTCTCTCTCTTTTTCTCTCTCTTTTTCTCTCTCTTTTTCTCTCTCTTTTTCTCTCTCTTTTTCTCTCTCTTTCTCTCTCTCTTTCTCTCTCTCTTTCTCTCTCTTTCTCTCTCTCTTTCTCTCTCTCTTTCTCTCTCTCTTTCTCTCTCTCTTTCTCTCTCTCTTTCTCTCTTTCTCTCTTTTTCTCTTTCTCTCCATTACAGCCTTTAGTTTACTTGCGGTCCAAAAGGTGTTCAGTAATCACTGACATGTTACCTTTTGGTATGGCAGCAGGGAATACCCACAGAGATGAGTGAATTTCGCTTTGACTTATTATATGTAAATTCAATGATAGAACCAGGGAAATCCCCCATTGCCATATGTTTAGAGAACATTATCCATTATAAATATATGAACTCCAAAGCCGCCAACCCAAGTAAACCCCTTTACTTCTTGGCACTGTATCTATTCTTCCTATTGCTAACACATTGATTTTGTGTAAGGCACGTGTGGTTTATGGAATGGCATTAAAAACTGCTCCAACTGAAACTACTTGGCAGACGGCACATCCAACAGTGCAAAACCAAGACTGCGCAGCAATTGCTTACTGCAGCCTTTCCAAATCAGATTGAAAAGCACACTTAAGGGTATGAACGGTATAACGGTATAAACAATGTGACGGTTATTATTGTTCAATTAAGTGGTTCACGGTATCTTTAACGGTATACCGTTGCATCCCTAGTCACAAGGCAGATTAGCTGGACAATACGCATCCGACTGCACTGCTGTTCTAGTTGGAGAGGTCTATAGTGGGGCTTTAGGAAGCGGGCCACTTCATCACTTTTGGGGCCCAGGGTGTGAACCTATTTAGGGGTGGAGCCCTCCACCTAACCAAATGTCTTGAGGGATACAAAATATCTGGCTGCAGCCCCTCATTGCAATCACAACCCATAGCTTTGTGCTGCCCTGCAGTGATCAAAATAAGCATGCTACTCCCTTTCAGTTTTCTTGGCCTCTTACTTCTGGCTGTAATCCGAATAATAAAGTAGCGTTTCAAGGGCAACATTGGTAGTCCACAATGAGGGTACTTGTGGTCTAGCTAGGTACATGACGCATCAGTAGCAGCCATGGGGAAGGTACACAGTCATAACATAAATGCAGGACACACCCATCTTATGCAAAAGGTGCACACAATCAAGAATAGATACTCTGATTAGCTGCCTCACTGAATACATGGATACAGAAGACCAATTCGAAGCAAGGAGAAGGCTACTCATACTATAGACGGTGGATGAAGATTAGAAACTACCAGGAAGGGGTCTGTATCCAGACGGACTGAGATTAGAAGAGGGACATCGTTGTCAAGTAGTGTTGCCATTGGAGATCCAAGGAACCGTGCCTGTGCCGTGCCGTATAACAATGCTCGCTATTATACTTGAAGCAACACTATTGCCAGTGAAAACACGAGGGGCTTTTTTTGAAGATCCTACCCTGAGAATGAAATTGCTCTCAAGAGTCACTATTTTGAAAGGTCTAGGGATTAGCTATTTTGAAAAGCTAAGCAATACACGATTAAATGAAAAAGGCGAGGATCACGCATTGGTTAAGAGGTGACGCTGGGGTTTTCACCCACTTTGCAATTTCTGCACTTTACTGCTTTCTCCAGTTCTGTGGGATAGTATCTGCCGACAAAAATGAAGAGCAAACGTAGGCCTCTAATGTTAAATACATTCTTTTGTTGAAAAGACACACTGGCAGAATGGAAAGCCAGCCTCAAACTTTAACATGGCGAAGGTGCTTATGAATTCGCACATGTATTTCTGCAGTTGAAAAATGTGAAAAATAAAATAGACTGCAGAAAGGCACATTGTGAATGCCAAAATAGCATTTCTCTTAATCTGCCACTGTATAAAGGCCTTTGTCAATAAATATACTTGTGAGAAATGGGTTTTGCATGCGAAATTCAAAGCTATGAAAAATGCTTTTTGTTATTACAAGTGATCATGTGCAAACCCAGAAACTCATCAAAGTGGGGGCTTTGGCAGCTAAAAAAAAAATGCATGAATTCAAATTGCCCTTGCTAAATGGAACATATTTCAGATGCAATTCTTAAAGAAATTATGGGCCCGTGTTTAGCTGAGCCACCCATTGGTAAGGTCTGTGTGGGTATGGGACCCTTGATCTAGCCTGCCCACACTTTTAGTGCATTTTCTAGCTTTCTCGTTTTTTGTTTGGAGCCTTTGCCCTCGTTTGCGTCCGTCTCCCTCCTTGCCCCTGCCCTTCTTGCCGCTGATGGCTCTTGCAGCCCTTTTAGGCCATCCTCACAGGATAGCCCTCCCCTAAGGGCCTCAAGGCAAAGGGCTGCTCCTGCAGAAGCAGCTCCAGACCATGTTTTCCCGCCACATCAACAACTGGTATGGTAAGTGTGGTCCAGATGGGGACTACAGTAATTACTGTATTCCCGAGAAGCCCTACCACTCTACTTACTTGCATAGCCTAGTACACCAATGTTGGCCAGCTAGGAAGTATTGTACTAATCATTGCTTTTATTTTACTTGTGTCCTAATTTAGGCTTTTCCCCCACTTCTGTTCTGTCCCAAATCTGGGTTGCTCTTCTCCCACATAGGCGTTCATTTATCTGCTGCTCTGCCTCAAATCTACTTAACTAATCTACTGCCTCTAGTTTTTTTTCTGTGGGCTGTTCATTGGCAAAATGCAGTACGGAAAATTCTATTTGTGGTGACTCTACCCTTAATGCTGACCAAGGTCATACCAGACTCTGCCCCGTGCCTTACCACCCCCAAACCAGACAGTCCCCTCTGCAGCCCCTACCCATCAGCCGACGTCTCACCACAACAAAGGCGATTGGGGCAGCCCATTGGTGCAACACCCACCACAACCCACTCAATGCCCTCCCCACCCGAGGTGGAGGCCTAGCAATCATAGCTAAGATCAGCTTAGACATGAGAATTATCACAACTACCTCTTTGAAATCCTGTGAATGCCTCACGGTCAAACTAGGCATCGCTAATTCACAAACACTAAACATTATCATTATCTACAGACCACCAGGCCCTATTGGAACCTTCGCTGAGGACATCTCTACATCCCTGTCCAATAACCTAAAAAATACATCCCAAACAATAGTGCTAGGTGACTTTAATCTAGGCTATAATGATATTAAGGATATCCAATCTACAGCGATTGCCCTGACCCTGAAAGAGCTAGGATTCTCCCAGAAAGTTAATTTACCCACCCACAATAAAGGTCGTATCCTTGACTGGATAGCAGAACATAACTGTGAAGCAAGTATCGCACGCTCCGTACCTCAGATCTGGACTGACCACCACTTGCTATTATTCACAGTGATGACTAACCCGGCTACTGCCCAGTCCTCGCTTGCCCCACCCTTGCCCATGAGGAACAAAAAACTCATGACAGCGGAAAATCTGATGCCCATCATAATACCCAAACTGAACTCACTCCCAGACATCATGGATTCTAATGTTAGTTGAACAGTATAATGAAGCCATGAACTCAGCCCTCGACCACATAGCTCCGCTCAAACTAAAACAGCAAACCGAAAAAACGCCTCAACTCGTGGTTCACGCCTCATCTAAAAAATCTCAGGCTAACCAAAGGAAAACTAGAAACCATTTGGAGACTCTCACCATCAGTCGAAAATAAACTTAACCTTTCCAAAGCCTCCTCCCATTACAAGAAAGAAATACTATTAGCCAAACAAACGTATAATACTAGAATATCTAGATCTAAATCTAGTGCCAGAGAATTGTTCAGTATTCTGAAAGAATTGGAAACCCCCATTGTACCTCAAGAAAACTGCACCAAGGATAAAAAATGGTGCTCTAGCATACAACTTGCCCTAACAAACAAAGTAGCTAATTTACAAACTAAAATTGCTCTCAAGAAGGCATCTCTAATGCCTCACACCCCCCGGAGCTCAGCGCCACCATCACAGCCCAATCAAAAAGCCCGATTCTGCTTCTCCAAGGTATCTACCATCGAGGTAGAAAAGGTCATTCTGGGACTTAAACCGTCCAACTGCAAAGGCGATCAATGCCCAGCACAACTTATCAAGGATGCTGCACGAGAACTATCGCCATTTATAACCAAACTTATCAATTCCTCCTTTACCACAGGCATAATACTGAATAACCTGAAAGAGTTATGGCTTCTGCCACTATTGAAGAAACAAACCCTCGACCCTGCCATTCCCACAAACTTTAGGCCCATCACGACTGTGCCCTTTCTTCTAAAAATCCTAGATAAAGTGGCCTACATGCAAATACAAAACTTCCTAGAATCCAACCACCTACTCGGAACCCGCCAATCAGGATTCCGCCCGCAGCATGGGACTGAGACAGCTCTAATAGATCTTAAAGCCCAAATAGACGAATGCAGAGACAACGGCCAAGCAGCCCTACTCCTCCTCCTGGACCGATCTACGGCTTTCGACTTAGTGGACCACACAGTCCTATGTAGCCACCTTGACTCTGCAGCCCATTTCTCTAATGAGGCTATAACATGGATCAAGTCATTTCTGAGTAACCGGACTATGAGTCTTCGCCCCATCAGCCTCAGCAGACCCGATCCCTATAACCTGTGGTGTACCACAAGGATCTTGTGTCACCCACCCTCTACAATGTCTTCACGAAGCCCCTCTTCGACGAAATGGATCATCTGGGTATCGCCTACACTAACTACGCAGACGATACCCAGATCCTCCTCCCGCTCTCAGGAATTTACTCCAAGGATTTGGCTCTAGTGAACAGAATCTATAGCATCGTTCAGGCATGGATGGCCACCCACGGCCTATGCCTGAACGATGATAAAACTGAGATGATCATCCTAGGCACCCCAACATATATATCCAAACTTAGCCCTGACTATGCCAACTTCATTATTGATGGGAACAACATAAAAGTATCTAACGAAGTGAAAACCTTAGGATTCTACCTAGACGCCACCATGAACTTTAGCAAACAAGTCAACTCTCTAGCCTCTGCTACGGCATACACATGCAAACTTATCAGAGCTAGTAAACAATTCCTCTCCACAGACAGCTGCATTACACTTGCCAGAGCCCTTATACTATCCATACTGGATTATTGTAATGGACTCTACATTGGGGCAAATAAACAGACCATTCATAAAATTCAAGTCCTCCAGAACAATGCCTAGAGAGCAGCACTCAAGATTAACAGAAAGGAGCATATATCCTCTATAAGAAGAGAACACAAATGGCTCTCCACATCTGATAAAATTCAACTCAAGATCGCCTCCCTCACCCACAAATGCCTCAAAAATAAAGCACCACCATACCTTATGGACAGGTTATGTAAAAGAACCTCATCCAGACCCACAAGAATAGCTAACGCAAACTGCCTCCAAGTCCCGCGCTTCCAACTCTCCACTATAGGAGGTAATAGCTTCCCAGTCAAGGCTGCACAGTTATGGAACTCCCTCCCCCAAGACATCAGAGAACCTCAACCCTTCACCAACTTCAGACAGAACCTAACCAGGTGGCTGAGAGCCAATGACATCTAACTACTCTACTCTAACCTGCACTACCCTTTAATTGCTCCGCCTCTGACTCCTACTCTCCGCTCCTGGAGCTCACTTACTATGCGATCGAAGTTCCATGTGCAGCACATCACTCTGACATTGGTGTCCCGATATGTCACATTGTACATAATTGTATATTACTGCCCGATAACTATGCAGGAAACAGGCACCTGTTTCCCTTTGTTGCTGACCTCTCCTTGTACTTACTTGCCTACTGTAACATAGTTTGTCTGCATTTCCTTGTACATACCTGCCTATTGTAATACTGTAGATGTTTGTATTTTTTTTCCTACTTATCATGTACATGTAACTAAGCTGAGCATATCCTTGTCTGTTTGCGCCCGGATGCCTCAGGGTGTGGCGCGCTATATAAATAATAAACTAAACTAAATAATAATAATAAACTAAACCCCTTACCTGTCCAAACCCTCCCCAACCACTGCCTCCCCTGCACAGAAATAAAGCAGCTTGGGCTGCAAACAACCTGAACACCACCTACAGCCCTCTGCACCGCACTATTCACCTCCCTCCTACACTGAACACCTTTTAACTTACCCCTCTCCCTCACCCCCCATGGTAATGCTACACCACCCCTCGGCCACCACCCTACCACTATCCACCACACTTCAGAAACCTCCCTCAGCGCAGCACACACAGCACTGGCTAACACAACCCTGTCTGCAAACCCTCCCACCCTTCTGCATACCACAATGCCCCTCATAGGCTGTTCAGACCATACTGGTGACAATAGATCCCCCTCATATTGGCCCCACTAACTCGTCACCCTGATCCTACCTCTACATCCTTCACCCTCCCAACCCTGAGCACTTTTCTCATCCCCAAAACACCCTTGCCTGACCAGCACTCTAACCCCGCGTCCCACTGAACAATCAACCAGACTACCAGACCCCCAAGCACAACCACCTCCCTCTCCTGAGGCCTACCACACAGCAAAACCATCTATCGTCCGTGCTCATCAACGGCAGATTGGTTGCCAAAAATAAACCCATTTCTTCATCTCAGCTGAAAACGAGGACTACTTATTCATCACGGAGACCTGGCTCTCTGATTTCTACCCTACCGCACAGTCTTTCCTCCTGGCTACCACCTGCTTGTACACAACAGGTCCAGCAGGGTGAGGTCCTATCCATCCTGCACAAACCACACATGTCCGTAATTTCCATGGAGATTCTGCCTGGTGACTCAAAATGCAAATCGTTCCTCGCAGAGTTCTGCTTCAGCCAATCAGTCACCCATAGTTTGTTTCTCCTATATAGACCACCTGGCTACGGTCTCCACTTTGCAGATTATCTCTGAATTGCTCTCCTGCATGCTGATCCAGCATCCTGAACTCGAGTTTTCAGCATATGGTTTCACAGCAAACCCCATTACTTGCTCCCTCACTGACCACCTGGAAGCTCTCGGCCTCTCTCAATTGATCTCACATCGCTGGACGCCTTTTGACACATTCCTCTGCACAGCTGACCAAGTTTCCCTTCACTTTGCCTGCTCATCTTGTCTGATCAATCTGAACAGGATAGCGTGGTGATTTTCTCCCCCAAACCACCGCCCCTACAATCCCCCTCCTGCACCCCAGCCACCTTCCCTCTTTGGAATAAACAAATTCCAGACCTGGTCAATTCCCTCCTTACTCATCCAGACCTCTCCTGCAAGGAAGGGTACCCCTACATTGATCTTTGACCATTGGCTCGGCCATGCCATGATCCCCTCGCGCCTCCAGACGATCGACCACCCCCCCGCTCACCACACCAAAAGTGGTACACACCTGCTCTCAAAGTGCTCAATACCCTCAAGCATCACCTAGAGCGAGCCTGAAGGCCCACCCCCACCCTTCATAAAATGCCCTTTGAAAGACTGAACAGGGCATACATGTATGAAAGCTAAAACAAACCTTTATGGGAACAATCTCCAACTCCAAAAACCTAAGCAGGGATCTCCACAAAATCATAGGGAATTCAATTTCCCCAGCTGTCTAACTCCCCTCCCCCCGGAACTCTAAAGCACTGAGCTATCAAACTACTTCCATAATGTCGTGCTTGAAAGACACTCCTTCAATAAAGCCCTCAAAACCTGACTTTTTACTGCTTTATCCTGAATACCGTGTAATCACAAAGTAAATGAACTGTTCTCCCCAGGCTGGGCTGGCTGCATCTTTGGCCTCTCAGGCTCTCTTATATTACCTGACTGTGGCGACTGTTTGCGGTGTCCCAGACCCCAATCCTGTGACATGGGTAGGAGGGTGTGAACAACTACACCAGGCAAACCGACAGGAATACTGGCTAATCACAATTATTGTAGAAGCACCTGTCGAACACACTCACAAGGCTTCTGGCTTCCCATGTCGACTAGTTGGAACATAGACTAGTGTTGCGGCAAAACCGTGTTTTTATCTCCCCCCCCCCCCCCCCCCCCCGCCAGGCGCCCTAACATCAAAGTGCCTTCAATTTGATATGCTACATATATTGCATCACTCGAACAATACATATCAGTATACAGCTAGGACTACAACAATCGGGCCGTGCTGTTAACATAAACTCTCTGCCTA
This sequence comes from Ambystoma mexicanum, assembly GCF_040938575.1. NCBI lineage: Eukaryota > Metazoa > Chordata > Amphibia > Caudata > Ambystomatidae > Ambystoma > Ambystoma mexicanum. The sequence continues at coordinate 348,204,091 of NC_090925.1, read as the reverse complement.
CCTACACCATACTACGCCTATACACCTCTTGACCGTAGAATGGGGCGGAGTCCTATGATGTATTCGGGCATGCTGAACATGTCGCTAGCACTGACTCCACCCTCCGCCTTCTCGGCACCCATCCAGGTGCCTTAACTACACCTTTTCTACTGGAGCCTGGCCAGCCCTGCAAGATTTTCAGCCAAATGCATGCATCATTGTGTTCCAGGACCTCCAACACTCTCGACTTCGGTCTTCTGAGGGTGTTCCCACTAACCGTGCATTGAAACTATTGTAATGGTAAAAATTGCCACTATATAAATGACAAGTACAATACAAAGAATTGTATGCGTCGGTTTGCTGATGCCTGTCTTTAAGTTTCAATTCCTGAGAGCCCAGTTGCAATACTGAAAACTTAGTGATTCTGGAACTTTGAGGGCCTGGTCTCTGGGAGAAGCAATAAGATGACCATTAGAAGTGTGAGAACAAAGGGCTAATGCATTTACCCCAGGCTTAAGTCAATATTCGGCCCATAGACTAACAGATGCGGTAGCCTCCCTGCAGCTTCAATTTGAATCTTCTAATGTAAATATATGGACACATAATTAACAATGTCCTTTTACTCTACTTATAGGGTTTTTGTTAAAGGTATGTATACCGTGCACTGTCACCACTGCTGTGGTCCCCATGTGCTCTGGCAGATCTGAAAAGGAGGGTGACAAGAGGGGGTACTAGGGGGCGTTTGTAGGGTGTAGTGGGAGTAGGAAAGTGAGTGAAGTCTTGCTGGCTGCTTCAGTTCGGTTTGCTGAGTTGAAGTGTGCTTTTTTTCGATCGGTGCCAGAAGTCCCATGTGCTTTTGTGGCGGGTTATGTGTTAGTTGCAATGTGGTGAAGTGCGTGCAGATTGCTGTGCACAGGTCGTCGTGAGTTTCTGTACGTTGAGTAGATGTTGACATTTTTAAGGTATGGTTATAATGGTTTTCAAGTATTGATTACTTACCAATTTCGTCTTTGCATTTCTGCGCCCAACCTCCACGGCCATCCTGTGTTTGGTACTCCAACTTGACCGCCTAGCTGGCAGGCATTCTGTGTAGTCTGAGCTCTGTGTGGCTCTAGTGGCTTGTGTTTCTAGCTCATATTCTGCTACTTTCCCTGTGGCAGGTGTAGTTTTGTTCACAGGACTTGTCCCTTATCTAGCTTTTATAATGGAGGGGGAAGCTTACAGATTGATTCCTACCGGAGTAATCATGGTTTTGTATTGGTCCTTTCCTCCTAGTTGATTCCTCTTGAATCTGGAGCAAAGCCAGGTTTAGTAATATTCTGAACTCCAAATGACCTTGTTGCGTATGGTTTTTAGGTTATTCCAGGTTGAGGTTGCCAGGTGAGTGAAAGATGATCCACTGAGTTTACTGTTTTAAGCTTTTGTAACTAGGCGAATGTCATTGCTTGATCGGAGTGATCTTGTTGGGTGGTAGATGGTTATTTTATTCTTTTAGGAACTCTGCTTCCTGGCAGGGTACTGCTATGTGCGTTTTGCACATCGTTTTAAACTTTATTCTTTTATTGGCAGCCAGTGTAGCATTTTCAGCGCTGCGGGCAATGTGTTCTCTTTGGGGTAGTCTGAGCAAGAGTCTTTCTGGTTCTGCTGAAGTGTTATTTATTTTTTCTTAACAATCGTCCTGGCATTCCTAGGCTCAGGCTGTTGGCATAGTCTACTCTGGACAGGAGTGCGATGATGGTGAATGTTTTGGGTGAAAGAGAAATGGTAGGATCCTTTTTACTGTGTGTAGCAGGAAGAAACACTTCTTGATTACGGGGTTTACTTAGTACAAGTATTTGTTGTCCATCAAGACTCCCAAGTTTTATACTGTCATTGATGGAGTTGGTGCTGTACCCAGTTCCGTTGGCTATGGGATGTAGTGGTTTTCCTCGCTTTTAGCTATGATCATTATTTCAGTTCTTCCCTGGTTGAGTTTGAGGCTGTCGAGCTCTTGTAGGCAGTTGAGCGTTGTGTTCCTGTATGTCTTGTATTTTGTAGACTGAGTCATCTGTGTAGTTGTAGCATGTGAGGCTGTGTTTTTTGTTGCGTTTGATTAGTGGCATTAGGTATATATTGAATAATGGGGAGAAGGATGATCCTTGTGGTACTCCGAAGTTGGATTCTCTTGTAGTAGTTTTGAATGGTTTGATCCAGTTTGTCCTATTTGTGTGGCATGCATTTACAGGCCCTAATGGAAACCCCCTTCACCTAAAAAGCGCATTTAAACATTGACACAAAAAAACGCCTGTGCTCTCCTTCCCTGGCACGTGTGGCAAGCAGTTGAACACTGCATTGAAAAACTGCTCTACAATTGCTTTCCTTTCATCTGAAATACCAGTTATGCGCTGCATTGAAAAACAGCCCTCCATGCTTTATTTGGGCAATACATCAGGAAATAGCCTTGTATTGCAGTTCATTCACATGAGGGGCTAAGATTTCACATCGCAACCCAACACCGCTTTTGTTTTCCCCTTCATGTGAATGGCAGCCCTCAAACACTGCAAATGAAGGGAAAACTGCTTGGATTTTTCTTCCGTGTTAAATCAAAAGAACCCTGTGCGGAGGGTCTCTGCCTCCATGTATCAACTACAATTGTAAACCCACTCGAGGATAAATCAAAAATCCCCTGACTTACTGAACCACACTTCAAACTTTGGTTCAAATACAGCTTGCACACTAAAGAGGAAAATCACTTAAAAGTTACAGTGAAAGGGTAGCTTTGCTTGCATAGAATTGTTGGTGAATAGGTTGTGGGTGGGGGCTGGCAAAGCATGTACGTTCCCCCCCCCTCACAAGACCTCATTGAACTTGGCAGAGGTCCAGGAATACCAGTAAAACCAGTTTGGCTGGAAGTCTTGCGTCCCACTGGAAGTCACTTATCAGTGAACTATTCTGCAATGACATATGCAGTGGAAGAGGGTGTGATAATTACCTGTTCCACCAGACTAGAAGGCATCACTGGCAGAAGAGAACGCCAATGGGGCTAATGTTTGACCGAGAAGTGCAAGTTCCTCCAGCACCACTTTAAAGGACAAACTGTCGAACTTCAAAGGGTGCCATAAGGTTTCTTTTTTTTTTTTTTTTTTTTTTTTGGAAGCTGAGCCAGGGAGGGACAGTTTGCTGTGTGGGATGAGGCACCGACCCCATATGTGACAGGCCTCCAAATTGATATTAAATTAGAGATTCATCTTAGGTATTTTTCCCCAGCACTCAGAATAAGAAAGGTCATTTAATGCTATTTTTCAATGCAATATCCAAGCAGATTTTAAGAGACTACATTTTCCTAGCACTCTGAACTGCTGGAATGGCCAATCGAGACTCGTTTCTGGCTGATTTTAAATTCAGACAAATTTGACAGTTGGTGGAAAGAGTTACATTCTGAATATGCTTCATTATTTGCAGAGTGATCACTTTTATACATTTTTGTTAAAATGACCAAAAGGTGCCCAGGGGCCATGCTACCTGAGTCGGCGACCGGCTTGTCTAATTCCCCATGACCCATTGAAACCGCTCATCTACTTCCTTATGGCGGTGACTTGTATACATTTGTAGTTATGAGGCATAGCTCAGTTTTGCTAAAAAGTTGGGCAAGAGAACAAAACGGTCAAATGGCGATCCCTTCCCCTGAACCAATAAGGCCAGGGGGCGGAGAGAAATGGTGCTGTCCAATCCGGGGGTAGGGGTAATTTGAGTTCTCCCACCATACCCCCCCATATTGTAAAATAAATCTCATCTGGGCTATATAAGAGTGGACTGTACTAGACACAGGAACACACACCTACATAAAAACCGGGGAGACATGAGAAAGAGAGAGGCAGCTGATATCACCCAGACTGCTGAGGCCAGACCCTTGCCTAGCTGTCCAGAATCCCATCCAGGAAAGCGCAATGACCAGATCCCTTGCCTAGCTATCCAGAGAGTCCTGAGATCCAGCCTGGCTGTCCTGAATCTAATCCAGGAGAGTGCAGAGACCAGGTCCCTTTCCCAGCTGTCCAGAGGGTCCTGAGATCTCGCTGACTTTCCAGAATCCCATACCAAGGTTTACTTTAAGTAGCAACCCCAGTCCCAAATTTCATACTCCTTTCCTTGTTGCAACATTATCCCATTGAAAATCCCAGTCCCAATTTGTCAGTATAATCCATTCACCTTTCCATAGAAGAATCTGTATTAGCCTGTGTATGTTGGTGCATTCCTTGGATCTTTCAGAGTTCTGGATAAACCCTTAGCATTATTTGGAAATCAATTTCTTATTGAGATTCACGTTCAATATTGCCATTCGAAATCAACAATTTTGTGTTTTTACTCACTATAGCCTTTAAAATAAAGTAGAATTAGCCTCCTTGTCACTGAACACTGAATCTGCCTGTGCATTACCCCAACTTGCATCTGTCCCATTGAAACCCCAAACTATAGTCTCTTTGAGAGCAATCCATTGTGCTAGCATCTAACCTGTTATGTGCCTTGACAGCTAAGCCATTTCCTTAGCTGCCTGTCATTCCAAATCATGTAAAATTAATTTCCATTGCCATGTGTATTTCTTCTATTGCATTTGCTGTCTATCTTCATATCTTGTTTCCATGTTCTGTGTGCGGATTAGTAGTCTGTGTTTCTCAAAGTGTAGCATTCTGTCCCGTAGCCGTGTGCATAATGAGCGAAATCTGATTCTGCCGCTTTGCTCCTGAAACAGGTTTTCATTTTTCTGACCTCCCATCTTGTGGTGGTGGACTGTATTCCAAATCTGATTTTTCTCTATCCTTACTCCTTGCCACTGCCTTCCGTCCAAAGGGAATGAAGTTGGCTGATGTTTGGGGGGTGAGTGTTGCGCGGGAGTGCTTAACCTTAGTGCATCACCTGCTTTAAAATTATTTTTCCTGTTTCGCATTAAAGATTTATGTGAACTGTTAGGTTTTCTGAACCAACTGTTCTGTAGGAAACATTGCATGGTGTGCCACACAACACCGGTGGTTGCTGTAAATTGTATTTTGAGTATTTTTCCTTTTTTTTTCTCCATGAAATAATACATTAATAAATAACTGATACACATTGGCCTGGTTCCTAGTCCATTGCGACACGTGGTGTTTGTAATTTGTAAATGCGGGTGCGAGATGGGTTGGACGCCTACTCAAAATAACTTGTGGGTTATTAGAAAAGCATTTTGTGCGCCACGTTCATTGTCCGGGGAAGAGTCCCTGGCTGGAATGTGCTGTTTTAAAACCGTGACATTCGAAGGGATTGTGTCCTCTGACGTATTCCTTATCTTAGATATCTCTTTCCAGCTTTGCTGGCCTCGGAAATTTTTTCTCTCTAGAGGGCGGTGCGCGTCGACGTCCGCCGAGTCGATGTCACTCGACAGCCGCCGTATCGACGTCATCCTGCCTATAAAGGCCGCGCGCAGCATCCGTTGCTCAGTTCCGTTTTTCCGCGCTTACTCAGTGCCAATATCGTTGCTCAGTTTCGTAGAGAATTATTCCAATTTCCTCGAGATATTCGATCCATATTCGATGGCTTCCTCGTCTGAACCGACGACCCCTCGGTCCGGTTTTAAAAAAATGCTGAGACTGTGGGGAAAAAAAGATGTTGCTGACTGACCCTCACAGGGTCTGTCTGTGGTGTTTGGGAGCTGAACACCATTGTTCGGAGTGCGAGGACTGTATGTCCATGACATCTAAGGCTCTGAAGGAGCGTAGGGGGAAGCTGGAAAAAGGTAAGACTTCTAAAGCTTCTTCTTCCTCGACGAAGTCGAGACGTTCGTCTCCTCGTCACCATTCGCGCTCCAGGTCTCGAAGCTGGTCCCATCACTCCTCAAGATCGAAGCACTCGAAAAGGAGACGCCGAAGATCCCCCTTCTTCGTCCTCCTCTTCCTCTTTCACCTAAGAGAATCCCTTGCCCCACGAAACATAGTTCCCGTGCTGAATTGGAGGAATTCCAAAAAAATATGATGAGCGTCTTTGAGAAAGCGGCCTCGACCCCCCCCCCCCGAAGACTGCCGAGAGTGATGCTCTTGTCGAAAGACCCGAAGGTCCAAAACGCCGCGAGTTGCAGTACCTGGCGAAGGAAGCTTCTCGAGCGCATCACGAACCCTCGAGTAAAGCAAAGACCTCGAATCCTTCTTCGAAGGTTCTGTCGACGAAGGTTCCGTCGACGCTGAGGTCGGTGTCTTCGACGCCGTTGTCGAAGGGACCTTCGACACACTGGTCTGTCGACTCGACGCCATCCTCGACACCGGCGTCGACGCCAAGGAAAGTCACGGTTGCGGCGCACCCAGTGGCTATTCCCAGGTCTTCGATTACGATGTCGTCGAGATTGTCGACATCCTCAAGCAGAATTCCAATTCTATCGAGGACCTCGAGGCCTCCACCTTTGTTTTCGACGCCACGTTCGAAGCCGTCGACGACATCAACGTTTTCGACACCGATTACAAGTTTGGCACCCTCTGCCTTGGAGATGGGTTTCACACCCTTTGTGAGTTGAGACCAATTGAGAACAATGTCCTCAATTATGGAAGAGGGAGAACTATCTGACCAAGAAGAGACCTTTGAGTTGCAGGGATCTGCAACCCCGGTTCAAGAGGAGTTATCCTCAGAGGAACGCAGATTAAAGGAACTCCATGACTCCTTACATGAGGCAAGTGGTTTAGACACTTCCCCAGAAGTGGAGTTTGCTAGGCCAGACCCGGGGGAGCATGCTGAAACCCCTTATAGAGCCTTAATGGCCAGGGTCACAATTTATGGGGTGGTCAACACCTTCACAGGCTTTCCAACAGGATGACCTCATGGATATTCTTGATAAAGGTCCACAGGAGGATCCTGTAGTACCTTTTCATAAAGCTATTCAAAGAAAAATCATGACGAACTGGGAAACCGCAGATGTCGTCCCGGCAGTAAATAAAAAACTGTCTACTAAATACAGGGTATCTTCTGCAGACCCGGAGTTTTTGTCCAAACACCCATCCCCAGAAAGTCTGGTGGTACAGGCAGCATCTTCTACTGACATCAAGACTGCTTACCCTACCGTCCCACAGGACAGGGACGATAAAAAATACGATGCTATGGCTAAGTCTTTTCGGCATGTAGCATGGAGTTAAAATCTATTAATGCTACTTGCACCCTTGCTAGATTTAGCCATACACTTTGGGAGTGTGCTTCTACAACGGCTGACTGCATCCCGGAGGGAGAAGAAAGGGAGGCGTTCCTAAATATCATAAAGGACGGTAAAGACGCTATGTGCGAATCCCTCCAGACGGGCATTGATTCGGCTGACAGTATCAGCAGAGCAATGGCGGCAAGTACAACAACCAGGAGATTTGCTTGGTTGAGAAAGTCTGGTTTTGCCCCAGATGTGCAAGCCAGGCTCTTGAATATGCCATTTGATGGCTCTTCTTTGTTTGGGAAAAAGGCGGATGACAGTTTAGAGAAACTGCAAACATCAAAGGCAGCAGCAAAATCCCTAGGCGCTGCAATCCGTCAGACACCTTTTCGTCTTACAGGAACCTCTGCGAGAGGCAAGTCCTTTTGCTTCTCCGCATTCGGAAGAGGTAGAGGACGACCGGCTCAAAGGGGACAAAACTACCCGAGGTGGACGGGGTAGATATTCAAAAGCCGCAGCAACCTCAGGTGCCTCTTTACCATCGGCATCTGCTGCCCCAAAACCACTCTGAGGACTTCCCTCACAAGACACCTGTAGGAGGCAGGTTAACTCAACATCTGGCGGAATGGCAGGCTATCACGTCAGATGCTTGGGCATTGGAGATAGTTGCACAAGGTTACTGCCTGCCTCTCCTACGCATACCTCAGTCATCCACCGGGGATCAGCTCTCAAAAAGCTCCAGATCTGCTCCTCTTGCAGGAAGTTTTAGACCTGCTAGAGAAAGGTGCCATAGAACCGGTACCTGTAGCGGAGAGGAACAAGGGCTTGTACTCCCCTAGAAAGACAGAGGACTGAGACCCATCTTGGACTTGCAAGAATTGAACAAATTCCTCAGGAAAGACAAATTCAAGATGGTAACTCCTTTTCTCAGATCCTTCAGGCCCTTCAGTTCCAGGACTGGTTGGTATCTCTGGACCTTCAGGACGCTTATTTCCATGTGCCAATCCATCTCAAACACAGGAAATACCTGAGGTTCGCAATTGGCACCTCTCATTATCAATTTCGAGTGCTGCCATTTGGGCTGACCTCCGCCCCGAGGGTCTTCAAGTTAATGTCGGTAGTGGCTGCAAGTCTAAGGAGGGAAGGGATTCAAGTCTACCCCTACCTGGACGATTGGTTGATCAGAGCTGTATCTTTGGAACAAGCTCAGATCCAACTAAATCACGTGTGCCACTCCCTTCACAGACTGGGCTTCTCCCTCAATTTAATGAAGTCACAAATGATACCATTGCAGAGACTCCAGTTCATCGGAGCGATTCTGGACACTTCCCTGGGAAAAGCCTCGCCACCAGAGGTGAGGGCTCAAGATATTCTACAGATGGTCACCAAGTTTCAAAATGCCCAACGTCTCCCAGCCTTTGACTTTGAGTTTGCTAGGCCTCATGGCATCCTGCATTTCCTAGTGCCAGAGGCTCGCCTGAGAATGAGATCCCTCCAGTGGGCACTGAGAACTCAGTGGTCACAATTCTCAGGGAGAATGACAGATCTTCTTCAGGTTCCCGACAGGGTGGCTCGAGACCTTCAGTGGTGGGCCTGTCAGGAGAACATTCTGAAAGGAGAGCAGTTTTGGCAACCCTGGCCGGAGATAACAGTAGTCACGGATGCCTCACTGACGGGGTGGGGAGCCCACGCCAACGACTTGACCATCAGCGGTCGTTGGTCTCCATCGGAGTCCAGACTACATATCAACCTGTTAGAGCTGAGGGCCATCAGACTTGCGCTGAAGGCTTTTCTGCCATCTGTACAAGGAAAGAATGACCTGATAATGACGGACAACACAGTGGCCATGCACTACCTCAACAAAAGAGGCGTAGGATCACTACCTCTGTGCACAGAGGCTATGCAGCTCTGGTTTTGGGAAATCCAAGAAGGAATCTCTCTATCGGCAGTTCACCTAGCCGGAGAGAAGAACTTGACAGCGGACGCTCTGAGCAGGCAGAGCACAGTCTCCCATGAGTGGGAACTAGCTCAGGAAGTCCTTCAAGAGATCTTCGCCCTTTGGGGAACCCCTCAGGTGGATCTGTTCGCCACCAGTGTCAACAGGAAGTGCGATCTGTTCTGTTCAAGGGAATTTCCCCCGAGAGGAGCTCTGGGAGACGCATTCATAGTGGACTGGGAGTTTCCGCTCCTGTACGCGTTTCCACCGGTCCCCGTCATTCCTCAAATGATCAGGAGGTTGAGAAGATTCCGGAGAACCATGATCCTAATTGCCCCGGATTTGGCCAGGAGAACGTGGTACCCGGACCTTCTAGACTTGTCCATCTGCCCTCCAATTCGACTTCCACTCAGAGAATCTGGTCTCACAGAAGGGAGGTCGGGTTCTCATCCAGACATCAAAACCCTCAACCTTCACGCTTGGCTTCTGAAAGGATGAGGTACAAGGATTGGGACCTCCCGTTATGGAGGTGTTGCTTTCGGCAAGAAGGCCAGCAACAAAATCTTTATACCGCTGCCGTTGGAACAGATTTTGCAGCTGGTGTAGGGAAAAGAATATCGATCCCTTTTCATGTGGTACACCAATGGTTTTGTCCTTCCTACTTTATTTAGCGAATTCAGGCCTTCAAGTTGGCACCATCAAGGGCTACTCGCAGCGCTATCCATCTTTAAGCGCACTGCAGAAGAACATCCTATTTCAAGTTTCCCTTGGTAATACAGTTTCTAAAGGGGTTAACTAAAGTTTATCCCCCAAGACCATTCCAGGTTCCCCTATGGGATTTAAATTTAGTCCTAACTTTCCTGTTGGGCACACCTTTCGAACCACTCCACTCTAAGATTTCTTACCCTTAAGACTGTTTTATTAGTAGCACTTACACCTGCTAGAAGGGTGAGCGAGTTACAAGCTCTTTCTTGTAAACCCCCTCATACAATCTTTCACAAAGACAGTTGTTCTGCAAGTGAAGCCTAATTTCCTCCCAAAGGTGGTTTCTGAATTTCATATCGCACAGAAGATTACCCTTCCATCTTTCTATCCTCCTCCCCATCCGGGGAAAGAGGAAGAGAGGTTACACAGGCTGGACCCAAGAAGGGCTTTAAGTTTTTACATTAGACTGGCTAGGATAAGACAAGCAGACCAGCTGTTTGTAGGCTACGCAGGTCACAAGCTGGGGTTACCGACAACTAAGCAGACAATTTTCAGATGGATCATTTTAGCCATTTTGGAATGTTATAAACTGGCAGGAAAAGAGCCCCCTCAAAATCTTAGGGCTCATTCAACCAGAGGTATCGCAGCTTCATCGGCCCTCAAAAGGAGAGTGGCGGTTAGAGACATATGTGCGGCTGCCACATGGTCGTCCGTCCATACCTTTACACGGTTTTACAACTTGGATTCCTCCTCAGTCAGGAAACTAGGTTTGGAAGGGCAGTATTGCACTCTATTCATCAATAAGAGGAAGCATGAAGTCAGTACTCCCACCTCCAATAACAGAATACTGCTATGGGAGCCTATCTAAGATAAGGAATACGTCGGAGGACACAATCCCTTCGAAGAACAAGTTACTTCTTACCTTGTAACGTTCTTTCGATGGGATGTTCCTCCGACGTATTCCTTATCGACCCTCCCATCCATCCCCGCAGTACTACTTCCCTTGTTGTTGCAGCTTACGCTCCTTCAGGGTGATTAGTCTAGTCCAGAAAATTATTGTGGGCTACAAAACGGAACTGAGCAACGGACGCTGCACGCGGCCTTTATAGGCAGGATGACGTCTGTCGATACGGCGGCTGTCGAGGGACATCGACTCGGCGGATGTCGATGCGCAGCGCCCTCTAGAGAACATTTTCCGAGGCCAGCAAAGCTGGTAAGAGATATCTAAGATAAGGAATACGTCGGAGGAACATCCCATCGAAAGAACGTTACAAGGTAAGAAGTAACTTGTTCTTTGTTGGGAAGTATTTAATCCACAGGGCTGTCGGTGATTCCGATTTCTTCTATTCTTCCGATGAGGATTTCATGGTTGATTGTGTTAATTGCTGCGCAGAGGCCCAGAAGTATTGGAGCTGTGCTTTTGTTTGAGTCTGCATTAGTCTTTAGATCATCCCAGATTGAGAGCAATGCAGTTTCCGTTCCCCCTCATCAGTCTGAAGCCTACTTGTGCTTGTTCCAACAGTTGGTGCTCCTCTATGAATTCTTGTTAGTCTGTAGATTTATGTCTTGAGGTTTAGCTGGGTAGGCAATGTTGGAAACGGGTCTGTAGTTGGAGGTCTTCCACACTATCCTTGAGGAGCGGCTTGATGTATGCAGCTTTGAATGATTGCAGTACTTTCTCTGAAAGTGATTGGTTGAAAGGGTTTCTGTAGTATTCCATGGGAGCTCCTTGTGAGGATTGATTTGTGCATGTCTGGGGGGAGGGTCATGGATCCAGGGGGAGCCTGCTTTCTTGCTGTTACCAGCTTGACTAATGTCTCAGCTGATAATTGGGGAAACTTCGGAGTTTGCTCTGGTGATCCACTGATGGCTGGGTAGGTCACTTGGTCTGCTTTGTATGATTTGTTGGATGGTGGTGGTTTTGTCTTTGAAGTAGTCTGTAAGGTCATTGCACAGCTTCAGTGAAGGTATCGGAGCATTGTTGCAGCCAGGAGGGTTCCTTATTTCATGTATGATTTTAAACAATTCCTTTTGGGTGTTGGTGGCTTTGGTGATTCTGTTGTCATTTCTTTTTGGCCTTATATTTATTTCTTGTACGAGTGGATTTATCTCTGGAGGTAGTTTCTTCACCTGATCCTTTTTTTTTTTTTTCCCTCCATTCGAATTCAAGATTCCCGTTTTCCTTTTCATAGCGCAGGGTAAACATTTTGCTGTCATCTTTTGCATGATGGTGTGAAAAGGTTTTCCTTTTGAGATCCCGCTGATCGTTCCAGCAATCCATTAATGAAGTAGTTTGTTTTTTTAATTCGATGTCTGCTTCGTCTAGGGTTGTTGTCGGTGGTTTCATTTCTAATTGTTCTGCTACGTTGCTAGCTCTGGTTCTCCAGTTTGTTTTCATAATAGTTGAGGGGTTTGTCTTTTTTGCTGTTGTCGTGGGGAGTGTGATCACGAATGGAATGAGGTGGTCGCTCCGGAGGATCTGTTGTGGTGGCATTGTGGCGATTTTTGTTGGCGTCCATGTCATGCAGTGTGGGTTGCTCCTTTGACTAGCTTATGTAGTTTCATTGTCTTCAGTTGTTTGACTTGTGATTTCATTGAGTTGGCGGGTTCTTCATCAAACCAGATGTTAGTCTCCAAGCATTACCAGGTGTTCCTGCTTGGTGGCTAGGTTGGTGATGGCTTCAGACACTGTCAGTGAAGCTTGCATCATATGTTGGTTGTCTGTAAACCAGGACTAATTTGAGGTTTATTTTGGGATTTGCTGTCAGGTGCTCCATGTATTCTGCTTCCTTGCAGAAGCGATCTGTTAGGTTGATTGTCCGGTTGATAAATTATTTGTCATGTTTTCCTGTTTTGCTGTGGTTGCTTGTGGTGCCCTTGTGTTTTTGTGATGTAAGGGGTGAGATTTCATTCCTTTCCCCTTCTTGGGTCATCTCTTCCTGCGGGGTTACGGTTGGTTCTTGTCATGCTTTCACGAATTAGCGCTGTATAGTTGTCGAGGCGTTTGAGATAGTGTTAGATATAGGGATTTATCGTGAGAGGTTTGGCTGCAGTGTTGGCGTGTTCAGTATTTGTGCAGGTTTCGGCTGGAGTCGGAAAATAGTACAAACCAACAGGACACATGCCCATTTATCTTTGCCAGCGTCCTGCTCTTTGACTGGGAATCTTCAGCGTCTTTGGTGCTGCAATAGCTCGAACTTTGGTTAGAGGCTGTAGCCCGCCTGTAGGACTTTGTGCTGTTTGATTGGTTTTGTCCTCTGGATATGTCATTTTCAAGTTGATTTCTAGGTGGTGACGATGATGTAACTTTCATCCAATTTCGATTTGCAGAAACAAGTTGGATCCAAAAATGTGTTTGTAGCTTCCCAGAAAATGTCATTCAGGGGTTGGGAGTTGATGGCTTATTAAATTACCTGGGTAGAACATTTCACATTTCTAACTGATAATTTGCGTGTTATGGGTGAAACACAATATAGCTCGCATTTGCACTACTCTGCTGAAATGAAAAGTTCCACAGATCTATCATGATTAGGGGGACATTAATATCTAGGTGTTATGTTTACTCATAAATTACAAAATGTCTTGTGACGTATGAGAAATCTGAAATGTAAAACTCCAGTAGGTGTTCCTCTGTCCCATCAATTCAATCATAGGCTCTTGGAGTTCTATCGGTAGGGGGAGATATGGGGGGTGGCTGAAAGAACTGTAAGGGTCCAATGACAATTCAGTGCTCATGTTCTCCTGAGCTCAATATTTCGGGAATGTGGCTTCTAGAGTAAAAAGCCCTTGCTCTATGGGGAAAAGATCTCCCTAAAATCCTGAAGGTTACCACCTTGACAAGAAAGAGCTCATTAAAAAAACACTTGGTTGAATCTAGACCTAACTGCCTGACTTTACCTGGGTGGAGAGGCCTCAACGTGGAGAATAAACCTTGCATGGGAGACAAACTGGGCAAACCTAACAAGCTGATTGGGCCCTATGATTAAGGAGAGATGGATGCTGGTGACTATCTTGTGACTGGTTTGACCAGACCCCTGTGCTGTCCAAAGATGAGCCCTGCCATCTTTCCAGGGTGCCAAAACAAAGGATTCCAGTGTGACTAGATTAATCCAAATGAAAGTGTGTGGGGGATCTGCCTGCCTTCATATTTTCCCTTAACAGTGAGTGGGGGGAACTTGGCATATTTCACTGAATATTTTAATTGGCTCCCAAATGGATTGCTGCTCTGGCCTCTACCTTGCAGGAAGTTTTAGAGGTCTTAAAGTAATTGGTACATTTATTTTCTGGTGAACCCCAAACCTCTTTAAACTAAGGGAACAAGATGTCTTTGCAAAAATGAAATTCCTGTCACCACTCCATAACAGAGGGGTGCTGCATATAACTGATGCTTGGGTTGTTGGTGCTGGGGAGAGAAGTGCTTTGCAAAGTGAAACCACGGCTAATTCTCTATTGAAAAATGTATTCTTTCCTGAGAGTAAGTGACCCTGATATAACACTCTATGTATTGCTTTTGGGGTGAAGAAGGGTTCTGTCAAAGATATTTTCAAAGGTTTGTGTGACCTCCAACTACTAGCATTTTCATTTGTGCATGGAATTGGCACGCAGAAAGGGCTGCATGTATAATTTATATTTTTTTTGTGAAAACCCAAACTGCAGTTTTTTTGATCTAAACCTTATCAAGTGATATAAAAGGAGTGTTGAGGCTTTTTGTGCCACAGAAGATGGCTTATGAAACCCTTTGGTATAAATATACATTGAACCTATTGATTACATATTTCTCTGTACACTGGCCTGGTTATTTGCTCATTGGTGGCACACTGAGGGATCCATGTGACTCTGAGCAATTACCTGGGCTAGAGTGAACAAAAACAAATAACCAGTGCTATGTGGGATGCTTTAACTGGGGAGGGAGATAAACTCCTTGTGCTAAGGGTGGTCGCCCAATATAGCGCTACATACCATGACCTAAAATCCTATTTTATGGAACTGATTTGGAAAGTACACATAATCGACATGACATTGTTTTAAAACTGTTATAGAAGCATATTATGCAAAATTGCAATGATTCTAGCTTGTCTCAAGTGAAGTATAAAAGTATCTGCATGCTAATTGTGAACTTAAAATATTTTATCTGGGTGTTCTTATATTTTGAAGCTATAAATATGCCCAAAACACAGGCTTGTGAAATTATTTGACATGCAGAAACGAGCCATCTGTTTTGCTTCAAATGAGCAGACCTTATAATGTGCTTGCCAGAGGCCCTACATATCTGGTCTGCTTTCTTCTGAGAAGGAAAACCAAAGGAAAGGCCGAGTCGGCTGGAATTTGGTATTATAATCTTGCCTATGAACACAGATTTCTGCAATGAGTGCTTAACATACTGAGTGATCTTCTGAACCAGCACTCGGTTAATATGCATTTCAACTTTGGCTGTTGTACGTGATCAATATAATGGCCACAGAAAAGTGGGAATGATACAATTGTACTGAAGTGAATGCACAAATGATATATCCCACAGTGAACACCAAGCATTATAGGATGAATGAATTGATCAGAGCAGAATGTACTTTTTTTAACAGTTGGGCCTGGGCAGCATGCCATAGAATATCCTGACGTGTGAGATTTAATTTTGGTGAACAATGGGAACTGACTTTAGCTCCTGCAACCTTGGGGGCCTGGAGCAAGTGCCTCTTTTGCTCTCCCACAAAGACGTCTGTGGTCGTAAGTATGGCACTGTGCTACCACACAAGTTTATACCGTCCAGCGCCACCTATGGGACTAGGAACAGACTGCGTAGACATATTGGGAGAGCACATGGAAGCATCGCCCTCCAAGAAAATGGTTCCTCACGCTTTACTGACTTGTGCATATTCCAGCTCAAAATGGATGAATCCCTGCACAGATTAAACCTAAACAGCCATCTTCGCCTACGGTTACTGAATTGCCTGGTGGGACTGTAGGGGAGGCACCGTGGCTAAGGCCTTTCTCGACCCATTACAAGCACACTACCAGCTGAACTGGCCAGCCCCAGTAGCGGACATGGTTTGGCTCGTTTTTTTTTGGCTGGCTGTACTGATGTCTGCTTCAAGAGTGGGTGAGCTGTAGCAACTTTCACTGATTCGCGAATGCACTTTGTCTCCTCGTTCAGTTCACTCCCTCGTCTAGTGCACAAGTCCAGGGGTCTCGGGTATTGCATGTGGCCTGCGGCGCCAGTAGTTCACCTTGTACATTCTACTCCGGTTCTATGTCTTTGCCACCGTGTTTTATATAGTTTTCAATTTAATTTTTTCAGTAAAAATTCCGTCAAACTCCTGCCGCCAAATTGTATAAGCCTTTGTTGACAATGGTGACGTGTGTCAAAGCACTTTCGGCTACAGTTGTCTTTTTCAAAACTGCTGGGTTTGTGGCCTTAATTTTGCACTGGTAGTTTTCACCCAGAACCACTCTTAAAATCCGTTGCTGCTTAGTTTCCCATTTTTTTATCGCATTGCGCAAATGCGGCTAGGAAACCAATCTGAGTCAACATGAATCTGTGGTGCATACCTACCACGTCAAAAGCAGACTGAGATCAGTAGCTGACCTTGTATGGAGAAGCAGGCTGTTTACTAAGCATTTAAACCTCTACTTAAGCCATGTTCGTCCCTTTGAAGCTGCTGGGTACAAACAAATGCCATGGCTTTTAAGCACTGGCGGATGTGGACTGTGGTTGTCAGCTGGCAGACTGAGCGAGCCTCGTGCGAGCTGAGACCAAACTTCCTCTTGGTGGTTGCGGTGTTCTTGAGCATGAGGCCTTCTATTGAGGGCCACATGCGCTGTTGAATAACTCTAACTTGCCACTACAAGCAAATGCTGGGGTGGCAGCAATCTGACCTAGATAGGACAGAGCTTTAAAATGAACTAAAACAAAACCTTGTACTCGGCAGGGATTGATGAGAATGACTGATATTTTGTGATTTGTAGCAGTCCAATGATGTTTGGTGGAACGGCTGTCAAGTGATTGTAAAGTAGTCCAGAGGATTGGGGGTTCACATCACAGCTTAAAATACCCAGGGACCACCAAACCCTCCCCTGGCAATGATGGAGGACTCCGCCATGGGGCAAAGCAGAACTGCCTTGTGTTTTCCACACACGGGGATGCTACAGGAAATACAACTATCTCCAGCAATCGCAGCTCCTTAGCCTGCGTCGCAAGCATTTATCCCGAAATGTCCGTTTCAAACCCTTCGCCAAAAACATAAGTTCTTGCTCTGGTGGGTAGCTCGGATAATAACACCTATGAATGTCCCCATATGAATCGTCCAACTAGTCCTTCCATAGCGGGTGGGTTTGCCTGAGACTTCCCCAAAAACGATCTATTACGTTGTTGCAGGGCTACCATTGGCCCATGCTCCATTACACACCACCCCAGGATTTGTGTGCCCTGATTGGCTGGAGCGGTCCTCCTCAGCCCTGGGACCCTGTTCTGTTCACAGCGCTCGGTGTACTGTTTCAAGGTCATGACTGTCCCAATTGTTGCCACTGGTATAGCCAACTAGCCTGGGAGAGTGGCTGCAGGTTGCAATGTTTGGTGGACAACTCGTGTAAAAATGTTGTCTTCACTGGGAATTGCTTCTCTTCCCACCATGGGTAAATGGCTATTCGGCTCAGTCACTTTGGTGAGGACGGCAAAACTGAGCTTCTGTCTGTAATTAGGATTTATTGTTGTTTTGCAGGTGGTTCCCTGCTCTGCAAGCCAGGAATTTTCCTCTTGTCCTTGGCTACGATCACTGGCCCTGTGCTTCGTGCTGCAGAGTCTGCATCTTTGACCCTTATTCTGAGGTCTGTGGCTTAAATTTGCTAAAGGGACCTTATGGTTACAGGTAAAACCAAAAATCCTAATTTGCCAGTTGTGCTAAGCAACCAGAACTCGCGCCACTACGGTGTACTGTTAAGACTAACACCGAGGACATCAAAGACGACATCAAAAATGTAATTGACGGCATATCTGGGCCACTTCTTGTTTGCTGACGTATCTAGGCCAGGTGGTTTTGTTCACTGACAGTCAGAATGTTAAAATTCAAAACGTGCTATATAGCTAGATGTTAAACTTGTCATGGGTTCTTAAAGTACTTTCCTTAGGGTTTGGTCTCCACTCATGGTACACACACTTTGTATACATGCAGATTAACTTTTATGTTAACATTTCGTGATGATGCTGTTTCTTCCTTACTTTAGTTTCCCTCTGTGCCTCTGATATGTATGCATTGTGGGCTTCATATGTATTGTTTGTACAAGTTTTATAAAAAAGAATCGGGGTGGGAGATCCGAATACAGCTGTGTGGTTTTGAAACTACAATTTTATTTCAAACCAATCTTTTGCACAGATTTTTCAATTATTTACAAGACTTTCGATAAGCACGAAAGTGACACGGACAGGTTTGATTATATACATAGGAAATACAGGTAAGTATCAACCTCTGAAATATCGAGGTAAAATCCCCACCATGGAGCACAGGCAAAAAATGACAGTTGGGTGAACACAAGACTGAAGGTGCTACCCAGGACTGTAATTGGTCCGGGGTAAATAAGTGTACACAACACTATCTACAAAACATACAATGGGGGTTAAACAGTTGTCACAGATTATCGACATGCGGGATGATGGACCAATGAAAGCAGGGGTGTGTGCGTCAACTGATGTGTCACGGTTACAGGCTCGAGGAGTACCCAATCGAAGGGATTGGGAACCACGTGACTTGATTGTCCCTTAGAGGAGCAGCCGTAAACCGAAAGTGAAAGAGGGTTACAGATATACAGCTCTATTACTGGGCCTTGTGAGGGCAAGAGGCGGAGTTGCCTGGATGTGAAAGGACTCCTGAATGCACAGAGTGATGTGGGAAATGTAGTGTTTATAGGCATGGTTGCTAATGCCAAAGTGTAGAAAACGCACTACGTGACATTGCAGCTGTTTTCGGATCTCTCACCCTGATTGTTTTTATATTAATACATGTACCCTCCTGGCCGTATCAGGTCCTTGCCAGGCACCCTGTAGATTTACTTGTTTGTACTAGCACAAGTGTGTAGTAAGTCTTGAATTGTTAGCTAATAACAGCCGGTCCAATGTCAAAGCGAGCACTCTACTCGCTGTGCTATCGGTGCAGAGCTTGCTGACACAGGTTCGAATACCGGCCAAACTCAGCCTTTCATTCTTCCAAGGTCGATTAATGAGCACCACACCGTGGGTAATAAACAGCGCTCAGAGGGTTTGTAGCGCTATATAAATGCTAAATTATTGCTCAGTAACGTTTTATTTTACTATTCCAAAATTACAAGATTATAAATATTGTACTTCTATGGTGCATGCTGCAGCAATTGCCTATGTTTTATGTATGATTAGGTTTTTGCAGTTGTATTAACACTCCAATGCAATCTTTAGATGAGTACATTCTTTAATAGATTAAGTGGTTCATGACGGGTCTCCCGATCCCCCTGACCTCTTGTTGCCAACATTATAAACAAAACACCTTGTAGGTACTTCAAAATTAAGTTCACATGTGATGTCGTTGGCGATGTCATCAATGACATTTGTGATAGCTTTGTCCTGGGTGTTCGTCTTAGCAGTGCACGGTCGCACAAGTTATGGTTGCTTAGCTTACCATAACTGGTGAATTTCTGAGGTTTTTCAGTTTTACTTGTAACCATAACATCCCTTTAACAAAGTTTTTTTTTTTTCCAGTGAATTACATGGGTTTTACCAGTGCATGCTATTTTCCTACAATTTACTAATATCATACTTAAACCAATGTAGCAACAATTTACGAAGTTTCACCTTAAAACTGCAATTTCCCATCTAGCATAATTTTTAACACTTCTATAAACTTTTTTGCAATTTTATCCATTGTTTTTGCATTGTCGGATGTCATTGCGGATATTCCAGACAGTGCCATGTGACCATGCACTCGCACAAATCTGTCTACGAACGCGTTCACACTTCGCAATTGGGTCAGTGCTTAGAGTACTGTTCGAAACTGCATTTCTTTTCTCTAGGAACTTTCAAGCTCAATATGTACCCTTGCACAGCTCCTACACCTACTCTTATTCATTATACATTAACAATCCAGTACAAAGGACATACTTGGAAGATTATTAGCCAAACTGCTATTTATCTTAAAAATGGCATCAGCTATTACAATCTCTCCTGCCCAAGAGCCAGCACCAGCTGGAGGACCTACACAACAAAGTGCAGTACTTCCAAAGACCATGAAGAGGACCAAGAGAATTAGGTAGAGGGAGTGCCTACCTCTAGCACCCAGGGAGAATCATGGGTGTGGCCGTTATTTACCACTGTTGCGAATGTACCAAAGGCTAAAGCAAAATGCACAGAGTGCAACTTTGTGCTCTGTTGCAGACTACCTGGACCTTTTTTCCTACGGGACCACCTCCATGCGCTGCCACACCAAATCCAACCACTGCAATGCTCTGTTTGTTCCTTTCTTTGCATGTATTAGGCTGTCTTCCTCTGTCGTCCTCAACCAATACTGTAACCACAAAGCCTACTTCTGTGTGACACCAAATCCAACCAGCTACCTTGCAATCAAAGGGACTGATGATCCATATCTTTCAAAGACCACAGTCCTGTGTATATACTGCAATACAGCACTGTGCAGGGTGGGGGGAAGCAATTTCAAAGTGCTTTTTGTTAGGGAGAATTCTCAGAAATGTTCCGATTCCCTCCACCTTAGAGACCACCAGCAACTTTGCTGGATTTTGAGCACTTTAATTTTTTTTAACATGGATAGAGTGGTGCATTTTCCCACTCCACCGTATTTTTTTTTTTAAATTGTTTTTATTGACAATATTCACATTCGGTTAGGCCAAATGGCCAATTTGACCAGCAACAACTGTTGGTTAAATCACATTGTCAGTAACGTTTTCTTTTTTCCATTGTCTAAACTCCCTTCCCATTCCCCCCCCCCCCCTCCCCACCCTCCCTAACAATAAACATGCCAGGTTTTTAGAAGAAATGCAAATAATTAGTTTATGGGAGAACACTTGCATACCACTCGATTGTCCAGTGCATTCCTTGAATCAGTGGGGTACTACCGGAATACCATTAAGCACGGGTAGGGCCAGGTCTTTGAGGGGTGTAAGGATGTGTTAGGTTTGCTTCTAGTCTGTCTCCATTCTACAAGCGCATGGAAACACAATCATCGTGCAATAGGACAGCTGTCCATTCTTGTATAAAATCAGGTATGGTATCATTTGCTATTGCAGTCAATTTTTCATAAGTAAAAATTGCCCTAAGTTTGCAAAGCCACTCCTCTTTTGTGGGGGCCAAGTTACTTTTCCATTTTTGGGCTAGTGCCAACCTCCCCGCTCGCAACATAGCCCCGATGACCCTGGGGTAGCCATTTACTTCCGAGTCTGGCGTGGGGATGCCCAGAAGGATTTCCAGCGGATGTAGTGCCGGACAAAACCCCTCGATGTCCTTGATCCAGCTAAGCAATTCCGCCCAGTAAACCTGTATGGCCTGACAATCCCACCACATGTGAAACCAGGTTCCCCGCTGGTGGCATCCCCTAGGACAAAAAGGGGAAACATCCCGAAACATCCTTGACAACAGGGCTGGGGGGCGATGCCAGGAGTGGAGGACCTTGAAGCTGTGTTCCATGGCAGCTGTGTACAGGGAACCCGTGAAAATGCACTTAAAAACATCCCTCCAGGTGTGGTCGTCAAGGGACATCCCCAACCTTTCGTCCCAAATGCGCTTACCCTCTAGGTCAGACGTTATTGGTACACTATAGAGCTTGGACAGTGAACCCTTTCGTGATGTGCTTTTAGCCAGTATAAGTTCAAACGGGGTGAGGGGGCGACCAAGCTGCTCGGACCACTGGGTTTGGGTCAAGGTCCCTTTCAGCCGCAAGTATTCAAAGACCGTGGGGGGCCTATCTACCAAGGCATCGGCCAGGTCTTTATACTCTATAAAGCCCTCTTCCCGTGAGAGCTGGGAGACTCTTTCCAGGCCCATATCAGACAAGGCCTGCGTGTCCCTAAAACCCCTTGTGCCCAGGTCTATGGGCGGTCCCCAAAGCGAGGACAACGGAGAGGGCCAAGACGACAGCAGCTTATTTGCCTTACTGGGTTTCCATGACGCCCACAGGGCTGCCAGGGTGGGATGCGTCTTGAGCTGGGATGGGAGGGTCCTAGGAGCGGTCCAAAGAAAATCCCTAACCTTCCTCGGGTGAGCGTGGATGTCTTCGATATACGTCCAATCCGTTCGCATTTCGGCCCGCATATGTTCCAGCATCACCCTGAGCTGAGCAGCTTTGTAATAGAGCCTGAAGTCGGGAAGTCCGAAGCCCCCGTGAGTCTTTGGGAGAGTCAAGGTGGATGTTTTAACCCTCGGTCTTTTACCGTTCCAGATGAAATATAGGATACGGGACTGGAGAACCTCAAAAAAGGATTCGGGTATTACAGCGGGAAGAGCCGTGAAGAGAGAGAGAAGGCGTGGTAGGATATTCATCTTCACCGAGACCATGCGTCCGAGCCAGGAAAGCGTGAGGGGTGCCCATCTTTTAAGGTCACTACTGACCTGAGCGAGGATTTCCGGGAAGTTGCACTGGTATAGTTGCGATAGATCTCTGGGGATGACGGTGCCCAGGTATCTAGTGGATTCTCGTTCGATTCTAACCCCCATAATATCGGCATTATTCCCGATGTCATGATCCCCCGGACCCATGGGCATGATACTCGATTTAGAGGTGTTTGATTTTAGCCCCGAGAAGGAGCCAAAGTATTGTATGAGCTCAAGCAATCTCGGTAGGGATTTTTGAATATTGGTTAGGTAGCTAAGTATATCATCTGCAAATAGGGAGAGCTTGAATTCACACTCACCGCACCGTATTCCTGTGATTTTCGAGTCAATCCTAACCGCTATAGCTAGGGGCTCCATTGCCAAGGCGTACAGGAGAGGGGACGGGACATCCCTGCCGGGTGCCCTTGGAGAGGGAGAAGGGCTCTGAAGTACCCCCATTAACCAGCACTCTCGCCGAGGGTGCGTTATACAGTGCTGCGACCCACCCACAGAAATTGTCCCCCAGACCCATCCTCCGAAGCACCTTGATCACGTATGGCCACTCGACACGGTCGAAGGCCTTTTCTGAGTCAAGTGAGAGGAGGTACCCCTCCATTTTCTGTACAGATGTTTCGTGCATAAGGTCAAGGGTTTTTCTTATATTATCAGACCCCTGGCGCCCCGGGATGAAGCCCACTTGATCCCCATGTACCAAGGTAGGGAGGAGTTTTGCCAATCTGTTCGCCAGGAGTTTGGCCAATATTTTTACATCGGTATTAAGAAGTGATATGGGGCGATAGGACTGGCAATAGGCGGGGTCTTTGCCCTCCTTAGGCAGGACTACAATTAAAGCCGACATCGTTGGAGGGAGAGAACCCTGATCCAGTGCAGCATTGAACAGCTTAGCCAAGAATGGGGCGAGCGTAGACCTATAGGTCTTATAGAATTTAACTGTGAAACCGTCATCTCCCGGGGCAGTGCCACTCTTCAATGAGGATATGGTATCAATTACTTCTTCAGGGGAAATGGGATTTTCCAGTGTCTCGGCTTTGTCCGGGAGAAGGCCCGGGACAGGGAGGGAGTCCAAGAACCTGTCGACGTCTTCCCCATCCCCCATATATTCGGCGCAATACAATTTCTCGTAATATAACCTAAACTGTTCCGCTATTCTGGAGTCCCTTGCCGTAGAGTTCCCCTCCACGGTGCGGACTGAGTTCACCCTCCTGCTTTGCCTGAGCTCACGGAGTCTCCAGGCTAGTATCCTATCCGCCTTTTCCCCTTTTTCCATGTATTTTTGTTTCAGAAAAGAGCTTCCTCTCCATTTGTCCCACCTGTAGGTCGGCCAATTTGGCTCGCAGCCTCTGCAATTCCTCCCACTTCCCCGGGAACATCTGTGTTTTCAACTTCCCTCCTGGTTGGATAGCTTCTATCTTTTCCTTCAACACTTTCTCTTCCCGGTCCCTCTCCCTCTTTTTCCCCGACACAATACCAATAAGGGTGCCTCTAATAGTTGCCTTAAATGCCTCCCACACCCCCATGGTGTTGACCTCCCCGTTGTCGTTGAGGGTGAAGTAATCCTCTATGGCCATCAGGAGGGTTTGGCGTATCTCCTTGTCGTGTAAGAGGAGGTCGTTGCAACTCCACCGGGATCCGGCTGCCGGGGCAGGGGGGAGGCCAATCCTAACCTTTACCATGTCATGATCTGTCCAGGGGACAGTTTCTACCCCTGAGCTCGAGACCTCTCCCTGTAGTGCTGTGTCTACCAGTATGTAGTCTATACGAGAAAAAAATGCGTGTGGCTTAGAATAAAAAGTGTAGTCCGGGTTCAGGTCTTTCTCAGGTGAGCACGTATCACTGAGCCCCAGTTCCCCATTCACTTTTAGAAAGGCCGACGCCAATTTTTTGTGGTAGCGGATGTTGGGGCAGGGGTTCACAGATTTCCTGTCCCTCTCGGGACAGAGCACCATATTGAAGTCCCCCCACCAGGAGGGTGCCCTCAGCGAACGCCATTATTATCCCTTTCATACCCTCCCAAAAGGTGTCCTGCGCCTCATTTGGCGCGTATATGCAAACCAAGGTGAACAAACGTCCTCGCACATCCCCTTTCACCATGAGATAACGACCCTCCGGGTCCACCCTTAAAGCTTTAAACCCAAAATGGGCCCCGGGTGATACCAGCAAAGCTACTCCCCTCTTCTTTGCCTGGGTAGAAGCCATGTACACCTGATCTATGGTTTTAGCCTTAAGTTTAGGCTCCTTCCCACGAACCCAGTGAGTTTCCTGCACGAATAGGAAATGTAACCTTGTCCTAACAAATTCCCTCATAAGTAGCGACCTCTTCGTTGGCGAGTTAAGCCCGCGGACATTCAGAGACCCCACTGTCAAGAATTGAAGCGAATCATCCATTAAGGCTTTAGTCGTCGCTCATGACTCCTTTTTCAAAAACGCAAGCATTGTTGCT
Organism: Ambystoma mexicanum; assembly: GCF_040938575.1. Classification (NCBI taxonomy): domain Eukaryota; kingdom Metazoa; phylum Chordata; class Amphibia; order Caudata; family Ambystomatidae; genus Ambystoma; species Ambystoma mexicanum. Next base: position 348,179,331 of record NC_090925.1, on the reverse strand, counting down.
CCCATGTTGCTTTAGCAACCCACGGTGGGCTCAAAGCCGCCTCCGGGGTGCAAGATAGTCCCAAAAACTTGGCTTTCTATAACTGTCCCCCCACCAACCCAACTCCCCCCTCCCTCCTGATCGCCTGGTTGTGTTGTGGCATCGTCCCAAGAACTCACACCAGGCCACCAATGTCTCCCCCCCCCCCGCCCCCCTCTCCGGGCTCATAAACTCTCCGTAAACCCCAACTCGAGCCCCCCCCCAGGATCTATGCAAATCATGAGTTACAACAACCCCTCCATCCAACAGCAACAATTATTGAGTTATTCGTTGATCTCCGTTAGCCCGCTTCAGCCATTCTGGGAGCCCGGTGACACTGGGGCAACTCTCCTGAATTTCCTCTGGCCTCGGACTCTGCGCCTTTCCTTGGAAGCTTTATTCTCTTTCGGGCCTGTCGGGAAACGCCCCGGGTCTTGGTTCCCTGGCCCCCCACTTGGGCTATCCAGGAGTTCGCCTGAAACTCTCTGGATGTCGTCTTCAGTGACCAAGGCGTGTATATATAGCCCTCGAGTTCAAAAGAGTGAAAATGGATACCCCCACCTGTATCGGACTCCCCTGGATTGGAGCATTTTTGTCAGCGGGGAGCAAAGGCGCCGTCTCGCAAGGGTGAAGGCCGAATGGTCTTGATACACCGAGATCTGGGCCCCCTCCCAATCCACTGGGCCCTTCTTGCGTGCCAGTTCGAGGATCCTGCTTTTCTCAGAAAAGTAATGAAATCGGACTAGGATGGATCTGGGGCCCCTGGAGGAAGCCCCTGCTCTATGGGCCCTGTCAATGGTGGGTTCATTGGTGTTGGCCCCCTCCTACAACCGCGTTAACAGCCTTGACGATGTCTGCCTGTGTTTCCCCGTCGCGCTCCGGGAAGCCCAGGAAGGGTAGGTTACAGCGCCGTTCCCTATTTTCCAAATCGTCCATTTTTAAAGAGCATTTCTCTTCTCTTCTTTCAAGTTCCGATAGGCGCATGTCAAATTGTGTCTCGAGGATATCGCTCGAGGCTGTATTATTCTCCAATGCCTGGACCCTGTCATCTATATTGTCCACCTTTTTGTCTAGGGTGTCCAGCCGTAGGGCAATATCCGCTCGGAAGCCTCTGATTTCTTCCAGCAGGGCCGCCATCCCCTTAGAGACCGTGCTTGCATCAGCGGATTCCTGCTGCGTCTGGGCCGCCATTCCAGGGGCTATCATGGGTTCGGGAGGTGAGCGTGAGCGGCGAAACTTCTGTAGGGACTCTCTCCAGGTCATAGGCCCTCCCCGAGCTCTCCTGTTCCCCGGGCTTATCTTCAAACGTTTGTAGTGACTGTGGTCTGCTTCTCACCCCAGCTCCTTGGGGGGGATGGGGCCACTGTCAGCCTTGGGGGCTGGGGGTGGCAATTTCGTCCTTCGACCCGCACCGTTCCCAAGAATGGGGGTCCAGGCACCACAGTGCTCCCCAACGTCTCTCGCCCCTATCAGAGCCGTGTTACAATATGGTGCTTCAGAGGCAGGGCGTGCTGTGAAGGGGTCTTGAGGTCCTCTGCCTGTCCCACAGTGGAGCCTTGGGGAGGTAGTCCCCCTCTGCCGGGCCCCGTGTGCTCCTCAAGTCCAGAGAGCTGCGCAGGGGGCCCCTCGCTGTCCCCGGCCCCCCCGGAGTTCGTATGCTCGCCTAGGGCAGTTTTGGCCTCCCTCTTCCTTCTCCCTCGGTTATATAGACTCTCCTGGCGGTCGCCCAGGCCGAATCCCCTTACCTCAGAGGCTTGGCTGTGCAACCCGGCCTGTGAGCAGTTCTCGTGCGTAAGCCCCGTCCGGGGCCGCCGGGGTCCTCTCGCTCTCAGGGGTGCGCCTCCGCTCCCGTCTCCTGGATTGCGGAGCTATCCTCGTCCTGGGCCCCTGTCTTGTAGTGCCTCCCCTACGCACCTCCAGGGCAGCCGCGACTGCCTCCAGGCTTGTCTCTCCGGCCTCCGGCGATGCCCGGTGGGGGCGGGGGCCGCCCGCCTGGGTTGTCTGGGCCTCTACAGGCCTCGCTCGGGCCCGGGCTCAACGCCGATCTCCGAAGAGCCGCAGGGCCGGCAGGGGGAGGGGCCTCTGCCGCTCGTAGCTCGCAGGTTCAGAACTCCGGTTCCGTTCCACCCCGGGAACTCAGACTTGGGCCAAGGGTGCCCCGCACCTTCGTGTTGGCGGGGGTGGTGTCGGCTCTTCACTCCGGGGGGGGCCCGGGTCCCGCGATCAGCGCCCTGCTCGGGAGACGAGCCGAGATGCGTCAGAACATCTCTGCGCCCCCTGGTGGATCCTCCATCGTATTTTAATGTGATTTTGAACACTGTTTCTTTTGGTTGTGGAGTCTGACAAACTCCATAGGCATCATCTTTTACATTGTTGCACAGCACCTGCAGTGCAGTGACGCAGGGACATTTTCCAGGATCCCCAACGGTTTAAATACCTTCTCTGGGATAAACTGTTTCCCAGAGCAGTAAAGGGAAATTGACTTTACTTACAATTATAACTCTTTAGACCCAGCACACACTATCTTACCATAGGGTGCTGGAGGGGTTACCTAGTATCCCCTCTGTCTAGCTCCTCATGTAACAATTTTATGTTCATTCCACGATGAATGACTGGTGGCAGTGGGTTACTTTTAACTATCATGGTGTGAATTTACAGCGGGCTGCGTCGCAGCCGCCGTAAAGCACCCAAGGGTGCCATTCTTGTCAAAATGGCCCGGTCTTCTTTTTTTGACATTTCTTTGTGGAAAGGTCCTTGAGATTAACTCAGCACGCCAAACCAGGTTTGATCCCTTTGTTTTTGGCAGGATTCACAAGTGAAGCCCGCCTCTGGCTCCAGGGTATCTGACGGGGGGCAGGAAGCAAGGGTGGTGCCTGAAACTCCCTGTGCTTAGTCTCCTTGGAAACAGGAATTCACTCTGTGATTGGCCAGCCACCCTGCTGGGTGATTAACAGCTAGGTGGGAATGAATGGGCGAAACCTGCATAAAAGGGGAGGCTTTTGACTTGGAAGGCAGAGGTTACCACTGGACGAAGGAACTGCCTGCTGCAAACCCTGGACCATTGGTTTGCCCGGTGAAGCCCTGCTGCTGTGCTGACACTCCAAATCTGTATGGACAGAGAAGCCCCTGCAAGGACGACTTCTCCCCTTGAGTTGGTGGGACCAATCAACTCCAAAGTAATCCAATTGGACATTTTCTGAGTGGGTTGACTTTCCATAGTTGCTGCTGGAAACAAACGCCAGGGAGAGGAACACCAGATTGTGCGTTGCTTTTAAGCTGGCCAAGAGCTCCAGGAAGATCCTCTGCACTGGGAACTCCCAGGAAGCAGGACTGACCGAGCGTGAGCCCACTCAACAGAGTACGGGGACCCCAGAAGCAAGGAAAGCCCAGCTCAACAGCCAGGAACCGCAGTGTTGCGATTTGCGGTTGACGCAAGGAGCTGAAACACTGAACAGCCACTTGTTTGAAGATTGCCAGTTGTGAGCAGTGACTGTCCCATTGCAGTGCAGGAGTCCCCAGAAGTCCTCACTCTTGTCCCCACGACTGAGGCCCAGGAACAGGGAGATCTGCAGAGCTGCTCAGGAACACAAGTCATCTGCTGCACCTTTTCTCCAATACAAAGGTACTTTAAAAGTCTGAGAGAATGTACCTCTTCCTGTAGAGTTGCTTGCAACTTCTAATAATCACAAGTCTTAACCGCATGTGGCCCTACATTGATTCTTCTTTCTTGTGCAAAGACTTTTCTTACTTACCTGCAAAGTGCTTCAGCTCAGACTTTTGCCAATTGACTTTGGATTAGCCTGTTCTACTGAATGACTCTTATTAGGGGATCTGAAAGTATTTGCCTGCTTAAGAATATTTGTCGTCTCTTGTATGTTCTAATAACCCTTTCCTTTGACTTACTCTCAAATGATCCTAAATACAACAGTGATATATTAATGTCTCCAGCACCCTAGCTATTGAAGTCACCCATGGGTGTTGCTTGTCTGCGGGCCATCCAAAAAGGGTACTCCCTGATTTAGAGCTATTAACAGTGTGTATTTTGAAGTATATGGGAGTATTACTGTTATTGCTTCGTTCTGACGAAGGCTTACCTATGAAACCTTGTGTGTAAGCATTTAATTGAATACTTGTCACTATGAATCTCTAACTCCCCGACAGCTCACATTGACCTCTCTTGATGTATGGCTGCTCAACACGCCACCAACCTGTGTAGTACAAGCTTATACCAAACTTTGGGTTCCTATTGCCAGGAGGTCAGGGTTGTTGTAGTGCACTGAAAGAGTACTGCATACAATTTTGTCCAATAGTTTTAAAGCTGTAATCGAGGAGCATGAGAAACACTGCCCCAAACCTTGGCTTATGTTCTAACCTCTTGCAAAAAAATACATTGAGTTCGTTTTAGAAACGCCTTTCACAGTTGGAACGAAACAAAAAAATTAGACTCATCTACTTTACATTTCTCAGTAAAGTACATAGACTCTAAGATGTTCCAACATTTCATTAGCATTTTTGTTATGCTAATGAGAATAATGTGGGGTTCATCCCCGTTCCAAGTACTGGAATGGGGGATACCGGCCCAGCAGCCCAAGTTATCTGCCCAAGCGAAGTGTCTTTGCGCCCTGAGCCCTGTGGGCTACCGTTTGTTATTAATAACGAGGTCTCCGGACCATAATTGCCATTTCAGCCCCTGCAATGGGGGATGATGGCCATTGGCCCCCCCCAGTTACCAAAGCGGGAACTCTGGGTGCTAAAAACAAGGATTTGCCTTCCTACAGCGGGATGCCTGGAGTGTCCTGCTGTAGGAAGGAAAATCCTTTCCAAGATGGCCACCATGGAAAGAGAAGTCAGGGCTCCGTACAGAGCCTCCCCTTCCCTTTCCATGGTGGCCTGCAGAAGGCGAAGAGAACTCCCAGGAGCACTTTTCTTTTTCTTTTTTTTTTTCAAACCTATCCCACTTTCGAATGACCTTACCACATAGCAAGTCTCAGGTGGACATGGCCAGTGGCCGGATTGTCCGGGTCATTAACATATCCCATGACCTGGACAATCTGGCCACTGCCTATGGCCACAGGCTATACCTCAGTCACCAAAGGTATATCACTATTTTTTTTGTACCTACATTGACACTTGCCAAAAAGATAACACCTGCACATTTGCAAAACCATGCTTTAAGGTCCTTGCCAATGCTCCTTACATGAGTTTCCTTGAAATCTGCACACGTTTTATATTTTCAAAGTGTCAAAGTAAATTCATACAATAGTCATCTAACTTGGCCCCCCACTTTACGAAATCCATTCAGACTTTCCATTCAAGGTTGAGTATATAACCTTTCTTAACTTTTCTCCACATTCGTCAAACGGCAACAAAGTTATGTCATCTAAAAATGTTGAGACCCCATTTAGCCCCCTCTTGACAAAATCCCACCAAACTTTAGAAACCTATATTTATAACTAAAATCGTTTTGCAAACTTTTGTGTAGATTTGTCAATTGGCACCACATTTATAAGCTTTCCCAATATTTTGGGACCCCCTCTAATTTTGTTCCCTCTTGAAAAACAAAATAGCTCCACACTTTCCAAAACCATTCAGCATCGGGTCTAGAGAAAAATTCCAAAATGTCATGCAGTTTCATTGAGTGGCGCCAAAATTACAAGCCATCCAAAAACTGCTTTTCACCAACCTTGTAATGCAGCAATAGGCATAGATGTCCCCGAACATTTGCAGTGTTGACGAACATCACAGGACTGTCCCCGAACATCCGGACTGTTCGCAAACTTCAGGGATGAAAAACACCTGTTTAATAGCTTCTTACAGCCATGTCCCATTCCTTCCTAATCGCCCCTCACCTCCCAAGAGATTGTAGGATACATTTGTCAAGTGCAATGTTTTAATGTTTTTACTGTAATGTTAGCACACACCGGCTGCTGTCCACGAATCCAACATGGCCGGCGTTTCCAAAACTCTGGCGCACTTCACGCTTTTCACCATCCAGTCCGGGGGGCATGTCCAATGTCCACCGACATGCAGCCCTCTAGATGCCCATCAGCGGGCCGAACAGGAAGTGGGTCTGCGGACCGAACCCAGACATCACTAATTGTTTTACTTTTGGCCCATTTTTTAAAAAAAATGATGGATTTATACTAAATTTACAAAAGCACACTTTCAGGACCAAACCGCCACTCCTGCTGTGAATTTGGTGAAAATACGTCCAGCGGTTTGGGCTGTAGACGTGAGCACAATTTTTTTTCTTTCTTCCCCCCATGGCGTCTATAGAAAAAATAGGTTTTGGGACCCCCCACAACATTGCCCCCTTTACAAAACCTCAACAAACTTGCCAGAAAAATTTAAACTGGGCCATATACTATTTTTGCAAAGTTTGGTAAGGATTCGTCCAGGGTGAGGCAAGTTATAAGCAGCCCAAAAAGTGCTTCTGCGTGGTTGCAAGCTTGCTTTGTATGACATTTTGCTTTCTTGTGTTTGGCTAGTGAAAAGGAAAGGCTTCTAACGGTATGTATCCGTTCTCGAACTACAGAACGGTGTAGGAATATTCGTGTGTGCACACGTGTCTGTGTAGCTTCGTGCAGGGATGTGAGTTCACTTGGTGACTAACGTTACTATGTCATGGTGGCATTAATGACTTCCGCACAGCTGGATATTGATCAGGAGTCCACAGGGTCCAGTGATGGGGCACCTGTATCTGCAAAGACATCGGCTGGATGGGGTTTGTACGGGTGCCGAAGAGTACCTGCTCACATACGTGGAATGCACAGCTGCCCACCTGGGGGTTGGCTAAGAAAACTGGCATCTGGCATTTCTCGTCCTTTGGGCAGTCGTGCAAATGGGGGACACGAGGGCCTGTGGGGGTGTGGGTGTGTAGTTTCCCAAGTGGGTTTAGGGGAAGCTGTTTGAACAATGAGGAAGAGGAACATTGCAGGGGAAAGGCTCCAAAGAAGCGTGGCGATGGGGGTGGGAGGGGGTTGGAAAGTGTAGGTAAAGGGGACGAATGTTCATCGTTTGGCATTTGTTGTCTAGCTACTGACACGTTTCTGTGCCAGTGCCTCCTGTGGTCTTGAGGTAAGTTTAGTAGAGGGCTAGCGAAGCCCCTTATATGGATAAATCTGAACAGTGTAGCCCACGAACCCCCTCCTTTCCCAAGTGCTGACTCAGAAGTCTGGTCGTTTGTGCGTTCTGCTATCTCGTAATGTCATTCCTTATTACAAGAAGTAATGCTCTGGGAGCCGTTAATCGTTCAGGAGACTGCCGCCGTGGCTCACCACAGCCTCGCTCAAGATTTGCTCTACTCTCCTATACAAAATCCGCGGAGCATCGCAATGCTGGCCTGGAAGTATGCGCTCCGCGGCAGTAGGGACCGCATTCTGGTCTGGATGAGTGGGAACGTCCTGGTGTGAAAGACTGGTGGGGTGACGTGCTCTAGTCCAGGGTTCGACAGGGGTAGGGGCCAGTGTCCCTTCGCACTCAATCGGCAGACTTTAGTATATGCGCATTGTGGCATATCTGTACCTTCGTGTGCAGGCATGGGCGTCCACTGCAGAGTGTTGCTGAACACGGTTTCCCGCACTCCTTTCCGTGAAGCATATGGTCCTTTAATCATGCTTGCTTATTGAGTGAAGGGAGTACACACGGGAGGAGGCATGACTGTTACTGGAAGTTAATATTAAATTGGCTAAATGCCCCTCTTATGCTACCAACACAAGTGAAAAGTCCTGCCACAAGCTGCTCTTGCCCTTCACCAAAAGATCCCGTGGAGGTTAGAATCCACAATGCCCTGTTTCTATGCTTTGTCCAACCTAGCCTGTTGCTATGGTGGTAATGCTGAAACATGCCCCTTAAAGGCACAAGTAGGCCCTCATGGTAGCAAATAGATTCTTGCCCAGGTGCAGGTGACTGAGCAAGATGTGGTGCTGGCTACCCAGCCTTTAGCCCGCCTCACATGAATGAGCATTATAACATTGGCTCATCAGAAGGCCTCAATTGTTGAGCTAGTTTCCTTCCCAACATTTCAAATCGGTGTTCGCTTTCTTAACCATGTACCACTCTAAAAGGCTCACCCCAAGGATCCAAGCGCATTCACTGACTTTTGGGGGGCTGTAGCAGGCGTCGTCAAACCTTCCCTAGTTTTAGCTTCTGTTGAGCATCTTGACGAGTGTACATGCCATGAACACCTTTAACAGTACAAAACGAATGGGCTCTAATGCCACATTACAGCCCGGGACAGCTTGGTGAAGCTTGAGTCAAGAGGAGTGCATATCTAGAATAAGCTACGAGAACACCCGACCTCTACCCGAGGGGTGTAGTACCATTATATGGCTAAATGACAAAACTGCAACTAGAAGGTGGATAAGGTGCTCGGAACCATGCAGTGGGCGTTGTTGCCCTGGCAGAATGTTGGCAAATGGAGACACTGGGCACAGGTGTAGAATGCTGGGTGAGGAGCATCAAGCTTTGTAACTGAACTATAAAACCAGATCCGTGCCGGGCCCATCGTTCTTTGTAGGCCTGAAACTTCAGCCTGGGGCTGTAAACACAGGTTTGGCTGGGGTGCCATGTGTTGTCAGATTCAGCCAGCGATCCGAGCAAGCTGATTGGTTGGCTTCCTCACCTCGGGTGATAATACCCTGTTCCATGGATTTCACGATCCAGAAACTGCCCAGGGTCCAAGTTAAAAGGCCCAAGGCCTGGTTCTTTTACCAGCCAGTAAAGGCAATGGAACGTGGTGGTTTTGCTATTACAAACCTGAGGTTTTGAACCAGGGTGCAGAGTGCAGTCATTTTGTCTGAAATACCGGGCCATGGCTAGTAGGCCACCAGTTCTTCATGCCTGCCATGGAAATGGAAAGCTAGCTGTGTACAGAACCTTATTCCATTTTCATGGCATGATCAGTCTGTTGTAGTGATGGGATACCAAGGTGGCACGTGGGGCTGGAGGAGGGTTTGGTGCTGTGGTAGCTGCCTGGCCAGTGAGTGTGGGATGCGAAGGAGGTGGTTGCACACAGCGTGCAGCTTGTGCTGGACCTGGGCTTGCAGCATGAGATTCAGCTGGGGCTTGGAGGAGCCTGCCGGGGTATCCATTTCTGGCCATTAGTGCCCTGAAAGCCTAACTCAACAGCCCCGGCTAGGGCAGGTGGCCATGGTTGGTAATACTACCACCAAGGCTGAAGACTTTGGTCACCCGGGGTGCGGAAGGGTGATAGCTGCCAGACCCCCAAGCATTTTTAGGGAGTTGGTGTGCCCAATGCAGTGTGTAGCTAGATTGCTGCACACCAAATACTGTGGTGGGGCAGTGTGGGCTGATGAAAGGTGGAACATCCCACCTTCAGCTAGTGCAGATAGATGGGAGTCCAGAGATGAAAGTCCACGGTGCTGGAGCCACACGATTGTGCAAGGGGCGTGGATCTAGTGGGCATAGGATGTAGAACCAGAGATGGGTCCGTGAAGTGGGAAGGGAGAATGTTGGCTCTCACCTGAGGCGGGAGTTCTGAGCGCCTATTGGCAATGGTGCCTGCATCGTGCCTGGCTGAGGCGCAGCGAATGTTTTCAAAGGGCACTGTCGGCAGTTAATGCCCTTACCGACTCGTTATTTGGAATATTGCCAGTCCTTTGTAATGTTATGATGCTCTGCCTTGCAGTGATTTAAATATAACGTTCATCACAAGATGGATTACCAAAACAATGTGCGTGTAGACCAAACCTTTTGGCGAATTCCTGGCCAACACTAAATGTACTTTAAGTTCCCTGGCGCACCCCCATTTGGGAAATGTGGGTTGTAATGGGGCGCGTGGCTCTGCTGCTCTAGCCTGTCCTCGAGCCAATCCCTCGCGTTTAACAGGTCCGCATTCTGCAGCGCTCGGAATAGAAGCCGAGCGAGGCATTTGGCAGCCAGCCTGCAGCGGAATGGGGAGTTAATTGCCGAGTTCCTGGACGACGTCTGGAAGGCGGGGGGAGGGGGTGGGGATGGGGGGGGGGGGTGGGAGTACAGCGGCCAATGAGAGCTGCGGGCAGCACAGCTGCCGCGATTGCCTTGCTGACATGCTGCTGTGGGATTCCTCGGGAATGCAGAAAACTTGCAAACATCCACAGTGAAGCACGGTCTCTTTTCTGCCGGCAACCAGTGCCCTCTTTTGCAAGCCGCCGGTGGTAGTCCTGTGGAATGTGGACCGCCTTTTACTGATCATGTCTTTGCTGATGTACAAGCCTGCCCCTGTGCATGGCACATGCAGCCCCTGCCCCCCGCCCCATCTTTGCACACCTTGGTAACACATCGAGCTAGGGTCTATCACGCGGAGCTTCTCTGGATACAAAGTCTTAACAAGGAGGAAACTGGCTCCAGATCAGCCCCATTGGATTCATACCTGCCTCTTCCACACTAACTTTCTACTCCGGCCACCCTTTTTTTTTTTTTTTTTTTTTTTTTTTTTTTTACAGAACCGTACATGCACCAGGGGGTGCCAATCTGACACAAGTATTACTGTAGAAGACCTCTTTGTATTGCATTTCTTATGCTGGCAGTGTGGAAAGCACTAAGCGGTGGCCTGGTTCTCACTGCTGTGCTAGGCTGTTTTCCGAGGCCTTGTTGCCTCTCACTGGTTGGCAGTCTGCCCCTCCGCCTTACAGGAAGAGGGTGGGAGTTTGACCAATGGTGTCCAAGGGGGCTAGGTTCCCCCTAGTGAGTCTTCTTCCTTGGCCCCAGTGTATGGGTTGCATCTCGCCTACTTGATGGTTTCTTTGTGTAATAGGCCAGCCAACATCTTGGCTTCCGAGAGGTCTTGTTGAAACTTGCTTGTTGCAACTCTGGCCTTTCTCTGCCTACATCCCATACTCCTTCATGCCCCCTACCCACCCCCCCACCGCCCAGCATAGACTCTGCAATCAAAGATCCAGGATGACCTATGTGGCATGGTTGACTGCATTACTTTGTGAAATACTGTTAAACTTGGCAAGCGGAGAAGGTCACTTGTAACAATTCAGAGGCTTGGGGACAGATGAATAGGTTTTTAGTTTGGGCAGTTGGGTGTCAACACCTAGAAGCTGAAACCATTCTATTAGAGTGCAGATTGGGAGGGATGGCATGAGGGACACTGCCTGTAGGTCTAATATGCCCGCCCATTGACTGTCCAGGGCCATGCTAATCCCTGTGGCCATTACCAACCAGTTCTTGCCCCTCCCAAAACTACTACTCGTGGGAACGATTGGCTTGCTTTAACCAAGCCTTATCAAACTTTGCACTGAAGTGCCTGCTTTTGGTTTTTTAAGTTGTCCTTTGAGAGTTAATGGCTTAATTGGAGTTGTAAACCCACTACTGATGTATAGCCACTATTTACAAGTGGTGTCCTTCACTGAAGTCCTGTAAAAAACGAGCTTTGGCAAAGCCCACAGTCAAAGCCCACAGTTTTGGCTTCTGTAAGTATTAATCATTCGAGGGGATTGGGTCCTCCGACGTATTCCATATCTGACAGTAATCACCACAGCTGTGTTTCGGAAAATCTTTCGGCTCCTGCGTCGATGACGTCGATATGCTGTTGTCGCGGGCCTCCGTCGAGCCGACGTCACCGGATGAAGTAGGACGCACAACGCCTGTAGCCTCAGTTCTGTTTTTTTCCACTAACGTGTTCGCTTCAGAGATCTCAGTCCGCCTCGGTTCTTCTGAGTTCTGTTCTTTCGGTTCCTCAAACCTGTTAGTTTGTGAAGATCTATGATGTCTCTGTCTTCTACCCCGCGGCTGGGTTTTAAGAAGTGTCGGGACTGCGGGTCCAAGATGTCGTTGACTGACTCGCACAACACCTGCCTCTGGTGCCTCAGTGAGGCCCCCGATACGGATGATTGTGTAGACTGCCAGTCGCTTACGTCGAAGGCCTTACGGGAGCGTAAGGCTTTCTGTAGGTAAGGTGGCCAAGCCCCAGAAGTCGAAATCCACCGGGCTCTCGACTGACGATTTGAGGGGCGACTTTCCGCATGGGTCCGGGGGTGTCTCGGTCCCGGAGTGCGTCCCGCCATTCCTCTACCTCTTCGAGGCACTCACGGAAGCGCCGTCACCGGTCACCTTCCTCGTCTGAGGACTCTGCCCGTCGGCGGTTGGCTTGTCCCAACAAACATTCCACTCCTCCCGAATGGGATTCATTTCGGAAGATGATGCCGATTTTATTTTTATATTTTTTTTTATTATTTTTTTTTTCTTCAGTCGCAGGGCTCTGGTCTGTCTGCACCGTCGAAAGACTCAGACCGTGCTAGAGATGCCACTCACACCTTCAGGCTCGAGCGGTCATCGCGATCACCGGGCGCCTTCGAGGTCCCGGTCGGACAAGGATGGCCTCTCTAGACATGCCCGTTCCTGGTCCTCGACGTCCTCGACGCCCTCGAGACCGTCTGAGCCTGTGATGTCTTCAAAGAAGACATCGACGCCTTTGGTACCGAGTTTGTCGGGACTATCTCGAGGCTCCGCCTCCGAGAAAGCCATTGGCGCCCTGGCTGTCGAGGGACACGCTCGGGGCTCTGCCCTCAAGGACTGTCAAAGCCGTTGATGCCGATTCCATCGACTCCTTTCAAGGCTCTTTTGTTGGAGGTACCCCATGGCACGGTGGAACCCTAGAAAGGCTCTGGCCAATGCTAAAAATGTCTATCCCTTTTTCTGTGCCCTCATTCCAGCTTCTGGATTATATTTCTGAGGTGGATGAAGTATCTGAGGAAAGGTTAGTTCCTGATGAGGTACCAGACCAGAGTTTATTTGGTCATAGCCAGATTGAAGAACTTCGTCAGTCGTTGCATGACGCCAGTGGTCTGGACACCGCTCCGGAGGTGGAGTTCTGTAGGCCTGAGCCTGGCACCCATGCCGAGTCCTCGTACCGGCGCCTTATGTCAAGGGTAATGGAATACTTGGGGTGGTCTGCGCCACCTGTGGATTTTCTGCAGGATGACCTGACGGATATCCTCGACCAAGGTCCAACAACTGACCCGGTACTGCCATTCCATATGGCCTTGCAAAGAAGGATGGCAGCGGCTTGGACTGCTCCGGAGATTCTCCCGGCAGTGAGCAAGTCTATGCCATGAAAATACCATCCAGCCAGTAGCGACCCCTGCTACTTGTCCATACCCCACTCTGGAGAGTTTGGTGGTGCAGGCGGCTACAGCCCCAGCAAAGCAGGCGTCGTACCCTACCATCCCTCCTGATGGGGACGACCAGTGTTTTGATGGCTGGGCGAAGAAAGGGTTTTCTTCAGGGGGTATGGCTTTACAGGCAGCCAACTCCATGTGTGCCTTGTCACGTTTCACGCACACTCTGTGGAACTGTTTCGTTGGCGGCTGATCATATTCCCGAAGGGGAGGAACAGAATGGTTTTCTTGCTATGGTGCAGGATGGCAAGGATGCCCTGTGTGAGTCCGTTCAGTCGGGTGTGGACATGGCAGATTGTGTCAGCCGGTGCATGGCGGCGAGCACCTTAATATGCAGGTTTGCGTGGTTGCGGAAGTCGGGGTTTGCTCCTGATGTGCAAGCCCGGCTCCTCAACATGCCCTTTGATGGTGAACATCTTTTTGGTGCAAGGCTGATGAGAGCCTTGAGAGGTTCCAGACCTCCAAAGCTGCAGCAAAGTCATTGAGCGCTGCAGTTCACCAGCCTCTGCCTTTTTCGTCCTAGTGGACAGCAATGGAGGGGAGATTCCTTTCGATATCTGATCCTCCTTTAGTAGATCGATGGGAGCTGCAAGTCAAAGGGGCCAATGTAGCAGTACCAGAGGTGGCAAGGCCGCTCGGGCAGTTGCCTCTTTACCCTCAGGCAATGCCGCTTCAGCTCAGTCATGAGGCCATGCCCATGGTTCGCTGGTTGGGGGAAGGCTGGCACAGCATCTTGTAGAATGGCGTGCCATTACTTCAGATGTGTGGGTTCTGGAAATCCTAGCCCACAGCTACTGTCTTCCTTTCCGGCAGAGGCCTCACGACAATCGGAGTCCGGATCCGCTCCTTGCGCAGGAAATAAAATCCCTGCTGGAGAAAGGCACCATAGAACTGGTGCCTGTAGCGGAGAGGAACAAGGGATTGCATTCCCCTTATTTTTTTTATTTCGAAGAATGACAGGGTTTGAGACTCATCATTGACTTGCGCGGTTTGAACAAGCTCCTCAGGAAGGACAAGTTCAAGATGGTTACTCTTTCTCAAGTCCTCCAGGCCCTTCAACTTCAGGACTGGTTGGTGTCTCTCGACCTCAAGGACGCTTGCTTTCATGTGCCGATCCATCCAAACCACAAGTAGTACCTGAGGTTCGCAGTTGGAGACTCTCACTTTCAGTTTCGGGTCCTGCTGTTCGAATTGACCTCTGCCCCGAGGGTTTTCACCAAGCTCGTGGTGGTGGTGGCAGCATATCTCAGGAAAGGGGATTCATGGCTACCCCTACCGGGACGATTGGTTGATCAGGGACCGCTCTCCCGAGCAAGTCCTGGATCATCTGTCAAGTCACCTGCCACTCCCTTCACAAGCTGGGCTTCTCCCTCAATTTAAAGAAGTCCCACTTGATGCCAACTCAGCGGCTCCAGTACATCGGAGCAGTGCTCGAAACATCCCTGGGGCTGTGTTTCCCCTCCCCAGGTGAGGGCTCATCACATTCAGGAGATGGTACACAAGCTTCAACAGGCCCAGAGTCTCCCGGCGTTCGAGTTTTTGAGGTTGCTTGGCCTAATGGCATCCTGCATTCTTCTGGTGCCAGAGACCAGGTTGCGGATGAGATCTCTGCAATGGGCTCTAGATGCAGTGGTCACAGTCCTCTGGCAGGATGTCGGACCCCATGCAGGTGCCACCCTCGGTTGCACAGGACCTTCTGTGGTGGGCCGATGAAGGCAATCTGATGGCGGGGGGGGGGCTCCGTTTTGGCTACCCTGGCCAGAGGTGACTGTCGTGACGGACGCATCCCTCACGGGATGAGGAGCTCATGCCAACGAGTTGACAGTCAGCGGTCGTTGGTCTCCGGAGTCCAGACTCCATATAAATCTGTTGGAGCTGAGGGCTGTCAGGCTTGCCCTGAAGGCTTTTCTGCCGACTGTGCGAGGAAAGAATGTCCTGATTCTGATGGACAACAGTGGCCTTGCACTACCTCAACAAAAAGGGGGGGCAGGGTCACAGCTCTGGTTCTGGGCCATCCAGCAGGAAGTTTCGGTCTCGGCAGTTCATCTGGCTGGCGATGAAAATGAGACGTCAGACGCTCTGAGCAGGCAGAGCGCAAAAGTCTCTCGAGTGGGAGTTGGCTCAAGAGATTCTCCTGGAGATCTATACCCTTTGGGGGACCCTCAAGTGGATCTCTTTGCCTCAGTGCGAAAGGTTCTGCTCGCAGGAATTTCCTCCAAGAGGAGCCTTGGGAGACGTGTTCGTGGTGGAGTGGTCCTTCCCACTGCTGTACACGTTTCCTCCAGTCCCCGTCATCCCGCAAGTGCTGCAGAGGTTACGGAGGTTCGGTTCCCGAATGATCCTCATTGCTCCAGCATGGGCCCGGAGGACGTGGTACCTGGACCTTCTCAACTTGTCCATATTCCCTCCACGTCGTTTTCCCTACCTAGCCGATCTGCTCTCACGGGAGGGACGGGGGTCAGGTTTTCCATCCAGAAGTCAGATCCCTCAACCTTCACGCTTGGCTTCTGAACGGTTGAGGTATAAGTATGGGGACCTCCCTGAAGACTTGATGGAGGTGTTGCTTTCAGCCAGACGACGGCAACAAAGTCCCTGTACCGTTGCCATTGGAGAAAGTTCTGCGACTGGTGCAGGGGTAAGAATGTGGATCCTGTTTCATGTGACATTCCTGTGGTTGTCTTTTTTTGCTTTCTTTAGCCCACAAGGGCCTGCAAGTGGGTACCATTAAAGGTTACCTGGCAGCGCTGTCCATATTTAAGCGCTCGTCTGAGTGTTCTGATTTCAAATTAATTTCTCAGTTTTTGAAAGGGCTCGCTAATGTGTTGCCACCGTCACCTTTCCAGATGCCCGGGTGGGATTTGAAACTTGTTCTAAAGTTCCTAATGGGTGCTCCGTTTGAGCCTTTACATTCTTGTCCTTTGAGACTTAACCCTTAAAACTGTATTATTAGTTGCGGTCACTTCCGCTCGCAGAGTGAGTTAGTTACAGGCACATTCAGTTAAGCCACCCTTCACTGTGTTGCATAAGGACAGGGCTGTCCTTAGAGTTTGTCCTTTCTTCCGAAAGTGGTGTCAGAATTTAATTGAAGCCAGAAGGTAATTCTTCTGGCATTTTATCCTCCGCATCCTGGTAAGGAAGAGGAGAGTCTCCATAGGTTGGATCCTAGGAGAGCTTTAAGTTGCTACATTTCACACATGTCCCGGGTCAGAGTGGATGATCAGCTCTTTATAGGTTACGCTGGAAGGTGTTTGGGACAAGCTGTTACTAAGCAGACTTTGTCTAGATGGATTATCTTGGCAATTTCTGAATGTTAACGCTTGGTGGTAAGGACCCTCTGGTGGTCTTACAGGCCCATTCTACTAGGGGTTATGGCTGCCTCTACTGCCCTGCAGAGGGGTGTTCCTATTCGTAACATCTGCGATGCAGCCATTTGGGCTTCGGTCCATACTTTTGTACGACACTACTCCCTAGATTCTATCCATGGGCAGGATCTGGCCTTTGCAAGGCGGTCCTTTACTCTAAAATTTGATTGGGCATTCTAAATTTCTATATTCTAAATTCTTTTTACCTCCTCATGCGTTGGTGCTGCTTTGGGAGTCTGTCATAGATATGGAATACGTTGGAGGACCAATCCCCTCGAAGAACAAGTTACTCTTACCTGGTAACGTTCTTTCGATGGGATGGTCCGACTTATTCCATATCGCTCCCACCCTGCCTACCCCGCTACAGAATATCTTATGTGATTGCAGCCTTACGTTTCCGTAAGGCTTTCTGTGGTCATACTGGCAGAAGATTGGTGACACACATTCTGGGGAAAAACTACAACTGAGGCTACGAGCGTCGTGCGTCCTACTTATAACATCCCGTGACATCGGCTCGACAGAGGCACTCGAGGACAGCGTATCGACGTCGACGGAGGACGCAGAAAGATTTTCCGAAGCAGCACAGCTGTGGTGATTACTGTCATAGATATGTAATACAGCGTCGGACCATCCCATCGAAAGAACGTTACCAGGTAAAAGAGTAACTTGTTCTTTGCTAGGCACTGCTATTAGATACCCAGGTACCTGCACAATTTTGCACCACCATCAATGGCCAGTAAATTGCACTACAGCAGTGCCTGGTGCCTTTCCCATGCCTACACAAAAGCTCAAACTGTTGGAATTGCCAGTGCTTGTTTTTATTGCCGCCTAGGTAGCCAAGCATTAGTCGGAAACAAGCTTCATGCAGAATCCTGGAGGTAACTAGAGTTGCTTGCTGCGTAGATTCAGTACAATATTGCAGTCCTTTGCTCCCCGGTAAGGCAGTTCTTTCTTACCTTTGCATGCCCATTGGATTATTGGCTATTCAGTTTGCTTGTGGTGTCTACAGATTTTGATGACTCATTCTCGTGCAGGAACTGTGTGCATGCAGATCCTGAGATCAAGTAGCTTATTACCTATGTCATTCTGTTGGCACTCGTTTTAGTGCTCTCTGTTTAGGAGCCACAATGCATCAATCGCAGTACTCTTGGCTTTCTTGCTTATACAGTAGCACACTGTTTCGTGATGCACTAACCAGGAATGCTCTTAGCCAGGCCCTCTGTAGACTGTTACTTTGGCTAACATGCTACAATGTTGAGACTGGCTCAGTCTGGCTCATACTGGCAGAGCTGCTATTTTTATATTGGGGTTTATTATATGGTTCTCCTAACTGGTCTACTGTTGAAAAGGGGTTTGGGTTCCTGCTTGCTTACTAAATTCATGACAGGAAAGAAGGCCAGGAAACACCACAATCCTCCATTCCATTTCGGACGAATCCCTAACGGACCCATGATTGACAAATACGTTGAGGTTACCCGTCAGAATACAGACCAGGTGCAGTAAGGAGCGATCACTGTCGATGAGTCACAGGCCATTGTCGGAGACCTATATGGACAGCCTGGACTAGAGCACAAAGAAGCCATGCTGCTGACATCGTTGGACACAGCGACATGGCGTTAAACATGATGCACATGTGCCATCTGCACTTCGGGGCATAAACCCACTCAATACATGAACACGAGCGCACAGTTCTGTAATTGGAAGACGGATACGTAGACCTACTGTGAACGCTTTTATTATTTTTGCCAGTAGCCAAATGCAGTAACCGCAAGAGATCCTGAGCAAAGCTTGCATATGCTTAAACAGGAGTAACCCTGTGGAACTGCATGAGCGCTTATGGACCTGACGGAGCCAAGTGTGACTAAGCTATGGAGAATGTAGTATAGCATAGACACTGTAGAAACTGCGTTATAAGGTTTAGGAAAAGTACAGCAGGCCTCGGGCCTCTGAGCAAGAGATGAGCTGACTCAGGCTGGACAGAGCAAGACGTGAGACTGGACCCGCAGGCAAATTCAGGAGATTTGGATGTCACCAGCTGCAGAAAATACTAATCAATACTTGAGCTGCAGAGCTCAAATCTGTGGTCTCTGAACACGTGACGTGGCCGAAGCGGACAACGGACGGTGGTTGGAAATGAGAACGGTGTCAAGCAGCCAGACAGAATTCAACAAGTCTGCAACAAGTGCTGCACCAGACAGAATATTCTCACAGCAAATTTGGTACATACAAGTTACAATACAGACACGATTGTTCTCATCACCTTGAAGAGGGACACAGTAAGTTGTCATTGCATATCCGAGGCCTGGGGGCATCAGCTCTAGCCAATCTCCGTTTAGTACTTTTTTGGGGTGCGTAGCAATGGGCAATAACCAGTAAGTCCACAACATTGCAACAATGTTATAGTTGACTGGGAATGAGACGGGCCAGCCACCTGACATGCAAGGGGCAGTAGGATCATTTTTAGTGTGATCTATATGATATAGAATACTCGGTACCCAATCACTTGGCCCAATAGGGATCCTGGCGAAGGGCCCAGGAAGTGCTAATGCCAGTTGGGAGCAAAACCGGCTTGCCAGCCGAGGAAGAGCGAGAGGTTCATGAATATTTTCTGTTCCTGTGCTGGGCCCTGTTGGTTTTCTCTGTAATAAACTGCAGTTTGAACTTGCCGTTGACAGCCCTCAGTGTATACTGAGGGAGGGTGTTGGGCCATCCAAGTCCACTAACTTCAAGTGTCCCGGCATACCTGGGGGCTCTTCCTAACACCGTGAATCCCTTTCTGATCCTTGACAGTAGCTCTGCTGTTTCCATAAGTCAAATGAAGCATTTGCTTGAACCCTAGCCCACATCTGGTTTACCTTCACACCCGCACGTGACCATTATGACACTTTAATCACCAGAGGGACATGTAAGGACTACCATTAGTCCAGGGCTTAAAACATCCTGTACTTTCACTTTGGCAGCTTTTGGCAAGCAAGTGTTTTAGAAAGTTGCAAGGAATTCTCTTTTCCTAGTTTATGCTATGGCTCCACAGGACCCAGCTAGTATGGGCTATGTGCTTGGCCTCTAATATAAATGGATGCTGACAACAGGGTAAATTATATGTGCAGTGTTGCATTTGTCTGGACTGAACCATCTATCCCACCATGGGGTTGGATGGAATGTTTAAAAGAAAAGAATGGTAGAATAGAACCAAACATGCCTACCCAAGAATGGGCTGGGCAGGAGAGCGGAGAATCCAAAGAGGACTTAAAATAAAAAGTTGAAAAAGGACAGTTTGAGAAGACAAGAAAAGGGAAATGTACCTGGGTTGTCGGGGTGTTGCTGCCTCGAACAGCCCCATGCCCTAAATCCAGAAAATTCTGCTAGGCGGGGAGCTGAGCAATCCAGAGGGGCGAGCTGGTTGTTGGGTGCAGCTTGGCCATTGGACAGGTTCTGCAGACGCCAATGCAAAGTGGTGCCTGGCGCAGAACGTGTGTGTGGGGGGGCACGCCAGACTTCCCAGCTGTACCTCTAGACAGCACGCCTCATGGCCAGTGAGGTGGGCCCTTAATGAAGGTCCTTCTGGACGGTGTATCCTAGGCAGAGCCTGGGAAGTGAAGAGTGGAAAAGCCCACTCCACCCAGGAGGGCGGAGCAGTGAAGAATAAACCACAGGTTGGACTCGCCAGGTGAAGACAAAATGCTGGCCTTCTCCGTTGAGCAGCCTAGGTGAAGGAGAGCCCCCCCATGCCAATGGGGCCCACCCTGAGCATTACCCAATGCCATTGGGCGCTGTGGAGATTAAGGGCAGAACCGGCAGACCCCCAATCATGCAGGGAATCACCTAGGACATTTAAACTAGCACTGGCTGCGTGGTGAGTGCAGGTGGCCCCATTTTGTGAATGGAGACCACACTGAAGAAAGAAGGGCCAGGCCCCGTTCATCCACAGGGTACAAGCCAGTAGCTATCACAGCTACCAGCAAAGTCGCCAGCCTTTCCTCCAGCAGACTTCCCAACCAGCACCACTAAGGACCGACCCAGGACAGTACTGTAAAGGGGTGACTTCAGCAGTCACCCCATTGTGACATTGTTGTATGTGTTGTGGTATGTAAATGTTATAAATATTGAATGTTAAGTAGGTTTTTTAGGGAGTAGGGGTTTTAATGGGTCATGTTAGTAGCCTTTTAAAGGTGAAGTAGGGGGTAGGATGCTTAGGATAACTAGTTTTGATTTTTTGGGGGGTGTTGGACTGGATTTGTAATCTGGATTGGGCAGATGTTTAGGAGGCCACCCTTGTTAAACAGGGGACACTTCTGGAAAGATAGCCAGACCAATTAATGACAGCTTGAAGAACAGTCAAGGCTAAATCTTAGTAGACGTCTGGGTCGTCAAGTTGTCTCCAATGAGCACACAGTAAAAGACCAAGAATTGCCATTAGACAGAAGTATACAAACATTTATTATAGGCGCAGTAGCCATTCAAATGAATTACAAAATGCAATAGTAATACCACACAAGCAACACTATTTGTAATATATGCACTCACGGGAGTTAGTACGAGAAAGGGTGCACGTGCATGGCACCAAAGAGATTGCAACCCCAAGTCCAGTCCTAAAATGTATGGAGCCATGTGCCCAATGTTCGATGCGTGCCCGGTTATGCATAAAATTCACAAAGTACTTTTAAAGGAACTGGAAAAAGTTAGGGGAATTGTGAAAGGGTGAAACAGATTCCAAGTCAGGTGAGAGCTGTTCCTGACTTTGAGGGATTTCAGGAGCGACTATTGCCAAAGCAAACCAACATGACCTTAAATGCGTAAAGTAGTTTGGATGTTACAAAGGGCCACTGGTAAGCGACTTCACTACTCACTGCCCAAGCTCTGTTGTGGTCCAGACTTGGCAGGTCTAGAGGTGGTTGTCGAAGGTACGATTTCCCGCCCTCTGTTCAGCTTCCACATGCACAGGTGGTGCGGGAGCAGATACAGGTCCGGTTTGGGACAGGAGCGGTTATGATTCAGATGAAAAACAATGAAAATATTGATGCAGGTCTTGAGGGCACAAGAATGCGTGAAAACCACCTTCAGGGACTGACCAGTGACGCAGGAGCACCCAAGTCTCGTGGCATGACGTAACCTCCTTTCTCGCGACCCAAACGTGCTGGACTAGCTTTGGTAGAAAGGTGCTCTGTTGGATAAGCTGGAATTCCCCAAAGTCTCTGGTTGAAACGACACTACTGCATGGCAACCAAGGATTAAGCTGGACAGTCCACTGGATGGCCCAGGGACACTTCGGAACACTCATTTGCAGAGTTAACAGGAGGCATCGAGGAGTTGTTCCCACCACTCCAAAGCTTCTTTGCAGGTTTTATGAAAGATTTCCTTTGGGTGAAATTTTCCCTCCATTTATGGACCATTCAAACTTTTTGCTTTTATTTGGCTGGCCGACTTTTTCCAGTGGCGCACAGCCTTCAGCTGCACTACGCTGGGCATTTGCTAATCTGTTAAGGGGAAACGGACACGTCCTTCAGGCTGAGTACTGAAACTAGATTTGCCTTGTGTGATGCTGGAAATGCATCGGAGGGACAGAGCCTCTGTATCCTTGTCCTTTACTGCTTTTTATCGTGTTCTGTTGTATTTTCCGCGCAGGAGTACAGGTGGGACGCCTGGTGGTGCAGCTCTTTTGGTTTGGTGTACAGACCCATGGGATACCCTTATGGCACCCATAGGAGGGGGGGGGGTTCAACCCTGTGCCCCTAGTGTTTTTGGTCACCTGTGTGGCCCACAGAGCAGGGTACGGCCTGGTGGCACACCCATGCTGAATTGACTGGTTCCCTGAGCGTCCTCCATTTTGGGATTCCCAGGCCCTGTCATTGGAATCGGATTCCTGATGGAGACAAGATGCCCCATGGCCTCTTGCCTTCCATCGCCTGTTACCTTGATCTTCCGGAAGTCCCGGGAAGCCCCGACTGTCCTTTCCCCCTGATTGGCTGTTGGGTGGAAGTTCCATATATGGTAGTGTGGGGAAGTGCTGACCAGACCGGCCGGAGCCTTCTCAACGACCGTATGCTGTGGGTACACCTGTGGGTGGGACTTGGGTGAATGGAGTGTGACACATATACACTTCTTGTTGTGGATGTCTGGTATCTGGTGGTTGACACAATGACTGAGACAGCCCTGCCCGAAACTTGTGTGAATGCAGTGTGTAGTGTTGAATGGCATGGTACTTGTCCGAATCCACATACTGTGTTGAGTGTCTGAATGGAGAAGAATGGCCTGAATGCACAGTGTGCCTGATTGGCTGGCTGAATGCCCTTCGAAGTGATTGGCTGCCTGAGTGTGGCCCAGCAGAATGAATGGGAGATCCCCAGTATATCTGGGGACCGCTCACTGCTAGGAATCATGTTCAGAAGCTGAAGTCCAAACTACGAAGAGTAACTGGAGTGAACTGAAGCTTGACCTTCAAGCCCTGCTGGAAGAGAAGAATTGCTGTTGCTCTTCATCCATCTGAAAGCTCCTGTGTCTCCAAGGATTGACCCAGAGAGGACCTGGTAAGGCACCCTCTTCCCGAGCTACGAGGGACCATCTTTGGCCAGCTGATCATTGCCAAAGCTCCCTGGTAGACAGACCAACTAAAGGTTGCCGATCGTTGACTGGGACTGCTGCAGAATCCCAAAGAGAAGCGGCCGGACTGTTGTCTGCCACATCTGCCGCCGTCGCCGACCGGAGAACCGTGCTCCCGTTGCCAAGAACTTTCAATTCATGGACACGCTCGTCCACACCACCGCCCGCCTTATCCGTCTGAGAAGGCCAGGCCGTCGACACGCCAGTGGGTTTCCCTCCACCCAAAGATCAGACGCTGACGACCCAACGCACTTGCTGGGCCAGTTCTTCAAACTCTTCAGAACTATGGACATCGAGGTGTCGCGCACACCTTCCTTGCACGACGTTAATAAGAGTATTCTGCCATTTGTTCTACTGCTTTCCTCTTATCTATTGTTGGTTTGCTTTACAAACTGATTTGGACATTTAATCATTCAGTTGATGCACTTTAAAGAGATTGAATAATAATTGTGGTACCACGTAGAACTGTATAGATTTGCCATTCTCGATAACCGAGAACAAAAGTAAGTTATCGTGATATTGTACATAACCTTGAATATTAATTATATAAATAGAACGGTATGCGGACATTCCTTTGTGGGTGCTTGGGGACTACACTGTACTTAAGAACCAGCCTGCATCACCTCCTGAGAAGCTAGGCCTTGATTGGTCGTCCATTGCTACAGTAATAGAGAATCTTGGCTGGGGTCCTCTGTGCCTCTCCTCTATCGTATAGAGAGTAGAAGTACAAACCCCCGCCCCAGTCTTTACACCATGTTCTTTGACTGTGTTGCCATTTCTTGGTAACTTTTTTTAATCTGTGCCTAGTACCTTACAGTACCACGTTTAGGGGTCCTTTTGTTTTATGACCATAGACACCCTGCAAGGATTTTTGGTGATTGTACTAGTGTGCCTAGGACGAACTTGTGGCAGCAGTTTACGTTATTATATTATTTTGATTTCGCTTTTATGACCCATATTGCGTTTACCGCGTTTGTCTCAAGACTCGGGCCAGTGTGGAAAATGGCCGTGCCAGTCTTTTGTTCCGTCCTTTGGCCATTTTGTCCCTTTGCCTTCCACCAGGTTGAGCCGACCCGGGAATTTCTTCTTTTGGCACACAGCCTCCCGTGAAAACCATCACTTTCATGGGCTCCTGCATGCCACGTGTCCTAGTGCCTAGGAAGAGAAATTGGATGCTCTGTTCCAATCCACACTACTGGTTTTGGTATGCCTGAATGACTGGAACCAATGTGGACCATGATTGCATGCAAGAGCAGATCTTCGATTGGGTATCCCAGATTTCAGCACATAATTTATCTTGGATTAGAGAAAGGACTTTGCATCCATTCCAGGTTGGTCACTTGAAATTCACACGAATTACAGAAGCCGCCAAGTATCCTGAAACGCTCAAGCAAACCCAAGGAACCATTTGAGACGTGCTGGAAGGTTTGGCACCCTGAGCCCACTGTTGTCCCGTCAGACCCCTGTAATTGCATCCTCATTGAAGGACTGCAAGGGTGCTTTGGCCCTTTGGAGTAGTGGGAACCACTAGACTTAGCACCTCCAGATTACCCTCCCAAAGAGTCTCATTGGTAGTGTTTCTGGGCCTTCCAGCGAACTGACAAGCTCAAACATTGGTTACCACTTGGGAGCACCAACTTCCAGAGTTGACACTTAAGACTTGGGAATCACCAGTTTGTGGTCCTAGCTCCTCTGGGTCACACATGCGCCACACTGCGAGCATTTGCGTTCCCTGTGACACCCTGCTGTGGTGATAGTCGTTGTTGGAGCCTTGCCTGCCTGCCCCTCTGTGCCCTGAGAAGTGCGGCACTGGAAATGTCCTCTTCAGAGCTGAGAAAAGGCTTCTGTCCTGCCACGACTATCCTCCATTCCTGCAGCCGCTGACAGCCGGAGCGATGTGCAAATGCAGGGGTTAAACCTACAAGTGACCAGGCCTAGACTGGAGAAGTTGGGCCCGTACTGTGTCGAGGGTCAACGAGTACTTGAATCACTTACCGTTGGCCCTCTGGCACATCTATTGTTAGTTGCGTACGAGAATCCCTAAAAAGATGCTCTCCTTAGCTGGGCTAGCCTGCGCTCCCTTGCTATTCCTGAAACCCAAGTTGCTCTACCTACAAGGGTAGACCATCCTCGAAATAGGACACTGTTCACCTCAAGCCCCTTCCTGAACTGCTACAGCTCCCTGAACTGCTTTCTCATTGCGCACAACAGTGCATTTTCAACGCACTACTCTTTTGAGCATAAGGCTCTCCACTTCGTAGTGCTGGACTGCTTAATTTGGGGATCGATTCCGAAGAACTGCCTAATGAATGTGTTAACCTACCCTTCTGTTGCAGGTTGTGGCTGTGTTTCTCCTTTACCGCATTAGGTTAAACATAACTATGTATGTTAAATAGTGAAAGGCGTGTGTGTTGAAATTGTTTTTATATTACTGTGGTTTATTCGGGTTTAATTGTCTAAGCCTATTCTGTGGAGTCTTACTGTGTGCTCATTGTGGGCTTCTGATCACTCACCCCTCTTGAGACTTGGTCTTGACCACCTGCCAAGCTACCGTGATTGGTCTGGCTTGTCCAGAAGGGGTTCCTGTTTCACTAAACTAGGGTGGCCTAAACTTCTGTTCACCAGGTCAGAGTACAGCAGGTCTTCTGAGATCAATCGCAAAGTAGGGCACTACTGGAACAATGGGATTCGGATGCCAGCCACCTTCAGCGTTTCTCAGGATAGTCCTTTGTTCTGCACCGCTTGTCAGGATACTTGGTTCCATTTGGAGGTCGGTTCTGACATGTTGCTTATCTGCTGGAGTGAATGCATGACCCCGCCTCATACCCAAAATCTGGCGACTGCTCACACCCGGTTCACCATTGAAGATCGGCTCCATGCATGCACACCAGCAATGCTGCAATCGGGGACTACTGGGGTTCTCGTGCACACCAGATACCCTGGCACCAGTAGTGTAGATTGGGATTACAGTGCCAGCCCAGTTCCTGGGTACCCGCACACATGACCTGCAGGGACCCGCAAAAATAAAATGTGGACACTAGCCAGAGTCATAAGCCAAGTGCGGTAAACTTGGTATGGCTCGGTAAAACGTTACCAAATAAAAGAAAAAGCTACTGCTGCCACCAGCCTGTTCCGAGGGTTCTGTGTTTATTCATTGGCTATTTTTTTGTGCCATTTTTTTGGCCAAAAATTATTTGCTGAAAAAGATTGAATCTTTTATTAGGGGCCCCCAATTCCGATACACCACCCCACACATTATGCACTCTCCCTGCCCCCCATTTTTTTAGATTTTGCTGGGGAAAAAAAGTGTGCCTCCGGGGGAGGGGGGGGGGGGACTGCGATGAATGAACGTCCTACTGCTCCAAGGCACACAACTGTACAATCACCAAACATTCCTTGCAGGGTGTCGGCCATAAAATGGATCCCATTGCGGAGTACTATAATGTACTTTGCGCAATGCTAAAATATAACAAGTAGCAACAAAGTCGGAATACTAGGAGAAACAACGTTGCTCTATACTGACAACCTAAAGGACGTGTCGGTTTACCCAGAACAATGAGCAAAAGCCCAGTGGAGTGCAGCAGAAGTCTGTGCTCCACTGTAAAGTCAGGTCGGGATACTGTAACAAATACAAAGTTTGGTGCTCAATTGACTATGGATGTAAAGTTACTTGGAGATCTTTGCCAATTCCCAAGGGGGTGTGGGGGCAAGGAGGATGAACCCTGGCGTGAGGTAGTGGGATAGTGTTGTATCCAGTCTTAGGCCATCTAGTGAGAGGAGACCACCCGAAGAGGCAATTCTCTGGCCTCGCACGCCATGTGGGTGGTACCTGAGTTTAGGTAGGCGGTCTGTTGCGTCACTCATGCTATGGGTCAGAGACCCTCCAAAGAGTGAGTTGACGTAGCAGGTTCTCATTTGGATGGAGCTCATGCCAAGGGAGAATCCTACGGCGGGGGGGGGGATTAGTGTATATAAGTGGTTTCATAAATAGTGGGGTCCCCTTTGGCATCACTATATAATGCACTCGTATTTGTCCATTAGTATTCTAACAACTCTGGGTGTGTCCCATCCCCTATGAGAACAGTGCTTTTATTTAGCAGGTGCAGCACCCCTCCCTTCCCAGCGGGGTGCGGGTGGCATCCATGGGAACTGCCACTGATCCGTGGATGGGAAGAGAACACCCTTGCGCAGACCATGGCTGGGAAACGGAGGCTATATTGGTCTTCCAACTCCCTTCCATGTTTAATCCGGTCCTGAGATCTGGTGGATTAGGGTGGGGGAAAGGCCCCCAAAATAACCTACCTCAGGCCGCTTCAATTTAAAATGTATGGCTTCAAGAGCTCTGCCAGCTCCCCCTTGGGATGTTAACTTTGATTTCTCTACATTGACCCTTCAATGTAGAACATTAGCGCCAATTGGAGAAGAGCGCTGCTCCCCCTCTTCCACCCTGCTTTAAACCCAGCTGCAGAGGCCATTTTGGTGTCTTGCATAGTGTACCAGAGACTGCCCAAGGACTGAGTATTGGGATGTTTTGATGGGAGGCGTTGCTCTTTCTCCATCAGATTCTTGACTTTGAGAACCATAGTGCCAGCTACGCCTCCTGATGGACTGCAATGTTGCCCCTTAGCCTGTCATGGCATCGTTGCGTGTATAATGTGTTTACTGTCTTCTGGCAAGTGAGGTGGAACAGAACATGGAAGGTGAAAGACCGTCCGATGTTTATACTTCATGTACGAAGTCTGCAACTAATGAGGGGCCTGGGATTGTAGGAATGTAAACTGTAAATAGTCTGCCATGGGCAGAAACTGGTGGAAGGTGTCTGGGATGAGTTGCTTCTATGGCACTGGGGGCAGCACTCCTCTGCCTTGCGTGCTGTACGAAACATCGTCCGGCCTTGCTACCTTACTGCAACCAGTGGCATTGTTCCTTCTGTTTTTGGATGGTTTCCACTCGGTCTGTTCTAGTTCTGTTCTCTGCGAATGTTCTGACCCCGAGCTAGGTTTCTCGTTGGAGCCTGCCCTCCTGTGTGGTGCACTTCCGGAGCGCCAGCCAGTGCTGGGCCCCAAAGGCCAAGGCCAAGGATGAAGGAATGGAGCCAGGAATGTGTTTTCTGAGAAGTTGGTGGGAGTGGAGTGGAGTGGAGTGGAGTGGAGTGGAGTGGAGTGGAGTGGAGTGGAGTGGAGTGGAGTGGAGTGGAGGGGGGGCGTGTGGTTTGGTTTGGTCTTCATTGCCAGGAAGCTGTTAGGAATGCGATCTATCCCAGTCTACATTCCTGTGTTCCAAGTGAGCTTGACGCAGCAAGTATTTCTTTCACAACATGTTGCAAGGCAAAGATGAGCATATGCCATCTGATCTATCTGCAATTCGAATGCTCCGCCTACTGCGGGGGACGGAAGTCAACCTGCAAGGGTGTGGCCCAATTAGCTTTCAAAGGAAGGCATCGGTTGACTGAAGGCATGGTGCGAGGGTAGGGTGTCGGGATTCGGACCCATCTGCATCCGTTTGAAGTATTTGGGTAGTATTTCTCTTCCCATGCGTACATTGGCCTTCAGATGTCCACATTTGACACATCAGCATATTGGTTTTTGGTAATGTTTATGGCTAGATTTGGTCCCATTTTCAGAATTTGCTTGTGAGGAGCACCTGTGCTGGCAGAAGTCTGTTTTATTTTGTTCTAGCCTGTAGCTGTTGGGCAAGTCGATCCTGCCCTTTTTGGAGGACTAACTACCATTTTTAGAATGGTCCTGTGGCAGAAGGAATCAATGGCTGAGTAGCAGGGTTGTTGCTGCTTGCTTGGTGTGACTGCTGGTCTTGCACCTTTGTTTAGATGTGCTAGTGGGTTTGAACTTTGAGGTCTGTGAGGGTATGTAGATGACATTGGCAAGCAGTGTCCCATGTTCACGCTACTGTCTGTGCAAGATCCAATGGTTATATGCGGATCAGTAATCTGGTAGACTGCAAATTCCAGCTGTGCAGAGCCTGCAGGCCCACACCTGGAACTGCTTACACCGCAGCATTTTACTGCTCATCTTCACATCTGACGTGCTGCAGGTCTAGCTAGCCATTCCTCATAGCTTAAGTTGGTCTTTGGGGTGGTGGGGGAGGGAGCATTTATGGTGAAGGATGTAGGTTTAATGCAGGGATCTAACCTTTGGCTACCCAGATGTTTTTGGCGAGTCAGGAGTTTACGATACTTGCTCCAATAGCACTTCACTCCCCTAAGTCTGTACCCTCTGCTACAATGCCTGCTTATTGAATAGTACAATGTGCTTGAGGGGGCAGGGGGCAGAGTAAACTGGTGGGATTGTGTCTACTAATGGACAATGTGAGGAGCTCTCAATTCAGGGATTGACTTACATTTCCAGTAATGTAGATCTCGTAAGGTAGCGCAAGTAATGGTCTGCATGTTCTCTGCAGCTATACTAAAATCGCATTGGGCAGATGCCTTTGCCAGCATGTGGAAATGTCATGAAAGCTCTGGCACTATTGGCTTGCGAATGCCTGTGCACAGTTGTGAACGTGATGGCGGTGCTTAATCATCAGTGTGACTTCAGGAAATGTGCTGTAAATGAGTTGCCTACTTGGAAGAACTTCTAGATCTGCAAGGAGGGCTTACAACAGTTCATTGGTGGAACCTAGTTGCAGAAACCCAGAAAATTGTGTTGACGAGGCCATGCAAGAGATGTACCTTTTTTTTGGCTTACTTCCACCAGCTGTACAGATATCAGATGTACAGCAAACCTTGGCCAACCAAATGCTGCGAATACTCCTAGTGTTTAGGCTCTGAATGTCCTCCCTTCACGCAAAGTGTGGCTTAGATGGCAGCAAGAGGTGCCTTAACCACAACATACTGCTTTTTAGGCAGTGCACCTGTACCTTGATTTGCCTAGCTCGGATTACCTTTGTTTAATAGTTGGCAATTTTCTTCCAGGTTCTTGCTGAATGTAGTCACTTTAACAGGATCCTTGCATGTGCTGCAACATAACGGGACACTCCAAGCACCAAGAGGTTGAAGCATCTCTGCATGCTGCAGCCCAGAGGTCACGCTAGCTTCTTTGGCCTGCTAGCTTCTAGTGATCGCAGTAGCTTTGCTTGCGGGCAGCTTCCGCGCAACCTCGACAAACCGCCACACGTTGGGACAACCCGGCTCAAAAGAGTCTTGCAAAGTGGTTGCCTCTGTTGGCTTGGCTTCCCCGAGATGGAGTTCTCTTATGGGTTAGCTTAAGACTCCATGATGTTCCCTGGCGCCATTCCTCACCTTGTCGGAGACATGATATTGGGTGCTTTTCTTGAGCTAATTCTAATCTGAACAAGGTGTCTAGATTCTGGTTTTCGACTTCCATATCCCTTCCTGAAGCAAGGTGTGAGCTCACTAAGTCATGGTATGGCGTCCAGTCGGGCCGCCTCCTGTTGTGAGAGGGCGTGTGGTGTTCCCCATTGTAGAGCTTGCCTGTAACCACCACAGGTAATTGTTTGAAAATGTATGTTTTCCAATGTAATGTGAAACTCTGATTCCGACCGCCTCAAGCTAGATCTGTCTGCAGGAAGGAGGACTGCAAGTACCAAACATTCCTTGTTCAAAAGCTCAATCAATTGCCATAAGTCGCTTTGGCGTTTGTGCCAGCACTCTCAGCCAGAGATTTTCGTTTGAAGAGTAAGTGCTGAAGGACTTTGAGCCGGGTTGAGTGCCGGCATCCACATCTTGGAACTGTGCGAGAGAAGGGCTGAAGGGATGGAGCATGGTGTGGCAAGGTCAAGACGGCCTCCGCCTGGCTGCAGTGTAACATACCAGGATCCTTCTGGAGAATCAGTGCGGGGGTTTGATAGTACTGTTAATAGCTTGTAGGTGCACTTTCGCCACGAGTGGCATTTTACTGTTGCAACATTAAAGGTGGAAGGATGATAGTTGAAAGATGCAGTGGTGTGAGAAATTGCCTTTTGCTGTTAGGATCGATGGGGAAATGGTGTGAGTTGAGCACTCTGGCTGTTTGAAGAAGGAAGTGGGCATGATCCGGATTTGGGCATACGCCGCCTAGGTGCAGTTTTGGGTTCCTCGTGAACCAGTTGGAATGCTTTTTCTGAGATTTAAGTTTTTATTTTCAATGTACATCAAGAAGTGATATAAATCATCAAATAAAATTATCACTACATCACAAACCTAAATGAATCCTATATATGAATAACACTTTAATCTACAACAAAGAATTCAAAAATAGAGGGAAAGGAAAGCAGGAATAACACATGAACAGAGAACCATATAGCAGCTTTTATCAGTCAACATTATCACCAATTAGATCAATAAATAACGTTCTTAAAGCTGTGAATTCAAAAGTTAAACAATGTAAATGCCTTCTTATGTTGGCATGGCACTTTCGAGGTGTCTAGATGGCTGGTCGCGCACTGGTTTGGAAGCTGTTAGTAATATGTACACAGCAGGGGATTGTTTGAATAGTGGGGCCATAAGATGCTGTAGTTTCAGAAGCCAAGAATGCAATGTGAATGATTTTCTTAAGTCCCTGGGAATGTAGGTGGCCCCAAAATGCTAGGCCAGTTTCATTGCCATACTGGCTCTTAATGAAAGCAGTGAATGGTTATTTGTAGAAGGGTATAATCCTAGGCTGCTACATGTGATTTACCTCCTCAATCTTTTTAAATTGGCAGTTTTTTAGCTCACAATCCAGACACGCCATTGACTTGGTTCCACAAGCCTGTATCCCCTTGATGGTCTAGCTTTTTTAAAGCGGCACACTGATCAGAAGTGGCACATCTGAAAACGGCCATGCAACGATTGACCAAAATGAAGGCAAACTTTAATGTGCCACCGAGAAATATTGGGCGCCTCAATGAGGCGTGATCACAGGATGGGCGCAAAGGTGCTGCACCGTAATCGATTGATTCAAACCTGAAATAAGAACAATAAAAGCACTTAATACTTTTAATCATAATAGAAACTGTATTGCATGATATAAATCTTTAAAAAGAGGAAAACTGAACTTGGCCTAGGCATTTTAGATGGAGCCATTCCTTGAGGGCACCTCCATGTTGAAACTACTTAACCGTGAATGTGACCATCTGCTGCCACTCGTTTGGTCTCCGGGTTAGTTGCTGCTAGGTTGCCAGGTGGCAGAATGGTGGGGATAGAAACTTTCTTTTTTAAATGGATAAGATTGCCTGGGTCATTATTTATAATTACTGGTCAGCTGTTATCTTTGAACCAATGTAGTACATTTGAGAAAGTTTGAAGCATTTTATGGCAAATCCTACTTTTAATTCTCAGACAGCAAAGCAATAGTCGATGGCAACCTCAAGCTTATCCTGGGCCTCATCTGGACCCTCGTTCTACATTACTCGATATCCATGCCCATGTGGGATGAGGAGGAGGATGAAGAGGTGAAGAAGCAGACACCCAAGCAACGGCTGCTCGGATGGATCCAGAACAAGCTGCCCCAACTACCAGTCACCAACTTCAGCCGCGACTGGCAGACGGGAAGGGCTCTTGGTGCTCTGGTGGATAGTTGTGCTCCTGGTAAGGTGCTGTGAATAACTTGGCAGAGGCACTTTTCTAGGCATAACCTTAAAGTGAATGTGAGTGTATAATGTAGGTCTTGCTGTTGCATAATGTGAGCGTAATGTGGACTGCAACTCTGGTGCACTGCTAGACTGATATATCGCGAGTTCTGTGGGTGTGAAGCCTGGTGGCTGCCTCTCCAGTAGAGGTCTGAACTAGAAATGGTGGGTCCTGGTGCAGAAGGTGAGTTTTCGGCTGATGCATAGAGATCAAGAGATCTTCTTGCATATGGTCACTGGTATAGAATGGCCGCAATGCACCAAAAGGCTTTAGAAATTTTTACTGAAAGTTCCTGATAGTTCATGCCCATTCTGCCTGTAGATGGTGCCTTTATAGGGTCGGATGACTGCAGGCGGGGGCGGGAGAGGTTCTTTATATTGTTCGTTTTAGTCGTGCCTTTATACCTTGAAAGAATGCACTACAATAAGATGTGGGCTGTGTTGGTTGTACTTATAAATTTGACTCAAGACACCAGTAGTGGAGCATGGTAATATTTGAACTGGTTTGTAGTAATGTATCTTATACATTTGTGTTCGCGCTGCTTTTTGTGGCCACTCAATGTTGCACTCCTAAGCGTGCCTGAGCTGGGTGGTGAATTTACTGGCACAGCAACATGAAGTTCTTTTAGTGAGCCTTGTCTATTTTCCCTCAGGTCTTTGTCCAGACTGGGATTCTTGGGACACCAGCAAGCCAGTAGACAATGCTAGGGAGGCCATGCAACAGGCTGATGACTGGCTGGGCATCCCTCAGGTAGGTACAGCTGATTGTAACTTCGGTAGAGTTCTGTGGGGTGCTGGGACAGTCTTGATAGTCTTGCATGTTTGTGCCCTTGGTCTCGCAACTTAAACAAATGCACGTTCCTGTTGATAATCCTTGTAACCTAAATTATGAGTAGAACCTCCATTATGATTTCACTCCCACTAGCCCTCATTCCTCCACCCCAAGATTTAAGTCCTTGAACAGCAATATAGCTACCTCTTCTACTCTGGGATTAACTGCAAGTGTGGATGCTCTTTTTTTTTTTTTTCTTTTGTTTAAGCATTCACTACCCTCCAGATCTTTGCCCTGGTAATGGCCAGTGCTCAGTGACGGTTTCTGTCTACCATGTGTTTTCACATCTTAATGGTGGAATTTGCCTTACAGGTGATCACTCCTGAAGAAATCGTGGATCCCAATGTGGATGAGCACTCTGTCATGACATACTTGTCCCAGTTCCCCAAGGGTAAACTGAAGCCTGGTGCTCCCCTGAGGCCCAAACTCAACCCTAAGAAAGCAAGAGCGTATGGGCCAGGTGAGACCGTGTTTACATCACAAGTCCTGTTTTTCAAATGTTCCTTAAATAGTTGCTTTGCTGAAGGAGCATTGTTATCTTTTGTGCCCTGTCTTTAGGATCTGCAGGCCCAAAAGGAGTGGAATTACTTTAATCTTCCTACTCTGAATTTACCAGTTGGAATTGAGTCTTGGTTTGTGACAAGTTGCCCCAGGCATAGATAACTGCCTTCCCTTTGACAGATTTAATTTTTTTAATTCTTATAGGCGTTGAGCCTACTGGAAACATGGTGAAGAAGCGTGCAGAGTTTACTGTGGAAACCATCAGTGCTGGGCAGGGTGAGGTTCTCGTATATGTGGAGGACCCTGCAGGACACAGGGAAGAGGTAATGCTGAATGCCACCCATTGAGTACCTGAGCTGGAAAACCCTTACTTGCAAAGCCAGTGTGTTCAGTCTAAGGTTGCATGTGAACGGGGTTTACCACGAATGTAATATGAAATGTGGTTGTAGGTATACTACATACAGTAACAGAACTACAGAAGCTTTAAAGATAAACTTTTTAATCTGCATTGTGCAAACCTGACCAGAACATTTTTTGCTTTTGGCCCTATGTGGGTTTATTGCAGGGACTAAGGCAAAACCAGAAGTTGATGGCTGGAAGGCTTTGATTAAATCATAACCACTGGCACAGCTCTGGGCAACCATCCAATCGTTTCAGCCTGCCATCACAGATGGGGATGGGGGGGAACCTATGCAAGTCAGGCTTGGTGCCACCACAATAGGGGCAGTCCAGCCCAAACCACTAGGTCACATCCCTTCTGCACAAGACCAAAAGCATCCCCAGACAGCTTTCGGCCTTGTTTGGCGTCATCAGTGAGCAGTAGCTTGGGTCTCTAGGCCCAGCAGGCTTGGGGACCCACATCTGGGCATACACATCCCACTTGGGGTGACTAAGGCAAAACCAAAAGTTGATGGCTGCGCCATAGGAAACCAAGCTGCACCTCACTGAGGACCAACGAGGCTGAAACATGTCTTGGGTTGCTTGAGTTTCCCTGTAGATCAGTGCTGGATTACAGTTCGGGTTGGGCTGCTCCCATTGGTGGCAGTACCTGACTTATTTGCACATGGCTGAACCCCTTTTGCAATGGGGCAGACAGGCTAAAAGTGTCTTATGGAAGGTTGCCCAGAGCAGTGCCAGTGGTTCAGATTAATTAAAAACCCTCCACCCGTCACGTTTCTGGTTATTGCAGGGAATAGCCTGAATTGGATGACCGAGGTTTAATTCCACAATGTCCTAGTCCTCTCTTCTTGCCTATGCCGATATGCAGATTTTGTGGCGCCTTAAGGATATTTTACTAATTATTCCACCTACTCACACTCTAGAACACAAAATAATTTACGAGTACTACATCCAGTGTATGAGGAAAGCAGAGTACTATTTTTATGGCAGGCTTTACAAACTAAAAGTTGATGCTTTGCCGGCTACCAACATCCTATGCACTGAGCATTCTACAGCTAATGACCCCCTAAAATACGTTTTGGATGGTCCTATCCAAACTACTACACCAGTGCATGCAAGTCGCCCAATAGCAGTCTTGACCCACTGCAAACCCGCCAGCGACCCTTAAAGCTACCACTTGATAACTGGTTTCCTTTTAAACATGGTGAACTCGTACCTCGCCTAATCCCGCCCGCACTGCAAGACGCTACTGGCCTCCAAACAAAGGTCTCAATCCTAACTAATAAACTCCCATCGCCCTTTCCTTAGAAAAGTTCATGAGGGGGGGCCCTGTTGAGCAGCGACAAGAATAGCTGCCTAACTAGTTAAGTATCACGGTTTGATTCCACGGCACACGCCAACTAGGAACTCCTTTCCCTACAATGGATGTGGTGCACAAAGCGTAGACCTCAACCTGTCTCGCACCCAACCTCCACAAACACCCTGTCTCACAATGGACTAGGAACCAGGCCGGGGTGTACCAATAAGATATTAATGTATTATCCAATGTAAAGGAGTATAATCAAAATACAGCAGCCAGCAAAGTTGTGGCAACACAAAATGCAATAATCTCTACAAAACAACCAAGTTATGATATCCTATTACAGTAATTCAGACTTTTAATGGCAAAACAGAAAAACGATTTACCACAGTGATGGCACCTACGGTTTAGCACTCCCCCGCCCCCTTGCAACACCCACCCCCAAACATCAATTAAACTTGATTACTTTGAATGGGAGGCAGTGGCAAAGAGTGGGAATATGGGGTAAAATCAGATTTGGGGTAAAGCCCACCACCGCAAGATGGGAAGCCAGCAATGAGAGGGAAAACCTGTTTTTGGAGCAAAAGGGAAGAATGGGGTTTTGGTTATTTCTCACAACTGCTAAGGGACAGAATAGGACATTCGTATTGCTTACACGAAAACTGGTAAAGTTTTAGCGAATACTAAACAGCACATCAGGGCAAAATGGCAATGAAGTAGGAAAATCTGTTTTTGGAAAGCAAATGCAAAGGGGAAAATGCAGTAGCAAATGGAAATTAGTTTATATTGGGACTTAAAATGACAGGCAGCTCAGGGAAGGGGTTTAGCTTACAATAGGCAAAACTCTTTTCAGTGACAAGGACAAAGGCACATAACTGGTAGAGTTCTAGGCAAAGGTATTGCTCAAAATGGGGACAACGGTTTGGGTTTAATAGGACAGATGCAAATAGGAATTTGGTAATGCACACAATACAAACAAATTCGGGTTTTAGTTACAAGGAGAGTAAATCTTTTGAGGCAACACTTTAATGAGTATAACAATTAAATAAAAACACCAGGAACAAGATGGTTGATTTTGAATTGCAACAATCTTAAACCGTGAATTTCAATAGCGGATTTAATTGATTTTCGTAAGGAAAATACTAAGGATTTACCCAGACAACAGAGGTTTTTCAAACTAGATATGCTAACATACACAGGCAAACACGAGATTCTTCTATGGGGAGATGACTGAATTACACTGGCAGTTTGGGGTTTTCAGTGGGGATATTGGATGCACTGCTACAAAAAGGAAGGGCTTGTACCATTTTAGGGTTGGGGGTTTTATGCTACCTGCATAGCAAGCCTTGGTTTAGGATTCAGGAAAGCCAGCTGGATCTCAGGACACTCTGGACAGATGGGAGAAGGGGTCTGGTCACTCCACTCTCAAACATGGTAAGGTTTCAGCAGCCTGCTCTACGTTTTCCTTCTCCTGTCTAATCCTGTTTTTGTGACTTGTCATTTCTGCTATATAATGGGGACTGTACTAGGACATCACTAATTTTACAATCTAGGGGCGTACCCTGTAATTACCCCGGCCACTCGGATAGGACAGTTGCCATCCCTCTCTCCACCCCATGTCTGGATTGGTTCAGGGGAGGAGAGCACCATCAGTCTGTTTGCAATTATTACCATTCTTAGTTCTCATTACAACTTTTTGGCAAAAACAAAGTATGTATTATGACGTCATAATTATACTAGCCACTGCCATATGAAACATATATTCGGGTTTTAGCTGGTCATAAGGAATTGGGTAAGCCGATCGGAAATCTGTACGATGTAGCATGGCCTTGTGGCACATTTGTCACTTTCATAAAATGTACAACAGATATGCGATTTGATGAAAAGGTGGAAATTGAAATTAGGAGCATTCGTGATCATTTACAGATTCATAATTGTCACATGTTCAGATCAGCCAGAAATCTAATCTAACTGGCCATTACAGTTCTCGAAGTCCCAGGTAAATGCAATGTATATCCTTAAAACCACCTGGAAATGACAAATGAAATAAATCCTTAGTCTGATGGCTGCGCAAAATGCCAAAGAATGAAATGGTCTTTTATATGAATGATGAGTGTGTGTCTGTCAGCAAATGGGCTGGCCGCTCCATTCCCCCACAGCCATCTGGTCCCCTGGGTCAGCCTGTGACCAGTGTTTTCTTTTTTGTTATATGCGGCCCTTTGAAATTGGCAGTTTGCTTTTTGCAGTGGGTGCTATCATGGCGCGCCCCTTCTTGTCCTGCTTCAGCCACATTTTGCCTTCTTTGAAATCTCTGGGCACCTGCCATCATGTCTGCAGACTAGGGACCCTCAGCAGCATCACACTTCATTGCAGGATTGTTAGAGGATAGGTTTGATGTTCAGCAGGATGTGGAGCTTGTCAGGGTGAAGGTCCTACCTCAGACCGAACCAGATTTTCCTGAAGTCATTTCAAAGGTGACTAGAGTTTTGTGGGTGAAATATAAGCTTTGGCCATGCCCCCCCACCTCCAGTTCTGCTTGACATTGTCTGTGTGGGCAATGATATCTTTTTCCATTGTGGCTTTTTTTAAAGCCAGTTTCATTTGCAAACATGTCCAGGCTGATTTTGCTTTTACTGTTTGAAATCCTGTCTTGCAAGTCACGGGATTCTTTGATTTCTCCTTCAGTGAATGTACCTTTCTGGTGATCCATTAATGATGGGTAGGCCCCTTTTCGCCTGGTTCTTTAATTTGACATGAGCAAGAAGAAAAAGCAAGGCTGTTTTTGGTTGCAGTGTTTAAATGCTGCTGTCCAGGTGAAAGGGACTTCCGTTTGGGGCCTTTAAATGCACCCCACAGAAGCCCTGTAACCACATAGCCTGAATTCCAAGGCTTTAAATAACTGCAGTGAGTGCAGCACATTGCGGGGGAACCTATGCAGTGTCACTAGAGCGATCTTGGTCAAAATCTCTGCACGATCAGGTATGAGATTCCCCCCCGCCCCCCTCTTGAAATAACAGCCTTGCAGACTGATAGCAGAGCGGGCCCCTAATCTATGCGGCTAGACAGCTGCTAGGGTAATACGCAGGAAACTGAGCCGGCAATTTAGGGACAAGCTCCAAGGACTTCAAAGAGCGGTAGGGCGGCCCTTGCACATTCACTCTTTCCGCTGCGTATTACAGCAAACCTGGCTGGACAGCCCCACCAGGGACATGCGTACCGGAGCCAGGCTTACGGACCATTAAATAACAAAATACGGGCGGCCGGAAGGCCGAGCCCGGCACACTTGCCTGATCTGCGCCTCGCTCATACACACGGCCTCAGCTGGCACTGGCCCGTTAATGGTATGGGTGCTGAAATTAACTGCATAAGGACATTTCACAGCAGAGTGCAGGCACACCCATCTGCCAACCCAAATTTCAATTGCCACCTGCTGCTGACAAGACCCCAGCTGCACCAGAGGACTTGGCTGACACCAGCCTTGTTAAACATAACAATTTGCCCCAAGGACACGAATCCCACAAACTGCAGTGACCACAATTTGGAAACACTCCAGCATAGCGGCGATTAGGTGCAGGTGGCTGAACATCAGTCGCCCACTAAGGCAGCAATTTGAACAAACCACAACCCCAGTACACTTGTCCATTACCACTACCAACACATCCTGTGCCTGTTTCCCATTGAACAAGGAGTGCATGCTTGCCCAAACCACTACCAGAGCCTGAACAACACTGCTCCTCCAACTAGGGGGGGCGGCGGCAAGAAGGGCCCCATGGATGCATTTGCAGGCACATCCCGGCCTGCCCACAGTACCTACCCTTTGACACCTGTTCCTCCACCAACCCGGCCATTGATCCGTATATGGCCGCAATTCATGCGGGCGGCGGCTAGACCATATTGGCTGAACTGTGAAATCACTTGTAGCAAAACTCGAGGTAGAGTGAATGAATCACACAGGCAAAAAACTGGGTTCGAGGCCTAGAAGATACGGTTGTCAGGCGGAAAGTACATTGAACAGAGCTGAAAACTGTACAAAAATGTGGTGACCTATACCTAGAACCAGTCGCGCCGCAATATCAGGATAGTGGGCGTATCAGAGAGAAACCACTGAATAACCCCATGGAGAATTTTGCTGAGGACATGCTACGTGCTTTGTTCCCGGAGGCACAATTCTCTGCACAATTCCTTGCAGAAAGGACGCACAACTCTCTGGCTCCAACCCCCAAACCTGGCGGCCATTCGCACAAGTATTGCCTGCCTCCTCCATTACGTGACCTGATATGCAGACTATCCCGAGAAAAGGGCCCCCTTCAATTCGACTCGACCAGGATACATATGTACCCAGATTGTTCAACTGGAGTCCAAATGGCCTGTTGTAACTTTGACCAAGAAAAACGCACTCTACGAGAGACAGGAAAATACCGTATGCCATGATCTTACTGATCTACAAATACAACATGCTGGCAGAACCCACTACTTCGAAACCCCAGAGTGTGCCTCATCCTACATTGAGCAAACCATTCCAACACTAATTGACTTAACCCACATGGCATTTCGTCGCCTGATCATGTGAACTGTTGACTGTCAAACGCTATCGCCAGTTCCTTGACTGCAGCCAGAATGAAACACTGTGTAGCTGCTCTCATATTCTCCCCCCCCCCCCACATATATACCTTGGGACTCTCTGTATGGTGGTTGTGGGAGCACTAGACAAAGTTCAGAATTTCTTGCTGATGTTCGCAGGACATCTCCCACTGTTTAGAGATGTTATCTTTTGGTTATGGGGGCAACACTGTCGTGTTTGAGGTCCAGTGAGGGTGGGGGGGTGGGGGTTGGGATGTTAAAAGGTTTAAAACACAAATACGGTCACACATGAGCATTTGTTGGGCAGCTATTGCACGGTCACTGGGGAGATGGATTCTCTTCGGTTATATGATGGGGGAGTGATAGTCAGTCCATTAGAATGCTTACATGGAATATTAGTGGTCTGAATAATCCCATCAAGGCTAGGAAATAGAACTGTATGCCAAAAGGCACAGAATACAAATATTAATGCTGAAAGAGACCCATGCGTTGAGCAGAGTGGCTGACTTCTTTGCACGCAGCTGTGGCCCCCAGAAATTCACAACCAATTACTCCTCACAATCTAAGGGGGTGGGGGGGTTCTCATTCATTACTCCTTGGGCTATTGGGTGGGGGGTGTCTCAAACCCTGTAGATACATTAGGCAGGTATGTCACTGTCTGGGTTGACTTGCATGGACAACCCACTGTGCTCATTAACACATAT
This sequence comes from Ambystoma mexicanum, assembly GCF_040938575.1. NCBI lineage: Eukaryota > Metazoa > Chordata > Amphibia > Caudata > Ambystomatidae > Ambystoma > Ambystoma mexicanum. Next base: position 348,138,343 of record NC_090925.1, on the reverse strand, counting down.
TGTCCAGATAATTGATCCAGAGTTCTAACTTAACATCATAAACCTGATATCCCCATAGACAATACCTGGGTACTTTGGGGCAGGGATTTCAACATTCTGGACCCACTGTGACAGGACCTTCAGAAACCCCTGTACATTGACCTGACCAGCTCATGCTATTACCCAATCAATGATACCTACCCCTGATTGCCATATGGTGGGAATTATACACCCACGATGAAGAGTTCACTTTTCACTCATCCATAACTCGGGATCACGTATCGATTTTTGGTTAATCACACCTGATTGTGCATTCAGTAGTGTGGAGTCCAATCTTCCCACGCACAATCTCGGATTACACTCCCGTACTACTTGACATTAAGCGGACACTTAAGAGCCCTAACTCTGGGGAAATTCCCCCGGCCTGCCTTTGCGATGCTACTGTAGTGACCCCCCACTGACAGATTAGTTTTTGGAGCGTAGTTAGGGTACATTAGACACACTATCCATGGTGTGGGAGGCATTTAAAGTCTATCTGCGAGGCCAGATTATATCCAAGATGCATGGCTCCCTTTGCACCATCCGCAGAAACCTCCAAACGGCCAAAGCTAAAATGCGCACACTGGAAAATGATTATGCATTAGCTCCTCCCGAATCAACACTGGCTCAAATTCACAACATTTTTTAGAAACTAGCCAACAGATTCTATGTCACTAAACTCATCAGAGGGAGGAAATATGGCGAGGGAGATAAGGCCAGTAAGTCGTTGGCAAGATTGATCAAAGCTGAAAACGTGAGACAGCTAATCAGTACATGTAACTGTGAAGACCGGAGGGGGGGGGGGGTGGGGGATCTGTACTTACATTCTCTATATGGTAGAGGGGAGACGGAGACCTCTGCCAAGATTCTCTAGTATTGGTAGACGTAGTAAAGCAATCGAGGCCTAGCTTTTCAAGCAGTGATGCAAGCTGGTTCTTAAGTACAGTGTAGTCCCCAAGTACCCACGAAGTAATGTCCACACACTATCTGTTAAAACAGTCTTTATATAATCAATATTTAGGGTGGTGTACATGATCACGATAACTCACTTTGTATGCAGAAATCAACAATGACAAATGTATATACACAATTCTACAGTTGTACCACTAACGTTATTAGATCTTCTTAAAGTGCATACGATCAGAATGACACAGATCAAAATAAAGATGAAACCAGCAGTAGAGAGGAAGGAAAGCAAGATGGTTGAGCAATAGGCAGAATACTGGTAACTACCGTGTTAAACACAGCTCCGCATGGAGATCCCCCTCCCCCTCCACCTCCAGCCCCCAACCTGGGCAACCTGTAGAAGAAAGATATAAGCCCAGTCCATATATTGTTCGCACTAGACTTTTCAATAGTTCTGCAACCTCAAAGTACCTGGCGTTGTAGCATTCCACATCGGGGAAATCGACAACCCTTCTTGAGTGCCCTCCCTTTAAGGCAGGAGAACGGTCGAGCTACGACAGTGAAGTGGCTGTGTCGTCCCTAGCGGTGCTAGTTGACGGGGAAAGCGTACGTCCTGCAAGGAAGAGGCGTGCGGACCTCATGTCAATAGTTCTGGACCGCAAAGAGTTGAACTGTGGCCCAGCAAGGGCGTCAAGTCGTCGGTGTCTTTGGGTGGTGGGAAACCCACCAGTGGATGCTCCTCAGCGCGCGACGGTCAGGCCTTCTCCGGCAGAGATGCAGACAGGCATGATCACGCAACATTAATTTGGAAGTCGAGATGTCAACTGGAGTGGCAGAAATCACGATATAGCAGAAGATTGATTTTTTTTAACAGTGTAATTGTGGTAGACCTGTAATAGCAATTTGGTTATTGTATGTAGTGTTCCCCTGAAGAAACTCCCATAATAACTATTTTGAATGAGAAGGAGCGAAACATGTCGGGATCTATAGAAAGTGAATGAGTGAATAAGGTCATTAGAGGATGTAAAATAATTTTTTAATTGTAATTAGATCAAGTGGAGAGCTAATTGGAAACTACAGTTTTTTGTATACACTACTACTTTATCTACTAGCTGTTTAATAACACAAGTTCTACAAAACTGAACTGCACAAATTAAATGATGGAATAAACTCTTTTTTTATTGATAAAAAAGTAGAATTGGTTTGCTGTCTGTAATAGAAATGTATTGAGTACAGGTGTCAGCACGCTTAATGATAAACGGCTGTACACTACTAGATGTTACAACGACGGACACTGGTTATGACACTAAACTACACAGGGTTCTACAATGCATGACCTAAAGGAATATTTTGGTTTTTGTATTCTCGTTAGATTTGAGGGGGACTATTCCTTTTGGGTCGTTAAATTACCCTCTAGTTTCCACATGTTCGGGCTTCTCCGGCAGGATACAGTGGTGACTATGCGGACGAGAGCGACCTTGGGTCAATGAAGTTCTTAGGCAACGGGAGCACGGCGGCTCCAGACGGCGGTCGGCGACAGTGGTGGACAATAGTCCGGGCGCTTCTCCTTGGAGTTCCGCAGCAATCACTGTATTGGGTCGGCAGCCTGTCGAAGGTCTGTCTACCAGGGAGCCTAGGCAAAGATCAGCTGCGCACGATGGTCCCTCGTAGCTCGGGAAGAGGGCACCTTAACAGGTCCTCTCTGGGTCAGTTCTTGAAGCACAACAGCTTTCAGATTGTGAAGGAGAGCAACAGCAATTATTCTCGTCCAGCAGGGCTCAAGATTAAGCTTCAGTTACTCGTCGTAGGGGACTTCAGATTCCGAACACAATTCCTAGCAGTGAGAGGTCCCCAGATATATCTCCCATTCGTTCCGCTGGGTTGTACTCAAGCATCCAATCACGACTACGGGCATTCATGCAGGCAGCCAACCAATCGGGTACACAAGGTATTCAGGCCATTCACGTCTCTCCAGACATTCGCAACAAGTTATTTGTATTGGGACAAGTACCGAGCCATTCACCGCTCCAAGCTGCATTCATACCAGTTTCGGGCAGGGCTGTCTCGACCATTGTGTCAACCACCAGATACTAGACAGCCACAATATAGAATGGATATTCGTCACACACTACTTCACCCAGGTCCCACCCACAGGCCTACCCACAACATACGGTTGTTGAGAATTCTCCAGCCAGTCTGGTCAGCACTTCCCCACACTACCATATACGTAACTTCCACCCAACAGCCAGTCAGGGGGAAGGGACAGGCAGGGCTTCCTGGGCCTTCGGAAAGATCAAGGTAACAGGTGATGGAAGGCAAGAGGCCATGGGGGCCATTTTGTCTCCATCAGGAATCTACCAATTCCAATGACCGGGCCTGGGCATACCAAAATGGAGGACGCTCAGGGCACCAGTCAGTTCAGCACGGAGCTGCCACCAGCCCATACTCAGCTCTGTGGGTCACACACAGGTGCCCAAAAACATACACTAGGGGCACAGGGTTGTACCCCTACCCATGGGTGCCATAAGGGTATCCCTCGGGTCTGTTCACCAAACCAAAAGAGACCTGCACCGCCAGGAGTCCCACATGAACTCCTGCACAGCAAACACGACAGAACACACGATACAAAGCAGTAAAGGACAAGGATACGGAGGCCCTGTCCCTCCGATGCATTTCCAGCATCACAGTGACCCACATGGGGAAATGTGTGGTAGAACCTGCAATTAAGTGTTTGCCGAATTTTAATCTTCACTGTATACAAATATTGATACCATATCTTGCGATCTCCCCAATTATATATATATATCTGCAATCCCACTACCCGCTCTAATCAGAGGCAGCTAAAACTCTAGAGGCACCCTTTACCACTAACAATTATTTCTCCTAGCATTATTGTACGAGGCACAACGGGGGCTCTTCCGCCATCATTTAGGTCTTTTCTGTTTTACTCAAACCAGACTCCCACAGGAAGTAGCTTCATACTGCCAACTCAAACTATTTGCCAAAGTCCTTGCTAACCACTTGCAACCCTTCATGACTCACTTGGTAGACCCTGATCAGGATTTATACCCACCAGATCGACCTCCCTGAACTTGCGTAGACTGGCCTTGGGATGTAATTGGGCTACAATAGCGAACAAGGTTATTGCAGCATCATTGGATGCCAAGAAAGCGTTTGACAGTGTCATGACAATATATGTTCGCAATTCTCAAGCAGTTTGGGTTCGGCCCTCAATTCCTGAGTTATATTCAACTTCTCTACACCAACCGCAGTGCCGCTGTCCGAACGAACTACCCTTTTGAATAAATTCTCCCTAGGCAGAGGCACATGACCGGATGCCTTTAGATCTCCCCCCCCCCCTTATTTGCCCTCACAATTAAGCCGCATTAATTTGCTTTAAACACTTGCATAGATGCGTTCCTATTAATGCCACACCCCAACTGATCGCTGTTGCTGACGCCCTACTATACATTTGTGACCCCAAATCAATCTTGCCCCAGTCATGAGAGATGTCCACAAATCTGAATTGCCTCATGCCTGCCAAGACACAGTCCAATGATCTGATGGGTTCTGCTGGGCCCCAACATTTATCTATCTAGGCGTTGCGGTGTCATTGATCACTGATCCCTGTATGCAAACTATCTCAAACTATATTTACATCAGTTAGATCTGGAACAACCTCCCAATATCAATCTATGGGCAGATAGTTATTGATAATGATTGTTCTACTTAAAATGTTGTACCTATTTAGTAACATTCCCATATGGCCTGGGAGGATTTTCTCCTCCAAATTGCAATCGATGGTCTCCTTGTTTGTTGGGACGGCTAGAATGAATTGGGCAAAGATGAACAAACCATGCGAAACTTGAGGCCTCTCGGCACACCACTGCAAAGTACACTGTTTGGCGGCTCAGGCCCAATATGCAAGATATTGATTCTCTGCCTCGGACGACTTTTTACATCTTAAGGTAGAAAGGTACACTGCTTCCCCTACTGATCTTCGCTTGGTCTTATTCTCTCAATGCTACACAACCAGGTCGAATGAACTAGCGTCCAAGACCACAGTAAATGCGTGTCCAGAGTATTTAAGAGGGTTAACATTGATATGCCCTACAGCAACACTGCCCCCTGTGTCGTTTCACTGGGATAGCCCCTACGTATGACCAGCCTTCAGGAACACATGGCACCCCCATGCCCAACTAAAACTAGGCAACCTGTTCCCCAACAGGAAATGTGTGTCACTGGCCAACTTTCACTAAATTGGGACAGGGACCGTTGAGGGCCCTTCAATATCACAGAATGAGGGCAACATTTCATAGACGATGGCCCTCCTTTCCTGGGTGAACCAGAGACTCGCCCATTTATGACCAACGCCATGGCACCTGACTGGATTAGCAGTGGAACCTCCAAATTTTACAAAACAATACAAACTCTCGCTCCCTCTCGTAATTCCATGAAGGGTGTATGGGAGCGGGACCTGGGTTTGTCATCGACGAAACTCAGTGGGCCAAATACTTAAAACGGTGTCAATCACTGCTAACTTGAGATTTAACCAATTCAAGATCCTGAGCCACTTGCACCTCACTCCCAAAAAGTGGATACATTCTCCCCTGATGTATCTACTGGCTGCCCTAAATGTCCTGCCCAACAAACCGACTCGTTCCATTATGTATTGGGCATGCTCTCACATACTTCAATTCTGGGAGAAGGTGGCCAAGGCTATAGAGGACATCCTTGATGTCCCCATTCCCCTTTCCAATACCTGTTTGGCGAAGTGGAAATGTCCTAGTTAGAATGCGCAGGTTATTCAACGTGGCCTGTGCAGTTGCAAAAAGGAACATGCTCAAATACTGGAATTCTAAAACTGCACCCACATTGAAATGTTGATTAAGGACATGATATATGTGAATAATGAAGGCTTTATACAAAATGCCTCTCCCACCGGCCGTCAAATAATTTGGTCACCATTCAGAGCCTACCTCGCTGAATTAGAGACCATATCACCGAATAACTCTTGAGAACCACGTAGTGCGACTAATAAATTAAAGGCCCATGTATTCACAATTGTACCATTGTAATGAATTGACCAAATGTATTGTACTTCATGTTCTGACCGTCTTACAAATGAAAAGAATATATTCAGAAATGTGTATGAAAACTTACTTGCATTAAAATCTAAATGTTTCGCTCCTATTAAATGATGAATGTACAAGTATCTTTGTGGTTTTCTAAGCTCATGTACAATTTAGTCGTGCAAGTTTAAGGAAATGCAAATTTCAAGTATGTCCATAGCCCAAAATAAAGGTGTGATGTTTTCCCATAAACTAAGTGAAAATTCCTTTGTTGCTGGGATTTTTTTCTCTTATGATTTTAGGTGAATTAATTATCCCAACTATTTTTGTTCCAAGTTAAAAAGGTGATTGGAGTTCACTTGCATTTATTTGTTAGAAAAATGTTACAATGCATATGATTTAAGTTATCCACGTTTCCAAAAGAGTTGATGGGTAAAGTGTTATAAAGTAATCCCAAACTTATTTTTAGTAACCACTATTTTTTCTCTGCAGTAACTTGTCAAACCTCTATTCAGATTAACATTTGTATTAATTTAGTGTATGTAAATAATAAAATACATCCTCTGGGCGAACTGCAAAAGTTCATGAGCCAGCAATTACTAGCCCACAAAGATGGTCCCAGCTGGCCTCCGGACCTGCTACAGCATGTTACCTGGAGGATATTAATGTACAAGTTCCTACTTGCTCCCCAATTGCTACAACCATCCAGGCACCCTGTTGTAAACCACAAATAAAATTTGAAATCCAGTAACTCTGACCGGAAGCACTGAATTTGCTTTCTTTATGGACCCTTGGGCCACTTATATAATTCCACATATCACGATATGTAGTAAGTATTTATATAGTAGTCGTCTTTGGGGGTATCCTGTGTCCTTCTGTACATAGGAGCCCCCACCAATTTAATGTGAGTATTCAACCTGTACACAATACTTCCAAAGCAACGCTGCAGGCTTTGAGGTTGTTGCATATAGTGCCATGTTAGTGAGACCATACATGAATCTAAATGCGGATACATCGTAGACCACTGTGTGCACAATCCTGCATCCTAGCCATGGAAGTAAAACGGTTAAGCATTGGCAAAACAGAAAAATCTTATGCGTGCAGTAAGCCAATTACTGTTTTTGATTGTGCCGCTCCCTTTGTCCTGGAAAGATGGTTATCGGACCTCGCATCTTGCAAGTATTTACCACCTCTATAATCTGGGTGTTCACAACCGTGCCCTGGTGGCTGCCGTTCAGCTTTGTATGCCACTCTTGGGCTCGGGTGTCTGCTTGGCCTATTTACGGTGTGAAATCCCTACGAAATTGACCCTTTTTTACTACTTCACAGGCCAAAGTTACAGCGAACAATGACAAGAACAGGACTTTCTCGGCCTATTACATCCCGAAGGTGACTGGTATGCACAAGGTAAGAATGACTGCTAGTGTGCTGGCCTGGCCTGCTTTTTTATTCTGTTCATCTTAAAGGTATTTGCACCGTGCACCTTCACCAACGGAATTGGTCCCCAGGCGCTCTGGTGGATCTGAAAAAGGGGTCGGGGTGGTGGTAGGGTCAAGTGGAGGTAGGAATGTGAGAACGGTTGTCCTGTTGGCAGCTTCAGTTTGGTTTTCACTGTGCGCTGAGCTTGGTGAGATTATCGGATCGATGTGGGTCCTCCTGTGCTGTTAGTGCGAGTTATGTTTGTTGCAGTGTGGTGGAGTACATGCAGTTTGCTGTGCGGAGAAGTGGCGCTGTGAGTTTTTGTGTGGGATGTATGGGGAAATTTGAGTTTTGGGATTAGTGGGTTTTTTCTTGCCTCCTAGTTCCTGCATTTCTGTTCCACTTGCTTGATCGGCCTATGGGATTGGCACTGTAGTTCGTCCATGTAGTTGATGGGGTGGCAAGTCTCCATCAGAACTACTTCGAGGCTTGTGTACCAGGTTGATGCACACATTGTCCCCAACCTGGTATTTGTGCTGTGTATTTTACAGGATTCAGCTCCCTTTTTTCCCATTCCCCTGTTGGTGATATTTAGCTTTGCCTCGACTAAAGGTGTGTTGACATGTAATAACCTTCTTTCCTGATCTCTAATTCCTTAGTGTGATCCTAACCTACCTGTTTTTTTGTTAGTATAGTGATATGCCGTAAAAAATAGTTTCCGCTGCATATGTGCCACATAGGCGTTCCTTCTAGATATGGGGTTAAGAGCCAGGTTTTGAGTAGTTTTCTAAGTGGGTGATCTCTCGTGTTGTGTTTTTTGGTGGCTATTCCAGGTTATAGGTGCAAGGTGAGAGGATGAGGCGCCTCCGAATATTCTTTTGTGGTATGGTTTGGTTCTGTGCGCATGTCGCTGCTTGATCCGAGTTGTTTTGTTGGGCAGTAGACGTTTTATTTTCTCTTTAAGGTACTCTGCTCCTTGTCCATGGGTGCCAATACTGGAGAAATCTGGGTGGTGCATGAACTGTTATAACATTTTCCTTTAAAGTTGCATGCATATGTATTGCTCCGTCTCCTCTGAATGGCTGGAGGCCACCTAGCTTTTTGGACTTTGTAACGGCAGTTAGTACAAAATGGTTATGGACAGGTACACTGGACCTAAGCAATCTTTCATTCTTCAGAGGTCCAGGAGATTACAAATATAAGACTGAGATGTGGTTGGAGATGCTGATCTATATTACTCCCTTGTGAACCGCCTACATTTCCTAATGGTATAGCTTATCCTGTGCCTGCTCCTCCCTGAAGATCCTCCCTGTCAAACACCATTTCAGTTTCTAATGGGTGAATACTGACCAATCCAGACTTAGCCAAACGGGCTGGCCCACCCACAGAGGATGAAGACTGGAGAGTGTAGCAGACTTCAAGCCAGTTGGCCCTAGTTTAAACTCTGGGTCTTTGGTGCCTCGGAATTAGCTTATGCCCACAACTGGCATTTTGGTCATGCTTCGTGGGCCAAAACTTAATGGCAAGGACTTGGGCTATTCAATGCAGTAAGTGACTACACGCCTGGAGAAACAGACTTTAGTTGCAGCTGCCTTCACTGTCTGGCCAATTAAAGCACCCTAGAACCAAAAGGGGAGCTTAAGTGGCCATGTGGGCCACTAAGGCACTACATCAGCATTGCTGTGGCAGAGGGAACGTCCCTTTTGAACACAAGCCAAAAAAAGGAAGACTGATGCAGATATGACACCAGAAAGCATGCCACCTATAAAAGTAAGCCATGGGGCCTTCTGATCTCAAGATAAGTCTGTGTGAAGGCAGACTTTACTTTCTCTAGTTCTAGTTGATTGTGAACAGCGTCCCTTCCTTTGTGTGATGGTCTGCTTTTTGGGTCACTCTTCTTTAGGTCACTGTACTGTTTGCTGGTCAGCACATAGCCAAAAGCCCCTTTGAGGTGAACGTGGATAAATCCCAAGGCGATGCCAGCAAGGTCACAGCTCAGGGGCCTGGCCTGGAACCCTCTGGAAACATTGCTAACAAAGCCACCTACTTTGAAATCTTCACTGCAGGTATGTCCTTTTAGCATCCAATCCCATTGCAGCTGCTTGACAGTGCATTGTGAAATGTTGGGAAGCTGGGCAATATTTTGAACAATGCTGTCTTTCCTCTTTAAGGAGCAGGAGTAGGTGAGCTGGATGTGACTATCCAGGATCCAAATGAGAAGAAAGATACTGTGGATAAACAGCTGGAGGACAAAGGCAGCAGCACATACCGCTGCACCTACAAACCCACGTTAGAGGGGGTCTACACCATCTACATAACCTTTGGGGGAATTCAGATACCAAAGAGCCCTTACACTGTAACCATTGGTCAAGGTAATGCACCTCACCACAATACCTGGGTGTATTCAGAGTGCCTTGCCACTTTTCTGGTGCAGTGTTTTAGTTTGTACTGACCGTTGTGGCGCTTCTCTTGCCTGTCTCTGCCTTGTAGATTCTTCTCCTTTCCTTTTCAGTGTAATAACTTTGCTCCCCTGACCAGAATCTTTTTGGAGCAGCCTGCATCTGCCGCTTTTTACGGTGTTCGGTTAAAGGTTCGACACCAAAAGGATCGAATGACCAAAGGGTCGAATTTTTGAAAAATTTGTTTTTCGTTTAGTAAAGTTTTTGCACCAAAAACTGGGTTTTGGGGAGGACCCCCAGAAAAAAAAAATGTGACCCTTTGGTTTTCGGTCCTTTTGATTCGACCCTTTGCATTCGAACATTTGACCTGGCACCGTACACATAGTGCAGACCTAGATGTGAAGCAGTCGCCCACTGTACAAGGGGATAGAGTTAGTACAATATGCATATGGCCTGTGTAATAATCATGCGCCAGCGGATGCATTGCCACAAGTTGGGCATGGCTGATGCAGGGGCCTCTGACCTGGTCCACAGTGGAGTCTGCCTAAATCAGAAGACTGGTTTACATAATGGTGTAATGAAACTGGTAGCATGCATGGTTTTCTTCTCACAGATGTGACATGGCATTTATAACGTGCCTATACACAAGTGTTTCAAGGAGCGACGAGGCAAGGGAGGGGAAACGGAGGGAAGACAGATCCTACTAGGCCAGGTGACATTGAGATTGCGCGTGCAGGGGAAGGGGAAAAGGGCGGTGGAAGGGGGTAGTGCAGTAGATAACAGTAAAATAAATGGAGACAATAGTATAAGTGCGGCCAACTGGTGGCAAGTGCACAGGTAAGTGCAGACATCCGGTGTCAAGTGCTAGTAGGGGCTGTAGGGATACAGAAACAGTCCCGGAGTGCAAGGGTTGCCAGGGGGAGCAGTGCAGGTGTGGGGGAGACAAGGGCCTGAGATCAGAGGGTAGCCAGTTTCAGATGAAATGAGTAGTGTCCCGGGTGCATGAGCTGAAGCAGTTTCTGAATTCAAACACACCCTGATTTGAACTGCTTGAGACTGCGATGGGCCACAGCCTAGGGTACTAACTAGCTTGATGCCCCATTCCTGATTAATCTTAATCCATCCTGGTGTATTGTTTGGAACACCTCTTGGTTTATGGGAGTGGCATGGATGTCCAATTGAGCATAATGACACGAAAGAGCACTTGCTATCATTGTCTTGCTGTCTGACATTAGAAAAAGCCAATATATGGAATTTAATTTGCCCACACTTCATGGTCTCGGTTTCCTTTAGCAACAGATGCTAGTTTTAATTTCATAGACCAATCCTCAGAGGAATGGTAACTGCACCTATGAATGCAGTAGGTTATGGTGGTTGTGGCTTCCAGCTCAGCCTAGTCTAACTAGATATCCAGGAAATAGTAGCCAGGAATTTTCAAGGATTTCTTGGGCGTGTTTGGAAGGGTCCACCAGGGTGGTTGTGATCAGTCTGGTCACCTAGCTGCAACACGTGCTTTAAAGGCAACTATCCAGAAACTCAAAGCATTTCAGATATTCACCAACTATTACAAGAGCTATTTGTTTGCCCTCAGTATGGCCAGAAATTGTGATAGCCTGGCCAAATAGGGACAATCTTTCGACAATGTCTCTGCCTATAGACCTGACTTCTGTTATCTGAACTTTATGGCGGTCTTCAGTTAATTGCCATGGAGTCTTTTAGAATCCAGATGAATACAGTTAGTATGGCTGCATTTGCGGTATAAATGCCCTCTTGGATGTTCTAACGCTACGTCTGAGGTTCTTGGCCCCTAATGCGACTGCCTTATTGCCAGGGGGTGCTCCGAGCTGCAAGGCAACTGTTCGTTATTCCTATTTCTTGCTTTTGTCATTGCTTTCTTGCAAATCTTTGTCTTTCTTCTGTCATGCTTCAGTCTCTCTGTGGGAGGAGCCCAGCTCTCGAACTCTTGATGTCTCTTCCTGCAGTTTCATCGTAGTGGTAGGTGAAAGTGTGATGCACAGTCCGTGCATGGGTGTGTTGTGGGTTGTGCAGAGCATAGGTGCCAGTTTCTCTCCCACCTCTCCTTTCTTTGAAGATGCTGTACAGCGTGACCCCAGTCAAGCATCAAGCTTCATAATGTTGAAATGCTGGTTGTTGCCACCCAGTCTGAGAAGGCCTTAAGCTGTGGGTTGCTCCTCGACTAGTAGGACTGACCAATTCAATGATTCCATAAAAGCCAGGTTGTCTGCTGGAATTGGAGTTGCCCAGCTCTCATTTTGGCTGTCTTTAGTCTTGCCCTTCTACTAATTCAGTCCATACCCTTGAGCTGTGGGCTCTGATGACCCTCCTGAAAACATGCACCAGACTAACCTGCTACAGACAGTGCTGCAAACCATTTGCACTTGATTGTGCCTTTCATTTAGGGAGTTGGGGGAAATGCATGCCCAAGAGAAAGTTATGCCTACGCTCCTGCCCCATATCAGTCTTGTCCCAAGAGGATCCAGGACCTTGACCAATTCCAACTAACCAACTCTGTAGTCCCCTCCCTGATAGACTGGTCAGCCATATACACAATATGGGAAAACGCCTGCTGGAACACTCCAGAAACAGTGCACCACACAACTCTACTCCTGCATGTTGGGCTGAAATAATACCAACTAACCAGTACGATGGTAATTTGTGGTGTTGGCCCCTTCTGGAAATGCACACATGGCTAAACCCAAATAACTAGAACACGACTCGGTTCTGCTGTATGCATTGGCGCATGCCTCTCCCTTCCCAATAATACTGCTGTGCCTTTTGCAGGATCCATTGCCAAGAGGCTTCACAAACAGATAGTTTTACAAGATCCAGTTACGTTATCCCACTACATGTCGGTAGGCTGTTGCGCCACTAAAGGTCCTCTTGTGGGAGGTACTTGTATCTTTGTTTTGGCGGGGTAGAATGTTTTGGGTGGTTGCTTGTGATATCCCCTGTTTTTGCTATTGAGTTTCCACTGAAACCTCCTTTGCTTTCTGTTTGGCTCAGCTGGTCTTATTTACCCTGAGTCTGGTGGTGGAATGACCATAGAACCCGTCCTGTTAACCTATTTTTCCCTTGCAGCTTGCAACCCTACAGTCTGCCGTGCTGTTGGCCGTGGCCTGCAGCCAAAAGGTGTTAGAGTGAAGGAGACTGCAGATTTTAAAGTGTATACACAAGGAGCTGGCAGTGGAGAGCTGAAGGTGGTTGTAAAGGGGCCCAGTGAGTATGGTCTTGGAGCACTCTTTGGTCTTGCAATGCTTCTGTTCCTGGCGATTGTCATCTGAGGTTGTGAAACTATTAACCGAAATAACTAAAGTGTATCGGGGTTGAACAGATGCTGGCAATCTAATACTTTCTCACTCTCTAATTTAGAGGGTGCAGAGGAGCGTGTCAAGCAGAAAGACCTGGGAGATGGCATGTTCTGGTTTGAATACTACCCGACTGCTCCTGGAACCTACACGGTCATGATAACATGGGGAGGTCAAAACATTCCCCGGAGGTAAAGACCCCTTTACAAATATAATTTGTCTGCCAACAATATTAAGCTTGTTTTTTTTTTAAGGTTTCATCCTTCAATATGGCCAGTCATTCTGGCACTTGCTCTCCCTTGGCCATCTTGATCATAAAATAAGAAAAGTGAGCCATCCCACTTTACTACGTCTTTGACCATAGGTAGGGTAAAACGTTGAAAACCTGACCTTGAGCTAATGGCTTTATGGCTTTGTGCTCCTATTTAATAAATGAACAGTGGCTGTGGTAGCTGACTTGGCATTTGCGGGGGGGGGAGCAGAGGAATCCTGACATGCCAAAACTGCTCTAAAGTAGTTTTGTTAACTTCAAGTGATTGTGTAGAATCTAGTCTTGTCTGTGTTGTGCTAAGGCAGCTTTTAGCCTTAACGCTCATTCTTTCGCCACGATACTGCCCTGGGTGGGGTGCAACAGAAGACAGAAAGTGGGGTTGTTGACTGTAATGGGAGGAGTGGGTTAACCCTTACTTTCAATGGGTATACTGCACCCCAGAGTCTCAAAGATCTGCACTGGAGCAAATTGCGAGATGTGCCCGAGCATTTAAGATTGAACCTTCTGTTGTGGCTGATTCACAATGCGTAAAACGGGAGCAAATCTGGAGATGCCTGGAGCATTACTTTTTCCTTGAGCGCATTTTTGTTAATCTGATTTTGTTTAAGCATCTTGGATGCTCTGGGCACTATTTCCTCATTTCAGTCTTTGAATCCGGCATAAGACAACAGATGTGAATCTAAGGTGCTCCTTGGCATCTCTTTGCTCCATCGAAAACCTTTGAGAATAAGGCTCTATACATCTGATCTTTTCTAGGTACAGCTTTGGGAGTCTATAAAAGATCTGGGTTGATCCATAAGGAGGCAAAGATGACCTATAGGAAGGATGAGTTTATATGGCAGTATGGTTAATGGCCGTGCAAGAGGGATGTTTATTTCTTCTACCAAGAGAGGCAGCGTGACTGCTTCCAGCCACACTTTGCCGCAGACGGCTGCAGTGACCAGTTTTAAGACCCAGTACTTGCTAATTATGGGGAGCAAAGGGTGGAAGCCACATTGGAACTCCTTTCTGGAAGACTGGATGGTTCTTGAAGCCTCCCTTTTGTTGTTCAAATGAGGCGATCAGCATGCTGGACACAGGCCCAGACCCAACCATCCTTGGGAGGCAGGCCGACATGCTGGCATCACACTACCTTGCAAGCTGTGATGTAAGGTGGTCCACCCATGTACTTTGTTAGTGGATATAGTGGAGCACTACCACTTGTTAAATGTTCTTGAATAAACTGCTGACTTTAGATTTTCTAAAGACAGTGGCAAGAGGTTTGACAGGACACAAGGAATGCTACCACTGTGTTTAGAAAATTGACTTGTGTGGTGGCTTGAGCTGTAAGCCATCGTTTTGATGTATACTTACGTACTGCCCATTTTCCCGTGACAGCCCGTTCGAGGTGAAAGTAGGATCAGAGTGTGGAAACCAGAAAGTCCGGGCATGGGGTCCAGGTCTGACGGGAGGCGTAGTTGGAAAATCTGCTGACTTTGTGGTGGAGGCCATTGGTGATGATGTGGGCACTTTAGGTAAGTACCTGGTCTCTTTGTAGTGGCATGGAATCCTTTGTCCAGTGTTTGTTTGGCTCCAGAACTATTGAACATTTAGTTTCCCCACCATTTGGGCTAAATCTTTTTTTGGCCCAATAAACTTGCATAAGCAACTCCCCATGCTGACCCGTTTATATTTGAGTGTCCTGAATAATGCTGACCTCTTCATTCTGGTTTATGTTCTTGCCCTGATCTCTCCATGATGAATTGCTCCGGTAGTCTTTTAGCTTTTTGTTGGTTTACTTGGTATGTTTTCAGTATTCACAATGAATTGTTACATTTTGACCTCTAGCCTGAATTTACCACCCTTCCTTTTGTGAAGCTCTGCAGATTATTTTATCTGAACCAGAGACTACATTATCAGGCTGCTTTGACTGCTGGGGTTACTGTAGCATGCAATCGGCAGTACAAAAGCTGAAATCCTTGACGGTGGTCGCCATGTACTGTAAACATGCCATGCAGACGGCTCTACTTGCATATCCTTGAATTAAAATGAGCGGCCCTTCTGGTGTGTGACATCCAGAAGGCCCTGTCGATTTGGTTGCCATGTCACATGACTGTTGGAATTGCTCCAGGGGAACAGTGAATGGGAAGGTTGGGTCAGCATGACTGTGTACAGTGATGTATTATATTTTTTTGCATAATGAATGTCTCCCAGCAAATTGTTTAAATTGTGTGGTTTGGACAGCCAGTCCTTGCTGTGCAGGAATGGAATGTTTTTTTCAAGATTTCTGTTGCCTTGGGCAGGCTTCTCAGTTGAAGGGCCAACGCAAGCCAAGATAGAATGTGACGACCGTGGCGATGGGTCCTGTGATGTCCGGTACTGGCCCCTGGATGCTGGCGAATATGCAGTTCATGTCCTGTGCAACAATGAGGACATCAAGCACAGCCCCTTCATGGCTGAGATCAAGCCTGCACCCAAGGACTTCTACCCTGAGAAGGTAACTGGATTGTAACTAGAGACCACGGGTGGCAATTTCTAATTCACAACTATTAGCAGTTTCGGGGTGAAACGTACCTTACAAAACACTGCTTTTTTTATTTTTTTATTTTTTTTTACTCTCGTTTTGGAGACATTTTGATCAGGTATTGGAAATGTATGGAATCACATTGTGGGGGGCAGCTTGCTTGTGCCCCTTTTAGAGACGCATCTTTTCATCAACCAAGAGTGGCCTTTTGACATGCTTGGTTTATAGGGGAGTGCATCCGTTCAAGCTTGGGGCTAAACTGTTCAGTGTTAACTGGCATTTCATGTCTCTGTAGGTAAAGGCTTATGGTCCTGGAATAGAAACTACTGGTCTCGCAATCAACAAACCAGCAGAGTTCACGGTTGATGCCAAAAATGGAGGGATGGCTCCCCTGCAAACCCTGGTTCAGGTACTTTAGTCCAGATCTCTTCATATGAATAGTGCCCTTGTGTATGGCACTTCTGTGGACTTCTGGAGGCTCTAAACACTGCAGGCCCAGCTCCTAAGATTGTTGAGCTGCTGAAGAAGAGTACAATCCAAATTGCTACCTTTAGGGTCTATTAACCTGTGAAAAATATGACCTTGTGAATGGAAAGCACTTTTCAAAACATCCCCATCATAGAATTGAATCCTCACATTGCTAAATGACCAAATCTCAGCTAAGCCGGTCTTTTTGCACTGCAAGGCATAGGTCAACAAATCCTGGATGCAAGGTCCTCCATGGCAGGGCTCTTAAAAATTAGCCTTTGAGCACTTAACCTCATGGATGGGTTTCCTTGTGTCCTTATATCACAGTTGCACTCATGTAGGTGTCTTTGCCCAGAAACAGTCCTGTTTGCAATTGTGGGAAGCAACACTGCAGGGGATGGGTGGCGGGGCCGGGGGGGGGGGGTTCGGCACGGATGGTGACATTTGGGGGACGGGGTAGAGGGGCTTAAAGCCTGTCTAGGATCCCATGAGTTGACCGGGATAATTGTTGCAGGAGAGAAACATTCTTCACGATCCCACCATGGGGGTCTCATGTGGTATCGCACAATGTTGCAATCATGGTGTGATCTCTTCACAGGACGGTGACGGCACACCAGTTGAGGTAACCACAAAGGACAATGGCAATGGAACGTACAGCTGCTCCTATCAGCCAAAGAAGCCCCTGAAACACACAGCTGTGGTGTCCTGGGGAGGGGTGAACATTCCCAACAGCCCCTTTAGGGTAAGTAATAGACTACTACAGCGGGCTAACCACCTATTCTGGCTTTCTAGCACGGGGGCTAAATATTAAACTAAGCTTAAGTGTACTATACTTTATAGATGTATCTATCGCACATATTCTTCAAACTTGGCGAGGAGGGTGGTGCTCAGTTTCCATGTCCCCATTCGCTACATTTGCTCACTGTCATATGATGGGCCTGGGAGGTTAATCGTCCCTTTATGTCCACAGATGAACGTTGGTGCTGGCTGCCACCCCAACAAAGTGAAAGTGTATGGGCTAGGTGTGGCCAGGACTGGTTTGAAAGCTCATGAACCCACCTACTTTACTGTGGACTGTGCAGAGGCTGGGCAGGGTGAGTTCTGTCTTTGCCAGGCATGGTGTTTCCTCTAAGCTTTTCTATGTTGCTATTGTGTAGCCTTCACATGTTGTGGAGTATTGGAGCGTCCGTGAAGTCTAATCTCAAACTGGTGTAATTGTTGTTTTTGCTAAGTTCTGCAGTGGTCAACGGGAAGGGGCAACATAACGCCATCTTGCTTGTGTCTTGAAGTTTGCTGTGCGAAACACTATGGTCTTTGTCGCTGCTGCTGCATGCACCCCTCATGAAATGGCTGCCTTCATTGGGCGAGGAAGCAGAGTTCATGTGTGGTAGGAAGGGTCAGAACTAGTCCCACCTGTGAGAAGCAAAGGTATGCCCATTTAGGACCACTGTAGCCGCAAGACTTTGATTGTTTATTTGTATAGCGACTAGACTATACACCGTGTTTCAAAGCGCTTCAAGGAGGGAGGGAACATGGGGTGGGGGGAGGAATAATTACATTCTTACAGGTCCTTGAAACAGTACAGAATGTGCAGTAACATTACTATGCCTGACCATTGTTGCAGTACAAGAGTGACGAGGATTGGTAGGATAGGTGGGGGGGGTCTAGAAGGGGTAAGGAGAGGAACAAAAACAAGTGACTATCCATAAAAGGTCAATGACTGTTCATGGTAGTGCTCGGAAGGGGGGGAGAAAACAAGGGTAAGAGGAGACAGTCAAGCGTATATCACTGGTCAAGGGACGATGATAAAAGTGCATTAGATATAGTTAGAGGGGTGGGGGGGGAGAATGTAAAGTAAGACTCAGATGAATTGCCTAGATATAGAGTGCATGGCCACCCTGACTGTCCACCCTACCTTCTGGGGGCCATGTGCGCAAGCAGATGGAGATGAAAGTGGAGGACTTGCACAAGTATGCTGACGAATCTCACCCATGGCAGGGTAAGGGTCTTGACTGCCTAATAATAAATGGTAAGTCTGAGGCTTATCAAATGCAATTCTCAAGGCAAGACTCCTAACAAATTTCCTTCCAGTTCACGTCTGTTAACCTTGGTCTGTCTGCATACGTGTTTCATGAGTCGTACAGATTCCAAACTACAATGCCTTGTTCTGTCTGGTGGTGGGGGGACGGGGGGGGGGGTGGTGAAGCTGCATGTTGCATTGGAGTTTCATCTGATCCGTACAATACTCTGCAGAAATCTGCAGCTTCAGGCAGACTGCCCGCTTTACTTTTTCCCACTGAGCTTAACTGGCAACAGTTCTACAACTATGCTGCTGGTTCACACCTGGTTACCCATGAGAGGAGCACAAATTCATTTACTACTCCCATAAAGCTAAGGTCTGGTACTTCTGGCATTGACCGGCTGGCCAGTTTAATATGTGGGTAATCGATAATGCATTCATGGGTAACAAACTTTCCATTTAAATAACGGTTGTAATTTCAAAATCCAACCACTTGAGGGCGCCATTATAAAACCGCATAACCTATATATGAATAACTTATTCCATATCCCATGCTGGCTATGGGGGCTATCACCTATTTGGATGTGTGATGTCCCAGATATGTATTAACGTAACACATGACAAACTATTGGTGCACTGCATTATTGCACTCCAAGAACTATGCACCACATGTATGGCATATTGCAATGTGCAAACTAAATGCATGTGTAGAACATTGAAGTGCTACGATTCATTTTGAAGGAGAAAATGTCCAGGTAATCGCATTCAGGGAAATCCTTTCAAATGGTGTGGGTAGGTGATCCAAACTGGCGAACTGTTATAATCTAGGCGTCCCCTCCATAACACCTTGCATTTGACTACAGATTAACTTGGATCCTTCCACCTCTGTGTAGTCGCAAGGGATGGACGTTGGCTGGGAGGTAGTGGGGATATGGGGCAGTGTGAGCCCAGATGCATGCTGGCTTAAGCTTGTTTTCAGAGGTCTTGCCAGCTACCTTTTTTTATAAAGGTTTGCAGGCATGCCACTTTCTGGCATTTGTGAAAGCTGCTTGCAGCAGCTGCACCAGTGACCCAAGTGCCTTGTCACATTTTGGTGATTTCAAGTCACTTGCTCACACCGTCCTCCATTAAATATGCTCCAATTTGTATAGAAAAGGTACATTCTAATTTGAAATGGGTTGTACAAAACTGTAATGGACAATCTGAAGGCTGATCTGGTGGGAGGTGCGGGGGGTGTGCTGATAGAAGGGGAAACCTCCCTTCAGATTCAATATCTTTGGACTTGACAGTAGGTGGTGATTGTACTTCATACCCTTTCCACTGTACCTTTTGGGGTGTCCTTTCAAGGACTGCTCGTGGTGTTTTGCCGAGCAGATCATAAAGCTTGCTCCAACCAACCGGGATACTCGTGTGCAGGCCCCTCATGAGAGATTCTGCTCTCAATGACCTGTCCCTTTTGCGGCATGCATTCACTGCCGGGGACGCTTGGCGGGAATAAGGGTGTGATGTATGGAGGAAAGGGAGAATGGAGAAATGACCCCCCCCCCCACTTGTCTCCATACGTTTGCGGGACCATCAATGCATCTTGACAAATGGAAGATGTTTGTCGAGAAAAATAAGTTCAGATCACTTCCCTATGGGGTAGTCGGACAGGTTTTTCAAATCTTCCTGGCCAAACCTCTGATCTGCATGGGAACTGGACTCCAGTGAGAAGTGCTTCCAGAACTGTGTGAAGTCTCTTGATGGCTCCATGCCAGTGAATCCTGGGGGTATCCAAAATGTAAAACCACCTTTGGGTGCTGGTGGCCTTGGCTGCCTGGGTACCAACGGGGGTATTGCCAGAAGTGTCAAACAACCTGAACGTCTCTTACCCATGGTTACATTTTAATGGTCTGCCATATCCAGAACATGCAAGCTTCTCAATCTGAGGGATCCAGGAAAGGCTGGGAGCTCTTGAGATGTAACTGTCATTACCCTACAGAGAAGTCTGCGTGCACAGAACTATCTTATCCTTGATAAATTGTATAAAGGGCTCCTTACGGTGGAGTCTGCATGGAAGACTGCATTCTTAGTAGCTCTTTAGCTAGGCGCAAGGCAGAGCTGCAGAGTGAAATATGTGGAGGTGATGTGTTCAAAGAGCTTGTGTATGAATGCGTTAGTTAGAATTCTAATGTCTGTGCTAATTTCCTTCAACCTTCGAGACCCCCAGCTCTTTAACTGGACTTTAGGACTTTTTAATTTTAACCCTGGAGTGAGTGCCCTTTTTCTCACTACCTCTCGTGTTTTGACCTAATTTGGATTATGTGTTTGTTTTTGGAGTCAAACTCCATAGGCATCTACTTTTTGTATGGTGACACACAGCACCCTCAGTGCAGTGTCACAGAGAAATCCTTTAGATTTCTCGTAAGGTTTAAATACCTTCTCTTGGGTGAACTACAGTTCCCAAGAATAGTAAAGTTAAATTGACTTTACTTACCTTTTCTTTGTGGGTCCAGCACACACCATCCGAGTGCGGGGTTACTTAGTAGCCCCTTTTCCTACCTACTCATGTAACTTTTTTGTATGTTACCCTCACGACTTTAAATGGCTGGCAGTGATTTCATTTTCCTACCATTCAGCCTTTCTACCGCAGACTGAACCCTTTGCTGAAGTATTGCACCTCTGGGTGACCATTCTGTCAAAATGGCCCAGTCTCCTTTTTTCGCCATTTTGTGTTTGAGATATTTGTTGGGTTTTACTTTGCACGCCAAACCAGGTTTGACCCCTTTGTTCATTTGGCCTTTGGCGGGCTTCAGTGCTAAAACCTGCCTCTAGCTCCATTGTCTGGAAGGGCAGGAAGTGAGGGAGGTGCCCGAAACTCCCCTGTCCTTCGTCTCCGGGGAAACCTGAATGCACCAAGTCCTGATTTGGTGGCTGTCCTCCAAAGACACTATGCTGTGAGTGACCGCTAGGCTATGCATGAATGGGCGAAACCTGGTTAAAAGGCTAGGGCTTTGGGACTGAAGACAGTCGACTACTGGGAAGGACATCCCGATGAAGAAACTGAACAAAGCTTGCTGCATCCTCCTGGACTGTTGAACTGCCTGGTGAGGCCCTGCTGCTGTGCTGAAACTCACTTTTCTAATATGATATGATAGGTTATTTATAATGCACTTAATACTCTGAGGTTTCTAAGCGCAGACCCGGGGATCGAACCTGTGTTGCTCCATGTGGTCTTGCTTCCAAGCCGAGCACGTTGCCGCTGAGCTATCCTCTGAGCTAATCGAGCGAATCTCTGGAAGGGACGACTTCTTCCCTCTGGTTAGTGGGACCAACTAACACAGAGACGAACTTTGCTGCTGCAGGAACAGAGTGCCAGGGGTAGAGTAGAAGGTCTGTAGTAGAATGCAACGTCTGTAAGCTGGCCAAAAGCTCCAGGAGTCTCCCTGAGGACCCTCCAGAAGCAGGAGGACCAAAGCTAGTCACCTCACCAGAGTGCAGGAGTGAAGGAAGCCCAACCAGTGTCCAAGATCCACAGTGGTGCTATTTACCGAGGGCTGAAACCGTGAAGTGCTGCTGATCCTAAAAGAGCCCGTAGCTGCCACCGACCATCGAATTGCTGCTGCAGGAGTCCCCAGACGTCCTCACGCTTGTCCCCATGACTGAGGCTCAGAAACCCAGGATCTGCATTGCTGCAATTAGACAGGAGCCAGTTGGACACTTGCTCTATCCAAAGGCACTGTTCTGACTTGGGGTACTTAGTGTCTGTAACTTGAGCTTCTCAGTTGAGATTTGCAGTGGCTGCATTTATAGAGTTGATCTCGGCTCTAACGTTCACAAGTTTGACAGCTTGTGGCCCTACAGTGATTTTACTTCAACAAACTCTAATTTTGTGATGTGCCTCAGCTCCATAGACTTTGCTCCAATTGGCTTCGGCTGTCCTGGCTCCCTGCAGACTCTTCTACTCCATTTGACTTTGATTCTTACTGTCCCTCATAGGTGATGCATTGGTTGTAAACTAATATTTGCTGGGAAAGGTTTTTATCTAGACTTCATTGGAAGATTTAAAGTGCTCACATGCTTTGAGAACCAGTTTAACCTTTCCTTTCTGCAAACCTCAGATTTTACAAAGTATACAAGTGATATATAAATGCCATTACTGTCCTAGTTAATGAAGTCTCCTCAGGGTGTAGGAAGCATCTCTAAAGAGTATCTACTTGCTTTGTGTTTCTGAGTATTTTAAAGGGCATTTGATTGCTACACATTGTCCTTTTTTTAAAGAATGCTGATTTAAAACTGACCGTTAAAAAAAATTATTTTACTAGAAACCTTGTGTAAGTGATATTTGGAAACGTGAATTTTATTGCTACAGCTCACATTTACCCCTCTTGACAAGCCTGGCTGCTCAGTCACTCGAACAACTTGTGTAGTACAGACCTATACCAATAGGTGGTTACCTAATACCTAGAGGACAAGGGCTGTGTAGTCTCCCACAGGGTTACATCAATTCATGCCTAATGAAGAGTAACTAGCAACATGTGAAGATCAAATTGAGGTAAGAGTCGATCGTATGACTAGCATCTAGTTTTATTCCTAAACTGAGACCAGGCCTGAAAGGAAAGTATAACATTGCAGTGAGGCTTGTAGTTGGTGCTGTGCCCCAAAGGTCCGTGATATCTTCCATTTACTGCAGTATTGATTCCTAGTGGTTTCTTGGCAAGCTTCCTGAAGGATGGTCCAGTTTTCCTTCTGTTCTACATTCACATAGACTCTAGGTTCTTGGGAAACTGAGAGCGTAAGGTAAGCGCAAAGTTCTACTAAGCCTGTCCCTCTTCACAGAGGGTTCAGGACAAGAGGAAGGATCAGTTTTCACCACTCAGTTATGTTCAATATATAGCATTTCTTCTGCAATTAAGAGGTTGTTTGCTAAGTCCTACAATTCTGCGCTCTCCTGAACTGGTGGACGGCTCTGCCCAATAATGGGATTGGAGGTAAAGGGCATAGAAAAACAATCTTCCAGGGGAGCAGAAAAGGGTCTCCCTTAAATTAAGTGCCAGAGACTCGTACATCAAATATTAAATATTGTGCTTTCAGAATATCAGGGGAGGGCTGTCAATTTGAAAAAGTCCTATATTAGGCCCCTGTTGAGTTACCACTCGTAGATGGTGTTGGTCATTCTGCACAGCACATCTGCAAGCTTACAGCAGCCTGATTATTCTGCTATGGCCAACACACTGTGCTCCTGTAGATATGGCTCAAAATCTTGAAGGGCTGGCAACATGGCCTTCAGCTTCCTTTTGTGCAGACTAGAGGTCATATGCTTAGAAGGCTGGCTGTGATGCTCCACGCTGACTAGTACTCATCCATTCTGCTAGGAAGGGTCCAAAGTAGGAGTTCAAACTGAAGATGGATTTCTTAAATTGGAGTTGAGGAGCTCAAGTCCCAAGGTGGCTGGCACCAGGGCCAATTGGGTCTGGACATCCTGCTTCCAGTGACTGCAACTGAAGCAGTGTCCATCTCTTGCGTAGCCTGGCAATGAGGATCACCAGGACACAAGAGGATTGGAGGTCGAAGTCTCTGGAGAATCGGAACATGAAGGGCGGGGGGGAGGCTCTAAACCTGTTGCAAAAACATGATCAAATTCACCCCATCACTGGGGGGGGCGGCAGTTGGGGCTTCCCATTCCAGGTGTCCCGCACGAGTATGGCACTGGGGGGGTGGGAGGGGTGGGGTTGAGATGAGATACTTCAAATTGAGACCAGTGCAAATCTCAGTTCAAAAACTATCCCCATAACCTTGATGCCTGAAATGGAGAGGAAGCCCTCAGCAGCCAGTCATCTAGGTAAGGGTATCTGGATGCTCTCCTTCCATAGCATGGCTGTGAGCAGGCCTTTGACAGAATCATGGTGAGGCCAAAGTGGAGGACCATGTACTGGAGGCTTTCAGAGCCCATGGAGAACCTCGAACTAGCAGGCCAAATGAGGATATGCGCACGGCCACCGCACATCAATCCCTTTTATGCAGGAAGGGCAGAATCTGTGCTGTTGTCATATTCTTTGAGCAGGTAGGAGGCACTAGCATAGGCTGAGAATTGGCCTTTTACTCACGTTTAGGAATGGAATTGGAGGCTTTTCTCTGACCTGGGGCCCCCTCCGCTGCTGAGATCCAGTAGCTTGCCATCAGGCGGAAAAGAGGAACCAGCGGGAGAGGGAGTTTGAAACTGTCAGAATTCAGGGCCTGAAGGGATCTCGGGTGATGGGCATCAATTAGTCCTCATGATCACCTAACCTAATGCAGTAGTGAGGTGGGACATCTGCACTTACTGCTTTGTCTTGTGGATGGTGAATGGTGAGTTGGGGGACAAGGGGGGGGGGGGGGAGAGTCCAGTCCTGGTTGGGACCACCAGCAGACCAGACTTGCTGCATTTTTCTGTCCTAGGAGTGCTGCTGGAACCTTCCCGCCTTAAGGGCAGAGAAGGATGGCGTTTTGGTTTTGATGGCGGTTAAAGATTTGGGCACAAGCATGGTCAGGATTTCCCTTCAAGTTCTTCTGTTGTGGCATGGAACGGCACAATTCCATCAAAGGGAAGGTTCAGCCCCATCTCTTGAGCATCCTGAAACTGCATAGTACTTTTTAGCCATGCGTGTCGGATGTCTGAACTGATGCACACCTTTTAGAGGTGGTCTATAAAACGTTTTCAGCTGCCACCAGCATATCTCCCACTGCAATCTTTGCCTTGGCACCTTCAATAAATTAATCCATGCTGCATGGCTGTCCCTTCCTAGGGACGAGACACTTTTTCACCAGGAAAACCTTCTCCCCCCTTTCAATTTCAGTGTGCAGGGGTGCGGCCCTGGTAGCATGCGCTACCCTGACTCCACCCTCCAGTGCCACACCTCAGTCACCTTTTCTGCGTCGACAGGAAAGGGCCAGTCTCACCAGCGCTCCTGGGTTTGACTTTGGCCATGTAATACCACATGCTCTTCCCCGGATATTTCTTATCTTTTTGTCTTCTTTCTTGCCATTCAGGTAATTGGTCCTCTGGCGCCACGCTCCTCACTGGCGCATGCCGACTTCAGCGGGCTTCAGCAGGTGTCTAGCCTGCAAGGGACTCTTCCCTACGTCCAACCCCCACACTTTTTTGCCTCCGCTGTCTTGGCCCTGACCACGGCTGGGAGGGTTGTACCGCATGCGATCCACTGATTCCATGTGCACTGAAGAACAGGCTAGCTAGGTGGAGTGAGCTCTTCGAAAGATTACCTCCAGAGGACTTGAAGAACTTCGTCAAACAGATCGAGGCCGAAGGGAGGGCCACTGTTTTAACATCGCACCCCGTAAGGACGACTCCTTCCCAAGGAAGCGTCTGAGCAGGAGGAACCTCTCCGGTTCTCACACCAGTGCACATTCCGAGGCTAGTCCAGCTACCGGCCTTACGGCCAAGGGGTCAGTAGATCCTTCCAGAAGTAATGGTGAGGGACCGCAAGGTTCTTTTACCAGGTACACACCCGAGAGACAACACCCTAATACTGGCCAAGTCTGGGGGTGCCTCCACGCAGCAATGCCAGCGACACTGCCAAGGGTAATACGCATTCCAGGCCTGAGGTGCAGGGTAGGTCTTTTGCTCCACCACCGAGTCTTGGAGGAGCCCGGGGGGCCAAGCACCACCACTTTGGCATATACAAATTGCGCTCCGGCTCCAGCAGCCCCCACCCACTCCGTCAATATCACCTGCCACTTCTTCTACCTCTTCTGCCTCAGACTGGTTCTTTGAAAGGTTCCTGGCACTTATGCAAACCCCTCAGATGGGGGCCATCCTGCAGGATGCAGTCGGGGACTTGCTCCCTCAGGTCACTCCACCTGCGCCCATAGCCACTCTTCCTATGGCTCCGGCACCCCTGTCACCAGTGCTGCCCCTACCGATTCCAGCTTCCCTGCCTCCCACAGCACAGGCTCTGCAGCACCCTCTGGCTCTGGTCTCCACACCGCAGCCCACGGCGCCTAGCATTCCTCTCCCTGCTCCGGACCAGCAGGGTGCCAGCAGGACACCCTGGTGGACCCAGATGACGAGGAGGTGGACCCTGACACGCCGTCGTCCGTTAAGGCCTTCCATGAACCGCTTGCAGGTTTGGCAGAATATTTGGGCCTTGGATCCACTCTTGCTGTTGGCACACCCTCAACCGCACTTGTCGATCACTGCGGCGTCGCTCTACTCTATGCCTCAATCGTCCTCTGCCACCTTGTCCTCGGCGCTGCTAGGCAAGGCAGAGAAGATCTTGGAGGCATACCGGAAGAAGCTGTACTGAAACGCCTCTACACCTGCGTCAATCCAACACGGATGCCAGGCTGGCAGCCGTTCACCAAAGGCTTTGTCTGGAAATGGCAGATTTCCTTCCAGAACTTACGGTGCAAAGCCAGGCACGCTTCAAGGCTGGCCTCGGAGAAGCGAAGCTGGTAGCGCAGGACATCATGGAGTCTACCATGGCCCACATCGATACCTCTGGCTGGCCATATGCATCCCTATGGGCATGAGAAGGACTGCCTGGCTTTGGGCTATTAAGTTTAACCCTGATGTCCAGGAACGCATACTGGACCTTCCATTTGATGGTAGGGACCTCTTTCACTCTACCAATGAGGAATTGGATAAAAAGAACCACTCGCAAACTGTAGTCTTTATCCTAACAAAGGCCACACCCAAGGTCTATACCCAGTCGCATTAACGCTCTGATAAGGGGTGGGCTTTCGGCGGGTTCCAGGGCTTCCAGGAACTGAGGTCTAGGTAGTCTGACCGCTCTGAGTCGGCACTGGTGCAGACAGAGGGTCGGGGGGAGGGGGGTAGGGGGCAAGGGCTTTTTTCAGTTCCCCTCCGCAGCAGCAGCTTTGGAGGGAACAAAAGCATGACGCATCCCTTCAGGTCCCTGTGTCTCTGGTGGGGGGGCAGGCTTGCCTTTCACATGCAATTTTGGCACCAGAACTTTTCGGACACCTTGATCCTCTCGGCGGTGTTAGGCAGAAACCTGTGCAGTTCCCTTAGGGACCACTGCAAAAAGTTTAAGACTACAGGAGTAAGCGGTAAACCCAATTTGTAGCAGTCTGCACCACCCTGATTTACCTGGTAGCTGTGGCTGAGCAGTCAGACTTCTCTCAAGAAGAGTTAGGCAGTATATAGAGTATACACAATAGGGCTAAAAATACAGTAGAACAAGCAAACCATGACCAGAGCTTTGGTATATAATTAGTTATTTAAAAAACCACTCATGAAAATACACTGGCACTAATTTATCAAGCAAGTTCAAACAGTCACTATAAGGATATACACCTCCCTAGTTAGTTATTCGACAAGTCTAGGTTAAGACACCACTTATTTAGCAAAACAGAGGTGAGCGTGTAACCGTAGATGGCACTCCAATAATTCATTTAGAAAGGGAGAGAAAAGGCAGAGTAGGAAAATACAGTACCAACACTTTTAAGAAACCACAGCAAGTCAAGAGCAGGGTCTACTGTAGAGCCAAAAGTTCATAGGCCAGGCCCACTCTTGGAGAGAGCAAGGCAGAATGTGCCCAAGATCACAGTGGAAGTGCACTCAGTCTTTGCAGAAAAGTCAAAAAGAGGTTGGATCAGTTCAGAAAGGTAAAGTTAGCAGGTCTGAGGTCAACCCAGTGAGAAAGTCAAGGATTTACAGGACACCTTGGACAATCTGTTGCAAGGGAGACCAGGCGGGACACAGTACCTGAAATGGTGTGAGAGCTCCAGCGGTGGCAGTTGTTCCTGGCAGCGGGTGCAAGTCGTGGCTTCGACCAGAGGAAGTGATGATCTCTACGAGGAATAAAGCTGGAGGTCGTTGCACTGCCAGGGAAGAAACCAGCCGCAGAGTTCCCGATTAAAAAGTACAACCCTTTTATTCGCGGTAGTGGTGAAGCGTGGCTATCCAGCCGCCAGGGTGCTTGGCACGGGCGATTCGACCACGAGACGTCCAGGAAGGCGAAAAAGGCAAACTGGTTGGTCCCACCAGCTCAAAGGGAAGAAGATTCTCCTGGAAGATCTCCTCTCTCGTCCGGAAAGTGGTGAGTTCGTACAGCAGGGCTCCACTGGTGGTGGTGTAGATGGCTCAGCTTCTCCCCTCTTCGGATTCTTTAGGTCCTGTGGCGACTTCTGAAGTTCCAGTCCCCAAAGCCCTGCTTTTATGCAGAAAAACCCCCATTCAACAGCCTAGCTGTCACTGAAACGTGCTAAGTGGTGAGCCAGGCGGCTCACCACTGGGCCATCACACGAGTGCGACTTGAGTTGGCAAGTCAGTCCAGGGTGCCTAATCCCCCACCCACACATCCTGTAGACCCCAGACAGAGTGGCACCATTTGGAGGGCTTCAGTGGAGAATTCCACCAAAAAAGTTTCAGAGGTGAACACAAACGCCATTTTAAAACCGAGTCCTGGCAAAAAGACCCAACCGGGGAATAAATATTGAATAAATAACCCGGCGGTATCTTTAACATTGCACCAAAAAGTGGTGCGTTTAAAGTCCATGAGAAAATCCCATAAATATTCCGGTGGAATATTTCGCATTATATCCACTGCCACCAGCCAGACTAGACAAGGGGGGGACTGGACAGTGTCCCCTTGGAAAACAGACCCAGGGGCAATCTAATTACCCCTACCAGTACTTCCACAATATGATGGTTTTGTACTGCTTCTGTTCACAGTTTGAGACTAGTAAAGCCAATGGTGACTTTACATGCCCTGGGAGACAGTAGTCAGTCCCAGGGTATGCAGTCTATGTTTGGGGGTCACTATGACACCCCTGTGTTACTGCACTGAGGGTGCTGTGTAACACACATACCAAATACACATGAAGCCCTATGGAGTAAAAGACCCCATAAAACACATTTACAGTCAAAGGACATTCTAAAATCATGCCTAAGAGTGGGAGAAAGAGTCTCACTCTTAGCAGGAGAAAAAATAAACCCCTAAAATCCAGCAAAGCTGCTGGGGGACTCACTAGGTTTGGGAAATTTAGCCTTAACAGAGAATTCTCCCTAACACGCGGTATCCTTGGGGTACCGCCACCGGTCCCTCCCGCAGATTGGGATGGAAACTGTTGGCGGAGATTCAGTCGCTCGGCGACAGCCAGGCAGTGGAAGTCCCAGCCTCCCAGAGAGGATTTTCACCAATACGAAAGAACCACCAGGCCGGGCCTGAGTTGTGCTGGACCTATCCACCCTCAACCTCCTTCAGAAATTCATGGTTACTCCAGCACTCATTGCGGAGATGCTAGACAGGGGAGACTGGATGTGCTCCCTTGATCTGAAGGATGCTCATCTACACATCCCGAGTTTGGCAGCCGCATCGCTCCTTCCTGCGCTTCAGGATCATGGGCTGTCATTGCCAATACAAGGTGCTACCCTTTGGCCTCAACTCAGCACCCAGAGTATGCACCAGAATCATGAATGGGAGTGGCAGCCCTCCTCCCAGCCCAGGGCCACCACGTCTACTAGTACCTGGACGACTGGCTTGTCAGGGTGAGATCACTGAGGTGATCAACACCTCCGCACTGATGACACACTCCACGACCTGGGGTTTACGATCAACCTCAAATCTCAGCTGCAGCCCTTGCAAAGCCTCACCTTCCTGGGCTCATCTTGGATAAGAGCTCTGAGATGGTCTTTCCCTCTGAGGACAATATTATGGCCATCAAGAGAGCCACTACTCGCTTCCTTGCCAGAGAAGTGACCTCGGCCTGGTGGTATCAACACATAGCAGTGCCACACATGAGACTCAACGAGGAGATTGCAGCTGCACTTCACATCCTCATGGAATCCGGAGAAGGGCTCCCAAGCGGAGCCGGTCAGCATCCCCCTTCTCTCCACGTGGACCTCACGTGGTGGTTCAGGCACTGCAACCTGTTGATGGACAAGCTCTTACGGCAGCTGACCCTGCAGGTCACCATCACGAAGGATTCCTCCCTGGAAGGCTGGGGGTCACCCTGGACAGCCAGAGCGTCCATGGAGTTTGGACCCGGCAGGAGTTTCGTATCAACTGGCTGGAGCTCAGGGCCATCTGGCTGGCTCTTAGTGCTTTCCTTCCGCTCATTGGGGGCAAGACAGTCGTCCTCCAGACCCACAACTTCACCAGCATATACTATGTCAACAAGCAGTGATCTCAGGTCCCCGCCATTGTGCTGCCTACTGGTCAGCATGTGGGAATGGGCCCTGGAGAAAATCTACCTCGCGGCCATCCACCTCCTGGGGGAGGCCAACTTTTAAGCGGACAGGCTCAGCAGACTGGGAGCGACAATTACAAATGGCAATTGAACAAACCGGTGCTTCTGGAGGTCTTCAGCCGATGGGGACATCCTCAAGTGGATCTGTTTGCTTCCTGGAGCAACAGGAAGTGGCAACTGTTAGTGTCCTGGCAGGGCCCATGCTCCCTGAGCGACGTTTTACAGATACGGTGGGACGGCATGACAGCCTATGACTTTACTCCCACACCCCTGGTTCACAGGGTAATCCGCAAGATAAAGGAATGGTGTCACCTCAGCATCATTCTGAAAGCTCCATGTTGGCTGGCGAGACCGTGGTTCTCCGAACTGCTCAGCCTTACGAACAGACCCCCCCCATCCCCCATACACCTTCCGATGGGGCCAGACCACAGCAGGGGGAGCGAGGGGGGGGGGGCAGGGTCATCTACCCCAGTTAGCTCTCAGCGTGGTTCCTGAGCAGGTCACTCCAGCATCTGCGCATATAACAGCTAACCTGGCAATCATTCAGGGTGCCAAGAGCAAGGCTACCAGGAGCCAATACAAGAGTAAATGGACTAGGTTCTGTCATTGGGCGGTCTCGAAGATTGACCCCTTTACGTGCATATTGGATGTGCTCTCCTCAGCACATCTCGCGCACTCAGGAGTACATGTGGACACATGTTGCACCATCTGTCAGCCATTGGGGCCTACAGAAATTTGGAGGAGGAAGTCTTCTCATTGTGCAACCCGATGGTCAAACATTTGGCGGGCCTATCCAGGCTCTACCCACCCATCAAGAAGCCACACCCTGTGTGGGACCTCAATGTGGTGTTGGGCGCCTTGACGCACAAACCCTTTGAGCCAATGTCTGCGGACATCAGGCTGGTGTCTATTAAAACATCTAAGTGTGCCCCCACCTCCGTGCGCAGAGTCAGCGAGATCCAGGCTCTGGTGACCTCAGAACCCTATACCACCTTTCACAGGGATAAGGTGGTCCTGCGGACACACCCCTTGTTCCTACCAAAGGTACCCTCCGCTTTCCATCTAAACGAGGAAATACTCTTACTTATGTCTTTTGCTGACCCGAAGGACGAGGCTCCGAATATTGCACTGTCTGGATGTTGGGCGTGCTCTGATTCTATCTGGACTGGACCAAGGGCTTACGCAAGGCGGACGCACTGTCACCTTTGGTAGATCTAGGCCCGGGTATCAATCATCCAAGGCCTCTATTGCATGCTTTAGTGGTTGCAGCCATCAGGGAGGCTTATGAGGGGCAGCACAAGCCACTGCCGGTTAACATTCACGCCCACGCTATCGGGGCCATGACCACGGCCATTGATTTCCAACGTCCGGTTCTGTGGCAGGTCATCAGGGCGGCCACCCCTTCAGCTTTCTGTAAGCATTACTGTTTGGATGCTGGCTCAAAGTCAGACGTGGCCTTCGGACAGGCGGTTCTAAGGAACCGATTTGCTTAAGGAGGATCTCCTCTCCACCCTGGGGCTACATTGTAATCGCCCATGCAGTATGGAGTAAAGGGGACTGGGACGCAAGAGTAATTGTTAGTCACCGTAGTGACTAACATACTCTTAGTCCTTAGTCCACTTTCCTCCATATGTCTCACCATCCTCCCTCCCTGCCCCCAATGCTGGTGTCCATTAGGTAATGTTAAATATTGTCGACGTGTCAATGGGGAGTGAGGGTAGCGCATGCTCCCAGGGCTGCATGCCTCTAAATTTAGAGGGGGAAGATTTTTTTCTGGTTAATAAGGTTGTCTCCCATCCCTAGGAAGGGCCGCCCATGCAGTATGGAGGAAAGGGTACTAAGGATTAAGTGTACGTTGTTACATGCTTCAAGAATGCCTTCAGTATTTGCCTTGCAGAGTTGTAATGAGGAATTGCCGTAATGCTTTACTTCATTCGCAAGATCTTTTTCAGGAGAAAGTGAGCATGCTGCTGTGTGGATCACAAGGACACCGTGACAACTGAACCTGCAGGTAACTGGGGCTAAACAAAGCTTCTCCAAAAGCCAAGATTTGTCGTCCCAGCATTTTGTGGAAGTTGTATGGGGTTTATTGATGCCCTCAAGTTGCGTTTCATAGGGACCCTGTCGGTGGTTTACACAGTTGTGCTGAGGCTAGCACACCAGTCTCGAGTGATACTGGTTCTGGCAGTCCAAGAAACTCAACCCTCTTTGAATCTTTTCATGGTAGACTGATGGGTGACTTGTTTTCATCTTCCTGAATGGACAGAGTGATCCTGGGAAGAGCAGACTCTCTCCCTAGAGAAAGTGCTGTCCGAGCCTGTTGGGTAAGAATTGATGCAGTCACACTGTGTGACTACACAACACGTATCTGCTTGATATTTGGTTACCCACATTTTGGTATAGGTCTGTACTACACAAGTAGTGTGACTGAGCAGTCAGGCCCATCTCAAGAGGGGTAAATCTGAGCTGTACAAATAAAATCCATAAATACAAGTAACACTCAAGGTTTCTGTTATAAATAGTTATTACTTTTATGTCCCGTCCCATTTCCTCCTTCCAAGGGACGGGAGACGCAACTGTTTTCACCAGAAAAAACCTTTCTCTTTAAATTTAGAGGCACGCAAGGGGTGTGGCCCTGGGAGCATCCGCTGCCCTCTGGTGCCATACCACAGTCCCCTTTTCCACATCGACGGGAACGGGCTGAATTCACCAGCGCTCCTGGGTTTGGCTTCGGCCATGTAATTCCACGCACGGATACTGTCTTTGTCTTTATCGTTCAGGTGCTAGGTACTTGGGCATCACGCTCCTCCCTGGCGCCTATCGACTTCTGCCGGGTTCAGCAGGTGTCCATCCTGCAACAGGCTCTTTCCAACTAAAGACCCCCACGCCCTCTGCCTACGTTGCCTTGGCCCAGACCACAGCTGGCAAGCTTGTACCCTATGCAACGCGCTCTCCACGAGTTCTCTGAAGAACAGACTAGCCAGGTGGAGGGAGCTCTTCCAGAGATCGCCGCCAAAGGACCTAAAGGACTTGGTCTATCGTTGAACCAAGCCCAAGGTAGGGCTGCTATTTTCCAGCGCACCCCGCAAGTGAGACTGTCCCAAGGACTCGCCCACTGGTGAGGGACCGCTCAAGGTCCTCATACCAACACGATTACCGAGGCTACATCAGCTACCTGCCGACAGGCCAGTAGATGCTCCCAGTGACAGTGCTGAGGGACCAGAAGGTCTTTACCGGGTCTTTGCCTGAGGGGCCACACCATAGTACTGGCAACATGTCCGAGGGGGCACCTATACGCAGTTCTACCGGCAGATCTGATGAGGGCGAAACACCTACCAGTCCTCGGCCTGAGGAATTGGGTAGGCCCCATGATCCACACTCAAGCGTCCTGGGCAGGGCCCAGTGGGCTGAGCAACACGATGCAGGCACGTGGAAGGCAGCATGTCAAAATGGCCACTGTGCCAGACATTCCTGACATCCGCCCAATACTACACCAAGGCAGGGAATAGGTAGAGGAACATGTGTCTAGGTAGGACTGTGGCCTACAGCTTACACTTTTTTTGTGCAGGGCAGGTTTCCGCTGCGTCGTATGGGCAGGGCACGCAACGGCTCTAGCAACCGCCTGCTACCCCGTCAATAACGCCTACCACTCTGGCCTTTGAGGACAGATTTTTTTGAGGTTCCTTGGGCTCATAATCTACCCTGATGGGAGTCCTCCTCTGGGGCATCATCAGAGATGTGCTCCCGCCAATGGCCCGGCACTGCAGGCACCAGTACAGGCGCCCCTGGCCCCTGTGCAGCTTCAGCCACCCGCTCTGGCCCCCCAACTGATCGGGCAGGCAGTTGAGTACCAGCCTGCGGCTCCGGTCTCCACACCCCCAGCCTTTGGCTCCCAGCACCCCCTCCACCATTGCTGGACCAACCGGTCCCTCAGGTGGACACGGATGAGGAGAACCCCGACACTGTTAGCCAAGGCCTTCCACAAACGTCTTGCAGGGCTGCCAGAGTACTTTGGGCCTTCCTCAACCCGAGGTTGAGCAACCAGCAGAGGGGGGTCCTCGCAGAAGTCCTCACGTTGCGTCCCACAGCAAGAACCGGGATCCCAAGGCAGAAGGACGTGGTCGCCTTGGCCAAAAAGGGCTGGCTTAAGCCACGCCTGGATGCCAACTACAGGCATAAGGAAGGGGATACACTCTTGCCATCAGCCCACCCTCAGCCGCACTCCTCGGTGATTGCTGCAGCATCACTATACTTCAAGCCGCAGTCGTCCTCTGCCTCTTCCTCTGTGGCGCTGTTAGGCAAGTAGGAGAACATCTTGGAGCCATCTGGGAAGAAGCTGTATTCCAACGTGTCCCTGCATCTTTGTCAAGCCAATGCGGATGCCATGCGGACAGCCATTAACCAGAGGCTTTGGCGGGAAATTCATCCGACGCAGAGCCAATCGCGATTCAAGGCGGGGCTGGCAGAGGCGAAGACGGTGGCACAAGACGACATGGAACCACCATGGCCCACGTTGACACCTCTGGCCAGGCCCTCTGCATTGCCACGGACACGAGAACAGCCTGGCTCTGTGCTACTACATTCAACCCGGATGTCCAGGAACTAATCTTGGACCTTCCGTTCGAACGGGGTGACCTCTACCACTCCACCACAGACGAGGAGCTGGACAAATAGAATAACAGCTTACAAATGGCCAAGTCTTTATCCATCCTTACAAAGACAATGCCCTAAATGTACACCCAGTCACGGCAGCGATTTGTCGAGGGCTGTACATACGGAGGGTTCCGCGGCTTCCAAGAGCGGAGGTCCAGACAACCTGACCGTTCGCTGACCCAACATCAGCACAAGCAACAAAAGGGGAGTGGGGGAGAGTAAGGGCTTTTTCCAGTCCCCCCCCCCTTCTCCGCAACAGCCTCAGTGGGAAAGAAGCCATGACCTGCGGGTCCACGTGTCTCAAGTGGGGGGCAGGCTTGCTCTCAATGCACATTTTTGGTGCCAGAATTTTGCTGACCCCTGGATCCTCTCCGCTGTATCCCTTGGGTACCGCCTCCCTATCCCAGCCTCTACACCCGCTTCCCCTACTGTCCCCCAGGTTGGGGGACAGCAACTCTTTTGGCAGAGATCCGGTCGCTCGACGAGAGCCAGGCGGTGGAGGAAGTCCCAGCCTCCCAGCAAGGCTTGGGCTTTTACTCCAGGATTTTCGCCATTCAGAAAAATAACCAGGTGGGCCTGAGTTGTGCTGGACCTTTCCACCCTCAACCTCTCCTTACTTCTACAAAAATTCAAGATGGTTACACCAGCTTTCATAACGGAGACATTGTGCGAGGGAGACTGGATGTGCTCAGTGGATCTGAAGGACGCGTACTTGCACGTCCCGATCTGGCAGCCCCATCGTTCTTTTCTATGATTCAGGATCATGGGCTACCATTTCCAATAAAAGGTGCTTCCTTTCGGCCTCAACTCTGCCCCCAGGGTCTTTACCAGGCTGAACACAGTGGCGGCCCTCAGGTCGCAGGACCACCACATCTACCCGTACCTAGACTGGCTCGTCAGGGCAACCTCTCCGGAAATGGTGCACCGCACTTCCCACGCTCTAATGAACACGCTGCACAAGCTGGATTTTTCACTCAACCTCCAAGTCGCAGCTGCAGCCTACACAGAGACTGACCACCTTGGGCCTCATTTGGGACACGTGCTCGTCGGAGCACAAGATCACAGCCATCAAGAGGGCCACAACGCACTTACAAGTAAGCAGAGAAGTGACCTCTGCCTAGTGGTACCAGCACCTACTGGGTCTCATGGCAGCAGTCCTTTTGGCTGTCCCCCACACGAGACTCAGGATGAGGATTCAGCTGCACTTTGCAGCAGCTTGGAACCAGGAGTGAGGCTCCCAATCAGATCAACATTCCTCCGTCGCTTCGCCAGGACCTCACATGGTGGTCCAGGGACTGTAACCTGCGGACGGGCAAGCCCTTTCCAGCAACCTACCCCACAGGTCACATCACCACGGACTCCTCTCTCGGGTTGGGGGGGGTCACCCTGGACAACCACTGTGTCCATGGCACCTGGACCCGACAGTAGTACCACATCAATTGGCTGGAACTGAAGGCCATCTGGCTGGCGCTCAGAGCCTTCCTTCCGGTTATCGAGGGCAAGGTCGCCCACATTCAGTCCAACAACTCGACCAGCATGTTTGTCAATAAGCACGGAGGTGCCAGATCCCCTCCACTGTGCAGACTGGCAGTCAGCATGTGGGAATGGGCCCTGGAGAACATCTACCTTTCGGCCGTCCACCTGCCGGGGAATCCAACCTGGAGGCAGGCAGGCTCAGCAGACTGTAGTGGACAACTATGAGTGGCAGTTGAACGACCTGGTACTGCATGAGATCTTCAGCAAATGGGGACACCCCCAGGTGGACCTCGTTGCCTCTTGGGACAACAGGAAGTGCCAACTGTTTGCCTCCTGGCAGGGTCAGGGCCTGGTCTCCCTGGGCGATGCATTCCAGATTCATTGGGACGGAATGACAGCATATGCCTTCTGACCCACACCGCTGATATACAGGGTGATGTGCAAGATCAAGGAGTCTCGCCACCTCAGCATTGTTCTAATAGCCCTGTGGTGACCAACCAGGCCATGGTCCTCGGATCTGTTCAGCCTCTCGTACAGAGCACCCATTCGCCTCTCCCTGGGCCGAGCACATCTTCTGGTGCAGCACAGGGGCAAGGTCATCCACCCTGCTGCACAGAAACTAGCCTCGCAGCGTGGTTCATGAGCAGGTCACACTGTCACGTCAGCCTTTCCCAGGCTAATCTACAGATCATACAGGGCGCCAGGAGCAAAGCTACCAGGGCCCAGTATAAGAACAAGTGGCCAGGTTCTGCCACTGGGCAGACTCATCAACATCTCCCCCCTTGCATGTACCTTGGACGATGTGCTCTCCTTGGCGCACCTTTCCCATTCAGGCGTGCACGTGGACACTTGGGGGCGCTTACTTGGCAACCATTGGGGCCTACAGAAGCTCAGAGGTCTTTTCCTCTTCCAACCCGATTGTCAAACATTTGACAGGACTCGCCAGACTACCTGCCCATCAAGAGGCCACACCCTGTGTGGTACCCCAACATAGTCCTGGGTGCCCCTGCACACAAACCATTTGAACCAATGGTATCCTTGGACATCAGGCTGGTCACCATTAAGACTGCCTTGCTAGTGGGCCTCACCTCAG
Source organism: Ambystoma mexicanum (assembly GCF_040938575.1). NCBI lineage: Eukaryota > Metazoa > Chordata > Amphibia > Caudata > Ambystomatidae > Ambystoma > Ambystoma mexicanum. The sequence goes on along the minus strand of NC_090925.1, from coordinate 348,100,527 downwards.
CTTGCAGAGTCAGTGAAATTCAGGCGCTGGTCGCCTCGGAGCCCTATACTACACGTCACAGGGACAAAGTAGTCCTGAGACTGCACCCATCATTCTTACCTAGGGTGCCTTCTGCATTCCATTTGAACTAAAATTGTGCTGCCTATGTTCTTTGCTGAGCCGAAAGACGAGGCACAGTTCTGCACTGCCTAGATGTCGGGCGTGCCCTGAAATTCTACTTGGACAGGACCAAGGGCTTCCGCAAGTCGGGCGCATTTTTTGTCCCATTCAGTGGATCAAGACCAGGGTATCGGGCCTCCATAGCCCATTGGATGTTCTCGACCATCAAAGAGGCATGCAAGGGACAGCATAAGCCACTGCCGGCCAACATGCATGCCCAGGCGGTGTGAGCCAAGGCAATGGCCATCGCATTCCAGCAGCATGTCCCCTGGCAAGTCATAAGCAGGCAGCCACATGGGCCACCCCTTCAGCTTTCTGCAAGCACTACTGTTTGGATGCCAGCTCTAGATCAGATGCAGCTTTCGGACAGGCGGTTCTTAAACCTGTTTGCTTTAGGAGGGTCTTCCCTCCACCCTGGGGCTACATTCAGTTGTAATTGCCCATGCAGTATGTAGGAAAGGGGACGTAAGAGTAATTGGTCACCAAAGTGACTAACCTACTTAGTCCTTAGTCTCATTTGCTCCATACGCCCCCCTCCTCCCCCCCCCAATAAAACTGGTGTCATTAGGCAATGTTAATCTATTGTCGATATGTCTATGGGGACTGAGGTGTGGCGCCGGAGGGTGGATTCAGGCCAGCGCATGCTCACAGGGCCGCACCCCCGCTCACCTCTAAATTTAAAGGGGATGAAGGTTCTTTCTGGTGAAAAAGGTTCCGTCTCCTGTCTTGGAAGGGACACCCATGCTGTATGGGGGAAGGGGACGAAGGACTAAGGGTACGTTAGTCACTATGGTGAGTAACTTATAATTTATTTAACACCAATTTTTAATTAAGCCTTCTATAAAAAGGTAATTCATGTAACAATGTAAATATACTTTAAAAGTACTTTTCAGAATCGGAACAAGTCGGTGGATAATCTTTGGACATGCTTCTTACACTTCCTACACCCTGAGGTGACTTCAATTATAAGGACAGTAACGGCATTTATATATCACATGGGTTATACTTTCCAGATTGAGGTTGCAGAAAGGAACTGTTAAGGAAGGAAAAGGTTAAACGGGGTCTCAGTGTGAGGACAACTAAATCTTCCCTTAATCTAGAATTCCCAGCAATAAAAGTTCACAACAAGCTACCACCTATGAGGGACGAACAATATCAAAGTCAATGGACTAGAAGAGTCTTCAGAGAACCGAAGTCCATTGGAGCAGTCTATGGAGCTGAGGCACTTCTTAAATCAGATGGTCTTGCACAAAGTTGGAGAGTTTGCAGAAAATCACTTGGAGGGTCACAAGCTGTTAAGCCTGAGAAAAGAGTTGGAATCAACGCTAAAGGTAAGCCACTGAAATTCCCAACTGAGAGAAGCACAGCTAAAAGACAATGAGCTATGTACCCCAAGCTTAATACCTCTGGTTTGAAGAAGAGTGGCCCAGCTGGATTCTGTCTTGCTACAGTGGTGCAGACACCTTGTTCCTGTGGGGGTACTTCGGTCGTCGTAGGCAGCTACGGGCTCTTTTCCATTCAGCTGCACTTTGCAGTTTCAGCACTTAGTAAACAGCACCAGCGCAGATCTGATACCTGTTGGGCTTCTTTCACTCCTTGGATCCTGCACTCTGGTGAGGGGACTCAAGGTCTGGTCGTCCTGCTTCTGGAGGGGTCTAGCCAGATTGCAGATGTTTCACATGACTACAGATTACTCGACCCCCTGGCACTCTGTTCTTGCAACAATGAAGTACTGCCTGTCGGGGAAGAAGATCCAGTGGACTTCGTCTCGAGGTTAGTTGGTCCCACTAACCCAAGGGGAGAATTTGTTCCATCCGGAGCTTCTGTTGATTAGAAAAACTAGTTCCAGCACAGCAGCACGTCCTTACCGGGCAATTCAAAGGTCCAGGAGGATGCAGCAAGCTTCGTTCACTGTTTCTTTGTTGGGTGTTTCTCCCAGTGGTCGACTCTGCCTCTAGTACGAAAACCCTCACCTTTTAAGCAGGTTTGTCCCATTTATGCACAGCCTAGGGTGTCAATCACACAGCAGGGTGGCTTTCATGAAAGAACAGCCTGCCAATCAGGATTGGTTGCATTCAGGCACTCCTAGAGACAAAGGGGGGAGTTTCGGGAACCTCCGTCACATCCTGTCCTTCCAGACACACTGGAGCCAGAGGCGGGCTTCAGGGCTCAAGCCCGCCAAAGGGCTCAAATCTGTTTCAACACAGAGTAAAACCCAAGAAAGAACTCCCAAACAGAAAATGGCCAAATGTTAAGGGCCCTTTTGACAAAATGATCACCCCTGGGTGCTGTACTGCAGTTGAGGGGGTCAGCCTGCTGTAGAAACGCACAAGGGTAGGAATATTTAAACCACTACCACCATCCATTTTAAAGTGGTGTGGGGGTGGGGGTGGGGGGGAGAGATAACATGGTTACATGAGAGTTGGATAAGGGGCTACTAGGTAACCCCCAGCACTCCACGTAAGATGGTGTGTGCTGGACCTACAAAGAGAAAAGGTAAGTCAATTTCACTTCACCTTTTCTTGGGTCCCAAGAATAGTAAACTGGATAGCCAAGCCCCTTTGATGAGCAGTAATTACCCTTGAGAGGGATGGGTATGCAGATCTTATTCCTACATCAATAATGGAGCGGACTCAGGAAGTTGACAAACTGCAAACTGTTTTAATATCAATTATCTAAAACAAGGAGCATAACGAACATCATTGCAATTGTTTGATCTTCAAACTCAAAGTACTTTGAGAAAAAACTGTAGTTTTTATAAGCAAAATGTGTCCTCAATGACATCTAAATCACGTGTACTAACATCCTCCTACGTGGCAAACTACAAAAATGTATGCATGAGTGATTGGCTCTGAGAGAACATCTATATGATCCATACTAGTCTTAAAGTGTAACTATGTGATTGGTTACTCAACATCAGGTGGGGCAACTAAGCCCTTTCTTCCAAATGGCCAGTATGAACGTCACAAAATAAATGATGTCCCATTTGGTTTACACACTATAGGACCCCTAAATACGCAGGTCCTCTACAATTGGTTGGCATTCTATTCACCTTCAGTACTTTTGCACCTACGTTGGCAGCCTGCAGGCTGGCCATCCAGATGCTGGTACGGTTGCCTTAACTTTAGCTTCCCAGCAATTAGCGTATCAATACATCAACTCGGTCTACTGTCAATTAAGCCTTTGAAATTCGTCCTCGAGTGTTCTTAGCTCTGAGAAAATTAGTGAGAAGCAGTCTGCCTCTGTGCATAGGTGTGACCACCTTGTTCATCCAACTTCATGCTTCCATATGACTAGAGACCATGGAATTGAGCCTTTTCGTGCAATAATATTTTCTATTCTTCTGACTTCTTCCTTGTTATGTTCATGCCTTTGGATACACAATCATGTGAAAGAACAAACTCCTGTTCAAAGTCAGTTCACTCCAGTTTTGAGAAGACCTTGGCTGCTTGGCTCACTCAACCTCGCCTTTTGCTGACATTCTGCTTGTAATTCAATGTCTGCTTTTTTTTTTAACTGCAACACACTGAACTGAGGCATTTTGTGAATGTCCAACCTGCATTAATGTTTAGTGGAAACATCATTAATTCTCTCATTCCTATGTATGTATACGTTGGGGCTTGCTGCAGTTTATTTACTATAAGCTTAGAGCTAGCTTCACGATTACTTTGCTTCTTTGGTTTCTTTATGCTGTATGTTGTAAAATGACTTGATATCTTCTGTTTCTGTGGCATAAGTTTCTTCACCTTGAGCCCAAGATGTCACTTATCCTTGTTGCTTTCTTGATGCCTTATAGAATATCTGCATTCTCTGTTCACTGCACCTTTTATGTATTTCATCTACAGCTTTGTAATATACTGGCAATGGTTACTGACGCTACCATTCATACTTGCCGTGTATTGGCTCTGCTTCTTCAGGAATTTCATTCAAATGGCCATCATATTTCTTTGTATACAGATATGGTTTTCTTAGTGGGTACCTTGGATCCCAGATTCTCTTGGGGATTGGTACTCTTATGGGTACTGCAGAGTCCACACTCTGCTCTTTGTTGATTCAACTGTTCCGCATATGTCACATATTTTGGTTCCCAGCATACAGGTAAAAGGGGCGGGTTGATTGAGGTGGGGTTACTTGGCTCCTCCTCTACAAAGGTCTTTAAACCTTATGAGAAGGGTAATGGGATTTCTGTGACACTGCACGGAAGGTGCTGTCACCAACAAAAAGTAGATGCCTATGGAGTTTCAGACATCAAAAACACAAAATCCAAATCTGGTCAAAACACGAGTGAGGTCTCGCTCCAGGGTTACAATAAAAAAGTCTTAAAGTCCAGCAAAAGAGCTGGGGGTCTAAGGGTGAAGGGAAGTGGCACAGAAATGAGAATTCTCCCTCACAGTACCATACCGAAGCCACAGTAGAGCCCGAGGATTCACTGGGTGGTTTGAGGAAGTTGACATTGCCTGTGAACACTGGCTGGACTAATCAAGTCATTGGAGGTACAATTACAGTAAGCAGTAGTGGAATGACTGTTCAGAGTCTAATGTCCTTCACAATGTCCCAAAAGACCATGTCTCCCTGATTGAACGTACTATGCTGGAAGTTAAAGTCCACTTTACAGAATAAAGGCCCCTGGGGTGAAGGGCTATAGTTGCCCAAACTGGTACAGGGATTTTAAAGATCTTAGGTCTGCTGTCCGATGGCAACCCTGCTGCACTGGTGATGACCACCAAACCAGCCACAGCCAGTCTGTCTGAAATAGGGCAACCAGAGCCTCCCCACCACTGTTTACCTGGCACATGTTGGATACTCTGTAGACTTCAATCTCCAGAGGGTATCTGCTGAAAGCAGGAGTCAAAGTATGGGGATTTAGTGCTCTCCCAGGGCAGCCAGGTTTAAGGCACAAAGGTGTTCCACTCTACACTGAGGATCCATCATCTTGGGGACCTGGCCATATAGGGATTGGTGTGGTGAGAGGACGCTACAGTAGGGTGACCCAACACACTGTGTCTCAATCAAGGAAAGCTCTGAAGCAGCAGTGCTCTTCCGAACCTGGCTGGGGTATTGGCCCTCAGGACTTGGATGATTTAGCAGGCCTCCTTGGGCACACTAAAACTCCAAAACATGGTAACCGGGGCGATGCATTTTATTTAGTATCCAAGAATAAATCTCTAGCACCAGGAATCGCAGTCTGTAGTATTGTTATTACAAAAATGCATATCATTACTCTACGAAGTACCTTTATATGTTAAATCGTACACAATCATGACACACCTACTACACTTAACATACCAACACTCACTTTCCCCATCACAGTACACAAGCAAAAAAATATGAATTATGTTTATTACATTAATGCCAAAGAGGTCGAACTGTTCCGGCCCAAATATAAGTCACTGTTATACATTTTAGTTGGTTATTTAACATGGCAGCACTCGCTGTTTAGCTTAGGTAGGGTAATGCATGACACTGCACCATTTAAATTACTCTACATCTACCAGTTGGTTCAGTGTCCCTCAGACAGCATAGCCTGTCTAGATCCCTCAATAGAGCTGGCAGTGAACCACCTGAGCAACACCTCTGGGCAAACCTGATAGGATCCGTTGGTCATGCAGGGTTGCTGGACCAACTGCCAGGCTGGCCTTCGGGCAAGTGGGCGAAAGGGAACTGACCTTGTAGCGCAAAACAGCTACTCATGGTCTGGTCCCAAGTAGGTCAGGCACAAGATTGATGTCCACTACTGAACTCCTTGCTGCAAGAGTGGCCGCAGGTGCAGCCCCTAGTAATGGGCCATACTGCTGGATCGGGAGAATAAAGGAGCCATTGGAGCATTAGGTGCCTGGCAAAGAATTTGGCATGGGCGTAATGAGTGCGCTTTACCCGATCGCATGGACTGGCGATTGGAGCCCAGGAATACTTGAGGGAGGGGCCAGTGCACTTGTTTCTTGCATGCACTATCAGCAAGCGTATTTGGTCTCTGGAGTGCCCCATCCTAACACATTAGGGATAACAGTCCAAAGGTATGGAGGAAGGGAGATGGGATGCAAGAATAAGGGGTACATTATACCATGATCCTGTTATCTACACCATGTCCTAGATGGTAAGGCAAATGTTGGAGCGGCAATTCAAGCCTAGTATATATTAACAGTTTAATCACAGACCAGTGAGGGTGTGTGGTCTTGCCCCACCCCCCCGAACCACCAACACTTGTACCTTGCATAGAATATTGGCCAGCCTAATGGATTTGATATTGGACAACCACATTAAAGCATGTCTTCAGGCTGGTCTGCTTGACGCACATGTAATGCCGCCTGGAAGTGGCATCCCCCGCTTAAGCTCGTACTCTATGGACCATTTTGTCACCAGTGCCATGATTGGGGTTCCTGGTCCATGGCTTTCTGGAAGACTTCATGCACTTCTCTATTTTATTGCTGAACATTTATTTGTATTTTATTTAACACTTGTAAAGCGCGCCTAACCCGTAGGCATCTGGGCGCTGGACAGATATTTACAGACATCGTTACAAATGCATAGAATTGAGCAAACATATAATATAATGTATGATTTATAATGTACAATATTTACAGGTCTAGCAGATATTTTGCAAGAAGCCCTTATTGGGCACAAAGTGTTTTCTGGGATTTAAAGGTGCTAATGTTTGAACGGGAGGAGCCAGCTTTTGAGTTTTCTGTGGAAAGATGTGTGATGGGTCGGATCTGATGGCAGGGAGTGTATTCCATTCTTTGGTGGCTGACTGGAAAGCTGTGTCTGCCATCCTTGGAACTTTTGTATTTGGGAACTGTGAGGAGACAGGCTGTGGAGGCGTGAGAATGTTTCTTGGATTGTGTAGGGGTTAAGGGGTTAGTCTGGTATTTGGGGGCTGTTTTAAGGCACAAGATTACCAGATGGACTACTTTAGGAATGATGAACAGATTTAATAGAACAGTGGTCTGTGGCAGCCTGTATTTGCAGAAATAGGTGGTGGGAGAGGGCACCTTGTGTGGGGGAGGCGAATGAGGGAGATGGTTTTACAAGGTCCAAGCTACAAACCTGTAGCGACCTGTTAAAACGTGCGCCGGGGCCTGCAATCTAATGAATTGACCCATTAGTGTGGAGTATATTGTATTTAAGTTGGTCTCGTGTCTTGTTCTTTGCATTTTCTTGCTGAGCAACAGTTCATTGAAGCATTCTCTTTGTGTAGGTGATGTGAGCATTGGGATAAAGTGTGCACCAGGTGTGGTAGAGCCAGCCGAGACAGACATCGACTTTGACATCATCCGGAATGATGATGACACTTTTACAGTCAAATACACACCACCAGGTGCTGGAAGTTATACCATCATGGTGCTCTTTGCTGATCAGGTGAGGTTCTGAGTACCCAGCACTTTTATGCATGGTCTCCCCGAGTGCAGTATGGATATCGTTTGCAGCTGTTGGATGGGTTGCATACACTCCTGTTGGGACCTAAAAAAGCAGGTGATTTACTGGTTTTGTATTTCGAGGGGTATGTGGGAGCAATCCAAATTTGTTGTGCAGATGCAAGTAAGCAGACCAGGGATTTGTACGGTGTTTTCAGAGCTTGTAGCATCATCACTATAGCCATGCCACCAGCCCCCCTTCCACTACCTACAATTTGAAGAGTCCATGCCCAACAGAGTACTCCTGCCCGCATTGTAGCTGGCTTCCTACTCGCTGTGAATGCAGCAATTTTCATCTTTCACAGTTGCCATATTTAAACGTGCTAACGGCCAATGTTGACTCAAGGGGGCATATTGTGCATTAGAGTGCTGCCACGGTTGAGGGAGCAAAGGTGTGGGACTGCAGAGATTGCCCGCTGGCAAGACTACCATTTCAAGTCATACAGCTTTCTTGGAGAGCCAAAGTAAAGACCCTGATATAGTAGGTACTTTTTAATACTAAAACTCAACCACTCGCCACTTGAAAGCCCGATCAGGCAGCACAGCAGAATAACCGGCCCAATTGAAGTAAGCATTGCAAAACAGGCCTAGTCTGATAGCTGGCATGGCTGGTTATCCGTCTCTTCCAAATCTAGCACAGGCAAATCGCTAGTCCTTCATGTAGCCTCCAAAGGCTCACTTGCAGGGCTTGAGTGCACCCGCTACAATGACAGTACTTCCAGACCCATGTGAAGGTTGGACTTGAAGGAAGATGAAGTAAATTATCTAATGTAGAATGTACTGTCTTGACAACAGCTGCAACTACTGAAGCCGTCTTATCCAGGTCCTTCAACTGCAAGCACTCCCCCAGTACACCAAATTCGGTGCACCCTTCAGAACCTTAGTCTGCAGCTTGTTTTGATGAGCTTCACCTGCAGTCTATTCCACAAATAGGTGGGCTATGGTGGAGCCGAACACTTCTGAGGAGTCCAGTTATTCAATGGGGGACTCTGCCGTAACACCGATGATACTCAATTCTTTGTGATTTAATAATTCTCCATATTTTACTCCATCTGTGCAATGGCGATGGTTGGTAAATGTGTTCTGCAGCTCTATGAGCCAGAGGTTCCAAAGCCCCATATTTGTAGACCTTTTGGAAGCAGGACTTCATTGTAAGACTCTGGCATTCAAAGCATCTGCTTTTTTATTTTATGTAAGCCGTTCAAGGATTCCAAAATCTGTTATTCCCTGCTGCAACATATGGACTCGTGATTAGTCCCACTTTTCAACGTACAGGTGTGTTGCTGTTTCCCAAATAAGGCTTGTCTGACCCATGGATTTATTTTTCTGCTTTGCCTTACTGATAGCTGTGACCAAAAGGGAACCACCAGTCCGGTGCATCTAATCCCTTCCAAACTACATCTAGTGTCACGTAGGCCAAGTGGACCTCCAACGGTATGCAGTAATAAAATTGCGGCAAAAATATCGCCTTTACAAAAAGCGCTGCAAAAAAGCTGTGGTTTGACCCGGTAATGGTGTACCCCATTATACCATTTAAGGGGAGTGGGGATGTCCCTCGCTCCCTTTAAATGGTATAATAGGTCTGAGGGTTGCAGGGGTGTCCCCTGCATCCTTTACATGTATTGTGGCGGCAAAACCACAGCCTTTTTGCTGCGATTTTAACACATGGAACCCCTCCAACTCCAGTGTCTGCCAACCTAGGAACGCCACTGCTCCCTCACATGAGAAATGCAAAATTGTTTTTCCATAACTTTACTTCCGTGTGTTGTCCCCCCAGCATATCTTTGTTCAGTTACTTATTGTTGAGGCTTGGTACTGCATCGCCTGCATATTTAGTTTGGGGTTTAAACTAAATAGTAGTTTTAGAGTAGCACACACCTTCAGTGGAGTTTCTGCAGGAATACAGAATTTTACATCCATGTTACTTTTGTGATGTGTACTGAACACGCTGGTAGTGTAAGTTTCACCTTTCTCAGTGCACTGCATTATACCTTTTTACTGCAATGCCATTTTTAAATGGCATATACTAAAAATGGCTGTTCCTTTGGTGCACGCAAAGTTCTTTTGCATTTTGTTGACATTTTTCCCATTTCAAATTGATATTGATATTTTATTTCTCTCGCGCTCATACACAAGTGTTTCAGAGCACGACAAGGGAAGGGGAACCGGGAGAACAAAAACGATCTTACTAGGCCCAGTGACATTGAGAACGTGCAGGGTAGAGGGAGAGGTGGGAGAAGTGCATGGAAGGGGAACAAAAGGAAAGTGCGGAGCGAGAAGGAAAAAACAAAAATAATAAAATAAATAAGGCAACAAACAATGGGAGTGCAGCCAGTAAGTGGCAAGTGCTAGGTTTATGGCAGCAGGCCATGTAGGTCTGAAAGTGCAGGAAGAAAAGGGGAGGGCTGTATGGGTACAGATACAGACCCCAGTGCAGGGGGTGGGCCGGAGGCAGTGCGTGAGGGTGGCAAGATGAGCAGGTACCTGGGCCCGGAGGACAGAGGGTGGCCAGGTGCATGGTGCCGAGGGAGAGTAGAATCAACCGGGGAAAGGGGAGGAGAAGGCAGAAGCAAAGAGGAAGGTTTTGAGGTGCTTCTGGAACCGGAGATGGTTCTCAGGTTTTAGAGTGGCAGGGAGGCTGTTACAGAGGGAGGCCCCAGCCGAAGACAGATCTACCCCCAGCTCGTTTATTTGAGAAACGACTGACCCTGAGGGAGTTAGAGATGGAGGAGCAGAGTGCTAGAGGTGGGAGGTATTTGCGGAGGGATAGCTGAAGGTATGTTGGACCCAGGCCCCACAAAGCCTTGTGGACAACGCAGATGGGTTTGAATTTAATCCTTGCATCCACTGGGAGCCAATGGAGAGATTTCAGAGCTGGAGTGATGCGATCCCGGGGTTTGAGGCCAAGGACAAGTCTCGCAGTCCTGTTCTGGAGTTGTAAAGGGCGGAGAGTAGAGGCAGGTAGATTAAGAAAGAGGCTGTTGCAATAGTCCAACTTGGAGAGAACCAGAGCTTGGGAGACAGTGAGCTTCTGGGGGAATGAGAGGAAAGTAAGAATACCTCTGAGGAGGTGCAGTAGGAGGTTTGACTTTTTGATACATCAGCGATGTGGGCGGAGAAGAAGAGTGTGGAATCAAAGGTGACACCAAGGTTCTTGTCTCGCAGGTGGGGGATAGGAGGTGGGCCAAGGGAGGCCAGCCAGAGAGTGAGGGGAAAGGAAGGTGATGGTGTGCCTATGAGGAGGATCTGTCTTGCTGGCATTAAGGCAAAGATCGTTGGTGGCACAACAATCTTGGATGGCAGTTAGGCAGTCAGTGATGAGAGGTGGAGGAGGTGGCCGAGGGCAGCCTGAAAATGAGTTGCGTGTCTGCGTAGCACTGGAAGTTTGAGCAGAAAATGGCAATACAGCGGGCGAGAGTTGCCAGGTATTGGTTGAAAAGCCAGGGCGAGAGGTTAGACCCCTGGGGAACACCACAGGTGGAGAGGAAGACAGATGATAGGAAGGACCCAAGTTGGACCTGAGAGGGTCGATCAGAGAGGAGAGGTCAGCCAGGCCAGAGCCTGATCGGTGATGCCCAAGTTATCCCGGAGACGGTTGAGCAGGATGGTATGGTTGACCGTGTCGAAGGCAGAGGAGAGATCAAGTAGGATGAGCGCAGAGGGGAATGCTAGAGTCAAGGTTGGAAAGCAGATCTTCACAGATGTTCAGGAGAGCAGTTTCCGTGCTTCTGCCAGATCTGAAGCCAGACTGATGGTCATAGAGACAGCCAACAGAATCAGAATGAAGGTTTAGCTGAGAGATGGCCAGCTTTTCAAGGAGTTTGCCTAAGAAGGGGGTAATGGAAATTGGGCGATAGTTGGCCGGACAAGAGGGATCCGCTGTGGGTTTCTTGAGGAGAGGATGCACAAAGAGTGCTTAAGAGGGGAGGGGAAGGATCCTGAGGCAAAGGAGTGGTTGCAGAAGTCGGCAAGGGCCGGAGCGAGGGTATCAATGTGGTCCTTGAGAGTTTTTAGAGGAACAGGGATGAACCTGTTTTGATGAGGCTTTCATAGATCGGACTTGTCTAGCGACCTCTTCAGGGGAGAAGAGGGGAAAGGAAGCGAAGGAGGGTTGGGGGGTGGCTGGAGGAGAGTCGGTGAGTACCGACTGAGGGGAGAGGAGAGGGGGTGGAGGAGAGTGTGGACAGGATGTCCTGGGTTTTTTAGATAGTGTGAGGCCAGGGCATTGCAAAGGGCCCGAGAGGCAAGGGGAGGGGTAGAGACTGCAGCAGGGTTGGCCAGCTCCTTACAAATTAAGAGTTCGGTCGAGCTGTTAGATGCTGCAGAGACACGGGCTTGAATGTGGACTCTCTTCTTGGTACGGACAGAGAGACGGTATTGCCTTTGGAGAAGGCTGACAGGCCAGAAATTGCCAAGTAAGGTCATGCACCTTGACAACAATCCAGCCAACCTGCTTTTGAAACCCAGAACCCGTGCTGCTCCTTCGGGCACCAACATCCACTCTAGTCTGCTCCCAATTAGTCCTCTGCTGCTGGCACTGAGTTCAAGTAGTCTTCACCCTTTCCTGGGGTCTCCACCTGAGCCTTGCCTAAACATCTGTGGAAGCCTACAACTTGTAGCCTGGGAGCTACATTATCACCACATATTCCCTGTCCTATGGTGTCTGCTGTTGCAAGCTGGAGTGTGGCAATAGAGATGCAATTTATTCATACTCCCCATCTCTGACTTGCATTGGGGCGTGAAGCCCACAGGTTAACATTCACCAGGCCAAAGGTGTTGAGGCTATAGGCTTCCCTATACTTACATAAATGTCTCCAGGTTGGCCAACACAATCATTTGTAAGTTGGTCATCCCTACGCTGATGCAAAAAGTAAACTCTATTTGTGGGAAGGCTCCTTCCGGAATAAGTTTGTCTTCACCTTCTCCCTTTCTGCTATTCCCTACGGGTTCCAGAACCTCTCCTAGAATTTATTTTTTTGACTTGCACCTCTTAGGTTGCCTCAGGGTCTCAACATCCTTTTTGGTAGCTCCCTTCACTCCCTGCATCCTTCTCCACGGCTCTTGGAATTTGCATATGACTTCCATGATCTCGGATGCTTGGATTCGCAAGATTCCCCATGGACCTTGGGCTTTTTAGGGTTTCACAAGTTTGCTCCAGAAGCTCTGCTTTCTTAAGGTTGACCTATTCCTCACTAATGTCCAATGAGGCCAAAACACATCTGGGGATACTTCTCATGCAGAAGGGATGTAACCTAGCAGTTTAGCCTGGACTGCCCCTTTTGGAGTAGGGGCAAGCCTGGCTTGCATATGGTCTTCCCCTTCTGTAGTGGCTTGAAAATGGTCTGGAGGATTGCTCAGAGCAGTGCCCATGTTTAAGATTGATTGTAAATCTTCCATCACCTCTTCGTTTTAAGTATTTTCTGCAGGTCACTCATGGACCTTGGTTTTTGAAGGTTTTCTTGACCAGTCCCACCTGATCAAACTTTCACAATCTTCCTCCACTTTACTGCCATTGAATCTGACCAGGATCCTGAATGAGAGGAAGGTGTTTCCCTTTGGTCACTGGCATGGTGCCGTCTCTAAACAGTAGTGATGGTAAACCATTCTTCTTGGCTTGCTAATTCCCATGGGAATCTGTGATGGGAGTTTAGCTCTAGACCAGGCCCCTACCGTGGCAGCTCCCAGGATCTTCCTCCAGACTTCATCTGAACAGTCTTTATCCAGCCAGTGACCTGCCCATCTCTTCCAGACTGTTCTCTCTCCAGATTGTCCAGTTCTCTGCAGTGCTTGTTATGGACTTCTCTGGCCAAGGGAGTGGTGCATAACCAGTGCTCTTTAATAACTACTCCCAAAGGTGGATAAAAGGGATGGGAAGAGTTACGAAGAACTGTTCCAGTTGGTTACCCCTAATTTAAATTTCCTGTTTGGATTGGCAAAGAGGCTGGATTACGTGAACTAGTTAATCCTTAACTAGTAATTGACCTTTGTTGGTGAATTACCTTTTGTGGTAATGGGTTGAACTGCAAGGTTTGAAAGGAGCTTGTGTGCAGTACCATCTCGAACATGGCTCTTCAGGTTGGTAGCTTGTGCAAGCTCACTTGTCTGACTGGAAGGCAGTGCACTGTGTGGACTGTACACACACTTGGACATCTTCAGATGTCCTTTAGTAAGCAATAGTTCTGCAGGTGTCGGATTCTGCAAGGCTGTTCCCTTTGCTTTCACATTGATGTAGCAGTTATCTGGAGTTCAGACAACTCGTCACACTGATCAGAACAGTCTGTGGGGTGGGGGAGGGGGCAGATAAAAAGGATATGGAAGCGATACAGGCTTCCCCTGACCAAGAGACAGAACTCGGCTTAACTGGATCTGGTTTTAGCAATTAAGGATTTAGGCAGAGTTCCCAGCATACCCCTTGCTGCTTTTGATCTGGACCTATTTCTCAACTAGGGAATGGCTCCAAAGGTTTCCCAGATATACAAAAGTTTTGGCTGGGGCATATCTTCTACCACCTACCATAAGGCATACAGCATTCCGACCTTGCATTCAGGATTTTGCTCATACACCCTAATCCGCATCCCTTTCCGAAAACTCAGACCCAGCCAAAAACAGTTTGCATTCACACAGCTCATGAATGCTCTGCCCAGAGCCCTTGAAAGCGACTATATATGGCTATTCATTTGACTATGCGAATAACAAGGGGGTGGGGAGTCCTGGGTGCCTCTCTGCCAGACACTAGTCCTGGTTACGAGGGCTTTAGCCAGAGTCTTTGGCTCACTATCTCTCAGAGGAGAAATATCCAAAACATAAGTCTTTGTCCTGCCCTGGGGCAGTCCGGCACTGAAATGCTAGGTAATACTCCTCTGAACAAGCGTGCCAACATCAACCCGAGATTCTTTTCACTAGACACGAGGAAGGCCAACAAAACCTAGTAATATATACTAATGCTGTCCTAAACCAGAGTATTTGCCACCATTTGAGAGCCTTGCAGACTAATGTCCAGGGTGACTGAATTGCCTGAACTAATAATGTTAGTTTTTGCTCTCCCTTTATGCAGCGCAGTATGGAGGGAGTTTACAGTTGTATATCACAAATGGCCCAAGGGACAGCTCACCAAATTGTTATTCAGACTACAGAATGAATTGGCAAGCAAACAAGATGGTATGCCCCTAAACTAATACCCATGCGTTTAAGTGGGGTGCCCTGATTAGCAAAAGGAGGAAGCAACTTAAAACTGATTTAGCTATAACTTTTAAAAGGCCATGCCAGTGGAAGAATGTTTCTTTTAAGAGATGCAAGAATATAAAAACTGGCAAATGGGGGGGCGTTGGGGGAAACCTGGTGAATGTGGTATTCTGGACTGATTTTTATGAATTGTGGGGCATAATTAAGAAATGAGCTTAAATTAGGATCAAGGCTTATAGTAAACAGATTTAGCTGGGGAAACTTATACAGAGGACTAGTTACAGGCCACAACTGCAAAATGTAAAACAAATAGCCTGGCCATCAACCTCTGTGTAATTTCAGGGCAAGGACTTAGCAATTTATCTGACAAATGAGTTGTGTGCACCTGGAACCTCATGTCCTAGCCAATATTGTAATCTGTGCTGAATTTTGTGCCAATTATCGTATGCTGGTATTTAACAATATAGTGAGGACGGGTTATCTACTCTGTTGCTGTTTAGAGGCTTTTTAGTCCCAATATTTGAGGCTTACAGATCCCCTAGCTTATACTTGCACTTCTGGCTGGTGTTAGTAAAATATTTGTTGCAATTATCCTGAAAAGACTGACCAAATGGGTGAGATCCTGTAACCTTTTGAGAATCGTGCTCAACACTTCACAACATACTGATCCTTCAAGAATGCAGTTCTGCTCAGGCATTTAAGGATCGACCCACTGCCCTGTGTATGTGGTTTTTGAGTTGTCCTCAGTTTGCAACACAGTTGGTAGTGGTGGCGTAGATTGTTGGGGTAAGGCTAGACCAACTAGGTGACCTCACTGATAAAATTGCCACAAGGAAAGGTGTAACAAAGCTTTAGTTTAGGTCCATTTGTATTCAGTGTGTACATGGCTGATTCTTACAATTTAGCAAAATCGTCTCTTCCCAAAATTGAGCTTGCTCATCTCCCCAGGACCCCGATATGCTGATGTTTGATATTGTAAAGAAATGGAAATGCAAGCCTCATTAAATGCTTAAAGACTTTAGACGCTAATCATTAACTGTCTACACAGGAAAAAGTAACTTTTATATTTACAGAAGGTAGGACAAAGGGGTTTAAAATGCTCTTGGGAGCGCCCCATTGGAGGTGATTAATGAGTCAAAGTGCGGAGGCTTAGAAATGAATCAAAGCATCAGATACATTATGCTCAAAAGAAACCATAGTGTAGCCTGTCTAGCTGTGGTTTTGTGGGGCTTGAATCGCCAGCACGCAAGTTTTATGCAAGCTGATTGTTTATACCCCACCTATTTTAATATGGACTGGAAGTGATAATCTGACAATGTCTAAGGATATCTAAAAGAATGCACTGCAGTGGCACTCCACATTAGGAGCTTCTAACAGCCCCCCACTCGTCCAAAGGTGCAAACTATGGTTGGTTTCTCTAACTAGAAGTATATGAAGATGTTCCACATTTAAATCACTGCTATTAAAGGCCATTTCAAGTGGCAAAAACTCTAAATTAATTTGTTTTAAATAAACATTGTCTTTTTTAAAGACATTGATTTCTCTGAACTTTGACAACCCTTTACCACCTTTTTGAGAGGCCAAATCTTTTATCTGGCGTTTTGTGCATAGGAATTTAGGCACTTAGTTTCCATTTTATTTAATGGAGAAACTGGAGGTTATTGGCCCCAGATGAGATTCTTCTGGAGTATTGTTTGTGCAGGCTATAGTAGCCCCTCTGCGATTGAAATTCTGAACGGGTAATTCAAAATTGCCTGTCCATTGAGTCTGAAAGCTTTTGGCTAGGCATGAGCAGCATGCAGATATCTTGAAGTACTGCGATTTTGCAAAGAGGAATTATTCGAACCGAGCATGTATATATTCCAACGTATTGACACCATGGATTACTAGTGTAAGGTTTTTAATTTTAATGGAATTTTTGATGCAACATTGCATGACGAATTTACTCTAAAAATCCACTTGAGTGCGGCTGAAGTGAGTTGGGAAACTGTAATAAATGATACTGCATTTGTACATCTTAGTTGTGTGAAGTCTTATTTGTAAACCATGAATACGCATAAATAAAGCCTATGTTCAGTCAATATTTTCATTAACTCAAATGGAACCTTTTTTCCAGTTGTAGTATAAACTAAGGTGTGCTCTTCATTGAGGGAAGCTGCCATGGCTAAAGCCTCCACGTGGCTGTCAAATGGACTGCACAAGTGTATTGGCCCAGAGGTGGGAGCAGAAGTGTTCCTGCTGGTTGAGCTTTATCCTGTGGTTGGTCTCTAGTTAATTCACATAGGAAAGCTTGTCCCAATTAAATGTGGATTGGGCTATGTTGTAATGAACTGCAGAGCAATGGGATCAAGTTGGGGCTCCAGGTTCAGAGTAGATTAGTTTGGCCCAGTGTTGGTGACTGGCAGAATTTGGCAGTGTAACCTTAGTCTGGTGTATATGGCTGCTTAGATATCAGGCTACGTCAGTGCACTTTAATAGTGGGGAAGGTTTAGCTAGATTGCAGGGTCCTCCTAGTCCTGTTGTCTAAAACAGTTAACTTGAACTTCTGGTCTATTCATACATTTCATGGTGTCAATCTGGCTTGGCTAGCATTCATATAGCACCTATTCTCGGACCTGCTCCACCCACCGCCAAGTGTTTCCTATGACATGGGATAATTTGTGATCAATTGTACATTGTTTGGCCATATGATTTTTTTTTTGTTGTATATTTAAGCAAATTAGGATTTACTGGCATTCTGTGGTCCGGAATTGATATTCAAGCCAGCCAGAATACTGAGGCTCTATGTAGCCTCAAACTAGAATGGTCCAGAAACTGGTGATTCTTGGGTGTGGTCTACAGATTGCCAAACCCAATCACCTCTTGGTGCACAGTGGCAAAGGAAGTCTTAAACATCCTGTGTAAAGACTAAAAGACAATTAGTTATGCCATAATTGCAGTTAGTCTCATCCTCCATGCATAGGATGAGGGTAGGACCAACATTCTTGCTTTATGTAGGTCTCCCAGCTATATATGAAGATCTGTAACTGTCAAAGTGCTCAAAAACAAGAAAATGTGCCTCTGGCGGTTTGACTATCAATCTCGCTCTTCAGGCTTTACTTTCAATGCCTTTAACAGCAAAACAGTGGTCATGGGACAGATTATTACCTTGTGCCTTCCACTGTTTAGGTCCTGTGCAGACTGCAGTCAAAATGAGTACTTTGCAGTCTCTCAAGCTACAATGTGTCTTGGTCAATGTCTTCAGCTTGAAATTGTCTGGGAAGGTAGCAAGGGTATGGGGGCATTGCTCATTATATATACTCAAAGTTCTTGGTGTATTGTGTTGTGTTCTAACAAGCTTGCAGGTCTCTTCACCATAGTGCCAATTGGCAGGGGGCAGAGAGGTTCCATTGATCAGGATTATGGTTGCACCCTTTGGAGAGCCAAGTTGGTTAAAAAATGTTCTATTATTCTAATGTCTTTGTAGGTTACTCCAATGAGTCCCATCCGAATAAAAGTGGATCCCTCTCATGATGCCAGCCAGGTTAAGGCAGAGGGCCCTGGACTGAACAAGAGTGGTGAGTTTGAAATCTCTGCAAGCTAGCCAATGTGAGTAAGGTTTTCAGCTTAACTTCACATCCGGGAGTTCCTTGCCTGTAATGTACTTATTGCATCTGAAAGTGTTTCAGGAATTTTAAATCCAGTAGTCCGATGTGCAGTCACTGATTTACCAAGTCAGATTTACTTCTATGTATAAAATAAGCACATTTATCTTTTAGGTGTTGAAATTGGGAAACCTACGCATTTCACAGTGAACACCAAAGCTGCTGGCAAGGCAAAGCTGGATGTTCAGTTTACTGGTACCACCAAAGGGGAAGCAGTGAGGGATTTTAATATCATTGATGACCTTGATAATGCCTACACTGTCAAGTACACGCCAGTGCAGCAGGTACGTTTGTGTGCTACTTGTTAAATGCCCTGTACGAGAAACTAGGAACTGATCAATACACCATTACTGCACATATTTTATGATATATGGGTGAACACGCTTGTGGTAACGACTACCGCAAGGTTTCTTTGAGTTAAGTAGACTAATGTTGCTGTATGCAAGCCGATGGTGGTTGGCTTGCTAGGACAATGATTTGCATTGCAAGTAATGAACGTTATGTGCATCCTTGGTGTCTAGTTAGAAACCCTATGGGCTTGGTGTATTCTAGGACTCTTGACGTGTGGTGTGACCAGCTGCCTTACTACAAAACAAATGTATTTTGTTTTTGCCACGGGTGTCGGCTTCTCACACCAATTCCATGGCAAAGCCTAGCGAACCTGGTTGTGCCAGTGGTTTTCACTTATTGAAGTTTAGGTCAAATCATGACAGACTCCAAAAACCGGACCACAAATCTTGGTGGTTTTAAAATTTTGCCCCACATCTTGAGTCTCCTCTTATGCTTTCACCAATCTCATGGATGTTTTAGGGGTCCGTACTTGGGAGAATTCTCATTTCTGTGCTAATTCCCTTCAACCTTAAAGACCAACAGCTCTTTTGCTGGAGTTTAAATTTTAACCCTCGAGTGAATGAGACTTTTTTCTTACTCATGTGTTTTGACCCGATTTGGATTGTGGTTCGTCTGTTTTGTGGAGTCTGACAAACTCCATTGGCATCTGCATTTTGTATGGTGACACACAGCACCCTCAGTCCAGTGTGACCGAGATATCCTTTGGATTTCTCACAAGGTTTAAATACCTTGTTTTGTGTGCACTACTGTTCCCAAGAATAGTAAAGTGAAATTGACTTTACTCGCGTTTTCTCTTTGTAGGTCCAGCACACACCATCTTATGTGGAGGGTTTGGGATATACCTAGTAGCCCCTTATCCTACATTCACACATTTTTTGTTACCCTCACTACTTTAAATGGCTGGTGGCAGTGGTTTTATCTTCCTGCCATTGTGCCTTTGGTACCTCCAGACCTTCTGTCAACATGGCCCTGGTCGTCTTCTTTGCCATTTTCTGTTTGTGGTCTTTCTTGGATTTTACTCTGAGCCAGGTTTGGGCCCTTTGTTTGTTTTTGCCTTTAGCAGGCTTAAGCCCTGAAGCCCGCCTCTGGCTCCAGTGTGTTTGGAAAGGCAGGATGTGAGGAGGTTCCCAAAACTCCCCTGTCCTGTCTCTAGAAGTGCATAAATGCAACCAGTCCTGATTGGCTGGCTGTCCTTTTACGACAGCCACCCTGCTGTTTGAAAACCTAGGCTGTGCATGAATGGGAGAAACCTGCTTAAAAGGCAAGGGTTTTGGGACTAGAGGCAGTCGACCACTGGGAGATACCGTGAACGAAGCTTGCTGCATCCTCCCGGACCTTTGAATTGCCCCGTGAAGCCCTGCTGCTGTGCTGAAACGCCTTTTTCTGATCGACAAGAGAAGCTCCGGAAGGCGCGACTTCTTCGCTTGGGTTAGTGGGACCAATAACCCCGATTAACTCCACTGGACCATCTTCCCTGATTGGCTGTACTACTTCGCTGCTGCAAGAACCGAGTGCCATGGGTCGAGAAATCTGTAGTAAGAGTGCAACGTTTGAAATCCGGCCAGGAGTCTCCGAAGGACCCTCCCGAAGCAGGACAACCAGAGCTAGAGTCCCTCGCCAGAGTGTAGGACACAAGGAGTGAAGGAAGCCCAAGCGAGAACCGCAGTGGTGCGGTTTACCGAGTACTGAAACTGCAATGTGCCGCTGATCCAGAAATGGACCATAGCTGCCTACGACCTCCAAATTGCTGCCGCAGGAGCCCTCCAGATGTCCTCCCTCTTGTCCACACGACTGACTCCGGAACCCAGGTTCTGCACCGCTGCAACAGGACAATCCAACTGGACCCCTATTCTTCAAACCAGAGGTACTGTTTAGACTTGGGGTACTTACCTCAGTGTCTTTTTTGAGCTGTACTTTTCTCAGTTGAGACTTGCAGTGGCTTCCTTTTCACAGGCTTAACAGCTTGTGACCCTACAAGTGATTTCTACAAAACTCTTGGTGCAAGACTTTTATGATCTAAGTCTTAGACTGTGTTCCAATTGACTTTGGCTGTCCTGGCTCCCTGCATACTCTTCTAGCCCATTGACTTTAATATTTCTGTCCCTCATAGATGGTAATTTGTTTTAGATTGTTATTGCTGGGAAAGGCTTGTCTAGATCTCATTGGAAGATTGAATTGTCCTTGCCTATGCTGAGAACCTGTTTTAACATTTTTTCTTCCTTTAACCTTTCCTATCTGCAAAGTATAACTAGACTAGAATATTGCTAAACCTGTTGTGAAGTTGCTAATCTTTTTGTTGCTCCACAAACTGTACTCTTAATAGGCTGGTATTTCAAGCTTTCTGCTCCAGTGGATATTAACCCATATTGCCTCTAGCTAAAGATCACACCACCCTGCAAAATGGTAACTTCAGGTTAAGGCGATGTAAACTCCTGACCGAACATCCTTAAGTAGGGGGTGTTGGACTAAATGTTGAGAAACAACTTGTTCTGTTGCAGACGTTGCAATATTGTAGTAAAATGAAAGCATGTTGAACTATCTAGGAACGGAATGTGTCTGCATGCTGTTTAACATTACATTTTCTTACTCCTTATTTAGGGTAACTTGGGTGTGAATGTAACTTATGGTGGGGACCATATTCCCAAGAGCCCATTCCTTGTTGGAATTGCCCAAACCCTGGATCTCAGCAATATCAAGATTTCGGGTCTGGGAGACAGTAAGTTTGTAATCTGCCTCTGTGGCAGCTGGTTGTAATTAACTCATGTAATAGAATGCCTTTGCTTAAGGGACAATGTGATCTCAAATGGCTTAAAGTGGCATTTATACTTGGTACTTGCCCAAGAAGCAGTTTTACTTGCATTTGCAACAGATTGGGTTAATATTTTCGTATCTGGGGACCAGTGATTGATAACTTCATATGTTTTATGCCTGTGGAATGGGAGGAATTTTAAGTGCTACAGGTGTTGCTTGAGACCATTATTTTGATGCACGTGTCTCATATTTACAGAGGTTGAAGTTGGCAAAGACCAGGAGTTTACTGTTAAATCAAAGGGTGCTGGGGGCCAAGGCAAAGTAGCCTCAAAGATCACTGGCCCCTCCAACAAGTCTGTGCCCTGCAAGGTTGAACAAGGAGTAAGTCCTGACAACAGCACTGTAAAGTTCATCCCTCGGGAGGAGGGTCCGTACGAAGTGGAGGTGACCTATGATGGTGTGACTGTTCCTGGAAGCCCCTTCCCAGTTGAAGGAGTTCCACCTACTGATCCCTCAAAGGTATGACTTTATCAGTTTTCCTTTAGAAAAACTGTTATGGGGTATATTGCTAATGAAACTTGTTTTTCTGGTGTTGGGGTTGGTGTTCTACGTGGATGCTTGGATGCACTGTGGCTTGCAATGACTGCTGGGTCTTGTAAATACTCCACTCTTTTCAATGCTCATGGTGTCCCAGCAGGAAAGGATGGCCTTTTTTAAAAACATGAAACCAGGGCAGTTGCATGGCTGCTGCTGAGCCCTTTTAGTTTCAGCCATCCCTTTTCTCAACCCAGTAGGAATGGATGACTTAAGACAGTTTGCGGGGTCTTCTAGATTATCATTCTGTTTCTTTAGTAGTCTTTGGCTCCCGCTCCTCCCTCTGCTTACACCAAGTGACATCGCTGCATCTCTCATCCATATCCACATGTGCAGACCCTTAAAAGGTACCCGACAGATGGTTGGATTACTGATTTGGAGTGTGAAGCTCTGACTGAGGAAACATTTTGTGCAGCTTAATTACTGAGTTTGTATTTATTTGTATTTAGTTAGCGCTTTACTCCAAGGCGCTTTACAAGAGGAACAAGCAATACATGACAAATGAATCTGAACCAGAAAACAGTACACGGAACAATTTACATTATTGATGAGAGGTGCTGAGGGAGAGGGACAAAGTGAGAGAGGGGGTGGGAGGAGTAGGTTGAGTCAGTGAGAGAGGAAGCAAAGGATGCTAGGGGGGTGAGTGGAAGAGAAGATTTTAGAGAAGTGCAGAATGAGTAGCGGGAAGGGGCACAGGGTGGAGGAGAGAAGGAAGAGATCCGTGGAGAGAACTGGAGGGAGGATAGGTGGGGAGGGTCAAGGCCATAGAGGGATTTGAAGACTAGACAGGTAATATGGTACCAGTGCTAAGAGGGTAACCTGTAATGGTTGACCTCAAGGGTAATTCAGTAGTCTTCACCCCTCCCCTTGGGCACATGCTCCTCAGATCATGTACCAGGGACCTACATGGGATCCAGAACCGTTTTACCCAGAGTGATGTCCACCTAATACCAGGACTTGCCATAAGACTTCCCTTTGGCTCCTCAGATGTTTGGGCTACAGCTCCTAGCGGCACAATGGTGAGGGATCATGCGAGTTGTACAAAATCAGGCGAAATGCAGGGGCCAGACCCCCTGCTCTAGCAGGATCCTATTCATGGCTATAGTGGGTCGAATCCCCTGAAAGCGGGGACAGTCTACCGTAATTGACCCGTTCAACCATTTGCATGGCTGAGGACCCCCTTTGTGGCCTCCTGCTTCAATGCAAGTGTTGTCCTGCCTCCAGCTATGAAGTGTACAGACCCTTCACGTCAACCCAAGAGGACCCCTGGTTTTTGCTCAGCACGTGCTGGCTCGGTTTCTGCTCCTTTGGAATCATTTTAAGATCCAAATCTTTCAGGGTTTCAACACCAGTTTGGTGAAGCTCTTGACCTGATAAAATGGTCTGTTAGGTAAGAATTGGTGCAGTCACACCCGTGAGACTACACAACACTTAACTGATTATTGGGTAACCCACCATTTGGTATAGGTTTGTTCTACTCCAGTTGGTAGTGTGACTAAGCAGCCAGGCCCATCTCTGTACATCCTACCCCAAGGAGACCTATGTCTCCGACAAGTAAAAGAAACTTGGAGCAACCAGGTTTGCAAAATGAAAGGTTGTTGGAAGCTACTTTGCAGGCCATGAATTTTGCTATACAAACTTTGGGGAAACTCTGAATCAATTGATAGAAACAGACTATTTTGATAAAGTATGCATGCGTGGCAAAATATTGGGATGGCTACTGGTACCAACTTACATTTAGCAGGCTCCATCATGCAAAAAAAGACAGGGATGTCAACAGTGGCTGTGGAAACATCTCCCACAACACAAATATCTGGCTCGGTCATTCCGCATATTGAAGGCATTATTGTAGAAAATCTAGAAAATGAGAGGGACTTGCCTGATGGTGAAATTGCAAGCAGGTCGGAATTTAATGTGGTGGCACTGAAATCTACTACGCTTAAAAATAGTGTATACCATCTTTACCACCAGTAAGGGGGAAGCAAATAAAACTGATTTTTAGATAGTTTACCATTGGGTGCAGAGTGCCACTAAAATTGTTGCGAACTCTCGCGCCAATCAATTTTTTAAAGCTCTCTCGTTACCAAAAAAACCACTATTGTGGCATTGCAAGCAATAAAAGAAAATATAAATAGCAGTTGCAAAGCCATTTTGGAGCATGCACTTCCTCAGCCCATAGACTATGCACCTCTGAATGCATTGATGAAGGAAGTAAACCGTCATGAAGCTGAAAATCCACAGAAAAAGTGGAGAGGCAGAATTGGAGCCCCCTAATGTGACAAATTACACTGACGGATATGAAAAATGAAGAAGCTATGCGGGCATATAGATTGGAAATTAGAACGGCAGTTGATGCATACATGTCTGGACAGTATGCACCAATTCCCGCAAGCTTAGATAATGTGACCATTATAAAACCATTGGCATCTGCTGGAGTGATTGAGCAGAATGTAAGGTCAGAGGTACATCAACTGGCCATAAAATACATGGACCCCCCTACAAATTGGAGGGAGTAATACTCAAGTACATTTGCCTCCAAGTCAACCTCCTCTAACTTCTTTAGTAGCAGGAGGTGACCTAAATTCTAGGGGAAACCTGCATATAAAAACTAGATAATCAAATCCCGCCAGCTCTTCTGTTGAAGCCAGTGGAGAAAAAAGACCGGCAGCGTATTCCCTAATCTTGGCTTGCAGACCACCACCTTACAAGCAATATGATCTTAATAGGAAATCAGTTATGGCCATTTTTTCTGAATTGCCGCAGTTGGACGATATTCAATCAACGGATATTGAATAGGTGGAATTTGTAAGAGATGAGAATCTCAATATTGTGAGATTGTGGCTGAATTCCTGTGTGGTGCAAAATCACATCTGGTCAACTAAAACAAATCTATACAATTTGGGATTTGAACTTGTAATAAAAAATAACACCACGCTCACTTTCTAACAATGTCCCATCACATTCAGCAAAACAAACGGGGGGGGGGGTGTCATCAGAGCAGGGATCACAGGGAGAAAATTCAAAGGTCAGCATGTGCCATTGTAAATGTGCCCATGAACATCTGTAACTAGATCTTGTGTGTTGCCAGAACCAGCGTTCCCTGTTGAGTTGGAATACCAGAGGGTTCACCCACCTTCTTAATAATGACTCCAACCAGCTCAGAATGTATGATCTAATTCTTACAGGAGACCTGGCTTATCGAAACCCCAGTTTGGAATGGCTTCGACATTCATGTCAATGCTGCCTATAGACCATGTTCTGGCCTACTTGCAGCCATAAAAATTCGTAAGGGAGTGTCTTCACAATTATGGGCTTGTCCAAACAAGCGCATGCTCTTGGTGAAGGTCCGAGTTGAGGGAATGCAGTCTCTCACTTAATAGTGGCTGGAGATTTAAATATCAATCTCCTAACCAAGAAAACCACTACAAGCGAGGGCAGAGCATATAGATGGCACGTGCTTAGTAAATCCCGGCATTCATATATGCTAAATGGCATTTTTAAAAAAGATACACCTCCGAGGGCAACCTGGCATAATGGTCAATTGGAATCAATCATTGATTACATCTTTGCGAATGATACTATGCTCCCAATGGTTTGAGTTTTGTGGTCAATAATGCTGAACAGAGTGATCATAGAATCTTAACAATGAAATGGAGGCAGAAAGATCTGAGAAAAGCTAATCATACTGGTCACCAGGGAGGTACTTTGCAAGTAAATCCGGGGCTCAATAGACTCTGATGGTCGGATGATACCTTATACCAATTTAATCAATACATGGTAAATTCGATAAAAAAAACGCTACTGATATAGATATGGCACTACAATATAGTAACGCAATGCAACTTTTTTAGAATGTAAGATCGAATTTGCACCAAAAAGGGAAACATCGACATAGTTTTGACTTAGTCTTAAAACTAGAAAAAGCTGAGAAGTGTGCCGAATTGAGACAAGCTGAAGGTATCCTCCGGACATTAGATGCTTACTTGCAAAGAAAATCAGAATGAAATATGCCAATTGGGTAAAATGTCATCGGGTAAAAATGTATCAAAATGATGGTGCTGTTATGCTGAGCACCCTGGCAACAAAAAATACTGCAAAAATGTGGTCCATAATTAATTGTGCTACGGGGACTTTGCAAATTGCACCTCAAGCAAATGCTGTGACTGAACAATCTTGGGTACGGCATTTCCTTGAACTATACTCAGTCCCGCAGGGTGTGAAATCTTTTGATCCCAATGTTTTAGAAGACCATTTTGAGATTGAGTTTGATTATGAAGATATACTATCATTAATAAAAAGAGCATCCAATTCCAAAGCAGCTGGACCAGATGGTCTCAAACTATGCTCTAAAGCTTCATCCTGGGAGGTGGACATTGATATTGTGTACCATCTTTGCAGCAATTAATGCAGCCCAAGCTTTACCGCAAACATGGACGCACTCATTACTGTTCCGATAATCAAGAAGGGCTATCGCCAAGCTCCTAGTAGCTATCGCCTGATCTCCCTTGATGTTTCAGGAACATTTTTTGGCAGATTACTATTGAGGAAATTTAACGCTTGGACTAATAAACTGCAAATAAGAGTCATCAATCGGGATTTGTAGCTGGTTCGGGAACAATCCCAAATATACTATGCCTAAATTTGATTAAGAACCATTACGCTGCCCGAGGCCAGCCTCTTTATATAGCGTTTATTGATTTTAAGACAGCATTCGACTCTATAAATCGAGTGCTGCTTTATAAAAAGCTAGTAAAGCATAATTGTCCAAAATCTCTAATTCCTCTGTTATTGCATGGAAGAACAAAGCAGGTACGATTAACCTACGACGGTCTACTCTCTGCAATCATCCTGATTATGAGAGGACTGAAACAGGGGTGTCCGCTGGCCTCAAGTTTGTTTAACTTTTTTATATTTGATATGGGAGACATCTTTACAAACATCTGCTGTGACCTCCCAAAAGTAGGTAACAAAGTTAGTTATCTGCTTTACACAGATTTAGTATTGCTGTTGCAAACTCCATCTGGTTTACAACAAATGTTAAATAAACTGAATCAGTATACATTAGCCAATCACATGCAAATAAATTCAATATAATCCCAAATTTTAGTCTGCCATAACACTCGTAAGCGCAAGACAAGGACCTATACTTGGACAATTCAAGACAAGGCACTTGAAGTGTTGGAACATCATAAATATTTAGGTTTCACCTTTACGCACTCCGCTAAAATGAAGAATGAGAACTTGGTACTACAATGCAAACTACAGATGCTGACCTCGCAAACTAAGATTCTTGTGGCCAGATTTGGAAAATTCTGGATCAAACATGCATTTTCCTTTTATCAAATGAAGACAGTCCCTATATTACTATATGTAGTGGAAGCTGGAAAACCACAAAATCGGCAATATTGGGATAAAATAGAGGCCAAATACTGGAGGCAAGTGCTACAATTACCAAACTGCACTCCTCTTCCGATGATATGCTTTGAGTTGGGCTCATTATCACTGTATGCGCAGGTCTTGTGGAAAATGTGCGCTTTTTTGCGGAAGTGCCTGTTAGGACTTAACAACGTGAATGTCCTAGGTATTGTAGCACAGGTATTGCTTTCCAATTTTTAACTGGATTCTCCAGAGATTGGAGCACATTACTATATAATGAAATGGCTGATGCTGTGGTGAGCATTGAGACATCCAAATTTAGCACAAAAAAAATCTATGAATGTGATTGGATTAGAAGTCTAGCGGCCTGTCAGACGTTATAAGGACTTTGATATCTCTGTACGGATCAAAAAGATATGGTGTGATGGCTAAATACTTAATTAAATGTCCATCTCCCCATATATTCGCCTTCATTTATGGCACACCCGAGAAATATTGCAGAGGAGAAACTAAATCAAGTTAACTCAAAATCATTGTCGTTATTGTGTAGATAAACAGCAAATGGAAACTTTGCAACACTTGATTGTGGTATGTCCTTGTCTAAATGTGCTTGGAGCCAAACTATTTCAAAATGTATTTATGGTATTTTCTGATTTGGATGGGAGCACAATTTGGAAACTATTGTTCACAAGTGCCATATTGGCCATGAAGGTTGCGATTGTGCACTTCCTTGAAGCTACAGTCCCAGATTTTGAGCCAACATAACAGCATTAAGGGTCAAAGAGATTATAGGTAATCAGTCTGGAGTTTAGTTTTTCAATAGATGGTATTCATATAATCCATTTGCTTTTACTTGCAGTAATGATTTCTTTTTTAGTCATGCTTGGTCCTTTTGATTTCTGTATGTTTGACTGAGAGGTTATGTAAACATGTTTATTGTGGCTGTTGTGAATTCTTTAGAAAATGCATAATTTGCACACTTGTATAATGTGTATGTTTGCATAGATGTTCAATGTCTGTATAGATTATAGTTTTTTCTTTTCTCTGATTGCAAAATGTAAAATATTTGAAAAGTTGTTTTCAACAACTAACCAAATAAAAAAAGTAGAGCTGTAAAAATGAAATCAGTAAATACAAGTAACGCTTACACTCAAGGTTAGTTATTTATCAATTTTTTTAAAGTTTTTTTTTTTTTTAAAGCCAATTTGTAACAATATAAATATACTTTAAAATCACTTTTGAATCACAACAGGTTAGTGGATACTCTTTGGATATGCTTCATACACAATTCCTACACCCTGAGGTGAGTTCAATCACAAGGACAGTAATGGAATTTATATATCACACTAGTTTACTTTGTAGATTCTGAGGTTGCAGAAAGGTTAGGGAAGGCGAAAGGTAAGACAGTTTCTCACTACATGTGAGGACAGCTAAATCCTCCAATGAAGTCTAGATAAACCTTTCCCAGCAGTAACGGCATACAACAAGCTACCACCTTTGAGGAACTAACTATCAGTCAATGGACTAGAAGAGTGCCTTCAGGGATCCAGGACGGCCAAATTATTTTGACAATCTATGGATCTGATGCATTTCTTGGCTCAGTCTAAAAATCACTTGTAGGGTCACAGGCTGTTAACCCTGTGAGAAGAGTTGAAATCAACTCTTAAAATGGTAACCCAATGCATTTCCCAAGTGAGAAGAGCACAGCTAAAGTAAATAAGGTAAGTACCCAAAGCCTAAACCGTACCTGTGGTTTGAAGAAGTGATCCAGCTGGATTCTGTCTTGCTACAGCAGTGCAGACCCTGGTTCCTGAGCCTAAGTCGTGGGGACAAGAGGGAGGACACCTGGAGGGCTCCTGCAGCAGTACATGGGAGGTCGTCTGCAGCTACGGGCTCGTTTTGGGGCAGCAGCACTTTGCGGTTTCAGTGCTTAGCAACAGCATGATGCGGATCTCGGACACCAGTTGGACTCTTTGCTCCCTATGGCCTGCACTCTGGTGAGGGGATTCTGGATCTGGAGGTCCTACTTGCACAGCAGGGTGGCTGTCCTGCATGGACAGCCGGTCTATCACGACTGGGTGCATTCAGGTTACCAAGGAGACTAAGCACAGGGAGTTGAGGGCACCTCCTTCACTTCCTCCCCTGCCAGACACACTGGAGCCAGAGGTGGGTTTCGGTACTGAAACCCGCCAAAGGCAAAACAAAAAAAGGGTTAAACCTGGTTCGGCGCATGGAGTAAAACCCCCAAGAAAGACCCCCGCAAGAAATGGCAAAAAAAGACCAGGGCCATTTTGGCACTGGTCACCTATGGGTGCTATACTGCAGCTGAGGATTCAGCTTGCTGTAGAAAAGCACAATGGTAGGAAAATTAACCACTGCCACCAGCCATTTAAAGTCGTGAGGGCAACGTAACATTTCTTTACATGAGGAAGTATTTAAAGGGGCTACTAAGTAACCCCCGAGCACTGTACATAGATGGGGTGTGCTGGACCTACACGTGGAAAAGGTAAGTAAAGAGAAGGTATTTAAACCGAGAAATCTAAAGGATTTCTCTGTCACTGCACTGAAGGTGCCGTGTCATACAAAAAGTAGATGCCTATGGAGTTTGTCAGACTCCCCAAAAAAAACTGAATCCAAATCTGGTCAAAATACATGAGCAAGGGAGGAAAGACTCACTCTAGGATAAACATTAAAAAGCCCTAAAGACCAGCAAAAGAACGTTGGGTCTCTAAGGTTGAAGGGAATTGGCACAGAAATGAGAATTCTCCCTAACAGTTTTCGGTTGTGTTCCCATGCTGGCCGGTCAGTCCAGTTATGAGTTGGCTGTGTTGATTTCTGTGGATGTGGCTGTGTTGATTTCTGTGGATGTGAGCACTATTTTTATTTTTGTTGCCGGGTTCAGTTTGAGGTTTTTCGTTGTCATCCAGTTGTAGAGGTCTGTGAGGCAGTTTTGTTCCTGGTTCATGGTCGTCTTGTGTCAGTTGTGTCTGCGTAGTTGCAGACAGTCTGTGGGTTCGAGCGATTTTCATCAGAGGGTACATGTAGATGTTGAAAAACAGTGGAGAGGCTGGATCCCTGTGGAACTCTGCAGGAGATATTTTTGGTATTTGAAATGAACGGTGGTAAGTAGGTTCGGGTTGTGAGAAATGAGGTTAGCCACCTTGGTGCGGATTGCTGTATGCCACATTTAATCAGCCTTTTTTTTTTTTAGTCTTGCGTGGCTTACTGTTGAAAGCCGCAGATATGTACAATAGTAGAAGGGCTGATTGGGCGGCGTCTGCATTTATATTCAGGTTGATACTGATAGGAGCGCTGATTCTGTTCCTCTCGTTGGTCTGAAACCAACTTGTGACTTGTCGAGTTTGTTTCAATGTATTGAAGTAGGATTTTGTACACATGGTTCTCCAGGATCTTCTCTGGGAGGATAAGTTGGATATCTGCATGTAGTTGCTCGGGTCTTCTGCCCTTGGATTTCTTTTTTTTTTACCAGTGGTTTGATGTATGCTGATTTGAAGGCACTTGATAAAAATCCTGCAACATTGTTTTTCCTGAAGTCCACGAGGTAAGAATTCATGAAACTATCCCTTGGTATACAGGTCCCCAAAGGATCTTGATACAATGGTATCCTGAACCCAGTAAGTACCATAGTCCCAAAACACTTTTATTATATTAAAATATACATTTATTATATTAAAATATACATTTATTATATTTACACCAGGTAGATACTTCACTTAACCAACAAACAGGAATTCTTAATACTTTTCAAAGGGCATTACTTCAATAGTCGTTGCTTGCAGTCAATTGTTAGTTTGACACTATGAACAGTTCTACTGCATTATCGGTACTACCGCACACGCGTTACTTCAAATATACAGTAATTGTATTTAGTTAGCAAAACCATGTTAGTCTTTTAGGAAGGAGAAATGTTGGTTAACCACACAGCAGTAGAGTTTAACCTTCTAGAGACAATTTTCAGGCTAACTAAAGTTTTTAAAGTCCAATCCCTAACTATACAAAAGTCTGCATCGGAGTGGATCCAAAGTCTTAAATAGCAGAACACAAATGTTCCTCAGGATACTTTCAGTCTCTTGGATAAGTTACTTGGCAATGGCACAACAAGGGGTACCCTGCAAAAGGACTTGCGAAAGTGACACAAGCTTGCGTCAGAGGTAGAGTGGACACCCCTGTGCTCACTCCAGTCACACTAGAGCGACTTTGGTTCAAGGCAAGTTATACTTTTCAGCCCACAGTACCTTAGGTTAGATGAAATGCTCATAGCTGGGTTATGCTCTGTGCAGCAGCGACAGACAAGTCTCCTGAGTACTTGCTCTGGTGACAAAAGGAAGGACTGAAGGTGATGTGTCGGCAGCAGTCTCAAGAGGGGACACTTGGAATGGATTTCTTCCGTCTCCTTGGTCGGTCTGTGGTTTTGCTGCCTTTTTCTCGGCACCAACAAAGGACGGTATGCACCCAGTCGGTCTTTCGCTTCTGTAATCTGGTGAGGGGACTTGGATGAGTCGGATCGTGCCTCTGTAGGTCAAACTGGAGCTCACCAAAGTTTTGGATGGATTTGGCCTCGCAAAGACGTTGCACTGCAAATGGGTTAGAGGTTGTCTGGTATTTGCGGTCTGCAGCTCTGGAAAGGCACAGCACCTTGGGAGATGGCTCAATTTGTAGTTTCCTATGGCTGGTTGGTCCCACCAGCCAAATACAAGTCTTGTTCGGAGCTCCTCTGTCATGCAGAAAAACAGGGTCAGGACAGCAGTGATTGGAAGTGTCTGCAGGAGTCTCTGGTCGTCTTCAGCTTCGGCTCCAGTGGTTGACTTGCCTTTCACCTCAGGAACCTCCCATTTTAGTCAGTTTTCCCACTCCTCTGCGAACTCAATTTTACAGAAAGGGGCCTGTGGCTGTCCAATTAGGACAGCCAGACACTCCTCCCCCTGTAATTGGGAACTGGTTCCATTCAGGCACCCTGACAAAGTGCATGGGAGTGAATAATTCCTCCCCACTATCTGTCCAGACACTGGCGCCTAGGTGGTGCAAGCAAGGTTTCCCGCCAAAGTCAAAACATACATGTCCCCCTCCCAGAATGATAGAAGGGGTAACCAAGAACCACAATAGAAATGGTGAAAAAAGAAAGGAGCCACCATGTTGGAACCTATTGTGCACACAACCAAGACTTTGAATAAAGTCTGTGCTAAAAAAAATAGCACGATGGTTGGTAGAACAGATGCACTGCTATGACTATAGGGTTGTCGGAGCAGAGAAAAGGGACTAGGTATCCCCTTAGCACTCCACATAAGGTTGTGTGTGTTCTATCTCTCATAGTGTAACGTTTTAGGAAGGATACAAGTATCCCTCTAGCCTTAAGAACTGTAGTTAGTAAGGATAATGAAATGATCTTAAAACCCAAAGGGTTCCCAGCAACACTGCACATAAGGTGCTGTATGTTGCAAAGGTTAAACACAGGTGCCTTTTTTTTTTTTTTTAAAGCGATATGGAGGAGAGCGGACTCCATAGTAAAGAGAAAATGCAGAACAGAATTTTAAGTCAGAGCAAATAAGAATGAATGAAGGGGGATCGGGGGGGGGGGGCGAGGCTCCCTGCTCACCTAACTGAGCGACTGTTATTCCCTGAGTTCCTTCCCTCCTCGAACGCTTTGAAAAACTTGCCGGTGTATAGGCTCTATATAAATGAGCATTACCATACAGGATAGAAAGAAAGGTCCAGAAATCCAGCAAAAAGTGCTGGGGGTTTCACTAGGAGAGGCGATTAATCTCCCTAACGGAGGTTGATGTCCTTGATCCGTGTGGCCACGGTTTCTTCTGTGATTGGTTCTATGCACATGCATTTTGCCGTAGTCTGTTTCGCCTGTCTGTGGTATGGCAGTTGTGATTGTACTAGCCTGGGTTGTGTTGGTCTTCATTGTTCTGATTTTGATGTCCAGTGGTTCTTTGTGGATTGTTTGGCGATTCAACTCTTGTGGCGTAGTATTTGAGTGCTGCTGATTATACAGTCTGAGCTGTTTTTGACATTTTATTTTGTCCTGTCGGTTGTGCTGTTTGCTCCATGTTTTTGCCATTTTCAGTTCTTCTGTGACCCATTTTGCAGCCGGTTCCCTTTTTTTGCTGTGTCTAGGAAGGGTTTTACTTGTGCCAGGTGGTCTAGGGCCTCAGTGATTCAGATGTTGAGTGTGCTCCTCTGTGTCTAGGGTTGTTTCGGTGGGTTCTGTGGTGCTGGGTAGGGTTGAGTCTAGTATTTGTCAATTTGTGTGCCTGTACAACAAGTAAATTGTGTTTCAAAGCGCCCACATAGCAACAGGGAGGAAACATAGGATTGAAAACAATGTATATACTGGGGAATAAAGACAAACCTGCTAGGCCTTGTGAGTATTCAGAACGTGCAAGTGCAAAGAGAAGAGGGGTCAGGGAACGGTGGTAAGTGTTGGAATGTCTGTGCTCGTGGGTGAGTTGCAAGTATAGCAAATGCTCGGGAGCGTTGAGCTGCAATTAGTGTTTAAGTGCAGGCCTACAGTGGGGGTAGTACAGTGGGTGCCGAGGCAAGTGCTGTATCTAGGCAGAAGCTGAGGCGATTAGGTGCGAGAGGCCAGGGCCCCGAGGACACAAGGGCCCTGGTCACCAATTGTAGCAACCTTTTGAGGTTAGCAGAGGGAAGAAGGGAAAGGAAGTGAAAAGGAAAGTCTTGAGGAGCTTCCGGAATTTGAGGTCTGGCTCAAGACAGAGGAAGTAGGATGTTTCACAAAAGGGAGCCTGCTGAAGTAAGCGATCTGCCTCCGGCCCTCTGTTTAGCAAAAGGCTTCACACAGTTGATACCAGAGGAACGTAGAGGTCTAGAGAATATTTAGTGATGGGAAGTTGCAGATAGCATGGTCCGTGGCCCCAGACAGCCTTGTGAATGATGCAGAGAGATTTGAATTTAATCCATGCAGCAACCGGGTGCCAGTGAAGAGATTTCAGGGCAGGAGAGATGCGGCCCTAGTCTTGAGGCCAAGGTTAAGTCTTGCTTCCCTATTCTGGATTGGCTGGATGGGTCGTAGAGGAAGAGGGTAGATTAAAGAATAGGCTATTGCAGTAGTCCAGCCTAGAGAGAACCAGAACTCTGGTAACATTGAGCTTCTGGAGGAAAGTAAGGAAAGGGAGAATTCCTTTGAGAAGGAAGAGTTGAAAGTTGGACTTCTTGGCAATGTTCTGAATGTGAGCGAGGAAAGAGGAGTCGAAGATGACTCCAAGGTTTTTGGGATTCGGATGGAGAGGGGGAGAGCCCTTAGACGATGACCAGAGTGAGGGGAAGGAAGAGGGAGCATGGGTCTCAATAGGAAGGAACTTTGTCTTGCTGGCATTAGGCAGAGATAATTGGAAGTGTACCAGGACTGGATAGCAGGCAGTTCGGGATGATGGAAGAAGCAAGGGGGGGTCAGCAGGTAGTTTGAAGAAGAGTTGAATGTCATCCGCGTAGCACTGGAAGTTGGGGAGAAGGAGGAAAATGCGTGCCAGCAGAGCAAAGTAAGTGTTAAAGAGCCAGAGAGGTGTTGGAGCCCTGGGCCCACCACAGGTGGCTAAGGTGGCCAGAGTAACCTGGGACGGATGGTCAGCTGGGAAGGTCAGCCCGCTCAGATACCCAGGGTATCATGGAGCTGATTTTGAGTATTAAGTGGTTAACTGTGTCAAAGGCAGAGGGGAGAGAGTCCAGAGATGTGAGGAGTTATTCATGGGTGCTAAGAACGGTTTCCGTGCCTCTGGATTCTCAGAATCCAGATTGATTGTTGTGGAGACCCCCAACAAGTAGTGTCAGGTAAGTTGGGTCAAGGCCAACTTCAGGAGTTTCCCAAGGAAGGGGTAATAGAAATGGGGCGATAGTTAGCTGAACAAGTCTGGCTTGCTGAAAGTTTTTTCAGGAGGGGTGCACCAGTGAGTGCTGAAGGGAGAGGGGAAAGATCCAGTAGCAAGAGTGGTTGCAGAAATCAGCAAGAGTGTGTGCAAGAGACAATGTTGTCCTTGATGATTGTGGAGGAGCTAGGGGAAACCTGTTTGGAGGAGAACTTCATTGAGTGGACAACTCTGGTGACCTAATAAGGTGTGACCGGGGAGTAGAGGAAGGCCGTAGGAGGCAAGGGGGGTGTGCCAGTGGTTGGGGGAGAGGGTAGCAAGGGTGCTGAGGATGTCCAGAGGCTTGTGTGGCCTGTGCGTTGCAGAGGGCATGGGAAGGAAGAGGGGAGGAGACTGCGGCAGGGTTGGCTAGTTCCCTGCAGATGGAGTCTGTATTGCCTTTTTGCACAGGCTGCAGGCCAGTTTGTCAGAGGGTGAGCCTGAGGGTTGCCACTTGCGTTCCACAGCTCTGCACTTGTGTTTCAGGGCTGAAGTTAGGAGTGGTACCAGGTATTGTGCTTAGAGGCAGGTTTCAGGTGGATCCCCATGACGGGGGCGAGAATGTCCAGAGTGGTGTTAATGGCCAGATGGAGGTTGCTGAGCAACATCAGAAGTAGTCTGTGGTGGGAGAGCAGGGAGGGGTGGTGGATGTGAAGGCAGTGGCTGACACCTGTTTCATCAGGCGGATGTACGTGAACAAGGTTGGCAGGGCTGGAGGAGGTGTGGTCCGAGCCAAGGGGACCCAGATGAGGAGTGGTCTGACCAGTGGGGGTGACTGGGAGGTTAGTGAAAGATCAGAGTGGAGGGCGGCATCAAGGGCGTCCAGGAGTGTGTTGAACCAGAAGGGAGAATGAGTGAGTTGCAGAGGTAAAGGAAGAGAGTATTTGCTGTGACTGAGGAGTCGGTGGATGTTGGTCACCCATGATCAGCAGTTTAGAGGTGGTTAAGAGTAGCAGAAATCTGCCCATTCAGAGAGGAACAGGGTGGTAGCACCAGGTGTCCTGTAGATGGTGGTGATGGTCAGGGAGATATGACCAACTTGCACACCAAGATTTCAAAGGAAGAGCAAAGCTGGGTAGGTATGGGGGAAGGAAGGAACCCACACGAAGATTAAGGCAACCCCACTGCCAGCATGGTTAGATCGGGCTTGGAAATAATCGTGTAGCCATCAGGGAGAATGGAGTCAAAAGCAGTGACTGAGCTGGCATTGAACCATGTCTCGGTGGGGGCGGGAATGTCTAGGTCAATGTCTTAAAGGAGGCAGATGGTGGAGTGTTTGTTCGCTGAGCGGGCATTAAGTGTCGCCAGGTGAGGGTCTCATCCTAAATTTAAGCCATCCAGGTCTAGACTCTTCCAGTGTCTTTTCTTGCTTGCATAAACTATTGCCTTTCCGGCCAGTACACTGGTTTGGAGTGTGATGTAGAAAGGTATCTGGTAATGGTCGCTCCATACTACCTGTGTAGGTGGCGCTAATGTGCATAGTCCTTCACTGCAGAAGATTGCATCCAGGGTTTGTGGTGGCTCCATTTAATATTTGCTTGAAGTGCAATCTTACCAGGAGTGGCAGAGGAGTTCACTGCGGTTTCATTTATTTTCAAACCAACTCTCCCTATGGGAATTGATTCTATTCAGGCAATCGTGTCGTGGTAGTTTTATAAAATGGTGGGTTGTCTCCTAGTTTTCTTTATCAAGTTGGGGCTGTAGGATGGTGGTCTGTCAGGAGGAACACTATGTTGGTTTGGTAGTTGAATCTTGATGAAGAGGAATTCGGTCTTCTGTCGGTTGGGTTAAATGGAGCGGCTAGGATGTGGTCATTGTTTATGATTGCGATTCCGCCTCCTTCGGTTTTCTGTCAGCGTGTGGATTTTAAATTGTACGGTATGGCTTCATTCACGAGGGCTTTGTAATTGTCAGAACCAGGTTTCTGTAAGAGCGTGTCTGTGCCTCTTTCGCTTAGTAGGTCATGGATTTCTAGTTTTGCCATGGATCCAACGTTGAGCAGGCTGCAGTGTTTTTTTTTTTTTTAGTTTTCCTTGTGGGTTGTTTGACAACACAATGAACAGACAATACAGTTGGGTTTCCATTACTGGTGATTCTCTCACGGTAGTGGCTGTTGGGATGAGGAGTTCTTTGGTGGTCAGTCTCTTCGTAGTCTGATTAGATGGATTTAAGGGTTATTTGTGTTTGCTTCATTCCGGCTGGTGGTGCTGTCCTTTGTTCCAGTCTTTGGTGGTGTGGGGTGTGTAGAAGGTAATGGATTCAAGTTTGTACCTGATTCTTGTTGGAGTTTTGTCCATGGTGTTCTCCAGGTTGGGGTGGTTCATAATTTGTTTTGCTTATTGTCTGTTTGTTGCTGGCTGGGTTTGATGTGTTAATTTCCCAGCAAAATATTGCCGTATGTTTGCGGCAATATTAATGCATGGAACCTGCAGGGGACACCCCGCTCCAAAAAACCTTATCCCCACAGAAAATATTGCATATGGCCGTTCCCAACAACCATATATACAGCAATATTTTTGGTGGGGATATTATCCGATACTGCTGGTTGTCCGTCTTTACTTACAAAGGAGTCGTATGTGGAGAGGTAGCGAACAATGTAGTCTGTCTTTGCTCTCTTCTTTGTATGTGTCCTTGGGCCATTTCTCTTCACCAGGTTTTGAGTTCTTGCTGAGGTTTCTTTTTCTGTTGTCCATTATGGCTTATTTGTCTTTCTTGTGGCGAGGCACAGTGTTTGAGTTGTGGGTTGTATTTTTTGAGCGGGGGTCCTCTTTGGATTGGTAGGTTTCCTGGTCCCTGGAACTAAGTGTTCACTGTTTGTGGTTGTAAAACCACGGGTTGTTTACCCTTGTGGCTTTGGATGTTTACCTTTGTGGCGTGATGTGGTTTTTGGTGTCCTTTTTGTGGATAGTGTGGCCCTTTGGTTGTTGTAGGGTCACCTGTCTTGTTCTGAGGCTTTGGAGTTGTCACCCGTTGCTGTTTTGGCTCACTTTGGGTGGTTGAGTTTTGCTTTGGTTCATTTGAGTAACCGGTCTCCACTACTGGGTGGGGCTAACTAGGGCAGTGGGTTTTAGGGTTGACTATGGGGTTGTAGTTCCATTTGATTATTAGGGTGCGGGCGCGAACAGTGATAAGCCATCCATTGTTGTGGTATATAACCTATGGTTTGAATACAGCAGTGGAGGTATGACCCCTAGGATTTAGACATCAGAGCGGATGGGCAACCCCTGGGTTGTGGACACAGCAGTGAAAGGGAAACAGCTAGGATTGGAACACAATAGGGGAGAACACCTGCAGTAGGAGGAACAAGTGATGGGAGAAAGCATCTTAATTGGAGATGCAGTCAATGCACTGTCCCTAGATTTGGGATACCTGGCCAGTGGGTGAAAAGCCTGGATTGGAGACAACAGCAGACAGACACTCCGACCTGAGGCACCTGAAAAGAGGGAAAACGCCTAAACTGGGGACACCAAACTAAAAGCAGCAACACCTAGATTTGGGATGCCTGGCAAATGGAGAAATGCCTAAATTGGAGAGGCAAGTAATATAAAGTAAACCAATATAAAGCCTAACAGTTGGTACACTGCAGTGAACAAATTATTTACTCGTTGGCTAACTTTGTTGTAATATGTTGTGTATGAGAAGAGTGGTAGGGCTTCTTGGAATAGAGTAATTGGTGTATTCCCCACTCAGTCCACGCTTACCTTGTCAGTCACTGCTGGTTGACGGCTTACTTCCCAAGCGAATATGTGCAAACACAGAGCAGAGTTGCTTCTTCTGGAGCAGCTCTTTGCCTTGGGCCCTTAGCCGAGGGCTTCCCAGGCAGGCTTCCCTGGGTCCCGGGACTGAAATGGGGCTGTTGGCCCAATCGCGGAGCATGAGGGGCTGGGAGGAAGGCAGGGATCCAAGGGTGCAGGGACAGACATGGGCGAAGTGCACACGCTAATGCGAAATGCAGCAAAAAAAAAACCAAAAAGCACTAACAGGCAAACCGGGTCGCAGACCCAGAACATGACTCTGCCACCATCAAAAGCTGAAGTAGGCTCTGGTACAGGCAAGGGGAGAGGACACGGGAGACACAATGGGCTGGTGGGCCCAATCATGGAGCTCGACTTAAACAGGCTTCTTGCAAGAAAACTGACAGGTTGCATGAAGAAGGGGGTCCCTCCATCTGGCAAGGTAGGATAGCGTAGGATGATGCAAAGAAATTTGGCAGAAAGTAACTATTTCGTTTGTTCCGAGTATGCTTGGGAGGTAGCATACAGGTATCCCTAAAAGAACGGGACCGGGTCCTCACCGCACTCGATAGATGGCTTGTGTTGCGAACTGTAAAATAAGTCATAAAGGGGAGATGACTAGTGTGCTGAGGGACTCTCGTAAACCCAAAACTACATTGCATCAGGGACTCTTGGCATTCCTGGTAGCGCACCACAAGGTGGGGGTCCTGTCCTAGGAAGGCATGGAGCCAAAACGAAAAGGTCTCCCTACACTGGCACCTTTTTTAAGGAAGGTCCAGTGTTGCCTGTGTGAATGGTGCACAGATTTGTTGCTTGGGGAGTAGGGGTGGCTTTTTCTGCTTGTCCATTTGACTGATGTTTTGGTTGCATTTTCTCCTACAGGTTAAGGCCTATGGTCCAGGATTAAAAGGAGGCAACGTTGGTGCTCATGCCCCTTTCACCATTGACACAAAAGGGGCTGGCCTTGGTGGCTTGGGCTTGACGGTCGAAGGCCCGTGTGAGGCGAAGATAGAGTGCCTTGATAATGGTGATGGTACTTGC
This sequence comes from Ambystoma mexicanum, assembly GCF_040938575.1. Taxonomy (NCBI): domain Eukaryota; kingdom Metazoa; phylum Chordata; class Amphibia; order Caudata; family Ambystomatidae; genus Ambystoma; species Ambystoma mexicanum. Next base: position 348,060,394 of record NC_090925.1, on the reverse strand, counting down.
TCTGTGTCCTATCTTCCCACTGAGCCAGGTGACTACAACATAAATATCCTTTTTGCTGAGGTGCACATTCCCGGCTCTCCCTACAAGTCTATGATCGAACCCTCTTTTGACCCAACCCAGGTGAAGTGCTCTGGCCCTGGACTTGAACATGGCAGAGTACAGGAGGCTGGTAAGTTTAGCGTTGACTGCTCCAATGCTGGCAATGCTGAACTCACCATTGAAATAATCTCGGACAGTGGCATGCAGGCCGAAGTGCACCTCCAGGACAATGGTGATGGCACCTACACAATCACTTATATTCCCCTCTATCCAGGTGTCTACACCATTACCATAAAGTATGGAGGCCAGATGGTGCCTAACTTCCCAAGCAAGCTACAGGTGGAACCTGCTGTCAACACCAGTGGAGTTAAAGTCTATGGACCAGGAGTGGAAGGCAAAGGTGAAGTAGCACTAAGTGGTGTGAAAGGATTTCTGGTGGATTATGGTGGTTTCCTGTAAATTTGAGAATCTCACAGGGTGTTTTTAATTCAATCCATTTGATGCTAATTAAGGATTGGTACATAGTAAATCCCATGTATTTGAAGCCTCAACACTTGAATTGAGCCCTAAAGCAGTGCGACTATTAGCCTTTTGTGAAATCTGCATCCTGAACTCTAATCCAGTGTCTCTTTAGAACTAATTCTTGGGTTATTCGTCTCATTTTAATGCGTCAAGCCTTTTAATCTGAAGACCAACTACACAATTAATAATTGATTAATAACCAAGGATCAGAAACATGTAGTCTGAGGGTGCCATTTACACCAAAATGGGAGTTTTCAGTGTTTTGCCCACCTTTCTGGATTTCCTATTGTCTGGGTGTGAGTGATGTCATGGAGGTTTTTTCAGGCAGAATATTTGCTGCAATTGCTTAGCTGTGTTTGAATAAGGGAGTTCGAATACATGTCTAGGAGGTCAGATTCTGATCTGTTCAACCTTTTGCAGGAGTTTTTCGTGAAGCTACTACAGATTTCAATGTGGATGCCAGGGCCCTTACCAAAGTCGGAGGACCTCATATTAAGACCAGGGTCTCTAATCCATCTGGCAATCTTACCGATGCCTTTGTGCAGGATAATGGGGATGGCACCTATAAAGTTGAATACACGCCCTACGAGGAAGGTGAGTGTGGAGACTGTCTTTCAGACTTTAAGAATGGAATGGGAGGTGTTCACCAACTTGGGGGCAAGTCTGACGGGACACAATGATGCATTTGCTTTGAAAGATCAAACTATTGATATCCCTGGATAGTTGTAATGAGGGCCGAAATGCTAAGGGTCCTGAGTTGAAAGCGCTGTAGGAGTTCTCCCAATCAAGACATTCAAGTGAGTTCTGCAGGGCTGGATCCTTGTGTCTGTAGAAAAGTAATGCATGCACTGAGTGGAGGTGCATTCAAAGCCATGTTGGGTCTAGGTTCTGAATACAGGGTCTACATCAGGTCATCATGTTCATACAACAAACTTTGCAGTATGATATGGCATTTATAACGCACCTATACACAAGTGTTTCAAGGTGCGATCTTTGTTCTGTAAGGGGATGCAGCTGGTCGGGAATGCAATATGACTTCTCAGTACACCAAGGAAAAGGAGCAAAGAGAGCGTTGAGAGCCATGGTACTTTATAGCTGCAATGATCTGTCGTTCAACCACTTTGGGAATAAAAAATTGTATGCTACGTTAACAGGGTTTTGTAATTGCCTTAATGTCTATTTGCTGAAACCATTTGTTGTGAAACTTGTATGGCCTAATGTAGTGAGGTCCATATAGAAAATTGAGCTTCAGTCCAAAAGCCTTGATGTGGCTTGGAGACCAAACATGTTTGTTTTCTGTTGCTTTTCAGGCCTCCACTCTGTTGATGTTACATATGATGGAAGTCCTGTGCCCAAGAGCCCATTCAGAGTGCCTGTGACGGAAGGCTGCGACCCCACCCGGGTTAGAGTTCATGGGCCTGGAATTGAGAGTGGAACTACCAACAAGTCCAACAAATTTACAGTGGAAACAAGGTAAGCTCCCACAATTTTCTGTGGGAAATGAGCACTTAGGAAGTTGGGCAAGGCCCAGTGCTGAAAATGCTACGGGTCGGGCGACTTCTTTTCTGATGGTGACACTAGGCATTATCCAAGGGATTCTTCATGTTCATGTGTTTTGCTCAAACATCAAAAGTTTGAATTTGTCTTGCTGCATTTACAGTTTTTTAAAATATATTTAAATTCTTTTTACACTCCTTCAGGTAGATGTTGGGTTGGGGGTCAGGCAGTGTCAAGAGGGTGATGTGGTTAAGAGGCACGCGGACGCCTCCCTCCATTTTGCAGCAGAGTGGTAAAACATTCACACTTTCTGAACTTGACAAGCCGACAATTCTGCTTTGGTCCAAAATAAAGCAATTGGGATTAGTTTGCAGAATGTCTAAGGAAACTAAATTGTGGGTGGAGTGTGCCTGTAAATGTTGAATTCATTTGATTTTTGTCCCCCCTGTGGCACAGGGGTGCTGGTACGGGAGGTCTGGGACTGGCAGTTGAAGGGCCCTCTGAAGCCAAGATGTCATGCACAGATAACAAGGATGGCAGCTGCTGTGTGGAGTACATACCCTATGAAGCTGGGACTTACAACCTCAATGTCACCTATGGTGGTCATCAAGTTCCAGGTGAGACTTCATGTTGCACTTGATTTCTTTCTGTGCTATTAATGTACTTGCCACAGCCCCTTACTAGGTTGACTGTGGTCGTCTTAGGTGGCGTGCAGGCCTGTTAAAGTATTCTTTTTCCAGTACGATTGCATGAGTTAAAACCTCCCCTACTGTCCAGTGTTTAGGTTGAGGACGGGGGTGGGGAGTGGTGGTTACTTTGACTTTAGTTGCATTAAGTTGGTTATCAGTTCAATCCTATGCTCTCACGAAGATCTCCCTTTTTCCACTCTACTTTAGTTAGCTTTTTGCTATTATATTTTTAATTTTGTATCCATTGCTAACTTTTTCAAACCTACCATCAAGTTCCTTAGTTATTGTAGGAAAAATCGGTCCATAAACCACCTGTTTTTTATGCTTGGAGGTTATTAAATGATTGGCAAGTGCATGTGTTAAACCTTCAAAACGAATGAGGAGCCTTCAATAGCAGTAACGGGCGATGCTGCATCCTCCATGATTTATTCCAGTTGGGGCAAATGTGTTTTACTTTTTAATTCCTTTGCGTCAGGACATAAACCTTCTTAAAATGCTACTGTCAGGACGGCATGCCAGGGAAAAGGCAATTGGTTTTGACCCTTGTCCCATACTGTACAGCTGAACTCCAATGCATCAATGGTTAGTTCAACCTAGACTGAGGGTATGTTGGCCTGTTCTAGAATGACTAGTGAACACTGCGGGCCAATTGCTCGAAACAGCCACCATCCAGGTGGTGGATGATGCACTCCAAATCATGTGTAAGGGTGACTCATGCCTCCTCGTCCTTAACCTCTCTACTGCATTTGACACCAGTGACCACCACATCCTTCTCTCCCTCCTTGCTGACCGGCTAGGATTCTCTGGCACTACCCTTAATTGGTTTACCTCCTACCTCTCTGGCAGATACCAGGCAGTCCAAATGAACTTGTATTCTAACCCACCACCGGTCTCCTGCAGAGTCCTCAAGGAGGTGTCTGTTTCCACAAGCTCTCTTGGTCCTTTCCACCTGTAGAAGGCAGGTGAAGGTAGAGCGAAGATTTTTTGGTAGGCTGGTATATGGTAATCCTATTTCTTAGGTAAGTCGGGGCCGTCCCATAGATACATTTTATGGCACATAGTCAATACTTTAAAAGTGATTCTAGCCTGTATTGGCAGCCAGTGCAGTTCCCTTCTAGCCATAGAGGTAGGTTCATGCCTTTTCATACCATAGATTATGTGCACAGAAGTGTTCTGAATTTTCTGCAATCTGAGGATGTCTTCTCTGCTGGCACGCCCTAGTAGAGCATTTCAGTAGTCTAGACGCGGCAAGGTAACTGCTCTTACTAACTTAACTCGATTTTCTTTAGAAATTAGGGTGGGCAACTTGTCTCAGTACTCGGAGATGATATCGGGTGTTTTTTTTCAATGGCCTCTACCTGGGCTCCTGCATCCAAGGAGGCCTCTAGGTGTGCACCCAAGGTTTTTACCTTGTCGACCACTTTGACAAAGCTGTCCTCTACCATAACACTGGCAAAGGTAGGAGCTAGTGCCTCTAGTTTGTTTGTTTTTTGTTTTTTTTGGGTCATAAATCATTAGTTCCGTTTTGCCTGCGTTCAAACATAACCAATTTGATGTCATCCAGTTCTTTATCACTCTGTAGACTTCGTTTAATCTATGCTGATCCTCCAGGTAATCTCCTGACGGCTCCATATATAGCTGGAAATCGTCTGCATAGTTAAAGCCTAGCTTTTCAAATTCTCTAGAGTGGAACAATGTAGATATTAAAAAGCAGGGGCGACAAGCATGCTCCCTGGGGGACACCACACAAGATAGTTTCTACCTTAGAGGATGCGTCTCCCCAGTGTACCCTCGATCTTCCTTCCTCTAGGAAGGACCTAACCCAATTTATCGTCTCGGTGGCCAAGCCACCCGTATCCGACAACCTATTTAGTAGGATCTTATGGTCCAAAAGATCGAAGGCAGCGCTAAGATCTAGAAGTATTAGCAGTCCTGATCTACTCCTTTCTACCCAGGATAACATAAGAGTTTGGAGGTCCACCAAATCGCTTTCTGTGCCGTGAAAGCGGCGAAAACCTGATTGTCTTTCGTGTAACCTATTTGTATTTTCGATATAAAGTTGAAGATGGATTGTAGCAACTTTATCAACCAGTTGCAACAAGAACAAGGTGTTTGTGATTGGTCAAATTAGTGGCGTCTTTAGGATCTAAGCCAACCTTTTTTAGGAGAGGTGTAACTGCCACTGTTTTGATAGCTTGTGGGACCATACAGTGTCTGAAAGAGGCATTCATGAATCTGCATAAGAAAGGAGCAAAAATGCCCAAATGACCCAAGATAATTTTGGGAGGTAAGAGGTCTCCCGGGCAGCTAGTCGGGTTCATAGTCCTCATGATACCTTCAATCTCTACAATAGAGATCTGGAAATTTGAATCCTATGTGAGTATGTTTTAATTCCTCTTTTAACGTAGGTATCTGTTAAATTGAACTTTTAGTTTTTACGTTCTGTGAATTGAAGGCGGCTTTACTTAAGGTTTGGTTTTGCAGCTCTCTCCTAATTTTGTCTTGGGTGCTTTTCAGTTTGTTAGCAAAGGCTGTGTTCTAACGCAGTCCACCTCTGTAGGAGTGATGGTGTGGTTTAGAACTTCTGGCTTCTCCCAGGATCTAAAAAGGCGAAATAGTTCCTTAGTGTCCTCTTCTGATTCTATTTGGTCATTGTAATAGGTTTGCTTAGCTTCCGTGATAGGCTTCTTTGTATGTTTTCTCATGGGATTTCCAAATGGCCTTATTCTTTGGATTTGGGTCTTTAAGCCAGATTCGTTCTGCGCATCTTTTGGTACCTTTCAATTTGGTCAGCTCTGGTGAAAACCAGTTATGTTGCTGTACAGAATTCCTGGTTGTTTTTAGGTTTCAAAGGGGCCACGTCATCCAGCAAACTGGTAATATGCGTGTTATATTCCTCCACCAGTGCATCTGGGTGATCAGATTCATTTGTTTTGGACATAAGAGCATTCATGCATTCCCATAGATTATCAGCGGTAAAAGCCTTGTAATTTCTGCGCATAATTTTACGCAATGGTTTGTTACGAAGTGCCTCTGCTAAAGCTGCCGGCATTTGTAAAATATTGGTGGGTAGGAGTGTTTCTTGGGAAGACCAGAGTTTATTACAGTGTGCCTCAGCAAACACTGCTGGTATCCCTGGTGTCTTGATGGGTAGTAGTGTTGTCAGTGAGCGGCTGCTGGCATCCATGTGGTATTGGTGGATAGGAATGTTTTTTGTTTGGCGAAAGTTAGAGGGTGAGGATTCAAGAGGGGGAGGGAACAGCCAAGTTTTGAGGGCCTTTCTGAATGCCAGGTGGCTTTCAGTATAGCAAATGTGTAGAGGTAGAGAGTTCCAGATGAGTGCTTGGATGGAGAGAGGGGATCCACCTAGTCTGGTGGAGTTGTAAACTGGGACCACTAAGATGCTGTGAGATCTGAGACTCTGAGGGGTGGTAGAGAGTGATTTTGTCTTAAAGGCATTCAGGGCCGGGGTTGTGTATGCCTTTTGAAGGTAGTGCGTCGACCAATGGAGAGCCAGTTAAGGACTTGGTGTAGGGCTGATGTGTTCTCTGGGATGTAGGTTAATGAGCAGACATGCTGCAGCGTTTTGGATTCTTTGCAGTTTCCTTAGTTGAAACGCTGGTGCGCCTAGGTAAAGGTAGTTTAGGTGGGAGAGGCTGATGGGGATGATGGCTGAGAAACGGTGAGGATATGTGAGGTAAGGTAAGAGATGGAAGAAACTGGTTTTAGATAGTTAATGTTTTGGGAGAGGGGTAGCTTTGTCCAGTGTGCATCCATGGTTTTTCACTGAGGGGGAGGTTGCGAGTGGGGTCCTAGGGATTGTGGCCATGGAATCGGTTTGCAGAAAAAAAACATGCTCCTTCCCAGACTATGGTTTCAGTTTTCTCAGGATTGAGGATGAGGTGGTTGGTCGTCATCCAATAGTCAATATCCAGGAGGCACGATAACTGGTCTGGATGATTGGCGCGTGGCAATTTTGGGATTTTAAGGATGATCTGAGTCATCTGCATAGTTGTAGTAAGTAAGATTTTGGGAGCGGATGAGTGCAGTCTGAGGGTTTACATAAACAAAGAGCAGGGGGATAGGGATGCTCCTTGTGGGACCCCCTTGTTACTGGTTGTGAGGTGGTGAACTGGTGGCAGAGCATGATTTGTGGGGGATTGGAGATGGAGATCCATGCAAGGGCAGCATCTTTGATTCCGAGTTTGTAGCCTGTCTAATAGGATGGTGTGATCAATGTTATTGAAGGAGGCAGATGATTTGAGGAGGAGTACAGTGCAGCCTTCTACATCTGCTAGGTAGTCCCAGACACACTAGGGAGGATTCTCTTCCTCTGAGTGGTCTGACGCCCGATTGCGCAGGGTCAAGGAGGTTGTTGGCTTCTGTGAAATGGCCAAGCTGCTTGTATGCCATGTGGTCCATGAGTTTGGCCATGAAGCGGGCGTTGCAGATTGACTGGTAGTTGTGTGGGAGGAGTGGGTAGAGTGTATGGTTTTTGAGGATTTTGATGTAGGCGGTTTTTGGAGCTTCTGGGAAAGCTGCAGATGTAAATGAGTGATTGAGGATTGAGTGCGATATAATTCCTGCACAAGTTGAGGTTCATTTTTGCGGGTGGGGTGGGCGGGTGTCCTCCGGGGAGCCTAATGGGCGTCTTTGTGCTAGGAGCGACAGGAACTCCTGATGTGAGATGGTAGCGAGAGTTTAAGGTTTGTATCGAAGGGGGGGGTTTTGATGAGTCAGCCGGTGGGTGGGTAGGGGGCAGGGACCCGTGTTCCAATTTTTGAGATGATGGCAGTGTCTGTTAATAGCAACATTGTGGAAGTATGCGGACAAGGTTTCACATAGGGATTGGTAGACTGGTGGGGTTGGAGCAGGCCGGGGATTTGAATTCAGAAATTATTATATGCTGTTCCTTGCTCAGGTTGTGAGCTTTTAAGATTCTGTTCCTATAGAATACTTTCTTGGTTTTTCTGATTTCCCCTCTGTATGCTCTCCTTAGTCTTGCTTGGGTGGTTTTTGTCTGGGCCGTAGGGATTGTTCTCCAGGGCTGTTCCAGACGGTGCTTGAGTGTTTTTAGTGATTTGAGGTTGGCGGTGAACCACCTGGGTGTGGGTCCTGATTTCTGAGCGGTCTGTTTTGGAGGTGTAAGGGCGTTTGAAAGCCAGAGGTGGTTGGGGTGGTGGCAGGTCCTTCCTGGAAGGAAAGGGGAAGGAGTTTGCTAGATCTTGGGTGATAACGACTTTATTCCATAGCGGAGTGAGGAGCAGGGGTTGGGGGGTGGTCGTGTGGCCTTGGGTGCATGCTGCTGTGGTCCGTGGTACAGAGAAGAAAGTTGCTGAGTGATCAGTCCATTATCTGGGACGTGGGGGCAGTGTGAAAATGTTTGTGGTGCTGAAGATCGCATCGAGGGTGTCCTCCAGTGTGGGTGGGTGTGGAGATGTGTTGTCAGGTGTAGTGATTCTAGATTGTCTAAGTGATCGGGTCAAAGGGTTTGAGGGTGAGTCAAACCAGATGTTGAAATCCCCTAGGGCTCTAGTGTTGGATGAAGGTAGAGGTTGGTTGCCTGAGCTTAGCAGTTGTAGCCAGGGGTCTGCAGATGAGTAGGAAGCTGTGTGGTGGAGGTTGAGTTGCAGTTTTACCAGGAGGGATTCATAGTCTGTTGTTGGTTGAGCTGTCCTTGGTGGGTACTGCTGTTTGTGTAGTATCACAAGTCCTCCACCCCTTGGCAATCTGTAACCGGGTGGGAAGGCCTCGGTTGCAATGGTCTCGTGATAGTCAGCAAACCAGGTCTCTGTGATGAAAAGGATGTCTGGATTTTCTTCTGTGATGAAGTCAGGTGTGGAATTGATTTTTTGAGACTGACCTGGCATGGATGGGACGCAAGAGTTGGTGGGGGTATCATAGCAGGTGGGGTTGGGAGTGGTAGAAGTTGGGGGTGGCTGGAGGATGGGGAAGAGTGCGACCAGTGGTGGGTGTTTGGAGAAGGGGGCAGTCGTGGTTGGCAGGGGCAAAGGGATGGGCGGTGGTGCAGTGGGTTGGATGAGGAACAGCAGGGATGGAAGAAGGGAATAGGGCCTTGGACCGGGTTGGGTGTCGGTGGGGAGGTTTGGGCCCTCTAGTGTGGTGGCAGGGGTTTGCTCTCTGGGCTGTACAATGGAGGTGATGGGAGGGACTTGAGGTGGTCTTGGTCTGGGCATTTGCTTGATTTTTGGGTAGCCTATGGGGTGTGGTGAGAGTGGGAGGGACTAGTTTTTGGCCAGGGCTGCTCTTGCTGCGCTGAGACTAGGGAAGAACGAGTTGGAGGTGCTATTTTGTTGGGTAGAGGTGCGAGCAGAGGGTGCAGATGAGTGGTTAGCGGTGGGGCTGTGGTTGGTTGGTCGGTTGTTTCACATGGTCGCCAGGCGGTCTGTTATGTTCTGGGGGCCAATAGTTTCTGCTCCCTCCATCTTGCTGCTCTTGATTGAACAGAGCTGGATCTATGTGTGGGGCATAGCGGATCAGGGGGGATGAGGGTTGGACCAGCGAGGGGGTTAAGGTGATGGGGTGCAGGGTTGGGATGATGGGCTGTGTTGGTGGGGTGCTGTTCTAGGGTGTGATGGGTAATTGGACCTACCAGTGCACCAGCGTACAGCTCTGATCTGTCTGCATGGTAGGTAACTTGTAGGAAGTGTACATGTGTCTGTAGAGGGTCTCGTCCAACTGGGGTACAATGAAATATTTACCTGTCCTTGGGCACCTGGACATGGCAATAGGGGTGGGTTTGGAACCCTGGATGGAGGATGAGGGTGCACCTAGCTGGGGGTACTACAGGAGAAAGTAAAACTTAACAGTACCTAGATTTTGGGAAGTTGGGAGACTCCTAAATGTGTAAACAAAAGTGCATATAAATACAGTAGCACCTGGATAGTGAGAAATACCTAAGTGGGGGTTTCAACAAATGTACAGTAGAACCTTGATTTGGGTCACTTGGAAAAGCAGTGAAACACCTAGATTGGGGGGTGACAGGGCTAGTAGCCGGACAGTCAGTATTTTGTATTTATTTTATGTATATAGCACACCAGGCCCCAGGGCATTTAGTCGTTACAAGGTTTGGGATACCAGGGCGAGGGGAGTTGCTTTTGGTGTGATCCTATGTGATCTGCTTCTTCCTGACCTATGTCAGAGTATGAGACTTGTCTAGCTTAACCGTCTACCTAGATGCAAGATCTGGATAGGGGGCAGTCTATCTAGACAACAATTTGATAGGTTGCTAAATTTAACAGTAGACAATGATTGCTGGTCCCCCTCCCTCTCTGTCCAGACCTTGCCTAACTCTGCTGGTTGACGGCTGCAGGCACCAGAGGTTAAAACAGGCCAACACGGTCTGGAGCTGCTTCTGCTTCAGGTTCTGTTCTTTGCCTCTGTTCCTTCGCTGGAGGGGCTGCACAGGCAGGGGATTTCCCTGGCTGGTTGCTACAAATGGGTCTTGGTGGTTCAGTCCGTGGAGGGGGGGGTGGATGAGTGGCTGGCTTATGGAGGGGAATGAGGAAGCTTGGTTGAGGGGAAGGGACAAGGGGCACTGTGCGCGCTAAGATTAAAAGGCCCGAAAAGCAACCCAACATGCCCAGGCGATGTTGCTCTTGAGAAATACAAATCACTGTTTGCTTGCTGCTTCCTGAGGATGGGGAGACTCCAAGCAGACCCCTCTTACACTCTAACCATGTCTACTTCTGGAACACTATCTGCACTTCAGGAAGCCATCCCACAATGGACCAGCAACTTTGATGCTCCTATCCAGATGACTGCAGGGATCCTTACCCTCCATCCATCAGATCTGGTAAAGATAACTATCACCTTTTGCTTGAAGGAACGAGTCTCCCTGAAGCTCCTGACTGCCTGGTCCAGAAGTGGGTGCCCCTTTGCTGCTTGAGCCCTGACGGCACTCCACACTGTCTGGACCTTTTTCTTTAAGGACATCTGGAAAGAAAGATACCTGGCTCCATTCCACTGACCACTGCCCCAACAAATCTTGAAAGCTCTAGTGGTGTTATATTGTTTTTCAAATGTGTGACTATCCCCAGAAGCTGACACGTAAGCAGAGCAACTGTGAAACCCTGCATGGCAAACTAGTGATGGGCAGCTACTTTGCCTTTCTGCTGCCCTGGCTCAAACCCTTAATTAGGTAGGCATTCTTTTTGTTTTTCCCCTCCCAGGTTCTTGGGATCCCACTTGCATTGGTGGCACTGAAACCCTTGGTTGCCAAACATGCACAGGTACTGTCCCAGAAAGCTATCTGCTACAGAACCGCTTCTTGGATCCAGGGTATTTCTTTGTGCAACGGCATTGCTGGAGAGTCATTTATACTGCTGCATCTTTGGGATATCCCTCTTCCACAGAGTGTCTTCTGTGGCCAAGACTACACTGAAATGTTAAACTGCTTTGTATATTTTTATGAGTTGAATGAACTACTGCAAAATCCTGCCAAAATAGGCAAGTGAGGTGCCCTTGTTATCGCAAACACATTGGTTTACCCTAGGTATGAAAAGTGTTGTACTTGCAGCTGTATCTTTTCCAGGACAAATTCATTGCTGAATTTTTGAGAATGCTTAACCACGCTATTTAACTTTTATTGTAGGGTTATTTGCTTTGTAAGGTTTACTTTTTTTTAAACATTTTATTAGTATGTCAACAAATACATTTCGTCACAATATTTTACAGGGGTGTTTAGCAAATTCATGTTTGACTACCTATTGAATATACAATTTTAAGTAAACTTTACAATCAAATGTACCCCCTTGGACACACTAAACTTTCCATTTATGTAAGCAGTACAATAAAAATATAACCACTTTCTTTTAGGACACATACACAAGACTTCACACAGACAAACACCAGACTAATCTACTAATAAAGATCAGGATAGATGTAAACATTCTATAAAATACAATTGGATCGATAAGGTCATGTTAGTAGCAATGTAATTGATTCTCCGGGTCTGGAAAGCTAGGAAGAAGCCTTCAGTGGAAGACTGGTTAATGGAATTGCAGACCTTTATCCAACTATGAAACTCATTTAAGGCAAAGGGGAAAGAGGAATACATTTCGATATGGGGCCATTCAATACCTTATGACTGAATACCTAAGATGTGGATAGTGGGATACTTTCCCTATTTTTTTTCTCTTAATACCTCTTATTAGTAGATTAGTCTGGTGTTTGTAAGGTTTACTTAACTGTTGATAAAACACCATGTAATGAATATTTTATATAAAAACGAGCTTAAGTACCTAGCTTTGCCCGCAATGTCCATTCTCAGATTTTTTTCATGTTCCACCGAAAAAGTTAAACAAGCCACTAAGTAAAAACGCTATACATTTTCATTTATCGAACAATTGTTAATTTATCTCCGAATTTCCACATGAATGTCATGTTTGTATGCTAACTCTTATTTACTCGGTTGGCAGTGGTGGCCATTTTTGCTGCTAAACGCACACTGCAAATAATCTGAGTAAGCATACAAATATGATATTAGTGAAATTAACATTTATCGAGTTTATTGCAAAAGATCAATGAAAAGACACTCGCTCTCTTTAAAAAAAAAATTGGAAAAGAGAAAACGCAAGACCAGTTTAGCATAGATGGGGCGATGAGCACTTTCTACAAATAACCTGTAGATGGTGCACAGAACACCAACACGCAATGCCGAAAAAATTAATTCTTCTCTGGAACAGGATGACCTATCAAGCTAGAAATGGTTGCATTAATTCAGCAATGAAATAAAGAATATTCCGTGCAAAATTCATGACACCAGACCTCACCGTTCATGGGGAGTTGCGTCCCCAAGATCAACGCCACATACAAACAAGACTTTGTTATATATATATTCGATAGTGTGGACTAGCTCATTTGAGATGTGTAGTGTACTTTACTTGTTAACCAGCCCTCACGCCTACGAAGGGTAAAGCCTGGATTGCATTTCCACAATACCCACTTGAATATCTTAGTGAAAAAGAAGGGAATCCCTGGTACTGAAATAAGGAAAATGGAACTAATGTCAGACCACGACTTGGACAGCTAACGGTTGTCCACAGCAAAGCAGATGTGCCTTAGTTTGTAAATTGCATTGGTATGTGGGACCATATACCAGTAGTCTCGTTATGTGAAGGGTCCATCATAGTGCATCATGTTAAACCGGGTCCAGAGGGATGGTTAGTTTGCCTTTATATTAAGGCATATATTAGGGGATTAGTCTAAGTATTTGTTCTGGGTTTTTATGAACGGTGGCTGAGTTGGGCCTACAGTGCCGATTTTACTACCAATGCGGATTGCAGCCACTGTAACCTCCACTGTAAACTGTGGAAGTCCACGTCAAAGATTGAAATGTTCAGTTCCTGGACCAATCTTTTCCTGTACACAGGATTTACGTAATGTTGTTTGAAAATGTGGACTGGGCACTACTGTGCAATGAGAACCTGCACAAATGGACTGAAAAGTTTAAAAATACCCCCAACTAAATGAAGGACATTGGGGACACTGAGACCTCCTCCTGCATTCACTTAAAAGACTTCATCCTAGTTTCCTTCCCCTGAAATATGGGCTTTGCTGGCCACCCCCTCTAAAACAGTTGCGGGCCTCGGGTTGGTTTCTCACACTTCAGTTGTCCTTGATATAGGTAACCTTCCAAATGACTGAGGGCTGCCTATGAGCGGCCTTGATGGGCCAAAGTAGCTAGGTTAAATAGACATTATTTCATTATTTCACCAGGAGCAATGTATGGAAGTTATCTCATCAAATGGGGTCCTGACAACCAATATGACTGTAGCATGAAGGGCTGCCTTAAAGGGAGGCCATTGCAAGCCCAGTGAGGTTGGTTTCTTGTGTCTTGCAGGGAAATCCACCAAAGGTTGGCCATTTCTAGAAATAAAAGGCTTAGCTTTTTAACAGATGAAAATGTGCACTTAGTCGAGCACTTTATATGGAATCTGAAAGAAAGGGGGAAGCATCAAAAATATAACCCAAGATTTTACATCAGGAAAGGCAGATGGAACTTCTGACACACAACTTTGTGTCAAATGGGAAACGACCACAAAACTTCAATTGGGCAATTGAAAAATGTATCTTTGAGGAATTTAACTCCAGGAAGTGGGACCCCTCCCTATCCTCAATTTCCCTTGGTTAGGAAAGTTGTTTTGCTGCTTTCTTCCCAGACATCTATTCAACACCCTTTCTTTTTGATTTGTTTTGACTGTGAACCTGACTTTTGGAAGAGTAAAGACTTCTTCTTTACTTCGCTTGTCTTTTCAGATCAGTTAATAAAATGTGGTCCTTAGTCTGAGCTTTACGCTCTAGCTACCTTGACTGGGTGTAGCTAGACTTTAGTGTATTTCCTGTTCACCATAATACATTGGCCTCCAAAATCCACCCCAGGGTAGGCTTTGGGAATCCATCTAAACACCCCTGAAGGCAGCACCAGGGAATCGCCACCACTGACACAAGTACAACTGTCAGCTGTGGACGGATACTTTGCAATCTCCACCCTCCCTTCCCTGGGTACAGTGAGCAGATACAATGGTGCATGTAATTGACTAATCCCTACAGCACACTAAAAAGCATTGCATGGGAACCCAAGCAAACTGCACCAGTTCATTCCTCCTGGCCACGGGATGGACAAATTCCGTCAAGGACCACCTCCCACTTCCTTCTGGCCCCCTGATTGGGAGCACCCCCCTGAAAACCAGCCATGTATGCACACTTGTACTATGCACTTTAGGGGCGAGAACTAATCACCCATGGCCTGTAACTTGCAGAGTTGCCTACCTAATACATGCATATAGCACTGAACTAGCTGCGTGGCGCGCATGGGCATATCAGTCCAGACAAGGCCATTCAATGGCACATTTGTTAACACATGCCACATACAATGTAAGAATGTGGCTATTGTTTTGTGGGAGGCTCTAAATCTGTCCCCTTTCAGATACTGCTGCCATACTGCAGCTCCCAAGTGGGACCCACTCCTTCCAGGTTTGTCTTGTATTTTCGATCATCCATTTATTTTATTTATTTTTTTGCATCCTCGCAGCAAATGCCATATAATAGTATACCACATCACTGAATGGGGTGAAAGTCCCGCCCCCCCTCGCCCTTGCAATGTAGGTCTCTCACCAGCCCAAATTTTAGCAAGGATGCTCCTATTGGCTAGCCAGGATTGTCGCAATTAAACTTGCAGACTGCAAGTGACCCAATTTCCCCTCTAAGCGCACTTCTCCACTCCCTCAAAATAAATGTAGAACATTGACGCTCACTGTCCTTGCTGCTTGCCACTATTCTTGCCATGATCCCAGATGTTCCCCATTTGGGCAGCATTCAGCTGCATGGACACTTAGAGAGCAGTATGATTCACAGCTAGAGGAATCTTGCATCATCCCAAGGACTAGCCTCTAATCTGGAAGGGAGGAGGTGGGGGTTCCAAGCTACTAGCCAGCAATTGTCATTTATCTCTCAATGTTCCTCATACACCACACGTCTTAATCCCCAAGTGTTCCTTTTCACTATCCAGTGGCAAGTGCACATTTTGAAGCTTGCTCTAGTGTTCTCCATTGGTTTGTTTTCAGACCGGCATTGAGTGCAGGTAGAAGTGTCCACTTGTGGTACAAGTAGGGTTCACCAGTGGTGTCATTTAATTCACAAGTTTCTGCCTTGAGTAATGTGCTGTCCCACACCTTTTACAGTTTCAAAAGGACACTACTGGTGCTGGAAGATGAGCAAGCATGAGGGGGATGTAACTGTGCAGGTCATGGGGAATGTTGGTGGAGTTCTAAATGTGTGAAAGCCTAAACTAAGTGGCTACCGGCCATGTCAAACCAGTGCATTGGCTCTTCCCCCACCCCCTCATGTGTAATTTGTGGATTGCTGCTTACTTGGGCAAGAGTATATTTTGAGTAATGAGCTCCTTGCTGGTGTTCCCTGTTGCCCTCATTCTATCTTCAGTACCTACTGATTGTGCCCCCAGACCAAACTAAAACCAAACCTTGGGTAACGAAGAGCTAGAACCAGTTTGGATTCTCCTTAATTGTTTCGTGGTTCCTCTTCCCTCAGGAAGCCCATTCAAGGTACCAGTGACTGATGTGGTGGACTGCTCCAAAGTTAAATGTAATGGCCCCGGACTGAGCCCTGGAGTTGTACGTGCAAATGTCCCACAGTCCTTCAGTGTGGATACTAGCAAGGCGGGTGTTGCCCCACTGAAGGTTAAAGTGCAAGGACCAAAAGGTAAGATTTATTTTGTTTTCCTTTCCAGAGAGCCAGATCTAGTTTCAAATCCTTGTACCAAACTATTTAGTAATGGGAACACACAGCACTAACATATCTCATTAGCCTGTCTTTCCCACTTTTGATATTCAAGTCTTGGCAGTTCCCTACCAATTGGTGTGAATTTGTTTTGCAGGTGTGGTTGAGCCTGTTGAGGTTGTCGACAATGGTGATGGTGTCCAAATAGTAAATTATGTGCCAACACGAGAAGGCCCCTATAGCATATCTGTCCACTATGGTGATGAAGAGGTTCCACACAGGTAATGTATCTACTAGTGTTTGCTTTAATACTTAAATGCACTGGATGATGAACGCTTCATCCTACCCATTATTGTAAACCTTAATGCAACTAGATGGCTGATTCTAATCCTTTGCTCCTGGGCGGGTGGGGGCACCATTCTCTTTACAGCCCATTCAAGGTTAAGGTGCTTCCGACACATGATGCAAGCAAAGTGAAGGCTAGTGGTCCTGGACTGAACACTACTGGAGTGCCAGCCAGTCTGCCTGTAGAGTTCACAATCGATGCCAAGGATGCGGGCGAGGGAATCCTTGCTGTCCAGATCACGGTAAGTGCTGTTTTAGTAGCTGGGTTAGATTTTTAGAAATAAATCCATGCAACAGTCTCCTAAGAATAGGTGAAGTAAAGTGGCTGCCTAGATTTAGTAAAAGGTGCCTGCTGATTTGTCTTCAAACAACAATTTTCATTTACTAAGTTTGGAACATCCCTGGTGCTGGCTGCGTCTCTAACATCTGCCCAAATAATGTGTTCTGGATGTCATAACTACTTAATTTTCCATTGTCCAAAACCAGAGGCACCATTTTAGTTCCTCTTGCCTTGCACTGCATTTTCTTGAGGTAGGGAGGGGGCAATCGAGGTATGATCATCAGGGTGTCGTAGAAAAATGTCACGCAAGGGGAGGCTAAACCTGCCACAGTGACCAATTCTAATGCAAATGATGTGGGGACGTCAAGTAGCTTCTGAAACTGCAAGCCACCAGAAAAGCTGGTGTAGTTCTTCGGGACTGTTTGGTAAGAATTTGTAGAGTCCAACTGGTGTGGGACTTTACAATTCACCTCTTGATATTGGGTAACCCACCTATATAGGCCTGTACTACTAGAGTGACTGAGCCGCCAGGCTTATCTTTAGAGGAGTAATGTGAGCAGTAAAGCTGTACAATGAAATGAGTAAATACAGGTATCAAGTAAACACTTGGGCGTGGTGTTGTGCGCCTGTAATCAGCATGATACAGAGGCTGAGGTTGGTGAGGGGTGGGGGGTTCGAGGCTGCTGTTGGTTGTCGACTGGTGATCTGCGCTAGAGCTATCCTGAATATATTCTGTACACACTTACACACTTAAAGTTATAGTATAAATATTTATGTATACACAAAAGGCTAATTTAGACAATCTTTAGAAAGCAGCAACTAATGGTAACAATCCCAGAGTTGGGATTCAATTCAACAGGAGCAATAAAGGTGAACTTTTCTTATGTTAAACCTATTCTAGAACACTGAGTGACGTCATTTGAGGTCCGTATTAGCACCTATTTGTGATCACCATTACAATATTGAGTTTCATGGAGGGAAAAGGTAGTTGGATCATTACAAACTTTGTAAGTAGTAAAATCGATTCTCCCAGAGGGATGTAGGCAGTCTTTTATCCCAGTGACAAGTGTTCAACAATTAAAACCTGCAAGGGAAAAAGCACTGCCAAAGCCAATGGGTTCAGAAGGGGGCCATTGGGGAGCTAGGACAGCCAAAGTCAATGGGACAATTCAACGTTCTGAAAATCACAGAAGCTCAAGAGGAGCCACCTTGAAGAAGCACAAGCTAGGAGGCTAGTGCAAGTGAGTGGAGGTCAACTCAGAGTTTAAAAAAATAGTGCTCCCCAAGCCAGTAAGAACCACAAATGGCAAAAGGTAGATGTAGCCTGTTAGGCTGAATTGCATGCAGTACCCTCTGGGACCACCACATACAATTAGGACTACAGGTGTAAGCAAAACCAACCTTTGGTATAAGTCTGTACTGCAGTTTTGTGGTAGCGAGCGGAGCAGCCAGGCTTTTCTCAAGAGGGAATGTGAGCAGTACAAGAGTTTACACAGAGGTCCTACAATCAGTGGTTCAAGTAGACACACAAGGTTTCTTGGTAAAACACTCATTAATTTATTGCACAATCATTTAGAAAACATTCACTAGAAGGAGGCAACTTAATATTATACACAAACACACTTCATTATCAACCCAATAAGTGTCTGAACAAATTAGGCTCCCCTGAAATAGGAGATAAATGGCATTTCAGTTACTTTCAATGGGAGTAAAAAGTTAGCAGAATAGATCACAAATACTTTCTTAGGCAGTGCAAATAGTTTTAGTTCACTAGAGGACTCGCTTCAGTTCAATAGGCCTAGGCCAAAGTCAATAGACTAGTGCCTTGGATCGGAAAGGGCAGTTCTTGAAGTAAACAGTAAAGTCTTGTCTTTGCCAAAGTTCTCAGAAGTAGTTTGTATGAAAAATAATCATATGTTGGGTCACAAGCAGATTAGGCCTGCAAGTTGGGAAAGTTCCACAAACTTTCACTGAGAGGTGTTCTCTCAATTGGGTTGGCATAGTACCTTAATATGAAGCAAAAGATGCAGCTGAAGACGTTGGTTCCTGGCAGTTCCTGCAGATCTCACTGTTCCTGAGCCTCAGTCGAGGGGACAAGAGGGAGGACGTCGGGACTCCTGCACTGCACGCGATCGTCGGAAAACGCTGACAAAATGAGTCCCTTCAGTTCCAGTAGCTGTAATTCAAGCCCACAAGCTGGTGTCCTTCCACCTGGTTAATCATAACCATCTCCGAGAATGGTATCCAGGTGGCTTACGGGTTGATTGGTCCCACCAACTCAAAGGAAGAAGTTGTCCTTGAAGGGGCTTCTCTGTTGAGATGAACTTGGCAATTCGGCCCTGCTGCAGGGCTTCACCGGGCAAACCAACGGTCCAGTAGTTGCAGCAGCCGTCCTCTTCCAGCTCGTCTTCAGTTCTTTCGTTGGTGGTCGACTCTGCTTTCCAGTCCAGGAGCCTCTCCTTTTAAACCGTTTTCTCCCATTCATTGCAGCCTGGCTGCCATTCAACCTGCAGGATGGCTGTCCTTGCCGGAGAGTCAGCCAGACAATCACGCCTGAGTGCATTTGGGTCTCCTAGGAGACTAAGCATAGGGAGTTTCGGGCACCTCCCTTACTTCCTGCTCCCCCTCGACACTCAGACACCAGAGGCAGTCTTCAGTCCTGAAGTCCGCCAAAGGCATAGAAACAAAGGGACCAAACCTGGTTTGGCGTGCAGACAAACACTAGAAGGACCTTTCCAAAAAAGAAATGGCGAAAAAAGACCGGGACCTGTTTTAAACAAAGGGGCGTAAGGCCGGGAAAAATCATGGTAGTTCGTTGTAAAACCACTGCCACCAGCATTTTCGATAGAAAAGGGTAGCATTTGGCTGTTACATGAGTTTCTAGACACAGGGATACTAGGTAACCCCTCCAGCACTCTATTGTAAGATAGTGTGTGCTGGGTCTAGGCATTTAAAGATTAGTAAATTCAATTTAACGTTACATTCTCTGGGAAACAGTAGTTTATATCAGAGAACGTATTTAAACCTTTGGAAAGTCTACAAATACATCCCTGTGTCACTGCCCTGGGTGCTGTGCAAAACACATGAAAAGATGCCTATGGAGTTATCTTAAAAGAACAGAGTAAAACGCACATCAAAATACATGAGTGGGGGGAAAAAAAGTCCCACTCTTCCCAGGTTAAAAAAAAAAAATCAAATCCTCAAAATCCAGCAGAGTTGCTGGGGGGTCTCCAAGTTGAAGGGAATCATCACATTTTTGAGAACATAGCCAAAGCCTCATAGTACCTCTGCAGCAATGGATTCTCCTTGATTCACCAGCCTTTTGTGGTTTTGGTGCCCTTTTCTTGGCACCAAATAAGAACCAACGGCTCTGGTTGGAAGTTACTTGATCCCTTGGTTTGCACTCTGGTGAGGATGCTCTGTAGGACGATGTCCCGCTTCTGTAGAGTCGTATGAAATCCATACACTCGATGGTCGGGGGTCCCTGAGCATTGGGATTCTGCAGCCTTGGAAAGTCACAGCAAGTCGGGGGTTGCTAGTCTCAAAGCTAGTTGGTCCCACCAGCCCAAGTGAGGAAGTCATCCCTTATGGGTCTTCCCAGTCGAAACGAAAATGGGGTCAGCACATCTGCAGGGCTTCACCAGACACTTTGCAGTCCAGGGGGGTGCTTCTGGCGTCTCTTCATGGTCTCCGTCGGATGTTGTCCTCCAGTGGTCATCTCTGCCTCTAGTCCCAAAAACCTGGTCTTTTAAGCAAGTTACCTAGGGGTGTCAATCACCCAGCAGGGTGGCTGTCCTGCCGGACAGCCAGCTTGCCAATCGGAGCTGGTTTCACTCGGGCACACCTAGAGACAAAGGAAAGGGACATTTTGGGACCATCCTTCACATCCTGCCTTTCCAGACACTGGAGCCTGGGCGGGCTTCGGAGCTGAAGCCCTCCAAAGGCAAAATGCATAAAGGACTCAAACCTGATTCAAACAGAGTAAAAGCCCAGAAGGAACTGACAAAATGTCAAGACTACAGGGGCCATTTTGGAAAATGGTCACCCTTGGGTGCTGTACTGCTGCTGAGAAATCTGCCTGCAGATACATGGCACAAAGGTAGTAAAAAAAGAAGCAACTGACACCTTCAAGTTAGTGTAACAGAATGTTACATGTGAAGTGGGATAAGAAGTTACCATGTAACACCAGCACGCCACATAGGTGGTGTGTGTTGGACCCACAAAAGAAACATTATGAGAAGTACAAGGGACACTGCACAAAACGTGCTGTCACCATGCAAAAAGCAGATGCCTATGGAGTTTACCAGGCTCCATTAAACAGTAAGACACAGTCCTAGTCAGGTCAGCACATGAGGGAGTGGCTGGGAAAAGTCCCACTTGCTCAGGAGTAAACCTTAAAAAGCACAGAGTCCAAAGAGCTGGGGGTCTCTAAGGTTAAAGTGATTGGCACAAATGAAATTTCTCCCCGATGGGGATTCTGCATAAAAGGTGAGGCTTTTGGGACTACAGTCGACCACTGGAACAAGGAACCCAAAGCAGAAGACTAGCAGATACCAGCAGCACCTTCCATGACTGTGAAAGCACTGGTGAAGCCTAGTAGCTGTGCTGACCCCATTTTCACATCGATTGGGAAGAGCCACCAAGGATGACTTCCTCCATTAGGGTGGTGGGACAACCTAGCCTGGGGACCTTCATTTTGGCCCATCCCCTGACTTGCTGTGAGGCTCCTGAGCGGCAGAATTCCAATAACTGGGGTACCTGGACGATTATCGAGTGATCATCTTCTGACCAGCTAGTCAAGTGGCACAGCGAGTAGAGCGCTCGCTTTGACATTCGTGCAGATCCTGCTAACACAGGTTTGAATCCCGGCGGGGCCAAACTCAGCCTTTCATCCTTCCGAGGTTGATAAATGAGCACCACACACCGTGGGTAAAAATAAGCAGCGCTCAGATACCTGAGGGTTTGTAGCGCTATATAAATGCCAAATTATTATTATTATGAAGATCGAATCTGGCTGAACTTTGCAGGCATCCACATGGACCTCCAAATGCAGAAATTACTCCTACGTCCCGTCCCCTTTCCTCCATACTGTATGGGCATCCCTCGCTAGGGACGGGGAGACAGAACCTTTTTCACCAGAAACAATCTTCTTCCCCTTTAAATTTGGAGGCGCCCAGGGTTGTGGCCCTGGGAGCAGGCATTCCCCTGACTCTGCCCACCGGTGCCACTCCGTCATCTTTTACGCGTCAACGGGAATGGACCGTTTTTACCGGTGCTCCTGGGTTTGGCTTCGGCCTTGTAATTCCACACCCTCTTCCTGTCTTTGCCTTTTATCAGGTACTCTGTCCTCTGGCGCCATACATCCCCAGTGCATGTTTTCGTCCTTGGGCATCAGCAGGTGTCCAACCTGCAAGGGGCTTTTCCCTACGTCTGAACCCCATGGCCTTTGCCTCTGCTGCCTTGGCCCTGACCACAGCTGGTCCGGTTGTACTGCGTGCAACATTTATTTTGCGCGCTCTGAAGTACAGGTTTGTTCGAGCCTTCGCCACCGAGCTATTGCCTCCAGAACACTTGAACTTTCAGACAAGTCACGGCCCAAGGTAGGGGTTCTTCATAAGCAGCCCACAAGGGCGACTCCTTTCCTAGGAAACGTCCAAGCGGGAGGGACCGTCCAGGTTCTAATACCAGCAAGGGTACCAAGGCTGTTTCAGCTACCGGCTGCCATGCCGACGGAAATCGCTGAGGGACCACAAGGTTTTTTTACCAGGTGTCCACCCGAGGGGCCACGCCCTACTACCAGGCGAATGTCTGAGGGGGGGGGTCTATAGGCAGCATTACCAGCGACACAGCCAAGGGCACGATGCCTACCAGGCCCCGTCCTGAGGTGCAGGGTAGGCATCAAGCTCCACCGCCAAGTCCTGGAGGAGGCTGGGCCCAGGGCGGCAAGCACCACGATGCAGGTACGTGGCATGCAGCCCTACAAAATGGCTGCCGTGCCAGGCAAGGTGGCAGCTCGTCCAACACACCACCTTTCATGGAGCAGGCGGGAGAACGAGTTTCGAGGCGGGACTAGTCTTCACCAGGTACGTGGCTTACAGCATATCCTTCAACGTCACAGGGCATATACGCCCAGCAAATGGCAAGGCAGAGTACGCCCAGGCCTCAGCAGCCCCCGGGTCCTGCTCGTTCGCTGGTGCCACCTCGCACCCCACCAGCCTGTGAGGACAGGTTTTTTGAGAAATTCCTCACGCTTATGAGATCCCTGCAGAGGGGAGCCATCCTTCGGGATGTGATCAGGGACATGCTGCCTCCGGTCCCTCCACTAGCACCCACATCATTACACCTGTGGCTTCTGCACCTCTAGCCCCAGCTGCCCATGCCAGACCCCACAGGGACAGTTATTTTGCCTCCAGCTGCCCAGGTGGTTCCATACCAGCCTCCACAGCAGCCTCAGGCTCCGGTTAGCACACCTCAGCCTTCAGCAACCTGTACTCCGCTGCCCGCTCTGGGCTACCAGGACACACTGGCAGACACCGATGAGGACAATCCCGAGACACTGTGGTTAACCAAGGCATTCCATGAACGACTTTCAGGACTAGCTGAATACTTGGGCCTTCCACAACCTGAGGTCAAACAGCCGGAGGTAGGGGTCCTGGCGGAGGTCCTCACTCTACGCCCATAGCTTGAACAGGGATTCTGATGCAAAAGGACGTTGTAGCCTTGGCCACAAAGGATGGCTTAAACCCTTCAACACAGGCCACGAGCAGGTGCCTAGAAGCCAAATACAGGCAATTGGAGGGGGATACTCTTACTGTCAGCACACCGTCAACTACACTCCTCGGTGATTGCTGTGGCCTCCATCTACTTCAAGCTGCAGTCTTCCTCTGCCACCTCATCCTCGGCACTGCTAGGCCAGGAGAAGATCTTGGAGTATGGAAAGGAGGTGCGTTCCAATGCCTCTCTGCACCTTTGTCAGTCTAATGCAGATGCCATGCTCGCAGCTGTTAACCAAAGGCTTTGGTGGGAAATGGCCGACTTCCTTCTGGTGCAGAGTCAGGCGCTCTTCAAGGCGGGGCTGGCAGAAACAAAGATGGTGGCTCAAGACATCATGTAGTCTACAGTGGCGCATATAGACTCCTCAGTCCGTGCCATCTGCATTGCCACAGATATGAAAGACTGCCTGGCTACAGGCTACCAAATTCTACCCGGATGTCCAGGAGCACATATTGGACCTTTCATTGGAGGGTAGCAACCTCTTTCATTCCACCACCGATGAGGAACTTGATGCGAACAGTTCCTAGACTGCAAAATCCTTATCTAACCTCACCTATCCTCACGAAGTCCACGATCAAGACGTACAGCCATAAGCACCAGCGTTCCAACCAGGGGCAGTCCTTTGGCGGGTTCCGGGCCTTCCAGGAATGATCCAGTCATTTGGACTGATCTCCAAGTCAACACCACTGCAAACGGCACAAAGCCGGGAATAAGGGCATCTTTCAGTCCCCCTCCTCAGCCCCAGCTTCAGAGGGGAAAAAAGGCATGACATTCCCCTCCGGGTCCACATGTCTCGGCGGGGGGGGGGGGTGGGAAGATTCAGGCTTGCCTTTGCCTTTTGCGCACAGTATTGGTGCGCAGACCCTTGGATCCTTTAGTGTCCTCTGGCTACCGCCTACCATTCCCTTCCACTCCTTCCTCTCCTCCACTTTCAGTTTGGGACAAGAACTTGGTTGGAAATTCGATCACTTGTCTAGAGTCAAGCAGTGGAAGAAGTCCAGTCTCCCGGCGGAGCATGGTGTTCTACTCCCAGAATTTTTGCCATACACAAGAACCACCAGGTTGGCCTGAGTTGTGTTTGACCTGTCCACCCAGAAGCTTTCCCTACCGCTTCAAAAGTTTAGGATGTTTACCCCAGCGCTTATTGCAGAGACACTGTGCAGGGGAGATTGTATATGCTTCCTGGATTTGAAGGATGCTTACCTACACGTCCCAGTTACGCACCCTCATCCATCCATCCTTCCTGAGATTCCGGATCATGGGGCTCCCATTTCCAATACAAGGTTTTATATTTGGTCTCAATTCGGCCCCCATGGCCTTTACCAGGCTTATGAATGCAGTGGTAGCACTTCTCGGGGCTCAGGGGTGTACCATGTCTATCTGTACCTACACTACTGGCTCATCGGGGTGATATTTCTAGAGGCGGTCCATCACACCACCTCGGCCCTCATGAATACGCTACACTAATTGAGATTTTCCATCAATCTCAAGTCACAGCTGGAGCCGACAGTCTACTGGTCCTGGGCCTCATATGCGCTATGAACTGAGTCTTTCCCTCGGAGGACAAGGTAACTGCCATCAAGAGGGCCACAAGTCATTTTCTCAAACGAGAGGTGACATCAGCATTGTGGTACCTGTACCTCCTGGGTATCATGGCAACATGTCTTCTGGCAGTGCCCTACACAAGGCTAAAAATGAGATTACAGCTGCATTTCACAGCCTCAAGGAGTTGGGAGCATGGTTCCCAAGCGGAACTTCTCAGCATTCCTCCTTTCTCCACCAGAACCTTGTCTGGTGGAGCGCGGACTGCAACTTGAGGATGGGCAGGCCCTTCAGGCAACCAGCACCTCGGAATACCATCACCATGGACTCTTCCATGAAGGGTTGGGGAGCTACATTGGGCAACTACAGCATCCACTGAGTCTGGTCTCTTCAGGGACAAGAGGCCCATATCAACTCGCTAGAGCTGAAAGCCATCTGGCTTGCTCTCAAGGCCTTCCGGCCTCTCATCCGTGGCTAGACGATCCTAATCCAAATGGACAACTCCACCAGCATGTATTACATAAACAAGCAGGGTAGCACCAGGTCATCTCTGTGCACCTTGGCGGTCAGCATTTGGGAATGGGCTCTGGCGAAAGACGTGCACTTGACAGCGATCCACGTCCCGGGGGAGTCAAACCTGGAGGTGGACAGGCTCAGCAGGTTGGGTGCGGACAATTAACAAATGGCAATTGAACGATCAGGTCCTTCAGGAGATCAGCAGATGGGGTCATCCACAGGTGGATCTCTTTGCCACCACAACAGGAAGTGCCCTCACTGCGCATCCTGGCAGGGGCAGGGTCTAGGCTCTCTGGGTGATGCGTTACAGATGCAGTGGAACAGTATGAACGCCTATGCCTTCCCTCCCACTCCCCTGATAGGTGATCTGCAAGGTAAGGGAGTCCCTGCACCTTGGTATCAGTCTGGTAGTTCCTTGATTCTCTGAGCTGCTCAACCTGTCGGACCAACCTCTGCACCTTCCACTGGTCCAGATAATCTACTGTCACAGCAGGGGGCACGGTCATCCACCCCGTGCCACAGATGTTGGCCCCTGCAGCGTGGTTCCTGAACAGATCACACTAAAGCATCTGCGCCTCTCGCAGGCTAACCTAGACATCATACAGGGTGCTAGGAGCGATGCTACTAGGAGCCAGTACAAAAGCAAGTGGACTAGGTTTTGCTACTAGGCAGAGTCTAAGGAGGTAGATCCTCTTACTTGCACATTTGACGATGTGCTATACTTTTCAGCACACCGCACACTCGGGGTGCAAATACACATGGCGCACCTATCTGGTGGCCATCATAGCCTACCGAAACTTGGAGGATGTTTTCTGGTCCTCCAACCCGGTGGTTAAGACATCTGGTGGGCCTCACCAGGCTCTACCCGCTATAAGAAGCCACACCCTGTGTGGGACCTCAACATAGTGTTGGGCGCCTTGGCACATAAACCCTTTGGGCCAATGGCGTCTGTACACATCAGGCTAGTCCCTATTAAGACGGCTCTTGGTGGGTCGCTGCACGCTGGGTCGGCGAGATTCAAGCTCTGGTGGCTTCGGAGCCGTACACTACCTTTCATTGGGACAAGGTGGTCCTCAGAATGCATCCCACGTTCTTGCCTTAAGTAGTCTGTCTCGCCTAAACGAGGAGATGGTGCTACCTACTTTCTTCGCAGACCCCAAGGACGATGCCCAGAGGGTGCTGCACTATCTGGATGTTAGGCGCGCCCTAAAGTTCTACCTGGACAAAACCAAGAGCTTCTGCAAATCTGAGGCTCATTGGGTCGAAGCCAAGATACCAGACTTCCAAGGCCTCCATAGCAAGGTGGATGGTTTCGGCCTCTGAGGGGCAGCACAAACCACTTATGTAAATATGCATGCCCATGCTGTTTGAGCAAAGGCCACGGCTGTCTCGTTCCAGAGGCACGTCCCATGGCAGGTCATCAGCAGGATGGCCACGTGGAGCCACTCTTTCGGCTTTCTGTAAACGCTATTGTTTGGATGCCAGCCCCAGGTCAGACGCAGCATTCAGGCAGGCAGTATTAAGGAACGTGTTTTCTTAAGGAGGGTTACCTCTCCACCCTGGAGCTACATTCATTTGTAATCGCCCATACAGTATGGAGGAAAGGGGACGGGACGTACAATTAATTATAAGTTCGTCACCGTAGTGACGAACGTACTGCTAGTCCATAGTCCCCTTTCCTCCATACATCCCACCATTTTCCCCCCTATAAAACTGTTGCCATTACAATATGGTAATATTGTTGACTTGTCAATGGGGACTGAGTGGGGCCGGGGGTGGGGGGGGGGGGTGTCAGGGGAGTGCATGCTCCCCTGCGCGCATCGAAATTTAAAGGGGAAGATTTATTCTGGTTAAAAAGGCTCCGTCTCCGGCGAGGTACAGCACGGAGGAAAGGGGACTAGGCGTACATTAGTCACTACGGTGAGTAAATTGTACTCTTTCACCAAATAAACCCTCATCAGAGTTCAGGAGCGAGTAGTTGCAGAGAATTGGACTGGTGATAATCGTTTCTTCTCTAAAAAAAAAAGCTAAAAAAAAGAGCTGCTGAAGTGAGCGCTGAATCCATTGCTGCGATTCCTTATCCCAGAGATCCCCCCCCTGCATCACCACGACCAAGGAGCAGGAATCCGGGTCTGCACCTAGAAGGAAGCCAGGTACAATTTCTTCACTTTCAAGGTACTGTGGGGCTTGGGTTGTAATTCTCTTGCGACATTTTCGGTGCTTCCTGGCTTGGGCAGAGCTGTTTTCTTCAACTGAGGGTTGACCTCGGCTCCTTTGTGCAGAACTTGCAGCTTGTGCACCATCAGGTAGGATCTCCTTGAGCTCCTCGTTTCTTCAAGAACCAATGACTGGTTAACTTTTCCTCTGAGGATCTTCATCAAAACTGGAACTGTCCAGTTGACTTGGGGTGTACTGGTTTCCCAAAGGTCCATCTTCTTGATCCTACTGGCTTTGGCAGTGCTGGTTCCTCCATAGGTTTTAATTGTTAACACTTATATTGCTAGGAAAACTGCCTATATCCCTCTGAGTCTACCTGTTAGTCATTGACCGCTCACAACTCCCTAAAATGAGCCTGGCTGCTCAGCCTCTCTAACGACTTGTGTAGGACAGCCCTATATTAAGTTACTTCCCTAATACCAAGTGAAGTCTTATGAAGTCCCCCAGCAGTTGGACTTCAGAAAAACTTACCCAACAACCGCCACTTTAAAATGCTATCAGCTGCCACTCTTTACTATACTGTTCATTGGCCTTAGAGAGGTACGTTTGAATCCAGTACAAGTTCGACACCCTGGTTTTATTAAGTAGACTGAATATGAATTATTTCTTTCTGCCATGTTTCATTCAGACATATCAAAGCTCTGGGAGATCTGGGTTGGTCTTGCATTACTTTTCACTGATCTCCTATGGTACCTGGCAGCACAAACACCGGCAGCCCAACAGTTCATGAACTAAACTGTAGAAACTTGGTCAATAATTTTCTATCTTGCTAGACTTTTGCAGGTGGGCTTGTAATAGTATTGGGAGCGTTAGCTCTCCCACTCCAACCTTTGTGTATGTGGTTATAAATGAATGTCTAAAGAGTGAAATTTTTATTTTTGGTACTGCAGTTATGAAAACTTTAAGATGTTGAGTAAATGTCCTGACTGACATAAGATTTGCATATGCGGCTCAGATTAAGCCCTAGAGTTTTGGGTTCCTGACCAGGAAAGACTTCATTGCTGGCAATCCCTGCAAACAACTTATTTAATCTATTTCAGTTCATGCCATTTACTATTATAACTTTCATGTTCCATTGCACATTTATAAGGATTTTCCAGAGCTTTTTTCCATCATAAACACGACTGTAGTCTTTTTTCAATGTAGACCGAAAAAGTGATGGGTGGAAGGTATTAAAGAAATCTGAACCACTGACACTGCCTGAAGACCCAAGCTGCTACTCGCTTGAGTCTGAAACCTGTCTGGGGATGCATGTGGTCAAGTGCAGAAGGGTTGTGACAAAGCAGTTTGGGCTGGACTGCCCCTTTTGGGGGTGGGAACAAAGCTGATTTGCATATTAGGACAGTAAAGTCCTTCCAACACTTCCTAGAAATCATACCTGTGGCAGTACATAAGCTCAACTCTTAGTATAAGGCTGTACCACCTGAGAATGTGGGTAGCATGGACATAGCAGCCAGGCTTCTGTTAGCAGGGAGAGGTTTTAGCTTGGTACAAAGAAATTGTAGCAGACATACGGTCCAAAGAAGCACTATGGATGGTAAAAATGAAGAGTTTATTTAAATACAAGTTGACCAAGATAAATCTTGGGTAAGTCCAATCAATCAACCAACTAGAAACCAATGCAATACGTATGGGATACAAACCAAAGTATAACCTTATTGAGAATACAATCTGTAGTCCAGGTGAGTCAAACTTACTAAATTACTAAAATCAGTAATTCAAGGCTAGTAGACCCTATCGGTCATGCAGTGACTCAGTTATTGAAATCACATAATAAACCAAACTAACCTTATTACAAGTATACATCTTGCAACATTACTTTTTAGAACTCAGTTCAAATCTACTAAAATTACACCTACTTTATGGAGGGGCCTCAAGCTACTCAATGAGAAGTATGAACACTCAACTATTTTAGAATGCACTAAGCAAATCTGGGAAAGCAAAACCCACTTTAAGAGACGCAATGTATTTCCAAGCAAGTAATTGACCTATTGGTACAGAACTATAAGCTACCCACCAAAGACCAAACTTCAGCCAGGATCTTTCACACACAGAATCGCAGAAGACCCAAGAAGCAACAAGTAAACAAATGGCAAAGCAAGCCCACCATTCTAGCAGAATGGTGGTCCTGTGCATTACCGAGGCTGATTTGACAGCCTGCGAGTGATGACTACGTCATACAAGTAACACCACTGCCACCAGCCATTCACGCAACTATAGGGATGGAAATCCCAATTTACTTCTAGTGAATATAAATTTGCCCAAATTTTTTTTTTTTAAAAGGAAGCCACTGCATTTAAAATGCTGTGTGTTGCCATAGTGGATTTGTCAGTCCAATGTTATAGGAAACTAACTCCAATCACCCACTATGGAGAGACAGTCGCCCATAAAAAGAGTAAGACTAGGTGAGAGGGGAAAAAGATTCCCACTCTCCTAGGGACATGGTAAATTAATGACCAAGTCCAAGCAAAAACCTCTGGGGTTGACACAGGTCAGGATGATTTATCATAAAGCTGAAAATCTTAACCACCACATGGTCTTGGCAGGCGAAGAATAGTCTGGAGGGTTACCCAGAGCAATGCTAGAGCTTAAGATGAATTCTAAACCTTCCAGCCATCACACCTTTTGTTTTGCTATGGTCTCTTTAATGTAGGTAGTTTCACCTAAAAGCTTTGGCCACTGCCTTGCGCTCTTCCAGCTTACTTTCAAAGTCCATCAGCACCAACTGGAAGTCATTTTATCCCTTCCAATGCTGAATGGGTTAGAGTACTGTTTGTGAATGCTTTTAATGCAAAGTATCTCTGTAGTAAAGGAAAAGTTGTATTGCCCCAATGGCTAATGTGCACTTAATGTTGAGCTCAATTCTGTTACCAAAAGGCATCCTTCTCACTTTACTCTGCCATTGGGTCGGCTGTGCCAAAGCAGCAATATGGATGTTTGCATTTTTGCAACCCTAATTGGCTATCTCTGCTAGCAAGTTTGGCTCCCCCTCCAACCTGCTCCATCTATTGAAGCAAATGTCTGTACTTTTTGTTCGGTTCACTGAATGGCACCAAGAATGGCCATGTTGGAACACCAATGTGAAGATTTTTACTAGTTTGCTGATTGGGAATTTTCAAATGAAGCCATACTATGGTGAAAGTAAAATTTATGCTGGAGCAAAGTGAGTTTAAAGGGTCAACCTTCCAAAGTAAGACATTTAACTAAAAGTTGGCTCATTTAAATTTCTGGTTTACCCAGTCCTCCCTTGGCCGTGTCCGGGTTGTACAAACATGCCAATTTTCAGTCCATGTCCCCCACCCTACCCAGCAGTTGTACTTTTTGCTGGGCAGCGTTGGAGATGTATCAGTTTTATGCTTTATCCACTCTCCTAGTAGTGAGACACCTATCACTTTTTGCTGGACTTTGGGGCCTCTTTCTTCTCCTGGATGAGACCAGGCTTCCCTCCACCCCCGTTCATTGTTTGGTCCAACCATGGGAACTTTGTTCTACCTTATTTTATGGTTTCTTGCTTTACTCCATATCTCTTAAAGGCATCTGTGTTTCACTTTTGCAGCACACTGCACCTTATGTGCAGTGTTGCTGAGGACCCTTTGGGTTCTCAATTTATATTTTCATTTTCCTTAACTACAGCTCTTAATGAAAGAGGGATACTTTGTATCCTTCTTAAATGTTTACTTTTGAGAGATCAGCACACACCTTGTGGCGTGCTGAGGGTATACTTAGTATCCCTTCTCTGCTCCTGTAACTTTATGGTTAATGACAACCCTTTAGTTGTGGCAGTGGATGTGTTCTACCATAAGTTGTACAATTTTCCACAGCAGTGTGTATTCATAGCTACAGTAATGCATAGGAGGGTCACCTATGTTTTTTTTTTTTTCCATTGCTTGTGTGGTTGTCCTTTGTTGGCCCTTCTAGCATCCTGGGAGGGGAAGGTCTTTATCCGTTTTGTCTTTGGCTGAGCACTTTGTGTAGCCTGTCAATGCTCCAGTGTGTCTGGACAGGAAGCAGAGGAGGATTTTGTAACTCGCCATCCTTTGTTTGCTGATATGTCTGAATGGAACCAGTTCCCCTTGGGTGCTGGCTGTCCTGTCTGGACAGTCACCCACCCCTTTCTATAAACTGCAGCGAGAGTTTGCAGAAGAATGAATGGAAAATCCTGTGGCAGAAGGCATCTGGACCACAGAAGATCTGAAGCAGAAAGACCAGAGACACAGGCAGGTCCTTCAGTAACTGCAAAGAGACCACTGCTGTCCTGACCCTGCTTTCTAATCGACACAGGAGCACCAAAGAGAACCACTCCTTCCCTTTGGCTGGTGGAACCAACAAGCTGTAAGGCGACCTGCAGAACAAGCTGTTCCCTGACGTGCTGTGACCTTCCAGGGCTGCAAACTGCCAGTACCAGGGGACCTCTGACCCACTTGCAGTGCAGAGTCTTCCTGTGAACAAATCCATTCATAACTTTAAGCTCAAGTTGGCCCTCCAGAGGCAAGATCCCCCTCAATGTCCCCTCACCAGAGTGCAGAACTTCAGAATCAAGGCAGATCGGGCAGTAATCGTTCAATGTTGGAGCTAGTAAAAAGGCACCAAAAGTTGCAGACTGACGTGGCAGTCCGACAAATTCCTTGCTGAGGGTGCTTTCTTGTGACTGCTGCTGCGGCATCCCTTTCAGTCACTCCTTTTGGCACCATGACCAAGGAACAGGAGACCGGGTCCACTGTGGCTGCACAGGAAAGAAGCCAGCTGCCCTTTCTTCAGAACTCATAGGGTACTGTGGGGCTCAAGGTAATACTTACCTCAATCCACCTGGTCACTGGAGTGCTGTATCCAGCGGTTGGGTGTTCACCCATAGCCCAGGCCTAACAGCTTGTGCAGCCATAGTCATTTCCATATTCACTTTTTTATTCCACTAAAGCATTCTACTTGAAAGTAACTATCCTGTGGAACCTAGCCTTTTCTGCTGTTACATGACTTTTGCATCCCTCCTCAACTTACTTTGAAGAACTCTTAAACTAGTTGGGGAATGGACTGCTAAAGTATTAGAATAATTGAAAAGTATTACTAAGTAGCATAGTGCTAAAAAAAAAAACGTTTTCCTTACAACTGAATATTGTCTTGAGAGACTTTATAAAGTGAGTTCTCATTGAACTGTGTTCATTGCTGGAGCAAGCCACTACTATTGAAGCCTTTACCTGGAAGTGTTGCTTCTATTTTCCATTTGTGTTGGTAGTCTAAATTGGATGTACTTATCTTTGCCTTGTGTATATAAAATATATTTCTCCAGAACTACAAGTGTTTGAGAGTTTCTTTGGGCTAATGTATTACTGGGTTCATTGTACTTGCCTACAGCTCACATCCTCCTAAAATAAGCCTTGCTGCTCTACTAGTCTACCAAACCTTTGGGTAGTACAGACTTGTATTAAGAGTTGGGGCCTGTATACCAAAGGATCGTATAGTCTCAGCTGCTGGTAGACTTTCTCCCCTAACAGGCAGTATTTACAAACTTGCAATACTGGGGTCACTGGTAGCAACCTATTCTTTCTGCAGCCCTCTGAGAACTTTATTCATTCCAGGATCCTGAAGGCAAGCCCAAGAAGGCCACCATCCGTGATAACCAGGATGGCACCTACACGGTCTCATATGTACCTGACATGACTGGACGTTACACAATTCTCATTAAGTATGGTGGAGACGAGATACCATATTCTCCGTACCGCATCCGGGCTTTGCCCACTGGGGATGCCAGCAAGTGCACAGTCACTGGTAAGTGGAACAAAACAAATTTGTCTTGTTTCTATTCTTTTGTAAGAATCAAACCATACACACTTGGCTTTTTGTGATGTACACGTCTCTATGCAGCACACTTAAATAGCTGGTCTTATTTATTTTTTTGTGTGCACTTTTTCTCCCCGCTGTTAATGTCTGTCTCACTTATCTTTCCTTGCTCTTTCACCTCTCACCTCAGTGTCAATTGGCGGTCACGGGCTAGGTAAGCCACCATGCTGGTGCTCCTTTCTTTTTGTTGTTTTTTACTTTGGGAATGTATGCAGTGTGGGTGGTTCACAGCAGTTTCCCATACTTGCTTTTTGGTCGTTTGGGCTGTGACTGAGCAACTATGCAAGGAATTTGGCTTACACTTTAGCTGGGACCGTAAGCCTTCAATTTACATTGCATTTATTAATGGCACAAAAGCAAGTTTTCACATGGGAGTAAAGGTCGGAGAGGGACAGATTAGCTGGATGGTTCTCAAATCTTAAAAGGGGCAGTGACATGTTTTGGTAACTGCTGTGAACAATTCAAGTGACACCTGTAAGGGGGGCTGCCAAACGTGTGGAGCATGAAGTTCAGATCTCGTGTATTTCGCTGATTGGACTAGATTTCTATTGGGACCATTTCACATTGGGTTGATGGGGCAGTCTCCCGAGACTGATCTAGTGGTAAACAAGGTATCCTGTTTGACCTGGGTGTGAAGTGCCTCAGCTGAAGCTGCATCTGAAGGTGTTTGCTTGGTCGCGGCACTCGTGACTTAAGAACACCACCAGGACTAATGTTTCTGTTCTAGACCAGAGGGAAACCTATTGCACGTGCTTGCCGTTAACTGATATCATGCAGGCAGCCAACGTCCAGAGCTATTAGCTATGTCTAGATTCTTTGACCACTATTGCTCTCAAACTGGCTTCAGCTAGTTTGTGCCTACGATCTTTGAAATTATGCTCCTGAACCACAGTGGCAGCCTTCCTTGTTTGTCTTGCAGTACGCAGGGAAAGTTATGGCTGTTGCTTGAGCATGCCTGGAGTCTGGGGTTTTCTTTGGGAGAGGATGTTCTGGGATTGTTAAGCCTGCAGAATACTGGAGTGCTGGTGGTAACGAAGTGTGAATAATCTAAATTGACCTGGACAGTCTTGTGACTGTAAAGTAAGAAGCTCTGTACAATGACTTTCTATTTCTGCCCAACGGTCAGCCCTTACCTGACCATACTTTGCTCTTTACCTGCCCCTCTAAATAGTTTCAATTCTTTCTTGGATTGTGGCTCTAATCCTTGTTGGCAAACCTTAAGTCCTCCCCACCCTTCGCACCTACCAACCCCAACATGCCCAGATCCTTAAATCAATGACTTTAAGCTCAATAGATTCAAGGCTCAACTTTGACCCAGTGCAAAATGGGACTTTAAAAAAAAAAACCTGCATCAACACGCAGACCCATACCGTGATACCGGCTTTTGCTTCTCCAAGTTGATGACCTAATCCCTGCTGAGGTTATTGTTCAACCCCCCTGGCCATCTCCAACCTGACTGGCAATGGCCATACTTGCAGGAGTCCAGAAGCCCCCATTGCCCCTCAAAGCTGTCCACATGCTTCCTTGCAAAACCTATAAATTCAACTAGCACCCCATCCTCTGAGCATTTGTTGGGACAGTCTTTCTAAAGTGCAACGAAGGCCTTCATAAAACAATACATCTGAGGCAGTGCATAAGCTCCACTCTTAGTATAAGACCTTAGCACCTGAGAATGTGGCGGCATGGACAGAGTAGCCAGGCTCATTTTAGGCGGGAGTGCTGTAGCTTAGTACAAAGATTGTAGCATACATATGGTCCAGGTAAACACTAAACCAAAGTAGACAGATAAATCTTGTTCAAGTATAACCTCCTCCTATAAACACAATCATAAAAACCAACTCCATACCTATGGTATGCAAACAAAGGTATAACCTTATTTGAAGGAGCAAGAAGCAAGCCATGGTGAGTCAAAATTAAGGTTATATTGCAGGATAGTAATCTACCATTCTTGGAAGAAGACCAGGTTAAATATACTTTTAGAATAAAATCAATATTTCAAGGGTAGTTGATCCTGTCAGTCATGCAGTGACACTTGATTATGAAATCCCATCATAAACCAACCCTGTTGCAAGTATATTCATTGCAACATACTAAATTAACTCGTATACTTTCTGGAGGGGACTTAAGCTACTCAATGATGAGTATGAACACTGTTAGAATGCACTAAGCAAATCGGGGAAAGCAAAACCCTATGACACTCGAAGACAGGCACAATGTATTTCAAAGGAAGTAATTTACCTATTCGTACACAACTATCTGCTATGCAATATCTAGTTATACTCTCAAGAAGTGTATAATAGTTTCTAAGGTAAGTAAGAACTTTATGAAACTCTTAGAATAGCACCAAAGCAACTTGGAGAAGCACAACCCAGGGTTACAGGTTTAGAAGAGCACCAGCTAATCAAGGTGATTAAGACCTATATACTTTTTTAAAGGAGCCTCCAGCTACTTAGTTATATATAAACCCTAAGACTGTTTTAGATCTGTATGAAGCAGACCAGGAGAGAAACAATACCCAATGTACTCTTACATCCCGTCCCCTTTCCTCCATACTGCATGGGCGTCCCTCACTAGGCCGATTTCACTAGCGCTCCTGGGTTTGGCTTCGGCCATGTAATACCACGCACTCATCCCCGGATACTTCTGTCTTTTTTGTGTTATCATTTGGGTACTCTGTCCCCTGGCGCCACGCTCCTCCCCGGCTCATACTTCAGCTGGCTTCAGCAGGTGTCCAGTCTGCGAGGGGCTCTTCCTTGCATCAGGTCCCCATGCTCTTTGCCTCTGCTGCCTTGGCCCTGACCACGGATGGGAGGGTTGTACCGCACTTTCTTTGCATGCTTTGATGAACAGACTAGCTAGGTGGGGTATCGGGTATTAATATCGCCACATATATGGTCGCCGTAAATAATATCGCCGGCAAAATGTCGTGGCGATATTATTTGGGTGACCATATATGTGGCGATAGGGGCACATTTTTTTTTTTTAAATAAAAAATTGGGGGTTGCGGGGGTGTCCCCAGCATGTTCCATGCAATAATGTCTCCACAAAAAACGACCATTTTTCGGCAATATTTTTGTATGGCAATATTTTTGTGGTGACATTACATGGAACCCTAGGTGGAGGGAGCTCTTCGAGAATCTTAGAGTACTTGAACTTTGTTGGACATAAGTCAAGGCCCAAAGGAGGGCCGCTCTTTTCCAGTGCACCCCGCAAGGGTGACTCCTTCCCAAGGAAATGCCCGAACGGCAGGAACCTCTCGGGTTCTCAAACCAGCACAGGTACTGAGACTAATTCAGCTACTGGCTGCCAGGCTGAGGGGGGTCTGTAGATCCTTCCGGAGACGGTGCTGAGGGACCACAAGGTTATTTTACCAGGTGTACACACGAGGGGCTACGCCTTTGTACCGGCAACATGGCCAAGGGGGTGCTTGCACACAGCAATGCCAGAGACGCAGAGGGCGACGCGCCTACCAGGCTGCGGCCTGAGGTGCAGGGTAGGTCACGGCTCCATTGCCAAGAGTCCTGGAGGAGGCTGGACCCAGTGAGCCAAGCACCACGTCTTTGGCATGTGGAACGCAGCTCAACAAGATGGCGGCAGCACCAGACAAGATGGCCGCTCGGCCGATCACGCCCCGAGGAACAGAGCAGTTGGGAGAATAAGTTACAAGTTGGAACTGGTGTCAAGCAGGTAAGTGGACTACAGCTTATCAATCAGCAGGGCAGGTTTACCCTGCAAACAGCTAAATGGAGTATGCACCGGCCCCAGCAGCCGACCGCTACCCTGTCATTATCGCTGGCCTGCGAGGACCGGTTCTTTGAAAAGATTGTCACGCTCCTGAGATTTCCTCAGATGGGGGACATCCTTAGGGATGTGATCAGGGACATGCTCCCTCCAGCCCTTCTGCCTGTGCCTATAGTCATTGCTCCCATGTCTCCAGCTCCGCAGGCTCCGGTGCACCCCCTGCCTCTCGCATTTCAGGTGGTTCTGTACCAGTCTCTTCTGGAGCCTCTGGCTCCAGTCTCCACACCTCAGCCCTCTGCGCCCAGCTCCCCTCCACCTGCTCCAGACCAGCCGGATGCCCTGGTGGATACAGACAAGGATGAAGACCCTGGCACACCATCGTCTGTCCAAGGCCTTCCACAAGACTTGCCGGTCTGGCAGAGTACTTGGGCCTTCCTTAACCCGAAGTCTAACAACCAGGGGCAAGGGTATTTGCAGAGGTCCTCATTCTACGCCCTGCGGCCTGAATGGGGATCCTGATCCCGAAGGACTTTGTCGCCTTGGCCAAAAAGGTTTGGCTCAAACCCCACTCGGCCCAGCCTGTCAATCGGCGCCTCAACGCCAAGTATAGGCAAATGGAGGGGGATCCACTCTTGCTGTTGGCCCACCCTCAACCGCACTCTTGCTGATTGCTGCAGCATCCCTCTACTCAAAGCCTTGGTCGTCCTTGACCACCTCGTCCTTGGCGCTGCTAGG
Source organism: Ambystoma mexicanum (assembly GCF_040938575.1). Lineage (NCBI taxonomy): Eukaryota > Metazoa > Chordata > Amphibia > Caudata > Ambystomatidae > Ambystoma > Ambystoma mexicanum. Next base: position 348,022,402 of record NC_090925.1, on the reverse strand, counting down.
CAAGGAGAACATCTTGGAGGCCTACAGGAATAAGCTTTATTCCAACGCTTCGCTGCATCTTCGTCAATCCAACGCAGATGCCATGCTGGCAGTCATTAACCAGAGGATTTGGTAGGAAATAGTGGACTTCCTTCCAGAACATCTGGTGCAGAACCAGTCCCGTTTCAAGGCGGGACTGGCAGAGGCTAAAAATGGTGGCACAGGACCAAGGGCTTCCGTAAGTCGGATGCACTGTCACCTTGGGGGGGGGGGGGGGGGGGGTGAAGGCCCGAGAATCGGGCATCCAAGGCCTCCATAGCACGGTGAATGGCTTTGACCTCAAGGAGGCCTATGTGGGGCAGCACAAGCCACTTCTGGCTAACATGCACAACCCACGCTGTTGAAGCCAAGGCCACAGCCATTGCATTCCAATAGCGGGTCCCGTGGCAGGTCAGCAGGGCGGCCATCTGGGCCACCCATTCAGCTTTCTGTAAGCATTACTGTTTGGACACCTGCTCTAAAGTCATTCAAGGCTTTCGGACAGGCGGTTCTAAAGAATCTGTTTCCTTGAGGGTCTCCTCTCCACCCTAGGGGTAGTCGTTTTTAATTGCTCATGCAGTATGGATGAAAGGGGACGGGACATAAGAGCAATTAAGTTACTCTAGTGACTAATGTACTTAGTCCCCTTTCCTCCATAGGTCCCACCATGCTCCCCCTAATAATACTGGTGTCATTAGGCAATGTTACATATTGTCCAGGCGTCAATGGGGATTGCGGAGTGGTGGCAGAGTCAGGGAGCACATGCTCTCAGGGTTGCGCGCCTCTGAATTTAAAGGGGGAATGTTTTTTTCTGGTAAAGGTTGTCTCCCGTCCGTAGCGAGGGACTCCCATGCAGTATGGAGGAAAGAGGACTATGGACTAAGTATTTTAGTCACTGCGGTGAGTAACTATTCATTTACACTTTAAGACACCATGTTTTTCAAGGCAGGCAAACCCTATTGGTAATATTTTCAATTCATTCAGTTGATCAATGGTAAAACTGTACCAACACATTCCTTTTTAGAAGGGGGGTCGGTGGGGGGACACCATTCAAAATTAGTATAGAAACTTCTACACTTGCAGGTGCAGAACGCAACTCAAAGGTAAGCATAAACTTAATGACACTTTGTAACTTATTTTAGTGATAGTTGCCACACTAACATCTTTAGCAAGTAAGTACTTTTACACTGGTTATACTTTCATGGCAGAATCATTTTCTTATCCCGTCATTCCCATGTCTATTGCATGAGTTCTCCAAGGCGGAAGAGGGACCCAAGTGGTCTTGGTGCCAGCTGTAGGCAAGTTGAGATGGGATTTGGTTGCAGGAAAGTTAAAAGTTCCAGTAAGTATTCACTTTCAGAGTTGGTGTTCGGGAACTTCTGAGAAGTCTCCCTATGTGTTCCAGCATTAGGCTTGGGCAAGGTGTCTGGGCAAACTCCCCACCACATGAATCATCCACTCGGCCTCAAAGGACGCTCACCAGACTTAAGATAAGTATTACCCAAGCCCACACAGTACCTTAGCGGAAATTTCAGAGTGGATACCTTCAGGATGCAGCTGGACAGGACCTAGTCCCTGGATTCTTCATCTGGAGATGAAAAAACTGGACACTGGATGGGAAGGGTTCAGCAAAGGTTTCTTCAGATTCCCACGGCCCTGTGGATTTGGTGACTTTTTACAGCAGCCAGACGAACGAATATTGCCAACCGGATTCTTGTCACGCTCTCGGTCCTGCACTCTGGAGGTGCAGCAGGAGTCCACCAGTTTCACCTAAATTCTGCACTCTGGCTCGAGGTCCCAGGTTTTTCGGTTTTGCAGCCCAGCAAGGTCACAGCACGTGGTGGGGGGCCTCAAAATGCAGGTGGTTTTGAGACTAGTGGATCTCACCAGCCTCTGGGTAGGAGTCGCTGCGTTCAGGGCCCCTAGGTCGATTGGAAGGAAGGGTTGCATCAGGCTCTGGTTACACAGCTGGCGCTCTGGTTGTTTGAAATCACTCCATAGGTCTTTTCTTAATCTTTGGTTTAAGCTCCAGTGGTCTACTTGTCAGCAGGTTCCAGGTTCGGAGTATTTATCAGGAACTACAACACAACTTCTGCAATCTCTTCCTGCATTTTACAGAAAGGGGCAGTCTGGCTCTCTAATCGGAACAGCCAGCCCCCCATTGGGACTTGATACCTTTCAGGCAAGGTGGAGGACAAATGGCTGCAGAGTTTTGGACTCCTCCCTCACGTCCTGCCTTCTCAGACACTCTGGAGCCTATGCTCGGCAATACAAAATATTCCTGCCTAAGACAAACCTTCCACCGAGGTCTTACCTGCCTAGAATGGCAGGGGAAGACCTTGAACAAGAATACTTGAAAATGACAAGGAACCCACCATACTCCTACGTCCCGTCCCCTTTCCTTCATAATTATGGGACATCTCTCCGTCATGTGGGACGGGACTGGAGCACATTGTAAAAAGCATCCAACATGTTTTTCAAATATGTTGTCCTTCCTCTTTCTTGCGCGGGGCCCGGCATGCGGCTGTAACCCCGCCCATCTCGGCTCTGCCCTGCACATCTCCCATCAGTCCTTTTCTCCGCTTGTTCGGGACTGGACACACTTGCATCTGCGGAATGCCGCAGTTCCCCTCAGGTGATGACAAAATGGTGGCTGTTCCCGCCACGACCACGGCGGCCATTTTGGGTGCTACCCCTACAACTACGCCATCGGCCTCAGGTGTAGGGCTTGGTTCTGTGGATGAACATAGAGTTCCTTGTGCGCCTCCTTTTCAGCCAGTTTATGACGAATGCTCAGATGCCTCTTCCGCACAATATTTCGTTGCCTGTGGGGGTCGGCACCTTTGATTTTTGTGGATACATCGGGAGATGGGCCGGTGTGGCAACCCTCCCCGTTGTGTCCCTGGAATTATCCTCCTCATGAGAGGCCTCCTCGGTACCAAAACAGTCCCCGGAGGACGCCTTTTTCGGGAAATTATCAGACCCTCATGCATACCGACCCCATGAGGGAATATTTCAAAGGGCTTTATAGGGAGATATGTCCATCTGCGTCTCCGGTTCCACCCGTTCCTCCGGTGATTCCGCTGGTGCCTCCCTTGCCTACGGTGCCTTTCGTGGCCCTTCCGCCTTTGCCCCCATTGTCCCCTGTGGACAAGGCAGTGCCCGACAAGGCTCAGCAGGATCCTGACCTGTTGGATGAGGTGCAGGGCGATCAAGACAACGAGGACCTGCCCTGCTCTTGGAGCCTTTCATGACCGGGTAATGGACATGTGCTTTTTGGATATTCCGGTGCCAAGGGACCCGCTCCGCAGGAGGGCGTGCTTTCTGGGGCGTTCACCATGTCTCCTTTTGGAGCGTACCAGCCTATTCTTGCAGAAGGACTTTCTGGCCGAGGTCCGTAGGGTCTGGGAAAAGCCACACTGGACTTTTTGTCAATAAGAAAATTGACGCGCGATACAAGCTGCATTCTTCAGAAGAGGTTGCCCTGTTGTCTTGTGCCCCCACCCCTCCTCCACAGTGGTGGCTGTGGCTACTTTACAGTCCAGGCCTACGGCATCCTCTTCTACGACGGCTACTCAAGTTCTGTGGAAGGACAATCTCCTTTCCTCCCTTGGGAGGAAGATTGGAAAGGTCTGTCGCAATTTGAGGAGTTCATTCCGGTCGAAGCTGGAAGATTTTAAGGTGGGATAATCTGATGCCAGGGTCCTGCCCAGGATCTCCTGGAGGCTGCGGCTCACCACGTAGACACTTCGGCTCGGGGCCTTATGCTGGGGGTTGATACCTCCCGACAGGCGTGGCTGCATGCCACCAAATTTTCAAAGGAAGTGCAGGACAAGGTATTGAACCTTCCGTTTGACGGTAAGGAGCTGTTCCATTCTACAACGGATGTGGAGCTGGCCATGACGAAGGACAGCACTCAGACAGCTAAATCCTTGTCGGTCCTAGTTAAAACCTCCTTTAAGACCCAGAGGCCGTTGTTGCAAAGTTGGCCCTCCTCTGGTTTCAGGGGCTTCCTAGACTGGAAATCTCAGAGTGAATACCCCTTCGGGGAATAACCGCCGGAGGCAACAACGGACCGCTCCTCAGCCTCCTCCGGTTCGGGTGGCAATACCACTGAAAAACCTACAAAATGAGGGTTCTCCGCACTTGCACGAGACCCCAGTGGGAGGACTCATTGCATCTCATTGGGAGGCGTGGCAGACCATCACCGAAGACAGGTGGGTCTTGTCGGTCACTCGGGCGGGCTTCCGCTCACCTTTACCCCCTACCCTTCAACCCTCCTTTCCAACAGTTTGGGTCGTCCTCCCTAAAAGCTGAGTTTCATCGACTGCTGGACCTCAGAGCTGTGGAACCCTTTCCCCTTGGGGAGTGAGGGAAGGGTTTCTACTCCCGGCTGTTTGCGGTGCCCAAACCCAACCAGGCTGGCCTGCGCACCATCCTAGACCTTTCCCAGTTCATCTTTTCCTACCCCAAGAGAAATTCAAGATGATCACGCCCGGCCAGATACGGTCCTCCGTGCAAATGGGCGATTGGCAAAGCATTGTGGACCTGCAGGATGTGTACATGCATAGAAAAAGGGGGAGGTTCCCAAAACAAGCTACCTAATGGTGTCACACTGCTAGGCTGGTTAACATGAACTGAAATGGGGCAAAAGTGAATCAGTCTTGTGTCAAACAAATATCACAAGATATGCACCAAGCTAGTATTGCAATAGAACAATTATTTGGTTTTATTTTTCTAATACATGTTAAAAAATTGGAGCTTAATAGGTCCAAAATGTTAATGGAACAAAACAAAGGGAAATCACAATCCTATAAGGCAAAAGTCATGTGCAAACAATCACATAGATCTGTTGGCTTAATTCAAGTTATACATCAAACCTATTGTATTTTCAAAGGTGATGTTAGTAGTGACAAGAGTGACTTCATAATATAGACATCGAATGGTAATACTTCTGTATAAACCAGAGTCGGGACAGTATGTAAACATAAACCCGTGTGGGGGAGTGTGTCGACAGGATGATTCTGTTTCCAGCCTTAAAAGAATACAGTCTTCAGAGATATAACAGGTGACTGATGTCCATTAGATGAATATAGGACCAGATGAGGCTTTCGTCAGGCCACGGAAAAACGACAGCTGAGGCCCAGGTGTCGTATTCTTCTTAGTGAGTATAGGATGTCTAGGGATGTATCTCTAAGGACAAACAAAAATATGTTAAAAACTAGCTGCTATGAATGGCAAAAGTAACACATGCCATAACAGTTCATGTGAAAAAACAGCCATTGTATTTCATATATAGTGTGCAACCTGGGTATATTCATGGTTAATCATGTATATATCTGTTATTTAAATCGCCATTGTAATTGGGCTGTTGGAAGTATATTATTTATCTAATTTGCATTTGCGTGTGGAAACAGTGATTCCATCAGACAAAGAATGGAGATTAATATAATTGCCCCATTCTGTGCAACACAAAAATGTGGTTCCTTACGGTTGAACTTCACCGGAATGTTCTTTTTAAATCACACAATCTGTGTCAATATTTCATAGGCGTCTCGAGGACCGAAGATGCCTATGGTAGCCATTCCTGGCTGTATGAAAGACACAAGGTGCAGACAACCGCACATTTGTGCGTGATCAGAAGTATATGTTTTTCTGTTCCATCTTGCATGAATACATATATATGTTGCTTCATACCTTGGATAGATCATCGCGTGGATATAAATGTAAACAGCACAGAGAGGTTCAGAATAAGTGTTCCAGTGATGCTGCTATTATGCGTACCAAATATAACGCGTGCAGTCCTGCCGTTCTGAAAAGACCCGAACGGATGCAAAAGCTATTACATAGAAAATGCTAGTATTGGTTGCCGTTGAAGAATCTAATCTATTCGTGGGTAAGGGAGAACTTACTTGTGGGTTCAAGCCCTCGGTACCTCTACTGCGGTGGCATCACCATTAGCGAGTTCGTCCAATAGGTCATATGCGTGCCAAATCTAACGCGTGCAGTAATGCCGTTCTGAAAGACATGAGAGGATGCAAAGGCTATTAAATAAGGAATGCTAGTTTTTGTTGCCGTGGAAGAATCTAATCTATTCGTGGGTGAGGGAGAACTTACTTGTGGCTTAGAGCCCTCGGTTCTTCTACTGCGGCGACATCACCATTACCGGGTTCGTCCAATAGATCATGTGATGTTTGTCACATGGTTAAATACTCACGTGTAGACGTGAGCAAGATGTAAAGGAAAACGCCCATCTTTAAGTGTCTAAAGGATGCCCTGCATCCATTGGCATAATGGCATTGACCAAAAACAGTGCGGATCTAGTAAGGGGGAAGAAAAGGAGTCTAGTGTCTAAAATGACCCCTTTATTGATTTGAAGGTACAGTGACCGAAAAAAACGGTACAATGTGGAAGGTTTACAGACACTTTGCCAATTGTACACAGGTCCATAGGCAGAGTATACTTTAGCAAAGCTAGCTCGATGTCTTGCTTGTGCTTCATATTGGCCATTTTGGAGTTTCTAATGCGAGCCATGTATGTGGTGGCGCTATGATAATTAACAAGGCTCTAAAACGCAGATGAGGCCGCATGTATGAATAAAGAGAGGGGTGTGGCATATGTCTAATACTTGTCTGTGGCAACAGACTTGATAAGAGATATTCATAGGGTAGCCGGGCCATTTAGGGGGGCTTCAGAGACTGAGATCCACTTGGTGATCTCTTTGAGCTAAATGAGATGGAAGGCTTTACTTATTACGTGTAGGTGGACCAAATTGGTGGATAGAGGCGGAAACCGTGTGTTAGTTGTGCTTACATAAGCTTCTCTTGGACAAGGCCAATTGTGGGAGAAGAGGCCATGTGTAATTATGGCATAGGAAACGATTACTGATGAGGCAATATATATCGGGGAACTATTTGTGTAGGAACAGGTTCCATTCGATATAAAGATTTAGACCACCCTTCACCGTATCTTGCTTGTAGATCCATTTCTGCTCCAATTTCCGCAGATTCAAGTTCCTATCACCTCCTCGGGGATGAGCGTCAAGAGTTTGCAGCACAAACCATGTCATATCATTGTGAGAATGTTTCATCTTGTTGAAATGATCTACTAATGGTTTGTCTTTAATATTATTCTTGATGCACGAACAGTGTTCTCCTATTCGGGTCCTAACAGTACGTTTTGTTTTGCCAATGTACATCAATTTGCATGGGCAAATGATGCAATAAATGGCCCATTTGGTTGCACAATTAGAGAATGATTCTAAAGTCCAAGTCCCGGTTTTTAGCTCGATACTTAACATTTTTTGTAAAATTACACATTAGACAATTTCCACATTTGAAGTGGCTTACCACCAGAGGTAAACTCCATAGTGTTTGTGTAGGTGTTTTTGTAGGCTGTCTGCGATATGTGTGTACTAGTCTGTCACCAAGATTTTGTAACCGTTTAAAAGCAAAACGGGGGGGTGGAACAAAAAAGGACTCTATTTATCATTTTCCAATTTTTTAGAATGGATCTTCTCAGGCCGTTGCTAACGGGAGTAAAGGTTGTCACACACGTGATTTTATCCAGTTTGGTTCGATCTTGTTTGGAGAGGCAATCAGCTCTTGGATTATTTTTTGCCCTCTTAAAAGATCTCCTAATAGTGTGTGGAGGATATCCTCTGGCTGTTTGTCTTTTAGTATTTGACTATGGACTTGAAAATCTTGTTTTTCGGAGCAGTTCCGCCTGATCCTCAGGAACTGCCCAAAGGGAAGGTTTTCTTTCAGAGATTGAGGGTGGAAACTCCCAAAATGGAGCAACGTATTCTTCTGAGTAGGCTTTTTGTAAAGACTAGTACCAACAGATTTGGCCAACTTATATATGGATCATTTTGAGAACCTCCATATATACAATGACACCAACCCTTTTGGCAAAAACATCCACACATGACATCGCTATATCGATGACGTATTCATGATCTGGCGTGGTACCATGCAAGAACTCACTAGCTTCAACATCTGGCTTAACCAACGTGAGCCTTCTCTTCTTTTTACCTGGCAAGCGGACAATAGAGAAATAGCTTTTCTGGACCTTCTCATATACCGCACACCCAACAACGCTATTGGTACTAGTGTTTACAAAAAGCCTACTCAGAAGAATACGTTGCTCCATTTTGGGAGTTTCCTAAAATACAACTGTCGGTGTATCTGCTGATCAGGTTAGCGGTGACCCCCGATCTTCTTCACTAGGGGGAACAGCAGCTGTGACACCCCTCCCCACAATCGCTCAGCTTGGCGGCATGGTGCCGGAGTTCAAGTCATTAGAACATCTTAATTTGTCTGCGGATAACATGCGTATTATCCAGGCAGCCAGAAAACCCTCGACTAGGTCCCAGTAAAGAAGCAAATGGCTCAGGTTATGTCATTGGTGTTTAAACGAGCAGTTGGACCCAAGGGTGGCTACAATTGACAGTACTGTCCTTTGTATCCTTAGCAGAGTCGGGTGTTCACGAACCTATCTTTCAGCGGTTTCCGCTTACCTTTCTACGGACCAATGCTCTTACTCTCTGTGTAACCCAGTGGTTAAGAGGCATTTTGCAGGCTTGACAAGCTTTTAGCCTCCAGTTCGTAATCCGCACCCAACGTGGGATCTAAATGTGGCCCTGATGGCGTTGTGCCATAAACCTTTCGAACCGATGGCCATGGTGGACCTCAAGCACCTGTCATGGAAAGTGTCCTTTTTGGTCGCTGTTACGTCAGCAAGGCGTGTGAGTGAGCTCCAGGTTTTGTCGGTGGAGCATCCCTTCTTGGTCTTTCACAAGGATAAGGTGGTCCTATGGACAAATCCTGCATTCCTGTCGAAGGTGGTATCTGAGTTCCATCTAAACCAGTCGATCTCCCTGACGGTCTTTTTTTCCGAACCCTGCCTCAGAGGCTGAAAGGTTTCTGCATTGTCTCGATGTCAGAAGGGCTCTTAAGTTCTATCTGGACCGAACAGCCGAGGTTAGGAGTTCTCAACTGTTTGTGATCTTTGGGTAACTCGCAAGGTAAGCAGGCGTCTAAGGCGACTATTTCTCAGTGGATTGCCGCCTGCATTACGGAGTCTTACACCGTCAAGGGCTGAAGCCTCCTAAAGGTATTCATGCACACCTGTTGCGGGGCAAGGCAGCTGTGGTTGCCTTTCAGAAATGTCCCCTGGGAGACCATCGCGAGGGCGGCTACTTGGGCCTCCCCATCTGCTTTTTGTAAGCATTGTCTAGACATGAGCTCAAGAGCTGATGCTCAGTTTGGTCAGGCTGTTCTGAAGAACCTGTTTCAGTAAGGGGTTTTTCCATCCACCCATAGTTCCTGTTAGGAGTGCTTGGGAATCTCCCATAAAGTATGGAGGAAAGGGGACGGGACATAGGAGTATAACCAGGTTACTCACCGTAGTGACCACCTTACTCCTAGTCCATAGTCCCCTTTCCTCCATACGCCCACCCGCCGTCCCCTCTAATAAGGTTCCTCTGTTATTGTTAAGAGTTCTTTGGTTATTCTAGCATGTATATGAAAGAAATTAATAGGGGCAACCAAGCCTAAGCCCAAAAGGTATAGGAAACTAACTACAATCATACACTGTGGCGAGACCTAAAAAGGTCAACCATAAAGAGTAAAAGGTGAGTGGGGGGGCGAGGGGTGGGGAGATTCCCCTACACCTAGGGACAAGGGAAAATAATTACCAAGTCCAAGCAAAATGTTCTGGGGTTGACACAGGTCAGGAAGCTCAATCACCAATATGAAAACTTCAAGGCAGCTTGCATCCCTTACAAAGCACCAACCAAAATCTTTCTGCGCTTCTGGAGATGGAGTAGGTTTTTCTGCGAGACGATCTCCTTTAAAAACAAGAAACCGAGAACTGCAGGTATGGGACTAGAAAACTGGCAGTGTCCCGCTGAGCACCTTGTATCTAGTTACCAATGCACAAAACGCCCCCATCCTGCACTCCACCCACCCTCCACTTTACACTACTCATATGGCTATGGTCCCTGCTGCCCAGCTCACTACTACCCCCCCACCCATACCTGTAACCTCAGTCCATCCTTTGTGCAGCACTTGATTACTTGCCAGCTAAGTGCATGCTTATGAAATGCAGAACTAAAATGTCTAGTAGTTTGTGTCCTGGGTAGCCAATGGGAGAGCTAGTCATAAGCAGCGTCTTACATGCTGACCCAATGCTGTAGCTTTGTGCTTCGGTACATGGCAATCTGCTTTTGTAATCCAGGAGTACTCTAGTGGGAGCTAGTCCGCATGCTTACTTTAAGCAGTTGCTAAATGGGAGCCTCAGGTGGGTGGGGTACTGTGTATACATTTGGTCCATTTTAAAGTATGTATTCATGGCTAGGCTATAGTATGTTACTGATTCATTAAGATGGTCCACACTAAAGTAGCTTTAGCTTTCCAGAAGATGGAAAAAGCAGATAAATCCATCAAACAGGAAGTGCCAGTTGGGATATTCCATGGAGTCGTCCCAGAGCGCTTAGTTGCTGAAGTTTAACTTGTTTGGCAGACTCGCAGGTACTTTGGGGGTCAACGACATTGTTAATGAAGCCGTGGTACATGCTCTTAATGTAGATCATGCACAAGATGAGTGGAACATAGTCGACCAATTGGTAAATCTGTTCAAGCTGTGCTGTCTCGCGTAACATTCAACACCACACACTCCATGAGACCACTGGAATGAGTTGGCAGTGGTGCATGTTCTTGGTCCTCCCTGACATGCTGCAGTCTATAGCTCCATGTCTGCCTGCTTCTTCCAGCTTTGGGCACTAACTAGCTGTTGCATTGTGTACTTGCCTGCTGCTGTAGACTACAAGTGCAGTCCTCAAATGGTCAAAAGCCTAAATGCCAACCAAAATGTTTCCATTTTGGAAAATGCATTTTGTGCTAAATTGGTATGATCTACCATTTCACATGAAGCACTGATTGGGTTTTGCATAAATTGCTGATATGGGGGTAATGGTGGCAGCTTGGATATTAGTTTCAACCTGGTTGACAAGCGAGGAAGGTCATCCAAAATTATTAACAGCACTGACTGTTGTGTGTGGCAGAATAGATTTCTTTCAGCTGGATGTTCGTCAAGCTGAGTGGCCGGGTATCATAGGAGTGGTGCACGGTAAGACGAAGGTAGAATTGCAGAACAGGACATGCAAGCATTTGCACCTGGCCATCAGGGTACCAAGAATAGTAAGAACCGTGACGGATGAGGCTAGTCAACCTTTTTACCCAGTGAGGCATTTGCCAAACAGACTTGGCTGTCATTCTCTCTGGTTTGTTTGAAGACCAGAGGTCTACTGATTGTTTACTGCTGTAAACCGCATCTCATGGCTGAGGACCTTTCATGCAAACTGTTTGTTTGCAGCTCTTACAACCGCTGCCAATTCTGTTTGCATTGATTTTATTTTTTGCTTTTTATATATTGTTTTTTCCCAGCGTAAGTTTGTATTTGCCGGTCTCGCTTTAAAACAGTGAAGTCAAAAAGCAGCACTAGCAGATGTCCTAACTTTTAACTTCACGTTATGTATTCATAGTTTCAGATGTATTTGTGTTTTTTGGGACATTTTTGGGATGACAAGAGCTCCATTGTTTTCCAAGCATGCACGTCACCATAACAAATCCAGGCGATTGATGTGAGGTGCACTTGTGCATAGGCCTTTCGTTTACTTTTCACCTTTTTTTCGGACTTGTCAGGGGCTGGTATTGGACCAACCATCCAAATTGGTGAGGAAACCGTCATAACTGTGGATACCAAGGCAGCTGGCAAAGGCAAAGTGACCTGTACGGTCTGCACCCCCGACGGCGCTGAGGTAGATGTGGATGTTGTGGAGAATGAAGATGGTACCTTTGATATCTTCTACACTGCTCCCCAGCCGGGGAAATATGTCATCTGTGTGCGGTTTGGCGGTGAGCACATTCCAAACAGCCCCTTCCAAGTCACGGTAAGTGCGGCATCTACCTGGCAGATATTGGGGAGTAACATGGCATTGTAGAATGGCCTGCATGATTCACAGCCATGTTTGACTAGCATGACTTTGGAAGCTGTGGGAGGTGGGGCTTAGCTCAGGCTTGCAAGTGACTTGAGCAATGGAGGTTTCGGTCAGATTGTGCAAATGTCGATGGTACATGTGGCAATTAAATGAGGCCACTGAGGGCCTCATGGCTGTGTTGGCAGTGCATGAAAGTGGCGGTAATTACTGTATAGCCAAATAACTTTGGCGGAATTACCAGTGGCAGAATTACCTAGTTGCAATTGTTGTTTCTGGAGGATTCAATCCTCTAAATCAGTGGATTTACCACTCTGTAATTCCGCTGGTGGTAATTCTGCCAACAATCCCCAGTGGTGTACTGGGGACGCCACAAATTGGGGATTTACATGCATGCCACCACTTGTAATCCCATGTTAATCCCACGGGACCAAGTGGCGGCAACTGTAATTGTTTGGCGGATTTACCACTGAAATACAACCAAACTTGTAATGAGGGCCGTAGTGTCTCAGCCACAGAGTGAAAAGTTTGTAATTTACTTAACCACTCAAATAAACTAACAAGTAGTGTTTGCTGGCATAAACCATCCATTTATAATTTGTTTTCTGGAGCACTTCCATGATCCTTTGTTACGTGAAAGCTTCATCTGATAAGCAAGGATATAACAAAGTTCCAATTTCTGGCCATGTCACACACCAGGGTGTGCCATGCGTTCTCATTCTCTAGAGCTTGCTCACTCGGTCTCCTCTTTCCTCAAGCAATGCCAAATCTGATTGCCTTACTGTTCTGTTGCAGGCTCTTTTGCTACTTCAGTGTTCCTTTCCATTAATCTTGACACTTTGTATGGTCTAGATTTCTCCACTTTTCTAACTTTTGCTTGCCCCCCTCCACACAGGCCTTGGATGGAGAGCAAATGATCCCTCAGCAGATGGTTCCGCAGCAGCTAGCTCCATCTTACGCATACCCGCCTGGCATGCAGCAACCCTGGGTACCCTTCCATTTGAACCAACAGTAACTGTATCTCGTGTCAATGAAAAGCCACCCTGGTGCATTCCGGGGGTAGTGGAAAGCCATGGAATTTAATGCAGGGACACTAACACCACTGGAGTCCTTATCTGCACTCAAATCTTTCCCTAGACAATGCGTCACTGCATTTGCACCTTTAGCTTCCAAGGGGGGGTCACACAGCTGAATCAACGAAATAGATTTTGGGTCTTCATCATTGAGCAATTGGGGGCCGAAGTGGTCACTGCAACTGGCATGCAGCAATGCGTTTACGTAAAGGGCCATATCCTGCTGCATATTGAAAACATCACTTTCTACAGCGCCTAACTTCAGGGATGCCATATGCATTTGCTCTTTTACTCTACTGAGCATGCAGCCCTCTTTGCTGGTAGACCAACTCTCCACAATCCATGGCAAGGCCTCCCCTCCCCTGCTGGGAATGCATTAGTGTTGGCGTTTTCCTACATGTTCCATTGACTCAACCTTTCATCTATTACTTAATCAAATTCAGCTGGGGTGCTGGTTGTCGGGCTTCGTCTTTGTGCCTCCATCCTCCTAAATCATCCATTACGATTTTCCTAGTCACCTTTGTGCCTGCTCACACCCTCCTACTATTCCCCCCCCCCCCTCCCTTCCTCCGTCACAGGAATTGGTCTGTTTTGCCTTCATACCATCATGGGGGTGGGCCATCTTGTGGAAATGTTTATTGTGATCATGTGCACAGTTTACAAAATGTCTATTTGTATTACTTTTTGTTTACTAAGGATGAACAATGTATTATCTGCTCAGAGTTACCGCTGATCCTACCGGAGGCATAAACTAGGTTGGGACTGAGCATGCAAGGCCCACCCAAAATCTGTAAATGTCCACTCAGCAGCACTGTGGGGGCATTTACAGACGTTGTCACTGCAGTGGGACCAACTAGATTACATTGAAGCCCCAGTTGTTAGACAATCCTGGCTGCGCCTCTGAATCCAGTCTTAGATTACGCCTCTAACCCCATGCAACCAAATTAATCACACTTGTCCTCATTTGAACATGACATTTGTGGTATCCACCTTTTTAATTGGTAGTGGCATTTTGACCAATCAACGGTAGCTTGATCTTCCTGCAACAAAGATTTTAGGCCACCCTGGTTATGGTCAATGGGGAGACTGAGTTTAGCCCAAACCCAGTCAAGGCTTGGTCTGTGTGAGTGGTCTAGGGCCAAGCAGAATAACACAATAATTTGGCTAAGATACTTGACCCAGTTTCAACCAAAGTTAAGTACAGAGGGAGTTAGCACATGGGAATCTGCACCCAATGTCCCTCTATGTAAAATGGGGGGGGGGGGGGGGGAGAAATGGGGTTATTTACCACCTTCCACTAACTCTGATTTTCCCAGCTCACACTGGGTTGTCTGTGAATCACTGGACACATCTTCTGTTCCTTGTTTCGGGGGGTAGGGGGGGTGCAGGGGTTGCAGGTTCAAGCACTACTTTCGTCGGGTTCAACTTCATGATCTCAAAACTATGAGTGCAGACCCCTTCAGGGCACTTCACAGGCTGGAGGAAGGGGAGTTCAAGTGATGGTCACCACTTGCGGTGCCGACGGGCGATCTTTCAGGCGCAGCTACAGAAGCAGCTCCAGCACAGCTTCCTTTGATAGGAAGCTGACATTTCGGGAGGTGAGATTTATGACACAAGCTGGTGACCCTGAAGCTTAATGTAGAACGGGGACTGCTGCAGCGGTAGCCCAGGAAGGAGCTTGTCAATTCACAGGCCGTCAAGGGATGCTGCTGAAAGCTCTGGGGGCATGCAACCTAAAGCAGTAGTCCAGACTAGTTGGTACCAGAACTCCAAGGGTCGAAGCACCAGCAATGGTCTTGCCGAGATCAAGCAGAGCTCCATGGTCCAATCGCTCAAGAGGATACAGGTCAGCTGCTGAGGTCTTCCTCTGGTCGTCAGGTGGGCTGCTCTTCGTGGTAATCTTGGTTTCAATGTAGTTCTGAAGAATGACTGCCCTCTTATCCAAAACTGGAGCGGGAAGCAAGTTCGAGCCCACCAATGGTAAGGGTCTGCACCATTTAAAGTTACTAGTTGTCCAGTCAAGGATAACTACTGGTTTAGTGTATGGCCAACAGTAGACTTACTGGTACCAGTGGACATGAACTGGTACCAGAGACAGCCTCGTCCCTTTGGCTCACTAAAGCAGCAGCGTTCCCTGGCAAGTGCATGACCTTATTTGGGATTTCCTGACTTGAGGGTAGGAGGAAAGCCAAACTTCAATATAGCCAAAGAGGGTCTAGACGGCTCGAGAGTGCCCGAGCACCACAACGAAGATGTAGTCGCTGGGCGCACCAGTTCGAGTTTTGTTAACAGTTTTGTTACTTATACAGTCTTCATACCACTACTGCTGAAGAAGCACAAGATGGGCGCATGCTACAAGTCGGGGGGCGAAGAACCCGATTACTCCCGTCAACAGTCTCGTAACCTCGGATTGGCATTACTTACAGGCTCCAGAGGAGCAGCTGCCAGCCGGGCTCGAAATATTGAACCGATGGCGTCACAACTCAGTGATGTCGTGGAACGTGAGAGGGATGAGCTCATACCTGAGACTAAACCGAATACAGTCCTATCTCCGCAGGAAAAAGGTTTCGATTGCGATGTTGCAAGAGACGCATTTTACGGAAGACACCATGTCCAAATTAACAGATCGATGGGCTGGGACCGGGAGAGGATCCCCCCTACTCTAAATACTCAAGGGGGGGTGCTCACATGGGTGAACCCGAATGTGCCCTTCCAATTGCAAGGATTCGAGTCCGATAAAGAAGGGAAGGTATGTAATAATGTGGGGCACTATCGAGCAGACCCCAATTTGCTTAGTCAATTCGTACTTCCCGCAACATGGAATACCATCACACCTTAGAGCAATATGCTCACGGATGGCACACCATCGAAATAGGACCTTTATATGGGGGGGGGACTTCAACTGTGTCATTGATGGCTCTATGGACCAGTCAGCACCACCCTCCCCCCCCCCCCCCCCCCCTCACCCCCCCATCTAAGTAACCCTGCAGCATGCGCTCTGATAGAAACGCTGCAACAACTCGACTTGGTGGATATTTGGAGGGAACAGCATCCTGCTGAAAAGATCTATTCTTACGATTCAGCCCCGCACAAGATCCACACGAGAATCGATTATCTGTTCATCGACGGAGAACAAATGCCATTGGCAGAAACCACGGCATATTTAGGAAGATCAATCTCAGACCACTCCCCACTGATCATGCAATGGCAACTAACGGGGCCTAGACCACCAATCTCCATGTGGAGGCTGCCTACTGCCGACGCGGAGTTCAGAGAGGAGCTCGCTGAAAAACTAGAAGAATACATTGACATTAATAAAGGCTCAGTATCTACCTGGAGCACATTGTGGGAAGCCATGAAGGTGGTGGCTAGAGGAGAAATATCAAAAGCTGGAGGCACTCGCAGGCAATTGAGGACTGAACTCTAAGCACAAGAGGAAGAGATCTCCCGTCTAGAATCCACCTCAGCCATTACTCCAGAGGTCGAAATTAAGTTGAAGGAAGCCCGCGAGAAATGCCAATCTTTCTGGGACAGATTAGAGAAGTTTGACTTCGCAACATACATTACCAGGTCTCAAGGAGTCCGACAAACCCAGCAGACTGCTGGCCTGGCTGTGTAAGCGTGAACGCCCCAGGCACCTCCCAACGGAGATACTGGACGAAAACGGGATACGTCACAAGACACAACTAGAAGTTAATGAAGCGTTTGCCAAATTGTACTCCAGATTGTACTCCATGACACACAAATAGACAGATGAAATTAGAGATACACTGGATGAGAAGGGCCTCCCCAAATTATCCAGCGAACAGAGGCACTGGAGATGGAAATAACAGCAGAAGACGTGACGGGAGCAATCAGATCGCTGGCCACGTGTAAGGCTCCCAGAAGTGACGGCCTCCTGCCTGAATTTTACAAAACATACGAATCCACCCTCACCCCAATCCTCCACGAGGTCTACCTAGAGGCCTACGAAAACGGGGTCTTACCTAACACTATGAAAGAGACAATAATTATTCCCATGCTCAAACCAAACAAACGACTGACTGACTCTTATCGCTCTCTGGCCATGTTTAATTATGACGGCAAGATTCTCACCACTGTGCTGGCCAGCAGACTCGCTAGGGTGGTAGGGTCCCTAATCCACGAAGACCAGAATGGTTTTGTTCCAGGACGTAATACCACAGCCAACCTGAGAAGGCTTCAACACATTATGGCCGAAACCTACGAGAATGAAGAAGACCTAGCAGTACTATCACTCGATGCCATCAAGGCCTTTGATTCTATCTTCTTGGAGTGGCTCGTCGAGGTGCTGAGGGGGTTCGTGTTTGGCGAGGGCTTTGTCAGATGGATCACAGTACTCTATAATTCTCCTGTGGCAAGAGTTAAAACCGGCAGAACGGTGTCTGAATCCTGGAAAATACAAAGGGGCACCAGACAAGGGTGCCCACTGTCGCCCATGCTATACATATTGGGCCTGGAGCCGATCGCCATATATTTTAGGAAACAGTTCTTTGACGCTGGCATCAAAGTGGGCAACGAACATAACATAATATCCCTATACGCAGACTGTCCTTTTATACTTGAAAGATCCCCAGGTCAACGCACCAATCACATTGGATGTACTAGACAACTTTGCGAAATACTCTGGGATCAAATTCAGTAGACTGAAATCCTCTGCCTTTCCCTTGGCTAGCCTGTGAGGCATAGAAGAAACTGATCTCCCGGACATTGGGATAAAGTGGCAACTTGACACGTTTCGGTACCTAGGAATTAATGTGAGCCACACCCCGATAGTCACACACGAGCACAACACGGAAGTAGCAATAACCAGCCTTCGCAGATCCATGAAATTTTGGTCTAGACTCCCACTTGCAATGGTAGGCAGAGCAGCAATCGTTAAGATGATGATCCTCCCCTGATTTCTGTATTTCTTCGTCAACATATGCCACTACGTCAGACCGCCCTTCTTTAAGAAATTGGAGGCACTTATCAAGGACTTCCTATGGGGACCCACCAGGCATAAATTGACTTTGGCTACCCTATCCCTCCCGTACAAGGAAGGGGGAATACAACTCCCAGACCTCCAGTTGTATTATCTTGCGGCATAGCTTAGCCACGTGACGAAGTGGCTCTCAGATGATCCATCAGCCGAGCTGGGACTATTGCGACAATCTCCCTCCAGAATATTCCCCAAGGAAACTCTTTGGAACCCTCTACGTCAACCCCCAGATGCCCCCCTGATCGTCGAACTTGGTGGGCAGATTTGGACCAGAACCTGCTACATCAGGCAGGTGAAACACCCTTACTCTCCAGACAACCCCATTCTGGTTGACGTGTGCAGAACAGAATCGGATCCCTCCACAGCTTGGAGGTGGGAGGGCTCCGGAATTTACACATGAGGGGGAGGGGGGAATATGTTTGAGGAGGGCGAATTCAGGGATTTAATCACTGCAGGCTAATGAAGGGCTATCAAGCGGCCAATTTCTCTGGTATCACCGGCTCAAAAACAAACCGCCAAGAAGATCTGGTGCAGCTGGCCGGAGGAACCCACCTCAGACCCACTGTTACAGATGATGCACGACCTCCCGGATGGCTGGAAACCGGTCTCTCGACTCTATCAGAGGCTCATCGACAAACCCAACCCCAAAAGTGCGACACTGAAGGCGAAATGGGAAACGGACCTCGAAACTACGCTCACAGACAAGGAATGGGAAAGGACGTTACTATACCCCAAGAAGGTGTCGAGAAACTCCAGATTCGGTCAGATACAACTAAACGTCCTATATCGGACGTATGACCCCACACAGGGTGGCCTCCTTCAACAAACCAGCCTCCCCGGCTTGCCCATGGTGTGGGAACGACAAAGCTGATCTGATCCACATGTCCTGGACCTGCACCAGGACAATGGCGCTGTGATCCAAAGTTAAACAGACCTGCACAGATGCCGGGATAAGCAGATATGAATGGACACCCAGGGAATGCTTATTAGGGGTCTACCCCAGACCAAGCATGTTAAGTTGATGGACATTGCATGTATCCTTGCAAAGAGAACTATAGCCATGGCATGGAAGACACCAGGGGGCCCTAGACATGAACGCTGGATGAAAGAACTAGAGAGATGGACTGCAGCCGAAACCAGAGCCTGGCAAGATGGAATCATCTCTAGCAGAGACATTGCGAGTGGCACTCTAGACTCTTGGAAGGCCCTCCTGAGAGATATACACTTCAGTGCAGACCATAAACCCCCTAATAAACCCCACCACTTTGCCATAACTGATCCCTCGCACTCGCCTGGATATGGTGCTCTTCTTGACCGAGATCCCTCCCACTTCCCGTGATATCGGAAACCCCTATTTGCAGCCAGGCCCACCTAAGTAAGAGGAACTGTTTCGCATGAAGACTGTTTACGTTTATTGTTTGTTAATTTTCTTGTATTTGTATGCATCCAATACAAATGCCAATAAAATACGTTTAAAAAAAAAAATGGCCAAAGAGCAAGTGAAAAACCTTGTGGCACAGCCGTCTTTGGGTGCTAGTCCCTTTAGTGGCCAATCGCAGTAAACATGAACAGTAAAAACCTCACTGCCACCAGCTTGCCTTGGGCACAGCCACTAAAAACACAAATGGTCAAGAGTTGTAGGAATTTTCACTGCACTGTAAGGTGCAATTTGCAAAATGCAGGAGGTCCAAAAGTGTCTCCTTGACAGTCTGGGGACTACCAAGTTTCCCCAGAACAGTGCGCAAAAGGAACTGAAGCAGAGGACTTTTCTTCCCTTCAAATGGTTGGGACGGGTTCAAAAACGAGCAAGAAAAAGTGAAAGTCCATGGAGATAAAGGTGCAAAAGAGAACCCTATTTTAGTGGTTATCCCCTGTAGTCCCCATTACCCAACATCTTTGGTACACTTGAAGTACCATGCTTTGCAGAAGAGTTTTCCTTTCAGGTAGAATGAGCAGTAGAGCTGGTGGGTCTTGCTTTCTTTCCAGTGATTGTTTTTAAGCATGTTCTCACATCCTCCAGTCCTGACCTTCCATCAAGCATTTATCTACCCTTTCGTATTCTGTTCTACTCCCTTTAAAGACGTTACTCACAATGTTTTACTTAACTTTCTGCAGGCTACTGACCGCCCTCTGATGGGAGTGAATGGATTGGATGTGGCTGGCTTGAGACCGTTTGACTTGGTGATTCCCTTCACAATTAAAAAAGGAGAAATCACAGGTACTGTTCTACTCCAATGTCTACAGTGTATGCCAGAGGTTTGCTTAATTGAGTTAACAGAGAACGCCTCGCGTTACCAGAGAACGCCTCCATTGCAATAATTGGGATATCTGGGCTAAGGCAAACAACCACCCTTAAGTGTAAGGCGGTAACAAAACTGAAAAAGCCATGTCCCACCAGCTGACAGTATGCGAGTGACGTATACGCTGGCCAACCAATGATTTGTGTTCTGTTAATCAGTTGGCCACAAAGTGAATGGTTTGTAAAGAGCTCTGTAAGTGAGTGATGGTTTGTCGTTGAGTCCTGTCATGATTTACCCATGTCTATATTTTCAGGCCCTTAATGTAAGTCTTTTTCTTTCCTTAAACTAAGACTTTTTTGCCCCCTTAAACTAAGTAAGCTATAGTTGGTAATGAAGATTTGGAAGTCCTACATTTCCCCATTTGATTTCAGTTTACCCCCTCTCGGCAGGTGAAGTACGAATGCCATCTGGGAAGATGGCTAAGCCCAATATCACAGATAACAAGGATGGTACAGTGACCGTGCGGTATGCACCTGTTGAAGCTGGGCTTCATGAGATGGATATAAAGTATGACAACATGCACATACCAGGTACGTGCCTGGGAGGAGTCTGCTTGGTTTTAGCCAAAGTAGCTTTTACTTGTAGGAAATATCTGTAAATTCATAACCTTCTCTCCTTCAAGCCCCTTCCATTGTTGGCAAACCTACCCTGTAGATTATTTCTTGCCATTTATGAAAAGGGTTTTCTCTTCACTTAATGATGTGCTTTCTGTTCTTCCCCAGGAAGCCCCTTACAGTTTTACGTTGACTACATGAACAGTGGCCATGTGACTGCATATGGTCCAGGGTTGATCCATGGCACTGTGAATAAGCCAGCTGTCTTCACTGTGAACACGAAAGATGCTGGAGAAGGTGGGCTAGCTGTTTAATCAAATAGTTAAAAGTTGTCATTCTTGCTAACAATCGCTAATTGTCCCACTTACTGTGTTTAAGCTTGATGCAGAGAGGTTGTCAAATGAGGTTGCCATTCATTGTATTAAACTCATTTGCAGGAACAGTTGTGACCGCAGGGAATCTGCACAGATAACTTACTTTGCTGATGGGCATTTACTACACTAAAATACAGCATGATTGGAAGTGAAGACTTTCTTGGTGATCCAGGTTCAATACTGTTGGCTAGGATCTTGATTGACTTGGAGGCAACGGGTACACTTTATTTGACCACATGCTTACTAAAATGTAGGGTACCTTGATGGGCTTACCTCACTGCCTAATTAGCATTCTTGATTGGCACCATGCAGCATCGCCCCTTTATTGGCAGCATCGCCCCTTTATTGGCAGCATCGCCCCTTTATTGGCAGCATCGCCCCTTGATTGGCAGCATCGCCCCTCGATTGGCAGCATCGCCCCTTGATCATTGGCGTCATGCATACAGTGTCACCCCTCGATGATTGGCGTCATGCATGCACCATCACCCCTTGACTTTAACGATAATGCTGGTGATAATCGGGGGTCAAGACCTAAAAAAGCAAGTGGGTACTCATTAACATACCAATTGAATGTGTCATCGCCAGAAAATGTCATATCCAGTTGCCCTCTGAAAAAAGTGGGATGGCAGGGGGTGTTTCTGTCCACACGCATGTACTCCAGACTTGAGCCCTTGTGCTAGTGGTCGAATTTGGGAATCGGCTGGTCTAGAAAATACCAGCCAAACTGCTTGGTTGATATGTGGCTAGATGACCCTCAAGTGGTTGGTCTTAAGAACAGATCTGAAGCATATGGGAAGACTCCCCCCCACCCCCATCACCCATTCTCTCTGCACCCTCCCAAACTGTAGCTAGTTAACCTGGCCCACTAGCCTGGACTCTGCCTAATTCTGATATCAAAGATTCACAACTTGGGCTTCTGGCACTTACATTTAGGTGAGAGAATGGCACATGCTCACCTTGAAGTCGTCCTGCCCTACAGCACCAGGACACAAGATCTGTTAGGCAACGTTTGAATTATGCAAACACTGTCTGTGCTGAAGAGAAAATTAGTATTCAGAACACTTGCAACTTGGTATCCAGTCTGGATGTAGCACTCATTTGGCTCACACGTGCCCCGTGATGTATACAGGTATGTGCTGATGCATACGATTAAACGGGTGGCTTTTGGGAAGCAAACTAGTTATGTTGAACAGGCTAGAAAATAGACTATGGAGTCTAGTTGGGTAGCACTGTAAGGCTTGCGCAGGAAGGCTGTGTTTAAGGATAGAATCAGTCCACACAGAGCAACACAATTCCAGTTAGATCAGCAAGTACAAAATCTAAAATGATTAGGCTGTTTAAATGCACACGAAGTAGTCAAAACCACTAGGCAAATATTTTCACTTACTACATACATTTAAATCACTTTTTTTCTTCTTACAAGAGCAAAACGGGTGGAATACATGTACTTGCGTCCAGACCAGCGATTATTTGGGCCTAGTGCCTTAAAGTCATCTGTTCCAAACCCTATACTTTTCATGGTGGTTTATTATATGATTGAACGGTGCCAGTGGATGGGATTCAGAGTTCCAAAAAGTTTTTGATATTTCATGCGAGTAATTATCTCCATCCCAATATAGACCAAGGTTGGCCTAGGAGGGGAATCCTTGATTAGACCAAAATCGATTGAAGTCCGTAAAGAGGTGGGGGACATGACTTTACACCCATGTATCCCTATAGGGAATGGGGGGGAAAGGAACTGGGGTTGACATACCCACTTTACTCAGATTGCTCTAAAGACCATTGCTGAGTTTCCAGATTCCATTGGTGACCCTTCTTCTGTGCTTGGTCTGGTGGTCGTAGGAGGCCCAGGGGTCACAGTTGCAGAGGTAACTTTTGGGCACTGGATTTAGTTGGTTTGTGATCAAGGCAGAAAATGCAGCTGGTGCATTTTTCCACGCATTTATATGCAGGGGAAATCCCCCTCTGCAGCTATATGTATGTATATTTAATTCTATAGCTTCCACTAGTTTTCGGCCTATGCATAGCATGTGCTCTAAGCAAATCCCACAAGCATCATATATAGATATATCGATCTACATCTGAGGCTTGTAGAATCTGCTTTAGAGCACATGCTATGCATAGGCTGACAACTAGTGGAAGCTGCAGAGTATTTGTTTTCAAAACTCAAAGGGACGGTGACAGGGCGTGTCAGTAATACTATCCGTAGTGTGTGATGTCTACTGTACCCACGGTGCTTCACGCGTCGGTCACTCAGATTGTTTCTTTCCGCCATCATAGTTGGTTGCACATCGCAGAGTTCCTTCTTGGCTATCGCCGTTGCTTAGAAAAATTAAACTGATATTAAAGGACAGAGATGATTCTGTCTACTGCAAGATCCTCGGTGACTGCGAATTATCATAAGACTACTACAGCAAGTCGTCTCAACCAACATTTGCCACGGCGCCGGAAGGCCACAACCTGCCTCGGCCCTCACAGTAGGGAGAGTGGTTCATGTTTAGTCTCATTAAGAGAATGCAATTTCCCTTCACGTATTTTGCCAGACTGCCGTACATATTGGAGAATACACCTTTTTACAGGGCCAAAATGCTTTGCCTACCACGCCATGCAGGCTGTTGCCGCCATGGACGTCTAGGAGCCTCCAGCGATGGCAGTATAGACGTCTACAGTGATGATGGCGATCAGGCGGTTACCTGCATGCAAGCCCTGACCCCAACAGGCAGGCCGGCAGTTCTGGTACGGAGACAACACCCAGCGGCACTAGCATGACCAAGTCGAACCACACAACTCCCACAGACAAATGTCGACCATGACGCCGACCGGAAAGCCACACATGGTGTCAAGGGGGAGGTCTGACAGTTCCCTGACCTCTGGGCCATCGCGTTCGCCACATGACAGGCCCCCAAAACAGACCAGTCAGTTTCTGACTGTCTAAAGCCACAAAGTCCTCACACGTTGACGAACGGATGTCGAAGGACACATCGAAGTTCAGCGCTCGAAGCTGAGCAAGCTCATAAAAAAACACACCCCAGACACTGTTAAAGATGTCAGAAGTCATCTAAAAATACAGCAAAGGGGCTATATTTCAGGGGCTATGACCCAGGAGAGGCCCTCATTTCCGGGGGGGGGGCTATGTACCATAAAAGATCCCCTGCATCAGAACACCCACCCCCTGCCTCTGTTCCCCTAGTAATCACAAATTCATCTCAACGGATGGCAGACCAGATTAAGGTCATGAGGCGTATGTCCTCCCTAGCTAATTTTTTCGATGACCATCCTGAGGTCTTGCAAAACCTTCAGGGTGCCCCACACAGTGGGCCAGTAACTACTACAGCAGTTGCCCAGCCTTCCACCAAGAGGGGGCGCCCAGACCTCACACAAGCTTCCACCTTGCAGCAGGATTTAGGTCAGCATGCTTATTACACCATGCAGGACTCTCAAGACCCTGGAATTTACTTAGACCCAGATGACCATGGGGACATGGGTAATGTTGACCATTTTATGACGACTCTGATATGTCATCCAGTCGCCAGATCACTCAGACCCACCAGTGGATAACCAAATACAGTATGACCTGCTCCTAAAGGTGGCAGAGCATTTCAAAATCGATGCAGAGACACAAGTGGATAAGGGCTTTGTTGAGGACATACTAGGGGATAAGAAGTCAGCTACCCAATGTATCCCCTACTTCAATCAGTACAGACTCATCCAACCCTCTCTGATTACTCCTAATCTAACACGGACAGTCAACCCGCACATTGAGAGTATTCTTGCTAGCACCCTCAGACCCCCTTTAAATCAGGGGACAGTTAAAACCTGACTCTTTAGTGGTGAACTACTAGAAAGAGCAGGAATACCTCTGGCCTCTTCTGAAGCCCCTCCTGATAAGGAGAGTAAAATGATTTACACTTTTGGATGAAAAGTAGCCTCTTCAGCAGTTTACCGGACTAGAATTGGTAAGAAACCAACTTTATTAGCTAGTTTAAAACTGCCATAAGTGGGATGAGATGGCCGAGCAAGTAGTGTCGGTTCAGGAGCCCCTTTAAACACGTCGCTTTCCATTGCAAAAGGGTAAACAAATGGCAAACTGCATCCTCAAGAACAACTTGGATGCAGCAGACAATGCAGGAAGAATAGCAGAGGTCACGTTGTTCAAACCGCACCCGTGGCTATGCCTGTCTGGCATCAAGCTTGAGACTCTGGCTACTGCAGAGGACGAGCCAAATACCCCTACCAAAAGCTTTGCCCCATGTTGCCTATATGTTGGAAACCGGAAATTGCGACCTGTGCAGTACGAGTGAGGATGCCTACATCGCAAAGAATTCTTGAGACAAGGACTGAGAACCCTATATGCATTCACAAAGAAGTAATGGTCTTCTGGAGGGAGTCCCGGAAGAAGTATTAAAATTAATGAGAATAAGGACTGGTGACGTCACGTGAAGCAGAACTGACACACCTAGAAAAGACACAAATGAAGAAGCAGCATGAACATTCTATAAGATCTGAAGAGGAGGTGTTGAAAGTTAAGCAACATTTTGGGTTTGAAATGAAGCTGCTCGTGTGAAGAAACACAGAAGTAAATGCGTTGCCATTTACAACTGTACAGATGCTGTAACGCATGCAGACTAATCCTGAGGCTGGCTATGTAGTGAATAGAGTGCTGTGATACACCAATGTGTGTATGTATATATGTATAATATATAATTTTACTGGATGTTCCACAATGCATTTTAGCAAACTCGAACCCGGTGAATGGAAAGGGCTTGAAGTGTGGCACAGTTGAAAATAGCTGATGGCGAAGGAGAGTTCAAGAAAGGCTGAGTGGCACAGCACCAAGAGTCGAGGCCATCGTGAGCCTGGTCGTCAAGAAGCTACATGAACGTCAAACTTCTGTTTGAGGTGAAATGGAAAAACACTGAAGGTGTCATTTAGTAGTTTTATGCAACAAAAAGCTGAAATGTGGTCTCCAGTCACAGGATCAGATGAAAATAGACTGTGGGTCGAGCTACACTGAAACCAGAAGATAAGACCATGCCACACTCCCTTTTCTCAGGCACAGTGAGCTTCTACAAGGTCGAGTTCAAAGCTTAATTTGAATGGCAGACCGCAGGAGTAATGATGGATGTTGGGCTAATTGGGTGGGGAGGCATGACCAGGCCGACCCTCCTAGCACCTGGGGTAACCAGCTTGCATGCTGCTAGCAAGTGGAACATTCCAGAAGGGTACAAGATTGCCAACCATTTATAGAGGGCCATGTATCAAGGAGCCCTATAGTTTGTGTTACCTATAAGGTGTCTAGTATTAGTATGACACAGAAGATGACTTGCACTTGGGATGGGCTCTGTTGTCCATCTAACAGAGACCCAATCACGATTCCCGTCGGTATGGAATGTATAGATGTTCCCGTTGAGCCGATCACATCCCCAAATAGGTTTTCTTAGTTTGCCACGTAGTGTGACGTCAATGACTGGTTTTTACAATAAATGTCTTTTTTCATGAGAATGCGAGGTTATGATGTGCAGCATCCGTTGTAACTCCCTGTTTTAGATAATTGTTAATAAAACAGTAAGTTTTGCCAACTTCCTTAGTCTGTATAATTATTGATGTATGAGTAAGTTCTGCATCTGATCCATGTATTGCTACCTCGTCTTAAAGGGCCTCAGGGTTCACTACCCTTCTTAATATGCCCATAGAGCCCAACGTATTTGGCAAAGTGGTGGAAGACTCTCTAAAGAGCACAAAAGAAGAATAAGACACCCTAAAATCATTGGGGCAGCTCACCAATAAACCTGCCGGACAAAGAGGGGGCTCTAATTGTCACTGTTTAGAGGACAAAACTCAACGAGCATCTGGTTACAACCAGGGTCAAAGCTCATCCTGGGGTTCATCTCTGGGACCGTCCTCTCCAGGGCTTTCAAATAGGCCAAAGAAGGTCTCGCAGTAGGGGGTAGGTTCTCCTCCAAAGGTGCCTTACCCCCCACCCACCCACTAGCAAATGACCACCCACTACAGGTTCCCTCCCATGGTACTCGGGTACTTTCGACCGTGGTGGGCGATTATTGCATAGAACTGATAAAGCTCCAACCAGCCACCCACCAAGACAAAGGAACACCTCGCAGAAACAAAGTATCCTGTTGGAAGAGGTGACAGCGCTGCTCTTAAAAGGACGCTGTAGAAATCGTCTTAGTGAACCAGGTAAACAAGGTTATTTATTCTATGTACTTCCTTGTGCCAAAATAGACCTCACGAGGCACCCCGTCTTAGATCGGTGCCCTGCAAACACCTATGGCAAGCCACAGAAATTCTACATGACAACACTACCGGAAGTAATCCCACTACTAAAGTGGGGATTACATGGCAACCTTGGATATGAAAAATGCTTAATTTCATATTTCAATGTTCCAGCGCACAGAAGATTCTTGCATTTCAAAATGGCGTACCAGCACTGCCTATTGAAGGTGCTACCCTTCAGCATAGCCTCCACTCAAAGAGTATTCACCAAGGAACTGGCAGTGCATGTTCGCAAGGAATCCAACCCGGTGTACCCTTATTTGGACGACTGGCTGATCACAGGGAGAACCCCCAAATTTGCAAGCAAAATACCCAAAGAATCCATTTACTTTTTATATTGGGTTTCTCAATCGAGACTCGAGCCTTGTACCAGACCAAACAGTTCCTAGGAGCTGTTGTAAAAACAGAAGTTGGTCTTGTCTTTCCATCGAACGAAAGAGTACAAAAGCTACTGCGGCAAGTACCTCAGTATGTAGCCAGTCGCCAGATAACCGTAAAGCAATGCGCCTAATCAGAATGATGGCATCGTGAATTTACCTGGTACCACATGCACAATGGCGCATGCACGCGATGCAGGTGTGGTTGGCGAAACAGTGGTGTCAGACAAGCGGTCAGTTGGACGATCTAGTGGTTGTTTTGCCAACCCTAGTACAAGATCTACGCTGGTCGACAAAGGAGAAACTGTTCAAGGGAAAACCCTTTCACGACCCCAGTGGTGCAGGCGGTTGTCGAAGACTCATCCCTCACTGGGTGGGGCACCCATTGCCTTCATCTCACAGCACCTGGTCTGTGGACTCAGATCACAGCACAGAATCGCATCAACTTTCTCTACATCTAGCAGTGCTCAAGGCATTACAAGCCTTCCAAGCACACCTGACCGATCAGACACTACAAATGCTCAGACAGCACCACTGGTATGTTTTACATAAACAAGCAGGGGGCCACACACTCTGTCGGTCCAGGCTAGCGCAAAAACAATCTGGAAGTGGGCACTTGAGTGGGGCATGTTTCTAACATCGCAACATGTTCCAGGGGAACTCTATTCTCTAGCAGACTCACTAAGCAGAGATCCTCTACCGGAAGAGCAAGAGTGGCAACTCGACAAAGATATCGTAGACTGCTTTTTCACACAATGGGGCTACCCCCCCTCCCCCCTAGACTTGTTCGCAACAAGACAAAACAAACCATGCCCAGACTTGGCTTCCAGGTTCCCCCAACATGACTCCAATGGGAACACTCTGTGGATGAACTGGTCAGGGAAAGAACGCGCCCTAGGTTTTCACTTAAGTTCATTTCAAAGTTACTTGTCGGGCCATCGAACTACCAGCTTTCTTCCAAAAGCCATCCAGCTTGGCTGAGAAACTCTGCATACTAGATGTAAGGAGGGCAGTCCTTTACTATATAAACAAGACCAGACCGCTAAGGAAAACAGACCAACTGTTTGTCTCCATAGCTCCAGGCAGGGAAGGAGACTGCATGTCCAAAAACGCCATCTCCATATGTATAGTAAAATGCTACTCTATCAAATAAAACACTGCTATTCACACAGAGAGCTCACTCCACCAGGGGTAGAGGAGCTACCTTGGTTTTTATCACAAACATCTCACTGGACGCCATTTGCAAAGCAGATGCATGGAGCTCTACCCAACTATTTATTTTTTGGCCAAAGATTTAAATAATTTTAATATGCATCATTTGTTTAGTTTATTTGATAATGCGCGCCAAACCCAGGGGTAGTCGGGCGCAGCAGTCACAAGAATACTTAAGCTTAGGTTACATACATGCAAAGGATACATACAAAGGATACATACAGGAGAAACATTATATAAGTTATTAACATATTTACAATAAGAATATACAAGAGATGGCCACATTTTAACCTTTGGTATTAAAATTATTAGGTGTAGCTTTGAGCATTAACTTTAACTGCAACCGTTCAACAACCCTTCCCCTGTCCCCATGCCCCTCCCAGTTCCCCAGTGGCATGGACCAGTCCTTCTGCTTTCCGATGAGATTGTTGTGTTCTGGTTAGTTGACTTCTGCCTAGGATCAAGGCTCCTGTACTTAGTTTGTCAGTGCTCAGTTTTGAATCGCTCTCAACAGGTTTGGCCTTAAAGTATGCGTCTGTCTCTGACATAGTCAAAGAAGGGG
The DNA here is from genome assembly GCF_040938575.1 of Ambystoma mexicanum. NCBI lineage: Eukaryota > Metazoa > Chordata > Amphibia > Caudata > Ambystomatidae > Ambystoma > Ambystoma mexicanum. Next base: position 347,992,644 of record NC_090925.1, on the reverse strand, counting down.
TCCCAGGTTGCCCGGAATTTCAGGTACTTGCCGTCCTTCAGGGCCCCTCCCTTCTCCATGGTCATTACGTTCAAAGTTTTCACTCACCAACATGCTGTTATTGGGCCTTCTGGCTTTTTCCACGCTTCGATCCAATATTTTTACTCGGCACTACTGCATTGACACACTAAGCAGATTCCCAGGTGGGACAAGCAGCGCTAAAACATCTTTGCCGCTGTACCTTCTCACAACCCACTACCTTCTCCAAACACTGCTCGCTGATCTATGCATAGCATGCGATCTAAGCCGTTTACACAAGCCTCAGAAGGGGATACATTACTCGCTGTAATCATATTTCTGATGCTTTTATCTGCTGAGATTCACATACGCCCACCCTTCTGAGTAGAAGGTGCATAGATGTTTTCTGGCCTTTATCTGCTACATAATCTGCTTTCTATACCTGTACTCGAGCTACACTTCATGCAACCTCATGTCAGAAACAGAACAGTCTGAGGGACCATGGCGCATGAAATACCATAGGTACAGTAGACCTCACACTAGGGATCGTATTACTGGCATGTCCTGTCGACTTTCTTTTGAGTTTCGGAAACGAATATTCTGTAGCTTCCACTAGATGCCAGCCTATGCATAGCATGTTAATCTAAGCAGATACATAACTCACCCTAATCGGATTTGATGCTTGTATCATGTATATCTATGACCCACCCCCACATGCGCTTCGGAAAATGCTTTTTTTTTTTTTTAAATCTGCTTTTTTTCCACAAGATCATCAGTGGATATTTTAGCTTTGGTCTGTCGTCGTACTTGATTCGCAGTTCTAGGCTTTTTTCAGCTAAACACTTGTGAAGATTTCTTCTGTGGAGCAGGTGACCTCAAAACATCTCCAGGAAGTGAAGACTGGTTGCAATGGGGGTCACCACAATCGGGTGACGATGGGACATCTTCAATGGACAAAGGAGCAGGCCATGCATGGTTTCCATCAAGTCTAAAAGATTGAAAATGCAGGAGGAAGCATCTTTTAGCACAAGCTGAAGATCCTCCACGTTCCAAAGATGCACTCGGAACGATGACTGCTGCTCTCTAGTAGCACAGTCATCTTGGCATGCTAGCAACTCTAACATGTGCAGTATTTGAAAGGGCGCAGGACTATAAGGTCCAAAACATGGTAGAAAGATCTGCTGCCACAGCCCATCTTGTGCATATTGCAGTTGCAACCAAAAAGTTAGGATGCAAAGTACCTTAACCACCCCTCACTTTTTAAGGTGGTGTGCAGCTTTTAAAAATAGGTTTGCCAATACTTGGTCTTAGACCTCATCAATTTCCCTACAGGCATTGGCAGAAAGACAAGGGAAGTAAAGCGCAGGTCTATGGGAGGAAAGCAGCAAAAAAAAAAACTTTCTTAAGAACGGAGAAAAGGTTGATCTTGCAAGGATACTAGTTTCCAAGCATAGGTCCCTTTGGAGAGTTCAAACTTTAATCAATAGTGCTCGCAAAAGCTTGGGGATGTATCTTTGCAGTAAAGGTTAAGCTACCAAATCCAACTGGGGTGTGGTGTGGTGGGGAGGGTGGGGGTAGGGGAAAGGGGGCACAAGAAATGGCAACAAGCCAAATCTTTAATTGAGGCCTCGGAGAACCTGTAGCACGCAATACATTGAAGTTACCAAATGAGTGTTTGAGGTTAGTTGCTGGCTTCTGTTGATGGCACATGTTTTGGTTAACCAATGAACTATTGTATGTTTCATTTTTTTTTTCTCCTAACAATCCTTTTTGTTACCTTAGGTGGCTTGTCATTGGCCATAGAAGGTCCTTCCAAAGCAGATATTGGCTGCACTGATAACCAGGATGGTACCTGTACAGTGTCTTACCTCCCAATGTTGCCTGGAGACTACAACATCCTAGTCAAATATAATGATGAGCACATTCCCGGCAGCCCCTTTGTTGCCAAAATCACTGGTAAGTCCTCCTTGGAACAGTATTACTATCGCTGAACAAGAACGCTAATAGTATCCAAACTCAAATGATCATGGACATTGTGTATTATAGTACAACTCTGCTCGCACATTTGTACTAGTGTGCATGATTTGGGTGAACTGATAAATGCACTTGGTGGCCGAGTCTTGTCAGGGGAGTATCCAGCCTTGCATGAGTAGGGAGGAGGGGAAGAGGGCGAGCCACGAAATATCCTGCTACTTCCCCTCCCAAAATGCAGTGCAAGTGATTCCATACAGTCTCGTTTGCATCCCCCCACCCCATCAACTTTTTTTTGATATCAGTGGCAGATGACATTTTAACACTTACACATGAGAACTGCAAGCCCCTTGTTGATGCACAACACATCTATTAGAGCTCTGACCAGACTGTGAGGCAAAATACACGCAACCCTCCAAATCTGCATATGTATTGCACCAACAGATGTGACTTCACAGAAATGGACATTGCAAGGAGCATTATCAGTCTTTGATACTTGGAGGCACTAAACTGCCATAAGCCAAGTGTCAAATTATTTTGTGGTGCAAAATACCTAAATTGCACTATTATATATTGTCCAACTCTATAGTCATTAGGCTTTTTTTAATTATAATGGCAGTCATGATATATTAACATAAGCTATGAAGTGACTCAGAGCTGCAGATGGCACAGTGCGATTAAATGATTTGCCCAGGACCACACACTTTGGTCAAATTGTGAAACTGTCATGTTATAGTGCATTAGTTTAGCGCCTGATGTACCATTGGTATGATCTCTAAGTGCTATGCGTTGAATGCCCTTGGGTGATGTGGTCCGTGAGTGGCCAGACACATGGTGGGTCTGGGTGGCTGGTGGGAAGGTGTCATAGCAGCGGGAGGCGGTGTGGCTGGAAAGGATGGAGCAGTTGGAGTAGTCTGGGATAACGTCTGTGGGCTCAGGGAAATGAGGCGGTCTGGTGAGTACGAAGGATGTAGGGCGTCTAAGTATAAGATGATTCCGGACCCGGGGAGGTGGGGGGGTAGAGGTGTGGCTGTGTAGCTGGAGTTTGAGACTCAAGGTGGGTGTCCAGACAAACTGGTCGAAAGACATGTGGTCGACGCAATTTCATCGAAAACCAAATGGTCGAATTTTTTTAATTATATATTTATTTTTGGGGTTTTCGTTTTTAAAAAAAAGGTTTTTTTTAGAAAAAAAGGGGGTGGGGGGGGGACCCCCCAAAAAAAGGGTGAAAATAAAAAAAATTAAATTTCGACCATTTGGTTTTCGACCAAATTGGTTCGACCATTTGTCTAGTCAACCAATTTTTTTCGACCAAATGTCTCGTAACCCTCAAGGTGCTCGATTGGTGGCGGTGGGCCTGGGCGCAGTGCGTGCTTGCTTGCCGGCAGGTTTCTTTTGTTTGCTGGTTGGAAAGTGAGTGGAGTGGTTGTGTTCAGGATATCTGTTCAGAGTGTGTAGTTGCTGGGTCAGAGTTGAGGGGGTGGGGGGTGGTCTTGGTTCATGCTCCGTTTTTCAGATTGGAATTCTTCTTTTTGGTAGTGTAAGGGAGCATTGCAGCATGTGGGAGTGTTCAGTTCTCGGTGGGGTCACTGCAGGTAGGGGAGCCCTTTGGTGTCTCACGCCACCAAGATACCCCTGACCAAAGTCTGGTAAATGCAGTGACAGCTAGATTAGAGATGGTGGTATTTGCAATGGTACCTACAAAGGGGAATGCACTTGTCTTTGCTGCACTTACTATGTCATTCGATGCTGGTTGACTGCTGCAGGCCTCACAGGCCAACACGGTCTAGAGCTGCTTCTTCCAGAGCTGCCCTTTGCCTTGGGCCCTTAGCTGGAGGACAATTTAAGCAACTGAACACATCTTCACAGGTTCAGTTGATGAAGGTTTTGCTTTGCATTTCATGTGCTTAAATACTTTATAGTAATGCTTTGGAAGCAATCCACATAACATGATAAACTAGCCTTTCATTATAAAGTATACATCGTCATAGAAATCTGTGCCATAAGAGTACAGCTTTAGTCATATTCTCCCCATCCTGCATGCAAAGTCACAATAGTATCATGCGGATTAATGTGAGCATAACAAATCCCCTCCCCCCGGGTTTTAAAACCATGGTCATTTCATAAAGAATGCAGCATTAGACGCCCTTCTCACCCATTCACATTTCTTGGGGGAGAAATGTCCCTGCTAGTATTCCCCTCCCCCCCTATTAATGTCTAATGACTCCCATTGTAATGCTCTGTGCCAGGACAATGGTGCTGAGTAGGAACACTCTGCCAGTGTGGGCACCTTTCCCATTCGACATCCTGTGAGGGTGCCAAACAGAAGGTTTCACTGCAAAATGTTCCGGTATGGTTCTAAAAGCCACGGGGGTGGGGGCGGGCACAATCTCTCCCCCTCCGCATCCCCTAACCCCCTGGCCCAGTCCGCTACATTGTCTTGTGACCCACTGGGTCAAATGGTTTCTGATTGCATTGAAACCATGGTAATGAGGCAGAATCGTACCACTCCGGTCTTGAGCAGCTCTTACATCTTTACCTAATGCAAAAGGTTAGTTCATCAAAAAATGTTTTACAAGGACTTCAAGGTGCTCTTGCAGTGATCTGTGCTGGCAAATTCACTTGCATTGATTAATGTAGACTATCAAAGGCAACTGTTGCTGGCTTTACGTGGAGTTAAATTGTAAATGCCTGCTACAGCAACTAACTGCACGTGGCTAACCATGCATATTGCTAGATGGTCAAATCACCCGTTGCATTTGTGCTCATTATAGGAGATGATAGCATGCGTATGTCCCACCTGAAGGTTGGTTCCACTGCCGACATACCCCTCAACATCACGGAGACAGACCTGAGCCAGCTGACTGCCACCGTGACCCCTCCATCTGGTCGCGAGGAGCCATGTGTACTCAAGAGGCTCCGTAATGGCCATATTGGTAAGTTGTGTCTAATGATCCTTTCTGTGGAATCACATTGTCTTGTACGTTCTTCAGCTTCTCAATCCTGTCCACATTATGGCCTTTGTCCTTCAATCTCTACTTGCCGAGGTCTGTTTTGCACACTTCATCCACAGAGATTTCACATGTTTTTCTGGCATCTAATGGGACTCTGTAAAGTGCCAGGCACTGCACAGAGGCTACAGTCTAGATCTGACTTTTAAGCATTACTTGTGTTGACCCCCCCACCCCCATTTCTGTTTAATGCCAATAGGTATCTCTTTCGTGCCAAAGGAAATTGGAGAACACTTGGTCAGCATCAAGAAGAACGGGCTGCACATCCCCAACAGCCCCATCACTGTGATGATCAGCCAGTCTGAGATAGGAGATGCCAGTAGAGTGATTGTCTCTGGGCCTGGCCTTACTGAAGGACGCACTTTTGAGACCTCAGAGTTTATCATCGACACAAGAGAAGCAGGTACGGTGCTTATTGATTTGAAACAAGTAGTTAAATACCAGTGTACCGTTCTGGAGAGGTATTTGGGGCAATGCCTTAAACCTTGCCTCAGATTGGGATGGCCTAAGATGTATTGCAATTTAACCCAACCTAGGTTCACCTACTTTGTGTTTGTGGTGATGCAAATTGGCCATAAATCGCTTTAGTCGTTGCACGTGTCGATAAAAAAATTAACTTGGATGCTTTGTGAATGCAGGTCTACTTAACGGTATTACCCAATTGATCGAAATAATGTGAACGAATGGTAGATTTGACTGAATTTGTTCACTACCATTAGTTTGTTTTTTTGGCATTTACACTGAGGGCAGTCCAACTGCAAACAAAATTTTGCCGGCAGACAACCCAGATCCTACTTAAAACTTCTAGGATCTGTGAAAATATTAAGTAGTGCATCTGTTTGCTTTAGACATCTTAGTCCGTGTTACTTTATAGTTTCATGGCTTCTGTAGACTGAGATTATATTTTGGACATTTGCCACTTAAAAAAAATTAGCCACTATGATGGAACGTTATATTTCACAGAGCAGTGTTTAAACCCTTACTGGTCCACTATTCTGAATGACGGGCAGCATGTTTTTAACCATTGGAATATTTGGGTCCTGTGGGAAAAGTGAATACAATATTCTGGTGCTGGAGATTTTCCACAGCCCTCTGCGGGTTCTGAAACTGTCATAAGGCTCACACAAGTGTAACCACAAGTATCTTTACCCTTGCTTGGCAGATGTAACAAAGGAGTCTTTGCTTCACTTGGGTGAAGGCAGAAGATTGCTGGACAAAAGAAGTGAAAGTACCTTGGTGTATAGACCGAGCCCACTATTAAAGCTAATTGTAAAGCCTATGCCAGGTGGCCAACCCTTTATATTGTAATACTAAGAGTGGGGAGAAAAGGGATTACTGCAAAACTGGTAAATACATTCTCATCCAAGATCACCCTGCCAGTACATGGGTTTGAGTTTTGTGTGTTACGACACACATGCAGTACCAATCAGAATTAAATGGGTCCACATGCCACCCAAAAATACAATAGTTATGTGCCAAGCCTAGCAGGTCACACCATTCCCCACTGAAACACAGTAGCACATTGCAAGTGTCCAATGTCAAGCTTCTCCTATGTGAAAAGTGAATTGCAGTGATTTATATTCAGTGCCCTAATACATCACTGGTACCTGCTCAAATTAATTCTTTGCTGCAACCTCCAGGGCCTAAAGGAGGTGGGGTCGGGGGGGTTGAATACCAAAATTAAAAGTTTTCAGTTTGTAAGGGTTCAAAAGTATGTATGCTTTGCCTGCAGAAAATGGGACAAATTCCATGGGCAAGCTGCAGTTATGCACAAGCTACATGCAACGGGTCCACCTCACCTAGGTGCAGTCAAAGAAGCAAGCATTCCAAGAAACCGGGGCAATTTGCTCCCACCCCACTGTTGGAGTTTTCCTAAAATCCACTGTGAAGTAAGACTTCATAAAACGATCACAATAGTTTGTGGACCCCCCAACTCTTGCAATCAGTCTCTACTAATCATGGAACCTTGGTACAGTGGCAGAGCAGTCAGGCTTATAAGTGGAAGATTCGTAAGAGGAAGATTTTTAGCTGTAATTGAGTACACTGAACCTAGTTAGTAATGCAATTTAAAGAAACACACATCAATGTATATTAAAATAGTTTTTATATTTACATAAAATATTCTTTAAGTCATGCAAATTAATAAGTTGAACTCCTCACGTGCCCTTGGCCCTGATGGCTTATCCAATCACCATCTCAAAACAAACCCAGAAGCATGGGTTGAGTTATGTCATACCATCTTTAAAGTGATCTGTGTCCAAAAATAAGTGCCTGAGACATGGAAAACAGCAACCTTAATCCCCATATATAAACAAGGGAACAGATCAGTGCCTTCTAACTACAGTCCCATAGCTTTACTTGATCTGCAGGGGATACTCTTTGCAGGAATGCTCCTTAAAAATCTAACCAACTGGATGAAAGCCTCCCAACGAGGAGACCCCACACAAACTGAATTTGTCAAGGGGATGAGCACAAATGTCAATCGACTCATTCTGAACCTTGAGGCAATTAAAACAAAGACTAACTTGCATGCAATCTTTATAGATCTAAAGCAGGCCTTTGACTCCGTGGATTCAGGTATTTTATGGGACAAATTACAACAATGGGACTGTCCGCAGATACATTGGCAGCCATCAAAACACTTTACTCCTACACATCAGTGAGAGTGTGCCTATCGGCGAAAGGGCTAGTAACAAGGAAAATAGTAACAGCAAAAGGCCTGAAACAAGGCTGTGCCCTTGCAGCAACACTCTTGACATATCTCGTATTGCAATATCACAAGAGATTCATGCCTTTACGCCCATCCTGAATGGCACCCCCGTCCCATGGCTGATCTACGCTGACTATTTGGTCTGCTGGACAAAACCCAGATAGGTCTTCAGAGACTATTAGATGGTTTCACGGCATATGTTAAATCCAATAACCTAATGATCAACATCGCTAAATCACAGGTCATGACCTTTACCATCCAAGGATGCAAATAGAAAGTTAGCAGTGTACCTACAATCAACACGACTAACCCAAGTTCAGACATACAAGTACTTAGGCATTCACCTCAACACAAGCATTTGTGAAAGTGATTGGGAGAACATCCTCTGAGCTAAAACACTATTGTTAGCCTGTCAAGGAGTAATGCTGCCCAAAAAACAGGTATTTCTCTATGCGGCCATTACATACCTTTTTATAGGCAAAAAGTGATTCCCACTCTGTTATGGTGCAGAAACCATCTTGAACCTCTCCTGCCATACATGGGATAGACTGGAAGGCTTATTCTGCCGGAAAGTGCTGGCACTAACAACTTCATTCCTTATCGCCAGAATACGATTTGAAATGGGTCTTCAATCCATACAGTCACGATTTCTATGGAAATCTCTTGACTTAGTCATCCACTATTTTTCGAAATATCTCCCTGCTTTCAAAATCGAGAAGACACATCTACCCACCTCAAACAATTTTCTACTGAATAAATAGACCATCTGTATAGGATGAATTCATGAACTGGAAACCTCATTAGAAACATTAAAATGCAATCCGCTAGCAGTAAAGAAAAAAAGACAAAAATGAAGATTAGTTACAGGCGCAGAATCTGAAGGCACTCAACTATCCATTAATTGTCTGGTTGAAGCCCAAAAGCTGAACCAACTGCCTCCATACCTTCAGCATTTCCCGTCTCCAAAACAATGTGATCTCTCCCTACGCCCTGAGGCTCAACCTTCTGCCAGCACATGAAGTTCTTGGTTAAATGAAACAATTGGGAGGCTCACCTAACACCTGCTGTTTTTGCCATAACACTCAGGTTGAAACACTACACCATATGGTGATGAAATGTGAGGCCTTAACTGAGATGACGGATACACGCAGCCTCTATTGTTAGGGAGAATTATCATGTGCCGATTCCCTTCACCTTGGAGACCCCCAGCAACTTTGCTGGATATTGAGGACTTGATTTTATTTACTTGGAGAGAGTGTTAACCTTTTTCCCCACTCTTGTATTTTGATGTGTTTTACTCTTGTGTTCTTTCATTATGGAGTTTTGAACAACTTCATAGGCATCATCTTTTCATTTGCGTCACACAGCATCCTCAGTGCAGTGACGCAGGGAAGCCTTTTAGGCTGTCCCAAGGTTTTGTATACCTTCTGTGGGATAAACTGTTTCCCAGAGAAAGTAAAGTGAAATTGACTTTACTAGTCTTCAAGTTCCTAGACCCAGCACACACTATTTTACAATAGAGTGCTGGAGGGTTACCTAGTATCCCCTATGTCTAGAAACTCATGTAGCAGTCAAATGCTAGCCTTTCCTCTCAAAATGGCTGGTGGCATTGGTTTTACAACGAACTACCATGATTTTTCCAGACCGTGAAAACCGGTAGCATTAAATCGCGGGAGCCATGTTTTTCAAGATGGCGTTTGAACCTCCTTTGTTTAAACTGGTCCCGGTCGTCTTTTTTTTCGCCATTTTCTTTTTGGAAAGGTCCTTTTAGAGTTTCTCTGCATGCCAAACCAGGTTTGGTCCCTTTGTTCTTAAGCCTTTGGTGGGTTTCAGTCTGAAGACAGTCTCTGGGGCAGGCAGAAAGTGAGGGAAGTGCCCGAAACCCCCTATGCTTAGTCTCCTAGGAGACCCAAATGCACTTTGGTGTGATTGGCTGGCTCACTGTCCGGCAAGGACAGCCACCCTGCTGGGTGAGTGGCAGCTAGGCTGGAATGAATGGGCGAAAACTGTTTAAAAGGCGCGTTTCTTGGTTTGGAAGGCAGTCGACGACTGAAAGAATCGAATAAAGAGCTGGAACAGGACAGCGGCTGCAATACTGGACCGTTGGTTTGCCCGGTGAAGCCCTGCTGCAGGTCTGAATCGGCAAGTTCATCTCGACAGAGAAGCCCTTCAATGACGACTTCTCACTTGTGGGACCAATCCATTCGTAAGCCACCTGGATACCATTTTCGGAGCTGGTTGCATTTTCCTCAGAGTGCTGCAGGAAACCGAATATCAAGGCAGAAGGCCACCAGTGTGTGTGCTGGACTACAGCTACCGGAATTGAAGGTTTGCCTTTGCCAGCTTTTTTGACCAGTCCCTGTGCAGTGCAGAGGTCCCCTGACATCCTCCCTCTTGTCCCTACGACTGAGGCTCAGGAACAGGGAGATCTGCAGGAACTGCCAGGAACAGATGTCTTCAGCTGCATCTTTTTCTTCATTATAAGGTACTGTGAAAACCTGACGGGGAAAACTTGCCTCACTGCGAAAGTGCATGAAACTTTGGCAACTTGCAAGCCTAGTCAGCTTGTGACCCAACATATGAATCTGTCTTTTACAAACTACTTCTGAGATCTTTGGCAAAGACTTTTCCATTTAACTTCCACAACTGCTTTATCCTATACAAGACTTTAGCCACTTCTCTTTGGCCTAACCTATTGCATTCTCTGAACTCAAACTATTTGCACTGTTTTAGAGTAACTGTAATATTTGTTTTATTAACTTATGCCTTTTTGCTCCTACTTCAAATGCTCTGCCATTTTTCGCCTCCTTCAAAGTAGTTTAAATGCCTCACAACCTGATCTTGTGGAGTACTAAAGTGTGTGTGTGTGTGTGTGTGTGTGTGTGTGTGTGTGTGTGTGTGATCTAGATTGTCTCCTAGTTAATGTTTTATAAATGAGTTTTACTAAGAAACCTTGAGTAGAAGATTATATTTGAATACTTGCAATTCTAGACCTATAACACCCTTACATCTCACATTCCCTCTTGAGATAAGCCTGGCTGCTCAGCAGCGCTACCACAACTGTGCAGAACAGACTTATACCAAAGGTTGGTTTTGCTTACACCTGTAGTTCTAGTTGTGTGTGTAGTGGTCCCAAAGGGTACTGCATACAAACTTTGCCTAACATCTATCACGAAACAACACCGCGCTCGCTCCTGAGGAGCGATGGAACTCTGTACTGTTGGGGCAATGAAAAAACTGATCTTTGCAGTACTGCAGTTCTGGATTGAAATTTCGAAAACTTGGGTGCTATGGATATCAACTGGAGGAAGACTTTTTGGGACTTTTTGCTTTGGCCCCTTTTCCTACCTTTTCTTTTATGTAAATGACTAAATGAAAAAAAAGTTTAAACTAAATTCATAATAAAAAAAGATGCCTTTAAATACTTAGTACATTTAACCAAAACACACAAATACTTGTAGATATTTTTGAAAGGCCACTGCTTAGTTTGTAGTTGCTTGCGATTACAATTGTTGCAGCGTTTGCACGAATGACCGTTCTACCTTAACTGTACTACCGCGCACTTGCATAAGACGGAAGAAACAGTAATCACATTTAGTTAGCAAAACCACATACGATAGTCTTTTTGGAAGGAAAACAGTTTGTTAGGTAAATACTAGCCGAGCTTAAGATTCTAGAGGTAGTTTTTTGCACAGCAAGGCTTTTAAAGTCTTCAACACAACCCTAGCTAAAAGGCAGTTTGGAGAGGCTCAAAGTCTTGTAAAGCAGCAGAACGAAAGCACCTGTGGATATTTTCTAGTGTCTAGTACTAAAGATGCAAGAAGATCAAACCAATGTTGGAGACCTGGTTAAAGACTGTCTAAAGGGACACAAGCCGCAGCTTAGGTCTGAGGTAAGAGGTGGACACCTACGTGCTCTAACGCTCTGGCACGACGGTTTGCATTAATAGGTTTGAAGAAATATTTGTGGCTGGATTCTCCTTGATGTGGGAGCACTGGACCTGACCTATGGATTCCTTTGTCTGATTACAAAAAGCAGGACAATGGACGATCTCACAGCAGCAGTCTCGAGGATGGACCTCTGGCACATATTTCTTCAGCTCTTGTCAATCTGCAGTTTTGGCACCTTTTCTTCAGCACCAACAAAGGACATGATTCGCACAGTCAGTCTTCTTTCGATTCCTGGAATCCAGCACTCTGCTCAGTACTTGGATAAATCCGATTGTGTCTCTGGAGTTTCACCTGGTGCTCAACAAAGACTTGGATGGATTCGGCATTTCAAAGATGTTGCACTTCAATTGGGTCAGAGGTCTCCTGGTATTGGGGTTCTGCAGCTATGGAGAGGCACAGTACCTCGGGAGATGGCTCAGATTGGAGTTAGTCTCGGTACAGGTTGTTCCCATCCTCCAAAGGGAAGGAGTCCTTGAGTTCCTCTGTCGCACACAAAACATGGTCCGGACAGCAGCGGTTGCTTCATTGTTGCAAAGGGTCTGCAGGCGTCTCTGGTCGTCTTCAGTTTCCAGCGGTTGACTCGACTTTCACCTCGAACCTCACCTTTTATTCAGTTTAGCTCTCACTCCACTGCAATCTCAGGCCGACAAAGGGCAAGGGAGTGAAGAACTCCTCCCCCCACCCCCTTCCTGCCTGCCCAGACAAACTGGAGCCTAGGCTGGGGACACTCAAGGGTTCCTGCCAAAGACAAAACGCACAGAGACCTCCCTCTCCCAGAATGGTAGAAGGGCTAACCAGAACAACCACGCTAGGGATGGGGGGGGGGTGGAGTGAGTAAGGAGCCACCAAGTTAGAACTTGGGTAGCCCCATTGTGCACAACCAAGACTGTGAACACAGTTCTGCAGTAAAAAAATAACTTGATAGATGGTAGAACACATCCACTGCCACCAGCCATAACTAGAGGGTTGTCTTTGACTAAAAAGTACCAGGAGCAGAGATAAAGAAGATGCAAAGTATACTCTTGGCACTCCAAATACAGTGGTGTGTGCCTGTCAGAATATAAAGCTTCCTTTCTTCTCCTGCTGTCCCTTCTTTCCCTTCTCTGGATCCCTTGCCTCTGCCCTCTGCCACCTCTCTTGCTTCCCCTACTTCTCCGGCTGCCCTGTTGCCTCCAGCCTCTGGCACCTTCATCCTCCTTGGCTACCTTGCCCTCTCCTCCTTCCTCTTCTGCCCTCCCTCTGGCTCCTTCTACACTTCCACTGGGCATACCTCTAACCTGTACCCCTCCATAGAAGTCTTTCAAGGTTGGCAACCTTCTCCACATTACCACTCAACTTAAGCTCAGCTGCCACATTCCAACATCTGCAATCTCTGGGAGGAACTCTACCTTGACGTTATCGTTATTACCGAAACATGGCTCACAGCCATATTTGACACTTGGATCTGGGTGCAGAGAGTATCTTGTAGCCATCAGAGAGAACAGTCTTGAGGGGGGTGTACCCTTGTTCTTCCCAAAATGGATCCCTGCTTCGATCATTCCTATACAGGTCTAGTGCTCCTTTGAATGACTGGTCTGCAGGCTCTATCTCTGCTGGCCGCTCACTGTCGCTACTCTCTACCAGCCAACTGGTCAGATAACCTCCTTCCTGTCGGAGTGGGTGGACCTCACCTCCTCCCTCCTGGCCTTGACTTCTCAACTCCTGCTTGGAGACATCAACATCCACCTGGATGCGTCCTGTCCCTCTGGACTTTGGCAACCTCTGCAATTCTTTCTCTCGCTATTCTTCTCTGGCCCGACTCGCTCTGCAGGGCACAACCTGAATGTTCATCTCCTCAGACCTCTCCCTCTAACCCTCTCACCACTCCTCTCTCCTGGAGTGACCACTTTCTCCTCTCCTCCTACACCCCTTTAGGCCGAACCAACCCCTGCACTGCCACCCACCTTCTCGGTCATCCGACCACGAAGCGTGTGCGGCTTTCGCCGCCACTTTCTCTCCCCCTCATGCACCTCTGGCTGACTCTCATCCTGACACAGCCCTTGCCAACCTCCATTTTTCTGATACTCTCGATGTACTTGCCCCTGTCATGAGGATCTGCTTGAAGCCCAAAGCCAAGTGCAACTCTTGGTAAAACTTAGACCTCTTTACTCTTACATGCAAGTGTAGGGTGGCTGAGAGGAAATTGCTGAAATTTTGTGCAGACAAACTGGCCAGCCACCTGCTCCAAAGGCAGTACTGACTGTCCACATTAAGAAGAGCGCTCACATCCAAGCCTGTCTCTGCTGCATCGAACAACTCTGCAAGGAGCTGGCCAATCCTGCTGCAGTCTTTACCTCTCCTGTCCCCTCAGGCCCTCTACACTTCCTTTGCTTCACATTTTATCTCTAAAACGCTAAAACGCAGGACATCCTGTCCTCTTCCTTTCCTTTGTTCACCCCTGATGAGGTTTCTAGACTAGTCCGATCTATGAAAGTCTCGTCAAAATGGGTTCTTCCCTTTTCATCCAAAACCATCAAAGACCACATTGACATCCTCGCTCCAGCCTTGACCGACTTCTGCAACCTCTCCTTTTCCTCTGGAGCCTTTCCCTCACCCTTGTGCACCCTTTTAAACCCTCAGCCATCCCCTCCTGCCCAGCTAACTATTGCCTGATCTCCATTACTCCTTTTCTGGGCAAACTCTTGGAAAAGCTGCCCATCTCCCAGCTAAACCTTCACACCGAATCTGTTGGCTGTCTCCATGACCATCAGTCTGGCTTCAGAGTGGCCAGAAGCATGGAAACTGCTCTCCTGAACATCCGTGAAGATCTGCTCTCCAACCTTGATACTAACCACCCTTCTGTACTCGTCCTACTCAATCTTCTGCTTTTGATACTGTCAACCATGCCATCCTGCTCGACCGGTTCCGTGATAACCTGGGTATCACTGATCAGTGCCTGGCACAGCTGACCTCCTTTCTGACTGTGACCCTCCCAGGTCTCTAGCTGTGGTGTTCCCATGGGGTCTAAAATTTCTCCCTGGCTGTTCAACCAATAGCTGGCACCTCTTGCCCACCACATAGCACTGAACGTTAGAGCAGAGAGAAGCTATGCGATGACTCTGCTCACTTTCAGACTCCACTCAGCTGCCTCTTCTCCCTCTCATACCAGATTCTGTTCGCAATCCAGGAGAGGTGCTCCGCCAACTATCTCTGCCTTGATGCCATTAAGACAGAGATCCGCCTAATCGACTGACCATTCCCATCACTCTCTGGCTGCCCACCCTGCTCCCACCTGTGAGGCTAAGAACATCTGGGTCATCTTCAACTCCACACTCCTCCACTCCTCTCCTGATGTCTCGAACTCTAACTACCAGCTGCACCGCCTCAGGTATTCGTCTTTTCCTCAGAAGCTCACGATTTCCAGAGCTCTGATTCTCTCTAGGCTGGACTACTGCAACAGCCCCTTTCTTAATCTACCTGCCTCTACTCTCCGTCCTCTACAACTCATTAAGACTAGGACTGCAAGACTTGTCCTTGACCTCAAGCCCAGGGATCATATTTCTCCAGCTTTGAAACTCTCCATTGGCAGCAAGGATCAAGTTCATGACCCTCTGCATTGCCCACAAGGCTTTCTGGGGCCTTGGACTGCAATACCCCCAACTCTGTTGAAATATCTTCCTACTCCAAATCTTCGCTCCAACTCCTTGAGGGTCAGTTGCTTCTCCCAGCAATGAGTTTGGGGCAGATCTTTCTTCGGCTGGTGCCTCCCTCTGAAACTGCATGCCTGCTTCTCTGAAATTTAGCAGAACATCTCTTATTCAGGAAGCACCTCAAACTTCCTTTGTGTCTGACTTCTCTCTTCCTCACCCCTGCTGACCTCATGTATGATACATGTACTGGTCACCTGGCAACCCTCTGAACTTGGGGCCAGGACGCTGCCTGTCCAGCTGCTTACCCGCACTGCCACCCCCTGCACTTATGGTCTGTATATGTAACCCTACAGTGCTGTTCCCTGCACTTGCTGTCTGCACCTCTTACACTCGCACTTGCCACCTCTTGGCTGTACTACTGTGTTCTGATTCCTTGTCCTGCACTGGTCCACCCTCCCCTGGCACTTCTCCCCTCCACGCTCCCTTCCATTTGCACATTCTCCATGTCACTAGGCCTAGTAGGATCGTTGTTCTTGTCCTCCCTCCGTTTCCCCTACCTTGTCATGCCTTGAAGCACTTGTTTTATAGGTGCATTATAAATGCCATCTCATACAGACCAATCATTAATCATTTTATGCAGGTCAGTTTATAAGGAGTTAGTGGCTGCAAACCCGAACCAGTTTATAGCAGATAATGGAATTGGGTATTGAAGGGGCCAGGCCCTAAACCTTTTTCCAAAGTAGGCCCTGCAAGACATTCAAATCCGCTGCTGCGGAGGCTGCAACAAAGGCAGTAGGCACTGCAGGGATCGGCCCTGCAACTGCATCGACCCAGGAATAGGGGGTGGGGGGTGGTAAGCACCTCCGGTGGAAACTCCACGAAATGTGGACCCAGTTCCTGCTTTGGGGAAAATCGGAGCAGATCTATTTGAGCTCTGACGACAGTAACAATGATTTGTCTGACTACATGGACCATGAAGGAGGTGAATCTGAAAGCAGTGGGACTACATCCCCTGAACACAAGGAGGCACGTCAGTCCAGACCCCATGCCACTGGCTCCTTGCGTCCCTCAGCCGAGGGATGTGTTGCTGGATATTCTAACGACTGCACACACTGGTTATGGAGATTCAGCAAAGGATGCTCGCCGATGCCACCACAGGGCTCAACCTTGGAGGCCTCTGAAGAGTCTAAGGGAGGGTGGGGGTGCAGACCCTTGACGTCATCCGACTCCTCCACCCCTGCATCGCGACCAGGCTCCAACTGGAGCCCCGGCCCTGCACACAGGCACGGACACGGCAACCATGGCTACAGGCTTAGAGGACGACTATTTTGTGCCAGCTGACAGGGAAATACCACACGTGGATGAGCCCCATGGGGCCTCCCCACCAGATGAAGTTGGATCCTTTCATTCCATGATGTCCAGAGCCTCTGAGCTGTTTCAGGTATTACCTGTGGAGCCTGAGGGATTCCTATACCAGCAGTGTGAGTCAAGGAGAAAGACCTGACAGTTCCTTTACTGGATGACATCTGGGAGGAAGGCCTGGCGCTAATGAACCAGAGTATGTCCCCGCCCAAGTATGACAGATTGGAGAAAAAGTACACAGTACCAGATTCAGCTCCCAGGGGCCTAAGATCTCAGCCAACGCCCAACTCTGGTCTCGGCTGCAGCCAGGAAGCGCCTAGCGAACCAATCGTCTGCAGCCATGGTACCTCTGGACCAGGAGGTGAAGATGCTGATGCAATGGGCAAGAGGATAATCTACACAGCAGCCTCTACCATCAAGGCAGCTAACGCCCTGGCCATGTTGTCCCGATAGGACCGGGAACTACTGCACAAGCTGGAACCTATTCTAGACTTCCTGCCAGAGGATGACAAGGTTGAGGCGCTAGAACTATTTTTAAAGAAGTGGCCTCCAGAAGGGTTTCTGCCACATGGGGAACAGAGTGGCCTTGCGTCAAGGCTGGTTGAAGGCAAACTTCCTCAAGGACTTTCAGGCTAAGGTACTGGATATGCTGTTAAATGGTGAAAACCTCTTCGGCAAGGCAGTCGACAAGTCTTTACAAGCCATAAAGATGGACACTGCACGCTCCCTGAAAAACCTACAGCAACGTAGACTGTCATACATTTGTTGGTCCATGGGAATACCCAGCAGATATTCCAAGGGTTATATTACTCCGTACCAACGGCCTTCACGCTCTGCCACCCGAAGTGTACAGGGGTTGCTCTCAAGGCAGCGTAGAACCACGCTGGCACTGCCCACAGGGCAGGACACCTACCCCCAAGCAAGCCTGAACCGGCTGTGGCCTCGGGCCCCCACTTATGCACCCCAGTGGGAGGCCGGTTGACAAAGTTAGAGTGGAAGATTACCACAGACAGATGGGTGCTGGACGCTCGCGGACAGGGGCACAACTTAGAGTTCCAACGCAGGTGTCCTTGTGTTCCACCAGTACAGAGACAAGAACACTGACCACAATGTGATATATAAATGCCATTACTGTCCCTGTGAATGAAGTCTGGGTGTAGGAAGTGTGTAAAAAGCATCTCTAAAGAGTATTTACTAGCTTTGTGCTGATTCTGGAAAAATATTTTTAACGTATATTTGATTGTTACGTAGATTGCCCTTTGAAAGAATGCTTATTTAAAAACTGATGTTAAATAACTAAAACCTTGAGTGTAAGTGTTACTTGGCTACTTGTAGCTGTGAATTTCATTGCTACAGCTCACATTTACCCCCTTGAGAAGCCTGGCTGCTCAGTCACACTACCAACGTGTATAGTACAGGCCTATACCAAAAGGTGTTACCTTATACCAAGAGGACAAGTGTTGTGTAGTCTCCCACAGTGTTACTACATCAATTATTGCCCAACAGGCGCCTTCTCCCAGCCCTCTAAAAACGCCTGTATTTAAGCGGTATGTCAGTAATAAAATCGCGGCAAAAATGCTGTGGTTTACACCTGTAAAGGTGTACCCCATTATACCATTTTAAGGGGAACAGGGGTTGCGGTGGTGTCCCCCGCATCCTTTACATGGATTGCGGCGGCAAAACCACAGCCTTTTTGCTGCAATTTTAACACATGGAACCATTTAAGCAGCACCAAAAGATGGAAGTTCACCCAAGGGGCAAGAGGGCAGCAAAGCAGTCACGACTGAAAGAATGGATGGTGGTGACCCCAGGCAGACATTATGGCTGTACTGGTGGCCCGCCACTCATCCAGGCCATGAAGGCGCCCCACCTCAGAGGCAGCACAGTAACATCCCAGAAGAGATTCTCAAGATGGTAGTCACTCCAACCAGCAACCATTTGTGGGGACGAGGGATTTGGTTAGTAGTTACGTAAAGTTGAATTGTACTGTGCACTGCTACCACCCAGGGGTAGTCTGAGCTTAAAAAAAGGGCAGGACAAAGGAGCCAGGTTCCAGCCATTCTGATCAAGCCAGGTCCTAAGATTCATTATCCCATCTAGATGGAAGTGCTCCAGCAGCGAAGATATTTGAGGAATGGACAGGAGGGTTTTGGCTGGATAAGTACTCACTTGGTGTCTGGCTTAATCCAACCCTCGACTCCCACCAGACCGACCAGTCTAAAAACCACCAAACCTTCATCCACACACAGATGTGCATTAGTTGTCGGGCTAACCCAGTTTAGCCTACTCTGGACTGGGCTCAGAGCCCACAAACAGCTATTTTAGGCCTACCTCAAGGTCCACATAAATGGCCAGCGCAAAATGGCGAGGAGAACAGCTTAAATACATTGGTACTCCCATAGCTACCATACTAGTACATTAGGCTACAAATGCAATAGAAATGGCTGCACCCCTGGTGAAGCTAAATTGTGATGGACCAAAATGGGGTGCTTAAGCACACTTACCTTGGTAGATTAATGTCTTACATCAAAGGGCTGGAGTGGCAGGGGGGACTTTGGTGGGCACAAAAATAGTCCATACCATGGAAGTTGGTAAGAAGGAAAAAGGGGGTATAAAATAGGACAAGAGCCCCCCCAAAAACACGTTGTGCTCTAATAAGGTATTTGTTTCTCTTTTAGGTTATGGTGGTCTGAGTCTATCTATTGAAGGTCCCAGCAAAGTTGACATAAACACTGAAGACCTCGAAGATGGCACCTGTAAAGTAACGTATTGCCCCACAGAACCTGGAAACTACATTATCACCATAAAGTTTGCTGACCAACACATCCCTGGTATGTGTTTACACTTTGTCGTCCTGTGTGCTCCATGGTAGTCTTTGAAAGAGGCCAAGGTGAGTTTAGGTACAGCATTTGAGCAAATTGTTTGGTTATTTTTCAGGAAGTCCTTATTCGGTGAAGGTGACTGGAGAGGGACGCCTTAAGGAAAGCATCACCAGCAAGCGTCGGGCCCCATCTGTTGCGAATATTGGCAGCCAATGCGACTTGAGCCTGAAAATACCAGGTAATTGATGTTTTTGTCCTGAGGCATGTTATGTAAGATTTCTCTTTACAGCACCTTTCCCTCCAAATGTATGGCCCCCTCCAAACATTTTTGCTTTTATATATTTTTTTTATTTGAACTGCTGTATTTGCAGTGAAGACATGGGGAACCTGACTTGTCCTTCTGGCTGTCAGTACTGGGAAACATTGTCAGACTTTGTTGCCACTTATCATTGTACAATGCATCTTACATTGCAGTACAATGGGCTTCACCTTTTGTTTTGCCCTAGACTAACACTGAGAGGATTTCGGATTACTCTAGGTGTGAAGACCGTGCCCCAGCTTATTCTAACGATGACCGAGGAAGGTCCGACTAGACGCTCTAAATCTGGCGAAAAATCATCTAGGGTGTCGAGAGAAACCTCTCCGATACCTCACAAAAAGCACAAGACAGGCCGATCTGTGCATAAACCGAAGGAGACACCAGACAAAATGGTCAGGTGCCAAACCATCATCAAAACCTTTGTCCAATGTCTCCTTAATGCCTTTGTCGAAGACTTGCTCAACACCAGTGTCAAAGGTGGCGTTGAACCTGCCTCGCCAGTGCTTAAATCTAAAGCTTGTTCAACTTTATCAAAGCCAGCGTCTACAATATTGACACCATCAATGCCTTTGTCGAGGGCAACATTGATTCCGGCACCAGTATCGACACCTTTGGCAAAACCAAGGTCAATGCCCTCACAAACAGGTAACATTTTTCACCCTGTGCCAAGGAAAGACTTTCCGGTATATGGCCTCTATGAGGAGGAACAATCCTCGGATGAGATTTCCCCTTTTGAGGTAAAATATGGAAAAGGGGATTTTCCTGAAGAACTAATTGACCCTCAATCTAAAATGTGTGACCTCCGACTGTCTCGAAACAGCTAGTGGTGTAGATACGTCACCTGAATTGGAATTCGACAAACCTGACCCAGCTGATCATGCAGACTCTGCATATAGAAATATTATGAATAGGGGGGTGGAGTTCATGGGGTGGAACAGAAATGCACCCACCTACAAACAGGATGACATGACAGACATTCTTGGTCAAGGTTCCTTTTGTTACTTTCACACAGCACTTCAGAGGAAGGTTATGGCTGCATGGCAAACCCCAGAATCTGGACCAGCGGTGAACAAAGATTTTGCTAGGAAATACCTTCCTCTGACCCTGACTATTTAACTAAGCATCTTTTACCTGAAAATTTAGTAGTCCAGGCAGCTACATTCACTAGACAATCGGCATACCCTTCTTTTCCCTCAGATAGGGACAACAAGAGAATTGATGCCTGGTCTCGCAAGATTTTTTCTTCGAGCAGTCTGGCTTTAAAGTCATCAAATGTGACTTGCACCCTTGCAAGATTCACATACACCCTGTGGGAATGTATTAGTGCAGTGGCTGAACACATTCCTGAGGGCGAGGAATGAGACTGCTCCCTTGCGATTGTGAAAGATGGAAAGGCGGCTATGGCAGATGCCTTCAATCAGGACTGTACACTGCAGCAGTTACACAGCAGGATTTTTTGATCCTCTGGAAGTGGCTGTGGGTGTCTTAGCTCTTATTCATTGCATGTTCGATTCCAGTAATCTGCTTGTCTTCATCTCAAAGATCCAGCCCTTTTGTACAGGGACCCAGCCCATTGGCATTCATGCCACATTCAAATGTTGGGGGGTGGGGAGGTGCCTCCCAGTTATAACTGGTTCCAGGCACGCATGCCAGAAGACGAACAATGGAGTGTCCAACTCATCACCTGCTTCCTGTCCTCACACTCTGGAGCTTGGGGTGGTCTTGGGCAGGGTCTCCTGCCAAAGATAAAAGTCACAAAGGCCTTTCACACCCTGAATGATAAGGGGGGGGGGGAGGACCAAGAAAAGTAACTGAAAAAAGACTGGTGCCATTTTGGGAAAATGGTAACCCAAAGGTGCATTACTGCAGCTGTGGAAACAGCCTGCAAGTAGTTGCACAGAAATGGTAGAAAAGGATCCACTGCCACCAGCCATTTAGGTTAAGCTTGTCACTGTAACAGCAATGTTACAGGAGCAGTGAGAAAGATGCATTGTAGCCCCTCAGCACTCCACATAAGGTAGTGTGTGTTGATCTCGCAAAAGAAAAGGTAGGAAAGATAAGTGTTCTTCTATCCTTGGGAACAGTTCTCGCGCAAAATAAAAAAGGAAGCCCATGGTGCGCCCCAGAAACACTGCACAAAGTGTGCTGCAAAAGTAAAATACTGATGCCTGTCATGACTCGTGAGAGTGACTGCGTGGGGAAGGAGTCCCACTCACTCGGGAGACAAACCATCAAAAAAAATCCAGAAGTCCAGAGAAGTGCTGATGGTTTCACAGGTGAAGGGAATTTGGCATACAAATGGAAAAATCTCCCTTACAGCTGCCGACCAGAAAAGAGTTCAAACCTGCAACCCTTGTGCATGCAGGAGCCTAGCTGAAGGTGTGAAAAGTGACCTCTGACTCTGCAGAAGATGTGCCAAGCCCCAAGTACAAAGGATGAGTTCGAACGATACATGAGCCCCTGATCTCAATTTTAAAAGTTTGTTACTTTTAGGAACTTTTACAACCGATTGGCTCTGCCATTGCTTGCACAAGCATTCAGAAAGTTGGGCACTTGTTAGAATAACTTGGAACTCTTCATTGGACCCCAGAAGCCCAACACTAATTTTCCCCTCTAACGGTTTCAGAGGCCACCCTCTACCTGCCCTCCCCAATCCAGGAGTCGCACAATAAACTGTTTAATGTTCAGCCTTATTTCAGATTCTTATCATGCCGCTTAGATGCCGCCTCCTGTGCCACCAATAAGCCAAGAACCAGGCAGGTGTACAGAAAATATATTTGAATTATAGGTAATGAGGTTCGCATTAAGACTGCACACACCACCTTATCTGTGGCTCACAAACTTGTTTATACATATCACACAAGTTCATTTGGAAAACACAAATCACAATACTCTACACAGATATCAATTGGAGGATTAATCGACACTGGTCCATGAACAAAATCAATTTACATATGCAGTGCTGTGCAATTTTGATTTTTCCTGCACGCTTAATAAGCCTAGCAATTATGTTTACAGATTTGTTCAAATGCATATGCAATTAGATCACCCAAAATGTTGCTTCAAAATAAATACCGGGTGACTAACTTTAAAGCAAGACCTGCATCACATTATCAGTGTTGGATACATGAGGTCTCACTTTTGCAAAGCCCTCCCCACCCCCGCAAACTCCAAAAACCCAAGTATCAATTGCATGCAGAACCCTTCTATTCATAGGCCAGACCGAGGGCGTGGGGCCACTTTAGAAGTTTGGTTTTCAGACCCCCCTCACTTAAAGGCCCATGTTGGGGAAGTTGGACTGTTGGAGATTTTTTTACTTTGGGGACAAGGACACCCACTTTAAAGAAGTCGTGGACAACAGGAAAAAATTACATTAGTGTACAGTTTACAGCATACACTGGGAATTACCTTTAATTTTGCTTGTTAACAAAAATAGACAAATATGCAGCGCCCCCCCCCCCCCCCGTTCCACATTAATGGAAAATAACCCACCAATGAAAGGGAATAAGTTAATTGGATCCCCATGCTGACCGTTTGTTAGACAATGTACTTTTGAAAATCTCTGGGCTTGGCACTCTGGGACTGAGCAGAGTTTGTAGGGAAAAACGGGATTCAAGCCAGCACTTGAATCTCACAGCACTTCTCTTTGGCTCCAGTGAAGAATCACAGCCTCTGCTTTCTAGTCTCCCCAGCAATAGAAATCGGCACTTTTCCAATTTTGCCCCAGATGAAATTTCCGTTCTTCTTTGGTAATATTTTTGCAGCTCTTTCTTAGTCATACAGTTAAGGGGGGCAGGGAGGGTGGTATTTGCTGCTTTTGATCCCTACAAATAGGCAAATACTCTGGAAGAAAAATGGTGAGTAAAAATACTCAACAGAAAATAGGAAATGGGCATGTAGGACCTTGTGTTTCTGCTTTCACTCACCCAGCTATATGAATGTTTGGACGAATGGTGCATGTAGTACCACAGGAAGAAACTATTATAACTGCCTGATTGGAAGACGTAAACCTGCATCTCTTCATATAAATGAATAAATAGTTGCAAAGAAATAATTATTACCAAAAAGTTGTTTTTCACTGAACTGTTTTAATCTTCTTTAAAATACTCCTATTGGGAATAAGTTACATTTATACTCCCAAAAAAAATATACTCCCACTTTCAAATCTTATCTGGAGAACTGCTCATAGTGCATTCACTCTATATACCAGGGATCACACAATCCAGATTTAAATATTGTGCAGTACCTTGCAAGAATTATCACAAATTTGATTGGTCCTTCACTCAGCGCCCCACCCTAGAAAATGCCCCCCACACCTGCCCGCCTCCCCCCCTGCCGACAGATGGGTCCCTGAGGTGGTGACATTTAAATTATGAAAATAATGCCGGGAGGTGGCAAATCCACTGTCTAGAATGACATTTGTTTGTTACTTTGCAAGGTTTCACCTAAAAGGGTCCCTACATGGTAATTGTCTTTATTTTACATGTAATCCTTATGTATATATTTCTGTGATCCTCATCGTGACAAATCTGTGGGTCTCATGCCCGCACCATGTTGCATGCGCAATTGGTGGATTTTTCCTAATTACATGAAACCGATAGCAGTGATAATGATCAAACGTTACCACCGTTTTGTTTAGCCACTATTGTACCAAGCTTCAGATTCTTCCCACTTTTTGGGTGGGGAGCTGCAATTGCGTTATGGATCGGTACAAAATTAGCTTAAAAATAACAGCTTCCACAAATCTAACTATAACCATTCATCAATTGCTAAATAAAATCACATGTCCAATGTAGGTTGATGGCCACATTCATATTATATTCAGTTTCACTTCAAAAACAGTCTAGCTCTTCGATTTCCTTGATGCCTTTTAATACAGAACCTGTTAGGCAGCAATGTTGACACTGTCTGCAGTAAATCCTCTGGCCTTTTTGTACTTTGAAAGTTAATGGGCTTCTGGTTGTCAATAATTGGGATGCATAGCCCACACTGAGATCTCCCATTGCAGGTGGATCCAGGCCGGCCCTGTGATGTCCTAATGTCCTGAGGCCATGCTAACATTTAGCATTCTGTCAGTTCAGCTACCCTTAATTGCATCCCCTGTTTGCACAGAGCCCCCATACATTCCATTCACGCACTGGCTGGGCCATTTGCCATGCAAAGAAATGAGCATTCAGAGACGACCGATCTGGCAATGGGGGAAGTTTGTTTGGAACACCATTAAGGGCAGGCCACACTGACCAGAATGCTGTACTACGTTTGTCACTATCTTTAAGCATGAATCCTTTCTAATATGTTAATTTGGCAGCTGGACACTGTTCTGTTACTTTACAGTTGCAAAACATACACACTTCAGAAAGTTTCAATTTTTGGCCATTGATTTGCACACAGATATTTTTTATTAATGTTGGAAACTTTAAGGCAGGGCTTATGTATTGGAAGGTGGGCCTTGTGTCGCTTTTGGCTTTAATACCCCCCCGGCCAGGTCCCCTCTGTTCACAGCATTTCAATGTGTGGCAGTTTCAGTGAAATGCATGCTTCATTTATCTCAGCCAGCAATGTTATGTGCCTTTCTAATCTTCACTCTTATATTTCTTTTCAGCATTATCTGGATTTCAAATGCAGAAAGACGCACACTTTCCTTAAGCCATTATTCCTTGTGTCTTGCTGAGGATGACACACTGGTTCATTCACCAGGCCCTTTCACTGTATTGCAGTTTATTTTAGTCCTGTTATTTTCTTTAGTGTGCCTGTCCTTTCGATGCAATGTCTCTGGCAGCAGAGGTCTACTTGGCCTTTCATGAAAGGCCGTCATTTAACACCACACCCACAAACTCTGTGGAGCTTTGAACATTTGGGCACACGGCCCCATACATCTTGGAAATCGACTTCTAAAGTTAATATGGGGACTCTGTGGACCTGTAGTGCTGCATACTAATACTTTCATTTGTAGGGGTTTATGTAATTTGCCCTACTCCAGTGTTTATGTGGATCTTGTATGTAGTGTGTGCTATTACATGCTAGTTTTTCATAGTGTTATATGGCATAAATGAATGATTCTGATGCTTGTGAATCTGCTTAGAATCACCTGCTGTGCATATAATCCGACATCTAGTGGTAATCGCGTGTATTGCATCTTTCTTTCAAAGATCAAAAGGGGACGTCGACATGGGCGTGACTAACGCTATCCCTAACGTGACGTGTAGTGTACCCAAAATCCCTAAAGCATCGAGGTCCCTCAGATTGTTTTTTTTTTTCCATCCACCTAGTTGGTCGCCTTATGCTGAGCTCGCAAGAATTAATATTGCTCAATAGTGTTTGTCCCACGGTCTACAGTCGTCTAGTCTCCCGACTACTACTTTTCGATGACTGCCTCGTGGACTTCTGCTGCCGAAGACGTTCACTACGGCTCGGCTACTGGTGCACTGATACGCATGGCCTCGGCCCTCTGGCCAGGCCCTTCAGTAAGAGTGGGGCCCTGGGTTTATTATTTTTCAAGAATTCATTTCCTTTTCCCTTCCCGGTCTGGCACCCGTCTCCCTCTGCTATGGAGAGGATGCCCTTTAAATTTTGTCCATCGTGTAACAGAAAATGCCCTTGGACACCCATTGCCATTGCAATAGGGGTCTACCTCGAGACCACGATGAGCGTTATGGGAAGTCCTGCAAGATTTCATCCCAATACGTTAAAGGACAGGCTGACAAAACGGTGGGCGGCCTATGAGATGCAGGCCAAAAGTCATTCCCCATTGGTGCTGTCACTTCGGATGATGAGGAATCCATCGGCAGCCATGGCTCGAAACTGGAAGCCATAGACCTTTTGGGGAACCATCAGATTCCCAGATGCCCTTCCCTGACATACAGGCCACCGGCACTGTTATGGGGAGTTCACACCCCAGCGACCAGGGCGTGCGCACACCACCTAAACACAAACACAACCGCAAAGGCCTCCTCGACGGAAAGGTTAAAGCGCGTTACGCCAACAGGCCCGCCAAAAACTTCAACAGTGTCTTCTGAACCTAGCGGTTAGACGCCCTCCAGCAGTCTTCTCGGAATGCAACTGGGCTTTCCTCTCACAAGGGCATTGCCCTAAAACACACCGACACGGCGTGCAAGCACCTAAGGCTTCAACGTGGAGACCTGGCATTCAGCCGTCGAAAATACGCTGGAGTCTCGCAAGCTATTTCAGCAGCAGGAGAACGCAGTTGCGTCCCCTCTAGTCAAGAGTATTTGAGAACCCTCAGCCTCTCTCAAAGGCTTTATCAGGGGAAAAAAAGTTCTGCCCAGTCTTTTCCATCACCAGACCTGTCTGCATAGTCCATGTGTACTAGGCAGAAATTTGAGAAGGACAAGATGGCCCAATTTGTAGACTTCTCAGATAAATATATTACTCCCAAGGGAAGAGGACTCCTGCCCCATTCCACAAAAATTGCAGAAACTTCCCATTCCTATACAAGTCCACCAAGAGGAGGTCTTTGCTCAGAACAGGATACATGAGAGGACTATCATTTTGATGAGGATACGGCTGACCTGGACTGGGATCAGGATCAGCCAGCATATCAGGGGCCTTGGCTTTCAGCCACACATAACCCTGACATTATTTGTCTAGATCCACCTTCACCTCAACAAAGGCAGTCATCCCCTGTGGATGACCAAATGTTATTTAATGCCATTCTATAGAGCCACAGATCATTTTGATATTGCTACACGTGAGGCAGCCCCTGATTCTGCCTTTGTTGAAAATATTCTCAAGGAGAAGTCTCCCACTAGTCGAGCTATTCCATTACATAATTCAATAAACACCCAGCTCCTACATTGTCACCATCCCTCACAAGGGCAGTCAACCCTCTACTTGAACCATTAGTCTGCCCCTATGTATATACAAGGTCATGCCACAACTGACTTCCTGGTTGTTACAACCACTAGAAAGAAGGCAGGGGTTCCACTGTCCAAAGCAGAAGCTCCCCCGGATAAAGATTGCAAAACACTTTATGCCTTAGGGAAACGTATTACATCTGCTGCCTATTCTACCAGAATAGCTAAATATGACTTTCCTCACTAGTTACAGCAATGTCCAATGGGGCCTGCTCCAGGAAGGCCTTCAAGGGGTCCCAGAGCCCACGGAATCACGCCTGCTGGTGGTAGTGACTGAGGGCAGACCGTTGACCCATAATATATTGAACACTCTGGACGCCGCTGGACACTCTAGACCAGGGGACTCTACTTAAGAGACACGCCTGTCTGAAGAACTCAGGCTTCAAAACAGACTCATGCCTCTCTGATTAATACACCTGTCGAAGACTCAAACTTATTTGGCAAGCCTTCCACCAGCGGGGAGGCTCATTGTCGCTGTTCCTTTTTGTGGGCAATCTTTCTCCCATGGACAATATGGCTCTGGAAGTACACCGTGGTCCTCCGGCCAAGGCTCATGCCACAACCACAACAACCAGTACCAACAGAGGGGTCAGTATAGAGGCAGGAACTCTGTGGTGGAGGCCAGGAAGCCTCTTGGAGTAAAGTGACTTGCCGGTTCGGGTCCACTCCCATGCCTCCCTGGTCGGGGGTCGCTTGTCATTAATTCACGCTTGGGCAGGGATCACATCAGCCCAGTGGGTGTTAGAATGTTACCCATGGCTACTGCATCGATTTCACCGGCCACCTCGATACCACCCACCAAAGAGCAGTGCCTATGCACATCCTGCTGGAAGAGGTGCAGATCCTTCTGGAAAAGGGTGCGGTAGAAGTTGTCCCCATTCACCAGTTAAACAAGGGTATTTATTCAGTGTACTTCCTTGTACCCAAAAAGGATCTCCCCATGCACCCTGGATTAGACTTGCGCCCAGGTAATCCCACTGCTGCTGGGGATTACATGGCCACATTGGATATAAAAGATGCATACTCGTATTTCAATGTTGCCAGCGCACAAAGTACCCAAGGTTCAGGACACGCACTATCAATTCAAGGTTCTTCCCTTCAGCATTGCCTCAGCTCCACTTGTGTTCACGAAGGTACTGGCGGTAGTAGCTGCTCACCTGCGCAGGCAGTGCATCCTTACCTCGATGACTGGCTCATAACGGGAGATTCGTACGGAACATGCCCAACAAATACCCATAAGACAGTAGATTGCATCTTCAGCCTAGGATTCTTGATCAAAAAAAGGATCCAGTCTAGACCCCAGCCAAGTCAGTTTTTGGGGGCTCTAATTTGTACCGAAGACTGCCTCATCTTTCCCTCCAACGATGGGGTTCAAAACATGCTGTTCCAGATCCCTCACTATGTAGCCAATCACGAGATGACCGTTCGCAAAGCCAATGCGACTGTTGGGGATGATGGCCTCCTGCATCTACCTAGTTCCACATGCTTGCCTGCGCCCCATGCAAGAGTGGCTATCGAGCCAATGGTGTCAGGCCAGTGAACAATGGCACGATCTAGTGGTTGTCTCTGCAGCCCTTGATCAGTCTCTGCAGTGGTGGTCAAGGGGAAACCTTCACCACCCCACAATAGAAGCCACAGATGGCGGGGGGTGGGGAGTTCACCTCCACCAGACTGCGCACAGCATGTGGTCCCCAGCAGTAGCATCCAATCACATAAACTTGTTACTGCTAGCAGCGTTCACGGCCCTGAAGGCTTTCCAAACTCACCTCCCTGGGGTAGAGTGTTCTAATCCTCACGAACAGTACTACGGACATGTTTTAGCTAAACAAGGGGGCACTAACTCTCTAGAACTGTCCAATCTGTCCCAGAACAGATGGAAATGGGCTCTCAAACACAAGATGTTCATCTTCACGTTCTAGGGGAACTCGATCTTCTGGCGGACGTACTCGACAGACTTCCCCCTACCCATAGAGCACGAGTGGCGACTACACAAGGACATTGTACTCCACGTCTTTGCAGACTGGGCCTTCCCAGAGATCAACTTGTTTGCAACTCTGGAGAACGCACAATTCCCAGATTACGCCTCCAGGTAACCTCAGAACCGCTCCAAGGGTAGTGGTCACTGGATAACATGGCCCAGGAAATGTCTGCTTCCTAGCCCCCAAGGATTCCCCTGCTCAACAGAAAAGTGCACAAGATGCCACAAGAGCCAGTCAGGGTGATTCTGGTGGCCCTGCCAGCATTGTTTCTCCAATCTCATGGCAATGTCAGTCTCCCCTCCAAGGAAGCTGCCATGCCCATACAACATGCTGTCTCAAGACCAGGGGAAAGCACTACATCCATGCCCTCAAACTCAACTTAGCAGCCTGGCTCCTGAGGTCAGTTCAGGCACCTCCAACTCCCACAAAGATGTATGGACCTACTCGGGGAAGCACAGAAACTTATCAGGCATTGCTGCTCCAGCAAATGGAAACGCTTTGTCATCTGGTGTAATGGCAAAGTCATCAATCCTATTGAATGCACACCAAGTCATATTGTCCTGTACCTAACCCAACTGTCGGATTCAGGTCTGGTTTTCAATTCCCTAAAGGTCCACTTAGCTGCTCTTGCCACATACACCACGTTCCGGAATAAAGTTTCATGGTGGAAAATTCCAGTAATGAAAGCATTTATGGAAGGGGTAAAAAAAGCTCATCCACCGCCCCTCCCATTTCCAACCCAGCTCTGGGATCTGAACGTTGTACTTACCAGACTAATGGGGCCTCCCTTTGAACGAACCCATGCACAAGGCTAGCCTTAAAGCACTCGCCTACAAGACCACCTTCCTGGTTGCGATCACCTCGATAAGGAGTATTGGTGAACTGCAGGCCCTTTCAGTTCAGGACCCATTCGTCATGGTTCACAAAGATAAGGTGGTCCTACACACTCGCACAATTCGCACCTAATTTATTTTAAATGTTAGTGGGATACACCCAAACTGCGCCACCGAAATCTGGTCTGCACAAGTCCTGGGTTAATCCCTGTTACAGTTCTGCGGACCTGAATGCTCGCGTCGGCACCCTTTTCGCTACACGGGTGCCGATGCGAGGAATCTGGTCCACAGAACTGTAACCGGGATTAACCCGAGACTTATCGGATCACAATTCGAACAAAATGATTTAATTTGCCCTTAAAATAGGTTCTGTTTTGAGAAAGGCCCTTGAGAGGCCGAAACGCGTGTTAACCAAAGGGGCAATGAAAAAATAAAAGGTTTTGCTGACTGCAATTACAGTGCCTAAGGACATTTATTTTTAGAGCAGACCAGATTTCGGTGGCGCAGTTTGGGTGTATCCCACTAACATTGCACAGAAACCAAGGAGGGGGAGGGTTAGGGGGGGGGACTGGTCCTTCCATGAACTACCACACCAACGTGACACCATAACCAATTGGGTGGTACATTAGGGTCGCCGGCATAAGAAGCTGTACCCAGAACAAACCCCCAAAACAATACCGACATTTATTTTAAAGTTCCATGTAAACCAGTCATAGAACTGTCCACCTTTTTCCAGAACCCCACTAACGTGGCAGAAATAAGCCTCCAGACACTAGATGTGAGGAGAGCAGTTATTTATTATCTGGAAAAGACCAAGCCACTAAGAAAAACCTGTTTTTCGTTTTGCTGGTAGAGAAGGGGCCCTGTCTCTAAATCAGCTATTTCATAGTGGATCGTAAACTGCACCTCACTGCTACACTCTTGCCAAGAAATCTGCCCTTCATGCCTAGTGCACACTACTCTGGGCACAGGGGCTACCATAGTATTCATTGCTAATGTTCCTCTTGTACATTTGTAAAGCAGAAACCTGGAGTTCTGTACATTACATGCCTTTACACAACACTACTGCATAGATACACACTCTAGGTCTGATTCTCAGGTGGGACAAGCAGTGCTAAGTCATCTTTGCTGCTGTTCCTTCACACATCCCACCACCTCCTCTGGGTACTGCTCGCTAGTCTGTAGACAGCATGTGATTCTAAGCAGATTCACAAGCATAAGACCTAGATTCACATGCGCCAACCCTTCCTTCCCCTCGTGGAGTAGCGGGAACATGGACATTTTACACCTACTCTTCTGTACTCGCGAACTGAGGCTTTCTCACGGCAGAAGAAACCCAACCAGAGAGACCTCGACGCGTGAGGGGTTTTGGGTACACTACACGTCCTGTTAGGGATAGTTGATCATGTCAACGTCCCCTTTCGATCTTCGAACGAAAGGCCGTACTCCGCAATTACCACTAGGTGTCTGACTATATGCACAGCATGTGAATCTAAGCAGATACAATCCTCAGAAATGCTATTATGGCGCGTATTGTATGTCATATTTTTATAACAGATTGTCGAAGTGTGTTCTATGACTTTTCACTGTTTGCTCATTGAGGACTCCTTAGAGTTGTCACCTCCTAGAGACTTGGCCTAGACCACTCATCTAGATACGGTGAACTGGTTTGGCTACATCTCAGAGTTCTGGCATTAAACTAGGTTGGCCTTTTATACATCTGTCCAGGCAGAGTATGGAAATTCAGTCCTAACCAGGCTGTAGGATCCGAGAACCTCTTGTACATTGGCTGGTGTTCTCTTTAACCCATTATAGGGCTTCAGTGCAAAAGTGTTTGAGTAATTCTCCAGCACTATGCATCAATTGCACATTATATGCGTGTCCCTGTATTATAACTTGATCAGCTTTTCCTACCCTCTGCAGAGATTGACATCCATGATATGACTGCTCAAGTAACCAGCCCTTCTGGGAAAATCCATGATGCCCAAATCCTAGAGGGGGAGAACAACACCTACTGCATCCGCTTTGTGCCCACTGAGATGGGAGTCCACACAGTTAATGTGAAGTACAAGAGCCAACATGTGCCAGGCAGTCCATTCCAGTTCACTGTGGGGCCCTTGGGTGAAGGTGGTGCTCACAAGGTCCGCGCAGGTGGACCTGGCTTGGAAAGGGCAGAAACTGGAGTGCCAGGTACGTAGTCCATTTTGGCCAGGTTGGTAAACTGGTACAATCCCGTGTAGAAGGACAAGTCTAGGCTTGCCGAGACCCGATAAAAGCACATACTCTTGATTCTGCTCTTTCACGGTTGAACACTTGTTTGCATAGGACTAGGACACATGCACATTTTAAAACCCTTCAGACATTTTTAAAGGGTGTCTTTCTTAATGGGCTATTTTACTTTGTGCATGCGTCTTATTTGTTCTGTGCATGAAAGCGTAATTACTTTAAAGGTTTTTGGTGTGGGGTTGGATTAGTTGGATCCCAGATATGGGGGATGGTGGGAGGGTAGGTGATGAAGAGAATGGACTGCGGAAGGCTTTGCTGTTCTTGTGGAGGTGCAGGTGATACCGAATCCACAATGCTCCTCTATCGTGCCAAAGCATTCTCAGCAAAATGTCCTTCCATGAATGTGTAGACTAACATCGCAATGCTAATTCTTGTATTTAAGTTTCCTACAAAATGTAGATTTGAGACTGTGTTCATTTGTAAATCAAATCCCAGTTAACTTGCTGTGTTTGATGCCAATCTAGTTTGATACCAAGAAAAACGACTCAGCTCCGGTTTAAGACTTGATTGTTTAATTGCACAATCTGTTACAAAGCCCTTTACTTGGTTACGCGTTTCGGCTCCCACGAGCCTTTATCAAATCAGGGCCAATAATAGAACTATTTGATCCGTACGACTGTTGTCCGAAATATAATAGGGACACATCCCAACGGTAGAAAAAGCTGCCGCTCAGAAATCCCTCGCGTCGGATGCTCGAATGGTGAAGGCTTTCGGCGAGGGATTTCTGAGCGGCAGAATTTTCTACCATTGCGATTTGTCCCTATTATATTTCGGACAACAGTCGTACGGATCAAATAGTTCCATTATTGGCCCTGATTTGATAAAGGCTCGTGGGAGCCGAAACGCGTAACCAAGTAAAGGGCTTTGTCACAGATTGTGCAATTAAACAATCAAGTCTTAAACTGGCGCTGGGTCCTGGAGTTTCTTGTTTTTCCTGTTACTTTGTGGACGGTATGGGCTTAATATCCGTCCAAATCCAGTGACCTGCGACAATTGATGACAACCAATATTGCCTAATTACCTGACATTTAATAGGGATTGAAAGGAGTCGCCTGCCAGAGCAACTTTGTCAAAAATAAGCCCCACAATCTTACATTTGAAACCTAGTTTGATACCAAGTCATTGTATCCGAACACCATGCTCTCCTGCATGTTAGTATGTTTTTGCACTGTACATAGCTTTTTAGGTCAATTACACAAATGGTGCCCCACTACAGTTCCTAAAGCCCCACTCGGGCCCAAAGGGTACCCTGAAAGTACTGTTTGAAAATCATATGAAAATGGATTACCAAGTTATCCCTCCAACATAGGGCAAATTAAAAGGTATGGGCAAGGCTACGATTCATGTGGGTTGGAGGGACACCAATTCGAGCAAAGCCATGTTGGATAAGATTTTCATATTGATGATAAATCTTCCTGAGCTGTGTTAACCCTAGAACTGTATGCTTGGACTTGGTAGCTATTGTACCTTGTCCCTATGTGAAGGGGAAGCTCTTCTCTTCCCCCCCCCATCCCCCTCCTCCTAGTCTTTTACACTTTTTAGAAAAAAATATTTTTGGGTTACCTTTTTGTCCCTCCATAGTGTATGGTTGATGTTGGTTTCCAACAACTTTTGGGCTTAGGGAGGGTTGCCCCCTTAGGCTCCTCTGTTAATTTTTTTTAATGTATTTGTGTGAATTACTGTTCCCAAGTAGTAAAGGGGGATTTCACCTTATGTGGAGTGCGGGGGATGCAATGTATCCACTTTGTTACTTACCTGGTAACATTGTTTTTCCTTGCTTGAAAGGAACAACCTCCCATTTTGGGGGGTGGGAGGGGTGTTTATGTGCTGTCCTGTATGGACAGCTGTGGTGCTGGAAAAGCATTGGAGGGACAGGGCCTCCATATCCTTGTCCTTTACTGCCTTTTATCGTGTGTTCTGTCATGTTTTCTGCGCAGGCGTTCATGTGGGACTCCTCGCGGTGCAGCTCTTTTGGATTGGTGTTTAGACCCATGGGATACCCTTATGGCACCCATAGGTGGGGGTGTAACCTTGTGCCACTAGTGTGGTTTTGGGCACCTGTGTGGCCCACAGAGCAGGGTACGTGCGGGTGGCAGCTCCATGCTGAAATGACCGGTCCCCTGAGCGTCTTCCATTTTGGGATGCCCAGGCCCTGCCATTGGAAGCGGTAGATTCCTGATGGAAATAAGATGGCCCCCGTGGCCTCTTGCCTTCCATCGCCTGTGACCTTGATCTTCTCGAAGTCCCGAGAAGCCCTGACTCTGTCCATTCCCCCTGACTGGCTGTTTGGTGGAAGTTCCATATATGGTAGTTTGGGGAAGTGCCGACCAGACTGGCTGGAGCCTTCCCAAAAACCTTTTGTTGTGGGTGCGCCTGTGGGTGGGACCTGGGTGAATGGAGTGTGTGACGAATATACACTTCTTGTTGTGGATGTCTGGTTTCTGGTGTTTGACACAATGACTGAGACAGCCCTGCCCGAAACTGGTATGAATGCAGTGTGCAGTGTTGAATGGCTGGGTACTTGTCCCAATACACATTCTGTGTTGTGAGTGTCAGGATGGAGAAGAATGGCTTGAATGCACTGTGCGCCTGATTGTCTGGCTGACTGCTGAATGCCCTTCTGAGCAATTGGTTGCCTGAGTGTGACCCAGCAGAATGAATGGGAGATCAACTAGTATATCTGGGGGCCTCTCACTGCTAGAAATCGTTCAGAAGCTGAAGAGAAACTGAAGCTTGACCTTGAAGCCCTGCTGGAAGAGAAGTAGTGCTGTTGCTCTACTTCATCAATCTGAAAGCCGCTGTCTCTCAAGGACTGACCCAGAGAGGACCTGGTAAGGCGCCCTCTTGCGCTACGAGGGACCATCGTGCACCAGCTGATCTCTGCCAAAGCTCCCTGTTAGACAGTCCTACGAAAGGCTGCCGACCGGAGACGGGGGACTGCTGCGGAATCCCAAGGAGAAGCACCCAGACTGTTGTCCGTCACCGTCTACTACCACTGTCGCCAACCGGAGCCACAGTGTTCCCGTTGCCTAAGACTTTCGATTCACGGATGCGCTCATCCGCACCGCAGACCACCTTATCCCGCTGGAGAAGGCCAGGCCGTCGACGCGCGGAGGAGCATCCACCAGTGGGTTTCCTGCCACCTAAAGACCAGACGCCGATGACACTACGCCCTTGCTGGGCCACAGTTCTTCAATCTTTGCGGTCCTGAAATATCGACATCCAGGTGCCCCGCACGCCTCTTCCTTGCGGGATATCTACGGTCCGCGTCGACTAGCCCTGCTAGGAACGAAGCTGCCACTCCACCGCCGTAGTTCAACCTGTTCATTGCCGGACGTTCGACCCATGGCTCCTGTCTTAAAGGGAGTGCACTCAAGAAGGACCGTCTATTTCCTGACGAGGAACTCTACAACACCAGGTACTTTGGGGTTGCTGAACTATTGGAAAGACTCTTGTGAACAATATATGGAATGGGCTTGTAATATCTTTATTCTACAGGTTGCCCAGGTTGGGCGGGGGGGTGGGGGGGACATCTCCACACAGAACTGTAATGGTAGGGGCCAGTATTCTGCCAATTGTTCTAACCAACTGCTTTCCTCTTATGTCTATTGTTGGTTTCCTTTACAAACTGATTTTTGACATCTAACCGTATAGTTGATGCACTTTAAAGAGATCGAATAGTAATTGTGGTTCCACATAGAACTGTATAGATTTTCTATTGTACATAACTGAGTACAAAGTGACTTATCGTGATATTGTACATAACCGTGAACTTAATTATATAAAGACTGTTTTAACTAAGTGTGCAGACCTTCATTTGTGGGTGCTTGGACTACACTGTACTTGAGAACCAGCCCACATCACCTCCTGAGAAACTAGGCCCTGATTGCTCGTCCATTGCTACCAACAATGGACAATCTTGGCTGTGGTCCTATGTGCCTCTCCTCTACCATAAAGAGAAGTACAGACGCCCCCCTCCAGTCTTTACAACAGCCAGACCACCCCTTGCTGAAAAATGCTGGGAGAGAATGCAGAAGTTGTGCTGTAGTTCCTGATAAATACTCTGAACCTGCTGACAAGTCTACCAATGGAGCTGAACCCGAATAGTAAAATTAAATGACCATAGCGATTTCCAGTGATCAGAGCCTGCTGTGTAATCTGAGTCTGCTGGTACTCTTCCTTCCAAATGATCTGGGTGTCCGGAAAACACTGACCCAAAGCCCGGTGAGATCCACTAGACTCAAGAATACATGCATTTTGAGCCATTTCATGTCATGCTGCTACCTTGTAGTGCTGCAATACCCAAATACCCTCGGAACTCAAGGTATTCCGAATTGCGCTGAAACTTTGACATCCTGCTGGAACTCCAGGTTCCCCCCACTTCCCAAACCTAATGCCGTTTACTTCACCTACTATAAGAATGTTTACCAACTGGGTCTTGCTTCCCCTAACTTGCTGTATAGCCTGTCTAGAAGTCTGCCTTGGGTTTTACTTGCCTTGAATAGCTGTGTATTGTGGGTGTTATTAACCTTGGTCTGCATTTACCCTCCTACAGTATGTTTGGAGAGTTATTACTTACCTTGGGTGTTCCACTGATCTGAAAAGCAACTGTAATAGTTTGTTACAAAATTAGGTCTTGCTCACCTGGTATAACAAGGTTATCCTAAATGTAGTTGTCGGTTCGTACTGTTCCGTTAATGTGTGTTCCACTAGTCAGAAAAGTAAACTTGTAACACTGGTTTGTGCCTCCCCTGAATCTGCTTAGAGCATTTCCCAAAATGTCACAAGGTCTATTAATTACCTTGAAATACTGCTGCCTTCCTTAAGTGTAATGGGGTTTTACTGTCCCTGATTTGCTTAGTGCATTCTAAAATAGTGTTAGTACTCGTCCCTTTGTAGTTTAAGGCCCCTCCAGAAAGTAGGAGTTTTACTCACTCTGAACTGAGTTCTAAAAAATGTTGCAAGGAGTATATTTGTAATGGAGTTGGTTTGTTATGTGATTTCATAACTGAGTCACTGCATGACTGACAGTCTACTACCCTTGAAATACTGACTGTATTCAAAAAGTATATGCAACCTGGTTTTACTCCCCAAGAATAGCGGATTGCATTCTGAATGTGTAATAGTTTTGACTTGCCTTGACTACTTTTATTAAGGTTGTATCCCGTAAGTGAGTCGGTTTTTATAAGTGTTTACATATAATGTGATTGTACTTATTTACCCAAGATTCATCTTGTCCTACCTGTATTTAAATCATTTATTTGTACAATACATAGTGTTTCGTTTCAGTGTTTCTTTTGGACCGTATGTATGCTACAATTTCTTTGTACCAACCTAAAGCCTGCTCTCCCTCCTAAGATGAGCCTGGCTGCGCTACCATATACTCAGGTGGTACAGCCTTATACTAAGTGTCATGTCTTGTACTGTCTCAGTTGTATGGTTTTACTAAGCCCTTAGTTGGACTTCAGAAAAACTGTTCTAGCATGCCAATAATGTCTGTTTTTAGCCAGGACTAGGCTTAAACCACAGTTCCAAATATTGGTATCACCTGGAACCCTCAAAATTGGTAAAGTGGTTCATGGACTCTGGTCCTGACTCATACCTTTTGTACGGGTGATGGTAGCTTACCTCTGAATGGACCTTTACTTTGACTAATTGATGGGCAATGCTTAGATTGCTCTGCTGGAGCATTATACCTCAGTAGTGCATTCTACAGCCATACTAATGAATTCAGTTGCTGGTTCTTAATTGCAGCATGGGATCTGATTGTTGGCTTGCGATACTTTTAGAATGTTACTGATCCTTTTGGTTTAGGCGATGCTACAGTACAGATGGTTCATTATAACCAGGCTGCCCCCTGCATTTTTCTGGAGTCTGAAGTAGTTTGTTGTAAATGGTCCAGTGGTTGATACTTTGAACACCATGTTGGTTATTGACATGCAAAAGGGTGTGTGCAAAACGGGTCTCATCCCACCCATACACTTAGCATGAAGTTAGGAAATTGATCAACTATGAAAGTAAGGTGTTTGCTTTGCTTGAAGGAAAATCTAAACTCTTGTCCTTATTTTGCAGCGGAGTTTAGCATCTGGACACGTGAGGCAGGAGCTGGCGGTCTCTCCATTGCTGTGGAGGGTCCCAGCAAGGCTGAGATAGCTTTTGAGGACCGGAAGGATGGTTCATGTGGGGTGTCATACATCGTGCAGGAGCCTGGTAGGTGGTTGTTGCTTGCTGTCCTTGCATGAAATGTGTTGCGAACATGGTGCATCTGTCCGACTTTACAGGCAGTGTGGTGTATTTGAGCGCAGAGGTTGGACCAGGTGTAAAAATCCCTTGCAGGTCGACTAGTTGGCTTCCTAGAACACCACATCAGTGAAATACAAACACAACCAAGCAGTGGATTTATGTGACAGCTGCAATCTGCTGGTATTCCATCAGCAAAGCAGGGCTATCTACATGGTTGGTGTAACGCAATTGTTAGGTAGCGAACTACTAAACCAAAGGCCTATTCCGCTAGACTAGATCAACCTGGGCCACACTTAATGTTTACCACATGTCCCATTTGCTGACCGGTTCGGTGCATATACTCGCAAAGCTGCACTGCATGAACACAAACCAGAGCAGATTCACAAGTGGGGCAAGCAGTGCTGAAATGATTCTTGACAATGCAAAGTGTTAATCAAAGATTCACATCTTAAAGATTAACCTGACTTTTTGCAACATCCATCGGTTTCACAGTCACCAAAGCTAGCAGGTGGGTAGAGCATTGACCTT
This sequence comes from Ambystoma mexicanum, assembly GCF_040938575.1. Taxonomy (NCBI): domain Eukaryota; kingdom Metazoa; phylum Chordata; class Amphibia; order Caudata; family Ambystomatidae; genus Ambystoma; species Ambystoma mexicanum. The sequence continues at coordinate 347,953,130 of NC_090925.1, read as the reverse complement.
TCTACTTGGTGATATATTGTGATTATAAATGTACAGCTGAGTAAACCTTAAAAGAAAATAAGATGGGGTGGGGGGCCATTGTGGATGGCACATTGTGTGCAATTGATGCCTAGTCCTTTTGAAGCCGCACTGAAACCTTTGTGTAATGCTGCAGGTCAGCCACTGCATTAACTAAACCATACTATGCCAAGCTAGGGAATCTAAAACTGGTGCAAGCAAAAATACTGTTCCAGGTCAGTAATGTTGTTATTGCACTAATGCCCTAATCACGCCATGCCCGCTGGCTGTTAAAACCAAGACCTTGCAAAGTTGACAATCCTGTTCATTACCCGCATACTATATAATTTGTGTAATCGTGTGGTGTGGGTATAACCCTATTAGACCTGCCTTTTTGGCTGAAAGAAGTTATTACATTCGGTGGCATAGGCGGGAGAGTTATGTGGATCTCATGCTTTTGCACATTTCCAGCCCCCTCCCACTGACCGAACCCTCTGCAGCAAGACTGTTCAGCAAAGTGCAGCGCATTGTCGCGAGCTGGTGAAGCTAACTTGTTGAGCAACAATGAACCCGCAAAAAGCTTTAGTTTAAGAAACCCTCTCCCACAGTGGTAATGGATTATTCTTGGGCTAATTGCAGAACATATTGTGAATTATTAATCACATTTGCTTCTGCTAAAATGAACTTTGTTAGTTTCTGAACCGGAAACTATGATGTATTTTTATATAGCCCCGTTTTTTTAAAGGGCATTAAATAGTCGGCTAAAACTATTCATGCTGAGCAATCACTTTTGGTAACATTTTGAGCCCAAAGATTGTTGTAGCAAAGCAAAGTAGCAGCACCAGATTGAGCATTACTTTGCTTTCACCAAATGTGGTCGTCTTCTGCAAGACACCCTATAGCCCTCGAGGCTAATGTTACAGCAATTGCCCCGGCCCTGCAATTTGCAGATTCGATTTTTGTTGCAAGTGGTCACATTCTAACCAATACACTATATTCTATAAAGCTTTTGCCTTTGTTAATGCAAACCACCGAAGATGACTTTATAGCCCCTTTACATCTGTACATTTCTCTTGCAGGAGACTATGAAGTGTCTGTGAAGTTCAATGATGACCCCATCCCAGACAGTCCATACGTCGTTCCAGTGACCACGCCATCAGATGATGCCCGCAGGCTCACTGTTGCCAGTCTTCAGGTGAGGCACTGGGAAAAACAATCTTCCTCGCCCCCTTACAAGCCAGGGCTGGGGCCTTCACTTCTGACTCATGGCTAGAACCTGAAGATCTAAGTAAGGGCTTATTCAATTGCACCAGGGTCTGCAAACTGTGGCTCGGTAGTGCCAAAGATTGTATACCTTGGAGTTGGACAATGAGACCAGTGTAGAAGGGGCATCCTATTAAAAAAAAAAAACTCAGTTGGTGTTCGCAGAGTTTTCTGAAGTCCAACTAATGGCTTAGTAAAACCATACAACTGACAGTACAGAAATCCACTCCTAGTGTAAGGCTGTACTGTACCTGAGCATTTGGTAGCGTAGACAGAGCCGCCAGCCTCATTTTAGGAGGGAGAGGGCGGTAGGATCAGTACAAAGAATCTGTAGCATACAAATGGTGTAAAAGAAACACTAATGCACAAGTTTTATTTTAAAAAATAGATTTATTATAGATACAAATAGGTCAAGTTAAATCTTGGTGGGTAAGTACCAGGATACTTTCCTGAATAGTGAAATACACATTTATGCAACACTATAAACCTATGACTACGTTCAGGATAACTCAGGTGAACTAAGGTTGTAATAATTTATTGCTTTTAGTTAGGCAAGATTTTAATAGCAGCGATGCATCTTCCTGACCTGTGTCAACCCCAGACCTTTTTGCTTTTACTGGTGGATTACTTTTCCACCAGTTCTCACAGAATCTTTTACTCTTTTCATGGGTGTCATTTTAAAGACTCTAGTGTCTTTTTAGTTATCCTATGAGAACTTTTTGGCAATAAGTGCCTACTGTTGCTGGGTTGCCCTAGGGGATACAATTTTAACTTTTTCTGGCTAACCTTGTGATAACTACAGTTCCCAACGGTCGAAGGGGTCTTTGGATCCCTTTTGGCATTTTATTAGGTGATACCAGCACCCCTCACCTTAGGTGGAGTGCTCGGGGGATACTGGGTATCCCCCGTCTCATTTTAAATGTAACATTTGTTATCAGGACAAACCTGCCTTTAATGGCTGGTGGCAGTGAACCTTATTTCCAGTCTCAGTAAAGGCGCCCATGGGTGCTCATTTTACCAAAATGAGCCAGTCTTGTTTTTTCACCATTTTAGTGTTCCTTGTCCTTTCTTTTTCCTTCCCCTGACATCCAGGGCAGGAAATTACTTTGTGGGATTCTATCTTCGGCAGGAGTCCTGTGGACTCCCTGCCCAGGCCCAGAGTGTCTGTGAAGGCAGGAAGCAGGGGAGGAGTCAAACTCTGCCGTCCTTTGTCTTCCAGCCTAAGTGTGAGAATCCAGTTCAAATTGGGAGGCTTGCTATCCTGAAAGGATTGCCAACCCTCCCCCCTACTCCCCCCCCCCCCCCCCCCCAAGGAGGCCGGAGAGCCTGCAGTAGCCCTTCCTTCCAATCGACCTGGGACTCCCGACCCTGGTGAGCCCCACTAGACTCAAGAAGTCCTGCATTTTGAGCTATCCCACACCGTGCTGCAACCTCAAGCCATTGTGCGGTGCACGGTCTTCTGAAACTTTGTGGGCATCCTGCTGGATCTCCGGAGGCACGATTCCAATCTGCAAGATCCAGCACTCTGGTGAGGGGACTTCTCAAACAAGAATCCAACTGGCCATATTCTATACATTTCTAAGGTAAATCACTTTTGTAACTGTTCACTCTCAGTTACCAACCAAGTTCTTTTGCAACTAAGTAACTTTCAAACACGTATTCCCTTTTTCCCCTTTTCTCAACGAAAGGCCCAATCCTTAAGTCTTTCCCTTATTCTTGGAGCATGTGGCAGAATGGGGGTGGGAGTTCACTAGGGTCTAGTGTCTAACAGGCGGGTCAGGATAGGTTAAGTAGCAAAAGTCTGAATTCCTAAGGAAGACGTTTAGAACAAGTAAGTACCTTACTTTATAGTTGGGTGATGGTCCAGGGGCTATCCAGAAGACACCATGGGAGGATTCCAGCAGGGGCCTGGGTGAACTGGACAGGCCTCCCAATTACATTGGACACCCCAAAACTACACCGGCATCACAAGAGACTTAGTAAATGCCCAAGCCAACACAGTACCTCCGCACAGAAGTGTTTGTAGCAGGACAACTTCAGGATCTGCAGCCAAAAACCCAGTCGATGAATTCCTTGTCATGAAGACTGGACACAAAGGGATTTCGCAGCTGGGATAAACTGGGAAGGCTCCAAGCAAGAGTTTATTTGCGGCTGTGGTTTTGGTGCCCTTTTCAGGAGCTAGGAGAAGACTATCGCCAGTCTGATTCACAACGCTGATCTGGTCCAGCACTCGGGTGAGTTGACTTCAAGGACTCAATTTGTGTCTCTGGAGGTACAGCAGAAGGTCCCAGGTTTTTGGTTCATAAAGATACAGAAGACTGTGCCCTGCACAATGACCAAAGGTCATAGGGTTTTGGGGGTATTGCAGCCCCTCAAGGTCGCAGCGTAACATGGGATGGCTCAAAATGCAGGTCTTAAGTCTAGTGGATCTCACCAGGCCCTGGGTCGGTATCGCCCTTGTCAGGATCCCCATGTTGCTTGGATGGAAGGGTAAACTGCAGGCTCCAGTTACGCAGTAGGCTCTCCAGTTGCTGGAAATCATCTCAGCCGGCTTTTCTTAATCTTCCTCTTCGGTTCCAGTGGTCGACTACCTCTTCAGCTTCCAGGATCCAACCTTTATACAGGAATCCAGGCAATAAGACAGGCATGCAACATTCAAACCTGAGGGGGTGGCAGTCCTTTCAGAACAGTCAACCTCCCAGTTGCTACTGCATTCCAGCAGGAAGGCTGGAAGACTAAGAACTGCAGAGTTGTGGATGCCTACCGCTCATCTTGCCACCCCAGACACTCTGGAGCCTGGGTGGGCTTTGCCCAAGGTCTTCCACCAAGACTGACAGGGGATGGGGGGACGGACCAAGAAAGGACTAACTCGAAAAGGCAAAAAGACCAGGCCATTTTGGGTGCCTTTTTACCACAGCTGTGGAAACGGCCTGCAGTAACAGTAAAGGTGCACTGAATTAGTAAAAAGGTTCAATGCCACCAGCCATTCAGGGTACGCTTTTCCTTATAACAGGAATGTTAGTTAGAATGAGAGGGGATACACCATCTCCCCAGCACTTGACATAAGGTGGGGTGTGCTGGTTTCACATCGATATCCTTTCTAAACTTGGGAACTGTAGTACTACCAAGGTTATCCAGAGAAAATTAAAAGTGAAGCCCAAAGGGCAACCCCGCAACAAAAGTTATATTCCAAAATGTTGTCAAAGTATAAAATCCGAAAGACTGTCTTTAAAAATGACACCCATGAAGAGTAAAATAAAGTGAGTGTGGAAAAAGGTCCCCACTCAGAGGTATAAGGAAAAATAATCCACCAGTGCGTTCTGGGGGTTCACAAGTGAGCGAGGTTTAGCACTAAACATCGCATCTTATTTAACAGTTCAACAATGATCTCAAAGTGTAGTGCTTTTGGTGTAGGGGCTTGAGGCAGGTTAGTTGGAAGCAAGTTCCCAGGGAAGGTTAACAGAAATTGTGTAACATGGAAGGGATGGAGTCAAACTGGCGCAGTCTGATGGGCAGGATGCGCTGTAAAACATGAACTGGAAAGTGTACACAGCTGAACTGGCAGGGTATCATTGGTGGCCATCTGTGCATCTTACATTCCTTTCTATGCTCACCCTATGCAACTGGCTGAGTCTACAGGAACACTTCATTGGTGGTTTTCTAACAATCTAGAATTGTAGCTTTCATGAGGCTGTTTCTACCCAACTGGGGTTCTTAATATTGACCTCTTTGGTATGCAAGACTGGCCACACCCTTTGGCATTCCCTGTGTCCTACCAAACATATGTTTAAGCTGCTTTCATTCCTTTGCTGCACATGTGCAAGCCTGAATTGCCTGTTCACACCTGCACATGCAGTAGTTGTGTCAATGTTTGCTCTTAACATTTCAGGGACACAATATTTGCTGATTCAGAATGGGGTGACAGTCACTAAACCATTAAAGCAAGGTCCCACCAACCTCCAGGGGAGGTTCTGTAAACCTAAACTAACATGTGCTCAGTTTAGACCATCGCAGCAAGCAACTCTTCAGATGAAGTAGGAACAGTGAAGCCAGGACAGACAGCATAGTCACACACTCACCCAAAGATGCAGAATGGTGGAGGAGACATCCCCCCCACCCCCCCTTCCCCCAAGCTGGCCAAAGAAAGGGGCGGGGCTGTACATGTTTTTCTCGTGTCTCTCTTAAAGGCTTGTAACAGACTCTTTTCTGTCTGTATGCTTGGATCCATGGTGCAGCTAATGCTTTAAAGAGGAAAAGTTTTGGAGAGCACTGCAGTGGTATGGTGCGCGCACCTTTGCTTTGAGATTGGGGGATGTTGGTTTTAATGGGATTGTATTAACTTAGGTTGCTAAGTTTGCTATACTTTTGACACACCTAGACACACTTGTGTACAGGCGCGTTATAAATGACGTATGTATCATATCGCTATGCTGGCAGAGGTTGGCCTCGTGTTCAGGTTTGACTGGAGGATTTGATGATTGGAAGGTTGCTACAATACCACAGAGTGCCTCCTGTCAATCTTCTCCCTCTTTAAATCTTTTAGCTGCACACAGGTAAGATTAGGGTTTGCAGCCCCTGGCTTTTAAGGCTGGTATTTCGTTTGCGGTTTAAGTGGGAATGGTTTGCTGAACTGCCACTTCTAATTTACAATTTCTGAGGAGCTCTTCAACTAAACATTTGTCATAGTGCAATGCCATGGTATCACACGGCAGTTAAAAGGGTGTTCCAAAATGCATTTGTAAATTGTCTTTTTAAAGATTTACATTTTCTAATACAAATCTCCCCTTGTCTAATTTCCATGCAATAAGGCTTTCCAGACGCTCCCCCCGAATATGTATTGTGGCTACTTGATGTTTATTGGATGAACCCTGTGGTTGCCTTCTCCATTGCTTCCTTCCTTTTGGGTACTTTGTGCCTTTTGTTCCTTTGCGTTTTCCTCTCATACATGCCAACAGTAATTTCACTACAGAGACAATAGTCCAGTCTGGATTTTAATGTTGCATTGTAGGACCTTCTTAGTTTGGGGTTTATAATGAAAAGCCCAGGACTAAAAGTCCTAGAATGCAAAGTTAAAACCAGTTCTGGACTGGTGTCTTCCCCAATGTAATGGATAATGTTGGTATGTATGCTTGGGAGTACTTCGGCTTTTATTCTGCACACTGCTGCCCCACCTCACTCTGGAGTTAGGAAATTAAGGTTCACTGTTACCAGTCAGCTCTACATAGTTTTGTTAAACATGTTTTGGTTCATTAAAAGGTTTGAAGGGATTGCCATTGAGTAAGGCATGCAATGTCTTCTTGGTTATGCTTTCGATTTAACCTTTCTTTGGCCTTTGACTCCTGATTGGGTATACCAGTGGCTCCTTGTGCTTTAGACCTTCAGTTGGGGCAGCTCTGAGTATCAGATACTCTTGGCTTTGCAAGGGGTTTCTGCTTTACCCAGAGTAGCAATAACCCATGCAGGGCACGGGGTGGCGATGGGGTAGGAGTGATGGAAATAAGGGGAAAGATTTTTCGCTGTTGGTGCTATAATTCAGTTTCTTATAAAGTAATATCCTACTTTGGGATTCCATGCGATACTAGTTGTAGCAAAATGGTAGTGGGTTCACCCACTGTTTTATGAAAGGAGGCAGGCTGATTGGTATCTGGTAATCCTACCTGTGCTCTTGTCGTGGAGCAGTTTTCGTTTTTTGTCTTACTAACTCTTGTGATGTGCTCCTAGGAGTCTGGGTTAAAGGTCCACCAACCAGCCTCTTTTGCAGTAAGTCTCAACGGTGCCAAAGGAGTCATTGATGCTAAACTGCACAGCCCTTCAGGGGCCCTGGAAGAGTGCTATGTGACAGAGATTGATGAAGGTGAGATGGGTACTGTTCATGTGGTTTTCACAGAACAAAGTGCCTTACTTTTTGTGGTAATGATTTGTATTGCACCTACATGCAAAACGAACTGTAGGGTGAAAGCAAAGTGGGTGGAGGTATGGACAAAATGGGTTGGATTACAATTTGAAGGGTGTGGATTTAAAATCTTGCATTTCATGTAAACAGTCTATATTCCTAAATCTTGCAGAGTCAAAGTCTTTTGTACTGTGGAGTAACTTAACCACTTGCTCTCTAGAGGTTTATAGAGCAAAAGTGTCCTATCTGTGTTGGGGACACTTCCATTCAGTGTCTCTGGTACTACTAGTCATTACTTCAAGCCCGCAAAGCCCCAAGTGGTAGTTGTGACTGTTATGATGGATGTTAAGATGGGTTGCTGAACTCTGACCCGGTGGGCAGAGGTTTAGAAAGCCAGCCTAGTTTCTTGGAGCAAGGTAACCTAGACAAGCCAGACCAATCAAGGTAGCATTGGCGGTGGTCAGGACTAGGTCTCAGGAGAGGTGAGGGTGATCGAAAGCCCACAGTGAGCACACACAGTAAACACCACAAATTGCTGTCTGGTGTATATATCATAAATACATATACATTAATTAAAGTCCTTTTAACAAAGTAAAACTCAACAATATTTACAAAACTAACACACTAACTAGGAAACAACAGTAACTATTGGCCTAAAGGAATATTGCACAAGTAGTGAACCACAACCTGCAACAGTAGGGGATAGTCGGAGTGCGAATATACGTTAGGCAGTACTTCAAGAATTCAAAACCTAACGAATGGCAGTCCAGTCACTACGAAGTGCTCAAAAGTACATTCAGTGCTGGAGCACTCAATCGTGCGGTTTATTATCAAAACGGGTCTCTTCAGTGCGCTATAGTGACTCAGGAAGGTGGGTGAGGTGATGAAGAATAAAATTCCACTCTTCAAGGATGGTCTCCACAAGAGGGCAGAGCGATTTCTAGGAATCTGTTGGCAGCACAGTTACCTTAAAGAGTGGCTCTCAGACACGTGTGCGTAAGTCTTTGGATACACCAGGGGCCATGACCCTCAGCGCACTCCAGACCAAACTTCACCTATCCAGTTTGTTCGCAGATTCGAATCCTGCAGTTTCGCATCTTTTCAGTTTTCTGGGGCTGCGTTCTGGGACCTCAGTCCATGGTGTGACAGTGGTGGTTTCACGGCTTCTGGTGAAGGGATCGGGCCATTTCCACTGCAGCTAGTCTTTGGGCACAGCAGCAAGGCATCCACGAAGATAGTCACCACTGCCGGGTGACACGGAAACCGCATATGCTCTGGTTCAGGCGGACTCCTAATTTATTCCCTAGGAATGGTAGGTTTACGAAACTTGGCGGCAGAGTGCCTTTTACCAAGGGCACATGCTCCCCAAAGACTCAAGTCATTGGCCATTCCAGAGCAAAGATCCCGTGCAAGCTGGTCCGTTCACTGGGCGGTCCAGGATCATTTCCGAAAAGGCTCGCTTGCAGGTTAAGCTGAAGTTGCCGAGAGTAGTTAGTCCCACTACTCCAACAGTTTAAGCTCCCTTAAAGGCCTTCTGTGATCGATGAGAAACTGGGGCTCCAACGGGACAATGGGGGTCAGTGCCAAACCTTCTGTGGGTCACCAGCAGTTCCATGATTCTGCTTCTTTGGTTCAGGATACTTGGCTCCTTTACGGAGTTTGGTGTGAAGATAGATCGACCTGGAATGGGTGTAGGGTGCCTTCTCTTATCAAATCTCCTTTGTACCGAAACAGAGAAACCAATAAGGTCTGTTCACATTCAGCCACCCCAGACGTGCACAATCACAGATCACGGTGGTCCCAGTCATCCCAGCACACTAGACAACCTGGCACCCAGGACGTGTATTGGAACTAGGCTGCTCCAGCCCACACCGTGGGCATGCGCACAAGGCATGCAGAAGCCCACGAAAGCTTCGGTTTGCGCGGGGGTCTGCATTGCCAAATAAGACATTCCCAAGTCTGTTTGACCTGGGGAAGGCAAAGGGACTAAATGTCCAAAGGACCCTGTGGCATGGCCCTTCTAGGCACTGTCCACTGTCCTGGGCCAAACGCGGTTTAGACCATAGAAAAGTCAAAAATGCTTTAAAAGCAACTGCTGCCACCAGCTCTGTCCTGGACAAACTTGTACATTCACCAACAATCCTTAAAGGGTGTCTAGGGCCTTAAAAATGAAAAAGGGACCCCAGCACACAATGTACAAGGGACCCCAGTGCACAATGTACAGGAAGGTACATTGTGCACTGATAAAATGTTAAATCCCAACGGAGAACAGCAGAAGGCTGAGCTCCACTGGTGAAAGTCAGGCTAGGTGGGGGGGGGGGGGTCACAACTAAAGGGAAAATTGGCCATACATGGACATCTGTCTTAACAATGGATTTCTAAAATCGACCTTAAGATTTTAGAGGCCACGCTAATTGGGTGAACAGGGAGTTTTGAAATTTAGCCAAAACCCATAGTGGGAGAACAGCCAAAGCTTTATTTTAGGAGAGGGTGGTCTTGGGGCCCCAGTGAGTTCGCACAGAATAACACAATGGATCAGCTTAGACGTACGCATAAAATAGGTTTTTATTAGGCCTTTAAGAACACACTAAAATTATACTTGGGGGGGGGGGGGGGGGGGGGGGGGTAGTATTACACAAAACCATATACCACAGATCTATACATTCACCCGTAGGTTCACTTACAATGCATCAATGAATAATTGACCAGGTAAGTAATCGGATGCAGTTAAAATGAATAGAACCAGCACAATCACAAGTCCCATTTACTTAAGCCGTCCCACCCTGTGGTGTACGGGGCCTAATGACCAAATGTCTGGTTCCAATAGGTTTCTCCAGGGAAGGTATTCTCTAAAAAGATGCAATGGGCTAGTGGTGGCAATTTCCATCAGTTCAAAACTACTTAATGGTGGACTAAGTATGTATCTAAAGACTGGCACGTTTTCCACTCTTCATCCCAAGGCTAGCCCAGGTATAGGATACTTGACCTAGGTTTGACCAAACGTAAATAAAGAGGGAGTTAAGAGACGAAAGGGCTTTTTGCACCCAATGTTACCCTTTGGATGATGACGGGGGTCGGGGGGGGGGGGGGAATGAGGGGTGGTCAGCAGGAACAGTTATGTTTCTTACCCCCTGACTCCGTTTCCCCAGGGACTTCCAGATTATCCGTCATGGGACCTGGTAAAATCCCATTCTTCTGTCCTTTTTTAGTGAGTGATGCCCAGGGATTCCAGGTTGAAGTGCTTCGCCCAGTTGGTCCAGCTTCAAGATGCAACACCAGATGACTATGGGGTACAGACCCCTTCAGAACACTCCACAGGATGGATGAAGAGGAGGTCCAGTGACGGTCACCACTTGCAGGTAGCAAGGCAATCGTCCGAATGTGGTCACAGAAGCAGCTCCAGCAGTTTCCTTTGATGCTAGGACACTGACCTTTCAGGAGAAGGTGAATTATGGCACAAGCTGGCAACCGCCAAAGTTCTGGTCTTCAACACACTTCTCTGGCAAGGCAGCCCACAAGGGTGCTGGTCACCCCACCGTGCAGTCCAGGGTCACACCCGAGGGCTGTTGGGGTATGCACCCTCATTGTCATTGAGACAAGCTGATCCCACTAGTCCAAGGGCTGAAACGCACTTGGATCTTGTAGGATATTGCAGAAGGAACAGGGCTTCACTGGGCCCGACACTGGAGGGAATGCAGGTCCACTGCAGAAGTTGTCCTCTGGTTGTCAGCGGGCTGTTCTTCTTTGGATTCTTTGCTCCAATGTTTCTGCAGAAGCTGTCCTCTTATCCGGAATTGGAGCTGGAAGCAAGTACAAGCCCACCAATGCAAAGGATCTGCAACATTGAATCGGGCAGTAGTTTTCCAATCTGGGACAACCATTGGTTTCACATCCGCCCAGCAACAGACTCTGGCACCAAACATTCCCAGACCCCTCTGCTCACAAACTCGCTAGCCCGCAAAGCAGCATGGCATTTCCTGATCTGAAATTCAATTTTACTGCTACCACCAACTTCTCTTTGGCTCATAAAGTGAACAAAACCCCCAAAAGATAGTTATATTGATTCTTGGTATACCCACTGCACTGTAAGGTACTCTGCAATAACCAAAATAAAAGAATTGCAAAGAGAAACTGTATTGCAGTCTGACTGGTTAAACAAGCAAAAGAAGGGTGCCTCGTTGAAATCAATGGAGGGAAAGGTGTAAAAGAGAATGTTTCCCAAGCAGCCCTGATGTAACTCAGTGGATTCATTCACAAGTACACAATTCTTTTTGTCTATACTGAAGAGGGTCCACATGCTGATTGCCCATTCCTAATATAAAGATTATATACAAAGGGACGAACAATAATTACCAGGAAACCAGACTTTGTGAATCAGAAGTTACAATGTATCAGTTGCTTATTGATTTTTATGAGGTTTTTTTAAAGGTGGTGATTTTCCGTGGAGGGGGGAGCGGCAATAACTGGTAAAATGCTTTTCGGTTCTGATGGGCGAGCTCCCAAGACCAAGCGGGACCAGTATTGCGAATGGTGGCAGTCTTTGGCAGGAGACACATCCAGTGTGAAAGGGCCCATAAGGCACAGTTCCTGGTTTTCTATTGGCGAGGAGACGCTCTTGTGAAGATGAAGAGTAGGCCTTGTGATGGCGAAGAAAATGCCTACCTAGAGGGTCTGTGCAATACCATGGGACTGGTCGCCAGGTCTGCAGGTTGTGGCCGACAGTTTCCAGAGGATGGGGCTTCGCAGCATGCAGTAAAGCACACCAATGCAGATGGGACACCCAGGCCCTTTGGAAGGGTGGTTTATTTTTGATTTGGACACTTCCATTTCCTGGATCGGAGCAGAAAGCAAAGGCCATTTGGTTGCTGCCAGGTTTTCCTCATTCTCTGGCACGGGATGCCGCTTTGGAAGAAGGGATGGGCTTGAAAAGTGGATGTTTAAGAGAGGCCTAAGAAATGCAACTGCACCTTTTTTAAACTCTCCTTCCTGGTCAGAAGATTCAAGGCTGTGCCACCTGGAACCTCTCTGGCAATTGGTAATAGAATTGGTGCTTCCCTCTGGTTCTACGAATATTTGTGTTAATGGGTGAGGTCAAAAAAGGACCCATCAAAAATGTATTTCACCTAGTGAAGTTTTACACAGGCAAATCCATCACCAGCTTAGCCACATGACTAACAGGGAGACTAACGGGGTCCTTTGGTTTGCCACCACTGGTGAAGTTAAGGTCTCAAGTCAGAACATTTGCAAGCCCAGGAACGCCAGTTAAAAGTACAGGGGGACTACCACTTAAGGCTCTTGTAGTTTCTTAAATTTTGTACGATTCTGATGGCTTTTGTCTGGTGTCGAGGCATTCCAAAAATCAAGGACTTTGTATTGACTAGTCTAGAATGGTTATAGGTTAAAGGTTCGAATCAAAAGGTTCGAAATCCAATGGGGTTGAAACAAAAGGACCGAAAAACAAAAGGTTTGACTTTTTTTTTTTAGTAATTTTTTTTTTTTTTTTTTGGTGGGGCTCCCCACCCAACCCCAGTTTTTGTGGAAAAACCACTTTTTTTTACCTATATGGAAACCCCAAAAAATATATAATTTAAAAAAAAATGTAACCTTGTTTTCGGTCCTATTGACCCGAACCTATTGCATTCGAACCTTTTTGTAATCGCACCTTTAACCGGACACAGTCTAGAATGTTCAATTCTTGGAGGGTTTTATCAGATTTGCTAATGACTACAGATGATGAATGAAAAATGTCACTGATGTTCTGTGCCAATCTTGCTTGTAGTACTAAGGTGTCCAGAACACCGGCTGTAGAAACTGTGTAACCAGGAAACACTAAAGGAGAGGAGGCTCAAATGTAAGGCAACTGATCAAATGGGACCAGGGAATCTGCAATACCAATTAAGGAACACGCTGCAAAGTGAATTTACTATGCAGGCACCAGATGTTGTAGTCTAATCCTGAAACACTGATTAGATTGTAATAAGTGTACTCTTATGCCCCCGTCCCCTTTCCTTCATACTGCATGGGCATCCATTCCAAGGGACGGGAGACAAAACCTTTTTCACCAGAACCTTCCCCTTTAGATTTAGAGGGGTGCAGGGTTGTGGCCCTGGGAGCATGCGCTGCCCTGACTCTGCCCTCTGGCGCCACACCTCGGTCCCCTTTTTCACATTGATGGAACGGTCCGAATTCACCAGCACTCCTGGGTTTTGCTTTGTCCGTGTAATTCCACGTGCGGATACTTCTTCTCTTCTGTCTTTTTATCATTCAGGTACTCGGTCTGCTCCTCCCCGGCGCATGTCGACTTCTACAGGATTCAGCAGGTGTCCATCCTGCAATGGGCTTTCTAACTTCAGACCCCCACGCCCTCTGCCCGCGTTGCCTTGGCCCAGACCACAGCTGGCCAGCTTGTACTGCTTGCCACGTGCTTTCATCTAGGTCTCTGAAGAACAGACTAGCCGGGTGGAGGGAGCTCTTCCAGAGATCGCCTCCAGAGGACCTGAAGGACTTCGTCAATTATCGATCCAGGCCCAAGGTGGGGGGGCACTTTTCCAGTGCACACCGCAAGGGAGACTCCTTTCCAGGGAGGAACTTATGAGGTTCTCATACCAACACGAGTACCAATCAGCTACCGGCTGGCAGGCCGGGGGGGGGGGGGTCATTCAATCCTCCCATTGACAGTGCTGAGGGACCGGAAGGTTGTTTTACTGGGTCTGCACGAGAGGCCACACCCTACTACCAGCAACATTTCCGGAGCGCCTATTGTCATGATGCCTACCTCCAAGGAGCCAGGTCCGACCCAGCAACCCCAGAGGCAGGTATCATTTCCCCCAGGGGAGTGCCAGCGGGCCCAAGCTGGGGCCCTTTGGACGCAGTCCTGGCGCCTTAGGCGCCAAGCTCATGTTGGACCTCTGTCCTGGCGCCTTAGGCGCCAGGCTCATAAAGCTAGATGTGTTCAAGTGTTTTAATGTGCACTTACCTGATGCAGACCATGCTGCCACATCCAGGCCCTCTTGAGGTCTGAATAGGAACTACTTTACCTGTGGGACTACTTTCCACCCGGGTGTGGTCGGGGAAGGATACATACCTGATCGGAGGAAGGATACACACTTGGAACTTCTTCCAAAGCTATTTAAACCACACCCGATCAGCAACTCACGCTTCGCGTTGTTCTGCTCCTCGCAGCTGGACGCTCACCGTGTCAGCTCCTGCATCTGGACTTCAGCCACGCCTGTCGGCATCCTGGGTTACCTGCAAAGGGAGACAAGAGACCTACCAGCTAATCTGCACCACGGAGACATCACCGACGATCCTGAAAGGGAAGACATCATTTTTAAAAGCATTTCGTTACGATCGCTGCAGCGCTGCATTTCACTCACCTTTCCTGCATCACTTCCTCCATCTTCAGCAGCGATCATCCGGATACACAGCCATTTCCCAGAGCCTAGAGAGAAAGACAAGAATAAGAGGTGAGAGAAGGAAGGGAATAGGAAAAGCCCAGTTTCCTTCTAAGACTTACCTGTTGGGTCATTCCCATTTCATTTCGGGTCTTGCTGCTTCCAAGCAGGACCCCGGCCCCTATGGGGAAAAAAAGACAGACTTTAGATGAGCGAATGCAAAAACATCACCTGAGCGCTCATCTAGGACTTACCAGATCTTTACTGGAACTGCACGTTTCACTTCGGGTCGGCGCCATATTTCTGGCATTCCGAACCCCAGCCCCTATGGGGAAAAGACATCAACATCAGCGCTTTGTTGCAAGAAGTCTCCAAAGGAATCTTCATTCATCACCTGAAAAAAGACAATGAACATTATTATTTAAAGCTTGAACTTTTGAACTTGCAACAGAACTTTTACAGCGCCTTACCAGTATAATCAAGCTTACCTGAACTCCCATCCAACCTCAATCCAGTGAAGTAACTGGGTTCAACGCGCCCCTGCGTCAGAAGCAGGATGGAGAGCTCGTCCTTTCAGACCCTAAGGTGAGACTTCACGGGGAATCGTGGAAGGGTATCGTGGAGGGTTGGAAGAAAGTGGGAGGCTTGAGCATAACTCAGTCAGTAGGTAATACTCCCTTTTCACGCACAGGGGAATATTCCTGCGAGCCGGAGAAGCCAGAGTAGAGGGCCCTTCCTGTCCATCTTCAGAGTCCTGCGCTTCACCATTGAAGAAGCATCAGCACTCGAAGCCAGACCTGCGCCTCCGTGCGAATCAGGTGAGCGTCACACCTATACGCAGTTCTACCGGCAAATCTGCTGAGGGCGAAACGCCTTCCAGGTCTCGGCCTGAGGAACAGGGTAGGCCTCATGATCCACACCCAAGAGTCCTGGGCTGGGCCCAGAGAGCCAAGCAAAATGGCCGCTGTCCCAGACATGTCTGACATCTGCCTGATACCGCACCAAGGCAGAGAGCAGGTGGAGGAAAGTGTCCAGGTGGGACTGTGTGGCCTACAGCCTGACATTCATTTGTACAGGTCAGGTTTCAACTGAGTCTGTATGGGCAGGGTACGCAATAGCTCCAGCAGCCACCCGCTACCCCGGCAATATCGCCTACCACCCCTCCGCTTTGGCACTGCAGGCCCCAGTACAGGTGCCCTTGGCCCCTGTTTAGCCTCTGCCGCCTGCTCCGGCCCCTCAACTGATTTTGCAGGTGGTTCCGTACATGCATCTGCTGCAGCCTCCGACTCCTGTCTCCACACCCCAGCCCTCTACTCCCACCAGCCCTCCACCGGTGCCGGAACCACCAGACCCTCAAGTGGACACAGATGAGGACCCCGACAGTCCCCAGCCAAGGCCTTCCGTGAACGTCTTGTGGGGCTGCCAGAGTACTTTAGGCCTTCCTCAACACAAGGTCTAGCAACCATCCGAGGGGGGGGGGGGTCCTCGCCCAAGTCCTCATGCTATGTCCCGCAGCAAGAACAGGGATCCTGATGCAGGATATGGTAGCCTTGGCCAAAAAGGGCTGGCTCAAGCCCCACTCGGTCCAGCCGGTCAATGCCGGGACGCAAAGTACAGGCAGATGGATGAGGATACAATCTTGCTGTCGGCCCACCCTCAACTGCACTCTTCAGTGATCGCTGTGGCATCACTATACTCAAAGCTTCAGTCGTACCCTGCCTCCTCCGCGGCACTGCTAGTCGAGGAGAAAATCTGGGAGGCGTATGGGAAGAAGCTGTATGCCAACGTGGCCTTGCATCTTTGCCAAGCCAATGCGGATGCCCTGCTAGCAGCGGTTAACCAGAGGCTTTTGCAGGAAATTGCTGATTTCCTCCCAGAGCTTCCGGGCGCAGAGCCAATCGCGATTCAAGGTTGGACTGGCATAGGCCAAGATGGTGGCGTAAGATGACGTGGAGTCCGTTGCCCACATTGACACCTCTGGCCGGGCCATCTGCATTGCCACGGACATGAGAACAACCTGTATCCGTGGTACTAAATTCAACCTGGATGTCCAGGAATGCATATTGGACCTTCCGTTTGAAGGGGGTGACCTCTTCCACTCCACCACGGACGAGGAGCTGAACAAAAAGAAACAGCTCACAAACTGCCAAGTCTTTATCCATCCTTACAAAGACAACGCCCAAAATTTACACCCAGTCACAGCAGCACTCTGACAAGGAGCATACATACGGAGGGTTCTGCAGCTTTAAAGAGCAGAGGTCCAGGCAGCCTGACCGTTCGCCGACCAAACATCAGCGCAAACGACAAAAGGGTGGGGGGGTTGGGGAGGGAGGGGGGGAGCTGGGGGTTGAGGGCAGGGGGAGAGGGGTGAAGGGGGAAGAAGGGCTTTTTCCAGTCCCCCCGCCTCTGCAACAGCCTCAGAGGGAAAGAAGGCATGACACGCCCCTCCGGGTCCACGTGTCTCCACTGTGGCAGGCTTGCTCTCCATGCACAGTTCTGGTGCCAGTTTTGTAGACCCCTGGATCCTCTGTAGTGTCCACAGGGTACCGCCTACCCATCCCAGCCTCTCCTCCCTATTCCCCTCCACTCCCACAGGTTGGGAAAGCAACTCTTTTGGTGAAGGTCCGGTCGCTCGTTGAGAGCCAGACAGTGGAGGAAGTCCCAGCCTCCCAGCAAGGCTTGGGCTTTTACTCTGGAATTTTTGCCAAAAGAACCAGGCTTTCCCGAGTTGTGCTGGGCCTTTCCACCCTCAACCGCTCCCTACCTCTGCTATTAAAGCTGGCGTAACCTCTTGAATTTTTGCAGTGAGATGTGCAGGGGAGACTGGATGTGCTCCCTGAATCTGAAGGGTGCATACTTGCACGTCCTGATGCGGCAGCCTCATCGTTCTTTTCTACGATTCAGGGTCATGGGCTACCATTTCCAATACAAGGTGCTTCCATTTGGCCTCAACTCTGTTCCCATGGTCTTTACCAGGCTGAGGAATGCAGTGGCGGCCCACCACATCTATCCGTACCTCAACTGGCTCGTCACCGCTTAATCTCCAGAAGCGGTGCACTGCACCTCTCATGAACACACTGCACAATCTAGGCTTTTCGCTCAATCTCAAGAAGTCGCAGTTGCAGCCTACGCACACTGACTTTCTTGGGGCTCATCTGGGACACAGGCTCAGAGCGTTTTTCCTTCGGAGGACAAGATCATGGCAATCAAGAGGGCTGCTGCGCACTTACTTAGCAGAGAAGTGAATTCGGCCTGGTGGTACCAACACCTACTGGGTCTCATGGCAGTGGTCCTATTGGTTGTCCCCCACACAAGACTCAGGATGAGGAGAATACAGCTGCACTTCGCGGCATCATGGAACCAGGAACGGGGCTCTGTCGGAAATGATTGTTCCTCCTTCTCTTCGCACATGGTGGTCCAGGGGACTGCAGCCTGCAGACAGGCAAGCCCTTCTGGCAAACTACCCCGCAGGTCACCATCACTACGGACTCCTCTCTGGGGATGGGGACACTCTGGAAAACCATTGCGTCCATGGCACCTGGACCCAGCAGGAGTAAAACATCAATTGGCTGGAACTGAAGGCTATCTGGCTTGCACTCTGAGCCTTCCTTCTGGTTCTTATGGGCAAGGTCGTCCTCATTCAGACCACTCGACCAGCATCTTCTATGTCAACAAGCGGGGAGGTATAAGGTGCCCTCCACTGTGCAGACTGGCGGTCCAGGGGAGTACAACCTGGAGGCGGACAATTATGAGTGGCAGCTAAACCACCACGTACTTCAGGAGATCTTCAGCAGATGGTTACACCCCCAGGTGGACCTCTTTGCCTCCTGGCACAACAGGAAGTGCCAACAGTTCACCTCCTGGCAGGGCCCCGGCTCCCTGGGCGACACATTTCCGATTCAGTGCAACAACATTGCAGCATACGCCTTCCCGCCCACACCACTGATAAACAGGGTGATATCCAAGGTCAAGGAGTCTCACCAACTCGGAGCTGTTCAGCCTCTCAGACCTCCCAATCGCCTTCTGACAGGCCCAGCACATCTTCCAACACAGCAGGGGGGCAGAGTAATTTCACACCACAGAAACTAGCCCTTATTGTGGTTCCTGAGCAGGTCACGCTAGGACACCTCAGCCTGTCCCAGGCTAATCTGGAGATTATAAAGGGCACTAGAAGCAAAGCTACCAGGGCCCAGTTTAAGAGCAAGTGGTCCAGGTTGTGTCACTGGGCAGACTCCAAGGATATCAACCCCCTTGCATGTACTTTTGACGATGTGCTCTCCTTCTCGGCGCACCTCGCTCACTCGGGCGTGCAGGAGGACACTTACTGCACCTACTTGGCAGCCATTGGGGCCTACAGGAACTCGGTCTTCTTTTCCAACCCCATGGTCAAGAAGCATCTGACAGGTCTTGCCAGACTCTACCCGCCCATCAAGAGGTCACACCCCGTGTGGGACCTCAATATAGTGTATGGTGAAGATCTTGGAGATTTGTCGATTTATTTACCTACCTGCGTAAATTCCCTCATTAATGAAGTCAACAAGTGGCCCTATTCATGTTCACTTCTATAAATAAATAATTTCTCTATATACTTTTGATTTTTTTGTGATATGTGCTTTCAACAATGGGTACAAATGAAGGTCTAGTATGACTGGTGGTATAGTTTATATGTTAAATTGAATGATTTATTCTGTTTTAGCTACCAGTTGAGTATTCACTGACAGCTTGCTAAACCATTTTATAACTTTAGCCATATGGGAACGTCTTTTGTTGTATGTTAGCTTTTTGCTCCATTGTGTTCCGAGGCTGGTCACCATTAAGACGGCCTTGCTAGTCGGCCTCACCTTGCAGGACAATCGAAATCCAGGTGCTGGTCGCCTCAGAACTCTACACTATGTTTCACAGAGATAAAGTAGTCCCGCGGACACAACCAGCATTCCTACCTAAGGTGCCTAAAGCATTCCATCTAAATGAAGAAATGGTTCTGCCTACGTTCTTTGCTGAGCCCAGAGTTCTGCACTGCCTAGATAACGGGCATGCCCTGAAATTCGACTTGGATATAACCAAGGGCTTCTGCAAGTCGGACGCACTTCGTCACCTTCAGCTGATCAAGACCGGGGTATCGTGCCTCCATAGCCCTTTGGATGGTCTTGGCCATCAGAAGCGTACGAGGGACAGCATAAGCTACTACTGGCCAACATGCACGCACATGCAGTCTGAGCCAAGGCAACGGCCATCTCCTCCCAGCGGCATGTCCCCTGGCAGGTCATAAGCAGGGCGGCCACATGGGCCACCACTTCGGCTTTCTGCAAGCACTACTGTTTAGATGCTGGTTCTAGATCAGACGTGGCTTTTGGACAGGTGGTTCTTAGAAACCTGTTTTCTTAAGGAGGGTCTCCTCTCCACCCTGGGGCTACATTCAGTTGTAATCGCCCATGTAGTATGGAGGAAAGGGGATGGGACGTTTGAGTAATATGTTAGTCACCATAGTGACTAACGTACTCTTAGTCCCCATTCGTCCCATCTTCCCTCCCCCCCCCTCCCCCCCCACCCCACCCCACCCCCCCCCCCCTTATAAACTGGTGTCATTAGGCAATGTTAATCCATTGTCGACGCGTCTATGGGGACTGAGTTGTGGCACCAGAGGGAGGAGTCGGGGCAGCACATGCTCCCAGGGACGCGCACTTCCAAATTTAAATGGGAAGGTTGTATCTGGTGAAAAAGGTTCTGTCTCCCCTCCCTTGTAAGGGACGCCTATGCAGTATGGAGGAAAGGGGACTAAGAGTACGTTGGTCACTACGGTAAGTAACTTGTATTCAAAGTACAACAATGTGTACTGTTTATGAATCACTTAAATATGCCTTTATGGCTAGCAGTTGCTTGAACTTCAGCAAAAGTGGGAAATATGTTGAACACAATCTACGATTAGACATTTCCATTTTTAATCAACAGATGCATATTTTCTAGGAAAACACATTTTTCCCATCAATGTGAAATGATGAATTCCTACTGATGCAAAATGTGTGATTTTTGCATCCTAAATTGGGGGCGGAGGGGTTAGGAAAGTAATCTTTATTTTGGATAATCTTAAACTGATTCTGAACAGAGCATGAAAATTATGCATCTAACTTTCCAGATAGTGCTGTACAACCTTCCCAACTGCCTTATAAATAAAGCAAGTGGGTTTAAGGGTAATAACCAAAGCAATTGCAGAGTTTACATAGAATCCTACAGCTTGGGGTTGTACCAGCTATAGTTTGGATTTCTTGGAAAAACCTGGGTACACCCAGTTTGCCACACTGTATATGGTGGCACACACATTGGCAGTTTTTATTCATGAATCAAATGACAAGTCCCCAGTAGATTGAGGTAAAAAGGTGGACTCCTTGATTGGCTGCTGTCCAAACAAACATCGGAAGGTTTGGCTTGGAAATGGAGTGTGTGAATATTATCTTCAAGTCAGGGACTAAATGTCCATGTGAAGGAGGAAAGCCATTGTTTGGTCTGTGGGTAGTTTACATACCAATGCCTAGTGCTAGAATACGGTAGTGAACTCTGGCATGCTGACAGTAGGAACAGCGTAAATGCTGGAGGTAGCACACAAGGAAATGTTTGGACACTGTCCTGTTCCAAATTCAGTAAAGCAGCCTTGATCAACGGAGTTCACCCTTTTGTGAAGGCAGGTCAACCTAGTCTAGTTTGAAGTGTTTAAGATTCTCTTTGATGCTTGGAACCTACTGTATGGTATCATTTGTCAACACATAGTTTGAGATGGGGGCGGGGGGAAGAATTGCAGGGGTAGAGGGTAAACCTAGCATGGGTAGCCAGTCACTGGGATTACTTAATTTTGTTTAACCATTTTACATTTTAGATAAGTACGCAGTGCGCTTCATCCCCAGAGAAAATGGCCTCTACGTGATTGATGTGAAGTTCAATGGATCCCACATTCCTGGCAGCCCATTCAAGATTCGGGTTGGCGATCCCAATCAAGCTGGCGACCCTGGCATGGTGTCTGCCTATGGTGCTGGTTTGGAGAGGGGCATCACAGGTATTGCAGTGAATGCCGTGCCCTGGGAGTTTGACTCCATGGAAGGTTCCGTAGTCTAAACGAGCTCACTTTTTTTTCTTTTCTTTTTCCCCTTTTGCAGGAAATGCAGCAGAGTTCATTGTAAACATGACTAGCGCTGGCCCTGGAGCATTGGCTGTCACAATCGATGGGCCATCCAAAGTGAAAATGGACTGTCAAGAGTGTGCAGAGGGATACAAGGTCACATACACGCCCATGGTCCCTGGCAACTATCTGATCTCCATAAAGTATGGTGGACCCTATCACATTGTGGGAAGCCCCTTCAAAGCAAAGATTACTGGTGAGCTTTTGACGTTTGGGGCTCGTTAGCTACAAGAATCTTGAGACCTATTCAGTTTACTTACTGTTTTCCCACTCCACAGGATCTCGTCTAGTGAGCAGTCATAGTAACCATGAGACCTCATCTGTGTTTGTGGACTCCATCACCAAAGCAGAAGCTTTTCCACAGCAAAGTGCATTGCCAAAGTTGTCCTCGGATGCCAGCAATGTGGTGGCCAAGGGGCTTGGCTTGAACAAGGCCTTTGTGGGCCAGAATTCTTTCACCGTTGACTGCAGCAAAGCAGGTTAGTGCCTGACGAGTGGGCCCTTAATTTATTCTACTCACTATGGCAAAATATTGTTTGCCTTCTGCTTAGAAGGTAGACTGTCATTTTGAAATCTGGCTTTCAAGCGTATGGCAGCTGGGGAAATGTGTCAGATTGACTGTTTTGATGTGATTATAGGGGCAGGTTCGATTTAAATGCAAGAAACCATGTTGTGTACATCACATCGGTTTCTCAAAATGGCCTTCACAAAACAGCCTGGAATAGGACAGCATCTTGTCTTGTACTATTCAAATGTAAGTTGTCTGTATGTTGACTTGTAGATGTGGAAGTGCTTGAGTCACATTAGCTGTCACTGCCTTCGCACAGATTAAGATTTTGTTAAGTCCCTCTCAGGCCAACTGATTGTGCATCTGCTGCAAAGAACCTATGATCAGGCATAGGGCATACCTACTTATTTGCCCATAGGATTACCCCTGACCATGCAAAGTACTTGAGGGCTTCTGCACTGTTCTTCCATGTGCATACCTTGGAAATAATTGACTGCCAACGTGCACACATTGAAAGATGTACTTCCAAGTGGGTCTAAAGCAAAGGGGCTAGCCAAGGGTTGCTGCTCTGTTTTGCAGTACATACAATAAACCCAATCAAAGCATATTGTCAAAGACTTCAGTGTTAAATTGCTAGTCTCTTCTCTGCAGGTGTCATGAATTTACGGATTCTAAAGGGCGATTACCACTATTGTAGCCACAGCAGGACATATGTGGGTCTGCTGGTATGTATGTTTGTGGTAGCTACAGAGCCACTGCATCCTTGAAGGTTATAGGCACCTGAATGGTTAGAATGACCCACTCTTAATATGGTTGCCTTCAATACGTTGTATGTCATTTCTCCATTTATATGATCAGTTTGACTTGTCATTTGGTCCTGTGAGACAACTGGTGTCTGTCTGGATTCTCAGCATGTAAGCGAGCTCTGAACTCTTTGACTTGAGAGAACCTATTTCTCATAAACCTTGCCAACATATGAGAACTCCAGGAAGAGCAAACTAACTGTCTTTGAATGCTCGTAATTGGCGAACCTTGAAATTTAGTCGGCCTGTAATGTAATTGACCGTTGACATTCTTGACTCCAATTTTAGGATGGTTCTGACTTGTAAATGGGATTGACAAACCTCTTCCTTCTTGAAATGGTTTGTTCATGGAACTGATGGCTAGGATGAGGATGATTAAGGCTACACTGTTGCTTAAGGGTTCTTTGAGTTGGTCCCAGAGCAACCAATATTGCTCTTAGTTTGAAGCTAGCTAAAATCTTGGTGGGGATTGGGGGGGGGGGAGGAGAGTTAAATTATCCCCTTTACTTGTGTATATTAAGTAAAATATCTGGTCTGACGGCCCCCTAATCCATAATCTGGCCCAGTAGCATTTTATCCTTGGGTGAGAATGCAATTGGTAGGTTGACTACATAAGATAGCTTTGCCCCATATCATACAGGACGGCAAAGCCCCACCAATTTGCAAACTATCTGCCCAGCCCTTTTGATTTCTTGAAGGAGGGGCAAGCAATAAGATTGGTGCTAGTTGATTTCAATGAAGGTAGAGATTCATACCACGAGGCGGTTGATTTCAGGTAGCTGGGGTATTTCTCATAAAGACACTTGTGAAGTAAGGTCGTCGCTTTGAATTGACATCGGGTCGCGACCGGTAGCCAGTTTTATTCCTGCCGATAGGTTGATATGGCATCTTCTTGGGACTGTTTTGATGACCCGAACCGCGTCGTTTTGAATAGTCTGAAGGCGGTTGATAAGTTTTTTTTTTTTTATCGGCCCCTACTAGGTGTGCGTTACAATAGTCTATTGATAGAATAGTTGCCCAAGCGATGGCTTAATTGTCCCAGTTCAGATATGGACGAATGATCCTAAGTAGCTTTAGATGGTATGATCAGTTTTTGGCAACTAGGTTCACATGGGATTCTGCACTCAATGTGCAGTTGGTTTGTAGAGTTTTGATTTTCTTCACTGAGATGCTAGTTCTCGATGGAGAAGGACTGGTAGCAGTTAGAAAGTTTGGCCCTAGCTTGAGAGGAGTTAAAGATGAGGAGCTCAGTCTGGCCCTTATTGAGGCACATCCAGTTATCCGCCTTCCAGGTGTCTACTTGATTATAGATACGTTGAAGGAGTAGGCTGTTGATGGGTGGTTAATTCCCTTTCTCCATTTGCAGAAGAATATTCCTACGGGCCAAGCAAACTAAGCTAGGTGGGCCAGTCCAGTCCGTCATCTCGGCCCTACGCGTCACATTGGTGGAGACCGCAGCTGTCCAGTCCAAATCGACGCTTCTGTGGGAGCCAGGTGAGCGTAACACCTTCCAAGATGATAAACGTTCCTCCATCTCCCCACTCGGACCTTACTTGGTGGTCCATGGACTGCAACCTACGGACGGGGTAAGCCCTTTCGGCCGCCCTCTCCGCAGGCCAACCTCACCAGACTCCTCGCTCAAGGGCTGGGGAGCCACCCTGGACGATCTTTCGGTCCACTTCACCCGGACTCGACGGGAGCATGAATACTACATCAATTGGTTGGAGCTGAACGTCATCTGGCTAGCGCTCGGAGCATTCCTACCATTTCTCAAGGGCAAAGTTATCCTCATCCAGGCAACTCGACCAGCATGTACTACGTCAAGCAGGGAGGCACCAGATCCCCCTCCTGTGCAGACTGGCGATCGGCATGTGGGAATGGGCTTTGGAAAACGTAATTTACCTCTCGGCAGTCTACCTTCCAGGGGAATCCAACCGGGAGGCGGACAGGCTCAGCAGGCTGGGAGTGGACAATTACGAGTGGCAGCTAAACAACCTCATTAAGGAGAGCTTCAACAAGTGGGTTCATCCCCAGGTGGATCTCTTTGCCACCTGGCACAACAAGAAGTGTCCCTCAGTTTGCACCCTGGCAGGGTCAGGGCCCCGGCATTTCACCACCAGTGGACCGGCATGAAAGCCTACGCCTTTCGGCCTAGCCCCTGATCCACGGGGTAATTTGTAACATCAAAGAGCCTCACTGACTCCTCATTCTGCTAGCTCCATGGTGGCCGGCCAGGCCACGGTTTTCGGAGATACTCAGCCTCTCGGATGCCCCCATAAACCTTCTGACGGGCCCAGCACATCATCTGGCACAGCAGGTGGGCAGGATCATCCACATCACGCCAAGGAAACTAGCCCTCACAGCATGGTACCTGAGCAGGTAATCCTTTGGCACCTTAGCCATTCACAGGCCAATCTGGAGATCATACAGGGCGCCAGGAGCAGGGCCCAGTACAAAAGCAAATGGACCAGATTCTGCCACTGGGCAGATTCCAAGGAAATCGACCCCTTGGCCTGCAGTTTGGATGACATGCTCTCCTTTTCAGCTCACCTCGCTCATTTGGGCGTGCAGGTGGACACCTGCCCCACATACCTTGCTGCCATTGAGGCTTACAGGAACTCAGAGGAAGGAATCTTTTCCTCCTCCAACCCTAGTCAAACATCTGACTGGTCTTGCTAGGCTCTACCCGCCCGTCAAGAGACCGCACCCTGTGTGGGACCTTAACATGGTCTTGGGCACCCTGGTGCACAAACCATTCGAGCCAATGGCGTTCATGGACATTAGGCTGGTCACCATCAAGACGGCCTTACTAGTCTCTTACCTCGGCTCGCAGAGTCCGTGAGATTCAGGCACTGGTCGCCTCTGAACCATATACCACCTTTCACAAAGACAAGGTAGTCATGCGGATGCACCCGGCATTTCTGCCCAAGGTTCCATCTGCATTTCACTTGAACAAAAATAGTCCTCCTTACGTTCTTTCTCCAGCCCAATGATGAAGCGGAGTGCTGCACTGCCTGGATGTCAGGCGTGCCCTAAAATTCTACTTGGACAGGACCAAGGGCTTCCTCAAGTCTGCTCTGTCACTTTCGGAGGCTTGAGGCCAGGCTATCGGGCCTCTAAGACCTCCATAGCCTGCTGGATGGTCTATGCCATCAAGGAAGCATACGAGGGCCAGCACAAGCCGCTCCAGGCCAACATGCATGCCCACGCAGTCAGGGCCAAGGCAACGGCCATCTCATTCCAGCGCCATGTCCCCTGGCAAGTCATAAGCAGGGCGGCCACTTGGGCCTCTCCCTCGGCATTCTGCAAGCATTACTGTTTGGATGCCGGCTCTAGATCTGATGCAGCTTTCGGACAGGCCGTTCTCAGGAACCGATTTGCTTAAGGAGGGTCTCCTCTCCACCCTGGGGCTACAATCGGTTGTAATCGTCCATACAGTATGGAGGAAAGGGGACGAGACGTAACAGTAATTAGAAGTTACTCACCGTAGTGACTAACGTACTCTTATTCCGTAGTCTCCTTTCCTCCATACGTCCCACCAACCTCCCCCCTAATACTGGTATCATTAGGCAATGTTAAATCTATTGTGTGAATGGGGACTGAGGAGTGGCGCCAGAGGGCGGAGTCACGACTGCTCCCTGGGCCCCGCCCCGCATCTAAATTTAAAGGAAGAACCTTTTTTCTGGTGAAAAAGGTTCAGTCTCCCATCCCTTGGAAGGACGCCCATACAGTATGGAGGAAAGGAGACTATGAACTAAGAGTACCTTAGTCACTACAGTGAGTAACTTATAATTTTCTCCACGTTCAGTTGTATTACAGGAGATGAGCTGAACTGTTAGCAGACGGTCTTCATTTCACCCATTGAGGGGGGGTGGGGAATGCCTAGAACCTATGGACCATACAATTGAACAAGTGGGCTGATGGGACCCTTGGCTGCTGCTCCTTTTTATAACCTTACTCTTTCCACTTAGGTTACATTTAGTCAGTTTGAATGATTCACTGGTGTTCGGGTTTGGATTTGACTGTTTCGTGGGCTTTGTGGCCTTCGTTATGAGGCACAACTCATCTCCATTAGGAGTACCTGTTGAGCACTCCTGGGGAAGCCATGGCTAAGACTGTTGAGATGGATTTTTAAAATCAACCGTGAGGGGAAGATTTTAGGAGGCCTCCCTAGGTATGGTAAACGGGGTCGCAAAGCAGTTTTAAAGTGAACGGTCTGGGGCCGCATTTACACAACATGCAATAATTCACCTTGGACAGTATGTAAAGTTATTGGGTTTTTTATAATGGCACACTAAGAAATGAAATGAGGGTAGTAATATATAGATATATATATATATATCATTTTTTAGTGTGCCATTATAAAAATATATATTATTCCAGTGGATCCACTTTGAATGCATCATTCGATTTTAACCAGTTTAGTCCAGTTATTAATCGGATGCATTATAAAAACGAATACCACATACAATCACACTTTCCTTTCACTTAAGCAGTCCAGCCCTACGATGTTTTGGCTTATTGTCCAAAGGTCACATGTTCCAATAAAAGTTTCTCCATGCAAGGTATTTTCTAAGGGTGTAATGAGCTTGTGGTAATTTCAAATTGCTCAAATATGTGGAATAAGGATTTTTCCATAGACTACAAGGTCTCCTTTCTCCAGACCCAAGGGTAGGGTACTTGACCCAGGTTCGACGACAAAAGAGAAGAGGAAGTTGGGAAACAAAGGGCTTTGCAACTAATCTTCTCCTATGGAGGACAAGAACCCCCCCCCACCCCCCCGTCACTCAGATTTTCCCAGGTCAGATAGATTGTCTGGGGGGAAGAAATGCTTGACTTGAAGGCGGGTCTGCATGCTCACCCAAAGAGTAGACTTGCGCTTGTGCCGCTTCTTTTCTGGCAAGCAACAGTGATTCAGCGATGTAGGGGTTCTGGTGCTAGCTGAGCAGAAGGGTTGGAGTTTTGGCAGGGTCCTGAACTGAGGGCTAGATAAAATGCCTAGTGGCCTTCAGGGTTTGTGCTAGAAATAAATGTGAGTGGGCAACCCTGATATGTGGATTGATGGACCCAGAAAAGGTGTGGGACAATAGGCGGGTGCCTGGTGTAATGAGCTATGCTACCCTCCCATTTTCAAGGTGGGAGGGGAGTCACAATCTGCAATCCATGGGGAAACCCCCAAACTGGTATCGCATTCACTACAACGGAGGCTGTAGAACCAGGCAGGGGCTTGGAGCACCTCCATATCGCTCTGAACCAGAACTTATTCAAAACAAATGCTATGTGGTCCCTTAAAGTGGTTTGTGGTAGGAAGTGGAAAAATATGCCACATGTCTTGGACTCTTATAAAATTGCCAACCTGTAGAGCAAGAACTGGCCAGGCGGGGGTCTCTGGTGCCATCCACCTGTTCTAAGGAGTATGCAAGTGCTGCCGTGTTTAAATGTGCAGTCCTATAGTGTAAACAAAGTGCTATATAAATAAAATCCGAACCCAAAAAAGGCTCTAGACACAACCGAAACCATGCCTAATCTCTACTGAGCTTTGACTTCATGAGCTCCAGTGCAGACGGGAAATGGAGCGTGCAGGTAGGAGCTTATTCACTGTATAATTGTGATTTTGCCATATAAATGCTGCTGCGCAATACACGCTCTGGTGCCATTCCAGAAGAGGTTGAACAGTTATGTATGGATAAGTATCAACATGCTGCATATATGAAACACTTTAAAGCGAATGTGCTACTCAACAGCTTCTGGCTAGCATGTAGTACCTAGCCACTCGCTGACTAAAATCAGATCGACCCCCTTTCTATAAGGCCAAAACACAGGCTACCTTAGCCCAGTATAAAAGTAAATGGATCGGCTTCTGCCACTGGGCAGACTCCAAGGAAATCGACCGCCTGGCATGTACTTTGGATGATGTGCTCTCCTTTGTGGCGCACCGTGCCCACTCCGGTGTGCAGGTGGACACCTGCCGTACATACCTTGCAGCCATCAGGGCTTACAGGAACTCTGAGGAAGGGATCTTCTCCTCCTCTAAACCTATCGTCAAACATTTGACAGGGCTCACAAGGCTCTACCCGCCCATAGAGGCCTCACCCTGTGTGGGACCTTAACTTAGTCTTGGGCACCCTGGCGCACAAACAGTTTGTGCCAATGGCGTCTGCGGGCATCAAGCTGGTCACCATCAAGACGGCCTTGCTAGTTGCCCTCACCTCGGCTCGCAGAGGCAGCAAAATCCAGGCGCTAGTCGCCTCGGAACCATATACAAACTTTCACAGGGACAAAGTAGTCCTGCGGGGACACCCAGCATTGCTGCCCAAGGGGTCGTCTGCTTTCCACTTGAACAAGGAAGTAGTCCTCCCTACGTTCTTTGCCGATTCCCAAGGATGAAGCACAGAGTGCTGCACTGCCTAGATGTTAGGCGTGCCTTGAAATTCTACCTTGACAGAACCAAGGGCTTCTGCAAATCGAATGCCCTGTTTGTCACTTTCAGAGGCTCAAGACCAGGCGATCAGGCCTCCATATCCCGCTGGATGATCTCGGCCATCAAAGAAGCATGCGAGGGCCAGCACAAGCCACTTCCAGCAAACATGCATGCCCACGCAATCAGGGCCAAGGCCACGGCCATCGCATTCCAGCGCCATGTCCCTTGGCAAGTCATAAGCAGGGTGGCTACTTGGGCCACTCCCTCTGCTTTCTGCAAGCATTACTGTTTGGATGCAGGCTCTAGATCTGATGCGGCTTTCGGAACCCATTTGCGTAACGATGGTCTCCTCTCCACCCTGGGGCTCCATTCAGTTGTAATCCCCCATGCTGTATGGAGGAAAGGGGACTGGACGTATGAGTAATAAGTTACTCACTGTAGTGATTTACGTACCCTTGGTCCCCTTTCCTCCATACGTCCCACCAACCCCCCTGGACCCCCTAATACTGGTGTCATTTTGTTGACACATCAATGGTGTGGCGCTGGAGGGTGGAGTCAGGGCAGCGCATGCTCCCAGGGCTGCACCCCCACACCTCCTAAATTTAAAGGGTAAGGTTTTTTTTTTTCTTCTGGTGAAAAAGGTTGTCTCCCCGTCCCTTGGAAGGGACGCCCATGCAGTATGGAGGAAAGGGCACTAAGTATGTTAGTCACTACGGTGGGTAACTCATTTCTTGCTGACTGGGTAGCATCAACATTTTTGAATACTCTTGGAAGACTGTTAGCTGAATTGTTCATTCCTGATCCCTAATCAACCTTGTGTGTGATCTTACACAAATGTTGCAGGCACTAGCTGTCATTACCTTTGCATAATCAGTCTGGCATACTGGGTATCCAGCTCTTCTGGCAGGAACTGGTGGTTTATTTACCTTTCTCAATGCAGAATGTCAGTTAACGACTTTGTAAGGAGTGTTTGTAAATGAACTCAACGGTCACTTTTTGTAAAACTAATCTATTTAAATTGCAGCTCTGTACAGTGAGCATTTTAGTAGTTGCAGTAGGTAGGATGCAAAACTAGGCGCACTGACCTGTGAACGCAGAACCCCAGCCATAAAGGTGTGGTTGACTCCGTGCAGCTCAGCCGGGGCCAGTACAACTCTCTGTGCATCACACGCTTGCTATGACCATCTACAGCATTTCCTTGGTGCAGGAATAACCCGGTTGGCAGGTATTGCTTTAAATGTGGATGTCGCTCTCAATCGGAGGCTGTGCTTTGTAGATTGAGCATGCGTTGTGCTTTTGTTGCTCTCCAGTCCTTGCTTGGAAAAACTGCTAAAATACTGACATTTGCCCAAGTGCTTAATTTCAAACTATACAGAACTATACTAAACATTGTTGTAGAAATTCGACTTAGTTTGAAAGGTATTTACTTGTGTGGATAGAAACTGCAGCTGTGCTTGTTCCATCGGGATGCCCTTGAGAGAACGAGCACACCAGTGCTTATAACTTAAATCGAGCCTAAAATGTGTTTTGTGATGTCTGCGATGCAAGGGGTCACAGTTGTAACTGTGGTTCGTAAAAGGTAAATTCCCATTCAAACTCGTAAACCCAGACTGATTCACTAAACTTGGATGAGTAGTTTGTCTTGGATAACCTAAAAACCTCCTGGGTTGAAATGTGTTTTGTTTTTTTGTTTTTTTATAAACGAATGGGCTTTCAAATTAATATTGGCACTATTATTTGCAAACAGTTTCATAACTTCAATTCCAATCGCAATCCAGGGGTGTGATTCACACAATTTCCCCTCCCGTCATGATGGGTGTATTTTAAATTCTTTAGTCACTATTCTAGTATGTAACACTAAGGCAGAAACTGATGTTTTGTTTAAGGAATTGAAGCGAGACGGTTTAGACTTTGCGTCCATGTATAGATGAACTGCCTGTTGGCAGGTTACCATAGTTACAAGTGCATTGCAATGACGGATCTAGCCCTGCTTCCACTCCAACAAGCGCCCACCTTTTTTCCTTTTTTGACTTAAAAGCATAGATTTTTTTTTTAATGTCTGAGCTGCAACCAATTCCACCTTGATGTTGTTGTCTGCAATCCACTTCCTCCAGAGGACTAGCTTTGCAGAAACTCGGGTAATGCATATTGTGGATGGACAGAGGGCAGGACAGGGTTAATTTGCTTAACACGTTTTTTCAGACGTTAACATGCCTCTCCTTGGGCATTTCCGCTCAAGTGACAAATGAAGTTGGCAGACCCTGGTTGAAGCATATTTCCCAGAAATGGCTAAGTGGCCTTGAGAGGAAGCAAGGGAGGGCAGTTCTCTCCCGCAAAACCTCACTTCATGGAGAGAAGCTATGTGTCCTAAAACACTCCTTTTGGTGCTCAGTAGCCATTACCATATGCCAAATCGCGTCCAGGCACACTCTGGGCCCGGCCTGTTATCCAGGTACTCGTGTCATGGGAAAGGGGGAACAATGGAGGCTTTGCCCATCAACAGTATCACATAATGCAGACAATTACTGATGCCTATATCCTGGATGCTGGAGTGCAACATTGCAGCCAGGTGGCTTGCCCAGCAGATCTGTAGCATCAAGTTTGTTTCCTGGCTTGCAGAGAACTGGTTCTTAAATGCCAAGAGTATCTATGCTGGTAACCAGTATAGCTCACGCTGCCCAAATGGTCAGTGGGAAATGCCTAAAATGGAGCCTACATTTAGAAGAGTTGCCTAGAGCCATGCGAAGTAGGTTCAAATATGCCCCCTCGTGCATGTCGTAAGCAACCATATCCTAACCAAACAAATGGTGCATTCTAATTAGAATCGGTTATTGATCGCTTGCTTAATTCCCAGATGTTTCCAAGTGCCGACCTGGGGTTTAAACCTGCTGCTCCACGTTGTCTTGCTTCCAAGGCGAGTACGTTGCCCCTGATCTATCCTCCCGAGTTGTACTCTGCAGAGGGGCACAGGAGTTTAATAAAATCTTACAGAATTTGATTTGCAATCCTTTCCCTTCGTTAAGAGTTGCTGGCCCTCAAGTTGAAGGCTCCCATCATTGATGGGTTGGGTGACTAGGGAAAGCATGTCAATTGTGGATGCTGTTGGTTGTTAACTCGTGATCCTGTCAGTACATCACAACCAAGTGTTTAGAAGGGATTGCCTGATTAATACATGCAACATTGTGTTTTGAATTGAGTATATTTAAAAGTTAAGCGTTTGAATGGTGCCTTTCTGAGAGTTATATTGAAAGTGGTGCAAACGTCAATGTAAAGTTTAACTTTCCTTGCAGAGCAATTGGGGCTGATCTGACTGATCAGAATCTTATTTTCCACTCTGATCTACCACCTTAAATCTCCACCTACACCACTTTTCCTCCAGACTAGTTGGAACACCCCCAGCAAAGGTACAATGTGCCAGCACCGAGACCAAGTAACTGTGCTGTAAAATCCTGAAGGTGGTGCATTTACGAATGATTCGTACCATAATGACCATCTGGTTTGTGATGGAGGAGATGCTACTTCGCCAGATTAATGGCCCATAATCCCCAGGTGCCCCACCATGAGTTGACTGACCAGCCCCTTCTGACTGGCTTTAGCTCAAAATGACTTCTTAGTACTTTGACTCAAACCCAACATACCATTTGACTAATTGGCCTGGATCACGCTTTGGAATTGGTTTACTGGGAAAAGAATGTGTCACTATGCAGGGAAATTCATACTTGACACTGCTTTCAAGTTTTAACTTTGTCTATTTGTTCCTTTAGGAAACAACATGCTGCTGGTAGGTGTGCACGGTCCAAAAACGCCCTGCGAGGAGATTGTTGTGAAACATTTGGGTAACCGTGTCTACAACATCACATACCTTCTGAAGGACAATGGAGACTACGTTCTGGTTGTGAAGTGGGGGGAGGAACACATTCCAGGAAGCCCCTACCGTTTATCCGTGCTGTAACTTGCCTGTGCTCAAATACGCCACACTGCCACCCACCTTCCAGCCAGAAAGTAATGGCTATCTCACTCTACCGTCTTTGTAAAGCTGCTTTATGACTACTTGCCTGAGGGGAGACCGGTTTGTGACCTCAGACTAAATTCACATCATGGTCTCGACTTCTCCTGTGCAAAGATGGAAATGGAGTGTTCAGGTGGCTCATGGGGAAGGGTGTAATTTTTGTCATTTTTTTGTACGATTTTTGTATGGATATTAAGAATGGTTCTTTCGAATGCCCCTTTTCAGGAATTCCCCCCTCCTGGCCTGTTCGTCCACACCATCTAGAATCTTTCTTTGTATTAAATCTCTGTAGGCAAACTTTGAGAAAGGGAAGCACCATTATGAAGAGGGAGGGAGGGAGGGAGGACGGACTGACTTGCCTTCCTGGTAAAGTAACAATCACCCTTCTCCCTTTAGACCAGGTGGCTGGGGCTTGATGTGTCCCTTTGCACTTTATTGGCAAATAGTGCCTCATTGCCAACCCCCAAGTCATATTGGTTTTCATTTTGGGCAGTGTTTGTGGGAAGTTGGGAGGGGGGGGGAATTTGGGAGTGGCAGAAATGGCTCTTGAAAAACCTACCCCGCCTGTCAGGCTTTAACTGTATGGGTGGCCCTGTTCCGTTGTGAGAAGGGAGCGCCCTTGTACATGTTGAACCAGATGATCTTCCACATTTCAACTGAACGGACACTAGTTTTGCTGCTTGGTTTTTCTTCCTGGATTCAGTGCCTCTCCCTCATGACTCCTTTCCGTCATCTGTCTGTACATCAAGCACGCCATGCAGGTTGTGGCGACTACATCCCGTACCTCGAGCAGTTCCACTGTCCTGTGAAAGCTAGATCTGTTTGGATCCGATTTATTGGGGCACTGGTCTAAAGGAATCTGTGTGCATTACTGGCCATGCAGAGAAGTGGAGGGTTGCACTCTCATTGCTGCTGGGTTGTCTGCTTACCAGCTAACTAAAACAGTACTTTTTTATAAATATATTTGTGTACATGACTACAGTACTTGCCTCCTCATGATATTGAAATAAAGGTCTGCTAGAACTCATGTCTGGTAGCATCAATGTTGTCTCCATGAGCTTTGACTGAAGTGGCAGAGAAGCAAAAGACTAGAGTTTCTTGGCGATGGAGGAAGAGGGCTCAGAATTCGGAAGGCTTAATTTGTGGAGAATAATTGGTTGGGGGGGGAGGGGGTTTTGTTTATGCACCATTGAAAGATTGGCCATTTGGCATCCGTAACTGCTTGACAAGCTACTGTGCACGACTGATTCAAGCTTTAGGGCTTAGCGTCCTATGGTACGATCTTCAACTTTGCTTTTTTTTTTTTATTTGTTTTGTTTTACAAAGTATAAACCTTTACAAAAGAAACACAAAATACACATTTTTTACAAAAGAGATTCAAGAGCAATTAAAACAATTTGAGCAATTTAAGAAAGAAAAGAGCAGATCCTAGTTTTAACACTAAAAGAATGTCCAAACTAGTGTTGTACCATTCCTATCTTAAACATGAAACATTTACATACATTTATATATATATATGTATATGTGTGTATGTTTTCCTCTTCACATCGATTTTCCTATTTCGATTTTTTTTAAAAATCGAAAGAATTACTACACTGTGGTCAGATTACATGTTTCGGCCAAAAATTTCACAATAGCCAATTTCAATGTATTAAGTTTACCATACAGCATATTCCACCATAAATCTTCAATATCTACTCTAGAAGCATTGTAAATAAATTTATCGAATATTTCAAGTCTTTGGATTGCCAATGCCTGACAATGTAATAGCAGATGCTTCAAGGTTTCAGAGGATTCTTTGCTGTAACAAAAGCGGCAGGGAATTATTTGTCTGGTGTTTGAACGAATTTCTAAAATTTCCCCTGTCAACAAAACATTGAAATGAAATCGCATGTATGCAGCTCTCCTTTTAGGATCAGGGAATTTAACTAAATATGATTCCGGGGTACCCATTTTTTTCCCGTCATAAATGATCTGCTTATAGATCCTGGAGGACTTAACCCGTTCCATTGACTGTATCCAGTCCAGTGATTGAAGTTTTTCCTTAACTCTCAATGGGTTAATCAGGGACTCCAACGTTAAGCTAACTGAGTCAAGATAATTCAGACAGTCTGTTTTGTAGGTTCACCAACCACTTTGAGGTCGAAGAACCAGTTCTTAGTCTACAGCCCATCAATGAGTATAAATTATCTTTAGCAAGTAATAAATTCCGATAAAGGGTTAGTCTCCAATTTGATTTTATTATCGAGGGACAGAATACCCAACTCAAAACGGATGGCTGACATTGGAACTCCCTACGGTAGACAATACAACATTTTTCTCCAGATTTTGGATTCCAGTTTGGCAGCTAATTTGTGTCGGAAATGGTAAAATTTCTAAACCATATAACAGTTTGGGTAAAACTTTAAGGTTGTAAAACATGATTACCGGATTCACAGAATACTTGGAATATTTGGTAGCTACCTTTTGCATTTGATAAATAAGTTTGTCTGCTTTATCAAGATAGTAGTTCCAATATATGTGGACATGGGATCCACTGAAGATGGGAAAACCCAGGTAAAGTGATCTAATCTTTAATAATGGGCATCCATCAATCTTCCATGTGAACACAGGAAGTTTTTTCCAATTGGTCAAAGAGATTACAACTGTTTTTTTCTCATTTATAATCAGACCATTATCATCCACATATTTTGAGAACGCCAGCAGTTTCCGCTGAAGACCCACTGGAGTCAATCAGATGTATATCGTCAGCATAGGCTTTCCAGGATATTTTCCCACCCTCAATCCTAGGTGTCACAAGCGACGCTGCCGTTATAGGACCATCCACATCTCTTATGTATAGATTAGAGAGTGGGCCCAAACAAGCACCCCTGTCGCAGGCCATTACTACTTTGGATAATCCGTGACAAATCCCCTGAGAGGTTTAATCGAATTTGAATTGAAGAGTCTTCATGTAAATTAATAAGGATAGTCAGGAGTCCGGGAGGGATGCCCATTAAAGCCAGCTTGGACCACAATCTTAGCCGGTCCACCTTGTCAAAGGCAAGGGAAAAATCAATCGAGGCAAGATGTATGGGAGTGGCAGCTTTCTTACACGCCTTTTCTAAGAGGAGAGTAAACATTAAGCCCCATATCTCCGTACCCCTCCCTTTTCTGAAGCCAAATTGTTGCATGCAGAGTATCCTATTTTCTAACATCCATTCTTCAATTTTCGAGAGGACTATTCCTGCAAATACTTTTGAGTCCGCATCCATAATAGATATTGGGCGGTAATTACGGGGGGAAATTCTGTCCCCTTTTTTTATATATCGGGACTATATAAGAAATCCTCCAGGAAGGTGGGATAGTACGAGCTAGCATGATATCAGAAAATAATATATAGAGAGCCTTGGCCCACAATTCTGCATTTTTCTTAAGAGTATTATTAGTGAGCCCATTTGGGCCTGCAGCCCTAGAGGTATTTGAAGCCTTGATTTGCTTTTCAATTAGTTCTACATCAAAATTGCAGTGCCAATTTCCCATTTTAGTTGTTTTAAGGCTATTTGTCATTGCAGACTTTCCTGCATACAGGGTGGAGAAATGAGAGACCCAGACATCCTCTTGGACACACACGGTTTGTTGCTTAGCCTGTGTTTTTTCTAGTGAATTAATTAAGGTCCAAAGTGCCGGGCAGATGGGTCCCTGTATACAGTTATCGCTGTGTTGTCTTTCTCCAGCATATGCATCCTGTGGCATTTCAGCCAATTTTTTTTTGCTTGTTTAATAACCCTGATTGCATTTAGCTTTATGTCCTGTTGATTGGATTTTTGGATTGCTCGAATTTGTCTTGGTTTCATTTTTTTTTTGCTCTTACCATAGGATCGTAAATATGTGCGTGCTGAGGCCTTTTATTTTTTTTGGTTTTATAGAACTGTCGATTAGACATTTTGCATACTGACTGAAAAAGGGGAATATTATTTGTCTTGTGACGAGCGGCGTACAGTCATGTTCATAGAGAAAGGTGGCATTAAGTTTTCCTATATTACCATTATGCCAACAAATCTGATTACCACTGCAAGACACTGTCATAGGGGTTGGAAGGGAAACTTAGATTTGTTTAACAGGGCTCCAACACAAATTGGCCACCAAAGTTCTGTGATCACTTGTGTAAACTTCACCCACACAGAAATCGACACAGTAGGCTGCAAGGCGCTCTGACAAAAACATATGGTCTATTGCTGATTTTTGTCTGCCATTCGACCATGTATACTCATTTACTGAGGTTTGAAATACAGGGTTCATATGGATGAGTCCCCATGAGAAAAATAGTTTGGACCAAATGTGCCCCTGCATGCTTTTACGAGAAGTAAAAAAGGGAGCACCATCAGAGGGTCCTGAAAGACCCATAGATCTAATTGAAATAGAGCCCATCCTCTTAGGCATTCCCACACCATGCTTAATTTCCTAATTAAGGTCACCCAGTATTATAATTTCAAGACCTCTATTTGAGTAACATGTTCAAAAGGCAGGTATTGATTGGTGGCAAAAAACTTTTCCATTGCGTTCTTTAGTGGATTATAATAGATATTCATTACCAGCATGAGAGTAAGACAATTCAGATTCCTATATTCAAATATAGACACCAAGACACCACTTACAGGATTTAGTACTTCCAGGATACGTGTTCCATTGGCTATTTTCACTGCTGTCAATAGGCCACCGGATGGTTTACCTCGGGGCCCTATTGCGTATTGATATTGGCATTCAAAACCATCCAAATGAAGCGGAACACTCAGCCAAGTTTCTTGGATGCAGATTACATCCATAGATTTAAATTTGATAGATACCTCATTCGAGGTCATTAAAATTGAGTGGCCCCTAGAGTTCCATGATAGAATTTGCCATGACTGCGAGAGATCGGAACCTCTAAAGTTTCTTTTGCATGGTCTGAATTTGGGAAATAGATTCACGCAGGGATAACGCTAACCACCTCCAGTCTTGATCATCGCCACCTCTTGCCTGAGTATTCGCGTCCCTATTCATACGCCTCTCCTCCTGTCTTGGTGGAGCAGTGGGTATCTGATCTTTGGAGTCCCTATCATTATCCCAACCATAACTGAAAACAAGAATATCATACCCCATTTTGTTAAAGTGCTCCGTCTCCTGGGTTATGAGGTCAAAGATATTTTGGGACCTTGGGACTATTCTCACGTGATCCATCCGTGAAGGGTGAATAAAATCTACCAAGCTGATATCAGCGGATGAGATTAGTCTCAATTTTGGGATGTCGTTAAACAGAGAAAGCACACAGTCCCTATTTAGGGATGGTGGATCTCCAATATCACACAAGTTGTATAACAAAATGCTTGGATAATCAGGAAGTGCCGGTTGTCGCCAGGTCATATTACGCAGGTCACTATCTTTAATATGAATTGGAGGTACAGGGTTTTGGATAAAGCCGGTATCCCCATCATGATAGTGTTTTATTTGACCATTTCTGGAGTTAGAAGGTTGTTCCAATAAATTCTCCCGGACCCTTTGAGGGTTGTCCCTCATACTAAGCTGAGTTGTCTGAGTAAGGTATTTCGGAGGGTGCTCATCCTGTACATTGGTAATAGAGGGAGCCTCCTCATGGGCCTGCTGGGAGTTACTATTTCCCTCGGCTTGGCTTTCCCTTTGATCCTGAGTTCTAAGCTTGGATGCATCTGGTAACAGATCCAATAGAATTTTTTTAACGATGGTAGGTAGGTCACTATTATCATTCTTCAAACCTTCTGCAGATGTTTGTGGAACAATGTCTAACCCCAATGATACTTGCTCAGCAACCTCCTTTTTTGTTTTACCAAAGTCCATTTCTGAATCAGGGACCTTGACCGGCAAAAGCCAGGAGACCACGTCCCCTGTTACTAGGGGTTCAAAATTGCTGATCCTGGGTTTGGAGGTAAAGCCCAATCTGTTAGATTCCAGGGATGTCATTGGGGCTTCCTCATTCTGATTTAAAATTACCTGTGGTAGAATTTGGCTTGAGGTACTCTTTTCGAGGACTGTGTAAAAGTTAGATAATAGAAGCTGTTTTACTTCTTTATCCTCCCCCTTCAAAATTGGTGCCCCGAATTTGCTTTCGAGCCCAGGAATTGTATTTCCGCCAGTAGCATTTCCCCCCCCCCCCTGTTCGATCTTTACATTTACGTTTTTTGTGATTTTTTTTTTTTTTTTATTAACCAAGACAGGACTGGTGGGTTTTAGGACGGGGCTAACATTTTGCACCTGCAAAGCCTTGCGACTTTCCTCATTTAGCTGTATCAAGTCACAGTGCCACCTCGCTTGTCACGACTATGCTTTCTTTAATTTCTTTTTGGGCCATGTCGGGGAGTAGATTCTTTTTTTTTTTAACTGCCTTTTCTTTGCTCTCAAAGCCATCAGTTTTTGGCGTCTTGAAAGAGAGTAGCCTTCGCAATCTTGAATTGATACATCTTCAATGTTTTGAGAGCCCACAAACGAGGTGTTTCCATCTTTGGATTTTTCCAAAAGATCTATTAGAGCTGATGGACTATCTAGAGGAACTGGAGGTGATTTTAAAGTCACCACACCTTTTTCACCGTCCCTGTTGGTTGTTGTACGGGAGGGGGTCAGAATCAGTGTGGAAACATCCTGTTCTACTTTGTTAATTTTTTGATATAGCTCTTTCATTATTGTAAGGATTTGATTTTCCCCTTCGTTACTTGTTTTTAAACTGTTATTTGCAAGAGCAAAGTCAGTCATTGTAGATTTAGTTTCTGTTGTTGGCCGATAGCTTAGGGCATTGCATGTTTGAGAACTTTGGGTTTTGGCTATCCCATGAGGGGGGATAGCTGATTTCCCCACTCCTGGGATATCTTTACCAATGTTGCCCATTAAGAAGCCTTCCACACGATTAAGTTTTGCTTGAGAGTCTAATACAACCCGTTTTAGATCTTATTTCCCAGTGAGTCAACTCGTGCCCCTTATCCAGGAGATTCAGTATCCTAGAAATTACTGGCAAGGATTCCTCAAAATGGTCTTTGTTCCCCACAATTGGGGAGCTAGTTAAGGAGCCCCTTGGAGGGGGGGAATGACTTTTGGGTTCAGAACTCGAATTTTCATTTTGCACCTTTGAGCCGCTTCCACCCTCTTTTGCATGCAAGGCTATATTTTCTTCCAAAGGCCATTTTTGGCCCATATCAGAAAAGATTGACGCTGAAGGAAGAGGGAATTTCACATTTGCAGAAAACATTCTATGTGGAGCCATGGTCTGAATTCGAGGAAGGGAATTATAGAGGTGAACCTTGTCAACACCATTTCGTGCTGCGTGGACAGGGGTGGAGGGGCCTCTTGAGAGCATTACACGTTTGCTCAGTTCTAATTTCAAAGTTCGTAACATCATTGACACATCCAGTTTTGTACCCTCAGATTCCACGAATAGCTCCACGGACTGGAAATCAGGCAAAGTATCCTGGATACTACTTGTCTGCATCGCAACGTGAGATTCAAACGATAGGCCCACCGGAGTGAATTTATCATACTCCTCCTGAGTCATTACCCCTATCCTTTGCATGTACCTGCACAATCAAGTGAGATAATTCCACTTCCTGTACTATGTTTGTTATTTTGTGATTATTAGTTGCCACAATCCCCAGATGGTCACTGTCTATATCCACCTCCTGTCCCACAACCGTAGAACTCTCCTCTTGTTCCTTTGTACCAGTTCCCATCACCCCCTCAGTCTTAGTTTCAGCCATATCATTTCCATTTTTTGATACAGGGGAGTCGTGGCCCTCATTTGATGGATCAATATTAAGGGTTTTTGTGACCGGAGTCGGAGACAGATTTTCCCATTTCTTAAGATTGTGGCCATGGTGAGAAGAGAATTACAGAGGACACACCTTTCACATTAACCAGCGACTCACCTCCACCACAACCTCCTTGGACTCAAGATTCGAGGTTCAGGCTATAGCTTGGAGTGGGCTGGAGAAAAAGCTCAGGAAGATGGGTTTTCTATTGAAACGGTGGGTGGTAGGCACCTATTAGTTGACCAGAGTGCAGCAGAATCGTAACTCGTAATTGTTAACGTGAAGTCGCAGTGGTATATACTGCATACAGAGGAAGTACCATGTGTGGGGACACCTACAAATTATTTTAATATTCTTACCTGCCCTCGCGCCGCACCCCCAAACAGCCAGACACTTACGGGGCACTTCCGGTTGCGCGATAGTCAGGCAGAAGTAGCGTGGCCAGGCAGCAATGGGAGGGGCCAGTGGAGGGAACTGCAAAGAACCAAAAAAAAGACTGGTGTAAGTAACGCGGTCAAGGACGTGAAAGCCCTAGTGATCAACACATTAACATTAACACAAGCGAAGCACAAAGAGCACAAAACAAAGAGCAGGAGCTGCTAAGAATTACTTTAGTAAAATGCACAGTCAGAGTAGA
Source organism: Ambystoma mexicanum (assembly GCF_040938575.1). Taxonomy (NCBI): domain Eukaryota; kingdom Metazoa; phylum Chordata; class Amphibia; order Caudata; family Ambystomatidae; genus Ambystoma; species Ambystoma mexicanum. The sequence continues at coordinate 347,911,250 of NC_090925.1, read as the reverse complement.
GCCGTGGCAAGTTACGCCACAATTCAGATGAATGGACCTTCTTGCCGACGGCCGCGTTCGTTTCAATAGTGGCTGGGAGCACGAAGCAAGGAACACAGCCAAACAGCCAGACACTTATGGGGCACTTCCGGGTGCAGAAGTAGCGTGGCCAGGCAGCAATGGGAGGGGCCAGTGAAGGGAACTGGATCGGGTGTCAGCAACTGAGGAATGGACTTGGTAGAGTCTCTCCCAGGGGTTATTCACCCAAGAACAAGTCATTGGGCTGTGTTCGTGCTGGTAGAGGGATTCCCAGACCCCCCTTTGTTTTGAATAAATTAACTTTGGGTTTCACCCTAAGTTAACAGGGGCGATCCAGACGTGGACCCCTTGCTCACTGTTCTTAGAGAGGCAACAGTTTCACCTCACTGATGATGCCCAACAAGGCTGAAACACGTGTATGGGGTTACTGATGGTACTCTTGTTCAGAGGAGAATTGCCTAGCATTTCGGCGCTGGACTGCCCCTGGGCAGGACAAAGTCTGATATGCAGGGAAAGTTCTTCTCTGTGAAAGGGACAGTGAGCTAAAGACTTGGTAGTCTCTCCCAGGGGTTATTCACCCAAGAACAAGTCATTGGGCTGTGTTCCTGCTGGTAGAGGGATTCCCAGACCCCCCTTTGTTCTGTATGGGTGAATGTTTGTGTGTGTGCTGAGTTGGGGGGTGGGGGGGTTTGGGTCTGTATGGGTGCATGTCTGTGTGTGTGCTGAGTTGGTGGGGTGGGGTGTTCGGGTCTGTATGGGTGCATGTTTGTGTGTGTGCTGAGTTGGAGGGGTGGGGGTTCGGGTCTGTATTGGTGCATGTTTGTGTGTGTGCTGAGTTGGGGGGTTTGGTTGGGGGTGAGGTGGCCATGGGGCATAGTGTTTGGTTGGGGGTGAGGTGGCCATGGGGCATAGTGTTTGTTTGGGGGTGAGGGGGCCATGGGGCATAGTGTTTGGTTGGGGGTGAGGGGGCCATGGGGCATAGTGTTTGGTTGGGGGTGAGGGGGCCATGGGGCATAGTGTTTGGTTGGGGGTGAGGGGGCCATGGGGCATAGTGTTTGGTTGGGGGTGAGGGACATGGGGCATAGTGTATCTAGGGTCAATAAAATATATACAAGTTAATTAAACAGGCGAGATACAATAACTAAATAGAAATAAATTATAACAATGGAAAATGTGTAGTACAAAATGTAAGTTTGAAATGCAAATAAAAATCGTTACCCCTCAAAAACATTCTTTTTCCATGTGTTTAGTACAAATTGGGGGTTTAAAAAGCCTCCTGCCACGCCCCGCCTACCGCCCCGCCCACATTTACTTTTCGGCCCACTATAGCCCTCATGTAAGGTACTTTTGGCCCTCTGTCAAAATCAGTTGTGCACCCCTGGCGTAGAGGATGTGGGTGCAAGAAACCCCAGAGATATTTTGAATCGGAGTGTCTTATTAGTCTTCTCGAGTTCGGATCCCGAAGCGGAGAGCAGCAAGGTCGGCGTCGCGCTTCGTGATCTTCATTGTTTTCGACTCCCGATATCCTAATCAACCACAAAAAGCTGCTATTCACTCCTCATCTTTCTCAATCTCAGGGAAATTCCATATGACAAAGCCTGCTCGTCATTCTGTTTGGCCTGTAGCAGAGGCTGAAGACTTCCAGATTTTTTCCCCAATGGTACTTATGGCTTTGGTGGTAACCGAATTAATCTGCACACTGTCTAACCGGATTACACAAGATTTAGCTTTTTTCGACAAATGCCTAAAATCATTTTCTCTCCTGTTGTGTTAAGTGAAGGAGTAATGCAGAAATGATTCCTAATGGCCATGTTTATGATCATGTAGGTGTAGAGGGGCATTTAGCAACTTAAGATCAGCATAGCTATGATTTTTAAGAATGCAAGTACTTTATAAACCTGTTACCCATTTCGGAGCAATATGTAAAGATTCATTTGCGGAAATGTGTAGGGGAAAACCTTGTGACAATCTGCTTTTTGTTGCACACTGTTACTTTGTGGTCCATTGAGGACACTGTAGCAGCCCAGCTTTAGTGAACTTCTCTGCATCTTATTTGCTAGGCCTCATAGGGTCCCATATCGTGTATGGTAGTTCAGTAGTATCCTTCCAATATGGGATAATGACCATTCTGTCCTGAGTTTAGTGTTTAATGGGCTGTGTTGCAACTATTTTGTCTTTATCAAACCAGTGTGGAGGTTTGGGGGAGACTACACAAGGTGCTTGCTATTGTCTTACCTTCTCTGTTCCCTATATATTTGCCATATATGGAGCCGAGATCTGCGTGGTGTGTTGGGTAAGATGGTGTAGAGTGCAACTGGTGTGGGACTTTACAAGACTGATCTGCTTGGTATTACTGACCCAACTTTTAACATAGGCCTGTACTACACAAGTCATTAGAGTGGCTGAGAAAAAAGGCTTAGAAGGGGTACTGTGAGCTGTAGACCAGAACAATGAAATCAGTAATGACTAGACAAGTGAACACTGACGCACATTAAAGTTATATTACAATTATTTATGTACATAAAGCAAATGAATCACACTAGGATATGCAGCAACTAATAGTAACATCAAATCTAATAGTAACATCAAGTAGGATTTCAGAATCAAGTTATTAAAGTAGCAATAATGCAGATAAGTACATTCTTTTTGTACACCATTTGCAGCACACAGTGACTTCATTTAAGGTTAGTAGTAGCACCTACGGTTCACCATACAATATTGAGTTCGTAGGGGAAAAGTTAGTGTAGAATAGAACACTGTAGCACTGTAACAACGGTATTTTCTCCCAGAGGGATGTTGGCAGCCTTTTATCTGAGCAATAATGCGGTTAAAACAGTTAAAACCTGTAAGGGAACAAGCACTGCCAAAGCCAGTAGGGTTCAGAAGGGATGCCTTTCGAGAGCAGGACAGCTAAACTCAATAGGACACTTCTAGTTCTGATGCAATCTTAGAAAAAGTTAGTTGGACAGTCAGTTAATTGAAGTAAACTCCAGGCGCTCAAGTGAGCCTACCTGAGGTGCACAAGTGAATTGCAGTAATTCTAAGGGATAGAAAGGAGCACTCCTAAGCTAGGAAGTGCTAGGTTTGGCTAAAGGTGGTTAAACCCAAAGCCCCACAGTACCTTGGAATTGAAGCATATGTTCCAGCTGACTTCCTCCTTGATGCAGCACAGCAGACCCTTGTTCCTGGACCTTGGCCGTGGTGGTGAAAGGAAAGACGTCTCGTGGGCTCCTGTGGCAGCACTCTTGAGGGACTCAACTTGTTTCAACGCCTTTGTGATTTTGGCGCTTTTTTCTCGGCACCAAAGAATGACCAGCTCTTTGGAGTTTCCTTGATCCCTCGTCCTGGGCTCTGTTTAGGAGACTCTGGATGAAGAATTCCTGCTTCTGGAGGTCCTTTAAGATGCCTGAAATTCTGGCTGAATTCGGTGTCAGGAAAATGTTGACCTAGTCAGTGGTCCAGGTACCCCAGATATTGGAAAAATTGCAGCCCATGAAGGTCAATGACTCGGGTTGGCCCAGAACTATGCAGATCTTGAGGCTAGTTTGTCCCACCAGCCGAAGGGAGGAAGTTGTCCTTGGCGGAGCGTCCCTGTCGATGGGGAAAACTGGGTCAGCAAAGTTGCAAAGCTTCACTGGTGCTTTTGCGGTCCTTGAAAGTGCTGCTGGCGTCTGTCTTCTTCGGATTTGATGTTCCAGTGATCACTCTACCTGTAGTCCCAAAACCCTTGCCTGCTATGCAAAATCCCATTCATTCACAGCACTAAACTGTCAATCACCTGGGGGGGTTGTCCTCTAGGACTGCCACCCGCCCAGTTGGAACTGGTTTCAGCCAGCCATGCCTACAAAAGACAGAAGTTTCGGGGTCTTCCTTAACTTCCTGTTTCCCAGACACACTGTGGGCTTCATTGCTGAAGCCTGTCGGAGGCAAAACACACAATGGACTAAAGTCTGATCTAAAAGGAGTAAAAGCCCAGAACAAACAAATAAGAAATGGTGAAAAAACGACTCGGGGCCATTTTGGTTAAATGGTCACCCATGGGAGTTGTACTGCATCTGAGAAATCCTCCTGCAGATGCATGAGACCAAAGGAAGTAAAAAGAAACCAGTGCCACCAGCCATTCAAGTTAGTGTAACAAAAAGCTTACATGAGATGAGGAGTTACTATGTAACCCCCCCTAGCAAACAAATAACAGAAGGTGATGTGCTGGACCCACAAAGAAAAAAGGTAAGTAAGGCAAAGGTTGTCCTACTATTCTTGAACTGTAATTCACACTAGAAAATATATTTAAACATTTGGCACTGCACAAAGGGTGCGGTCACTTTATAAAAAGTAGATGCCTATGTAGTTTAACTGACTCAATAAAAACATAAGGAACATAAATATCTTTGTCAGAGGGAAAAGGCGTGAGTGTCATGATGCCTACCCCCGGGCATCCGGATAAGGCCCTCAGCCCCGGGAGCAGGCATCCAGACATTTACAAAAACCCCAGCAGCCCCAGCTAGGGGCTGTCTGGGTTCAGTCCTGGCGCCGTAGGCACCAGGCTCATAGACATTACTTACCTCATGCAGACCATGCTGCAAATAAATCCAAGCCAACGTGAGGCCTGGATGGGACTATTTTACTACAGGGACTATTTTTTACTCTGGTGTGGTCCTGGGGTACTTCTTTCCTGGGACTACTTTGGAGGCTATTTAAACCACGCCCGAACAGCAGCACATGCTTCGTGTTCTGCATCCAGCAGCGTGACTCTCACCGTGCCTGCAGCCAGCATCCAGTCTTCTGCCACGCCCGCGTGCCTGCAGCCAGCATCCAGTCTTCTGCCACGCCCGCCTCAAATCCGGAGCTCCTAGAATAAAGAGGAAGAAAAGGACAAGGTTAGAAAACAAACTTATTTCAAATTCCTCACCTGATTCCGGATCCATTTCATCTCCCGACCTGGAAAGTACATCAGTCCTGCACGCGTCGCTTCGCCAGCTCCAGCACAGCGCCATACTCACCAGTTCTCACAGCATCTTTCGATCCGGCACTGTCCATTTCTTCACCGTACTCCGGCACTTAGGGGCACAAGAATAACAAGGTGAGCCAAGGGAATCAACAAATAGCTCTTACCACCAAAGACTTAGCTGATTTACCACCGGCGGTGGTATTCTCCAAATATTCATACGCCATATCTGTAAAGAGGGAGAAAAACACGTCAACGCATGCAATAGTTACCGGACAGTGTTGGGTAACGCAGATTCTTACCTGAACGCCAGCAGCAGCTACGAGACCTTCTTCTCACGAACTCAGTTGCAACTTAAGGAAGGAAGGGGACAAGAGTGAACATCGGGCACATTGAACTCTTTGAACTTGATACTTACCAATCCCGCCTGGGACTTCAGAGTCAATGCTTACCAGAACTCTCCCAACGCCTTCAAACCAGTGAAGTAACTGGTATCTACGCGCCCCTGCAAGACACGCAGGATGGAGAGCTCATCTTTTACAAACATAAGGAAAATACTTCTTCGGGTCCAGCAGACAAGATTAGGCGGGCCAGTCCAGACAGTCATCTCTGCACTACGCATCATGTTGACAGAGACCACAGCTGTCCAGGTCCGATCGACACCCCTGTGGGGTCCAGGTGAGCGTAACAATGAGTGAGTGGCTAAAAGCCCACTCAGAAGGTTAAAATCAAAAAGGTCCCAGATTCCAGCAAAGGGCTGTGGGCCTCCAAGGTTAGTGGGAATTGGCACATAAACTGAAAATTCTCCCCAACAATTGCTCTTCCCCCCCCCCCCCCCAATCAACTAAGGGACAGGAGGATTTAATCCACTCCTGGAGAGACAATCCACATTTTGATTACACCCTGACCTATGCTCAATGGTAAATTCAAATCTTTGGAGGCTGATGGACCATCCGAGCAGTTTTTGATTTGCCCCTTCATTTACATTAACCATCTCAAGGGTTGGTGGTCAGTTTGAATTAGGAAAGTAGAACCATACAAGTATGGCCTAAACTACTTCAAAGACCATACAATGTCAAAACATTCACATTCCATTGTTGCCCACCTTGTTTCTCGGACCTTTAGTTTTCCACTGAGCAAATGGGGTGTTTCCAGTCTTGTTCATCCAGTTGGCTCAAGACTGCCCCAATCCCTGTATTTGATGCATCTGTCTGTTCAATAAAGGTTTGGTTGTATTCTGGAGCTCTCGAGACTGGAGCTTTGCAGATTGCTTTTTTCAGCCCTTGAAATGCCTTGGCACACTTCATTCCATCTGACATTCTTAGGAAATGTTGAGGAAGAGATGACATGCAGGGGAGAAGCGATGGTGTCATAGTTCTCAATAAAATTTCCTTAGTACCCAGTGAGACCTAGAAAGGCTTTTACTTGGGTCTGAGTAGTAGGGGTGGTCCAGTCCTGTACAGCTTGTAATGTACTAGGCAAGGGCCTAATCTTGCCTTCTCCCTCATTCCCAAGGTAGACCACTTTGCTCTTAACAAATTGCCTGCAATACATATCCTAGGTGATGAGGATGGTCTTCACAAGTGGGGCTGAACACTGCCATGTCATCCAAGTATGCCATGCAGAAGTCGCTAAGCCAATCGGAATCTAGTTCAGTCCTTTGGAATGTAGCAGGTGCATTATTTATTCCAAAAGGCATAACCCTAAACTAGTGTCCTTTTGAGGTAGAAAATGCTGTTTTCTCCCTGGCATGGTCTGTCCGAGCTATTTGCCAATAGCCTGAGTTCAAGTCAAAAGTGCTGAGGAGCTTGGCATATCCAAGTTTGTCCACCAGCTCATCTGTCCTTGGTTAAGCATGGGCATCAGTCTTTGTGACGGCATTCAGAGCCCTATAGTCCACACAGAATCACCTCTTTGGTTCCTGCTTTTGGGACTAGTACAATGGACTAACCCATGAATTGGTAGATGACTCAAACCCCAAGGTCTGGCATCTTGTTGACCTCTTACTTTGAGATCTTATTTGTTCTGACATTGTATAGCCTCTGCTTTTGACAGGGTGATTGTCACCAGTGTGAATCTCCTGCTGGCCCAAGGGTTCAAGCCTGCTGTTGGAGAAAACAGGGATGCAAACTGCAGCAACAGGAAGAGTGCATATCTGACTCGGATCTAAAGAGAGTTTAACTCCTTCAATTGTAGCATCTGAAGGGTGTCTCCTGAGGGGATCTGCTTCCTCCTATTGATCAGAGGCTTGAATCCAAGCTCCTAGTTCTGGTCTAGACATTGGCCTTCAATCGAGACCCTAGGGACTTCCTTGGGTTGCCCAAGTCCACTAAATTATTAAACTCTCAAAGATTCCCTTCAACTTTGAAGGGTCCAATCCATTTTTCCTATAAGGCCCTCTGCCTTGTAGGAGCCATAACGAGAACTAGCTGTTCTAGAGTAAACTCCACCATGTTAGCTTTCTGATCATGCCATTGCTTGATCGGGGCTTGACCAGCCTTAGTTTTGAGGCTTCAGCAATCTGCTGTACCATCCTCTTTCTGAGACCTAGTACATAGTCAGTGTCAGACTGACTTTTTGGAAGGAGGACTCCCAACGCCTCTTTGATCCGGGCCTGGGGGCCCGTCTTATGACGGGATGGCCATAGGAGCCCAAAGGGGCTCAAACACACTACAGCTTGAGACACCGCTCTAAGCAAATGGAAGGCATGGCAGGAGAAGGTCCCACTTTCTTCTCAGTGGTTCTAAGGCACACATGCTCTTCATTGTCTGATGATTCAGCCTCTCCGCCAACCTATTTGTTTGGGCAGTGGTAGGCCGTTGAGAACTTAGTAGTAACTCCAGTTTTTCCACATGGCCTGCATGTATTGGGACATAAAATGTGACCCCCCCCTGTCAGATTACTTCCTTAGGAAAACCTACCCTGGTAAAAATAGCAAGGAAGGCCTTAGCTACTGCTTGGGCAGTAATAGTTCTCATGGGTATTGCCTCCGAGTACCTAGTAACATGATCTACTACAACCAATATAAATTGGTTGCCTGAGGTGGTTGGAGGGTCTAGGGGACCAACAATGTAAATCCCTACCTTCTCAAAAGGAACTCCCACCACTGGGAGGGGCACTAAAGGTGCGACATTCTTGGAACCACTTTTGTGAGAGGTCTGGCAGCTCCTACAATGTTTACCAACATCTGCACCCATCTTGAGCCAGTAAAAGTAAAGAGCCTCTTTGGTACTCTTGGAACTCAAGTGACCAGCCAGAGGTATCTCGTGTGCTAGTTGTAGGAACCTTTGTCGAGTGTCCTGGGGGACTACCAGTCTCCTGAAGTCCCCTGGGGTGGGCTTTGTGTAGGCTCACTGTAGAGGACATCCTCCTAGTAGTCTGATTCCCTGGCTCCTGCCTTTCCAGATGGGAAGTGGTCTGTGGTCTTATACCTTCTATTGTGGCACACTATTTGTCCTCTGCTTGCAGAAGGTGGACCCTCTAGGGCAGATTTCAGCAAAGTCTGCACCTCAGGATGGTCTCTAGGATCCTGATCTACCAAGCAGGGAAGGAACTCCTCTAGCTCTGTTTTCACCAGTAGCTGTGTCTACAAGAGTTTGTTCAAGCACCAACTTGGCCTCAGCTGAAGGGTGGTGTTCACTGGAGTGACCTGGGACTTTACTCTGGGGGAAGTCCTTTTGAGTGCAGGTTTGGGTTTGAGACCCTTTGTCTTCCAAAAGACTCGAATTCTCCTTGGTCTCGTTCTTCCCAGAAGTAGGTTGGCCTGCTTGTCTGTAGCTGTGATGTCCGTTTTCCTTTCCCCGTCAGTGTTCTCTGTCCATTCCAAAAGTGACCGAGTGGGTTGGATCTAGCCTCTGTGGGCAATGGATGCCATGCACTCAGGCGGGGAGCAGGGAAGCTGCCAAGCCATGTAACCACAATATCTGGAAAAAGAGTTGGACGTGTAAAGGTGAATGCAGGGGCGCAGAGCAGGGGAGGAGGGTCGCAGAGTAATTTTGATCCTCTAAGAGCTGTTTCTGCTCGACAACTTGGAGGGATGAGATTCTCTGATCATATTAAAAAGTTCAATGTTTTAAATGTAATACCCATATATAGAAAGAAAATTTACCCTGAGCTCACTATCCAGGCAGTGTTCAGTAGGCATGTGTTGCAGATAAAGGGAATGCTTACTGCCCTCCATGGAAGAACGAAAGGCAGAACAAAAGGCATTCATGCAGGGGGGGTGATACCCCAAAGTCTACTTGAAGTGCTAGTCATCTCTTCCTCTGCCTCCAGATGAAGGAGCCATTTCAGTAGAAATGGATTGAAGGCGGTGCAGTTTAGACAGATTAACTGCTTTGGACTATGGACAATCTCGGATCACCTGAGTTGGTGTATTCACAGCAAAATGCACAGCCTGGCCACCTGGCAACTCTGGGGTCCATTTTAAAAACCTCATGGAGAGTGGTTGCAGTGCTCTGGGCACTGGGCTTCTCTTAGACAAGTGCTGTTGGGCTCTTTGCAGTATCAGCATAGTCTTTTTTTAATTTATTTTTTTAACTGGCACCACTTCTCCAGTCTGCCAACCCTTCATGCAACTCCTGTGTACCCCTTCACCCCAGACTTTCAATGAATTAGAAACCCTAACCAGCTGTGGCATCTCCCCTCAACATCTTTCTGGGATCCTGCGTCCTTGATACCAGATTACTACTATCCAACCCATCCTCTACAATCCCTTTGTGGATCCCAATAACCTTTCTCACTACGCCCAAATACTTTATTGCATAGTGTGCCATCGTATTACTGCCTACCTGAACTAACATCCTTGCAAAACACTCCAATCTAGGTTCAGCAGCAGGCCCTTCACGGAAACGACACTCCGTCTCAACCTCCATCTCTGTCCACCACTCCTCTATCCTTCTGGACTGCTCTGCTGCCTTTGACATTGTTGACCATTCTTCTTAGTTTTCAAAATTGACATCTCGGCTGTAGACTAGATTGCCTCCCATCTGACCACTGCTTTTAGATCTCTGCCCACCTCTCTCCTGCTGGGTGTTCAAGGATGTATTGGGCCTACTTCTTACCACATTAAACTCTTCCTTAGTCTGGTCTTACCATCTTTCTGGTAATGACTCGAATTATTTTCTCCTTTTCTATTTTTCTCACTGACCTATGCTGCCAAACAGCCAACTGACTTTCCCATCTGTCACTATTTAACAATTGGGTACCTCCTCTGGTGGCCAGGTTTAGCCTCTATTTGTAAGATTGTCTCACTACTTGTACTGTAATTTTGGTCGGTAAAATCACATGTAACCCAATTCTCGCTTCATCCTCCTGTTAGGAGTGCATTCCTGGAACGGCACAGCCTTTACCTGGCCAACTCTCCTTCCGTCACCCTCTTTGCACCCTGCTCTCTGAACCCCAACTCAGTCTGACCCTGCTGCATTGCCTACCGTTTCTGCTCCCTTGCCCGCCTTATCACAGACAACTGTAAACCATCCCATTCCCGCCCAAAAAGAAACCACAACATAGCATCTCCTGCCCTTCAAAACTGCTGTCAGAACACGCCTTTACAAGGAAGGGGCACCCTAAGTCTGCAGGGGTATCGCCACTCCAACTAGCAACAACTTTACACATATGTTGCACATGTACCAATACTCATGTACATAACCTATGTTTACTTTGCAAGGTCCCCAATCAATATTCCCACGTGCATTTCCCTCCCTGCTCCACCAGGTTAACCAGCATACCTTCCTCACCCTTGGTAAAGCACAATGGATGGAATTGCTATGCTCTGGTTGTCTTATTGTGCAGCACTTCTAGTCCAAGTGGCCACCCTCCAATTCAATAACCTACAAAGTGAAAAATGCACTCTTCTCTACCCCCGCCCCCCTTTCTGGGCGGGAGATCAGATCATCTCAGAGTACCTGGGGCTTTACAGCAGCATATTTATGCAGATCGCTGTGTGGATGCAATGTCCTATGACTGCTTGAGGATGAAGAAACTCCTGGTTTAGTTAGGGATGTGCACATGCTATAGGGTGAACAAAACCACTGAGTGCTATGGGAACTTGTTTGGGTGGGGAAGGGGGGGTATGGGGTGTGTGGGGGTGAGCATTCAGTAGTGAACTGTCGTTGAGAAAAGTGTTGCAGAGTTTGTTCAACATTTTCAGATGAGCTTAAGGGCAAACGATACGTTTTAAGGGACTCCAATGTGATTCAGATGTGAGATGAAATGCAAGATACGAAGACGTTTGGGTGCAAAACAGCATGCAGAGTTCTAAAGAGGAGGCGAGAATCTCATTTCATCCCACTCCCCAAAGAGCTGAACTCCATGATTTCTATGCAAGGGCTGCTGCTTTACTGGTTGGATATTTTTTTACATGCGATCCCATGAGGAAAAAGGATACTGCTCTGAGCAAAAAAACGAGAGTGCAATAGAACCATTGGGAAGAAACTATTGCTGGGATTAGACCGCAAATCCAATGTAAGCATAGGTGGCAACTGAACTGGTCTACCACTGCACCCTCCCTGTTAGCCAAAGCAAATTGGAAAATGGAGTAAAAAAGCTTCTTTTGGCTAGATGGAGAATTCAAAGATCACATTGGGAGCCTTATGAGCCTTCCCAGAGCGATACAAGGAACCCAATGAAAGTATCATAAAACCCAGATACGTTTTCCCTATACTGCTGCCTCTGCTGTCTGATGCTTCGAACAAAGATATAATGTAATCTACAGGAGAATGTCCTCGATCCAGAGAGATGGTGGAAAAAGAAGCCCTTGCTGTGACTGGAGACCTTATCAGTGGAAACATGCAGCCCACACACGTTCCTGTGGTGGGGAGCGGGTAGACTACTTGAAATTAACCAATGGATCAAGAGACAAGTGAATCCTCATTCCAGGGCTGCACATTAAAAAAGATGGAAGCACCTGGGGACCAATGATGCCCTCCTCACCACACTGGGATGTACACAGAAATGAACGAAGGCACCTGGGAACAATGCACCTCCATTTAGGACTATAGTAAGAATTCAATTAAATCCAGAGAGAATTCCTTCTTGATCTTTGACACTGAATCTATAGAAATTGCAGGGGGCAAGGGATTGTCCAAGGGGACCTTTGAGGCAAAAGACTGGCTAGATTAAAAATACAACAGACCCCTCTGGAGAAAATGGAACCTTACTAGGCGCAGACCAGGAAATTGATGGGCCCAATTGCAGAATAAAAACCTACCCTAACAGCTTGACTTAAATTCGAATGAAAACCTCAGGATACAATGCCTGTGGATTCTCAGCCTGGCCTCCTGTTAAACCAATGTATATTTTGCTAACCAAAAGAGCAGTCAACCAGGGGTCATGTGATCTTTCCAGTTCGATTTCAATAAAGTGCTTGTGGGTAGAGACCACCTCTGAAGGTGCTGAATGGAGAATGCAACGCCAGAGCTCAACGAGAAAACAAAGTACGCCATCAAGCAGCAAAGGAATCCTCCATGTACTCAATCTTTACACAATTGTATTGTATGGGGCAACATGGTGCAGGAGCTCAACCGTGGTGTCTATGGAACTTCTTCCCATCAGCAGGCAGCTGCAGAAGGACACCAATGTTTTGGATTTCGAGGAACATCGCAGACCACTGCTGCTCAAAGAGGTGTGGGTGGTTGTGGTTGAGACAAGAGTCTCTTCTTTGGTCTTACGATAACCGCCTACAGGTCACAAAAGCAACCCTATAAGACATACTTGGAACAAATTCATCTCTCACTGACCCATTCCTGCTTCAGATTCAATGGAAAGGCCATTTGTATGTTGTAAGATACTCTATCACTTTGTTTTAGCATTTTAAGTAGTGATGTTTTTCTGAAACTCTGGATGCTTCTAGCTACTTAACTGCATCATGATAGAATCCCCCCAACATCATGGTTCAGACTATTAGTTATAATTACATATCAGTGACTACAGCGTCTGTGCTGCTTGACCAAGACTCTTGTGAGTGCCCAAAGCCCATGAGCCACCCTGCTAAAGGGCGGGTGGGTTTCAATATGTAAGTTTGCAACTGAGTAGAGGGGTCCTGTCTTCTGTCCCCTTCTACAAGTTTCCATTGTTGGCTGCAGTGGCGTTATGAAGACCAGCTCCCTCATAATACAGTGGAAGGCGCCCTTTTCCAAAGAACGATTTATATTCTAATGCAGCACTTCATGCTGGCTTCCTCCCACTTCGAAGTGTTGTGAAAAAGATGTGTTCCTTCCAAGGTATTTAAATTAAGTGGGGGGTTTGGCGTTGGGTGGGGGGTTGTGGGGGGTTTCCCCCCACATATATGGTACAATTGACCTTCACAATTCGGTCAATTGTGAAAAGGTCAATTGTCATTCGAACAGTTGTAAAACGAACAATTTGTATACAACCGTAGTAAGAGAGGCTGAGTCAGCCCTGCTGTGGGAACTGATCTTGCCAAGTGCAGGCTGGCCCCCTGTGAGCAGCAAATCCTAATCCTCTCAAGTAAAGGGGCAGCATGGAGACCCTAGAATGTTTACACGAGGGGCTAGAATTGCTGCAAGTGCTCTCTTCACACGAAAAGCAGTAGAGTTGAGAAAATGAAAACTATGGAAGTATTAGCCTAGAGTGCAGTCAAAATGAGACTGCCAGGTTACTGAGTGGCAAAAGTGTCTGCATTGTGAATCTTTGTGCTCTAAGCTTCTGGCAACAAGGCTGTTCCTCCAACTGCTTCCTTGAGCTTGCCATCTGAGACTACATGTGCACATTTTCATGCAACCATGTTTTCTTTTTTTTTCCTTCTAGAAAAGGTGACAACCATTTTCAAAGACAAAGCAATATTCGTCGAACAAAGGTTCCGTTTTCAGTAAAATGAGGAAAACAAATGCTTACGGCTGCTTATAAGGCACGTACTATGCACGGGTACTTCACCTGTGTGTTATCGGGGGACCTGTTTCACGAGGGGAAGCTGCACATCACAAAATATACACAAGGAAACGTGGTACCCCCTCCCTTTTGCACTAATCAAATGTTTGTGGTACACTTGGTCCCAGCTGAAGTCCTCACAAATTATCAGCACTTAAAATAAATATATTCTTTACAAATACTGCAATGGTTTAATTATTTTTTCATAAAGATAGTTCTTATAATGCAAAACATGAAAAATTCATTGACGAATTTCATTAACGTATTTAGGCCTAACTTTAACAGACATGAAAAGCAAGAAAACTATGTTCTTGCCTCGGGTTTGGTACACCACTGTGTGTGTGTTCTCTCCAAAGCCACCAAATCAAGAGACTTATTTCACAATAAAATTGTTTTGCACTAATATGTAGCTTTTTTGCACAGTATATTTTTTTTGCAGTATGTGTTGGTATGTGTGTGGTTGTGCTGGATGAATGGTTGGTTGTAGACGGTATCGGCTTTGAGTCGGTTGTGATATGCAGGACACATGGTATTGTCTACTAGCACAATGTTGTCTCTATGCATTCAATGAACAATTTAGATGCAAAGTCATGAGGGTCGCACCCCTGCAGCATATGCAAGTCCCTCCTGGAACATAAGGACAAAATATTGTATCTATAATCGGTATACCTATTTACTTGATGCTAAAGTATTTTTATTTATTGACTTAGTATTTATGCTTATAAAAGTTCTGTTAAGAGCTATGTACAATTAAAATAAAAATGAGGACAACAGTGATTTCCCGGGACTGTCGTTTGGTTGTATTGGTGAAATGCTAATAGAAAGGTTTTTAAAAAGACAGTCTGTAAATATAGCACGGAATGGACTTGTGGCACAGAGGGCTAATTGGCAAAGCCCTGGCCAAAAGAGGGAGCGTCTCCAAATGTGTGCAGCAACAATTGCACACGCACAAAGCTTATTGGTGGGGGCTAGGGGGAGGGGGGCGGTTTAAGCAAATGGATGGCCGTATTCAAGTTGTGGAAAAAGTTTTAGGAAGGGGACCTGGTGTGGTGACAATATATGCTGAGCCAGAGAGGTAGTGCGTATCGCCCTCGGCTCCACCTCCCTCATCTAACAGAGCGAAGGAGCAGCAGCGGGAACCCTGGGGTTATACCCCACAAGGGAATTAAAAGCGGGGGCAGGTTACACCAATCCCACCTTGGCACTTCCAGCAAGAGGGAGGGTCAAAGCGAGGCTGAACAGGTGACTAAGTGAGGGCAGAGCGCAGGCGGGAAATGCAAGGAGTGCAGCGAGGTTAAAGGGGAATGATCCAGTGAAAGAACCAAGCCTTTATGGAAAGGAGCCCATAGTCCCGAATGAATGGGTAGGTGGACAGGTATTGCTTAAATTGGAGGGGAAGGTCACAGGAGCGACTCGTTGCGTAAGCAAGGAACCTACAAGTAACAAAGATGCAGAAGAGGCGAGAGAATGGGCAGAGATAATGGAAGAAGTAGGACTGGAAAGGGAAGAGAACGCAGAGAGAAATAAAGTAGAAGCGCAAGAGGAGTGGGGAGCGAGAAGACGGAGCTTGAGGTCATGGCAAATAAAGGACAAGAGGAAGTTAGAAGTTGAGCGACTCCTCAGGGAGTGACAACGCAAGGAGGAGGGGGATGTGCTCTAAGGGCCACACAATTAAGGATTAGTTTAGCACGTTTTGGTGATGAGGAAAAGGAGACACAAGGGAGGAGAGAACTAGACGGAAGAAGGAAAATTAGCAGGGCTACCCCACGGATAGGAAATGAGATCACTCTCCATGAGGGGGAACGCATAAGTATGTCAATTGGGAGGAAAGCAGCAGGGAAACATGGTATTGAGGAGGCTTAGCTTTCAGGAGGACATTGACGGTACTGTTGGGGACATTGGGTCCGATGACTGTTTATTGGGGAGTGAGGATGTAGAGGAGAGGCCCTCTCACCGCTCCCGAGGGGCAAGCCCTGATAGACACTGTCACAGGAGACGACAAAGCCATGGACGGATTAAGGGAAGATGGAGGGGGGCGGCTACAGCGTCCTAAAGACATATCGCACAGGCAGTATCAACCCATATGCGCTGAGGCTTAGATCTCCCAGGTGAAAGAAGGGAGAAATTCTAAGGCATTTACACAAAGCGGAGGGATAGGATGGACTGTGGTCCACTATTGGAAAAGGTAGCAGGACAACATCAATATATCATGGCAGCAGATGGGCAAAGACAATTTAAGGTATGTTACCATCGTTGACTGCTGGGAAGTGGATATGTGAGCTAGAGAGACTGACGGCAGGGATGACATTAGCCATGGGTGACATGAGTTTGCTTTCACCAATTCTCGCGGAGTTTGCAGACGATGTATGGAAAAGAGCTGGTTACCCCGTAGTCACAGTACAGAATACAGCGCATGATGGTTCGCTGTTCAATAACTGTCGAGCAGCTGTGTGGCACGCTCTAAGGGTACATTACGCAGATAACTGACATTCGTGCAATTATGGCATGCAAAATGAGGGAGGGCGAGCATCCACTTAAATATATTCAAGCTGTTCAAGAGAAATGGAGGTTGGAGACATGTGAACAGTGGGACAAAACAGTAGGGTTATTTTATCATATATTGTCAGGGGTTACCGCAACAGGTGCAAAAGCAGCTTAAACTAGTGGTGAAGGCGACCAAACCTCGGAAATTCAGCTTTCTATAGTACACTTTTGCAGGCTAATGCAAGAAAAAAAGCATGCGGACAGAAAATGGGAGGAAGCGAAGTTAGTACAGACAAAATTATCAAAGTATGCAATGGAAGGGGGGATGTTAACCAATGCGGAAGGAGCATGCATGCCCCAGGCGCAGTACACTGCCACCTGCAGGGGGTGGGGACGGAGATATATCTATATCAAGGTTTTAGAGGGAGAGGAGAAGCAGCCCAGGTAAGAGGGTATGGACATTAAATGCAGCAAGAACCAGAGGGATTTCAGGGGGGGCTACCAAACACCAATGGGGAGACCACCGCAGTGTTGGGTGTGCAGACAGATGGGGCATATTTCTTAAGTGTGTAGGAGCAGAGGTGGAATGCCGCACCAGCCCAGGTAACATGCAGAACAGACTGACTAAAGACCAAACAGTGGGGGAAACAGACTAAAGACACATACAAGGAAACATATCAGCCAATGACACAGGCACCACAAATGCATGAACCAGTGCAGCCATACCCACAAGCACCACCTGCACAGTGGATGCAGAGACGCATGCAGCACAGGACGCTGGGACACCGACACTTGCCATAGGATGGACTCCCATTCGGAAGCTAGGTGGGGGTGACTGTTGTGGGGGGGGGGGGGCCAACCCATTCAGGGGGGCGGGGATGTCATTCTGTCCACAATAGGGCAGCTCACAGAGTGACCTGATGTGTTAAATCCTATTGGTTACACCCAGCCTGGCGGAGGAACCGTGTTTAGGGATGATGGGTGGCAAGACTTTTTCCTTTCTTGTGGCCACTGGGGCAGCTAGATCCTGTATCGGAAAGGGGAGACACCCAATGTCAGGCAATGCCATGACTGTGCAGGGATTCTATGGGGTGATGGATTTGGTTCCTTTTACAGACTAACTCTCACTCTCTATAGGGGAGGATGACTTGGCTTTGCCATTATTGTATTCCTGACAGACACCAGTGAACATAATGGAAAGAGACAGGAGTAAGCTCAATATGATCATCTCATTTACGGACCAGGGTATAGTGTGTTGAACACCTGGGATTAATTACATGAATGTGAGGGAGATTATTCAGGTATATTGTGGGCACACAGTATGGAGTGGGGTGCCAGCAGATATTGAACCATTCCAATAGAGAGTAGGGGTATTGGTAGCATGGCTTCCAGGGTTTCAGGGAAGGCTGTGACGATTACCCAAAGAGTATATGCGTGGGCCGGAAGTTCTATTAGACTACCCTGAGGGGGAAAGTGGTCGCAATAGAACTCGAGGCGGCAATAGTGGGGGAAGACGGGATAACATTGCATGGAACAGATGATGCAAGACAATCTTGGAGGACAGTGATTGCAGTGGGGGAAGGGGTACAGGTTGACTGATGTGACGGATGAACTGTTTCAGGACAATCGATCAGATCACGAGGTAGTGTTTGACATTAGCATTACATATTGGGTGAGAATAAACTACAGGGAAATAACACTGATTGGCTGTGTTGCTGAAAGCAACATCACCATTTCTTGATGTAGACTTGGGAAAGCTACCCAGTGTCTTATGGACCAGAAGTCCCTATGACGTGGGTCTACTGAAAGGGATCCAGGCAGTAAAGATAAAGCTTAAACCAGGGGCAATTTTACCAAGGGTGAAACCATCAAGAGAGGCAGATGAGACCATTGCAGCATTTGTGAAATGGCATTCTGGTACCAACAGTCACAGTGCAATACTGTATTGTACCCTGTGAAAAAGGCAATGGGGTAAGGGTGGTGTCATGGCGTTTCATACAGGACTTGCGCCCTTCACATCAGATTGTAGAGGCAGACTTTCCTTTAGTTCCAAATCAAGTGATAGCTTCTGTGAGAATGCTACATCGAATTATCAGCTTCACTGTAATAGACTTGAATACGTTCTCCATACCAGTTCATGGTCACAGGGCTTGACTTCCTTCCTATATAGAAACAGGAAGTGGAAAGACACTAGGCTCCCACAGGGGTACTGTGAGTAGCCTTTCTTAATCAATCCTCCAAATGGATCTAGGCAACGTACAAATGGAAAGTACTGTCATACAGTACGTTGACAACAGTTTGATATGCAGCAAGTAAGAAAAGCAGTGCAAACAAATGACACGGTGCACATGTTGACGGTGTTAGTAGAGAAAGGGTACAAGGTAGATGAGGCAAAATTACAGTATTATCATGAGGTGCTGTACATTGGGCATTTAATCTTGTGGGAGGGACAGATGGACACTGGAAAGAGGGGAGGCAATCCATAGGATCCCGAAACCTGCGACTGGGAGGCAGAGGCAGCAGTTTTTAGGTCTCGAACTATTGCAGAGCTTGGGTATTTGACTACAGCATGTACACAAGACCTTAAGTGCACCCAAGGAAGCCCAAAGAGGGGAGGGCACACTACAATGGACAGAAGAAATAACAGATGCATTTGAAGAGCTGAAGAAAGCAATATACATAGCTCCCGTGTTAGGGATTCCACATTATCAGGACAAATTCTATTTGTTCTCACACTCCAATAGAGTAGTGATGACTGCAGTGCTCGCACAGAAGACTACTTTAGGACACAAGCCATTGGCATACTATAGTGGGAAATTAGATCAAGTAATGAAGGGACAGTACCCTTGCAAGCAAGCATTGGCTGCTGTTGCATTCACAGTAGAAAAGTCAGCAAGTATCGCAACGGGGTGCAGTGCAACCCTTTTTCTGGAGCATGCTCTTTGCAATACTCAAATGGCCCAAGAGTACACTGACCACACAGAGGGCTTCAAGGTACGAAGTGTTACTATCGAATCCAGCTATAAGGGTAGTCTGCAGGACTGTGAACCTGGCAACATTTGTAGCTGAGCCTATAGAGGAGGGAGACTACATACATGGAGCAGTGTAACGACCTTCCAAAGGTGAGAAAAGCCACTTTAGGGTGGACCAGTGCTTTACATTGATGGTTCATTGACAATAGACCAGACCCCGGGGGAGCGACACACTGGGATGCGACACACTGGGACAGCGATAGCGAAAATAAAGACAAATGGACAGCTGAAGTAGTAGCAATTGCACGGTTACTGTCACGTTTTTCAGCAGAGGCAGCATAATTAGTGGCTCTCATTTGCATTAGAACAGAGCAAGTGCCAGGAAGTGAGTTTTATTCGGACTCTGCCATTATGACAACCCAGAGTGTAAGGGCTGCCGACATGCTAATAGCATGCCAGTGCAGCACGCACTCCTATTGGGCACACTTAGAGGTGCTTCAACTCCCAGCAGACACAGCATTCATGAAGTGCCAGACCCACACAAGGGTGTAGGTACCCGTCTCCAAGGGGGTATCACAGTGGCAGATGCAGAAGTGATGCATGCAGCATATTTTGTTGATATTTTGATATTCCATTCTTCATGCTTATTTGTGTGCGCAAAATGGTGTTTCAGGAAGGGTTCAGCGCGTTACCAGTGACACAAATAATGGCGTTGGCGTGAAGTGCGCCAAAGGAAGAAATAATTATGGGTGAGAAGGGGATGTTCTATATCTCCATGAAATGCCCTAGGGCGAGAGGAATGTACAGGCAAACTGTCATTATTTCAGACTGCACTCGCACAATTACACCATCTTACCCACGTGGGGAAGGATGAACTTGCTGCTCACATTGGGGAAGAATGGTTTTGTCATAATTTAATGGAACATGTGATTGTATTTGTAGAGTATTGTCCCCTGCAAAAGTTTCACTGTTGGGCATACATTGAGGGTAGTGAGAGTACTCGGGTGAATCAATTGTATGTGGGTTATTTTGGAATTTATTTCATTATATTTTCGATATGCCCTCCTCTCAGGATTTTTTGGGGGTCAAACTTTAAAACTGCTTCACAGATTAAACATTTTCATAATCTTTATTCCATCTCTGTCCACAGGGTTTAAAATGTCTGGCCAGAAAAACAATTCGGAACTGCCAGTAAAAACATGCCGTAGCGATTTCTTCGGTTCTCCTGAACACTTAACTAGTCTTCCAAGTTTCTTAAGGGACTCAGTTCAGAGTGTGGAGTCATCCTCATTTTCTCTTCTTTAGGAGGATCATTATCCAAGCTTCCACCGAGTTTCAAGTTTGTCTCATCTGGTAGGTTGGAAAGGAAAAGCCTTTTTGGATTCAGAATAGTTTTTCTGGACAGAAATTTTAAACCCTGTGGACAGAGAAATGGAATAAAGATTGTGAAAAGGTTTAATCTGTGAAGTGGTTTTAAAGTTTCACCCCCAAAAAATCCCGAGAGGAGGGCATATCGAAAATGAGAAATTCCAAAATAACCCACATACAATTGATTCACCAGAGTCCTTTAATGTGTGAATACAGTTAATAAGGGTACACTCGGGTGTAAGACCCTTTTGGGTCCTATTGGTGTAAGGGGTAGTGAGAGGAGCCATACCTCGCCCATTAGGTCTGTTTCTACATCTACATGTAGATTACATAGACCTGCTCCAATTATGTCAAGGCTATCGCTATATGATAGTGGTTGTACCCATTTCCCCAATGGATCGAAGCTGGTCTCGGTTCACACCCCGATGGCCTTAGTGCTGTAAGGTTCCTGGTTAGAGAAGTTTTCCCATGCTGTGGGGGGGGGGTTCCCATGCTGGGGGTGGGGGGGGGGGAGGGGTGCAAGGTCCTGCGGTCGGATAATGGGCCTAGCTTTGCTAAAGAAGTATTCCAGACACAACAACTTTACTGGGGATACAGCATAGGATTTCCTGTGCTTTGTCATCCACAAGTGAATGTGATGTGCAAACGCCTAAATGGCCTTTTGAAAGAATAAATAGCCAAAATAAAAGGGATTCAACGCAATCAAAGAAGAACGCTGAGGTTGATGGCACTACAGAATAGATATGTTTTAGATCTACGAACAGCAAAGGAAGGAGGAGTTTGTCCAAGATTGTGTCGTCTTGCTGTACATTCCTTCCAGCAAATGATGACCATGGAAAACTCACTGAGGTGGTTATCAGATTTATTTGAACATTTCTAAAGCGCACCAAACCAGAGTGCATCTAGGTGCTGGTTTGCATGACAGTGGTTACAGGGTTTCAGAAAAGGTAATACATAGGTGCCAGTTAATAGTTGCAAGGCTTAGTTGTAGTTTATACTAGCGATACCTGTACAGCACAGGCTAACTAGGACTGAGTTTGGCTGCAATAACTGGGAAACTACTCCTGCCTGCTTTCTGGCGTTTGTATCTGGGGATATCCAGTAAATTTGAATAGGCAGCTTGGGTCGGTCTGGTTGATTGGACTTTAGAGATTTTTCTGGCTAGGTAAGTAGGGGTGGTGTTTGAGATACATTTGTGGGTCAGTGCTAGCATGTTGATCATGTGTTCTTGGACTGTGAGTATGTGGATATTCTGACTGGCTGTGGATGTCTTTTCTCGCGATGTTTAGCGCTGTACTTACTGCATCATTCTGGATTACCTGAAGCTTGTTGCATGCATTGGTGACTGCAAATAAGGTATTGCAGTAGTCGATCCTGGATAGTATGAGGGCTCTGGCGAATGTGATACAGCTTTGTGGAAAGGAATTGTCTGCAGGCATTGATCAGTTGTGCAATGTTACTGCTGCTGTTGCAATGGTATCTACTTGTCTGGTTAGAGTGTGGAGTCTAGGTACACTCCTAGGGTCTTTACCTCTTTGGCAACATTGGTGTTCCCATCGATGATAAAGGCTTTGTATGAGACATTGTGTTTAGCTGATATTGTGTGCCAATAAGGAGCAGTTCTGTTCTCATCGTTAAGGCAAAATCTGTGTTGTGCCATCTACATTTGAATGTTTTGGTATAGTTTGCTTTAGCTTGCTTAGTGCGTTGGAGTCAGTGTCGTGATCACCAAAGATTGGTTGGAGGATTTGGGTGTCATCCGCGTAGTTAGTGTAGGTGACGCCCGGGACATTGAGGAGGTCGAAGAGTGGTTTGGTGAAGACATTATATAGGGTGGTGAGATGCAGGAGCCTTGATGCACTCCTCCTGTGACTGGGGTGTGTGCTGCTGAGGAGGAGAACACTCCTTGTACAGTTGGTTAGGAAGGAGGCAAAATGGAGACAGGGATGAATGCTGCAAGCAAAGATGAAGGTTGGATGTCGTATATTGTCTCATGGGTACCAACATGGAGGGCCAATGGACTGAAGGTCTTTGCAGCAGTGCTAGTATTAGTATTGCTGACTTTCTGTATCAGAATATGCATCACACAATGCTGAAAGACAACTGAATAGTACTGGTAGACAGACTCAGAAGACAAGATAATAAAAGTGTGAGATACACTGAGGGTCCAGATAACAGGCTGTCCTGTTTCTGGCTGGATTATTGTTAAAGTATCCCTACGAAACCAAAGATTGTTTGGGAAAATGTGGTTGGTGCAATCCTGGAGGAGACTGCAGTTACGCGACATGGAGTTTGGTTGATCTTGCGAGATTCTATGGGCACCTAGGGAGAGTGACAAAGATATGGCTCCCAAAGCTGAATAAGGTTGGAGGTGTGGTTGACAAGTCAACCAGAGGGGAATAGGAGAGAGGGTCCCAGGAATGGCCCTTATGTCCCCTATGTGATTGTCAACCCGAAGAATGAAAAGTGTAATTGGCTTTTCGGACAGTCACCGACTGCACCAATGTATCACAGATGAACAGAGATATTCTGCGACAGCCATTCAAACCATATCCAGTTGATAGTTTTGTCATGATTCCTACCCCTCATGTCCCCAGCCCTCCAAGATGTCAGGCTGGAGCCAGGCCACGATCACCTACATGGCCCTCTCCATCCCTCCAAAGACCCACTTGGAGTCAGACTTGGCGCTTGTGGCACCAGACTCACTCACTCCATAGGATAACATTGGGGATTGGACTTGTAGTGCATTGATGGGGACAAGATGGATGCCCCCACATATTTCGGTTCCCAGAACTGCACGTGCAGTCTAGTCTTTTGGGTGTGGTTCAGCCCAGAGACACCTGGGATGCCCAGAGACACCTGGGATACCCAGAGACTATTTAAGCCACGCTCGGGCTGAGAAACATGCTTTGCATTTTCTGCACCTGCAGCGTGACACTCACCGTGTTCGGATCGGTCTCCAGTAGGCCTGCATCTTTCTTCTGCGCTCAGCTCCTGCAAGAACAAGAACACCGTTAGGAACAGCCTTACCTTGCGGCGCTTCTGCTCATCATTCATCACTCCTTCTGTTCTGGGGGCATCTTCGGCGCTGTCATTCCCATCCAAGCACGCCGCTTTCTAAGGGAAAAGAACAGAAAAAAGGCATTAGTAAGCATTCAGCAAATCTTCGCTTATTTTTAAAGACTGTACAAGCTTCAAACGCTTACCTGAATCCCAGCCGCTATGGGGGAACTCTGTCTCCGCAACTTCTCATCCTTCTGATCCTTCTGCAAGAGGGAAAAGACACTCCAGGCTAGCGTGGAAACATCTAGAGGCACCGGATACCGCGCTTACTCACCGCATTTCTTCTTTATGTCCGGCATCCACGCTGAAAACGTTGCGGCACCCTAAAGACACAGAACTCGGTTCAATACAAATACGAAAGGGTCGCCTCGCGCATTGGGCTCTCACCTTCAGCGCTACTCATCTCAGCAGCACGTCGCCATCCTCGGACGCCGGCCATCTAAGGAAGAAAAAGAACGAAGTTAGAGAACTGTTCAAAAGACTCATTATACTTACCTGGCAGACTCTTGCCAGTGAAGTAACTATGCAGCAACGAACCCGCATCAATCGGCGCGCCCTTGCGCTGAAAGCAGGACGGAGAGCACACTTTCCAAGAAAACAAGGTGAGCTGTGGATCAAAGGGAAGGGTTGGACCCCAGGGAAGAAGGGGTTCAAGCACACAGGCAATGGGGAGTTAAACTCTACCAGTCCTGTGTTTCAGGCCCAGTCACCAGTCGAGTAGACTCCAGGGAAGGGTTTGAGGTCGTAAGAGGTCAGAACAGGCTGAGTGACATCCCCGTGGATACCAGGTCAGCGTTACAGGTTTTGAGGGCACCGAGGTCTCATCAATGGACCAGATAGACTGACTGCATTGCGAGGCATTGTTGATGTCGTTGGACATCGACACAGCTGTGTTAGTCATGAAGCAAATATGCGTTCATGCATGAAGTTAGACATATGCCCTAGTTTATTACTTCTAGACATGCTAGAAAAACAAGCTTGTAACTCTTGTTAGAGGACGGATACATTTACATAATGCTAACATCCTTTCTTTTGCTAAAGCGAACCTGCAAGACTCAGCATATACCTGGACCAAGCTTGCATATGCTTTATTGCAACTAACCGTAAGAAGCCATGAAGACACATAGGGAGCCTATAGGGTGACTGAAGTGAATGGGGTTGGAAAGACAGGCCTCAAACATTGAAGGGGAGACGCATGCCCTGCAGCACGAGCCGCAGAGTTGGTGTTCACAGCCAAGGACGGGTGGGTGGAACATTCCTGAGGCATCAAGCCACCTGCAAGAATTCAGAATAAAATCCTCGTAATTGTAGACAGAAGGGCTCAGTTTTATGGTACCTTCACACGTGAAGGGAAGGAGAACAGGACAATGGGATTTACATATTGTGGGAAGAGAAGCTGTTCCCAGCAAGCCAGAGTAGAGTGATAAAAGCGTTGCCCACCAAAAACTGCAACCTGCATGCACTCTCCTAGCCTAGGTGTTCAGACCAGTAGCAACAATATGGAACACTCATCCCTCCATATTTCTTCCCATCACTTTGAAAAGGTACACTGAGCTCTGTGACCAGAAAGGGTCATAGACCTGGGAGGACCCACTCTAGCCATCCATAAGCTCTATTTGTGAGGTGGTGTAAAATGTTGCACGTGCCAGTGGTCTTCCTGTGACCCTGCAACAGTGTAGTTTGTACATTTTGGGATTGGTCTCAGGCAGAGCCACCTGATCTAGGAATTCTATTAGTTAGTGATTGTACTGGTTTCTCATATGTAGTTAGCCCTAACTGACCAATGAGAACACTGTGTATTTTTTTTGGGTTGAACCTGATTTTTGTGTTTTCACTCATACAAATGTGACACAGGTTCAGAAGTTTACATTGCTGGAGAATTGTTTTTCCTGTATGATCCCTGTCTTTTTTGGACAAAGACCGTAAAGTGTGCCCCATGGCTGAGTCTTCTGTTCTTAAATTGGGGAGTTTTTGATGGGCCAGAGATTCTCGGCTAACTAACTTCGGTTACTGTTATTGCGAATCCCCAATGCCTCTGGCATACAACAAAGCTTTACATTAAACTGTTTTACAATTGAACATCAGTGTTTTAGAGGTTTCATTGTCAAAATATACAACATGTTTGTTTAAAGAAGAAGAAGTTGCTGATAAAGGAACAGATGGAGTTTTTCATGTCACTGCTGCATTAAAACAAGGTATTTTCTCAAACTTCACCTCACAATAAAAGGTCACTTTACCTCCCGAACTGGCCCGGCACCCAGAATAGTTCTCTCCACTCGCATACCCCTTCTGGCTCAGCGCTGTCAGGCAGTGTGTTAAAATGTTGGTGTTGTGCGTTTTACCAGAGCCACAATTGCTAGATATAATGTACTGGTTAACGTGCTTCTTAAGCATAGTGTGGTACACCACACCAGCAATGGCAAACCGCCCTCCTGGTCCCTATCCCTATTATAAAATGCACAACTCTAATCTCCCACTACGCCAGTTCTCTTCCACCTGCTTCCAACAAAGTGTGCGAGGTAACCATACCTCACCCCTTCCAACAAAGCCGGCGAGATAACCATACCTCCTGTAACACCTAGCCAGCTTGCCTCCTTCCTCAGATGCCATGTCTCTACCTTAACTCATCAACTAAACATTGCACTCTGGAATGCTCAGCCTGTATGCAATGCAACTTCTTTTATCACTGACTACTTTCACTTGAGCGTTCCTCCCCTAAACCTTCATGCTATCAAGGAGGATTTCTCCCTTTGACACTGCCACTCTGGCAGGCCTACACAGCTTCAAACCATCCTTAATTCACTCTCTTGACTGACTGGCAGAGGTGTCTGACATCTACTCTTCCTGACTCAATGCCTCACAGATCTGTCGCATACTCTTACCTTTTTTGAATTCACCATCTCTACTATTGCTCTGCCTCACTCAGTTCACATCTCCATCTATTGCCCTCCCGGTCCTGCTGTACCATTCTTTGATAACCATGGGCAACATTTTGATTCTCTTTCCACTAAACATCATTATTCTTCTAGGTGACGTTAACCTTCTCCCTCCAACCACTTCTCAGAACTCTGAAATTCAGTCTTTTCTAAGTGTCCATGCTCTTCACTCAATCCATAACTAACCACACAGCAGGTAACTCTTTGGATTTTATTCATCTCCACCTCTCTCTCAGCCACTAACACTACTGTCACGCCATATCGGATCACTCAATTATTTCCACCACCATCTCCTTTCCAACTTCTAACCTTTCCTCACCACTTGCTTCATCTATTACTAAATGGAAATGTAAACCTTCTCCCATTTCCCCCTTCTCTCTGACCTACCGTTCTCACTCATCCTTCACACCTGATACCTCATCCACCAACACTGCCTTCTCCAACTTCCAATCCCTACTATGACTCCTCTCACTTCGACCGCTAAGTCACCACCACGGGTCACCCCATTCATACGCTCTCTCCACACAGACATGTCATCTGCTGCGCAAATGGAGGTGTACCCACTTGCACAAAGACCTGAAACTCTACCCTGAACACTCAAGTCCACTCTTGATGGAGCTAAAGGGAAATTGGTTCCATGTCATTTCATCGCGGGATGTTTTTTCACAGGGTTTTTTTTACTGCAAATTTGTCATCAAAAAAACCCATAGAATTTTTTTTTTTTTTTTACATTTATGTTTGGGGGGGTCCCTCCAACCCCCATTCCCTTTCAGTTTTATCTATTGCCAAAAACCCACATCCCATAGATATTTTTTTAACCCCCCCAGAAAATTTCTATGGGTTTTTTTGGATAAAATATTTGCGGTGAAAAACCCACCAGGAAATTCTACCTAAGCCTCGCTAACTCTCACTCCATCCATCTTTGACGGCTACAGAGCAGCCTAAACTCACTCCTAAGTCTAGGACTATCACCTCCACTCCACAGCTAATGACCTAGCTGAATACCTCACTGCAAAAATGACCAAAATTAGAAACCCTCTCCCGACCTTCCTCGCACTCCCTCCTTTTACATTCTACCTAACTACCATCATCCTCTGCCTCCTTCTCCCACTTTAGTCACACTAATGCTGACAGAGTTCTATCTCTGTGACCGCTAACCCCTCTTGTACCCCATCAAACCCTTTTCCTCATCAGCTATTCAAGCCTATTGTCCCTATAGAGGCCTCTCACCTTGCTGAACGCTTCACTCTGTCCTACAACGCCACTTGCTTTTGAAACAGCCGCAGTCATCCCTCTCCTAAAAAAGCAAGGTGCTGACCCAAACCTAATGGCTAACCTTTGCCTTGTTTCTCTCCTTTCACACTACTCTAAAGTGCTCAAAAGGCTTGTGTTCAACCGTCTTACTAATTTCTTAGACATCCAGAACCTTCGAGACACCCTGAAAGCAGGTTTTTGCTCCTGTCACTCCACGGAAATGGCTATCATGAATGTGTCCAACTACATTGCCTCTCCTAAGCACTCAAGCCTATCCTAATACTCCTTGATCTGTCTGCTGCCTTTGACACTGTCGATCACTCTGATCTCCTTAGGTATCAGTGATTATTTTTTAATTTAAAAAATATATGATTGGGGTAAGGAAGTAAAATGGGTGGGGAGGAGCTTGGGGTGGGATTATTGAAATGTCTAATGGGGGGGGGCTTGGAGGAGGGAATCACTACAAATTTTGTGTTTAAGTTTTGTTGATGTTTTTGTTTAACATTTTTCAAAAACATCGTAGATCCATCTCCCTAATACTCTTCCTGCTTGCGATTCACGATCAAGCCCTTTCCTGGATTGAATCCTACCTTGCACATCGCCAATTCTGTGTCTCCTGGAGCAACAACTCTCAACTCATTCCTCTAATTGTTGGTGTTTCGCAAAGCTGTGTCTTGGATCTTCTCTTTACACCTCTGCTCTTGGGGCACTTATATTCGCCTTTGGGTTCTCGTACCAACTCTTTGTGGACGACCGAGATCAGAGGCGAGTTCAGGAAAAGAGAAGATTTGTCTATCAAAATTTCCAACTCTCTCTGCCATTAAATATTGGATGGCTTTGCACGCCCTGATGTTAAACTCTTCCAAAACAGAGGTACTGTTCTTCCCGGCCAAAGGCTCTAATCTCTTCCTCTGCCTATCCAGTTACCACCTGACACACTCCCCTGCTATTCTTCAGCTAGAAACTGGTCTCATTTATGACCCTTATCACACCTCCACTACTTTCATCTCCAAAACTGGAACAGCAGCTCGCCTCCGCCACCTACATTTTAGGAAAATCAGGCACCTTGTTCCTTTCAACACTTCCAAGCATCTCTTAACCACTGTTCTCTAAACTGAACTACTGAGCCAGTATACTCTTTGGTCTACCCCCCCCCCCCCCAAACTATGCTTTGTCCTCTTGACAAGATCATTAACTTCACTACCAGGACTCTTTGAGCTCCCTCACTTCACACCTACTTCCTCGCACTGTCACAATGCTGGATGGCTGTTGCAAAATAGTGCCAGATTAAAATGTCTTCTCCTGGTTCACAAATCTAGCCACAGTAAGGCACTACTGTAGCTATCCAACTCTATAAGCCCTCTTGTAATATCTGCTCTCTCGACTACCTTTCTGGCTCCTCACTCTCCCTGTGAGTCCTTTCTCTCTTCTTTCTCCACTTGCATGGAATTCTCTCCCCTCCTCCCACCCCCAGACATCTGAGAAACGGTCCACATGGATTTGTTTGAAACCAAACTAAAAAGCCTACCTCCTCACTGCTGAGTTACCCTCTGAACCTACCTCTGCCTGCCTGCTGGCTCAACCCCCCCACCCCACCTTCTTTTGTTGTTAATAGCATGGTTCCTCCTGTATATAAATAAGTGTGGCTTCAATTTCCCCAAATGGTTATCGTACAGTGTCTTGTATATGGGAAGGAATTTGAAGGTGTTAATGTCTATCCGTATGGTGCCGGTGTAAGTGTAAATCCTGTGCTTTTCGAAACTGGTGTTAGAGCCCAGCATTTTGCAAAGCCTTGTCAGTTGTGGGAGGTTGCAGAAATAATCATAGTCCTCTTGGCGCCAAGGTAAATAAAACCTTTAAACCATTTTGTCTGGATTCTTTTTCCATAGGCTTGTTCAGTGTAGACATATTTGATGGAGTTATCAGAGTTCCTCTTGTAACAGTAAATAGTAGCTGTCCTTCTGAGCCTGCTGAAGCCACCATAGTACCCTCTGCACTGGTGAGTCATTGGCATGAAGTACCCATTCTCTCACCAGATGCCCTCCCCTCAGCCAGGAGATGGTGTTTGGTACTGTCAAGGTTCCGGCGGTCAATTATGTCTTTGATTACATCAGATCTGATGGACTCCTTGGTGGCATTGACAATGCAGGAGCCATGGCTTTATACTGAGAGCTAGGGCTAAATGTTAAGATGATAGGCCGCATTCTTGTGGCTTCCCCTGCCACTGGCATCTTTTAAACACATCCTCCCCCTGGTCCTGGCTGAACATAACACACAATCCGCTTACAGTGCTCAGCACCTGAAAAAAGGAGACCGAATTTTATGAATGTTACCAGAAGTTGGACATTCATGCTTTCTCAAGAGACAGAACTGGAATTGCACAGATTCTCGGACACACATTATGACAAAAATAATAGACCTCTTTCTCACACCAGGAATCTTAATTTTCACTAGTTGATGCCATTATTAACCAGACAAGTGGTCCTCATTTTGTAGGGAAGTTTACCTCCTAAGAAAAGATGCAGAGCAGGGCATCATTTTGAAACTCATAAGCTACTGCCTATGCAGAGCAGTTGGTAAAATATGCGTGAAACACACGAGAAATGTTTTTCATTCATGCTAATAAAAACTAACTGACAAGGCCTGAGATTAACATTTCAAGTACTAGAAAATAACCTGCAACTTTTGTTAAAATAGGGGACTGCTTAACCTGAGGAGAAAGAACAGCTTCTAGAAAGAAACACATTTGCATTTCATGCTGCTGTTTTCAGAGAAAATATAAAAATCAAGGAACAGAAAAATGTACATTTTACAAACCTGAAGGGGTGGATGGGACCACATTAAAGGAAACCAGAACTGAACTCTTGACATTTGTATTCTGCTCATGCCACCTCGCCCCAAATGAGATAAAAACAGATTCCATGTTTCCTCAGAGATAAACTGGCGGGGGATAGGGCCATAAATATAACAACTTGACCAGACTGTAAATCTCAAGCTGGTGTTTATGATTTGTATCTGGTTATGATGGGTTTAAGATAATTAACCAATGGGGTGGGGGGCGGTGGGGGTTCAGTGCGACCAGCCAATCTGTTTGCCTAATCTGATCTCACGCCCTCATGAAGGAAGAAAATAAAATATCTGGACAAACAAAGGTTAATCTGAAGACTCTACAGACCTGGCCAATGGGGGCAGAGACCAGTCATAAAGCCCTGAAGTACCAAACTTCAAAGACTTTATCACTGCCAGGCCTCTGGGTCGTAAAGATTAGTCCCAAACTTTTAAAGAACTGAAGACTCCAGCCGCTCTGTGGATGACAGACAAAACTGCAGATGTGATTTAATATTAGGAAAAATGCAGTAGGATTCACTATTTCACCCATAATTCTTCAAGAGAAACGTGTAGAAAGTTAATTTTTCTTTTGCAATGTTCAGCTAGAAATTGTCTATTTTGTGGCAGGAAAACAAAATTTGTGCAAGGTCATTTACAGTATGCCAATTAGACACTATCATTTTGTCGCAAAGAAATGGCACACACTAGTGTCATAATAGTCCTTTGATATGGGAAAATAATTTGAATATAAATGTTTTTTTTATTTTTTTATTGTTAATTTATAATATGCTTCATACCAGCGAGTGGTTTTTAAGCGCAGGTATTGGGATTCGAACCTGTGTTGCGCTGTGGTGTCCTGCTTCCAAGGCAACCTAAGCTATTCCTCCCCCCCCCAATGTAGAAGTGAGTTAAAAGGAAAAAAAATCTATAACGCAGTAATTATTTTCTCTATTATGACAATTGCATCAATTGATTTGTGCCAGACAGCGGAATCTTGTGAGTCAATTGGTAAAGTGGTAATATGTGTAGAATTCATTTAGAATGTAGCAATATTCATTGCAAGAAATCCCTGCGATGACATCACATTAAATGGGAGGGAAATTGGGTTCAGAACTTGCTCCCCTCATGCTGCCCTATGACTGTGGAGGCGACATGTCTACTGTGATGTCACTTTTTGAACACTGTCCTATCACAAACATTCGCCAATTAGATTGGCGAAAGTATACACACCTCAAAAAGGTGGGGTTACTGTTCTAAGATTCAACACACTCAAGGAGAGACATGGACAGACTCACTCAGGCACTGACTGATGGAGAGAGAGAAGAATCGATAACACGAAGGAATTGATTGCTCTCCTTTTGGACCCATTTTGGAATATCACCAGCATCCTGAAAGTTAGGCCTAGAAGGAGTTAAAGCCCAAGCCTTTTTCTGTGGAAGAAATATCAGACCGGCTATGGAGGAAAGCTGATCCCATCTTGCTGATTAATGCCCACCTGTTCTTAGAGGGGAGAATTGAACCAGTCCTTAAGAGGCTGCCCACCTGTCTGTGATAAAGCCAAAAGACATTCATAAGCAAGCATGTTCAAAAGGGGGAAACCATTCAATGGGGAGTGATACTATAATGGGAATTAGAATAGGATCCTGGCCGTGTGTTGTATAAATACCTAGCTATGCCAGGGCATAGTGATGCAAGTATATTCCAGAATGGGCATGTGATCAAACCATTCTGGAATACAGAACCAAGAGTTGTTTCTTGAGCTGTGCCAGTTGAACCTCTTACCTTGGATATGTTGGGGGACCTTTGCTGTGCTGCTTCTTCCAGCCAATAAAACGTTAAGTAAACTCATCTGGCGTGTTTACTTTAACAATAATGGCGACAAGGATGGGATGAAGGTCCCTGTGGAGCCGCCCCCGCTTCACCAGAGGATTGTGCACGGTGAGACCCCCAACGCCAGCTGATTGGGAGCGGACGACTGCCCCTGCCCTGAGCCGTGAAAGGGAAGCGGTGCCTACGCTACTGCAGCGTTTCGGCTGCTCGTTCCGAAGCTGTGTGCTCCCCGCCGAGGAACGCATTGGGTTGGATTGAGAAGGCTGCATGCATTGGTGGCAGTGACTGGCTCGGTCTGGTAGGCGGCACTGTGCCTCAAGTGAGGTATGGCAACGGAGCGCTGAGAGCCCGCGAAACCTCCCACACTTGGAGGAGTGCTCAGGGGCTTGTATTTCAGCCTGCCCCCCTTTTCAGCTTCTGTGAGTGAAGGTCAGGCAGCACTGCTGGACAGTCAGTGGTCAGTGAATCCGCATTGCGCTGCGAGCAAATTTCCCCACCTCTCCTCGCAGGAGGCTATCGAATCTACCCGTCCAGGGCCCTTTGGGAAGGCGGTCCCAGGATCTTGTTTTTTCTACAATTAAACGAGGTGAGACCGTGCTGGGGAGTCAGTGAATGGTTTTGATCTGGGCAATTCCCGAGGCCACACTGGTGAAATTGTGCAGGGAAGGAAGCACCAGTCTCCAGAGGTACTGGTCTAATTATTTCCAAGGTCACACTGGAAGGGTAATTTTAACTGCTTGTGTGGTTGCTGGAAAAACGTTTACTGAGAAAACAGTTGGCAAAGTTGAAGTACTGCAAAAGGGATGCTTGACATTTTGACAATAATTTATTTCTCTATATCTAGAAGTGAAATCCCAGCATGGCGCTTTCAGGAGTTCCTGGTCCCCAAGTGTTCATGCCTACTCCGGGTCCACCAAAGAGCAAGTGGGCACCTTGGAAAAAGAGGTTTTTACACTATGTCGAAGCCACTTGTGGAAATGGAATGTCAGTGGAACGGAAAGTGTCAATGTTAATGCATTTTCTAGGGTATGAGGGACAGAGGATATGACACTCTCCCAGACATTCCTGAACTGGACTTGGAAGGGGGATCTAATGATTTTGATGAGGCTTTATATAAGTTGGACAAACATTTTGAAGCCAAAACAAGTACTGTTCTGGAAAGGTATCATTTTGCAAGAGGTTCCAAAACGATGGTGAATCTGTTGAAGACTATATTACAGTCCTAAGACATTTGTCTCTTAACTGTAAATTTGGTGGTGGTCTAGATGAACATATAAGAGATCAGTTTATGCTACATTTTTCGGATGACAAAATTTGTGAAGAGATTTGGTTAAGAGGATCCCAATCTAGAGGAGGTTATAAGCATTGCGAAAAGGATTGAACATACCTTACTGTGTGTAGCTAAATTGTCAGTTAAAGAGAATAAGCCATCGCAAATTACTGAGGTCTTAAGGGTGGGTGATAAGGAAGGAGCGTTTCTTAAAGAAAAAAAGGAACAGAGAACCAGGCCCAACAAGCGTTATGAAGCTACTCAAAGCAAAGGAGGGGGAGGTGACCAGGGAAATAGACGTGTTCAGCATCAAGATAACACGCAGGTTAACGGAAAAAGGGAAGATGGGTTGTGTTTTAGATGTGGCAGTGGACGTCACTTGTCCACATCTCCTATATGTCCAGGAAGGCGTGTGAATTGCGGCATATGTAAGAAATGGGGTAATTTTGAAAATTGTTGTAAGAACTATTGTATTGGTGTTGGGAAGGGATCTTTACTTATTGAAGAGTGTGACGGTGCATCATCAGAGGAAGGTGATGTTTCGGAGAATGAAATTGTTACTGTGCACATGGTACGGTGCACTGGGCTTGATGAATGTGAGCACCCCTCTGCCTGGATAGAAGTGAATGGTCACCGGGTTAAAATGTTGGCAGACTCATGTTCAAAAATAACAATGTCAAGAGTGGTGTTTGAAAATGTGATAGGAGGTTCTATAAAACATTTGTTTCCCTCCGACAAAGTCCTTGGTGGGTACAATGGTGACAGAATGGAAATGTTGGGATGTTGTAATGCTGAATTCAAGTTTAAAGGCAGAATGACGCATGGGAAAATTTATGTCACAAAAAGGGGAGAAACTTTGTTTGGATGGAGAGAACAGAGGGGATTATGCATCAAATTGGATCCTAATAGTGAAGAACAAGTACTTAATGTTGTCAATATGCCGGGGTCAAATAGAAACAACCCTAAAAACCATGAAATGATAGTGAAATACCCAGATGTTTTTAGTGATAATGTAGGATGTCTCAAAGGGATGGTGCACAAGATTGTTGTGAAAGAGGGAAGCAAACCAGTGGCGGCTAAACTTAGACCGTTACCTTCGTCTATGCGGAAGGCTGTGCGTGAGGAGCTAATAAAATTAGAAAAAGAAGGCATCATTGAGCCTGCTAAGGCAGTGGAGTGGATTTCTCCTGTGGTCGTGGTGAAGAAAAGTCGTGGAGATTTGAGAGGATGCATCGACTTAAGGGAACTCAATCGGTGTGTTGTACCCTGATCGCCACCCGCTTCTAAACATGGGAGAGTTGTTGAGCAGAATAGGAAGTGCAAAATGATTTGCTAAAATGTTGTAAAGTGACTTCCAGGCTTCTTGGGATTACTTGTATGTTTATTACAAGTACTTAAATCAGAGTTACATGAAGTTATATACATAAGTGGATAGGACATAACACTGGCTCCCATCACCCAGGCTGGGGAGCTCTAACTGGCTGGGTGTGGAATCCTTAGGTAAACGTTCCGACATTCACAAGGCAACACTCCACATGACATCACCAGCTTTCACATGCAGAGACGAGCACATCACAACACATCTTCCTTTACTGATAAACATTACAAACACACTCGGGCACGATATAACACATCTCCTTCCTTTACTGATTCACACTGCACCCACACAGATACATCAAATAGACACAACATATCTCCCTTCTCAAACGTCAACACACACGGACAAGCACACCACAGCATATTCCTCTCCTTTCCACATCCATCACCAGCATGGGGAATATCAATTCGGAGGGACACTCTCCCTACTTCTGTAGGCCACTAACCCTACACACCCACCTACACCTTCAAGAATCTTGGATGATATCTCCAATCGCACTGGTGGATACGCTACCTCCAAATACTCTAGCAGAGGCGCTACACGCTACCTCAAAATATTCTTGTGGAGGCGCTACCTCCAATTACTCAGACGGAGGCGCTACCTCCAATTACTCAGACGGAGGCGCTACCTCCAAGTATTCTAGCAGAGGCGCTACCTCCAAATACTCTAGCAGGGCCCTACCAAATGACTCAAGCAGAAGCGCTACCTACACATACTCTGGCGGGGCATACCCCCAATTACACAGGCAGAGGCGCTACCTCCAATTACTCAGGCGGAGGTGCTACCTCCAACTACACTGGGACCCTGGCAGGGCACTAGCCAATTACACTGACGGAGGTCTTACCTCCAAATACTCCAAATATTCTAGAGGAGCGCTACCTCCAATTACACTGGTGGAGGTGCAACCTCCAAATACTCTGGTGGAGGCGCTACCTCTAATCACACTGATGGAGGCATTACCTCCAAATACTCAGGCGGAGGCGCCACCTCCAAATACTTTGGCAGAGATGCTACCTCCAATCACACTGGCGGAGGATGTCAGTGGAGTATGGTGTTTTCAGGACGATGTTCTCTTATGTGGAAAGGATGAGGAAGAATTGAAAGGGAGGCTTGGTGTGGTACTGGAAATATTCAAGGCAAGGGGTATAACACTACGTGGTATAAGTGTGTTTTTATGACTAGAGTGGTTGAATATCTGGCTCATGAGATATCACAACATGGACTCGAACCAAAAAAGAATTTGGTAGATTCCATTATGAAAACTCAACCGCCTAAGAATAAGGCAGAATTGAGGTCATTTCTTGGTACTATTGAATTTTATCATCGGTTTGTTGAAAATTATGCTGACACTGTAACCAGTTTAAGAGCATTGTTAAGAAAGGGTGTTGAATTTGATTGGACTAAAGAATGTGAGAAAGAATTTGAAGAGTTTAAAAGAAAGATTGATATGGCGAAACCTTTGTCGATGTTTGACACAAGGAAGAAGACTATTCTTTCGGTTGACGCCAGTGATACTGGCACAGGAGTGGTGATGTTGCAGCCAGATGTTGATGGCACGGAGATGGTTGTGATGCATGCATCCCGCATGTTCTAAGGGGCGGAACTTAATTATTCTGTCCTGGAAAAAGAAGCATTGGCGTGCCATTGGGGCATAGAGAAATTGAAGAATTTTGTGTGGGGCCAGGATTTTACGTTAAGAGCTGATCATAAGCCACTTAAGTCTATTTTTGAAAGTAAAGGTCTTGACAAGGTATCAAGGAGAGTTGCCTGTTGGGTAACAAGATTGCAATGTCACAAATTTACCATAGAGGTGGTAGCAGGTAAAGAGAATGTGCGAGCTGATCATGCCTCCAGGGTGAAAATGGAAGACTGTGTAAGTGAGGGCGGTGACAAAATGTGTGGTGAGAGTGAAATGGTTTTTGCAACTGTGGAAGCTATTATCCAAAAGCAGGAATGGATTCAAGTTTTGGAATGTGATGAAATGTGGAAACGTATCAACCTTTGTGAAGGAAGGATGGCCGGAGAAGAGATTACTGTCTGGTGAGGAAAGGTCATTATGGGAAGTGAAAGTTGAACTGTCTGTGAAAGAGAGGTTACTGTATCGGTGGGACCAATTGGTGGTTCCTGGATGTCTGAGGGGAAAAACTGATGAGATCTGCTCATCAAGGACATATTGGCGTGTGTAAAACAAAAGTGATAAAAGCAGATTACTGGTGGCCAGGAATTGACCGAGAAATTGAGAGAGTGATTGGTGCATGTACGGATTGTGTAAAATCTGGGAAAAATTTGTTGCCGGTGTCCAAACCCATGGGAAAGACGAGCACACCCGAGGGAGTCTGGCAAGACTTAGCAATAGACATTTTGGGTCCAGTAGACATGGTTGTGGGTAGAGGAAGGTTTATCCTTGCGCTAGTCGATACTTGCTCAAGGTGGACTGAGTTCAAGATTATGTGAGAAGTCGCATGTCAATGCATTATAGAATTCTTGGAAAGCGTTTTTGAGAGGGAGGGCCTACCCAGGAGTATTCTCACAGACAATGGTCCGCAATTCTTGGGAAAAATGTTTCAAGAGTATCTTGATAAAAGTGGGATTGAACACAAAAGGACTCCT
The DNA here is from genome assembly GCF_040938575.1 of Ambystoma mexicanum. NCBI lineage: Eukaryota > Metazoa > Chordata > Amphibia > Caudata > Ambystomatidae > Ambystoma > Ambystoma mexicanum. Next base: position 347,873,404 of record NC_090925.1, on the reverse strand, counting down.
CTATATTATCCCCGAGGAAATGGTATGGTTGAAAGAGTTAATCGTTGCATCATGGAGGCTATCCGAGGAGCGAATGCGTGTGGTCTAGACAGGAGAGTGGCTGTGAGAGAAAGGTTGTATCCGTTGCGCATGGCTCCAGGTCTTGAGACAGGTGTGAGCCCTTTTGAACTCATGAGAGGCCGAAAGGCAAATACAGTGGTGACTCCTGCCTGGTTGGGCAGAGCAAGAGAAACTGATGTGGTTGTGGATGTTGTGAGAAAAAGGATGGATGCACAGAAAGAAAAATGGGTGAAAAAAGTCAATGAAAAGCATCCTAGAAGAAAAATGGTGGTTGAGGTTGGAGACTGGGTCCGAATAAGAAAAGCTGTGATCTCAAAGAAAGGAGTCTCTTTACACTGACCCTGTTAAAGTTACGCGTGTTTTCAGAAATGATGTTGGGTTGGAGAGTGGCCAAATTTGGAATATGTCCAGGGTTGTGAAGATTAAGAGAATTTACTTTTCAGGTGTGTGAAAATAATAGGAAAAGTTTGTTCCAATGTTTTTTTTTTTTATAAGGGAGGGGGGTGTGTTGTATAAATACCTAGCTATGCCAGGGCATAGTGATGGAAGTATATTCCAGAATGGGCATGTGAGCAAACCATTCTGGAATACAGAACCAAGAGTTGTTGTTTCCTGAGCTGTGCCATTTGAACCTCTTAACTTGGATATGTTGGGTCTTTTGCTGTGCTGTTTCTTCCATGCAATAAAACGTTAAGTAAACTCACCTGGCGTGTTTACTTTCACAGTGTCCTTTGTTAGTACTGAGTGCATTCTACGAAGTTAGGTAATATGTCAGAGTTGTATGTGCTTCTGGGAAAAACACATATACCGATAGACTAGTTCCATTGTGCCTACAGTGAGATTCCCACACGCTTTCTCTGAGATGTCTAGTGTGGTAGAATTTTCTTTTTTTTAAAAAAAAATGTAGATCTAAATTATACTTGTTTTACCAGTTTTTACAAGTGTTGATTCATCAAGCAAGGTTTAAAATGAAAGTGGAATGAAGTACAATTAAGTGAGATGAAAATGAAATGAAATTGAGTGAGATGCAATGAAGTGAAAAAGTCCCCTAATGGAATTGAATTGTCTTTGCCCAGGTAGTACCCTAGCATTTGTTGTCCAAGTTCAGGCTCTCCAAAAAGTGCAATTACTGACTTAGTGTTTGTGCCATTCATCAGGTAACTCCACCAGTAATCCTCAGTTTGCAGCCTAAATTCAGTGAATAGGTGTCCCATGAATTTTCTTCTTTCATGAACCAGCCCATGGCACTGGATCAACAAGTGTCTTATGTTTTCTGTTGTATTGTCTCCGTCACAAAACCTGCATTGCTCTTCAATCGAAATTCCCCTGATTTTCCGAATTTCATTAGTTTTCAGCAGGTTTAGCCAAGCTCTTAAGAAGGTTGAACGCAGTCTTTTGTTCAGAAACTTCATTGTCATGGGTTGGTTGATCTTCCGGGCATTAAGTGGTAGATGTTTGGTAAATTTGTTTTTGCCCGCCTTGTCCAGCGTCTGACACCAATCCCATTCTTTTAGTTTTTTGTCCGTCTGTTATTAGTTAAGAATTATTGGGAAGTAAAATGGACAGCTCACTGTGTGGATACCTAGAAAGGAATATAATTGAAGTAATTCCTGGGTATACCATTGAGTAGAATACTGATGAAGCGAAGTTGTTACAGACCAAAGGGAAAGGGTGATTATTCGCTACCCATTATCTCACTGTTTAAAGATTCCCATTAAAAGTGAGAAAGGTATGCTTTCATACAATTTTTAAATAGGTTAGATTCCCTTCCGTGATGTTTCTATGTGTATGTTAAACATGCATTTTCTTTTTTACAAGCCTTTTACATGCCTGAATGTCCAGTAGTTTGTTGCAATTTAAAATGCTGTTGAAATTCTGACATGTTTTTTCAGTAAGGTAGGTGGTATTTTGAATAAAGGGGAAGTAGCGAGAATTGGATAGACCGGGATATTCGAAACTAATTTTTTTTTCACGAACAAATGATTCCTCCTGGACTCTCATGCGTTCAATTCATGGTGTATGTGCACTCAGGGTGAATTAAATAGCTATATACCTATGGTAATGTGTGTTACTAAAGTCTCAATTTCCTTAACTGCAGCATTGAAAACTGAAGTGACTATTGTGAATATTTCTTATTGGATTTTTATGAAAAAAGTTTCTTTCTGATTCAATTATTTCTAATTTGTTAATAAATAGATCTGTGCAACCCTCTGTTTCTTGTCCTCGAAAGGGGAGGGAAGCTGTAAGGAATCCATGTTGTTAAATTGGGGTTCCCAGATTCATAAAAGGAACTTGATTAAATAAAGAAAAATTGTGCGCACCTTGTTTGGGGTGGGTGGAAAGCTCCTCGGATTTGGATATCACCCTATTAAAACATCCTAGAATTTTCTCTCCCTTATAATATCAAGAAGGTGCCTCAGGGTTTGGTGCGCTATATAATAAAATTTAAAAAATAAGGTACGTGGAGTCAACAGTCTGTGAATCAGACAACTTGCGTTAAGAAATAATGGTTAGCTTGACGTACCGGTTGCATATGTTACCGTTTAAATTATCAATTTCACAAGCAATCATGTTTTCTGGATGTTGGTTTTGAACTGAGAATGTAACCTCAGTCACTCTGCATCATTGGCATGTTACCACATTAGAGAACCTTGAGCCTTGATAAGGTATACATAAACTTTAAAATACGGTCTCCGTTTCTTGCTAGGAGCCAATGATTTGTAAGGCTGGACTCCTACTGAGACAGTGCATCCTACCACGACACAACAGCATTTCAGAAAATCACACAGCCCCTTTTATGAAGAGTGGCAGGGTGCACAACAGGAAGTCAAACATTGGGGAAAACTGAAGTCATGCCTTTTAGTTTGAAAAGCTTTCTTTTGTTGTTTTTCCTACTATACCTATTCAATCAAAACAAAATCTAAATGGGGCCAAAGCCCTACTAACAAAGCACTTAGTTGCCTCTTGGAGCCATGCTAGTTCACTGGAGCAGTGTCTGTCTGTAACATGTCAGTAAATTGCTCTTTGCTCCAAGCTACACTGTTTTCAGAAAGAAAGCAGAAGTAATTCTGAGGTGCAAAGAAAGTGGCATATTCTGCTGACAAAAAGGAGGTTGTGTTACCACTAACAGAAGAGATGTCATTTGACCCCACCCTGAAGTTACATCACAGGAAGCGATGGAATAAATCCTCCCCTTCCCCCCTTAACAAACCAGGAAGTGGCATCACAGAGCATTGTTCACAGGTACTCTATGAAAAATAAGGTTCCAATATCACTGTATTGTGATAAACATTTTGTACAACTACGGGTCGTCATATGTATCGGTGGGAAAAAAAACATGCTATAACTGCAAAAAGCAAAATACATAGTCTGAAATGGATGCTTTTTCTACTCTTAATGATTTTTGGAGTGTTATCTGCATTGTGAATTTGAGGTGTTTAAGAACAGACTAAATCAGTGACGCACGCCCTGAAGTGTGCCTGAAATAAACCTGTAACGAGTCTATTTAGTATTTAGTATTTTATTTATTTCTATAGCGCACCAGGCCCAGGGGCATCCGTCTAGCAATTATTGTATGGAATTCCAAAAATACACCTTATTTGTTATTCCTATTCTTTGTTATTTAGGGTCACTGCTCAGTGTTACACTTGTGGAAACCCCTGTTTTTTTTTTAGAAGCCTGAACAAGAAAGCCAGCCACTAGAAACAAAGAGCCACATGGCATTGGCCACAGCCCATGAGCTTCAATTTGTAAAAAGAAAAAAAGTTTTTTTTAAAAATAAGGGTAACAAGGGAGACATCAGGGGTCGGAGGTGCGACCCCTAAATGACGTCTCTGGCTTTTACATTCCCAAAGGGATTAAACAAAGTGCAAGAGACCGACCTTCTGCATACATGGCAACCTCTTGAACACAGTTCCCTTGGTGATCAGTGAGGTGAAAAAAAATCTCAGTTTAAACATGTATCTATAGAACGGATACGGGCACGGCACAGCTATTCTGATGGCAGTGGTTGAAACAAAACGAGAAACGACGTGAAATCAGTGGGTCTTGACCAGAAACACAGGCGCAACAAGTACTAAAAAAAATAAGTGTGCTGAGAGCCTGGGCTGCCAAGATCATGACGGGTAATATGCAAACGTTTAGCTCTTTGCGATCAAATTTCATATTTGTACTTTTCCAGTATGTTGTTGCAAGCGGCTACATCAAGCAACCATCGTCAAGCTTCTGAGGGCGAGTGTGAAGGCTAATGAGAGGTGGAAAGCAACAACAGATCCACCTTCAAACCGGCTTGCTGAATAAGGGGCAGAAATGCAACATATATTTAAGTACAACAAGCAGGGGCGCTGAGTACGCGGTTGCTCTGGGGCTGGGCAGCCCCCGGCAGAATGAAGTCGGGGCTGAGCCCCCCTGCCATGGGCCGGAGAAAGAGATGCAGTATGGATGGCTCTTTGTTCCATCCATACTGGCTCTCTGTCTGGTGGCCCAGGTGAAAGCTGGGGAAAAATGTTTAAAAATTGAGGGACGGGTGCAAAGCAAGAGGCTCTTATCTGTCCCTCAATTTCTAAACATTGTTGGGTGGGTATTTGTACACCCCTCTTGGAAAGAGTGGGGCACGGATGTAGAGGTACACCCAACCCAAAACCAATTTTTAGAAATGGAGGCACAGATGCAAAGCAAGTCTGTCACTCCATTTCTAAAACTCGTTTTGGGTTGGGTGTATTTGTACATCTGTGCACCCCTCTTGCCAAGAGGGGTGCACAGATGTAGAGGTACACTCAACCCAAAACGATTTTTAGGAATTGAGGCACAGATGCAAAGCAAGTCTGTCCCTCAATTTCTAAAAATTTTTTTGGGTTGGGTGTATTTGTACATCTGCACACCCCTCTTGTCAACAGGGCTTCTATAATTGTAATACTATGCTTTTGTTGACGCAATGCTAGTTCATCTTAGTGGGGCTGCTATGCTTTTGTTGAGGCAATGCTAGTTCATCTTAGTGGAGCTGCTATACTTGTGATGGGACAACATCAGCACTTCAGTTGAGCTGCTACACTCTTATTGACAAGGCCCCAGCACTTCTCAGCAGATTTATTTATTTGTATTGGTTATTTATAATGCACTTAATACCCAAAGGTTTCTAAGCGCAGACCGAGGAATCGGACCTGTGTTGAATGGACCAAGGGATTGAACCTGTGTTGCTTCCTGTCGTCTTGCTTCCAAGGCGAACACGTTGCCCCTGAGCTATTCTCCCAAGACTCTGAAGATCTGAAGTACATTTAATGATAGAGAACCAGAACTATTGAGCAAGTCTGATATCATAGTCATCGTCAGAATAACTCAACACTGTCGTGGTTATACAAGAGCTAATATATTTAAAGGGATGGAATTACTCAGAATGTAGCAGCACTATTCAATAACCCAAAGTGCTTAAGCATAGTTAATGTGAAAATACTACACTTCTCACCGTTGGGACAGTACTGGCACTTCTCACAGAGGCTTCTACACCTTTTATGGGGCAGCACTGATCCAGCCTACTGGACAGCTTCACTTTTAATGGCACTTCTCAATAGGACTGCTCTACTTCAATATGAAATGACCAACACTACCCCACAGGGAATTGCATACTCTTGATGCCACTGAAGCAGCACTTCCAACACCCACAGCTGCTTATTTTTAATGGCACAGTGCATGTACTTTACAGCCACCCTGCCTAACATTTAAACAGACCGAATTGTCATTTCTCAGCAGGACTGCAACACTATACCATTGTGTTCTGTATGTTGAGTGCTTCTGCACCTCCAATGTGGGTTCATGGCACTCTCCCAGTGTCTAAATAGTAGATCTGGCTACGTTCAATTGGCAACAGGCATGTCCCGAGCTGCCTGCTGTACATAAGCTGCCGCTCAGAATGTTGAAAGCCGTGATGGGGCAAGGGATAGAAGGCTGGAGCCTGTAGGATGGCAGGATCAGCAGGGTCTTGAAACCTGCTCACTCATTCTGGAGTGAGGAGTCATGGGGCAAAATGAGCCTGATGCCACATACAGGGGAATGTTACCCCTTTATCTCTCCTGAATGAAAGAATGAGCTCTCTCAGACACAAGTTATCACCCCTGCACACACAATGAATGAATATGGTATGGATCTATAGATCGAGAAAACTGGAGTGAGAATTCAGAGTGTTTTAACAGAAATATAATTGTCTTCCCAGATGGGAGACTGTCTCCATTAATATACATGGGGTCACTGAGATGAACAAGAGTGAAACTGTACGTTCAGTTGTGAGATTACCAGCCACAGGTATACTATGCTCCAAGGAGCGAGGTGCCCACTCAATATATCACACTGTTTAAAGGTGTGAGACCCATCCTGAATGCTTGCCCAAAGAGCCTTGGCCAGAGTTTCACTCTGAAGAAGTGAGCATGTGATCCGGGTCTGCAGCCCACACACACACGAAGGGGATTCCCATGCTCCCACTTGCGAGATTTGCACCAAATTAGTGAGATTCTGCTCCAAGGTTGGAGGCACACGCACAGTCTTTGCTCTGATGTTTGACACACTCACAGGATGAGACGGCATTTCGTTCTCCCATCCTAGTGGTGTTGCTCTGCCTTTTGAGGGCTACTACAACCTGGATGATTATAGAGGGGTGGAGTAGGGGCAGTGTTGGCCTACTGGAATGCAACTGGAAGGCTTAAACCTCCTTCTTACTTGACTTTAGTATATGCAGTACATGCTAGCCAATGTTTCCCCTGTTCAGTGCAACCCCATCCCCCTCGCACCAAGTTGGGAACTATGTGCAAATGCGGTCATATAACCACTGGTGATGTCACTTCCTATATTTCAGCACCCCTGGGAAATTCATAAGTTGGCTCCCCTGGCAACAAGCTAATAAATAGCCAGGGACGTAAAGATCCACTGCTGGTAAAGACAGGCAGCAGCCAACTCCCAAATGGGTCCTCACTTCCGGGAGCACTACATAACCAGTTCCTTTTAACCGAACGTCTCCACGCAATCGCTGCTGCTCCGCCCAACGACGTTGATGGATTCAGGGACTTAGAGCTGTGTTATTAGGGCCCTGTGGTAGAATGTCAACTTTAGGTTAAACATGGATCTATGCCCCCACCGCCCAAAAACGCTGACCCTGTAACATTTTGCAGCTTATTTCCTGACAATCTGCGATGATTCCGCTAAGAAATCGCCTCCTTCTGAAGCCTAAAATCCTACAACAAGCAGCTGTCTGCTTTTGGGGAACAAATAATCACCCACTAATGGAGTGCTTGTGTGCCTCGTTGATGACACTACCAGAGCCCGTAACCTCTGGTGACGAGGATGGTCTGACCATGCGGCTGGCTTTCTCTGTGCGCGCATGGCGTGCTCCCATCTGGGGAAGCGAGCATGATCGCTGTGGTGGTGGTCCACAGCCTGATGATGATGATGCTACTGCTGCTTGGTTCCTGCTCACGCCTGGGGGAGAGTAATCGCAGTATGTTGCAGTGAGGTGAATGTCTCCCGTCGGATGGGACAAAGGGACACAGCCTGTCCCTGCTGCACTGCTGGGGCACGGCAAAGCTCGCTCTGCTCCCACATGGGGCCGCTGCACCATGGTAATTTAGAAATATGCTCCCACTGCGGGAGACATGGAGTGGCGTGGCCTGTGTGCCGCTGCCACCTGGAGATGGAGGTGTGACAGATCTGCTGCCCCTTGTGCTCCCAGATGGGGGCAAGACCCCCCCCCCTCTGCAATGATGGGTGACATGGGTCCTCCCCAGCAGTGAGGGGTGGGAGCTGGCATGATGGAGACACACGCTCCACCGCCTGCCGCAGTGGAGGACGCTTGGAGGAGTCTGATTACGGCACAGTGCAGACTGCACTGCAATTGGAAAGGGGGCCCTGGGGAGCACGTGGTATGCGTTGCTCCCTGGGGAGGTTTTGGGCGCTGCTCTCTGGCCAGTGACCTGGGTCGGGAGTATAGTGCCTCCTAGGTCATTTATAGGGGTGCCAGCGAAGGTTCAGGAACAGTTGGCGGTTAACGCTGTTCCGTGTTGCCTGGACTGTTGCCGGCCATGCTGCTGTGGTGGCTTTGGGGGCACACTGGAACAGTCATGGTGGGGATAGGGCAGGGAGTATTGGAGTGGGCTTTGCAGTCCGAGGCTAGTTTTAAATAATTATAAATTAGGGGGTGAGGGGGCAGGCTTAGCGTTGTGGGGAGGAGGGATGGGTTTCGTGGCAGGCAGATGGCAGCCCTGCCTCATGGCTTGGATTTATTATGCTGTCTCGAGGGACGCTATAAAAAAAAATTCTAATAGGAAATTAGGCTGAGTAGTGTGGGCTCCCTTTGCTCCCATTACATGATCCCTACCTAAGCAATAACCTAGCAGACCAATTTTGCTTGCGGAAAAATTATAGGCCGTATGCATTTTATTTTCTTACAGAAAATACATAACAAAAACACCAATACACAATCATTTGCTTTTGGGCACCTTGTGTCCAGTTATGGAGTTGCCCAAGGCGCCTCCCGAGTCTTTGTTACTCTTGAGCCTCCGTTCCTGGGCACATGCCGTCACACCTGAGTGGGTGCTACCCCACCCGCTCAGGTCCCCCCCCCCAAAAGCACCTCTACCTGCATCCCCGTTCCTGTAGTGCCCTAAAAATGTTGTCAGCGAAATCCCCCGTCCCCTTGGTTGACCGGTGCACCCCGTCCTGGTGAAACATTTCTGGATTGTTCTGGGAGAGCCCATGTTTTATGAAGTGGAGCCTTGTGCTCTTGTAGTACTTCTCCACTGCTCTATTCAGCTTTGTTCTGGCTGTCTTGATTGACTGCCTTCTGTACGCCCCGTACCAGACCCTTCGTGGTATTACCTTGGACATAACGATTTCAGTCTTCCACCAACTGTGGGCTATGCTATCTAGGAATTCTTGGGTGATGCATCTGGGACAATGGTCCTTCTGCTTGATGCAATCGAGGTCTATTGCTCTCCCCTTCCCCGCTTGGTTCGTTTTGGATTTCCTTAACATTATAGACATACCCTTGCTTCCCCTACTAATATCACTCCTTGCCAGGCCACTCCCTGCCACCGTGTTACTGGCCACTAGCTCCCCTACCCTGAAGGCCCCATAATATGCCAGAGCGAATGCTGCCCTGAACAAAGCTGTCTCTTGTGTGCTACTGCATGTATTTTGCAATACTTTTAACAGAATCACTAGCTTCCCCAAAATTCACTGGCCTTCTGCTGTCTGGTTTCTTCCCCTCCAATTTTGCCCAACCTTTCATAGCATATTTAATTCTAGGGCTGTCAGTTGGATCCGGTATGCCGGCCACTTTCGTGGTGTATGCCACTGCGGCTAGATGTGCTGCCGCCCAGCTTCTCTTTATCCCCTTGGCAAAGCCCCTTCCAAAAATGCACACATTTTTTCTGTTGAAATTTCCCCCACATCTTGCACTCCTGTTTCAACCAACACAACTTTTACATGTTTTTCGTAATGCTTACCCGTTTTGTACATTAGGGCATTCCTGGTCAGTTTGTCAATGACCCTTTCTGTTCTCTGTGGTTCTCCCATTTCCTTAGGGTTGACCTTGTAGCCAACTGTTCTTTCCTTTCCAATGTTTCCAATGGGACCCATGCCTTCTGCGGCATGGGCGTTCTTTCCCTGTCGGCGTCCGGTCTCAGCTCCCTGAACCTTTCCCACTGAAAACGAGATAAGGAATCGGCCACCACATTTGCTTCTCCAGCGATGTGTCTTGCCCTTATGCATGTATTCATTTTTAGGCTTTCCAGTGTGATTGCTCTCATCAATTCCAACACTATTGGGCATGATGCACTCCCTTTATTTAACACGTGTACTACTGCCATGTTATCTGACCATACTGCCAACTCCTTGTTTTTTAGCTTCTCCCCCCATGCACACAATGCTACCCAGATTGGAAAGAGTTCCAGCAGCATTATGTTCTTTGTCGATTCTGCCACTTGCCATGATTTCGGCCATTTTTCTGCACACCACGTTTTTCCCCACTATTGCGCCAAAACCAAAAACTACCTGCTGCATCAGTGAACAATACCGTTTTCTCCATCGTCTATGGGTGAGCGCCAGATGACTGACCCATTGAAATACCTCAGGAATTCTGCCCATACTTCCATGTCTCTCTTAATTCCTCCCCCTATCCTGACTCTGTGGTGCCCCCTTGTGGCCCCTCTTGTTCTCAGTTCAATGCTTCTTTGGAACATTTTCCCTTGTGGTATTACCCTCCATGCAAAGTTTCGCTTTCCCGCTAGTGCTTGCAATTCTCTTCCTGTCGCCTTGTTCCTTCCTTTTAGCTCTTTTATTGTTTTCAGTAGATCTGTCACTTTGTCCTCTGGGATCCGGCATACCCCCATGCTTGAGTCAATTTCTATCCCTAGGAATTGGATAACATGTGTTGGGCCCATTGTCTTTTCCCCTGCTAGTGGAAAACCCCACTCAATTGTTATCTCTACAAACTTGTCCAGGCTTGCCTTGCATAGCTTTGAACCGTTGGGCCCCACAAACAAGAAGTCATCCAGGTAGTGCACTATCCTGGCCTCCCCCATCTCTTTTGTGACTGCCCCTTGCCGAAATTGAGCTTACACTCTCAAAGTATGCACATGAAATGGCACAACCCATTGGAATACATTTGTCTATGAAATATTCCCCCTCCCACTGCATACACAACCATTTTTGAGATTTGCTGTTGATTGGCAACAGCCGGAATGCTGACTTGATGTCCGCCTTTGCCATCCATGCTCCTTTTCCTGCTTTCCTGACTAGTTCTACTGCCTCCAGAAAATCAGAGTAGGTTACTGTTACATCGCTTTGTGCAATGCCATCATTTACAGAAGCCCCTGGGGGGTGTGATAGGTGGTGGATTAGTCTGTAGTCCCCTTCTTCCTTTTTTGGTACTAGCCCTAGTGGTGAGCATCTAACATTTTTAAATGGTAACCTGGAAAAAGGGGCCCCCTACCCTACCCAGTTTCACCTCTTTTTTGGGGATTTTCTTGGTCACTATCTCCTTGTTCTCGGTCGCAGATTTTAGGTTTTTTTGGAGTGTCCTGTGCTCCTTGCCCTGTAAATGGTATGTTAAAACCCTCTAAAAAACCCTGCTTGATCACATTCGCAGCTTCCTGATCTGGGTATTTCTTGAGCCACCCTTCCATTCTCTCAATTTTTTCCGGTGTGGCTCCCTTCTCGTCCCAGCCCCTAGTTTGGCTTCTCATTGCCCCTGCTGCTTGGTGCTGCTGCCCTTGTGCACTTGGAGCTGCTGTGGTCGCCCTTACATCTGTCACACTTGTGGCTGAACTTGCACTTCCATCCCCAGCTGCATGGTACCCCCTTCTCAAAATTCCGACATTGTCCTGGCTCTGCCCTTGCTGCCCCCGTGCTCCCACTGCCTCCGCCCTGCGTGGTTGATGGCAAGCTGCTCTGTCACCCTCTCTGTGACCCATAGTTCCTGCTCCAAAAGCTTTGATCCCTTGTTCTGTCATAATTATTCTCATCTCTTCTGTTATTGTATCTATAATCAGCTCTGTATCCGTTCTACCAATACTGCCTCCTCTGCTGTCCTCCTGAGCTCTGCTCCCTGGTTTCCCATTTTTCTTTCAGTACATTAAATATGTAGGGATTAAAATTCTCCTCATCCCATCCCATCCCATCCCATATCCGGAAAGCAGTCCATCTCCTTTCTGAACTCGTGATCATATTCCTGCCATGCATCCCCCCCCCGAACTGTGTGTACTTTTAGTACCCTCTGCTGATATGCAATTAATGCTACCCGGTCTTCTGGAAATGTCTGCACTATAATTGTGGACATTATGTTGAAGGCTGCCATCCAGTTGTCAACATTTCTTACTACTGGTCCCCTCTTTAGTAGGCCTTTCTCATCTTCCTTTATGTCCTCCAGCACCACATTCATCCCTCTTTTTTTGTCAATCTAGTAAAGTATAAATATCAATCCATTCTTTCCTCCATATTTTCTCCTTTACTTTGTCATTTATATAGCAAGCCATTGCCTTCATGGACCTGCTGTGCGCATTTTTACCCATTGTTGGTCTGCCATACTTGGTCATGATTGGGCCCCCTTCCTTGTCCGTTGCACCTGCTGCTGCTACCACTGGTGGTACCACCCCTTGCGGTGGGTTCCCTGCCACTGGTGCTGCTATTGCCCCTGTTGGAGTTGTGGATTGGTCCCTATTGGTACCCCTCCTGGGTTTGGCACTACCGGTGCACCCTGTGGTGCTGGGACCAGGGTTTCCACAGGTTCTGTGCCTGTCCCCCCTACTCCCCTCCGCTTCTCCTTGCTCACGACCCCCCTCCATTTTACACAGGTCCTTAGGTGATCCCTTTCCTCATCCTCGCTGCTCCCTTCCTCTGATGACCACCCCTGCTCCTCCCTGGCTCCGCTATTGCCTCTGCCCCTTCTGCCATTGGTTCTGGGTGACTTACCCGTACCCGTGACACAAGTTTTTACTATTTTGACAATTTTTTCCTCCACATCAATTTTCACAGTACCTTTGTTTCTCTCCTACCTCTTTTTCTTCCTGCAACCTCCTTGGCTCTTCTCTCCTTCTCTTCTGTCCTTGCGGCACTACCTCATCTTCTCCTTCACTGCTGCTGGGTTCCACAAAAAACAAAGGTGACGCTGCCTTTGCCCTCTCATCCTTTTGCATAACTTCCAGCACCCATTGTGCTCCATATTCTTTCTCCGCCTTTTTTGCCCATTCACTGAATTCCTTGGCCCTTCTTGCCCTTTCTTCCGCAGTCTGACTTCTTTCTTTCTGCAGGGCTGACTTCCTCGGAAACATCCTTGACTTCCTTGAAAAGACGATCTTCTGGCACTTTTTTTGCCCTTCTTGAATGTTCTGCCCGTGTCTGCCTCTTTAGATTTGATGCTTTCCTTCGGTTGGGCCTTTCACACGTTGCTTCTTGTAAACACTAAGCTTGGTTGTGTTCCTTTAATGTTTTTTGTCTTTGCGAGCTGCCGCTCCTTCTGCAACTTAGGCCACGCCCCTTTGTTTGCCGTGTCTATGTAGACAGACAAACTTGGTTCGCGGGCTTCCCTTGTTGTGCTGTTTTGTGGGCGGGTCCCTTCTTCCAGTATGCGTCACCCTGCTCCGGTCGCTGTGTACCGCTTGCCTTCCCAGGACGCGCCTCGGATCTCTGCGGTGCCTTCTGTTTTCTCCTTCGAAGGCCTCCGGCGGTCTTCTCCTCGCGGCTGTGCATGCTGTTCATTGCACCCTGCTGCCCGCCTCCTCACGGTACTTGCTGCGCCAGTGGTCTTCTCGCGGTTCCGACAGGCTGGTCGCCGCACCGGCTGCCCGCTTCCCCACTGAACTTACTGCTCCAGTGGTCTTCTCACGGCTCCGCACACTGCTGCACACGGATGCCTGATCCTGCACACATTTTGGAGATTCTGCCGGTCTTCTTCTCACGGCTTCACACGACGGCCCGCTCTCCAACACGGTAGGTGAAGCAATGCCTGCACGTTCAAGCGAGGAAAAAAACAGTGAGCCCGCAAGAGCAAACGTTTTTGCCTGTATGTTAAAAGGGGAAGTAAAACAGTGAGCCCGCAAGAGCAAACATTATTCCTGTTCCCTTTTCCAGGCCCTAGGAGCTTACCCGAGAGAGGTGAGCTCCTTGCCTGGTTTTTTCTGCTTACTCCTTCCTGGGGTTACTTATACCCCTACTCCCTTTTGTTCTTCCCTTGGGGGCCGGGCTTCCCCCGGGCCCCTGCTGCTAACACCTCACACCTTTCCCAGGTGCTATTTCCTGCCCATCCTGGGCCTTTTGTGTTTCGGGACGCCCCTCCCTACGGCTTTCGCGCAGTTTCCCCCCCACCCCGCGCCTAAACTCCCAAGCCTTCCATCGGCCCATATTTCATACAGCTCGGGGCCTGGGGCAGAAGGGCCTCCTATTATCAGCGGGGGCAGATTGCCGGCGAGCACAAGAATCATAATGTGCGGGTAGCATCAGTGCTTTTTCATTTCATGTTCCATTGCAATGAACAGAATGTTGCTTCAGGAGGGATGTTGGGGGGGGGGGGGGGGGCCTCTAGGGTGCGGTTTTTATCTTCTCAAATTGGTGCCTCGACACTGCTGCCCGCTCCCGCCCGGTAGTAAATAATGCCAGTTAGCAGCGGGCAACGGCCGGCAGCTTTATATGACGAGCTGTTAGAGAGAGCAGTCCGGTGCCCTCCTTTGGGAGGGCCAGAGAACAGGAGGGAATGTTATTGTTTGGGCATGGCCAGGGGCTCCCTGCTGTTGGGTGTCAGTGCTCAGGTTTGGTACGTGGGGGTCAGCATTTGGGGGGGAATGAGGGCTTAGAAAAAAGGGGTACATTTACTAGTAGTGTTACAGACATAGGGTTGTGTTGGTTTTCTGATCCCCCTCCATTTTGGGTTTATAGAGAGAATTGGGCAATTCCCCTTTACCGCCCATGCTCCCGGTTTAGCAAGAGGGCACTCTGTTCCCTGTCAGGTGTTTTGTTCACCACGGTTTGCCTATTACGGGATCGAGAGAACACTCCCACCCTGCTTCAAGTTTTGGGGTGGTGCAGGCAGTGTTTTTTGTGGGGCCATATTGGGGGGGCAGCTAGCGGGGTGTTATGAGACTGGCTTTGCCAGGGGGTAGTGGCGTATGAAGGGTTGGCAGCCAGTGGGTAGTTTATGGGGGGGAGAAGAGGCCCGAGCAATTGTGAGGCATGGGTGTAGGGAGCAGTGTGTGTGGCATGCTGGGGTGGGTGCCACCCAAGGAGGACCACAGGGTCATGTTTGGGGGTGGTGTCTTAGGGGTCAGTATGTCCCCAGGTTTGTCCACAGGGGTGAAGGGAGTTGGCGGAATGCCATCATCCCAGTAAGCAACAGCATGGGGAGGGGCAAAGGAGGCCCCCCTACCCCCCACAGCAGCAGCAAAAGGGGACCAGGACATCCCAGGACTGGATATCACGGTGAAGGGAGATGGCTGGAACGCTGTCACCGGCAAAGAGTGGGGAGATATTTTGGACGGCTCCAGCCCCCACCCCTCAGCGACGGTGCAGTGGCAATGGGGTGTGCGCCCCGCGCTATGACAGTGTTGACAAGGAGGTGAGTGAAGATTTGGACTGAAGGTGCATTGGTGTTTGGGAAGGGGAATGAGGCATTGGGACCCAGGCCTGTCATAGAGCAACGAGCGGGAGGGGGGTGTTTGTGGTTGTATGGCCCCTCTGGTCCTTGTGCTTTAGGAGCTTGTCGATACTGCCAGCCCTTGCCTTTTTTCCAGCCTAGTTAATGGTCGCCCCACCCGGGACAGGGCAGGAGGGGGGAGGCGAACAGAAGGCAGCCAGCAATCTGCAGGGGGGTGGGGTTGCAGCAGGAGGAGGGGTAGCAGTGATTGGATGAAAGGGGCACTAATAAAGAATCTTTGGGGATAGGTACATATCCGGTTGTTGCCGTTCACCCAAACCCAATTACCTCCCAAAGTAATGTTTTGTCGTAGTCATTGTGAGTTTTGTTTGGCTTAACTGAAAGTTTGGGTGGGTGACAGTTAAGGTGGATGACAGTTGAGCTGGGTGAATACAGGTCAACAAAGAAGTTTCGATTAATGGGGAAACTGATGTTCAGGGATGCAGAGAATGTCATTTAACTGGGAAGGCTTTGATTGGGAGAAGGAAAGGTGAATGGGAAGGGACGAGCATTGTAGAGGAGTACCAAAGGGAGGGCATATTGGAGGCAACGGATGAGGGGTGCAGAAAAGCACTCGTGTTGATGCAATGAGGGTATGAGAGGGGACTGGATGAAGGGGTTTAAGTTGTGAAGGGGAGTTTTGTTGGTATGGTTGGAGAAGGGGAATAAATAAATAAATAAATGAATGTTCGTGGGGATAAAGGGCAGAATTTGGTGTAGGGCTCTGCAGTCACAGTTGTCGATGGCACAGATATGGGTGGAGTTATACATTTCTTGACCTAGGAATGGAGATGCTGGGTTCCAAAAAAAAAAGAAAGAAGGGAAAAGGTGAAAGGAAGTGTTCAAGGATCTTTAGTGAAGGGGAAAAATGGTGGGGTGCAAACGGGGCTATATCAGAGGATGTGCACTCTGGTGAAGGGGCGTAAACAGAGCAGCTCATTGGGGGATGAAAGGAGCAGTGGTGTGTGGATTGAACTGCATGGAAAGGGGGTGCACGGGTGTCACAATGACGGGATAGTGAATCAATGAGATGGATAAGATTCAGTGGCACAACAACAAAACAGTGGCACTCACCTCCTCGAAGTGTGTGCTACAGCGGTAGTAAATGAAGAAGGCTCTATGGTCTCTTCACATGACTGTAATTCTTCCTAATGATACACCCCTCTGATGCTTAAAAATCACAATCCAAAGGAGCAATTCACTTGAAAGGGCGAGGTACCCTACCACAGGATACCCCAGGCTGGAACACCAGCAGGGTCTGGGTCCCCTGGTTATTGGCACCTCCGTCAGTTCTCTCCTAGAAACAGTAAGGCGAGTGATCAGAATCTTTGGGAAATGTCCATCTTACCGCCTCCCGTGTTTCTCCCGTGTCCTGGTCTGTAACTGAGGTAAGCTTACCTAAATTCTGAATGTACAGTCCTCTAGGAGTCCTGAGATGAAGTTAATGTTACAAGGGAGGAAGGTTAGTAAGGAAACTAACCCGATCGAAACGAGGGCCGCACTAGGGACGAGTTGATGCACCCTGTGGCAACAGCAAAGCTTCCAAATTGTCCAGTGCACAAGCGTAACGGAGAAGTCCGGAGGCCAGAACCAAGTGAAGCAGGAAAAACAGGTAAGGCAGGCTGGCTTAACACGGAGGAGCGGATGCTCCGTTGCTTGCGGACTGCAAGCGGAACCAAAGGGAAGCAGGAGTCAACTCCATGCAAGCAGGTACAGAGACACAATGTAAGGCAAAGGAGTGCGGGTGCAGGCTGTGGTCGGTCAAGGTGTCCGGGCGGAACGAGTTTTAAATGGAACAAGCAGCAGAAATCCACAGACAGGCAGGTCGGCAACAGGAGCTTTATCACAGAATGCAGCAACATAATTGGTAACGAGGATCAAAAAGACTTTAATCAGAAGCGCCCGGGGATCAGAGACGCCGTGCTTTATGGGAACACGGAAGTCAGTGTTTGCGAACGCTGCGTAGGGTGTTATGTGATAACTCCTAGGTTATCGAGTTGACAACCGGCATCTGCCTGATCATATACATTGCCATGGCGACTTCCCTAACAGTCTCAGCACACGTAGAAAGGCTTTGCAACTGATCTGTAAGCCGTAGAATGGCGCAAACCTTTTGAGGCACGGGTGTATGAGAGGAGCAGGGGGGCTGTGAGGACTGGCAGGACCAAGGTTGCAGGTACAGCCCCTGGTGCAGTGGGGGAGCAATAACGAGCGGTGCATGGTAAGGAGCTGGGGAGAAATTTGGATGGCTAGGGCGAGTACAAGGCAGTACTCACGAAGGAGTGCGTTGGTTGGTAAATGGCCATGAGATGCTGTTCAATATGCTTGCCCCTAAGCAAATGCAGCTCGGATTGGTCTGGGGTTAGTGATTGGCACGGAAGTGGAGTGGAGGTAGGTTATGTTTGGAGTGATGAATATGGGAAAGTACAGAGGATGGTTCTGGCAACATTTGTGGGTCATTGAGGGGAGAGCACACTGTTGGTAGAGTAGACCAGGGGGTGATGTCTTCAATTAGATTTACTACATTGACACCACATTACGTTCCGGGGCTCTTAGCTTATCTAGGGAAAATAAGTAAGGGGAGCATCGGTAGGGGGCTCGGGATTGGAACTAATTTGTTTGATTACAGCTGAACGCTGGTGGGCAGGCTGTATCAGGGAAACCAAAGTAAATGAGCATGTGGAATAAGGGTAGGAGGGTGCAGCACAAAAAAAGCTGAAATAATATATAGGTAAAAAGGTCCAAGGTGCTGGCAAAGGGCTTATTACGGTTCAGAGGAAGAGTTTATGCGGGGGAGCAAGTGGGTTAGAGGCATCAAAGGAATATGAAGGGGATGGTGAAAAGGGGGATTTTAGCAGGGAAAGGAGAAGTATGAAGAAGTGGGGTGAACAGGATTTAGGACGTATGGTCCAAGGGGTTGTGCGTCTCAGGGATACTGGTACAGGGTTACGCTGGCCCAACTGTTGGGATGTTGTGAGACGTTGAGGTTGGTGTAAAAAAGAAAAGGGAAAAGAAGGTATCTGTTTCAGGAAGGGAGGGGCAGAGTGGTGCCCTGTTCTGAAGAGGCACAATAGACATACACAGAAGGACTAACACTACGTGCTAGTGTATGGGGTCAAGGGTGGGAGAAAGGGACCCCAGTGAAATGTGTTAAGGGTTTAGGGTTTTTTGAGAGCACGGGTGGCATGGGAAAAGGGAGCATGTTGTTTGGGAAACATTAGAGAGGGTGGATTGCCAGAGGGGGGAATTGCAGAACAGTGAGAAGGAGCAGGGTTTGATGTACATGGAAGGCTGGGGCCAAAAAGAAGTGAGCAGATTATAGTGATGAGCGTTGGGTAGGGAAGAGGAGTATCAGAGTGCATTAAGGTGGTTAGAGTTTAATTGGTGTGGTGCCTAATTTGTTTTTTCTCTCAAAGATGCGGCAGGGGGTGGTGTTCTGAAGAAGAGAGTAAGGGACGGGGTGCTATATGTAGAGTGTCTATTGATTGGGGGGGTATACAGGTTTTTGCGTCAAGTCTATCAATGTACTGATTTCTAAAAGGGGGGACAAATTGGACTTGACCAACTACCGACCTATAGCACTAACTATGCCACTAGTAAGGTTTTTTCCATCCTCCTAAAGAATCTCAACTGTGCTATCCGGGAACTTAATCTTTTGAGTCGGTTCCAGGTGGGGTTTCGAGAAGAGTTGGGCACCTCACTCAATGCGTCCATCTAGTCAGATCTTAGACATTATGTTCATCATTCCCAAGTGGTGGAAGTCTATCTAGCTTTGCTAGATATGACTATCACCTTTGATGGTGTCATAAGGTCCAGGCTTTGGCACAAAATGCTTTGCTTGAACATCCCTCGTAAATTGGTTCAATTGATTGCCCTACTTCACTCGCATTCTCCTGCTGTTGGACCTCTCAGCTGCGTTCGACTTGGTGGACCAGGACAAACTCTGCAACTCACTTGCCCGTGAATTTAATTTCTCTGGGGCAGCCACTGCTTGGGTGAAACCATTCTTAACTGACCGCACCTCCAGAGTGTCCATAGGCAAAGAAGCAGCCAACCCCATCCCAGTCCCCATAGGAGTGCCCCAAGGCTCTTGCCTTTCTCCCACGCTGTATAACGCATATACCAAGCTCCTTTTCTCAGCACTTGACGATATGGGTGTCATATACACAAATTTTGCGGATGACACCCAGATCCTTATACCTCTTACAGGCAACTATGACCAGGACACTTTAACAATCAATAAAATTTACGTCATCATACAAAACTGGATGGCATTAAACAGCCTATGTCTTAACGATAAGAAGACGGAAGTCCTCATCGTAGGAGCTCCAGCCAAATTAGCAACCCTTCAGCCAGAATATTCAACCATCAACATCGACGACACCAATATTCCAGTGTCAAAACAAGTAAAAACACTGGGCGTGTACTTCGATGCTAGCCTGACCATGACTAAACGGATCAATGTACTTTCCTCCTCCACGGCCTACACTTCCAAATTAATTGCACTCAGCCGACAATTTCTGACCCCAGCAAACTGCCTCACCCTGGCCAGAGCACTGGTCCTATCGAAATTGGACTACTGTAATGTATTACTACTGGGCACCTCCAACACCAACCTAGCCAAAATGCAACTTTTGCAAAACAAAGTCCTGATGGCAGCGCTAGGCATAAAAAAATCAGACCATATATCCAAGACCAGGAAAGATGCCCACTGGCTCCCCATCAAAGTCCGCATCATTTTCAAAACATTATGCATCACCCACAAATGCATTACAAAAAAAGGACCTATCTACCTCAATAACACTCTGCATCCTAAAACTAACATAGGATTACTGAGATCCAACGACAAACTCCTCCTGGACACCCCTCCCCCCCCCCGATTCAAAACCACAAGAGCAGGGGGCAGCAGCTTCACCACTTTAGCCCCCAAACACTGGAACACCCTACCCATCATCATCAAAAAAGCATCCTCCTTCACGATCTTTAAGAAACAGCTAAAAACCTGGTTATTCAACCAATATTAGCACCCAAAGATAGGACCCCTTCCATCGGATACTGTTGTGAATACTTAGGCCACTGTATATTGTTGTGAATATGTTGTAACCTATATCATGTAATGCAACTAATGTAATGTTTGAATGTGACTAATTTCTAAGCTATCTTATAACCTCGCCGTGACACCCGAGGGTCTGGGCGTGTAACAAATAAAAATAAATAAATAAATAAAAATACCACCATAAGAGTTCGCCTGTCTGAGGATGGTGCTCTGTCGCCGGAAATACTCACTTGTATTGGGGTGAAACAGGGGTGCACCCTGGCACCTATGCTCTTCAACCTATACGTGTGCGATGTTGAGGGACTGTGGCAGGGTCCCTCCATTGCACCGGCTAGGTTGGGGAGTGTTAGGCTGGAGTGGATGGCCTTCGCGGGCGACTTCATACTGCTTGACGGAACCCTGCGAGGCATTAGAGCTAAGATGCAGCTTTTTTTCCAAATCTGCCCAGGACAATAATCTTTTGCCAAATGCCTCCAAGGTCTTGGTTCTATTCTGTAGAACTAAGTTCCAGCACTGTGTCTGGACTATGGGACCCGATAGTGTTGAACAGGTCAAGACTCATCTATTTGGGCTATTATTTATCAAACCGGGTTAGTATTGAATACTGGAAAAACATTTTGGCCGACAAAGCTAAACCTACTGCTCAAATGAAGTTTTTGAAGCAGAAAGTTTGTAAATTTTCCTTGTTGCCCTTGAGGCGTTATTATCTAGCCAAATTTGAATCTTTTATTCTGTATGGTCTTGACCTATGCTCCCACAATATGGGTAACGTCTTAAACATTCTCCAAGGAAGGCTCTGGAAGGACGTACTTGGCCTTTCGATGGCTATTCCTAATGCGATCGTTGGACACAAGCTGTGTCTTGTGTCCTTGAAGGCCAGGTATGTTTGGAGACCGCTTTCCTTCTTTAGAAGAATGATTGACCCTCCCAAGAATTCCCTTTACGAGATCTTAAAGGATAGTTCCGGGACTTTTTTTTTTATTGTCCCTACGGTTCGGCCATGTGTTTTTAAGCATAAATCGGTAGATCGTAGAAAACTTTCCTATTGACCTTATCCGACTTTTCGTCCATTAACGCACTCGAAATGAGCCGCCATTTTGTGATAATCCTCTCATTTCCCCCCATCGACTTGGCTCACCTGCGTTTGCGGCACTAAATCAAATCCCCCGCCCCTGAGCCTGACATCAGCAGACGCGTACTGCCCATTTCCCAACGCCAAAGCACGTTTCGTGTCAATAATCGCTGCGCCTCAGCTAATGAAGTGTCGCCATGGAAATGGCAGGACGCCTCTTTCCTCAATAAGTATAAACACACTGTTTCACAACACACAGCAGCAGATTTTCGATTCCATTACTCTCTCTGTGTTACTTTGAGTATTCTGTGACTCGTTTCTGTGCTCTGGTCAGCTACCTTCGCCGCTTCTAGGCCTTGTGAACACCTGTACCATCTCTGTAAATTATTTTACTTTCTTTACCACACAATGGCTACAATAATGCCGTATATGTACGAGCCCGAGTACACCGAGGAAGAACTACTGGAAAGGCAAGCACGCGAAAACGATGGGGATTCGGACGGCAGTTGGGAGGACCAGTCAACGGAAGAAGAGCCTGGACCATGTCGCATGGACGGCGTCTCCACCTGGTGCACGTGCAATCGGTGCGAGCTAATGCCAACTGAGGAGAACTGCTGCTGCCGTGAAAATTCCGGGTGCTTGGCCTACATTTCGGAAGGCGAGCCAAGTCCGCAATGCATCACCGAGCTGCCAGAGTTCAGGGAAGCCTGCCTCTCACGGACCGTGTTGAGGATGATGATGGTGCTTATGCACGAACTTCGCGGCACTGTTCGTCCGCGTAATCCGAGTAACGAGTAAGTATACTCTGGTTGTGATGCCACTACTATTTCATGGTCGTCTCCCACATATAAAATTACATCTACATATCATTCGAATGCATGTAAATTGGTTCCATATTGTGCATTTTCTAGATCGAATTTTTTTCAAAGCAGAATGACATTTTTTACCTGAATCGACAGTGATAAGAAAGTTTTGTCATTTTAATACAGTTTGCATCTTTCATTTTCACAGGTGGTACAGGCTGGTGGCCTATCGTTGCTTCACTTGGTGGCTTCACGGGAGGCTCGGACACCGCGTTCGGAGAGTAATACCTGCCTGTGCGTTACTTGCCATTAGACAACATTTCCCCAGCGACCGTGGACAATACCGCGGATTTTCCCTGGATGTGCTGCAACCGGAACTTTACAATGTGTAATGTTTATTATTTATGTTCAATTGAAATTAAGATCTAAAATAAAACCCAACATATATTTTAACAATGGTTATTTTGATTTTTTAAATGAATCTAGTGTGTCTCCATTGAATAGTCTTCCTGTGCCTTGTCTTGTCACACCACATGTCTCCGGCCAGCATCCTCCCTCACGCTGGCCGCCCACCTTCAATCCACATAACCGTTGAACACATATGCAGCAGACATACATATGTTATTTTGCGGGTTGGCATCAAGCCTCCCGGCCTTGCCTCCTCCCCCAAAAATACTTACCACACCACTTTGTTCAAGCGTTGGCAATAAAAGGCCGTTGTATTTTATTGATACAAAACATGGTTATAGGTAAATAATCAATATAGTTGATCATAATAAATCATCCTTTTGGGCACCGGGTACAGAGATGACCCCCTCTGGCCCGTGCCGCCTTGCCACCACAGGCCAGCCTGCTGCTGACTAACTGCCTAGGCATCCAGGGTCTCCAGGGTGAACTGCACCCATATATTCTCCTGGGAGGGTGAGGTATTTATAAACTCACCCCCCTGCCTTCCATGTACTAGATCCTGCAGCCTGCCTCTTACATGCAGTTAGATGGCCTCTCCTTGGTGAGGCCCTGCGGCAAACGAGTCTTGTCTGCACGACCACCGCCCCAATCCACCCCCCCGCCCTATCAAAGGCAGTTCGCACCGGGGTACTTGCGCTGGCAAGTGGAGCTGTCAGGGAGCGATAAAGGCCAAGAGGTGCCAAAGACCATGTACACGTCAAAGTGGTCTATAGAGCATGGGTTGTTGTTCCCATGTCTACCTCCAGACCCCGTGTCTCCTGCCAAGCATCCCCCCTCATGCTGGACGCCCCCCTGCAAACCGCATAATGCCACGACATATACACGTCATTCATTCACAAACACACCCCTGTTTCGAATTCTTTATAACCCACTTCATATTTCTAATGAGAACTTCTTTGCGCTTTGCTAGTCAACCCGTGAAGGTGCTGGTTATCTGCTCTTCGTCTCTGTGAACTTCCGTGACCACTTCGAGGAAACTCGTCAGTTTGCAACCTGTGAACTGCTCCCTGTTCTACGACAAGAAACTACTCTGATCCCTGCATCTAACTGTTTGTTCGTCAAGGTAAGGCCATGTACCATAATCATTTTGCGTCCAATTTCTTTTCGTTCAAGACAGTACATGCAAGGAACTAGTCACATGTTCTGAGTTTAGTCAAATTATTTTTCTATTTTTTTAAAGTTATTCAAATACTTATCCGCATGTGAATAACGTGTATAGTTCCAAGAACCAAAACGAACCTTGCATTGAACCCTCTGTCATTTAATTTTTTAACACATTGGTATTCATATAGAATTGTTGATCTTTACTTTTCAGAACTTTCCACAATGCCTGCCTGTTCCATTGGCGGTTGCCCTTCGAAGACCCATAAAAAATCTGAAGGTACTATAATGCATGTTTTCCCTAAGACAATAGATCAGATAAGAGAATGGGTCCGATATTGCGGATATCCACCGTCTGAGCTTGAAAGTAGAGTCCTAGAAGTCTTTGCGGACAAGAGGGGTGATCGATACCGCATCTGCAGCAGACACTTTAGCTCAGACATGTACTCCACATCATTGGTAATAAAGAAGAACACACCGCGAGCGAAGCGAAAATTGCTCTCAACCGCTATTCCCACTCTATTCGTCCACATCCCTCCACTGGTGAGTCAAGTTTATGTATTTATCTCTCGGCCTTGCGGTAGTGTGTAGCATTAGCTAACAATAATTTCCCCATTTATGTATCCACTCAATATGAAGGCGGAAGATTCTCCATCCGTGTCGTTATTGCAGTCATCAGCCACTTCAAGCGCCTATCGGGTAATCTTACTTGGCTATTCTGCCACTGACTTGTTTTAGGCATGTAAATCAATAGTTTTAATTTATCGTGTAATTATTTTACCTAATGGTACACCCTTGTACTCGTCCTCTAGTCTTTGTTTTCAGTTATAATTATTGTTATCCAAAATAATGCAAGTACTGTCTTTCATGGAGATGCTGAGGAGTCCAACGCATTGACGACAACCGTTGATGTCACTCAGATGCTCGAGGTATGTTTCCGGACAGTTCCATCGATGGAGATCATCAGATCTTGCATTCTTGTAGCGTGATTGTTACACACAATGTTTCTTTCGTTTTTAGCCATTGATATGTCCTTCTGTCGTCGCCCTCCTATGTGTCTTCTTTTTTCAATATTGTGTTCATTACTAATGAAAGTCCTATGTTTCAGGGAGTCGATGGAGCATTAATCCAAGAAGAAGGGGGAGCATGCAGTTACGGGACGGCGCAACAGCTTGCAGAAGTGTGCACCGCAGTTACATCGTCCCTTGATGTTCTTATGCATTTCGAGGTATGGATACTGACAGTTCGATCAAGCGAAATCATATGACGTGATTACATCCGCTATACTTCCTTCTTTATTAACGCAAGTGCTATGTTTCAGGGAGATGACGGAGCTTCTTCTACAAGAACATCACCCCTAGTAGTTGATGCAGATCTCTGGGTGGTGACACTTCCAACGATCGAGCAAATCGAATCATATTTAGATATCCATTATTTATTTTAGACAACTGATCATTTGTGCAGGTCTATTTAGATGAGCCGTTGACGCCTGCACAAAGTTTATGTTCTTTTTAACAAAATAGAAAACCATACTAATGCAATGACTGTGTTTCAGGGAGTTACTGAAGCATCATCTTCAATAATATCATCAATGGAAGTCTATGAGGAGCCCGAGGTATGGATCTTGACAGTTCCATCTAACTAGATCAACAATGCGTGAATAATTGTCGTTTGAATGTTCTACACAAAGCGTTCATTCGTGTTTTGCTATTGAGATGTACGTGGGTATTGGTCCCCAAGTACATTTTGTGTTTTCAATATTATTATACATACTAATGAAAGTTCTATGTTTCAGGGAGTCGATGGAGCGTCAGTGCGTGATGGATGTGCTTATCATGAAAATATAGTCGTTGCAGCGCAAGAGGAAGTGGAGACATGCACACACGAGTCGGAGCAACAGCGTCCTGATGTTGAAGTTCGAGGCAAGAAAGTTTCAAAGAAAAGAAAGCAAAAGAAGGTTAGTGTCCTGGTCACTATATTATGTTGTTTTTCACTGTTAATAGTTCAATACTGTAAGTTGTGTTTAAACTGAACATCCCTTTTCCAATCTGTCCTCTAGTTGTGAGTGGGTGTACGAACTAGATCTACACAGACAGTGAAGCGAACGAGAAATGTTGCTTGTCAAACCTTTTGGCAGGGACTTGAGACTGGAGATGCATCGTGCCAATGGGAAGAATATCAAGTGATTGACAACGGAGCTATACCACCACCAGCCATTGATAGTGAATGTCCTCCTGGTAGTTCGGATGCAGTCGGAGATCAATTCACAGAATCCACACCCGCAAAAACTAAGACCGCGAGAAAGTTGAAGAAATTGTTTTATTCACCCATCGCCGGAGAAGGAACAGATGTTGCAATGGAAGAGAATGAAGTGGACGACAATGAAACACCATCAATATCACTGAACATAGCGGAAGACGATATCAGAGATTCTACCTTTCATGTGAGTGACATGTCCTCAACGTTACAGGCCGAACCAGCTGGGATGCAGAGTGACAGTATAAGGAAAGAGGCCAAATTCATTGTATTCGATAGTTGTTTGATTGATATTATTATTCGGATGAAATGTGGGCATTCGGTTGGTGGGGAAGTATGTGGGGAGCCATTGATTAATGTGACTCGTGCAATTCGAGGCACTAACCTTAAAATACATGCCACCTGTACAAAATATCATCCTTTCTCATGGTCTGCACAACCCATGCTGGGGCAACTGCCAGCAGGCAATCTACTTTGTGCAGCGGCTGCACTTTTTAGTGGTTCAAGTTTTAAAAAGTTAGAGTCTTTCTTTCAGTTTGTGGGAATCCATTTCATTGCGAAAACTCAGTTCTACAAATACCAAACCGATTATCTATTTCCAGCCATTAGCGAAGCTTGGAGAATGGAAAAAATGTCTATCGATAGTACATTCGCGGGCAAACGGTTCAGGCTAGCCGGTGATGGACAGTGCGAAAGCCCAGGATTTTCAGCCAAGTACTGCACCTACCACTTTCAGGACATGGAAAGTAAGAAAATTGTGAGTTCGGTGGTCGTGCAGGTGTCACAAAGTACATCCTCAGTGGCCATGGAGAAAGTTGGCTTTGTAGCATCATTGCAAGAACTACAATCGCGGGGAATGGTGATCGACCTGATAGCCACGGACAGACACGTTTCAATTGCCAAGACAATGAGAGAAGAGTACAAAAATATAAATCACCAATTTGACGTTTGGCATCTTGCAAAAACAATCAATAAGAAAATGTCGGCTGCAGGTAAAAAAAAAGATATGCAAGGTATTTCACAGTGGTCCAAGTCAATCAGCAACCATCTTTGGTGGAGCTCAAAAACATGTGGAGGGTCGTTGGAAATTCTACTGGAAAAATGGCGGCCAGTAATGCTACACTGTAGCAACGTTCACCGCTGGACCACAAACCAACATTTCCACAATTGTGAACATGGCCATTTGTCCACAGAGGAGGCACGGAAGAAGAAGTGGTTGATTCCTTCATCACCCACTCACAAAGCCATTGAAAAGATTGTATTTGATAAAACTATAACAAGAGATTTGAGGGGACTCACGGAATTCTGCCACACAGGAGATTTGGAGGTGTTCCACAATATGTGCCTAAAGTACAGGCCAAAACGATTGCATTTTGGCATGGAGGGCATGATAAATCGGACTCTTCTAGCGGTCTTGGCACATAACCATAATGTTGGCCGTCAACAAAGTAGGACGACCGGAACTTTAGGGACGCTTCGCTACAATAAGGCCTTCACTAAAAGAAGTAAACAATGGGTGATCAAACCAGTGTTTGAGGATATGCAATATGAGTTTATTGAGAGACTTATTGTTGATGTCCTAGATAGGCACATACATGGAGTTGTGAGCGAACCTGTGCAGGGGACAACTGCATTGCCACCCAACATTGCCTCTGTTCCATGTCCACCTAAAGCAGAGCTCATTGAGAAATACACATCACGGTTTAAATGATTGTAATTTGATTGTCTGTTCTCTCGAGTCTCCTCATGTTGCAGGCCCATTGAATATGTGTATCTATGTAATGTGTAAATAAAAGTGATTGCTCAGTGTACATGCAATGTGTCTATCCAACCTTGTTCATTTGCGCATTAAATTAAACCAAACAGTAATATAAATCATTTTTCAAAAAATATAGAATGTCTCCGTATTTATGGTTCTCTGGGGCTGCAAAGCACGCAGACAAAATGCAAAGATGGAGTGTAAATTTCAAGTCCTGTGAGATGGCCTTACACTGAATGTAGCTAACTAGGAATGTGTGCTCGTTCAAAGTGAAGGTCAGCTGCTTTGATTTTTTGCTCGGGTGCCGGAATGGCCCACAACTCAGTATAAGGTTCTATTGTTATTTGACCTTGACAGGCCGGGACCATCCCGAAAGACTTCTTTTTGGGGGTGTGGTGCAATAACGTAAGAAACAATAATGAATAAAATTTCAGAAACGATAGCCATTTAATGTTCGTTCATTAGAAGAAATAACGTCGGCATAGAAGGAGTGGTATTTCCGGGCTGCCCTACGCACACACAATGGAAAATGCAAATATAATGTAAGTAACTCTTTAGATGAGTTTATACCGCAATTTAATTACTATACAGTAGCTTTAAAGACTGGTTAAGTTGTACTTGTTCGTTCTATGTGGCATATTGTTTTGTACCGCGCACTATCTTGAGGAGAACCATCTCCTTTTACGGAAGCACCTCAAAACCTTCCTCTTTGCTTCTGCTTTCTCTCTCCCTCTCCCCTGCTACAACTGGTCCACTGTCTGCGACCTCGGTCCTGGGCCCTTCCACTCTCCACCTGCACTGCCTCCCTGTCAACCCCTGCACTGGGGGACTGTCTCAGTATCCTACAGCCCCCCCTTGACGTATAATACCCAGTTGCACTGTCCTAGCTATGCAATAATTTCCCGACCTAATATATAAAATGAATAATTTTAATAAAGATCTGATGGTGAGACTAATTTCATTTTTTATGTTTTTAAAACGGGTACATCCTTCATTATTGTATGTGTCACGAGTACCAGACACCGGCGGATGGCTTTTACAACCGCCAGTTGCTTCTCCGCGTGAACAACGTTACCACCCTGACCATTTTATGGGACGATCGCCAAGTACAAGTATGCCCTTACGCGGTACTAACGGCTAGATGCAACATACAGACCGTTGTGGTGGCCTAGTGCCTCGTTGTTGGAACAGCCATGCGATTATCAGTGCGACCGAAGAGCTTATTTTATCGTAAACCAACACCCTGTGTACTGCACACGAACATCGCTTGCCTCAAGACGAACTATTTTGGATCGAGAGCAAAGAAAAATGCAAATCGCTGAATATTCTCTAAACATTTGATGTCCAATAAATGTACTTTGCCAAATGTACAATCTTGCCGTTTGCTTTTAAACCACAGTTTCATATTCCGAATTGTGGCGCTGTATTGTGAGATGATCTAAGACCCTGTGTACAGCAAAGGAACATCGCGTGCCTCAAAACAAACTTTTTGGAACGTGAGCAAATAAAAATGCAAATCGCTGAATATTCTCTAAACATTTGATGTCAAATAAATGTACTTTACCAAATTTACAATCTTGCGGTTTGATTTAAAAGTACAGTTTCATATTCCGAATTGTGGCGCGCTGTGTTGTGAGCTGATCTGTGTTGGTTTCCGGGTTCTGTGTGGAGTCGCGTAGAAGACGCCTGGGCGCGTTTGCCTACACAGCACAGTCACGTCACGGATAGAGGCAGGGAATATGAATGTTTTGATAAAGTCTGTTTCAGGGGCGGGGGATTTGATTTAGTGCCGCAAAAGCAGGTGAGCCAGGTCGATGGGGGGAAATGATAGGATTATGACAAAATGGCGGCTGATTTCGAGTGCGTTAATGGACGAAAAGTCGGGTAAGGTCCATAGGAAAGTTTTCTACGATCTACTGATTTATGCTTAAAAACACATGGCCGAACCGTAGGGACAATAAAAAAAAAGTCACGGAACTATCCTTTAAATTTAGCTATGCATGCCGGTACTGTTCCGTCCATAGGAGAGTTTATAGAAGGGATGAACTCAGTACTGGCTGGCATTAAGGTTTCTCACGAAGATTTGGTGCTAAGACCGGGGCACATTAAAAAGATCTTGTTTATGACAGACTGGTCTGAGACAGTGGATTGTATTTCTTCCTATGCCAGCTATGAGGAATACTCCCAGTTTGTCCATTCAAAGGAATGTTTGCAGTTGTATCTTCAGCAATTTCCTGTTCCAACATACACACGAATTACATGCACTTTAGGCTAAATCAATTGCCTGTTTATGAGAATATCAGGCATTGCAGTGAGACGAATATTTCGGCTGCTTTGCATACATCTGAGAGCAAATGCAGGTTCTGTGGAGTAATTGACTCTCGGGGAAACCCTGAAGCACTTGGTTGTCGTCTGCCTGTTTTTTGATAAGGAACGTGCCAAATGCTTCAGGGATAAGATCGCTGACATTTCAGAAGTGTCCAGGAGCTTGTTCTGGTGTCGCTGCATGTGGGATACTAGCAGTTCTTTGTCCTAGCTCTGAATCTTTCTTACCTTTCTGAACTCTCAAGTGGATAACAAACTCTGCTGAATATATTGTACTGAAAGGAATGTTTTTCTGTTCGATCAACTTAATTTTGTTTGTATGATTAATTGTTTCCTTGTGATTCAATGTGTGATGTATGTACTTCATATTTTTATGGAAATGTCTGTTCTTTTTTTTTAATGGAAAGTGTTTTTCTTTGCTAATGTTGTGTAAGGTTTCTTGTAAACTATATATGCAACAATAAAAATAAATAAAAAATAAAGGTTTTATTGCAGTTTCAGTTGAGTTTCATTGGTGGGGATGGAAGGGGTTGATGGCTATGATTGTGTATAGAGGTAGGTGGTCGGAGGTCAATGGTTAGATATGAAGTTGCAAAGGGGTTGGTGTTCAAGGATGGAGTTGTAATGGTATTGTGTGCGATTTGATAGGGGGTGTTGGAGCTAAGGGGTGGTGGGGAAATTATGGAGGGAGGATGAGTTGAAGAAAGATTCTTTCACTTTGGGTATTTTATATCTGGGTGGGTGAGTTTTTATTAATAGAAAAATAGGTGATTGAAGAATTAAACTAAGGAGTAAATGTGAAGTTAATAGAGGGGTGGGGCAGAAGGAACACCTCTGGGAGGGGTTTTCTGGTGCCGGGGACATGGTTGGTTAAATGATGGTTGGTTGAAGCCAGAGGATTATTTTGGTCAAGAGGGTGCTCAGTGCTGTTTGGACAGACAGGTTAGCCTGGGGTTACAAGAGAGGGGAAGAGGTAGGGAAGAAAGACGGGCGGTGGCTTGGGGAGAGGACATGGATAAAGTTTTGAAAGATGTGTGGGAGTTGAAGGGGGAAAGAATATTTGAAGGGAGAGCATGGGGGAGTGGAAGTGGCGGAAGTGGGTAAACCTACATGTTTTTTGTGTAGTCTGTAAGCCTGAGGAGCCAGGCTAGCGTAGTTTGTAAGCCGTGGCCTGTCACATTAAAGCGACCTTTCACACTAATGGTGAATCTGGGTATTTTGACCAGTTTAGCCCAAAAGGGGTCCCTGGGTAGCACACGATACGTGTGGGCTCCCTGGGGAGATTTTGAGCGCTGCACTTTGGCCAGCGAGCTGGGCTGAGCGTAGAGTGCCTGCTAGGTCATTTATAGGAGTGCCGCCAAAGGTTCAGGAACAGTTGGAGGTTAACACCGTTCTGTGTTGAGCAGGTGTGGCCCGGGACACTATCTCCCTCCCGGTGGGGAACACAAACTGTCCAGTGTACAACCGGCTGCGGAGGGAAATGCTTGTGCAGCCGGTCCTGCTTGAGGGGGAGCTGGAGCACGGCACCTGGGCCGTAGCTCCCTCTCACGGTACCAGTCTCCCTGGTCCACAATATGGCATGCTCCTGCAGGGGGAGCCTACACCGGATGCAAGATGGACCGCTGCCCTTTGCTGCCTACTGGGGGAGTGAAAGAGTGGCATGGATTTTGTTGCTCCAGCCGCACTGAGGGAACGGAAGGCTCCTGCATGGGGGAGCCTGGACAGAGCGCGAATAGGACCGCTGCCCACAGGGCTGCTGGCCTCAGCTGCTGCTGTCCACACACTCAACTGGGGGAGCCTGGAGCTGCACGGAAGAGACTGCTGCCGGAGATGAAAGAAAAATGGTAACTCCCACCTGGGGGCGAAGGAAGGGTGTGACGGACAGCTACATCACTTTACTTCTGCCTGCGGGAACAGCGTGTTCTGGGTAGCTCGTTTGCAAACTTTACTTGGGCAGCACTTTGCCAAGAATCCTATGGGTGATCATGCTGTATACAAACCCCATTCATATAAATATGAAATTCCCATAATTAGCAGAATTGTAAGAAAACTACCCATGTAAATTGATATAACTACCAATGCTACGACCACTCCTAACCTATATTTACCACTGGATCAGTTGCTGGGCCTTAACCAAACTGGGACACACCCTGTCTTCCATCAGCTCAACCTACACTTTAAATGCATGTCTTTTTACAAGTAATATGGGATTTGCCTGCACTCCATTAACAGAATGATCTGCTGTACACCTTCTCAGCTTTTCATAGCTAACGTTGTTGGAGCTTTAAACTTGCAACCTAAACCCCATTCAGAGATGCATCACATACATTGCCCTTACTAGCTGGCTGACAAGAAACCTGAATAAAAGCAGGGCTTCCAAATCACTGAGCTCATTAAGCAATCTGGCCTTAACAGCCTTCCTTCCCGCTCACTCTTTTTTAAATATTTATTTCTTTTATTGTTTGGTTTAAGAAAAGAAAAGTACACTTCAGAGCAATAGGCAAGATGAAAAAAACACTTTAGACAAACCATATTCCATTCATAGAACCATTTCTATTGATCAAAATGCATTCTAAAACGGATTTACATTTAAAAAAAGTATCTCAAAAGATCGAATTACAAAATCACAGAGCCCACTTGCCCGTATTTTGTAATTTGATCTTTCGGGATTTCACCCGCTTGTCTCCCACACTGCCTTTATGTATGCGGGTGACACCCCTGCAACTCATAATACCAAAGTGGGGGAGCATGGGACACCCGCACAACCCCCGCTCCCCTGTTAAGTATTATGGGCAAAAGATCTAATCTGCTATGCATTTTAGATTTGATCTTTTCGTTCATTACCTTCTAAAACACCATAAGAATGTTTCTCATAGGTTAAAACACATCCTAATGAAAAAAAAGAAAAAGAAAAAAAAAGCCCCCTTTAGTCCCAGCACACTAAATCAAACCAAGCAAGAGTAAAACAGAAATTCACCCATTCAAAGGTGTCAAAACCCTTGCACCCCCTCAACTTTTGCAGATAAGTTGTCAATTCCCCAGGTTTAGTGCTTTAATATAACCTGTCACTTCCACCCCCACTGAAGTCCGAGTTGGGCTTAAACACCTTTTCCACACATTACCCGGGTCGGTCCATTCAATATGCATCTTTCCAAAATCTATTACTCTGAGAATAGAAATTGCAGGACACGCCAATAAGAGATGTTTTAGAGAACCCAATATTGGCGTAACAAACCGTTTTCATGCTACAAAATCCTTTACATCTGTAACAAATTGGAGGCAAGGAGCCAAAATGCATCCTGGTCTCAGTCCCGATGCAGCCTGGATAAACCTAGATAAGTCCATGTCCTTATTGAATCGGACTCGTATCCCTGACTTTTCATGAAGGCACGTTAACTTCAGGAGACCTCCCAGCAGCCCCAAGCTGCCAATTTAGCCCAGAATCTACCTTGATCCACCCGATCGAAGGCTGCTGATAGGTCCATCGAAGCCACAAAGTTATCTCCAACTTCCCCCCCCCGCCCCCAGGCCTCTTTTTGTAAGGCACGCAATACCAAGCCATTCAAGCTGGTCAAACACCCTTTCCGAAAGCCTGTCTGAAGCTTAGTTGGGTGCCTGATGGCCTCTACTGACTCCTGTAAATGTTTGAAAATCGGGGACGCCAAGATTTTTATATCTACGTCCAACAACTTAATTGGCCTTTTATTTTTGGGGTTCTCGCATGCACCTTTTTTATTTTATTTATAAATGGGCACCACCAGACCTGTGTGCCATGCCTCTGGGACAAATCCCCTAATCACAATATCCTTAAAAAGAAAATGTAAGGCTATTGCTTGTGGCCGAAGATTTGATTTTAGAAACATTTGTCAGCCTGTTAGGGCTAGGAGCCCTAGATTCTTTACTTTGCCTAATCAGGTACTTCTTCTCTATCTCAGTACCAATTACCGGGCTCTCACCTTCCTGAACATGCCTTTCCGTGCCCTGATACACATACCCACCCAATCTTGCAAATAACCATTGGAAATGTTCACAGCAAACATTTTCTGGCACAGGATTTATCTGCACCAACTGGTTAGCGCCTTCTTGTGCATTGACGATTTCTCCGAAAGCTCTGGAATCGTTATTAATTAAGATTCTCAACATCTGTTCCGCGTCATTCTGTGGCAATTTCACCTGGTATCCTTTACAGGAGTGTTGATTGGGTCTCAACCCCCCTCATCCAACACCCCCAAGATGACGGATGCCACCCATTGAAGCAGCCCAACAGACCATACCTGGATGATGATGTATTTTGGGAGTGGTTAATAATGCATGCAGGATACACAGGAACCACTCCAGAGCCAGGGTTATCAAAAGTAAGTCGTCTTTATTTGTTATAGTAGGAAAGGTGAGATAGATCAAGTGATGTGCTGCTGTTACCCTTGGCTCTCTCCATGCAAGTCCCCAACCGTCAATCCTGGAACCCTCACACTCCCCCTCCAACCCTCTATTCCAGGCCTCACACAAACACTCATAGCTCCAGTCTCTTTAAGACCGTCACACAGCTCACATAGCAGATTGAATACCAAACACTAACTTAAATCTAGGCACTAGGTTACATCAGATGACATCACAAAAGTAATCCTGAAAAGGTGAAATGGCTGAACACCCACCCACCCCCCCCCACCCCCGGAGACATTAGCCAGGTGCAAAACAACACACATGCTTGCTCACATCGAAAAAGCGATTTAGCAAAATGGAAGCCACAGCTGCATTGACAAGATTTGTGAAAGCTCAAAACACAGGGCCGATGCCTGATGCACTGACTTTTCTGAGCGATGTGAAACAGGCCTGGCAGCATGTCCAGTCCTACCAAGGACACTGGGGAAGAAGGCTCGAGTCAGCTGTTATGATACAGCACCTGCAAGGACAAAAAGGCTGAAATCCCTCATAAATGCCTGCAGAGAAAATCATTTGAACGGTCCTTGAACATGTGAACACGTGACGGAGCTGGAGAACAAAGCCCATTCAGACAGATAAGGTTGTTCCCATCAAATTGAAGACAGAAGATGAAAATAATTGATTACAAAATGAAGGCGAATGGAGTGTCCTTGCTCAAGGTCTGGGAAGTCAGAGGGGTGAAACAATAATGGGAAGCAGGCGGTGCTCTAAGCTCACTTTCCCCACCCATCATGTTTGCTCACATGCTGGCAACCTTCCTAAACTGACGAAGCTTGCACTGTGCTGGTGGGTGGTGCCAGGTGGAGCTACCAGATATATGCAGACCATCAAATTATCTGTCCCCTTGAGACTGCAATTGTGCCTATACTGCTCACCCAATCCCATTTCGCGTAAGAGCAAGGAATGTACCGTTTGGTTGTGAGATCATGGCAGCTTAAAACTCACTGCCCACCTGTAATGAGCTGAGAGTACATTTGGAGCTGTGGAATCTGTGTGCGTATCCCTGCTTAGATTAAATAAAGCAGCAATTTGTCAAATTTCTAGATTCCTCCGTTTCTTGGCATGAGGGTATTTCCGTTGAGCCCATCTCTGTTTTCCTAACTAAAATTCAGAGGTTTTTATAGCTCTGCTTCACCTTATTTATTCTGGACCTCCTGCATTCCAAAGAAAGACCTGATGTTTTAATCCATCTGATTTGGTTTCTCATTTAGTTTTCTTTCCCCTTGCTAAAATTTAATTGTATTTATGTATATGGACGCTTTTCCCCCTGTTCATACTCTACTCTCTCCACTGACCAATTGGATTTTTGACACCAAATCAGAAATTACAACATGAAAATGTGTCACATTGAACATATCCATTTTCCAATCGTACGTCGAACAATTGAGCATCTCACACAAGAAATGTATTCATTTTCTCCATCTATTTATCCGATCAGCTAATTATATTTCTGGCAGGTCTACCCTCTTATTCCTAAGCATACTGTGGGACATTGCATACAGGGACATGCCAAAATCAGCCCTTAAGATTGAATGATCACTTCACGAGTTTTTCAGGATCTCAAACACTCTTTAAACAGCTATGTATCAACAAATATATAGTCCAAAGTAGACTTGTTGTCCCCTCTGTGCCAAGTTGGGTTATTGTTTAAATCCCCAAACACATTCAACTTTTGCAGCCCTATAGAAGACCGTGGAACCATCCAATGCCACCACACCTGTAATTTGTGGTCCACCAGAACCATATCTGGAGTCGCCCCCCAATTCTCTTTCCCTGAATCCAAGTCATGGCATGTGGCATTAAGAGCTCCAGCCAGAATAACACTTCCCCCAGTGCAAACTTTCCAAGTCATTATCCCATCCACTATAGCTTTCAGAAACGATTCTATTGGTGCAATAGCCCTGTGCCAATACCTGTTTATGATCGATCAGGTAGGTGTTCCCTTGTTCCAACCAGGTCACTTCAGTGGCATGGGCCCCAAATAGGAGTTCAAGCACTTCTTTCACGACCAGGCCTTGTCCTGAACGTACTGCTTTTACAAGACCCCCAGCTGCACGACCACCCTTACTCGGTCTTGCCGCTTGAATGAAAACCGCGTAACCATCCAAAATCGAGGCCTGAATCAGCCAGGTGGTCTGAAGGAGAATGCAGCTGCCAAATGTAAACAAAATCTCATGCTTCCACATGTGATATCAGATGGGCACGCCCTCTGGAATTCCAGGAGCATACCTTCAA
Organism: Ambystoma mexicanum; assembly: GCF_040938575.1. Classification (NCBI taxonomy): domain Eukaryota; kingdom Metazoa; phylum Chordata; class Amphibia; order Caudata; family Ambystomatidae; genus Ambystoma; species Ambystoma mexicanum. The sequence continues at coordinate 347,836,666 of NC_090925.1, read as the reverse complement.
AGTAATATCATTGTTAAAGAGGCTATGCACTGTAGCCCCCTATTGAGGCTCCCATGTTTTGGAGAGCAGAAGGCACCCCCGATCAGTTCATCACTGTCGTGTTCCTCTCACTCTAAATCACAGAGCAAAGGCCATTCATTAAGTGAAAACTCCCCTTCTGCACACATTTGCACATGCTTAAAACATATATGCTACAAACACAAACATGCTCGCAGACACCAACCCGCTTTTCTCTCTCACAGGCACAGGCACCTTGTCATTTTGATTTCCTTACCTGTTTGCCTCGAGCATCCCACACAGAGTGCCAGCAAACAGGGGGCCAGAAACTTCAGAGAATAGGATTTCATGCATTGCGCATGTCGGGGGCTCCGGAATGTCCACGCCCCGATACTTTCTGTTCGACGCAATGGCAGGAGGATGTGCAGGAGCACCCCCCTGCCCATCCCTGCAATGACCCGGCCAGCAAGCCCAATGGTCCATGCCTGGCTGGGAGAGCTGTGCACCCTAGCCAGCCATTGACCATTGGGCATGAGTTAATTTTCGGGATTGTAAATAGCGAGAGCGAGCTCCTCCATAATGGGCAGATGGTTGGCAGTTCACCGCCCAGCTGCCCATTATGGAGGAGCCGCCCCTGCTGCAGTGTCACCCCAGCGAGCCCCCACGGGGGGAAAGGACATGCTCGGCTGCAGCTCTCCCTTTGAGAGTGCTCGTGGAGCGAGCCAGAGGAAGAACAAGGCCACCCCTGAAACACGAACAGCCAGCAGTGGACACCAAAGAACACAGCCTTTCCGCCCTGTTGCAGAACAAGTGCTTTTGCTTGTGGTGAAGCTGCTGGTGAATCAGGGAACTGCCAGCAGGACCCTTACCCACCACAACAGAGTACTCTGGCCTGGGGGCGGGACTCCTTTAGGGGCAGGGGAAAAAGGTGGGAAGGGTGGAGCAGCCAAATCTGCTGCAGCACCCTTCAGTGAGTGTGGCGAAGTCCAGTCCGACTGGAGAGGAGCGGTGGGCACCATGTGTTCTAATCGTGTTTGTGTTTTAATTGTCTATATTTTAACATATTCCAAATGATTTTAGCCTGGAGCTGCCAGCCTTAAAAGGTCCTATAGCACAAGGACCATATACATATGAACCAACAAGAAAAATAAGTAAACTACACCTTACTAAGGTTGGCGCTCCCAGTTATCTCCCAAGTAGGGCTGTTAAGTTCAAGTGTGATTATTTTTTTTCAAATATTTAATCTTTGTAAACAAATACTTTTACTCATTGAGTATGAAACACAATTTTTAATTCACAACTCTGATATTTCTATTTCACATAGCTTTTGTTGCTTGTAAACAATTGAGCAATCATCATACTATAGGCCTATGATGTACATTTGCCAATGCATTTCGGTAGAACCTTTGTCAGGGCTGTACATGGGCTTTTTGTCTAATGCTCGGTTTTAGTTTCGCTAATTATAATATAAACACAAATGTAGGCAGTTCACAAGATTAACACATTATGCAAATATGTAAACAAAAAGCACATACCATCCATAATTGTGCCATCCGATCCATCCCAACATGTAACGAGAGATATAAAAAGAATGTTCAGTTTTAAATGTCATTGCAATCTCGGTACCTGCATTTAATTCTGTGTTAAAAGACATACCGAGTCTGATGTTAATCGGACTTCTTAGCGCGTGTAAACGCTCGTGTAGAGAGAAGTGTCCTTGCTGAAAATTAAAGAAACTATCAGTCCGTATCTCTGTATACAGATCCTTTCTATTCAGTCATCGAATCCCGAGCACTCACCTCATATTCTTGCTTCGAACTAGCCGATATGAGCCGCGCGAACACGCGCTCGCGCAGACTGTGTCTCTATGCGTTGTCATGGAGATGTTGCGAGGTGTCGTGGTCCAGCTGGAAGGCCGGAGCACGTACGCCTCGCGCCCCACCCTTGGGCCTGCACCCGAGGGCAGGGATGTCTCCATGGCAACGCCGGCTGCCTGCAGTGGCATGTTTGATGAAACACTATGTGTGGCGATTTGCTGATCGTCTGAATTAATAAAGGTGTGAACCAAGTGGCGGTGAGTATGTGTTGCATAATGTTAAATCCTCTTAAATATTAGTCATCTCAAATCCAAGTCAGTTGAACTACAATCTGTGTGTTGAGCTACAAAGCTAAAATAAAATACAGTATAATTCAAACTAATATTAAGCACAAAATCAAAACACAATCGGGTTGTACACATCCAGAATACATCAGGGTATTTTACAAAATCCAACTTATTACAATAAGAGTCATAGGAGTTCAGAGGAGTCTCTATAAGAAGCAAATAAAGTTGATCTCCTCATTTAGCCATTTCGAGGTAAAGGAGCTAAACCAGTCTATCCAAAAGTTCTCACGTTGGTCCAATCTCTTCTGGAAATTCTCATGTTGATCTTTTTTCTGCAATACCTCCAAAATTACAAACTTGATTTGGGCCAAGTTGTGATGTTTGTCCTGCCAGTGCCTGGCCACTGCCGAATTTCTGTTCAGATTACGTGTACAGGATCTATGTTCGTTCCATCTGGCCTTGACCACCCTCTGTGTCTGGCCCACATAGTATAGGCCGCACGGACACTCGATCACATATATGACGTGTGAATCACATGTGGCATAACTCTTTAATTTGATCATCTCTCCCGTATATGGGTAGTTGACTGATGTTCCTTTCATTATGTAACTACAGTTGCTGCAGTTCAAACATGGAAAAGTACTGATGCGGTCTGTGGTTTTCTTTTTCTGTGCCAGTCTTGTCTTGACTAGTTTATCTTTAAGATTTTGACTACGTTGGTAGGCAAATGTGGGGACCTCTTTAAACAAATGTTCCACCTGTTGATCACATGTAACTGTGTTCCAATGTTTTTTTTAATTATGGCCTTGATGCGGTTACTCTGTCTTGAGTATTTTGGCACGAACACCAATGGTGGTGTGGTGTGGTGTCCTTCTTAATTTTTGTTTTGAGCAGATCTCCCCTGTTCTGTGATGTTGCCCATGCTTCTGCTGCTGTAACTTCTTCTTTTGTGTTTCCCCGATCAAGAAATTTCTTACCCATTTGCTTAACTTCCTTCTCAGTCAATTGGATCACTCACTAGTTTTTTTACTCTAAGCATTTGGCTATATGGCAGATTTTTGATCAGACTTGGTTGATGAAAACTCAATGCTTGGAGCAAGTTGTTACAATCTGTTAGCTTTCGGAAAATGGTTGTCTGGTATTGTGTATTTGTTATGAGAATTTTAACATCCAAAAAGTGTATGCTCTCCTGAGAATATTCGTGCATAAACTGGATCCTGCTGTCAATGCTATTCAGATATTAAAAATGTTTTTGTAATTGTAGTTCAGTACCTTTCCACACTCCAAAGATATCGTCAATATATCTTATCCACATGCTTAGATGTCTCCAGCGTTGATGAAGAAGTACATGCTCAGTCTCGAATTTATGCATGAATGCATTTGCATATACCGGGGCCATCATCGCCCCCATTGCTGTGCCTGCTACCTGGAGATAATACCTGTCTTTGTATCCGAAATACTAATTATTATTTATAAATTTCAAGAGGGCCATAATAAACACTTTTTGTGCTGGTATATCTGCTTCTTTAAGTAGTATCCATTCAACTGCCTCACTTTCAAAATCGTGGGGAATAGAGGTGTATAAACTCTTCACATCTATTGTAAAACAAATGTTGTTAGGGTCGAATGGTATTGAGTTCAAATGTTGGAGAAAATGTGTCAAGTCCTTGATGTACGTCTTGGTTTTTTGAATGAGTGGCTGTAGATAGTAATCTATGTAATTTCCAAGAAGTTCCAATATGCTGTTAATTCCTGCCACTCTCTGTCTGCCCGGTGGTTTTACTAAATCTTCATGCACCTTTGGAAGTGTGTAGAAGTGTGGAATTTGCGGATGTAAATTTGTCAAGAATTGTTTTTGTATTGTGGTTAATCCATTTTAGTCCTTCTGCTTTACTGAGTAGTTCTTCCAAATTGCATTTGATTTCTGGTGTTGGATCGTTCTGGAGCTGAGCATAAGGGTTTGTATCCCCAAGTTGTCTCTCACATTTTGCTTCGTAGTCTGAAGTGTTTAAGAGTACGAGGCCACCTCCCTTATCTGCAGACCTCATCGTTAGTTTCTTCTCCATACACATCTCGAGTCAATTTTAGTTCATGTGGTTTCATATTTCTTTTCGTATTATGCCTGAAATGCATTTTTTTCTAAGTCTCTTGTGACCTGCTTTTGGAAAATATCCACTGAAGGTATTGTTATTGGTGGGGTGAATGTGCTCTTGCGTCTAAATTCTTTCAAGTCTTCTGCACTAATCTCTTGTGCTCCTTCTTGTTCAAGTTCACTAAAGAAAACTTTCAACTTCATTTTTCTGATGAGTTTATATAATTCTATCTTGGAATCAAATAGTGTACTGTCATATGTTGGGACAAAACTCAGGCCTTAATGCAAGGTTTCTGTTTCTTGTGCTGAAAGTATTCGAGTTGACAGGTTAATCACTGTTTTCTTTTGTTGTAGTCTCGTGTTCGGTTTTTCTCTTCCCCCTTCTTGTTCTTTTCTTCCTCTGTCTAAAAAAGGGGCTCTACCTCTATTTGGCGTTTCTGTTGTTCCAGAAGGTCGTGAGGTGCTTGGAAGATTTTCTTCTTCTGTATCTCTAGTCTCTCTCTCTGTGTCCGTACCCGAACTTGATGTCTCACTAGTGTTTGTTGGTTTAGATTTCCTTACTGGGGGACCATATTTGTCCATCCAACTGTAGACTTAATACTCTCGTAACTGTGTGCGTAGGCCTCTTGGAATCCTTTGGCTCTTATGAGATCTACCCAGGGTAATTGCATGTAATTTCCGATTTATTTCTAACTTGAAAGACCTGAGCAGTGAAATTCAAGATGTAGAAAAAGACCTTGTGGCTACACTAAACAGAGAAGAAGTGGATAGTATTCTGGAAGAGAGTAACACCAAATTGGCTGGATATAAAAGAACTTGAAACTAAGAAGATCCGTAAATTTAAAAGGGACACATACAACTATTTAAAAGATGAAGTCTACAGTTGGATGGACAAATATGGTCACCCAGTAAGGAAATCCAAACCAACAAACACTAGTGAGACATTAAGTTCGGGTACGGACACAGAGATGGCCCCGTCGTATGCAAATGCATTTGTGCATAAATTCGAGACTGAGCATGTACTTCTTCATCAACGCTGGCAAGGAAATCTAAGCATGTGGATAAGATATATTGACGATATCTTTGGAGTGTGGAAAGGTACTGAACTAGAATTACAACAAAAAAAAATGTATATCTGAATAGCATCGACAGCAGGATCCAGTTTACGCACGAGTATTCTCGAGATAGCATACACTTTTTGGATGTTAAAATTCTCATAACGAATACAAAATACCAGACAACCATTTTCCGAAAGCCAACAGATCGTAACAACTTGCTCCAAAGATTGAGTTTTCATCAACCATGTCTGATCAAAAATCTGCCATATAGCCAGATGCTGAGTCAAAAAACGAGTTATGTTATTTTGCATTTATATAGCGCCTTATATACCATTGGTATGGTCTGAAGGTGCTGGTAGGTTGAACGCCCTTGGGAACTGAAGTTCAGATCAGAAGAGAGAGTTAAAGGTGCGTGTGAGCACCAGCTATGTGTGCAGCTGGTGCCGTATTTGTGTAATAGCTGCTGCTTAGCGGTAGGTGTGGTGGTTGAGAGATCAGGAGTATGTGTTTGTTCTGGCAGGATTTATCCAGACCGAGTGTGGCTGCGTTATGCCTGAGGAGAACGCCTGGCTGGGGGGTGTGTAACCAACAGTGTTTTACTTAGTGCTGTGGAGTATGCGGCGGATGTTAGTATGAGAACAGTTATACCGAATGGTGTCATAGTATCTCTGTGTTCTAATTGAGTGGTGGTGCAGAGGGGAGAGTAAGCGTGGTGGTGTGATATGTGTTATATGTTCTTTCAAAACGTTCTCTGCATTCCAAACCATACTATATACGTCATGCAGTTCTATGCGCTCAAGTCCTTTCCATGCACTCCTATCCACTCCATGCATCCCAATCTGCTCCACACACTCCGGTTCGCTTGATGCACTCATGCGCTCCAGTCCGCCCCGCGCGCTCCAGTGAGTGATCCAATTGACTATGAGAATGAAGTTAAGCAAATGGGTAAGACATTTCTTGATAGGGGATACACAAAAGAAGTAGTTACAGCAGCAGAAGCACGGGCAACATCACAGGACAGGGAAGATCTGCTCAAAACAAAAATTAAGAAGGACACCACACCACCATTGGTGTTCGTGTTGAAATACTCAAGACAGAGTAACCGCATCAAGGCCATAATTAAAAAACACTGGAACACAGTTACATGTGATCAACGGGTGGAACATTTGTTTAAAGAGGTTCCCACGTTTGCCTACCAACGTAGTCAAAATCTTAAAGATAAACTAGTCAAGACAAGACTGGCACAGAAAAAGAAAACCACAGACCGCATCAGTACTTTTCCATGTTTGAACTGCAGCAACTGTAGTTACATAATGAAAGGAACATCAGTCAACCACCCATATACGGGAGAGATCAAATTAAAGAGTTATGCCACATGTGATTCACACAACGTCATATATGTGATCAAGTGTCCGTGCGGCCTATACTTTGTGGGCCAGACACAGAGGGTGGTCAAGGTGAGATGGAACGAACATAGATCCTGTACACGTAATCTGAACAGAAATTCGGCAGTGGCCAGGCACTGGCAGGACAAACATCACAACTTGGCCCAAATCAAGTTTGTAATTTTGGGGGTATTGCAGAAAAAAGATCAACATGAGAATTTCCAGAAGAGATTGGACCAACGTGAGACCTTTTGGATAGACCGGCTTAGCTCCTTGACCCCGAAATAGCTAAATGAGGAGATCAACTTTATTTGCTTCTTATAGAGACTCCTCTGAACTCCTATGACTCTTATTGTAATAAGTTGGATTTTGAAAAATACTCTGATGTATTCTGGATGTGTACAACCTGATTGTGTTTTGTTTTTGTGCTTAATATTCGTTTGAATTATACTGTATTTTAGCTTTGTAGCTCAACACACATAGATTGTAGTTTGACTGACTTGGATTTGAGATGACTAATATTTAAGAGGGTTTAACATTATGCAACACATACTCACCGCCACTTGGTTCACACCTTTATTAATTCAGACGATCAGCATATCGCCACACATAGTGTTTCATCAAAACATGCCACTACAGGTAGCCGGCGTTGCCATGGAGACATCCCCGCCATCGGGTGTAGGCCCCGGGGGTGGGGCGCGAGGCGTACGTGCTCCGGCCCTCCAGCTGGACCACGATGCCTCGCAACGTCTCCATGACAATGCATAAAGAGACACGGAGTCTGCGCGTGTTCCCGCGGCTCGTATCAGCTATTTCGAAGCAAGAATACGAGGCGAGTACTCCGGTTGCGATGAATGAATAGAAATGATCTGTATACAGAGATACGGACTGATAGTTTCTTTACAGCCCTGATGAAGGTTCTACCAAAATGCATTGGCAAATGTTCATCATAGGCCTTAAGTATGATGATTGCTCAATTGTTTACAAGCAACAAAAGCTATGTGAAATAGAAATATCAGAGATGTGAATTAAACATTTGTGTTTCATACTCAATGAGTAAACATATTTATCAAAGAATAAATATTTGAAAAAATCACACTTAAACTTAACAGCCCTACTTGGGAGATAACTGGGAGCGCCAACCTTAGTAAGGTGCAGTCACCTTATTTTTCTTGTAAGTCCGGTCCGACGCCATGCTGCCAGCTCAACAAGAGGTTGGGTCCTGTGAGAAACCTGATGGTACTCTCCCACCTACTCCGCCGGGATCTTCCATTCAGGTGGCCTGGGAAGGGCCATAGCTTTTGGATCCCGACCCTGGGGTGTACAAGCGAGGGCTGATCACAGGAGTGGTAGGAGAATACACAAGGGCAAGACATGGAATTCCCCCTTTCCCAATTATACAACAACCCACTCTCCCTCAGTCTTAGTGGGTATTTCCAATCACACCCAATCTCCCCCTCCCCATAAGTACTGGGGTGAAGAAGAGTCAGTTGGGAGCAATGAGTAGTACCCTTAGAAACAACAAAGGAATACAACGTGAGGCCTACCATGTAACACCTTTGAATTGTCCTACTAATAGAGTTGGGCAAGGTCAGGCACTTTATTACAACTGTGCACATCTGACTCCAATTGACTCACCTCCATTATAAAAAGGTGGTTCTGCCAGAAGTGAGGAGCGAGCTGGAGTTTGACAGGACCCGGAGAGCAATAGAGCAGGGAGCCGCAGTAGGAGGAGAAGCCTGGGGCATCCGGAGTGGAGAGGTGTGCTGAGATGCTGGACTGGTGTGTGTGTGGCGCTGCAACGTGGCTAGGGAGCTGTCTCCAGAGAGCCGGAGTGAGGCAGACTGCGCCCTGAGTCCAGAGAGATACTTGTTCCCTTGGGACATGTGCTGGTCCTAGCGGTATCTGAGGGGCAGGTGGTGAGACCCTGACCTCGACCTAGTGTATCCTGAGACCGCTCGCCAGCACCGCACTACCCGGTGAGTTTCGTGAAAGTGAAGAGAGAAAGTCAGGAGAGTGGGGGTGGCTGGAGCAGAAGTCGAAACGGTTCCATGTGTTAATATACCCGCAAAAATATTGTCACAAAATTATCGCCATATTTTTGCGGCGATATTAAGGCATGGAACCTGCGGGGGACACCCCCGCAACCCTTGCATTATTTATAAAGGAGCAGGGGACAGCCCTGTAGCCCCTGCTCCCATAAACCCCAGTCCCTCGAAAGGCTGCCGACCGGTAATGGGGACCAACGAGAACGTGAAGCCCCCGGACATTGACGCCGTCTAAGTCCATTGCCGTCGACCAGGGTTCGGATTATTGCCGTAACCGCTGGAGGCCCGTCGGAGCCGTGTTGCCCAGAAGAGGGGACCGCTTGATGCCGTGTCACCGGCGACCAGAGCCACCCATCTCCTTTGCCTAAGACTGTTGAATCGAAGGACTCCCTTATCCGCACTGACGACCGCTTTATCCCGCCGGAGAAAGTCGAAGACGCCGATGCGTTGAGGAGAATCCGCTGGTGGGTTTTCTGCCACCCAAAGACCACTAAGATTTCGACGACTCGACGCCCTTGCCGGGCCACAGTTCTTCAGAAACTCTTTTTGGTCCTGAACTACCAAACGCCGAGGTGCCCCGCACACCTCATCCTCGCAGGACGTCGCCGACGAGCACCGCCTGGAACGACGATGTGGTCTCGGCACCCCTGAACTTTTTATCAATGCTGTCGACGCCAAGTTCACCTTCTTCGACGCCTCTCGACGATCCGTGACTCCTGCTTTAAAGGGAGTCACTCAAGAAGGATCCATCAACGCCTCTTCAAAGAACTATGCTCTCCCAGGTACATTTGGGGGGGGGTAGAAACATTATAGAAGGAAATAAGACTTCTAGAACAATATATGGACTGGGCTTGTGATACATCTTTGCTTTACAGGTTGCCCAGGTGGGGGGGGGGATCTCCACACAGAACTGTCTAGTGGTAGGGGCCAGTATTCTGCCCATTGTTCTAACCAACTGGTTTCCTCCTATGTCTATTGTTGGTTGCCTTTATTAAGTGATCTGTGTGACATTTGACGAGAGTATAGTTCATGCACTTTAATGGGATCTGATAATATTGTGGTACCACTTTAGAACTGTATATATTTGTGCTCAGAAAATCTACAATGGCAAAGTGAGTTATTGTGATAGTTTACATAACATTGAATATTAATTATATCAAGACTGTGTTTTAACTAAAACAGTGTGTGGACATTCCTTTGTGGGTGCTTGGGGACTAAACTGTACTTAAGAACCAGCCTGCATCACGTCCTGAGAAGCTAGGCTTCATTGCTTGACCACGTACCAATAATAGAGAATCTTGGCTGTGGTCCTCTTTGCCTCTCCTCTGCCATATAGAGAGCAGAAGTACAGACCCCCCCCTCCAGTCTTTACACTGCCCCCATTAAAAAACTAGTACATCCTGACAAGTAGAACTGTTTGTTAGTTGAACTTCGTAAAGCGGGGTCTAGGCTTGGGTAAGGGACCCCTAAGAGGCCGATTAAAGACATGGTTGAACTTGGTGAAGAAAGACCTAGACTTGTGGGGAAGGGAACTGTGTCTTTTTAGTTTGGAATTTGAAGGATCGAAGCTTGTGGAAGGGAACCCCAAGAGACGCAGAGACATTGTGAACTACATTGACTTATGGCAAGAGCCCTATGTGGAAGGTTCCAAGGGTGACCCTTCTGAGTTGAACGATTGTAACTGGCAGAATGACACCTTAACATCAGCGTAAGATCACGTAACCACGTCACGCGTCTAACAAAAGCGTCTCCATGACAACGCTCGTACTTATTCACTAACAGCTCGCGGCCAGATTAAAACCGCGTCTTACTGTGTCTCTGCTTTCAACTCGACACTACGGGGTAGGTTAATCATTAATGTGTATCTATGCCCATTTTAGTGTGTAAGGCTAGTTAGTAAATACCATTTTGACACTTAGATTTCCTTTGTTCGACAGGCGGGACTCTTTGCGCTCTGTTGGTTTTTCCATGGAGTGTAAGCATACACGTACCTAGCTTACAGCAACGTTACTGGCAGCCCTAATGACTTCCATCTCCATCTTGCAATAGAATGAAGATAGCTTTAGCATGTTATGAGGTAAGCTTTCACAGTGTTATATTAGTTTCCTTTAAATAATATTAGGTACGTTTTAGATATCTTACCACTGCATCATCCTACCTGCTTTACAGATGGGATTGTTATAAGTGGATTTATATTGGAATGAAGACCTCTAACAAACAGCACGTGCAACAAGATTAGTAACGCACGTGCCACAATAGTTTTTAATGCAGCAATATATACAAGCAGGTATGTGTTTCTTTACCATTACAATGTAGTAAGCATAAATTGGCATTCTTAAACGGGACGACCATTGTTTGTATGATGATGCAAGATGTTGGGTCGCATTAAAATGATTACACTAGAATGTTTCACAGATACACATCTGGGTACTCTCGGAATTCTCGAGATTGCATATAGAAACTATTAAGTTATTTCCGATATTTCTGAATTTTTGCAAAATTATGGCGTAACTCAACGCTTGATATGCATTGAAATATTATGAGGATAATAGTAACATTATTATGATGAAATAGTGACAAGGACAGATATAAATGCAGATTTTGGTTTTATTTGAGATGGTCATTTGTGGCTAGCAATGAAATTGGTTTATGTAAATACTCGTTATGACTGTTTTTTCTTGTTTTCTCTGTGTATGTTTTTTCCTTGTACTACAGAAATTCGCCCTGATGAAGGACCAAGTATAGGTCCGAAATGCATTGGCACATCATTTCTGCTTCTTCTTAACAAATGAAGTAAAGAATCAATTTACTAAAAGTTTTGTTTTGGATACATTTTTTTCAAGAGCATTTTTGTGCCTTCAGGCACAATTTTCTACAACGTATCTATTTACTTAATATGAATGAATTTAATTTCCTTCAGTAGTCTTCACTACAATTGGCGACCCAAGGTCTGATGGCAATTCTTTCCCATCAGACATTTATGCAACTCTTCGGTACACCCAGTATAGTGTATACTGGTTTACTTGGTGACGCCATTAATCGCCTGTTCTAATTAACTAGTAGCCATACGAATGCAAAAAGAAACTCAGCGGTGCCCGCCCTAACCACTTTTTCTTTGCCGTTCTTCTCCTTACACTAAATACGGGCGGCGGCACGCACTACAAATAATCGTCAAAATGTCATATGAAGAAATTTCTAAAATTACAGATAAACATGCCCAAACTATGGGATTCTCTACAGAAGAAGCAGAAGCTATCCTTAATTTGATCAAGGATTCTAGTACAAGTTCAGTGGAAACAGATCCAACTAAAAAAATCAGACAACTAGAGTATCTCATTAGAAAAGAGATCAATCGTAAACTTCACGCTGTAACATTAACCAAGTATTATAGAGCTCAACGTATTCCTAGAGGATTACGGATGCCTGTACGTCCAACTTTATGCAAGGAAAACAAGGAATTTGTTCGAAAATGGGAAAACATATTGAACAAGTGCTCACTTGATTTAATTCTTTTGACCATACAAGAACTTTCTAATGAACTGAAATCTACCACAACTGACATTGATACTATTAAATCTAAATCTGAACTAAGTGATTGCTTGAGTAAAGATGAAATGAAAAACATGCTGGAAGACATTGACAAAAAACTAGAACAATACAAATCAGAACTAGAAAGTAAAAAGATCCGCAAATTTAAAAGAGATACCTATGATTACCATAACGACGAGGTTTATACCTGGATGGATAAATATAGACAGTCTGGACAACCTCAACATTCTAGGAACTCCTCTGATCAATCCAGTTCAGACTCAGATATACAATCTCGCCCAAGTACTTCAAGAAGGCCTACTCTCCCTAATGAAGAACAAACTACTGCCACAGAGGATACTGTAAGGAATGACGATCGAGCACCCAGAGAAGAGAGACTGCCTAGGCAGTCTTTTTTAGACAAAAGGAAAGCAAGAAAAGAACCAGGAGGGGCCGCAGGAAAAGAAATCTCACAGAAACCAGAGGCGCGATATCCGAACAGGAGAGTCTAATCATCAATATATCCAAACGCAATTTAAGTAACGTTGAAGAAAAAATCCTTCAAAAAGGACTTAGCTTTGTACCAACTCACAGCACGAGTCTTTTTAACACCAAGGTAGAACTTTTTAAATTTGTTCGGAAATTGAAACTGAGGGCATTTTTTGCTGAGATTGAAATACCCGAAGAACAAACAACCAATAACTATCTTGAACTTAAATCCAAGAGCTCTTTCATACCACCTTTACCACACGGTACAATTGATATTTTTCATGAAGCTGTCCTACGAGATCTGAAGAAAATTTCCTTTCAAACACCTAAATTTCGTAACCTCAATCGTAGGGATCTGTCGGTCATTAGGAATTTGTATGAAGATGAGATGATTACCATCCGACCAGCAGACAAAGGCGGGGCCCTGGTGGTGATGGACTCTGCCGATTACAGAAATGAATGCCAGAGACAATTAAATGACATCAACATCTATAAGTCTCTACCTTGTAACCCAATTAGAGAAATTTCAAATAAGCTTAAAATCATGCTTGAAATGGCAGAAGAGAATGAATGGATAAGTGAAAAGACGAAAGATTTTTTGACTCAGAAATTCCCTCAAACTCCACACCTCTATCTACTTCCAAAAATCCATAAATCTCTTTTGAATCCCCCTGGTCGACCAATCGTGGCTGCCACTAATAGCATTCTCCAACCTCTTGGCATCTATATTGATACGATTCTGCAACCAATCATACAGAAACATCACACCTATATCAAAGATACCACGCATTTTCTGAACAGATTGGCTAACATTCAATTGGAAGAACATGATCTCCTAGTAACCATTGATGTTAACAGCCTATATACCTCGATTCCTCACTGTCTTGGCAAACAAGCAGTGGATTGGCTTCTATTACAAGAAGAAGAAATAGGGGCATGCAAAGAATGGATTATGATGTTGCTTGACTTCATTGCACAAAATGCTTATTTTCAATATGATAAACAATACTATTCACAAATTAGTGGCACGGCCATGGGAGCCACCATGGCTCCAGCATATGCCAACTCATTCATGTTGAAATTTGAAGAGGACCATATTATCAAACATCCAGTCTGGCATCAATATATTAAACATTGGGGCAGATACATTGATGATATCTTCCTAGTGTGGTCTGGTCCACACGCAACTTTAGATTCATTTCTGGGATACATCAACTTGATAGATGAAAGAATCCAATTCACGTATGAAATAGGCCATCCTAGTGTACACTTTCTAGATGTTCTAGTGATTCCAAATGCACCATCATTCAACACAGAGGTCTATCATAAACCAACTGACAGAAACAACCTTCTCCACAGGATGAGTTTTCATCCAACAGCTACAATAAGGAGTTTGCCATATAGCCAATTGCTACGTATTAAAAGAATCACTAATATAGACTCTAAATATACGCAAGAAAAAGAAGAACTATTCCGTAAATTCAAAGCAAGAGGCTTTAAAGAAGATGAACTGAATCTGGCTGTAGAGAAAGCAGATATGCAAGAAAGAACTCATTTACTGGAGACAAAAGTATCCAACAGCAAAGAGAATCCATTGGTGTTCGTTAGCAAATACAGTGTTCAGTCATCTAAAATTAAGAAGTCAATTCTCAAACATTGGCCGATGCTAACTTGCGACGCGAAAATCCAGAATTTGTTTCAAGAAAGACCTGTCTTTGCTAATCAACGGAGCAGCAACCTGAGGGATTTGTTGGTTAACACCAAACCCAAAATAACCAAACAAGTCCTGTCAAAGAAACAAGGGACATTTCCATGTATGTCGTGTAATAATTGTAATAACATCACTAAAGGTGACTCAGTCACACACCCCAGAACTGGACAAATAATAAAAATCAAGGACCACTCTACTTGTTTGTCAGAAGGAGTCATATACTGCATCAAATGCCCTTGTGGCCTATTATACATTGGACAGACCAGCAGAAAGGCACGAGTAAGATGGAACGAACATAAATCAAATGTTAGAACCAACAACCAACATTCACCAATTGCTAGACATTTTAATCAAGCTAAGCATCAGATAGCACAAATGCGATTCCAAATTCTCGAAGTAGTACAACTGAAGAACATCAACACAAGTGCCACAAAAAGACTTGAGCAACGTGAAGCATATTGGATCGAGAGACTCGATACGGTATCACCACGTGGTCTTAATGAAGAACTTAATCTATATTGCTTTTTATGAAAGAGTTATCATCCAGTTGATTTTGCTTTGTCTTAACTTTTTTTCTTTTTTTCACAGGAAATACATTTAGTAACTAATTACACTAGCTGTTGTCAAGTCAGATACAAGACCCTTAAACACGCCATAGGGGTGTGTAGATAGGAGAGTAATATTGATGAGAGACTTTTAAACATGCCATAGGGGTGTGGAGCTAGGAGAGTAATATTGATGAGAGTGGCATAATATTGTAAGTAACTGCAAGTAATGATTGGTTTAGTTTTGATTACTCGTGTAGTCCGTCTCTTCTTGGATAGACATACTTGTGTAACATTTGCATTTAACTCAATAGTACTCACATGTTGAAAATCAGGATGATTTATATGCTTTTTTTATCTGTACCTTTTTTTTGCATTCTGCGTAAATAGGTTTGGTACTGATGGTTTTTTGGATGTTTTGAATATGTCATGCAATGTTTATTATTTGATCTGCACTATTCTGTAATTTTTGTAATTTATTTCCTATTATATCTGTATAACAACTTCCGTGGCTTAATGCACGGTTTAGGTAACCCCATTAGAGTTACTTATCTTGTTTATTACCTTGTCTGATTTTATTTTATTCTGTCATAAGTATTGCAAAAAAAAGTAACTGTTTACTGTAGACTGTGTATGCACCCACGCACATTTTTGACAGTATCATAGTTACTCTAATTATTATCAGCCGTGCTTTACACCTCGTAGTCTAGTTGCCACTGTATATATCAACACAAGAGCACTGTCACGCCATTAGGTAAACATTGCATAATGAGTACTTGCAGATAACGCCCGCGCTCTATTAGTTTATTACTGTTGTTTCACTGCAATTGCAACTTCGCGCTGGTGCTTTCCTTGCTAGTAGCCCAGAGTTTCTAGTTTTTTGTAATTGCTGTTGTATACACATCTCTTTAGCAACAGACAGCATTGACTCGTTGCCATGACTCTGATTAACATCAGCGTAAGATCACGTAACCACGTCACGCGTCTAACAAAAGCGTCTCCATGACAACGCTCGTACTTATTCACTAACAGCTCGCGGCCAGATTAAAACCGCGTCTTACTGTGTCTCTGCTTTCAACTCGACACTACGGGGTAGGTTAATCATTAATGTGTATCTATGCCCATTTTAGTGTGTAAGGCTAGTTAGTAAATACCATTTTGACACTTAGATTTCCTTTGTTCGACAGGCGGGACTCTTTGCGCTCTGTTGGTTTTTCCATGGAGTGTAAGCATACACGTACCTAGCTTACAGCAACGTTACTGGCAGCCCTAATGACTTCCATCTCCATCTTGCAATAGAATGAAGATAGCTTTAGCATGTTATGAGGTAAGCTTTCACAGTGTTATATTAGTTTCCTTTAAATAATATTAGGTACGTTTTAGATATCTTACCACTGCATCATCCTACCTGCTTTACAGATGGGATTGTTATAAGTGGATTTATATTGGAATGAAGACCTCTAACAAACAGCACGTGCAACAAGATTAGTAACGCACGTGCCACAATAGTTTTTAATGCAGCAATATATACAAGCAGGTATGTGTTTCTTTACCATTACAATGTAGTAAGCATAAATTGGCATTCTTAAACGGGACGACCATTGTTTGTATGATGATGCAAGATGTTGGGTCGCATTAAAATGATTACACTAGAATGTTTCACAGATACACATCTGGGTACTCTCGGAATTCTCGAGATTGCATATAGAAACTATTAAGTTATTTCCGATATTTCTGAATTTTTGCAAAATTATGGCGTAACTCAACGCTTGATATGCATTGAAATATTATGAGGATAATAGTAACATTATTATGATGAAATAGTGACAAGGACAGATATAAATGCAGATTTTGGTTTTATTTGAGATGGTCATTTGTGGCTAGCAATGAAATTGGTTTATGTAAATACTCGTTATGACTGTTTTTTCTTGTTTTCTCTGTGTATGTTTTTTCCTTGTACTACAGAAATTCGCCCTGATGAAGGACCAAGTATAGGTCCGAAATGCATTGGCACATCATTTCTGCTTCTTCTTAACAAATGAAGTAAAGAATCAATTTACTAAAAGTTTTGTTTTGGATACATTTTTTTCAAGAGCATTTTTGTGCCTTCAGGCACAATTTTCTACAACGTATCTATTTACTTAATATGAATGAATTTAATTTCCTTCAGTAGTCTTCACTACAATTGGCGACCCAAGGTCTGATGGCAATTCTTTCCCATCAGACATTTATGCAACTCTTCGGTACACCCAGTATAGTGTATACTGGTTTACTTGGTGACGCCATTAATCGCCTGTTCTAATTAACTAGTAGCCATACGAATGCAAAAAGAAACTCAGCGGTGCCCGCCCTAACCACTTTTTCTTTACCTACTGGTAAGACTGCCTGAAACCAGCTGTGTTTTACATTTCCATTTTAACCACCATTTTTCCTTTAAGAAGACCCCTTATCACATTTGGTTTAAGAGTGAGGGCAAGGATAGGTTTACACAGATAAACTTTGGTTTTGGATTTACGGACATCCACGGCACATGGAATCATCCATTGAGGGATGCCCCATCTCTAAGGAGGTTTCAAGTTAGGCACTACACCAACCCCACAAAGTTTGACAATAAAGGATTCCAAACTGTTACTTTTTTGAGTCTGTGTCTCTCTTGATACCATGCCTGTCTCACAGTACACAAGTAGACTGCCAGCATGCAGCAGAAGTGGCCACCCGGTGCTGCTTTGCTTGCTAGAGGGGGGCCCAGCCCACAGGACAATGGGCCAGTACTCTAATAAATGTAGATCTGGGTCATGGTGCTCGGAATACTTATGGCCACTGATGTGTGTGTGTTGTACTGTCGTCCTGCATGCTGTGTAATGCTTAAAGTGGACCCAGTAAATGGCGGGTCATTTGTGTATTACCAGCCACTCTAGTGGGCTAATAAAGTGTTTTGGGGGTGGGCCATGCCCAGTGCCCACCTGCTGGGTTTTTTACATATATGTGGTTGGTGTCTGAACCCCTGTAACGAGTTGCATGATCGTAACGGGTTTACAAGTGAAAACAATGGAATGCTTTGCCATGCACGTGCTGAAAACTGTACGAGTGTTACATCATGGTCTTGTTTGAACACATACCCTTGGCGTGGGAGGCTGTCACTCGAGCCCCTCCTGGGCTCGTGCAGTGTCACGTGCTCTGCACTAGTCGAACACACCACGTGATGGCTCTAATGACAGGGGCGCATGCCTTCCCGTGTGCCAGTTACTCGCCAGCATGGAACCCGAGTATCGTGTGTGTCTCCTCCTGATTGACTCTGAGCCCCAGCACTGCCAGAGCCTGTGGAAAAGGGCGAGGCAGCGCAAAGTCACCCCCTCCAAGAGCTTTCCTGGGAGACGTTGATGTCTGCGGGCGCGGGAACCCAACCTTCACAGGCTGCAATCCAGGAGCAGTGTGTGTGTGTGTTGACAGTGCGTCGGCTCGCCGAGCATTCCTCAAGCTCTCCAACTTGTTACAGCGAAGGGAGGCACATGGATAATGATTTCTGCAGTCATAAAAAGAGTTTATTCCGGCGAGTGCCCTACTTCCTCGCTCTCAAATCCAGGCCAGCTGCTCAACTGGGGGGCGGGGGCGGGGAAACCAAAACATCCACTCTCTGCAAAGAGGCCAAGGCCGAGTGCCAGAGGAGGGCTCTACAGGGATCACATGCTGGGGCCTACACAACATCCACTCCACTCCATGCCATCGCCAGAGGCTCTTGTGCCAGTGGAAGGGGGCTCAGAAGATATTGCAAACCAGGGCCCAGCGACCATCTACTAGAGTATAGTCCCTGCAGGGCCAGAGAGCTTAGCAGGGGTGCCAGCTGGGGCACACATAACATCAGGGCAGTTTCTAGCGAACTCGGTGCCCAAGGTCAAAACATTAGAATGCACCCACCCTCCCCCACGTCACTCCCAAACTACACCTATGTGTTGTGCGACAAAACCCCTCCTCAATAGGAATACATAATTGCTATATAAATGAAGCTGGTTTCATTACATTGTAATTCAAGTACTTTACAGAAGAAGTCTAATGTGAAAACACAGCTGTTGCTGCTCAAGTAAATGTTTTTTCTGTCACCTGCTCTTAGGGAAGGCCTTGCCTGAATGCAGTTTGAAACTGTCCATACTGGCACACTGCAGTGTGGCCAGCCTGCCGGGGTCTGAGGGCCCATTGACCTGGCCCTGTGTTGCAGGTGTTCTATTTGTACCACCTTAAGAGCTGCACTGGATATAAACAAAAGAGTACACATTGCTTCGACTAGACGTCAACAGAAGTGGCTCTCCGCCCACAATAAAATACAGTTAAAAATGGCCTCCTGGCAGATAAAGCTCTAAACAACGCTGCCTCTACCTACTTAATAGACAAATTGATGAGAAGAACTTCTAGTAGGCCAACAAGAGCCAACAATACCAACTGCCTTGTCGTACCGAGATTCAGGCGCACCAAGATTGGTGGCAATAGTTTCCCTGTGAAGTCTGCCAAACTCTGGAACTCCCTGCCCCACGACCTGAGAATAGACCAACCTTACCTACATTTTAGAACCAGGTATATCACCCACCTCAACCTGACTGAAGCGAGACAGATTCTCACTACGGCCTATACAATATTGATATACTTAGCTGACACTGCATTTCATTGTAAATATTCTTGTAGAATTGTATTGTACAGTTGTGAAATGTATACAATCTGTAACTTGAGCATTGATACCCATTTCCTGCCTGTGTGTAACCCTACTTGTACCATTATGTTGTGACACTGTGAACTATTTGAAACTTTGTAAGCTTTGCATCTTCTTATTGCTGCGTCCTGCTACCTACGGGTTTGGTGCGCATTAGAAATAAACAAACAAACAAACGTCACTTGTATTTCGCAAGGGGCAATGCTAGACTAACCATATGAATTATTTTCTCATATAAGGTTATCATTCCAAGATGGACAGTCTGGTACACTCTTATTGTACTCTTTCAAAATCCCTCTCTGAGAGTGGGAACGGGGACAAATAGCAGCAATGAGGATTCCTGTATGCTTTGTATTAAATCACATTAATGTGTCGTCCTGGGAGGATAGCTCAGCGGCAGCGTGCGCGTCTTGGAAGCAAGACGACACAAAGCAGCAACAGGTTCGATCCCCGGGTCCGCGCTTAGAAACCTCCGGGTGTTTAAGCGCGTTATAAATACGTAACTAAGACAAAAAAACACAATTACGCAACTAAGAAAAACAATTCCTGTAACAGCGCCTCGATGCCTGCGGGCTGTGTGAGCGCTTTATAAATGTAAATAAATAAATAAATAAATACAGAGCATTTCAGCACTATGACAGTGTTCAGAGATCTCTACATTTGATAAAAAAAGTCTGTGATAAAAGGATTGTATGTGTGAATCTCTAAATTCATAACTGATACATGGCTTGGTGCTCACATCACGGTTCACAATACTCACCCTAACATTAAAATGTTTGTAACCATGAACCTTACATGCTCATTTGGATAACTTACGTTTTTGGATTCAAGTATAAAATGGCTGCAACATCACCCACTCAAATGGGTACAAGGGCTCTTTTGCTTCTGAAGAATTTTTAGAGGAGATAGGGCTGGGTCTCAGTGTGGGCATGCCCAACCCCAATACAGAAACATCTTCAGGGAATTATATCTACAGACAGGGCAGGATCCTGCCCAATAAACAATGCACAGAAAGGATTGTACCTCTTTGAAACGTTAGCCTGATCAGTAATAAGCTGATGCAGTGTTTTAAACAAAACCGGCTTCGAATGCATGGTAAAGAGTCCACAGTTCCTCAGCCACTACCTCCTCACTATTACATAGGCCTCTGGGGTTATTTTGGCAAACACGAGCAGGCCAATGCTCTAACAGAGCTGGAATTAGCATCTCTTATTAATGCTGGCCTGCAGCTAGTGAACATCATGGTGTGGCGGTGCAGAAAGGGCAATCGGCCTAGTGGATCTGCAATTTGAAGCACCTTATTTGATTGCTTCATGTGTTTAGGTGTGGGCACAGTATGGCATACTCGTCAGAGCCACATACACAAAACATTCCGGTGTGCTCTTGGATGGACATTGGGCACAACAGACAAAAACATGTATATGTGCTGTTGCATAAAGGAGCACCACAAAGACACCATTAACCAACTGGGTGGCGACTTGTGCAGCGCACAAATCATTGCTGCAAATATATCACTGCATTGATTTGCCATGGACTTCTGTCTGCATGGTGACAGAAAATGAACTCTACTTTCCTAATCAGCGTGCCAAGTGACATTGAGTTGCCATCTGCTGTGCGCGAGGCAATGGTTGGCATGTTTAGAAAATTAAAAGTCCTTTAATGCTGAGCAAATGCATATAGTCCATGTCCCAAAGCAGCCCCTAGAATACTTAAGCAAGAAAATAACCTTCCCAGAGATGCGCCATATGTAACTAAAAGTAATATACTAAATAAAACGTGTTGGTGTGTCAAATAAAGAGACATGAAAATAAAGAAAATAGTTTAAAACTTTTCTGTGTGGCACGTTAATTCTCTTGAAAGAATGCATAGGTTTGGTCAGCTAACTGATACTTGCGCCATGTTCAGTTCTTAACACTGAACTGTTAAGCACATACTGTGTGAAAACAATGGCTTGTTAAGTGAGCCATCACTTATAAATTGCCCCACTTGAAAGGCTGTCAGCACAAAGAATGAGGTGTATTACTCCAGAGCATCTCACACGCTACGTTTGGAATATGCATTCCTTTGTTTGCATATTCCGAACGCATCGCAGTCATCCACAAGTCTGCAGCCAAGACAGCAGCCAACCGCACATCTTGCAGAGGAGCACTTTCCGCCACAACAGGCTGCTTAATCTGTTGTCCACAAAGCTTAGACGCAGCTTTCTGGGTGGACCTGAAAGGGGCCCTAGGGGTCCCTCGTGATATGGAAACAAGGCAATAACCATACACGAAAGGATGCGCCAGACACGAGGTTCAAATTCCCAATGCTAGGGTTTATTGCAAGCAAAAAATAGTATCAATTGGCCAATTCTGATCTCACGCCCCGCGACGTGAGTTTCCTAGACCTCGAGGGACGGAAGAGGGCGAATTATGTACATCAGTTACATATATACAAAATACATATCATACAATCATCAATGTCATGTTTAACACCCATCTTTATTAAGTTCCTTTGAACTCGGGATGACGATGGGAATATCCGACGAGTATGACGATTATGACACTTTCGATGTCTATTCTAGTAACAATGTGCAATTAGAAAGTGCAGAGGCATCTTTTAGTTGTTGAACAGAACACAGTGGTTCTGTTCTTGGAAACAAGCTGCACACGGGGGAAGAGCCACATTCCAAGCCTTGCTATCTATGAGGTACTATTCGTGTCCTGGGAGCGGACACGTTCTAAAGGGTTTTGCGAAGGGGGGCCGTAGGAAGAGCATAATTCAAGCCTTTAGCTGTTTTATTCTAACATATTCTACCATCGTACGAGACTGGCTGGCAGCTGTGAAGTGATTAAATGCCCTGCAGCTCTCTCCCAAGGCTACAGAGAGGGAGCGTGGGCATTCCTCTCTGGGCTACTCATGAGGAGTTTCAACAAACTCTTCAGTCCCGCGACCTTATCCTTTCATATTCAGACAACAATGTTAACAGTTGAGCAGAGTAAACAGAATCCGCAAGAATTGCAAGCTGCAAAGCAGTTTTTAGACAGAAAGCAATGAGCAATGGTTAACAAGCAAAATGCGATTCTTGCTACATTTAAAATGGCTGCTCGTTGGTCAAGCATAGCAGTTTATATTTCTATAATTCGGTGCATAAGACGGTTGGCCCACGGCCATCAAGTTACGTCTATCATTCAAATGAAGGGAATTCATTTTTCCAGATTGACAGACCCCTTACTGTGCCCACCTCCTGAGCTATTAACCTCTGCGGCCCAGGCCGAGAAACGGGGCTGCATAAAATCCACTCCGCAATGCTGCCAGGGAAGGAGGGCTCCGCAGGGTTCACAGAGTCCCACAGAGCGCCTGATATCGCAACAATGGGGCCAGCGTCCAAATGACCGAGGGTGTCCAGTCAACTGGTCGACTGCAATTTGGTCGACTGCAATTTGGTCGACGCAATTTGGTCGAATGCCAAATGGTCGAATTTTTTTTTTTTTATATATATATGTGTTTTGTGGGTTTTCGTGTGGGGAAAAAAAATAAAAAAGAAAAAAAAGGGGGTTGGGGGGGGGACCCCCCCAAAAAAAAAAAAAAAATGGGTAAAAAAAAAAAAAAAAAAAAATTCGACCATTTGGCATTCGACCAAATGGTGTCGACCAAATTGTCTGTCGACCAAATGTTTTCGACCATTTGACTGGTAACCTGACCGAGGCCAGAGAAACAGGGCAGGGATCACAAACTGGGGAACATAGAACAGCCACTCAATGTATCGGGGCCAGGTTCCCATACCAAGGTTGGGGAGGAGAGTGGGGGCAAAGAGGCCACATCAGTGGTACAATCTGGGACACAGAATGTCCAATCTGCAGGCCCAAAGTACACCCACTCCACTTTATTGCAGTGTCCAGACAAGGAGAGATCTCCCTATTACAAACTGGGCTCCAGTTGGCATCTGCTCCTTACATTGGGGCAGTTCCTACTGCCAGGGAAGGAGGGCTCAGCAGGCATTACAAACTGGCGACCACACATCCTCAATTTAGTGCATGCCAGGATCCCGTGCCATGTAAGAGGCTCTGCAGGGGTTACAAACAGAAGTGCACAAGCATCCACTCACTACAATAGAGCCAGTGTCACATGCCAGGAAAAGGGAGGGTGTGCTCACTGCAAAGTGGTTCGGGATCCTGCCACACCCCCTCCCCTTCCTACTAAATTCATGACAAGAAAGAAAGCCAGGAAAGAAACTCCATCATCCTTTCAATTTCGGACGAATTCCTAACAGAGCAATGATTGACAAATATGTTGAGAAGTATCCCCTCAGCCAGCCATACAGACCAGGTGCGTTACAGATCCATCCCTGTGTGGATGAAGAGCCACAGGCCATGGTCAGAGAGACCTATATGGGCAGCCTGGACGAGAGCACCAAGAAGCCATGTTGCTGACGTTGTTAGAGACACCACGACATAGCAGTGTTAGACATGAAGCACACATACCGTCCGCACTTAGGGACACAAACACACACTTGAATACATGAAGAACACGAACGTACAGTTCTGTAGTCAGAAGAAAGATACATAAACATATTGTCATTGGTTTTATTATTTTTGCCATTAGCCAAATGCAGTAACGCATAAACCGGAAGGTGCAAGAGATGATGAGCAAAGCTTGCAGATGGTTAAACATGAATAACCCTATGGAAATGCAGGAGCACCTATGGGACCTGACAGAGTCAAGTGTGACTAACCTATGGGAAATGTAGTATTGCACGGACACTGTATAAACCACATTATATGGTTTAGGAAAAGTACAGTAGGCCTCAGGCCTCTGAGCAAGAGACAAGCTGAGCTGATTCCGCTGGACAGAGAGCAAGATGTGTGACAGGACCCGCAGCCAAGGTCAATAGATATGGATGACATTCAAAGGGACCAGCTGCAGAAAAGGGAATACATCCTCATAATTCAGAGCTGCAGAGCTCAAATTCGTTGGCTCTGAACACGTGACACGACCAAAGCAGATAATGGACAGCGATTGGCGGTAGGAATGGAGAGCCAGTCTCAGGCAGCCAGACAAAGACTGCAACCAGTATGCAACAGTATGCAACAAGTGTTGCGAAGAGCAGGAGGGCATTCTCATAAGGTAAAGGTGGTGCACACAAGTTACATTACAGACACATAATCGTTCTCATCACCTTGAAGAGGTACACAGTGAGCGGAGAATCATTGCGGATCCCAGGCCTGAGGACATCAGCTCTAGCCAATCACAGTTTAGTATGTTAGTGGTGGGTAGCAACGGGCAATAACCAATGGTAAATCCACAACACTGCAACAATATTATATTTAGTGAACTGGGGATGGGACATGCCAGCCACCTGACATGCTAGGGCCAGTAAGATAACATCTATAGTGTCCTTTATAGGATATATAGTGCCCAGTAACCAATCTCCGGGCCCAAAAGATTTTCTGGAGAGGGGCCCAGGCTGTGATGAAGTGCTGACGCCATTTGAGGGTAAAACCGCCTGCAAGCTGAGGAAGGGCGAGATGTGCTTGGATATTCTCTGTTCCTGTGCTGAACCCTGTTGGTTTTTTCTGTAATAAACCGCATTTTGAACTTGCCGTTGACTGAGTCCTCTGTGTATTCTGGGGGAGGTTGTTGGGCCTTCCAAGTCCACGAACTTCCAGTGTCCCTCTGGCATACCTGAGGGTTCCTCCCAACAGCTCAGTAGGAATTACAAACTGTGGCAGATCACCCATTCAGTCCAAAAGTACAATTTTCAGGAAAGGCAGCCCATAAGAGATTTTACACAGGAGCACACAGAACACCCACTCCCACATAGCCCGGTGCCAAGGAAGCCTATTTCAGCAGGAGCCATCAACTAAGGTCTAGAGAGCATGGACTCCAATATGGCACAGTGCTCAGCAGGATCACACGCGGGCCTCAGAATAACCAATCAACTATAGATCCAAGGTAAAAGGCCAAGAAAGAAGTCAGCAAAGTTACAAACTGGGTTGCACAGATCACCCAGTCACTACAAAAGGGTCAGAGGCCAGTGCCAGGGGAGGAGAGCTCAGCAGTGGCCGTACTGAGGCACATAGAACATCCACTCACTGCAACTGGGCAAGGGTCCAGTGCCAGGGGTGAAGGAAGCAACAGATCACACACAGGGGCATTCAGAACATCCACTCAATGCAAAGGACACCGCATGGAAGACAAACTGATGCCCAACATGGGCAAGTGCCAGGAAAGGAGGAGGGCTTAGCAGTGCAACAGATGGGGGATTGGAATGGTGAGCATCGCCAAAAGTGGCCGGGGGAGTGAATCCTTTATTGGTTGATTTAGCAACCAGCACAGAGGACAAACACTAAGCTTCAATCAAATAGGGTTTCTAAAATGGTCAAAACAGAGGTCAGCCATCACAGCTGCCCCCGACACCCCCCAAGTCACCTGAAAGCACAGATACAGGAAATCTGCAGGAGCCAGCAATGGTGCATCCATTAGAAGGTTGGCAGGATGGACACGTCATCTGTTGCTCCAAAGGCCTGAATCATGACAACAAGAATTCCAATAAAAGATGATTGATTAAGGCAATGATGGACACAATGGGGATTTCCAATCTATCCTTTAAGATTTTTTCTGTTACAAGAATCCTATCGTATTGTATGTATTGTGGTGGCTGCAGTGTGAGGTTTGGGATGATAAACCAGTATCTTCGAGCAGCTAAACTGAACTGTGCAGACGAAATGGCACAGAGGCGTAGAAGTGTATCAGGACATGCAGCATAATATATGCCATCTACATGACACCTGGCACATACCACCACTGTATGACATCACTCCCAATATGCACACTTCTGGATCTGCACAGCTGAAGAATCCTGGTACTAATGGTCCTCAATGCCCAATGAATGTGATGGATCTGGATCAAGTACTCCTAGAAGATGCACGGGTCAGATCTGCTTCAACTGTGCTAACGACCAGGGTGAAGGACGCGTTCTATGGATGCATCATACACGCCCCGCGTCTAAATCCCAATAGTTAACATTTGCTTGTGCTTTATAATGGTCTCATGGAGCATTGCTGGGCTTGGAAGTAGACTTAAAGAACCAGAATTTGTGTGATTTCTGAATCAAGCAGACATTCTGTTATTCCAGGAAACATGGGCTTTGCACATGATTCAGATTTCAATTTTCGAAGCCTTCAGTGTAAAGGCTTCGCCTAGTATAAGGGGCAGGCACCGCTGTGGCCTGGCAACTTAAGTGTTAAGTGCTTTGAAATATAAGAAAAAAACAAATATTCTTCAGTTTGCCCATGCTATCGATTATAGATGTAGAACTAGGGGATGCACCGAGTACCCTCCCCTAGATGTAGAACTAGGGGAGAGTACTCGGTGGAGCATAGCTCATTTCTATAACTCACTTTGTGGCAATGCCAGTGGTGGGCCCTTACTAGAGTTAGTAAATGTGTAATGCATTCTGCAAGAGTCCCTGTAGATCCCCGACTAATATTAAACATTCAGTGGGTGGTGATTTTAACTTAAAAATGGGAAACTATAGTGGGAATGCCTATGGTGCTGGAGAAGAGGACATTGTCTTTGGTATCCATCCATTGGCTCTAAAAGAGTCCAGCACGGATAATAGGGGAACGACATTCACAGACACCCTTATTGAACGGGAGTATAGGGGAGTAAACGGGAGGTTTACGTCAGACATCCCAAGAAAGCATACTTTTGTAAACGATGTACACCATTCAACGATTGATTATTTCATTCCAGGTGCAGAAAATTGGTCATGGGTTAAAGATTTTGAGGTGGTCATCGCGATCGAAAGGGATCATGATGCCCTTATCCTGATAATAAGGAACGGGGAGGAATCCTCTTTGCCAGCAGAGACTGGGTGCGAACATGGTCTGTACAAAACAATGCGTTGGAAAAACATTGACCCAGAGCAACAAGTAGGGGGAGGGGGGGGTCATACATTCAACCCTGGACGACATAGAGATGTGTTTGCATACCACTAGCACTGATGAAGGTAAAAGGTTGGCCTGGGAAATTATAATACCAACAACTAGCCAGGCTTTTAGGAAAAATGCATCCGAGGTCAAAAAGTACAACAAGGAGAGCATTGTGGTTCAATGCAAAAGGCAAGATGACTAAGGATAGGATCATGACTGCACTGATAAAGCAAAGTAGAGACCAGGAGGCAATCACTGCAGCCGAAGCTCTTCATAAGAAGACTTTAAAAGTCAGGAAATTAGAACTAGCAGAGCAGGCTTGGTTGAGCTTAGAAAGGGCAGCGGTCACAGGTGACCAAAAAGCATACTGGAGAACGATTGCAAACGGACTAAACATTGATGGTAAATCCGCAAATTACCAAATAGATCTGGCAGGTGAGGTAAACTGGATAGAACATTTCTCTGCATTGGACAAAGTGTTCAATCAGGGACACGTGACCTAGACACCGATCAAGTATACATTTTCGAGCACGATTTAGGGCATTGTAGTGATGCCATTTTAGCATTGACTATGAGTGAAGTATCAGAGCTTTAACAGGGATGTCGAATGATAAATTCACGAGACAGGATTCATCCCGATTGAGTTCTTCAAGCATGATAGGACAGTTTGAGTGCCAATAGCTACCCGATATTTAACATATTACATCAGAAAACCATAGCGGTCTCTTGGAAGGAGGTGATAATAATTGCAAACTTTAAGAAAGCTAACAGACACGATCCAGCATGTTACCGGCCAATTTCTTTAATTGACACCTCAGCAAAGTGATTTGGCTGGGCGCTGTATGGAAAGATCATGGATTGGGTAGCGGAGAACTGAATCCTAATGGAGTACCAGTATGGCTTTCGAGCGGGCATAGGCACGAGCGATCAAATAATGAACCTAAGCTTAACTTTGGATACATTTGTGTGGTGATAAAAGCACAATATATTTGGGGTTTATGGACCTTCAACAGCATTTGACCACATGAATCGTGACAAGCTTTGGAAAGCCTTATATGCACTGGGAATGCCGGTGGCGATTTGGCACGTTCGAGTCACAATGCATTCTAATTTATCGGCAGTTAGGACGGGGAACCAAGGCAAAACCACTCAGGTATTTAAAATATTCAGAGGAGTCGGACAAGGGTGAATTTTAGCCTCTTTTTTTACTCTTCAATCTTTTTACATAAATTCACTAACATGCGCACTGTCCAATTAGCCGAAGGCAGGACATATGCTCCTGTATGCAGATGATGCAGCCCTGATGGCAAGAACAAAGCACGCTCTTCAAATATTGGTCAATGGGTTCAATGATTATATGCAGTGGGGGTACTGGGAACCAAAAGAGGCCCTGTAAATACTTTTCAAAGTGGCCCCACATTACACATTTTCAGCAGGCCCAACCCATTCCCTATGGGAACATTTGGAAATCACACAAAAAAAAGGCCCAAAGTGCAGAGGCCTACCGGGAAATCTCTAGAGTTTCCTGTAGGGCAGTCCACCCGTGATTATATGGGACTAAAAGACTTAAAAATGAGCATAGAAAAATCTAAGGTAATGTGCATCGGCAGTAGTAAACAGTTGGGGAAATGCAGTTTCGATCGAAGGTAGGAAAATGGACTGTTTCAGCTTCTTTCCTTACCTGGATGTAACAATTTCCTGTGATATAAGGGACTTGCACAGTAAACAAATAGCCAAGGCTTTGCAGATTAATGGTTAAATTGTGAGATATGGTACCAAATGAGGTGGGTTGCCACTAGATCATACTGTTCGGATTTATCAGGCCAAATCGGTACCATTGTTGACATATGGTGCAGCCATCTGGGGTATTATGCAACAAAGGCAGCCTGGGTAAACGATAAACACATTTTATGGAAAATTATGGGTTTGCATGAGGGCTTCCCAGGATATCTCCTACATGAAGAATGTGACTTGACATATATTGAGGACCACATACCATTGCAGCCATTACTTTTTTGGTTGCAATTATGGGGAAATCCTCACTTGACATTAACCAGACGTTTGGTAGAAGATGTAATATCCTCAAATATTTGTAGCACATCCCCTTGACTACAATACATAAGATCTTCCTTGAGCATCCTTGGCCTTGCACGCTTCTTCATTAAGGAGTGAACTGTTAGCAATGCGGAGAGAAGGCTATTGGTGGATGGCGTTCTTTCCTTCAAAGCAAATTCAAGGGAGGAACCCGAATTAAAAAACTGTATAGTTTTATCACAAGAATGTCCCAGTTGTTAATAAGCCACGTTCTGTCCAATGGTTCTCAAATCCGAGGAAAGGGGCAATTATTCTTTGTCTTAGAACAAACGTATTATTCATAAGAGATATTGGACCTCATTAGGAGTGTGGCGGCCACGGAATGAACGGTGCCGGTAAGGGACAGGCACCGTTCATTCCGGGCCACCACATTATGAGTTCTGCAGCGGGTCCCTCTCTTCACGCCTGGTCAGACCAGACATGCAGAGCGGGACCCTCTAGCAGACCAGGATGCTAACAACGGGCCTGTCATTAATGGGCCCGTTGTTAGCATCCTCCCCATTCCCATTGAGCCCTATGGGGGCTCAAATGGGAATAGGGACGTTCCGGGTCCCGCGAAAGGGAATTATCGGGCCCTCCAAGGTCGGAATGGCCCAGTAAATCCCCTTTTGCAGGACCAGGACCTGAGTTTGGAGGTAGCATGCCGCTAAAAACGTCATGGCTACCTCCAAACTCGTAATGAGGCCCATTGTTTCCTCGCCAGACCGTAAATGTGTTTGCTCATGGTACAATGTAGACGACCTACAGCTTTTATGCTTTTTTGACTTCTAGTCTTGGCTATTCAACTCCTGACTTGTTCACTGCACAGTCCATTTATTCTTATATTGAAAGCACCCTTCTATTGTGAATTCCGTCTTTATAAATTAAATAGTGTATGCTTTATTTTGTTTATTTTAAACTTATGATAGTGATGTCTGTTTTTAATTGCATCTATTTTATTTATGCATTATTGATGAGGTAAAATTGTGTTTTATATGGTTTTATTCTGTGATGGAAATTTCTATTTCTGAATGAAGAAAGAAAAAGACTGGGGCACCCCGGAGATCCACTGACTGCAGTACAGCAGGATCTAGTGACAGGGAAAGAGGATTCCGCAAGCTAAATACCGCAGCAAACAGAAGACCCATTTTCAGGCTAATTAATGGCAGGGTAGAGGGGCTCCATGGGAACACTTACCAGGGCCCTTTCTGCGTTAAGGACATGGGTCAGGGGAAGGAGGACTACAGATTTGGGCACCGAGAACATTCAAACCGTACCAATTGGGTCAGAGCGCAGTGCCAGGAAGGTAGGGTTTAGTAAGGCTATGTGTTGTTGCGAAAGAAAGAAGTGATCCAGTTGAGTGCTGTTTCTTTTAATGCAATGCCCGTCAATCATTTTGGCAGAATTTTTCTGGCTGGTGCTTTCAAATAGGGCAGGGGTGCATGGTGGGAGAGCATTTGGTAGGTTAGCTTCTGTGCCTTTTTGCTTTTTAGCAAGTCCCATTGACAGGTTGGGTTAGATTTAGTTTCCAACCTCATTGGCCTGAATACGTGTTATGGGCTTGTGCAGGAGGTTTCCCCAATCTGCTGGTTTATGAACACGCTTGAGGATTTTTGTAGGGAAGGTTGTGTTATAGACTGGTCAGTAGTTTGATGCATCGGTGGAGACCGCCGTGGGTTCTGAGAAGAGGCTCAATGGAGACTGTTTGGAAAGCATGCGGGACAGTGCCTTGTTCAATCAATGAGTTGTTGAGGGATAGTAAATAGGCTGTGAATTGCAGTTTGAGATATTGGGCCTCATTACGAGGTAGGTGGTAAGGGATTACTGGCACCGGTAAGGACACCGGTGCTGGTAATCCCTTACCACCCTATTCCGAGGTCCCTTAGCAGGTCCCTTCCTTAACGCCTGGTTTTACCAGGCATTATGGAAGGGACCCGTTAAGGGACTTCAGAGGTAATAACGGTACCGCAAATTGCGGTACCGTTATTAGCGCCATCCCCATTCCCATTGACCCCTATGGGGGCTCAAATGGGAATGGGGAATGGTTCCCGGAATGGGGATTTACCAGGTCCTCCAAGGTTGGAATGACCCGGTAAATCCCTATTTCGGGAACCCGGACCCAGTATGCGGTAAGGGGGTAGCCATGGTGCTAATAGCACCATGGCTACCTCCTTCCTCGTAATGAGGCCCATCGTTTTGTAGATTTGGGGGGGGTCATGGATCTTCTGGTGAACATGCTTGATTGGCTGTCGACCGTGGTTAAAAAATCATGTATCGAGGTGGGACGGAAAGTACAGGGATTGGTCATCAGCCTGGTGTTGCTTTGACTGCAGGGATTGGTAGCAATGGTCCTCTTATAGGTGGTGCTGGAATAGCTGGCTTTTCTGGCTGTAGTCTACTGCAACGGTGTCCCCAAGCTCTGGAGATGGTGTTGGGGCTGTGTTATAAGCTGTAGTGTCATTGAACTGGTGGATAAGTTTCTTTCTGACTGTGCTGACTGAATGTGGTGTGTGTGCATGGGATGGGGTCTTTTTCCACTTTGACCAAGTCTGCTCTGTAGACCTGGACTTATTGGTGGTAAATAATTTTGCCTGTCTGAAGGTAATTTTGCCTCCCGATTCTCATGTATCCAGTTTTCTTTTTTGATTAGTTTGATTTCAGGAGGTATGGGAGGTGGGGGGTTAACCATTTGGTGACTTGCCTCTTTTGCGAGAATGGAAAGGGCATCTTATGGGCCAGTAAATTGAGGGTGGTTGAAATCCACGCATTGAGGTATTTGAGTTATTTGACTGCTGCTCTTGTCTAACCTCCGGTTAGGGGCAGCAGTTTCCGTTGCTCAAGTGGTATGCCTAGTTTTAACTCCTTGCAGGGTCTGATCGTAGTTGGGTGCGCTTTGATCGATTTTGGTGGCGATATTTCTCAGCTGAAGATGCTGAAAACGATGACCAGAGGTGGTCCTTCACTGGCAGAAGCACTACCTAAAAGACTGTAGTGATCCTTTGGTAGGAAAGACCCCATCAAATGTGTGTCTAGCTGCCACGTGAGTGCGGCCTCTACCTAGTCGCGTGTGGTGTAGGGCACCCGGGTTTGCGGCCAGAGATTTAGTATCTGTGCCACCCTCCTTTTTCCAGCCAGAGGTTGAAATCTCCCAATATGGCGAGTTATTGGCGCTCTACCGAAAGGTTAGCATTTGCTACCGCTTCTGCCAGGTTGCTTCTGCCAGGTTATCAGTGAAAGAGGGATTCCTTGGGGGAGAGCGGTTTGTAGATAATGAGGAAGTGCATTGTGCAAGTGGGTAAAGGGGCACAGAGTAGGAGAAGAGATGCGTAGTCTGGAATGTTGTGCAATTTCTCCGCCTTGGTGAGTCTTATCGTGTGGTTGATGATGGCAATGTGTGTAGCTGCCAAATGATCCTCTATGAGCCAGGTCTTGGTGATGAATAGAACATCTGGTTGTCCACCCTCCTCCCTCCCCCCACCCGAGTGAGGTTCTATTGAACGGGTATTGATGAGAAGGAACCTGGCCCTGATGTTTGCTTTGTGGCTTCCAACTGGATTGACCTGGGTTGTTCTATTCTTAGGGGGGAGGATGTGCAGTTCTGAATTCTCGCTGGAATTGCATTTATCTTCGAAGAGACTGAGCAGATCCCTCCTGGGGCTGGGATATTGCTGGCGTTTCTGTTGAAAGTTGATTGTCTGGTGGTGTTTAATGATTAGATGGTGTGATCTTTGCTGGATCCTGAAGTTGAAGGTTTCGGATTATTTCTCGGTTCAATTGATGGGGCCCAGAGAAGACACATGGTGTAGTTGTGGATGAGAATCATAGTGGCCCATTGTTGCTTTTCATGCCTTGGCACAGTCCCCTTGTGTCTGTTGTTGATGGCTTGTGGTGATCGTCTGTTCATGGTGATCTTGTCTGGGGTTGTTTGGATTACCTCTGATGTTGGTTGATTCAGTCGTGTCTTGCAAGAAGACCCCTTGGCTTTTCTGAGCCTCTCCCACGGTCTTTCCACCCTTAGTCATGGTGGTGTCCTTAATGTGTGGTAGGGCAGGATGCTTTTAGCTGCCCTAGAAAGTAAAGGCTGTTGGGGTGGTGATGGGTGGAGATTTGGGGGCGGGAGGTTTTCCCAGGAGCACAGGCCCAGGAGAAGCTCCCAGGGTAAGTCACGTCGAAGCCCCAGAGTAGAGCACAGTTGATAAAGTAAGGATGAAAGCATGGCAGGGAAGCACATGGATGTGAAGTACAGTGGGGAAAACCTTAAAAAGGAGGTACAGTGGGGTCTGGGTGAGCGAGATGCAATAACCAGTTGATTCAGACTATGCTGGAGGAACACCTGGGTTTGAGGGAATTCTTGGATGCAAAAACACCCAGAAGCAAGATACATTGGGGGGTGGAGAGGGCGGGGACCTGGACATTGCAATGTTATGAAGGAGGCGGGGAGGCCTGGATGAAAGATACAGTGTGGGGTTCACACAGATGCAAGATACATTGGCTGCCAAACAAAGAAGGGATCACCCACATGTAAAGAAATCTTGGGACTCACACCAGGCAAAGTATCCTTTCACACCAGGCACGAGTCCTGAAAACATGGAAGTGGGGACACATGACCGCATGTAATGGCAAGTGACAGAAGGTGAACAGATGCTGAAGAAGTGAAATGAGCACATTTCACTCAGTGGGTCTTTTACAATGCAAGAAAGTGCACAAGACAAATATGCACTTGCCTCTCACAAGATTGTGAACACCGGAAAAATAACCAGAGAAAAGCGTTTCCTATAATGTTGCTGGCAAAGTGTTAAAAAAGTGCACCTTATAGACCAGAAACCCTAGGGAGGTAGTTCACTAATCCTGACCATCTTGATTTGAATCCTGGCTTTGGCGCCATTTAGAGCAGGTCGAAAACACTAAATTAATTAAACAGAGCAATCTTTTTTTAATTATGTCTTCTAACACCCAGGGGGTGGACAGTGTCTGCTCTCGTGTTCCCTCGTCTTGACCCGGTTTTGGGTCAATCCCATTTAACAGTCTCCTAAATTATCACACAAGGCACAATAAATGAAGTTCTAAAAAAGGTGTACAAAAAAGGCAAAATCTGCTTTTCAAGTGTATATGCCACCTGCCATTTACGCATGACTGGTGACAGACAAGGGATTGCTCCGGAGCCCACCTGTGTGCAGCAGACCTAGGAGTCCATTGCATGCGCCGGAGCAGGAATGCTGGCGCTAATGCATGCGCCGGAGCAGGAATGCTGGTGCTAATGCATGCACCCGAGCAGGAGTGCTGGCGCTAATGCATGCGCCAGAGCAGGAATGCTGGTGTTAATGCATGCGCCCGAGCAGGAATGCTGGCGCTAATGCATGCACCCGAGCAGGAGTGCTGGTGCTAATGCATGCACCCGAGCAGGAATACTGGCGCTAATGCATGAACCCGAGCAGGAATGCTGGTGCTAATGCATGCACCCGAGCAGGAGTGCTGGCGCTAATGCATGCGCCCGAGCAGGAATGCTGCCGCTAATGCATGCGCCCGAGCAGGAATGCTGGCTCTAATGCATGCGCCCGAGCAGGAATGCTGGCGCTAATGCATGCGCTGGAGCAGGAATGCTGATGCTGATGCATGCGCCAGAGCAGGAATGCTGGCGCTAATGCATTGGCCGAGCAAGAATGCTGATGCTAATGCATGCGCCCGAGTAGGAGTGCTGGTGCTAATGTATTGGTCGAGCAAGAATGCTAATGCATGCACCCGAGCAGGAATGCTGGCGCTAATGCATGCGCTGGAGCAGGAATGCTGATGCTAATGCATGCGCCAGAGCAGGAATGCTGGCACTAATGCATTGGCCGAGCAAGAATGCTGATGCTAATCCATGCACCCGAGCAGGAATGCTGGCGCTAATGCATGCGCTGGAGCAGGAATGCTGATGCTAATGCATGCACCAGAGCAGGAATGCTGGCACTAATGCATTGGCGGAGCAAGAATGCTGACGCTAATGCATGCACCCGAGCAGGAATGCTGGCGCTAATGCATTGGATTTTGGAGTGGGTGGTGGTCACAGAATCGGCATGCTCGATCCGTGCCTTTACCCCACAAAATACACAACTATAAAAATGAAGTGGTTCATACACATACTTTCCGCGCATGTCTGTAAAGAGATTGAGCTCCAGAAGTTGAGGACCAGATTTGGATTACTTTCGCAGCATGCTTGGGTGAATGGTGTCTGTCCTACGTAGGAAGCGGTTACATGTAATTATAACTAATGAAATAAAAACGAATGAACTAACCCCACCCCGAACCACCCCCCACAAGTTTTAAACCCTTTGACGCCAAACCCCCTGTATTTATTCTTCGTTATTTTTATGGTTATTATTTCATTCGTTTTTCCCCCCATTCTGGCCTGGAAGGTCCTGGCTGGTGACGTGGTCTGTGCACATCTACTGGCGTGACTGCCGTTCAATGGTGTGGCATACTAGGCACACACGTCCCCAAAGGCCCAGGGCAGGAGCAATAGACTGCAAGCCTTGCTGTACGGCAGACTCTCCCCCAGCCCTATCCTCCCTTCCGGGGCACCAGCCTCCGGGTAGTCTCTGCATGCCCCCGCAGACCGGCATGCCTCGGTCAGGACCAGTGGTGCACCTGGATAAAAGGAACTAGGGGTACCCGGGCTGTATCCCAAAAGGAGGGAGTGGGCTGGCCAAGCAGATGACCAGGGGAAGGAAGCGTGCAGCTGGGGTGAAAGCAGAGGACCGGGGTCACAAGGCTGAACAGTGAAGCAGGGATTTTAATCCACTCTGCAGATTTACCCACAAACCTTCCAAGATTTACTGGGTACAAATAGTTTGGATTTGAAGGCTGACAGTCACAATGTCTTTTAGAGTTGACTTACACAAAACACAAATTGCATAATAAAGCCACATGACATGTAAATCCTTATAGCAACATGTGAATATAATTGTGGCTTTAATTTTCACGTCCTGAATAGTAAACTATAAATCCCAGACTGCAAGATAATGCCAACCTGAACAATCGAGTTAACCCCACAGTACTTCAATACTTTCAGCGATGGAAGACATGTAACAAAAGAAGTTGTGTAATCAACTCAGACGTGGAGATTCTTTGCAGCAAACCTCAGGCTCATTGTCATTCAAAATGTTGATAACATTTGATTAATGACATAAAACAACTTTATTTTTTGCATTTCAAGATAGTAATCACACTGGATATAAACAAATATTTACATGGGTGCTTTGTGTTGGTCACTTTAACTATCATAGGTGCTTTGCGAGTGCTTTGAGTTGGTTGTTCCATCGTGCAAATGAAAAGCTCTGCAGCCGATGAAAAGAAATGAGTCTGCAGTACCTTAATGGCCTGCTGAGCTACGGATGCTGTGTGTCTGCCTAAGAGAGACTTGGGAAACTGGCAGGGCTTGAATGTCCGGCCTGAGCGTTTGAACTAAAGGTACGCTCTGTAAAAAGCAAACGAACTAGTGGTATGGCGTACCAAGGTTTTATATCACATTTCCATCTCTGGTCTGGAAAAGTTCTGCTCAAACGCCGAAACAGGGCGCGCCCGCCGATTGGCTCTTGGAGCGGAGCCTGCGAGGGGGTAGTGCAGCCCACCGTACACAAGAGCTGTGATGTTACAAATTGCCTGCGTGTCTTGCAGCTCGGGTTTCAAATGCTTTTAATGAGCACCCTAGCTCTTTGTGGCAGGGCCCAACGCTCTGATGTACTGTTAACGAAACAAACGCTCTCAGTGAACGTCTCCTACCACAAAGTTGGCAGGGACTCCTTG
The DNA here is from genome assembly GCF_040938575.1 of Ambystoma mexicanum. Lineage (NCBI taxonomy): Eukaryota > Metazoa > Chordata > Amphibia > Caudata > Ambystomatidae > Ambystoma > Ambystoma mexicanum. The sequence continues at coordinate 347,799,236 of NC_090925.1, read as the reverse complement.
GCCCTGGCATGGGAATCAAGAAATAGGATAGGTTGTGGTCGGAGCTGTGGGCAAGCGAAATGCAAACTGGCAGGGAAGGCTCGAGTGAGAGCAGCCGTTTGTCTCAGTGGAATGCTAAGACCTAGTCAGGGCTTTTTACCCAGCGAACCACTTGGCATCACTTCCGACAGAAAATGCAGTGCTTGCTTGTTCCCCTCACTCCGCCAGAACCTTGGGGAAGTATGTAGGTGCCCTCGAGCAGAGAAACAAAAGCACGCCAAGATCACCCATCTGCTGCATTTGGTAGCATTGATCGCGTATTATTGTGTCACCGCTTCAAAGGGGTTGCTCTGGCTTCTGAGAGTGTGGAATGGCTCTCTTCCTTTCTTAGAAATCAGACTGCTCATAACTGAATCCTTTACATCTGACCTCGGACCCGGTGAACCTGTTCCTCAGGGCTCCGTGTTATGTTGTAGGTCTTGTCTTGTCACTGGCCAGGAGTGCTTTCTATCAGAATGAGCTGATTGACAACTAAGAGACTTTACAACACTCGGGTATCGCCCCCACATGATCACCTAAAAACATAAGCAGAGTTTTCCAAAACGACGCTAATACGCAGATAATTCTTCAAATCGAGGTGGATTAAGACTTCAATCTTAAAAAAATGAAATCTCCCTTTAACACGGCTGAGAATGGATGGCACGAAATTGGCTGGGTCTCGGAGTAAAACAGAAATCTACTATCCAAAACGTTCCCTGTCTGGTCATCAAAGGTTAAAAGCCGTTGTATGATTTTTGATTCAGCACTCTCCATGATGCCCCCCACACCACCAAGTTAATTCACTTTCTCCCTGATGCAGCTTCAGCAGATTTCCCTTCCCTGCCTGAATCTCACAGTGCCGCCATCGCATGAGCATGTATGTGTTGGCTCAAGATTGCACTACTCCAATTGCCTCCATGCTGGAATTCTCCAATCCTCTCGCCCATCAGCTACAGGTTCTGCAGAATACAACAGCCAGGATCAGGGTGATTGAGTTGCATGCATGATGTGTGCATCATCAATTATGTATGATGCATGCATCCTTCACATGCTGCTGCGGCGGCATGCGGCCAACTTTGCACCAGACCTGCAGGTTAATTTAACTGGTCTGCTGTTAAATCTCAGTTACCAGTTTAATGGTATTCACTACAGAGTAATTGCTCATTTTGCTATAGCCAATATGATAGCTCAGTGGGTTGAGCGCTCGCTGCTGCGATGTGAGAGTGATCTGCAGGTTCGAATCCCAGCAAGGCACTCTCAGCCTTTAATCCTTCTTAGGTCGATAAATGAGTACCAACACAGGTTGGGTGATATCGTATGCATATTTGTTCTATAAAAAGAGCTTAAGCATAAGTGCTATATAATACCATATTATCATGTGGCCTTAGACACCTGCTTGCATTCCCAGTAATATGACAATATGGATCGATAAACACAGATATTAATGATACATATGGTGATCCATTCTTGTATCAAATGTACATCACATTAGTGAAATCATAACCATATTTTTCGTAGTGTATTTAGGATCAATGCTATTTGAAGCCACTTCCTGTTTTGTCAAGGGGTGAAAGGTAGTGTTTCATCGCTTCCCAGGATGGCACTTTCGGGTGGGGTCAAATGACATCAGTTCCAGTGATCTCATCAGAGGTCTAGGGTCGTGAGGCGAGCCCCATTTTTGAGGCAAGGAGTGGGCCACTTTTTCTTGGGTGTCTGGGCCTATTTCTTGTCCCAGTCTGACCCTGGCCAGGATACCAACACCCCTAGACATACACACATTTTCCCCGTCCTGCTTAGGCTACACTGGCTTCCTGTAAAGTGCCGCATCACCTTCAAATGACTTATTTTTGGGCATACAACACGTTATGGCCTAGCACCTACTTATCTACATCACCACTTCAAGTGCTGCAGGTCCCCACGAACCCAACAAGCTTTCTCTTTTAATGGTCTGTATGTTGGGCTCGGGACAGGTCCTGCTCTGTGCAGGCTGCCAGCCTCTGGAATTCTCCACTCGAGGCGCTTCGGGCCTACAGCAACCAGGGACGTCATTTAGGGGTTGCCAGAGGTCGCTCAAGCAACCTCTGCTGATTGGTGAGCAACCTTTGTCACTCGCGTGTGACCTCTGATTTCCTCCAATCAGAGGAGGGGACGTGGCCACAGCTAGGATCGGAGCAGCAGCAGGAAGCAGCACGTTCCTCCAACACTCTTGTCCTTGGCGTGGTGAAACTGGAAAACATGGTAAATTGGGGAGGGGTGCTGCTGGGTGCTCTGTCTTGCTCGGTGCTCTGTGATGCTGGGTTGGGTGCTGGGTTGGGGTCGGGACGGTAATGCTTGCCGTGAACATTCGACTCACTTCGCGGAGGCAGTTAACAGCGGGTTATGCTGTCTGGTCACTATGGTGGACCCAAGAGCGGCCCGGACACGGCCAGGCTGGTTGCACCAACGCGCCGATGATTATCCAGCAGGATTACAGGCGCGGGTTGAATATTCAGTATGTAAAGCACACCAGGTGCTGAAAGGGAACTTTATGAAGTTAATGAAATGCTGGGCCCGTGTCCCGGGGACACTCCATCACGCCTACAAGACCTGCTCTTTGCCCGACTCTCGCACACGCTTGCCTACTGCAGCGGAGCAAGCTTCCCGCGCATACACTACACGGCGCAGTGTGGGCAGCAGCAATGCAAGCGTTCAACACACACAACGTGGTGCACTGTGGGCAGCGAGGGTGCAAGCTTCCAGCACACACACCACTTTGTAAAGCATGAGCAGCATTGGAGCAAGCTTCCAGCACACACACCACTTTGTAAAGCATGAGCAGCATTGGAGCAAGCTTCCAGCACACACACACACCACTTTGTAAAGCATGAGCAGCATTGGAGCAAGCTTCCAGCACACACACACACACACCACTTTGTAAAGCATGAGCAGCATTGGAGCAAGCTTCCAGCACACACACACACACACCACTTTGTAAAGCATGAGCAGCATTGGAGCAAGCTTCCAGCACACTGCCTATCCGCCCCTGTCGCCCCAGAATGTGATTTCGCTCTGTAGTCCTGTTGAAATAACAGGGCGGATCCACATAAAGAGGGGATTTGGGTTCATACACTTCCTATGGCAACATGGGCCTTGACACACTGCTACATATAATGATCCATTCTTGCATGAAATGTCACAATACAGTGATATTGTAACCATATTTTTCTTAGTGTACTGAGGGATAATGCTTTATGATGCCACTTCCTTTGATGTCACGTGGGGGCATGGTCAAATGGCATCGCTTCCTGTGATGTCACACAGGGCGTGGTCAAATGACATCACTTCCTGTGATGTCACTCTTTGGGGCATGGCATTGTGATGTCACTTCCGCCACACCTGGTATTTTGGTGAAATGACGTCCCTGACAGCAACCTGGCTTTATTCTGAAGACGTTTCGCTTTTAGTGCTTCTTTTTCTCCCCCTCACTAACCCTACTTTCTGACCGTATACTTAGAAACCTCATGATAGTAGTGCCTTATCCAGATAAATAGCGAATACATTGTTTTTCGCAGGGTGAAGTAAGGTAAACGAGAAATCGTGATGAGGGCTTCCTGCTAGACTCCAGCCTAAAGATAAGCACCAGCCACTTTTACTCCTCGGGATCCGGCAAAAGGTGTCGGCATAAAAAAGGAGGGAGTAAAAATACTCCCCACAGAAAACAGGAAACGGCACCCAAAGAGGATGCTGCTGGCTGCCCCACAAATACGTCCAGACCAGGGGTACCATCAGAGCAGTGCCATAGGAAGGGACTCCAATATTACTGCATTATCAGCAGAGCTATCTTAAGGTCAAAATGCACTTTTTAATGTGCATTACTATTAGGTGCAAACAAGTATGAATTACAATAAGATACATTTTTTAGAATTAAACTATATTTTTCCCCTGCTTTAATACCCCAATTCAGAGTGAGAATTACTTGTTTACTCAGTAAAACATATTATAAAACAGTGAGTAAATTATGTCCACTTCAAAATCTTTTCCAAAGCTCCCGCAGGCCCCTTCAAGGGCAGGATGTAGCAGGCCCCCATAGATGCATTCTAGATTGAGTGCACACACTCGAAGATCAAACCGGGGCCCATAATAAGCACATACATGCAAAGGAACCCTCCCATGTTCCCTTCTCAGTTCCTTTCCTGGCAACATACAACCCTCAAGTCCTAACATCCGCAGACATGGACAAGCACAAAATATAACTTAACAAAGAATTGTGAAAAATGCGACCAAATGCAGAGAGCCGCATGTCTAGATTTAGGTAAAAAGGAGAGCCTAGGTGGCAACTATGCATCAAGGAAGCAGCTGTGTAGACTCTGGGCTGGTGAGCTAAAATGTGGACTCTCTGGAAGGTCGGTGAGCAAGGTTGGGAGACTGACAGGGAGATTGTGAGAGAAGATGCACCTGGTTAGCCCCCTTTCCATGTGCAAAAACCCAGATACCTGCTGATCTGGGCACTTGTGCAACATCGCCTGGAGGAGCCACCTCCTGGTACTGGGAAGAGCAGGAGATGCCCTGATGGGCTGAGCTCTACCTGCAACAACCTAGATACACCGGTGCACAGACATGCAGCATAGCCAATGTTAGGAGTGTTGGCGATCTACACATTGATGGGGGCTTGCGAACCCCACTACGCAAAAGCTAAGACTTGGGCACTGTGCACATGTCGATGCCATACGTTTCTCTTTATGGCAGCTGGCTGTTGCATGGGTGCGCAAGTTCCCACCATTGTGAAACAGTGCACCTGCAGATTTCCTGAGGCCACGGAGCTTTGGTGTGGCCGGGGACAAGGCCCCCTTGACTCGTGGAGGAAGGGCCTTGCGTGATGTGTTGGGGGTAGGGAGGAATAAGATAGACACCTCAGTCTAGTGGTGCACTCCCGACTGTCCCGTTTTGGTGGGCCACAGGTCTTTTGATTATCTTCTCTGCGTTCTGATGTAGAAATGCCAGAAGACCCTAGGGACCTTTCCTCTAGATACCACATCCCTCCCCACTGGGTCCACTCGTATGGGAGGGCTAGTTTGGTTTGTGGTGCCTGGTTCCTAACTAACACCCTGTCTCCAGGGTTCCGGTTACTGTTGACGGCCCGTTGGGCACAACTTTCTCTGTTGTTCCGTGCTTGTCTTTGATTCTCAATGTGTTCTCTGTATGGCTCTGGGGTGCACCAGCTGTGGTGGACAGGCAGTCCGTCTTGTATTGGGAGCGTGAGCATGAGAGCGGCTGGGCAGATGTGCGTTGATGAGTGGGACATCTGCCGGTACACTCGTAGGAACCGGTATACCTCTGGAAGCCATGATGTCTGTTGCTCCTTTGCAATGCAAATTACATTGTTGAGCGATGCCATGAAGCGTTCTGCATCTCCATTCGCTTGGGGGCAGTACAGGGTGATGCGGTGATGTTGGATGTTCAGGTTTTCTTGGAATTTGCAGAGCTATCGCCCTTTTAATGGTGGCCCATTGACACTTTTTGACTTTTGGGGTATTCTGTGTATTGCAAACATCTTTTCCAGGGCAGTGATGATGGAGGTCGCATTATTGGATCGGAATTGCTCCACTTCTGCGTACCTTCTGAACTTGTTGATGGCGATGAGTAGGTATGCTTCATTGGCTACTGAGCAGATGTCTAGGCTTATCGTGTCCCACCTCTGTTGACTGCAAGAAGGATTAACAATGGGCTCTGGAGGACTTTGTCTCTTTGTGGCTTGACAGACAACACATGCGCTTACCAGGGCTATGACTTTTGTTTGGGTGCCAGGCAGCCACACTCTTGACTTGAGGAAGGCTTGAGTCTTGGTGATGCCCTGATGTCCTTAATGAGCTAGACACAGTGCTTGCTCTTCTAAAGCTAAGGGTAGAGCAATCTGATGTCCTTTCAGTATGATCCCCTTCGGTGAGATTGAGGGTTCATGTCGTACCCCTAGTAGATGTTGCAACAGTTTTTGAGCTGCTGGGGTGTGATATTTTGCAGCTGCCAACAGGTTCCTCCAGTCCCCAGAAAAGATGGATACCTTGACTCGCTAGAGGCGCAAGTCTCGATCTGTTGCACTGATTATTTCTTCCAACTTTATCCGTTTCGACCTGGTGTACGTGATTACATGATAAACGTGTTTGTCTGTTTCGTGCATGCTGTCTTGTTCTTCTGGGGTGGCTGGACGGGGGTGTCTGGACAGGTAGACTGCTGGGTTGTCGCTTCCTGAGCTACTTCGATGTCAAATGGTTGGAGTTGAAGCATCCTGCGCTCAAGCTTGGCTGACGAGTGTGGGGCTGATCCCTTTAAGATGGGTACGAGGGGTGTGTGGTCTGTAAATGTTGTTACATGGTGTCCCAGTAGGTATACCTGGAAATGCTGGCAACCCCACAGGATGGCAAGAGCTTCCTGCTCAATGTGAGCATAGTTCTGTTCTGTGCTGGTCAGCACATGACTGGCGAACGCTATGGGGTGTGTGTTCCCCTCTTGGTCAATTTGAGTGAGCACAGCTCTGAGTCCGACTGGGCTGGCATCTACTAGTAACTCTGTTTTGTGTGCCGTGTCGAAGAATGCCATTGTGCGGTTGGTTAGCAGGGACGCTTTTATGCACCGAAATGGGTCTTCTTGTTTGGGCCCCCATGTGCAGAGAACCTCTTTCTTCGTTAGGTGTCTGAGTGGAGCTGCAATGGTTTGGTATAAAGCGGCTGCAGAACAAGGCCATCCCCATGAAGCTTCGAATCTCTGTTACTGTTGTTGGGGGATGGGCAATTTGCACATCACTGACCTTTGCTGGATCTGGCGACACTCCTTTGGCATTGAAAACGTAGCCGAAAAAGGACAGTTCAGCCTTGCTAAATTCACATTTTTCAGCATGTAACGTGAGGCCAGATACTTCTAGGCGTTTCAGGACTGCTGTTAGGCATTAGTTGTGTTCATCTGGGGACGTGCCATACACCAAGCTGTCGTCGCTTACGTTTGTGGTGCCCGGCAGGTCTTGCAGAACTTTGCACATTTTGTTTTGGAAAACCTCTGCTGCCAACGAGATACTGAAGTTAAGCCGACTGTACCACCTGAGTCCCAGGTGTGACGAAATGTTTGTTATGTACCTGGACTCCTTTGCCAGTCGTATTTGGTGATAGCCAGATCAGAGGTCTAATTTGCTAAACTCTTTTGCACTGGTCAGGTCCACAATTGGCTAATTGATCATCGGGTTGATGTGACGCTCATGCCCAATTGCTTGGTTTCGCAGCCTCATGTCAATGCATATTCTGACAGTGTTTGGCTGCTATGGTTTTCTGTGACCCACAGTGTTGGTCCAGACATCTTTTCTATGATGCAGAGGTTTTCCAGCTTGTTAAGTTCTTCCTTGACGGCTGCCCTTAGGTGGAAAGGGACCCTCCGATGCCAGACAGCTTTGGGTTCAATGGTCTGGTCGATGTGGAGTGTCACTGTCTAGTTATTTAAGCAGCCAATGCCTTTAAATAGATTTGGGTGTTTAGCAATGATCTTGTCGACTTCCAGCTGCTGGAGTTGGAGGGTGAAGTGGATGATGTTCAGCTTTTCTGCCATTCTGCAGCTCAGTAGCGTCTCTACGCTGGCGTCTACTACATAGATCCTGGCCCTGCAGGCTTCCCCATTGTATACGATGCTGGCCTTGAATGACCCTTTCACAGGAAGGGGTGTTTCACTCCCGTATGCATATAGGCAAACAGTTTTGCACTGGATTGTTGGTTTGGTGTCCATCGTTTCTAGTTTGTGGAGCGGTGTCACGTTCACTGTTGCACCGGTGTCGATTAATAACTTGGTTGGCGCGATGTTCATGAGTACTGTGCAGGTTGGCTGGAACTTGCGTGACTTCTTTCTTGACTTGTCATGTTACTCCAGTGTGGAAATGAGATGCACCCTTTCACTTCGATGTTTGTGGCGCAAGGCGTGTTCTCGGGATAACTCGTCCTCTGAGTCTACAATCGCTTCGCTATCACTGCTGCTTGCCCGCGCTCCTCGCTCTACTGTCCTTGCCTCGCCTCACCTTTTCGGCTGGTTTGTTGCCCTCCCTTTGGCCTGGGGTGTTCATGTGAGTGGGACGCTGAGGTCTCCTGCTGCTGGCTGGAACTGAGGCAGAACGAGGCAAAGAGGTTTAGCTTCCCACATTTTCGACACACGGCCCCAATGGCTGGGTAGGGTTCATCGCGTGTGCCACGTGCCTCCACACCATTTTCACGAGTGCTACGGCCTTGGTGGTTGGGGAGGTAGTACAGGGTTCTGAGTGGGTGGTCGTCCTTTGGTCTCTACCACAGCAATATCGGTGGAGTTTTGTTCTGCATCGATCAGTAGGCGACAGATGGCTGCTTCCATTGCGGCTGCTTGCAGTCTGTTCTCTCCCTCTGGCGCACCATCTCGAGAATGCAGTCTAGGGAGATGTTACATTCAGATAGAATGTCTCTTCGGAGCTTCTCGGGTGATATTCTGTGGATGACTCGCTGTCTCACAGAGAATTCCTCATTGGGGAACTCACATCCTATGGCCAGTTCACAGATTCTCGAGTGTAAATCGTCATCCGGCGGCCGCTGTCTTGTTAGTCTGAGTTGAAACAGTTCATAGTCGGGGTTGAGCTGGGGGCAGGACTTCCCATTGAGTGCGGTCCTCTTAGTAGGGTTTGCTTCTCAACATCTCCTGTGACTTTGTTGGACTTGAGGCAGAGCTCGAATAGCTGCAACAAGAGCTCCCACCGGATGGATGCTCTTTCAGCGTACGGGCCAAAGGGTTTCATGAACGTGCTGGGCGCTGAGTCGTGCCAGGGGCTCCTGTCTGGCGGTGGGCTTGCTGTGCTGGGACACTCTTCCGGGGACCTATTGAGGCTGTCAGTGGGGTTTGTTGTTCATCTGCCATTTTTTGTTGCACTGGGTGGCTGGCTGCCTCTTCCTATGTGCTTCTCCTGTCACTCATAGTTTAGTGCGCTCGCGTGTGCTTTTGAGGCCTGCTCACTCCCTCTCCTCCTTCTTGCGGCATGTGCATTGCAGCTGGCTGAGAGAGAGGATTAGCGCTAACAGAAGCATATGGTGTTCCTGGCCCAGTGCATTGGGTGCTTATCTTCACCTAGCGCGCATTGCTGGTGTGCCCCGGTGGCTTGTGTTGCTCGCTGTCGTACTTGGCAGTGTTCCTGCACTTTGCGCCACTATTTTGTGTGTTTCGGCCACCAGGGGGTGCTACTGCTGGGAGGTCGCTCCTCTCACCTTCTGTGGTGGTGCAGCAGGGTGAGGTTGCGCTGCTTCCTATGTTGTGCTGCCTTGCTGCCTTTCTCCCCTCTTGCCTGTCTGCTGCTGCAGGGCTGTGTCCCTGTGGCTGCCGGCGGAAGGCCCTCTGTACCGCGGTTCTCGCAGGAGCTGGGATCATCCGCCTGCTGTCTGTAGCAGGGAGAGAGATAGTGGGGCAAAGCTAACGGGGTCTGAGATCTCCTTGTCACCAATGTGGTGTTGCTGGGGACCTGACCTCCTTGACTCTGGGAGGAAGGGCCTGGCATGTTGTGTTTGGGCTAGGGAGGAATTAAGACACAGACACATCAGTGCAGTGGTGCTCTCAAGACTGTACCGTTTTGGCGGGCCATCAATCTTTTTATTATCTTCTCTGCATTCTGACATAGAAACATCAGAACGCCCTAGAGACCTTTCCTCTAGATACCACAGGAGCCAGGAAGGATAAAAGGGGCATGTGAAAGAATGGTGATGCATTGCTGTAAAACAAAAAGTTGCAGGAGAGGTTGTTGTTGGTCAAATACCTTACCCATGAGCAGGATGCAAGCATGGCCTGAATAGCAGCAGAGCTGGAGAGTACACCCATGGTATCTGTAAATCAGATAGTAGTGATGTTAGTGTTGTGGTGAGAGAGAAAGGTAGCCTGGGGATCCTCAAGGGGGCAGGGATTACAGAGGCCTGGTTGACAAAAAGGTGTGCATGTTTGAGGTGCAGTGGTTGGGACCACCGATGCTATGTCAGCAACAACATATGCTAGAAGTGCAGCACAAAGGGTCATTTGGCACGCGTCTATAGGGGCGGCTCCCATGATGTGAGATGTGTGGAGGAAGAAGTTCAACTGGTGATGGACAGAATGAGTGACCAGTTATTGCCAATGTGGATGAGGAGGACAGAGGCCCCATGATGTGAAGTGAGTGGATGACAGAGTATGAAAGCCAATTATGGCTCCAACTAAAGAATTGTCGGTATAAGACACCTGGTTGTGTTTAGGGAGGAATCTGGAATGATTGGATTGTCCAACATTAACCATGTAGCTTATCAGGCACCATGATCGACATTGTGGGGTTCATAGGAATTGAGTTCAAGGAGAGGAAGATCCGTAGACAATTGTGTGTATTGCACAGGGGCACCACAGTTATCAAGCTGCATTGCAATGCACTAGAACAGGTGATGATAGTGTAGAATGAGATTTGGTTTAGGTACTCAGAGGTTTTCCATAACACAGTGCTGAAACTGAAAGGTTTCAAGGAGGTCTTGGGAGGATAGCTCAGCGGCAACGTGCTCTCCTTGGAAGCAAGACAATACAGAACAAAATGGGTTTGATCCCCGGGTCCACGCTTAGAAACCTCTGGGGATTAAGCGCGTTATAAAAAAGCAATGATATCATATCAAGAACAAAACAGTTCTGGTAAGAGGAGCAGTGTCTGTCACGCACTGGATGCGCACAGTACCTCTTTTGTTTCAATGGCCATTGAAAAGGTAAGTAGACAAGTTTTGTGCCAATAATATGATTGAAAGAATAGAGTCTTCTGAGTGGATGGCATACATAATGATAGCGCGGAAGGGCAATAGCTCCATTAGACTTTGCGAGGATATCAAGCCTTGAAACAAAAGGATTTGGGAAGATAGGCCTTTCCACAAAAGGTTCCCAAGAGGTTCACCTTGTTGGGGGGGGGGTGCAAGCCTATATTTATGTTTCTCATGCTTATATTTGTAAAGTGCATACCACCAGGTTCAATTGTATCTGGAGATGAGGCCCCTCTCCTTCATTACACCTCTGGGGAAATGCAAATGCAGGCTCAAGCACATGCGGTTAAGCTTGGCCTTCACTTCAGCTGTGTTTCAGCAGGTTATGGAGGAGTTGTTCAAGGGCTTGAATAATGATAAGTGTTTTAAGGAAGACATCCTGATCTTCACAAAAGGTTGATGAGCATGATGTGATTGTCATGCGTGTATTGAACACACACAATGGAGCAGGGTTGACATCAAACAAGAACAATGCCAGTTTAGGGACCTTAGTTGATGTACTAGGCGCATGTTGTGAGTGCAGCTTATATACACCCTAAAATAAGCCTGGTGGAGGAGATTAGAGATGCCCAATTATGAAAAAACAAGGACAACGTATGTGCTTTCAGGCTTGCCAGAGTTGTACTAGAAGTTTGTCAGGATTTCTCCATGGAAAGTGCATAAATGAGGGAATTGTCGAAGAAGCGCAAGAGGTTCATATGGTTAGATGAGTGCAGGAAGGCTTTTGAAACATCAAAAGAGATGTTACCAGTGCAATCACCCTGGGCATGTTTAACATGCACAGCCAGTTTTGGTGTTCATTTCACCCATTGGCAGGAGGGCTGAGAAGATGTAATTGTGTTTGTATCTCACACTCATTTTTACGCAGTCAGGAATTTCTCCACATTTGTAAAAGAAGCCCTGGCCTTCAAGTGGCCTGTCGACCAATTCAAATTAATTTTTGTGGTGCATCCCCATCAAGGTTAAAACTGACCAGAAGCCCCATGCCCTCTTGGTCCAGAGTGGCCAACGTAGAAATAACAGGGGGCTCTGGTGTTGCAGGAGTACAATTTCAGGATTGTGCTTATGGCAGGGCTGCAAAACATTACTGATTGTTTGGCCAGGTTGCCACTAAAGGCTCCTGAAGGGGATGTGGAAGACATCTCTTGGGCCATAGCAGTGCACAGGACCATAGGTGCTCTCATGACTCGGCCTCTGTAGCAGCAGGAGGGACTTCCAGGTATGGAGCAGCGCCCTATCAAAAAAATATGCTCGCCCTATCAATATTGTCATGGCTTAGTGTCTATCTTGGCAGCTCATGACAAAACAAGCATGTCCGATAATGGTACTGGTGGCCCGGTATGGCCCAGCAACTGGAGGAGAATACCTACTTCTGCATGAGTGCTCAGACTGACAAACCTCACACAAGAGCTGAGGCATCTCTGCGACCGGTGAGCATGCCTGCCATTCCGTGATTTACGCTGGACCTGGATATCATTGAGCCAGTGTCATGCCCACATATGGCCAACCAGATTACATGCTCATTTTTGTTAGGATGGACAGCCACTCGAAGGGGTCTGAAAAATCATGGGCCATGGATGACATCGGCACCTGTGTAGTAAATTTACTGGAAAGGGTATTCAGGGATGTGGGTTCCCTGTGATCCCGCTAACGCACATTGGCATATAGTTCAAGTCAAATTTGGTCAAGTAGTCCATCAGGGTGTGCGTCATGAGACTAGTGCTCTATACTGTCAGGCAAAATGGCCTCATTGAAATGTTCAATAAGGTAGTCAAGGGTACGCTCCAACTGGCTTGGGCCGCTGGGGTGGGTGCATTTCCTTTTCAGGGTCTGGGCCTACTGCACGATGCCTCATACAACAGGGATCACTCATTTTGCAGCTGGGAAGGGACAGACCCCGTGTGTGAGCTGGTTCCAGAGTTGTTGGACATGCTAGGTCTGGTGTGTTCTCATAGGTGGGGGCAGTTGTGACATGTGGAAGAGGGCCATACCAGATACAAGAGGTGGTAGAATGAGAGGAAGACACATGAGAAAGACACCATTTGTGGCTGGTGAGTGGGTGAGAGTGAGGAACCCTAGATCTGGTGTGTAGGGGAGGGCTAAACCCTCCCCACAACCCCTCTTATGGTAGACAGAAAATATGGTAATTAGGGCCAATTCTTCACTCTCCTGTCCAACATTGTAGAAATCAGGACTCTTGTCTGTTTAGGTAAGTTAAGTTGCCCTTATTCAAGCTAAAAGTACATTGGAAATAGGGGTCACTGCGCACATTTGTTTTGGGTGGCATGGGATATGGAAGGTGTGCTTACAGTTTGTAAAAACAAACATAACATAAGACGTTAGGCCATACTGGGCCTCATTACGAGTCCGGCGGTACCCGTGCCGGAAATTCCGGCAGGTTACTGTCGGACTCGTATTACCATTGAGCCACCGTGATTCCCGGAATCACTGGGGCATTACAACCCCGGTGACCCGGTAATTCCGGAGGCGGAATTCGGTAAATCCCCATTCCCATGGAGTCCCATAGGACTCCATGGGAATGGGAAAGTGGAAACACCAGCACCATCTTGTAATGGTGCCCGTGTTTCCACGTCTGCCTGCAGGCGGGTGGTGTTAAACACGCCAGGTCAGACCTGGCGGGAATGACACCCCCCGCCTGCAGAACTCGAGATCAGCCGATCCGGAAACAACGGTGGTGGCGGGTTTACCGCCACCGTTATTTCCGGACTGACTGACTCGTAATGAGGCCCACTGTGTTTAAATATGAAGAAGGTTATTCACATTCAGTAGACATTCATCATTTTAAAAAGGACTCCACAGTTACCTCACAAATAGAGGCTTTTAATCCAATGGGAGGTTAAAACTATTTAGCAACCACAGGGAAAGTGCTATGTGCAGAAATTCAAGGTTGACTGAGATTAGCTGGAAAAAAGGTGCAGGCAATTCAGTATTTTAATAGCAAGAATGTGTTTTTCAGTGGTATTGTTCATGAAACAGAATTGGCTTACATTCAGAAAAGATAAGATAGAGAGGAAGATAGTCTATCTTCTGAACATTGTGTGCTAAGAAGTCTGGAACAAAAGGTGTTGACTCAGAAACGTGTTTGTTTAGCGTGAGAATTGCAACACATTGCATGGTCAAGTGAAATTTGGGAAAATATCTAGATTTGCTAATTTGCATAAGAAGTTGTGTGTTTCAGACTTGCCATTTTCTATTTTTTTAAATTGCAAGTCATCCTTAACAGCAATTTTTTTTTTCCAATGGAGAGTCAATGATAGTTTGACCCCTTAGTAGAAGGACCAATGAAAATGTATTAAAAATTAATGCTAATGAGGTGTTATTTATATAGCGCCTTAAGCCAAAGCACTTTACAGAGCACATATTTACATACAATATCACCCTACCGAAATTGGTTCTCATTTATCGCCCTCGGAAGGATGAAAGGCTGAGTTGGCCTTGCCGGGATTCAAACCTGCGACATGCAGATCACGCTCAGATCGCAGCAGCGAGTGCTCAACCGGCTGAGCTATCTTACCAGCTAAAAAGTAAGGTCCAGATTTGCAAATTAATATTGTGCAATCCTTTATTTGCTATAATAAATGTCTTTAAAATAAGCAGGATGGAGTTCAAACATTTTTGACTGACCAACTGTGGCTGCTGTGATGGCTTCCAGTTGACTGAAGGTAAACCTTGCTGTGTGTACAGATCCAGTGTCTGGTGAGGCTTTTTTAAAAGTATGAACAAGCCCGGGCCTCTGGTACAGGAGGGAAGGACTAGAAACCTTTATTTGCAAGGAAAAGGATGTGGAGGGCCGTGGGCTCGGTTGGAGGATGGCCCACAGTGGAGCCAAGGCCAGTTAGTCAGGTGCCATAATGGAGAGTGTGAAGTGATGTTCCCCATCCTCTCATACCTGACCCCATGCTCAGGCAGCAGCTTTCCACAGACACGTCGTCCTCAAACCCTTGCCTGTTCTGAAGGTATTTCGGCACTGGTACAGCAGCCACTTGACGACACCGGTGAGGGCTCTGACCGACCTGCTCAGAGTTCCAAGGTTTGTATTGGGGACGCTCAAGCGTCTAAATGCCACTATCCATTGAGGCTGCACTGGGTTTGGCCAAATAACTTTACAGGGGGGTCCCGAACTTAGTTCAGGACAGTTTAAGCCCTGACAGCTCATTTTATAACACAAAAATAGGGCTTCAACCTACAAAATTGGTTGTGCAACTGACCACATTCACTCATATATTATGAAGAGAATAAAGTAGGTCTCCTCGCTGATTCTGTAGTGGCAAGTGTGTACTAAATTCAATAAGAAAAGGGGACAGGGAGCGGTTCTACGCTTATCCTGCCTGACACAAACTATCCCTAGTCAGTGCTGGTGTGCCGCTTATCTAAAAGTGGATAGAAAAGGAAGACTAGTCAGGCTATTTGCACATTGCTGTTCTGATGGTCTGTATAGGCGGGCACCTACTAGTTGTTTATAGTCGGCGCTATCTCGTTCATTTCTTCTGTTTCAACTTCGGGTATTCCCATCAGCGTTAAAAATCGATGTGGAGTAGTCCCGGGACACTATGCATTGAATTTGGCCCACTTCCACGACTTTAATATGATTTGCTCTTGCTAAAGGGGGAAGGTGTGTGGGAGGTCAGCATCCAGGTAGCAGCTGCGTGGAATATGTGCATTAGAATATAGGTTCTGAGAGACTGCAGGGGGGTGAGAGAAGCTGCTCCTGGTTAGCCCTTTTCATGTTCAGTAAACCCAGGGCTCAAGTCGAGGGTACACGCGGGCGGACGGCATCCCCCCAGGTATTGTAGAGGCGTGTGTAAAACGAGAAACATTGACTGTCTTTTTTACACTGCCCTCGGGACTCGAAACGCAGTCGCCAGGTTTCGCAGGCCAGGTACTTCACCAAATAACCTGATGAAATACAACTCACAACTAAAGATGATGAGTCAGATTTCAGGACTGCCTGTTCCAGGGAAAACATTGCTATTGGTTCTTGGAGTTTAAAACCTGCACACCTTTTAATGTTCTCAAAACACTATTAGAAGAAAACATCCTTGTAGTGAGGAGGCGGACACGAGTGAAAGTAAGATTATGCTACTTTATTGTAACAGAGCCGGCCGGCACAACTGCTCCTTCTCCCTCTCAGTCAACCGTCGCTCTCGTCACGCGAACACCCGTCTCCAATGATAACTATGAGGGAGGGGCTCACGTGACGACGCGCGCGGCTCATCACATGTATTGAATGCTATTCTCTACATATCTTCCCCTTTTGAATGAAATTAAACATTTCACACACCAAACTTACAAAAGAACATATTACATTTTTTTCCCAATTAAGAAACTATCAAGACATAACTGCTACTGTAAACTATACTAGAAACCTAAGATAATGTATTTAATAAACACCACTGTTCAACGCTCTTTTAACCAGATGGGTTTAGACCTCGACCTGCCTGTATTCTTGACTTCGTCGTCCTTCCACTCATCTTTCTTCCCACAGTCACCTCTACTACGATTCTCTACTCTCTCTTCTCTCTCATTCATTCCCTGCACTTTCGCAATCCTTCCTTTAGACCATACTTCTCCACCTTCCAAAATTACAACAGACTTCTTTACTGCAGAAATTGTCTTAGGCCGCAAGTATTTACTCTCTAAGCATTTGTTCACCACCCTGGGGTTCTTCACATATACTCTCTCCTCTACTTTCCACTCACGTTCTTTCACTTTCTCCTGAACATTGAAACTTGCTATATTCCTTTCTTGGTTGACATTTATGAGTCTCATTATGCGTGCTCTATCTACTTGAACCACCTTGGCCACACCTAACCAACCCGGACACAATTTCTTTCCCGGTTCCCTCCCTTTGAGGGATACAAACGGCGACACTCCCGTCACCGAATGTGGTGTTGTTACATAACTCCATGTCATTACATTCAAAACCTCTCTCCATGGTTGCTTCCCTCTCATGGCCAATTGTAAACCTTCTTTCAGCCAACGGTTTACCCTCTCAACCAGACCATTCGCTCTAGGATGATACAATGCCGTTTTGATGTGTTTTATACTGTAACTACCAAGAAATTTCTTCATAGCTTCTGACACAAATTGAACACCATTGTCCGATACCAGTTCAGTTGGAACTCCTTCTCTAAGAAATATCTTTTCCATAAATGCTATCAACTCTCTTGCAGTGACTTCTCTGACCGCTTCCCACTCAACCCATTTTTAATGGTAATCCACAAGTACAAACAAAAGTCTTAGACCCCCACCTAACCCTCTTATAGGCCCCATGATATCCACTGCAACCTTTGACCAAGGTTGACTTGGAACAGAATTGGGAACTAATGGGGTCTCACGCACTACTTTGGTCTTGTCACTCGCTTGGCATAACACACAATCCTTCACCCACCCCTCAGTCATTTTGTCAATCTTAGGCCACCAATAATCCTTCCGCAATTTCCTTTTCATGGCGCCTTCACCAGGGTGACCCTCATGAGCCAGTTCCAATAGAGTACGTCTGACTGACTCTGGAGGATCAAACCACCTCCCTCTCCTCAGTTTATTCTCATACATGTTCAATTCCTCTTTTAGTTCCCACCAAACATCAAATTTCCTCTCTAAATCCTTCTTTTGAGGCCATCCCTTCACAGTGCACGCCTTGACTAACTTTAACTCCAAATCAGATTCTTCTCCCTTTGACCACATCTCTTCGCTAATCGCATACAACACTTCAGCCACAACTGATTCCTGAATGTCGCTCTCATCGACATTAACGGTATTATTCTCAATGGGCAGCCTGGAAAGGCAGTCTGGCACTACATTTTTCCTTCCCGGCAGAAAACTCATCTCAAAATGATATGCCTGTAATCCTAATCCCCACTTGCTTATCCTAGGAGAGCCTAAAGCCCACCTTCCACTCTCAAACAACTGTACTAGAGGTTTGTGGTCAGATCTGACCGTAAAACGTCTGCCCCACAAAAAGTATTTAAAGTGTGTGATGGCCCAGAACATAGCTAATGTCTCTCTTTCGATGACAGAGTATTTACTCTCTGGTGTCTTCAACGCTCTGGATGCAAATTTCTTTATTCATACTGGTTTTACGGATTCCTCTCACAGCTGCCACTTCGCCTTCTTGTTTTTCTCCTTTCATTGTCGCCATGTATTTATGTGTTTGCTCCATCCCTCTGGCAGTCTCCACCGCCACCTCCAGAGATGCATCTTTTGTCAACAATCTCTCCTGTATTTTCAAGTTACTAGTGCATCTCACTAATTGATCTCGTATCAGCGAGTCTGTTAATTGACCAAATTCACATGTGTGACTCAGAGACCTCAATGCTGCAATAAAATTCTCCACTGGTTCACTGGGATCCTGTGTTCTCTGGAAAAACTTGTCTCTCGAACGTTATGTTTTTCTTCGCTTCAAAATGAATTTCCAGTTTTCTTTCTGCCAAGGTATACTGATCCACCTCACCTTGGCCTTCTAGCGGAGGCTGAGGGAGACCATTGTATACACTGCGACCCTCCGTGCCCAAATTATGTAGAAGTATTTCTTCTTTTCTGGACGCAGCAAATTTAGCCCCTCCAATTGCCACTAAATAAGTGTCAAATAATTTCTTCCATCTGTCCCATCTTATTGGTGGGACACCAGGTTCCATCAAGAAGGGTGGAGGTGCAGCCATGCTAGCTGCTGCCATGTTGAGAAACTCTGGTGCCCCTAATTTCCTCTCAATATGAAATATTAACTTTGGAGCAGTGCAGACAATACAGAGATATTTTTCTAGTTTATTTTCCCACTGTTTTTATTTTGATTATTTTTAACTCCTTCTCTGTAAGACTGCAACTTTTTCTCTCGGTCCCAATCAGAACATAGCCTCAGTTTGTTTACATTTTCTTTTTCGTGTGGCAATAGGGCATGTTTTGTCTCAGGTAGTGGGCGTATCACAGGAAGCAAGGCTTAAGAGGCAACTTGATTATAGATAGCGCCGCCGCAATCACTCTCCTGCCTTGCGGTTCGCTCACCTCCCCGCTCCCTCAGTGCCCCTCCTCACCTGTCAGCTATCGGTGGCCGGGGAGCGGGGCAGGGTTCCTGAAATTGCTGCCACTCGTGAGCGAGCCGTTAACAGGCTCTGCAGGCACCTCGCACTGTGCTCCCTCCCAGTCAGAGGCACAGGAGGCGCCGGGGCTCACAACGTGTGGCCTTGAAGTGGATCGTGCTCCGTCGCGGGCTCTGTGTGTGCGCAAATGCATTCGTTCTGTGCACTTTAAGCCAATTGAATGACATTTGCATATTTCACTTTGATATGCTAATTTCCGGTGACACACCATTCCCATTGCGTGTTAATGAGTCCCGCACTTTTTTTTTTTAGGACTTGACCCCTGACACCCACTAGCTGCCAGTGTCATTACCAGGCTACATGGTGTAAGTGGCTACAATCCCAAAGATACTTTGAGCATGTTTGGAGAGCTGGCATGAGGTTGGATGCCTGGTTGGGCATGGGGCAGAGTGATATGCCCTGGGAGACCACCCATCCTGAAAGTGAGGGGCATGCACACAGCCAGCACTGCTGAACAGTATCATGTTGATTGGATTCTAGGTGCTTGCTTGCATCGCATGCTCCTTTTTTATTTTAATTTGAAATATTTTCTTTATTGAGGAAAAGCATGAGCACAACAACTTTTTCCAACGAGTAAACATCATTTAGATGATATAACATAGTATTTGCACATTTTCCTAATACATGTCGCAATAAGCCGGCAACCGGAAAGAGAGAAACGAAGAAACAAAAGAAAGAAAAGGAAAAGGGAGAAAAGGAGGAGAAGGAACGGGGGAAAAGGAGAGAAAGAAAGAGAAAAGGGAAAAAAGTGACCCCCCCCAAAAAAGGGAGTGTTTCAAGAATACAAGTCATTAAAGATATGCGCTTCATTTCTAGAGCCACGCTCGTCTCTCTGCCCTTCCTGTACCGTGCCCAGTCATCTCCCTATTCCACGCACCCCCTAAAGCCAGGGGCACCTTGGCGACCTCCACCACTGCTGTTTTCAACTCCCCAGACCCCTTGCCTCAGGCATCCCACTCAACTCACGGGCTTTCGGCTCACTCTCCCGCCACCAAGCCCCTTACTCATGCAAACACTTCAATGAGCTTTCATCTGCCAAATATAAAATGGCCCGTTTTTACCCACCCTGCAGACTCAAAAGGTTAGAGGTATGCCCAGAGCACCACTGGTGACCCCACTGCCCTTCCCTACCTGTCTTAGTTCATGCAACTCCACTGACCGGAGTTCCGCAAGACAACATCCCCCCTGGCCCCCCTTACCTGACCCTCAGCCGTCACGTCCGTCGCCCACGCGCCACTGCCGCCATACTTCCATGTGCCCACTTCTTACTGCACTGAACCTGGCATGTCCAAAACGGAACACTTCCCATACAGGAAAAGTGGAAAGCTGGGATGGCATCAGGGCCTTTCAACCTTTTCAAATGAAAGGGGCCTCAACTAAGACTCAGGGGAGGCAGCAACTGCACCCATGTTGCCAGTCAGCAACAAGGCAATATATTTTCTCCGTTTTCGTTCTGGGTCTTAAAATGTGCTCTTTGCAGTGCTTGTATTGAAAGCTGCGTTTTCTCTTGCCACAGGATATACAGAAGTGTTATCACCTCATTACCTTCTAACACTGGTTTCTCCACATCAGCCACTTGCTGACAAGGAAGGGTTTAGAGCTCTTCAGTGTACATTTAGCGGCTGATTCATGGAATTATGTGCGACGAAAAACGGGCTTTGTGCGCCATTCTGCACACAAATCCCCATTTGTGAAACAGGGATTTGCGGGCAGAATGGCGCACGAAGCCCTATTTTCGGCGCACATAATTCCATGAATCAGCTCTTTCGACTCCCTGCCGGCTGTCTGTCTGGTGATAGCAGAGGCTATTAACCTCATCTTTGTCGCCATTGGTACCTCAGACGGTTTTCGCTCTTAGCAGAGGGCCCCAACCATCATGTTGAAATGGGGCCCCAACCATCTTCAGCCGGGCCTGTGGGTAAGCGCATGTGGAAAAGCGAGGCAGGTTGAACTTATATTTCTAGCAAAGGGCTCTCTAAGCGATGCTTTGTGGATAAAATACTCCTGGGCTTGCAGCGAATTTGCCAGGCTGAAAAAAGCAGGTAGGCCGTCGATACAGGACCGAGTCTGGAGGTCTGATTACTGCTCCTAGTAAGGACAGATAGCCCAGATCACTTTTTCTGTCCGAATCATGATGGTCAGGAGAAGCTAACCCCGGCAAGGAAGGGGTAACCTATAGCGTGGATTCTCTGAATGAGGGAGTTCTTTCGCCTCACGGTTAAAGGCTCCAAATGCGCACGAGGGTCTCCGCTGACTCCATCTGAAGCCCTCCTGCTGAACTTACTTCTCACAGTCTCGACCAACACATCCTTACACGGCAAGCAAGCAAGCATCCCCTCTGGATACAAGTACCCCAAGTGCTCCCGACACAAGCCGCCTAGAAACAATGGGCCTCATTACACGGAAGGCGGTAAGGGTTGGTGACCGTTAACCCTTACCGCCTGATTACGAAGTCCCTTTGCGGGTTGGTACTTTAACGCCTGCAGGCGTTAAAAACCAACCCGCAAAGGGACCAGGGTGCTAATTACGGTACCGCAATTTGCGGTACGGTAATTAGCACCTTCCCCATTCCCATTATGCCCTATGGGGCAAAAATGGGAATGGGGAAGGGCAATGGGGGAAGGGAGAATTACCGCCCCGCCAACCTTGGAATAGGGCAGTAATTCCCCTTTCCTCCAACGCGGTGCTGGTATTTTACCGGCATGGACCAAGGTGCTAATTGAAACACTTGGGTATAGGTGCGTTACAAAGTCCATATTATATCACACATCAAGTTAAAACTATGAGAAAACAAGTACTGTAAGTTGCATTAGAAAATAAAGTTTCGCCAAGAGCATGGCCACACCACACTACTCCACTATAATGCGCCTGAGCGGGCAGGTTAAAGGCTGGCCCGCAGAATGGACTGGGTGAGCTGCAAGGTTGGGTAAAAGGTTGTATGACTGGGAATTTGGGGCTGGGAGTTGTTTTTGATGGGTGGTTATGAGGGTTAAGGGCCCAGACTGGAGGGAGTTAGGACGCTGAGTAAGAAGGTGAATGACCCAGACTGGAGGGTGCTTGGAAGTAGTGTTAGGAGGCTGGGTAAGAGGGTGAATGACCCAGACTGGAGGGTGCTTGGAAGTAGTGTAAGGAATATGGGTAAGAGGGTGAATGACCCAGACTGGAGGGAACATGGAAGTAGTGTTAGGAGGCTGGGTAAGAGGGTGAATGACCCAGACTGGAGGGAGCTAGGAAGTAGTGTTAGGGGGCTAGATAAGAAGGTGAGCGACCCAGACTGGAGGGTGTTTGGAAGTAGTGTTAGGAGGCTGGGTAAGAGGGTGAATGACCCAGACTGGAGGTAGCTTGGAAGTAGTGTTAGGGGGCTCGATAAGAAGGTGAATGACCCAGACTGGAGGGAACATGGAAGTATGGTTAGGAGGCTGGGTAAGAAGGTGGGTGACCCAGACTGGAAGGAGCTCGGAAGTAGTGTTAGGAGGCTGGGTAAGAAGGTGAATGACCCAGACTAGAGGGAGCTTGGAAGTAGTGTTAGGAGGCTCGGTAAGAAGGTGAATGACCCAGACTGGAGGGAGCTTGGAAGTCATGTTAGGAAGCTGGGTAAGGAGGTGAGTGACCCAGACTGGTAGGAGCTTGGAAGTAGTGTTAGGAGACAGGGTAAGAAGGTGAATGACCCAGACTGGAGGGAGCTTGGAAGTAGTGTTGGGAAGCTTGATAAGAAGGTGAATGACCCAGACTGGAGGGAGCTTGGAAATAGTGTTGGGATGCTCGGTAAGAAGGTGAATGACCCAGACTGGAGGGAGCTTGCAAGTAGTGTTAAGAGGCTGGGTAAGAAGGTGAATGTCCCAGGCTGGAGGGAGCTTGGAAGTGGTGTAATAAGGTTGGGTAAAAAGGTGCTCCCAGACGGGAGGGAGCTTGGAAGTAGTGTTAGGAGGCAGCGCAAGAGGGTGAATGAACCAGACTGGAGGGAGTTTGGAAGTAGTGTTATAAGGCTGGGTAAGAAGGTGAATGACCCAGACTGGAGGGAGTTTGGAAGTAGTGTTATAAGGCTAGGTAAGAGTGAAGAGGGAGACAGGATCCTGCCACCACCCCCACCTCCCGTCAAGTTAATGACAAGACAAAAGGCCATAAAACACCACAATCCTCAGTTTTATTTTGGATGAATTCCTAACGGAATACGTTGAGAGGTATTCCCTCAGCCAGCCATACAGACCCAGTGCAGTACAGATCTATCCATGTCTGGATGAAGAGTCGCAGGCCATCGTCAGACACCTATATGGACAGCCTGGACTAAGCACCAAGAAGCCATGTTGCTGACATCATTAGAGACACCATGATATAGCAGCATTAGACATGAAGCACACATGCCGTCCACACTTCGGGACACAAACACACACTCGAATACATGAACACGAGCGTACAGTTCTGTAGTTAGAGGACAGATACATATACATACTGACATTGCTTTTGTTATTTTTGCCATTAGCCAAATGCTGCCATGCAGAAACTGCAAGGCACAAGAGATCCTGAGCAAAGCTTGCAGATGCGTAAACATGAATAACCCTATGGAACTGCAGGAGCACCTATGGGACCCGACAGCCAAATGTAACTAACCTATGGAAAATGTAGTACAGCATGGACACTGTAGAAACCGCAATATAAGGTTTAGGAAAATTACAGCAGGCCTCAGGCCTCTGAGCAAGAGACGCGCTGAGCTGATTCAGGCTGGACAAAGAGTAAGATGTATGAGACAGGACCTGCATCCAAGGTCAAGAGATACGGATGACATTCCAATCCCCATACGACAAAGGGACCAGCTGCAGAAAAGGGAATACATCCTCATGATTCGAAGCTGCACAGCTCAATTTCGTGGTTTCCAAACATGTGATACAGCTGGAGCAGACAATAGACAGTGATCAGTGGTGGGGAAGGAGAGCTGGTTTCAGGCATACAGATACGGACTGCAACAAGTATGCAACAGTATGCAACATGTGTTGCGCCAAGCAGGAGAGCATTCTCATAAGGCAAACGTGTGCAATTCCCGTGAGGAGAGGACACTTTGTTTCTTGCTGCTGCTGTCTTTTTTCAACGTGCGCTGGGAGTTCTAAGAACTCGCGCATTTCGTATTTCCAACTCGCCTGCTCGCTCGCTTCCAGGAGGAGGCGGAGCGCTGTGCCGTCACGTGACTGATCACCTGACCTATCCAGGCACAGAAAACAGAGCCCAGCACACCCTTGCGGCGTTAAGCCCGAAGGAGTAAAGGCCGCTGGCTGTTGTGCGGCTGTTTGGCGCTGGAGGTGCCTACAACGAGGATATTGCTTCCCTCTCATAGTGACCAGCTCGAGAGGAGCTGCACAACGATGGGTCACTTTAAAAGTGAGAACTCAGACTCAGGGGCGGAAGAGCGAGTGAAAACCAGGCAACAGGTAAGGCAGCGTGTTGCTTCTGATCCGGCTTTGGCCAGTGGATTGTCACCGATTGTGGGCGGCCCTAACAAAGGTATGTTGCCTTGGAAACAAAGCCGTCTTGTCTTCTCAGCAAAAAAAGCACATGTGCAGGACCAGCCCCAAGCACCGGCCATACAAGAAATTACTTCTATTGACCTGGTACACGATGAAGGGGATTCTGGCAATACACTGACGGAGGCCCTATTCAACCCAGACCTAGAACAGAGCCTACCTGTGGCGGATAGGCCCCAGGGGGAACAGAGTCAGCACACCTTGCCGAGTGACCCAGGGGGAAAAATATACCTGCAAAACCCTTTAAAGGCAGGGTCGTCCCCGCACGGGTCTCATTGCTTGGAAATGCCCGGTGGGGCAGAATCCTCGGAAGGGGGGCGAGACACACACAAGGAGAATCTGGTTGTGGAACAGTCCTATGCTGTGGCCCCAACAGGTATGGCTATGGGAGCAAAGGTAGAAGGGTCAGATTTTTATGATTCAGTCCCATCCATGAACAAGGAAGACCTGAATGAGCAACAAGGGTCTGTACTCCCCAGCATACAATCAGAGAAAATTAGGGAAAATCTGGAAATTATACCAACTCAGAAGGAGGTGATCACAGAATTTCCAACTACAGAGAATGACCTGTCTCAGATGTATCCTGCTACTCTGGAGAAATCTCCCAGCCCACGACAAATCCATTTAAGCTCTGGAAGCAGTTTCACCGATATGGATTTAAGTGTCGGTGACTGCGGGGAGCACAGGCCTGGTTCTTTGCAGGAAACCTACCCCCAAAGTGCTGGCATGGACAGGGCCTGTGAAACCCTTAGTAATACGAGCCTCGCTTCCAAATTAATCCAGGATATCTCAAACCTCACGGGCAAAATAGTGAGAGAAAAAAGGAGAAGTTTATCGTTCATCAAGGATAAACTAGCTGTGATTGATGATGAAGTGGATTCAGCAGATCAGTTTCCTTCGAACTCCTCACAAATAGGGGGTAATTTGCATCAAACCCCAGGAATTAGACAGAGGGATTACAGAAGCCAAGCCTCCCAAAGGGAGGCGAAAAAGGCCCACAAGCTGGGCATAGATGACATCGCTCTAGAAAAAATAAGTGATCTGTGCTCGAAGGGAAGGCAGGAAGATCTAGCTCACATCCAAAATGTGGTGATGGCATAATTAAACATTACGCTTGCTTCTTTTTTGAAACTTTACGAGACTCTAAATGAAACTTTGCAGTTATTACACCTATCAACAGTAAAAACTGAGGAAGGGATGGGTGAAATAGTTAGTTTCACAAAGCAATTGGATATGAGATTACAAAAAGAGTCGGACCTCTCACATCAATGGCAAAATCGCCTATGTGATTTGGCGCGTCAGGAGTCCAATGATAAGCAACTACTGATGGAAGCCATACTGGATGATCATAAATGGATAAGAAAATTGAATCAGCAATCCGCCTTAAGATCAGACCCAAATCGAAGTCCTATAAGGGACCGGGACCCGGTAGATCCTAGGAGGAAAGACCTGGAAGACCGGAGAAGGACAGACCCGGAAATGGCCAAGACAAAGGAAAAAGTTGGCGGTCCCTTAGTATTAGGGAAGGGCATAAAGACGTCTAAACCTACTAATCCGGACTGCATCTTGATAGTAGAGGATGAGGAGGTAAAATCAAGCTTTGCGATCTTCAAAGAACCCCCACAGCAATTGGGAAAAAACAGCACTACGGCAAAAGACCCTCCCCATAAAGACCAGAAAGAAACAGGTCAAAAGAAAGCAAAAAAACAGGTATGCAAGCGTAAGGCTAATGGATCAAGAGCCTTCTTAAGAAACATCAACCTGCCTATCGAGGAGCCGGAAGAGCCGTTACCTAAGAAGCCCAGGAGAGAACTTAACTTGTTGAGTGTATCGAAGGAAAAAGTTGTGCAGACGATCCCTCAAGATGGGGAGTCGGTTCTGCAAAAGAAAAACGGCCGGGACACAAGTGGCTGTCTGAGTGATCTCATTGAAATAATTGAGGAAACCAGAGAGGAAGAGATGTGGGACGACATCAGCTTATCAGAATGGCAAGAAATTGATAAGCAGTTAAATGATGTCCCGACAGGAAAAGAATCAAGAACAGAGGAAGAGCAGCGAGTGAATAAGCTCACTGGGAAAATAAGGAAAAACGAAAACGATAAACAAAGACAGAACCGTTCGCATTATCGCAAAGACGAACATCGGAATGCCATAAGGAACACACGGGACAGGCATCAAGTAAGTAGATCCCATCGATGGTCAGAACAACGAGACCGTGTCCCAAAAGATGAGAAGGAAAACGCTAAAAGGAGGCCACGGGACAAGTACCGAGAAAATCGATCTCATCGGTGGTCTAAATCGCCGTGTAAATCCCGTGACAAAAGATCTCAAAGGAAAAAAGATTGACACTAAAACCCAAGAACTACGATCAATCTCACGGGACAAGAAAAGGACCCCGAATAATGCAACAAAAAGTAGGGACTTATTAAAACAACTAGAAGCCAGACGAATGGCTAGACGTCAGACAAGTATAGGGAATCTTCCGAGAAAAACCCCAAGATACAGGAGTCCTGAAAAGTCAATGACAAAAGTTCAGCAAGGGGTGAGATGGGAAACCCCAGTTGAGTATGAACATTTCCACACACTGAAACTGGAACGGATCTGGAGAGATAGACGAAGGATAGTGCTGAATAGGAACAAGGTGATGTCAATACTTAAAGATCTACCAACAAGTCGGAAAATCCACACTGATGATGTGGCAATTGTGGAATTCATTGATGAAGAAAAGCCGGACGTGGTCCTACTACACTTGACAACAAGAAAATTGAAAGATAGCTTACTGGATGTAAAGAATAACCTGGAGTCTTGGGGATATAGACTTACTGACCCAGATAATAAAAGTACCTGGAGAGAGGCAAATACCCACAGACCTGTCGATGATAGGGTGGAAAAATTATAAAAACCCGAGAAAGGAAACCCATTAACACGCGACAAGAAGAGAGGTCGAACCAAAAGTTAAATACCAGGCAAGATTGCCTGGATACAAGGGACCGTAGCTCAGAACCAGTGCGTAAAATAAACAGCACCCAGAGGTCAACAGATAACCAACTAACAAATCTGAGATTTACAGTTGATAACTCAAGTAAGAAGACAAAACGGGCAGGAGTCAGTAATCAGACACTGACAAAAGTGGAGAGCCGAGGACATACACCCAGTATCAATCCAGAAAAAAAGCGACAATAGACCGACCACATCGGTGTAGGAACCAAATCCCTTTTAGCCTCATGGAACACACGGGGATTCGTCCATCTATATTCGGGAGAAAGTAACTTCCTTGAGAAATATGAACTAATTTGCATACAAGAGAGCTGGATTAGAACAACTCCCGTATGTGAAGGTTATTTGGTCTATATAAATCCGGCACAGAAAGGACCTTTGGGAAGACCCCGGGCGGGGCTTATAACCTTAGTGAAGGATGACTGTCAACTCCAAGTCTTAGACCATCTGACGCCAAATCCGCTTCTCCAAATACTTAAAATAGTGAAAAACAGAGGACGGTATGAAAAGAGACTCCTGTTAATAAATACATACTGGAATGTCTCCGAACTAGCTACGGAGAATTATCTATCGGATTTGACGGTGGCTCTTGACGCCTCAATGCGAGAAGACAAGGACCAACTGATTATCATATGCGGGGACCTGAATATTAAATTGCTGGATAAAAATGGCTTGTTACAAAGAAGACACAATCTCCCGAACAATGAAAAACGCTGGCTGGTAGAAATGGACATTCGAGAGTTGTCAATGTTGAATGGCCAAACAGCAGGTGATATTCCGGGAGCGGACACCTGGTTTGCGAACTCAACGAAAGCCTGCTTGGATTATTGCTTTGTCGCAAGAAATACATTGCCTTGGATAAACTCCTTTAAAGTTGTCCCACAGACTCGTAGCGACCATGCTCTCCTTGAAATTGAATTACTCTGGAAAACGGAAGAGCCGGAACATCAAATCATCCCCGAAATGGAACTATCATGGGGACGTAACAGGCTGAAAATCAAAGCAAGGACAATCCCTCAACTAGCAGTCCGGCTAACTCATAACTTTGAAGTTAACCATGAAACAGCGGAATATGGCTGCCTACTTAAGGAGTTTGAGATTAAAAAGGGATTAAACAAAAAAAAAGATTTTACGAGGAATCACGCATATAGCAAAATCCTGGTGGAAAAAAGAAGGGAACATCGTGCAGATCTGAGACATCTCCAGAAAAGCAGCCACATTAACAAAGAGGAACGTATAAGACACTGTAAACAGTCTTATAAAAATTGGCTAAAATCCACTAGGATTTGGCGAGCACAAGCAGATGCCGAGAAAATGATGGCAGCAATAACTACATCTAACTCTAGGTCCCTGTGGGAGATAATCAATAAAGGGGATGATTTTCAGTCAGCCCTGACAGCCAGTAACGTCTCAAAAAAGGACTGGGTAAAGTTTTACAGTGATCTCTTTCAGGAGAAAAGCCCAATAAAGACCAAGAAAAGTTCGGGGAACGAATGGCGTATTGATATAGACAGGGATGACATTCTAACAAGAATTCAAAAATTGAGTTCATCGCGAGCTGCCGGTCCAGACGGCATCTCGAATTCAATGCTGAAGGAAAACAAGGAAGAGTGGGCGGATTTTATCCTGGTACTATTCCAGCAGATATTAAAAACAAGATCAATCCCACACTCTTGGAAAGAGGCCCTAATTGTACCCATATATAAAAAAGGAGATCGTAACAATCCAAGGAATTACAGGCCCATCGCCCTCCTAGATTCCATAGGGAAACTGTTTTGTTCCATCTTGCTAAGAGATCTCAAAAAGTGGGCAATTAGGGAAGGGATTTTGGACAAAAGACAAACAGCTTTCATGAGTGGCGTCGGAACATCATTGAATCTATTCATCTTGAATATGCTAAAGATGCGGGTACTAAAACAAAAAAGGAATATTTACCTGGGCTTCATTGATCTCGAACAGGCCTTTGATGGGATCTGTAGAGAACTGCTTTGGTCCAAACTCAGGAAATGGAACTGCCCGCAAGATCTGCTACAGGCCATTCAGGAACTGTACACTTACACCTCAGTTCAGATAGTGGTCTCAAAAGGAGGAGATCTGACAGAGAAAATCTTAACCACCAAGGGCATAAAGCAAGGGTGCGCCCTGGCACCTTTCCTGTTTGTTTTGTACCTAGCAGACATGAAAGAATCACAGGAACACATTCGTGCATTCCCCCCAGTATTTCAGGAGGAAGCCCTCTCATGGATCATCTATGCGGACGACGTGGTATTTATGGACCAAACTCCCATAGGTCTGCAAAGACGCATGGTGGAATTCAAGTCTTACTTAAGCAAAAACCATCTGTCGGTCAACGTAAAAAAATCCATGGTCCTAATAATGCAGTCGGCACGAGGTCCTAATATCGGTAAAAATAAAAAGGGCTTTACATGGTCATTGGACAATCAACCTCTGCAAATAGTTGATTCAACAGTTTACCTGGGGGTCAGAATAAATAAAAACATCAATGAGCAGGGCCAATTAAACTTTATCAAAGAAAAGCTGATGAAACTCTCTAATCAAGCTCGAGCCCTGCACCGACGCTACGGAACCTTTTCAATGATGCCACTAATCATATTCTACAAGCAAAAAGTAGTGGCAAGCATAACATACGGAGCTGAATCATTGTTAAATCTTCACTGGAAAACATGGGCGGTTCTAGAGGCTTTTTTCTGGAGAAGGGTACTTAGGCTTCCGAACTGTCTCCCTGCATCGATAATAAGACATGAGTTGAGATTACAA
Organism: Ambystoma mexicanum; assembly: GCF_040938575.1. NCBI lineage: Eukaryota > Metazoa > Chordata > Amphibia > Caudata > Ambystomatidae > Ambystoma > Ambystoma mexicanum. The sequence continues at coordinate 347,769,038 of NC_090925.1, read as the reverse complement.
TCAATGGAGTCAATAGTGCTGTGGAAGACCCTCTCGCTATTTCGAAAATGTATCCTTGATAAACCTCCCATTTCATTCGAATTACTAGCGAATAAAGAGGTAATCAATGCAGATCCGCATTTCAATTCTTGGAAACAGAACTGCTTTGAAATTCTGGAACATCATCATATCAAAATGGATACGCTAAAAGATAATCCCGAGAAAGCAAAGAAAAAAATACGAGAAAATGACTGGATAGCCACTGACAATCTAAAGAGGGAGAACACAAAGTGTTATTATATCATCTGGGAGCGCAAGGCACTGAATGATCCTCCACCTTATCTCCGAAGATTTCCCTCTTCAAAATATAGGGATCTCTTGATGAGAGTCAGACTTAACATCCTGCCAACAAGAGAAGTGCAATATTTAAGGAAACAAATTCTAAAGGAAGCTGCTAGTTACCGCTTCTGCAATGCTCCGGACATCTTGGAATCAGTAAAACATTGGACGCTTTCCTGTCCGGCCTTAATCACCCGAAGGAACTTATACCTAGGAGATTGGGTGGATAACATAAATATATTGACAGATGAGGATTATTGGGAACGAGTTCTGACGGTCCAAAAACTTGGTCCGACCCTGGAAGTACTACGATTCATAGAATCGATATTAAAAGGTCTCGAGGGTAATGATGAAGTGGAAGAGGAGGTTGAATCTTCGTAAGGATGGTGGGGTCTGGAAAAGGACATTGACTATTTTCTGGGTCTTTGTTAAAGGTTGAAAATTTATTTAACCAATAAAACATAAAATAAAAAAAAAAAATAAGGCAAACGTGGTGCACGCAAGTTACAATACAGACACATAATTGTTCTCCTCACATTGAGATGGTGCACAGAGAGCTCAGAATCATTTCAGATCCCTGGCCTGGGGACGTCAGCTATAACCAATCACAGTTTAGCAACCTATGGGTGAGTAGCAGAAGGCAAGAGCAAATGGTAGGTCCACTACTCTGCAACAATTTAGTAGGTTGGATTTTGGGGAAGGGATAGGCCAGCCACCTGACATGGAAGAGCCAGTAGAATAACACATACAGGTTGTCATGCTCCTAACGGCCAATCCCACATAGCGATAGGTTTTTGGAGAGCGGCCCGAGTAATGACGGAGTGATGACGCATTTGTTGAACAAAATTGGCCTGCGCGCCATTTTCTGTGTGAGATGCAGGAATTTACTGACTTCTTGTATCGACCCCTGTTGGTTTTGGCTGTAATACAACACGGTTTGAACTTGCCTTTGGCTGAGTCCTCTGTGTATTATGGGGGAGGGTGTTGGCCCCTCTGAGTCAGGGGATTTCCAGTATCTCTCTGGCAGACTTGGGAGTTCACCCCATCAAATGGATGAATGACCCAGACTGGAGGTAGCTTGGAAGTAGTGTTAGGAGGCTGGGTAAGAAGGTGAATGACCCAGACTGGAGGGAGCGTGGAAGTAGTGTTAGGAGGGTGGGTAAAAAAGGGCTCCCAGACTGGAGGGAGCTTGGAAGTAGTGTTAGGGGGCTGGGTAAGAAGGTGAATGATGCAGACAGGAGGGAGCTTGGAAGTAGTGTTAGGAGGCTGGGTAAGAAGGTGCTCCCAGACTGATGGGAGCTTGGAAGTAGTGTAAGAAGGCTGCGTAAGAAGGTGAATGACCCAGACTGGAGGGAGCTTGGAAGTAGTTTTAGGAGGCTTGGTAAGAAGGTGAATGACGCAGACTGGGTGTCTTGGAAGTAGTGTTAGGAGGCTGGGTAAAAGGGTGATCCCAGACTGAAAGAAGCATGGAAATAGTGTTAGGAGGCTGCTTAAGAGGTTGAATGACACAGAGTGAAGGGAGCCTGGAAGTTGTGGGAGGAGGCGGCGTAAGGAGGTGAATGACCCAGACTGGAGGGAGTTGGGGGGGGGGGAGTATGGTTTGTCTTAGGAGTCCTAGTAGGAAGGAGAATGCACAAGACTGATGGAATTGGAGGCTGTTTTAGGATGCTGGGAAGGAACGTGATTGGTCATCAGTGGAGTGAGATGGGAGCTTGTGATAGGAGAGGGGGCGGGCACAAGGCAAATGGGACACATTGAAGGAGCTTGAGTTATTTGATGGTTTATGAAGGCGAGTGGCTTAGACTGTAGGATCTAGCTGGATGACCTGGGTAAACTAATAAACATGGGCGTCCTTTTAGGGGGGAGACAAGGGTGTTTGTGTCCCCCCAATGTTTGTGGCAGCAATGTGGCTGGGGCCCCTTTAACATAGATGGCATACAGCCCTCCATGCCCCCCACATTTTCAGAAAAGTTACTCCACTGCTAATCAATAGGTAGACTCAGGGGGAGGTGGGAGGGCGAGCAGGGAGGTGGCTGGACCAGGTTGGGAGAGCTCCCTGGGAGACCTCCCTGGGAGACCGGGTTAGATGGCTGGTTAGGAAGGGGGATGTACCAGACTGTGGAAGCTAGGCGGTTGAGTTTGGTGACTGGGAATGTTACACTGATGGCTGACCACAAGACTCCCAGACACAGATTACTCATGCCTGGAATTCACTGCCCGCTGCCGGATATCGCATGGCCTCGACTGCACGAGGCGGGGAAGGAGGCACCTCCGCGTCACTCTGCTTCCAAGACTGCAAGCTCGCTTCCACTCTTTTGCCCACCTCCCAAATAGTTTTCCTTTGCCCCCTCCTCGGATGGTTTTCTTTTTAGGCGCTTCCTCTGGACCTCGTCCTGTGTGTCCCTTTCCAGGCCGATGTTTCTTCAGCCCAGCTCTATGCTTGTAAGGGCGGACTGTCCTTCTGTGAAGTGAGAGGCAGGTTCAGGGCCGCGTCTTCCTGCGGTGCTGCCCTGCAGCCTCCATAGCCCTTCCACATCGCAAAGAAACAAATGGCTTTCGGATGCCTGTTTTCGTGAAGATGTGCAGCGGACACCGCTGATTCTTGTGCCCCCAGTGTGAGGAATTCGACCATCCGCACGGGGAGTGTGCACTCGCCTGGGCTGTTTTGATATATTTTTTCAAGAAACGGAATGTTGGTAGTTAAACCTCTGGGAAATGTGTGGGGCCTATCCGCACACATTTCCCAATGCTCACTGTACAAGAAAAACTTAGTCAAGTGTACTCTGGGGGACACAGTCTATCTGCACAGTCTTCCTGTAAAGTTCATGCGGTGAGGCCCGGGGCAAAACATTTGGTGAGGCCCCCTTACAATTTTTTTGCACTCGGCCAGCAGCCGCACCTGCGCAAACAGGAGACTCGAGAAATCTCCCCTTGAGTTTATGTATAGGATCCCAAATACAGTTAAAACTACAACTCCAAATCAACTACAGCAAAGTTAGATTTCTCTACTGAAGAAAAGTTTATGCCAGACTAACCTTTGTATCATATGCATAAATATATATAGGATGGCATGAGCTCTCCACTCCGCCTCCTCCAATTCTCTGAGGGTCAGTAACTTTCCAAGCAAAGAGTTGAGGGCAGATCTCATGGAAACAGCCTCCCTGCCACTCTGAAACTTGAGCAGAACCATCTCCGGTTCCGGAAGCAACTCAATACCTGTCTCTTTGTTTCTGCCTTCTCTCTTCCTCTCCCTTGCTGATCACCTGCCTGGTCACCTGGTCAAGCTCTGAATTCGGACCCAGGTCCCTGCCTGTCCTGTTGCAATCCTGCACTGCCTCTTGGCTCCCCTGCACTTGTGGTCTGTATCTGTAACCCTACAGTCCCGCTCTTGCACTTATTCTCCACCCGTTGTCTGCACTTATGAGTACCCACACTTGCCACCCGTTGGCTGCACTCTTGTTTCTCCTTTTTTCCTGCACTTCTGCATCCTACCCCACACTCGGCACTTCTCCCCTCCCCATTCCCTGCTCTTGACCGATCGGAATTACACAAGGCCTAGTAAGATCTGTTTTTTGTTCTACTCTTTTGTTTCCCCCTCCTTGCCTTGTTGCGCCTAGAAACACTTGTGTCCAGGCACGTTATAAATGCCATATCATATCATTAAGGAACACCCTGCACCTGTGTGCACATTAAAACACACAACATACACAGTGACAAATGATATACAGTGGAGGCTGGTACATTTCTGAACTTAAGAGGCTTAAATGTTTGTACCAATTAGGCAGGATCAACAGAGCACAGTGAGGGAGCCCAAACCAAACAAGGGTTGCTTGAGGGGGGTTCTCACCCCCAAGAAAATGTTTGAAACATTGGGTTAAAATGATGCATTTTACAGCACTTTCTTTGCAAAATTGGGTAGAAATCCATACAGTTTGCAATTGGTTTTTTATGAAAGCACATGAAAAAACCCAATAGTTGCAAATCACAAACCATGCACAGGAACATTTTCCAATACATAGATATGCTAGTATACAAATATATGCATCCTTGTTGTTCCCATTCAGGCTGCATCAATATATGCCATTATTACCATGTACGGACTCCCAGCCAGTAAAAATGCCAGGCCACAAAGTATATCCAGGCTGACTGTGTACCATAAGTGTTACTGACTGGATTGGCCTTCATTCAATGTGGGCCAATTTAGCCAAGTAGTATGTTTGCTTTAACCTTGATGCATAGTCCTGTGCATCAAGGGTAAAGCAAAAAGAGTACTGGCAATGTAACAGTTTAGCCATTTGTGTATATATGGCAAAGGCACTTCTGTATTGGTATTAGCTGGCCATTGATAGTGCCGGTGCAAAACGTTTTGAGTACATGAGCAGCTGATAGCAGTGCCTGGCAAATGCCTAATACTTATACACAAGCCAAAACTGTTTTTTAACTGAACTTCAGCAAAAGACAACATGCAGGGTGTTTTTAAATTGAGTGGCCAAAGACAGACCTGATTAAGACATTTTTATTACACCAGTTCCGTGTTTACAAATCCAATGAAGTCATGAACTCTCAGAAGACTCCTTTGAGGAAACACTTGCAGGCACATTGAGGGCAACGTTTGATGACAAGACATGTTTAAAGCTAGCTCAAAGAGTTCCAGTGAGGAGGTGTTTTGGGTGGGGAGGGCAGGAACTGGGTGAGAATCGCCATAGGGATTAGCATGGCCATGAGAAGTCAATAGGTGGGCAAATAACTAAACAACATCTAAATGTCCCTCCTCATGTGGCATTTCTTCCTATCTGTACTCAATGCTATCATTGGGACGGATCTTCCCAGACCCAGGGTCTGGCAAATAATTACTCACCAGATTGGAAATGCAGCTCCACAATCTGGGAAATCTGTGCACTATATGTTTATTTTAGAATGCGGTGGAGTGTTCGTGCTTTAAACTATGTTGGGCAGGGATTTGAACCGTGGCCACTAGGTTCCAAAGTGAGAGACTTCCCCACAAGACCACTTGAGGGTCTGAGCAGGAGCCCTATTAAATCCCTTGTCAATGTTGCACTGTACTGGAAATATTGTTGTGCATTTTTTAGGTTTAAAAGAGGTGCAGATTTTGAACTTTGCTGATGATAAATCCTCTGAGTGGAAGAGGCAAATGTTCATGGGGTGACTAAAATACCTGCACTACACCCTCCTAATCCTCCCGTCGCTTGGCCCGGCCTCTTTCACTGCGGTAGGAGGGATGCCCCAGAAAAAAAGTCTATTTCCACCACTTTCTGTTCGCTAAAGCAATAGTTTTGGCTTATTGGTGGCACACCTAATAAGCCAAGCAAAAAGAATGTCATGCAGTTGCGCAACACAATTGAGCAGATCGGGCTCTAGCACCTTCCTGAAATGTTGAGGTTTGTTGACTCAACCTGACTTCATGGACGGCGTCAGCCCCTGGTCACTTTGAGGCAGAAGGCCTCTTTCGATGTGTCGCCAGCCTGTAGCACTTGTCAAGGAGCAGCATCAGCATCAAACATTCAGAGCACAAAAACCTATCCATGCGATATCAACAGACTCACTTTGATAAAGCCAAAGTCTTCACTTCTGGTCTCAGATCTTTGATGGCCCACCTCTCCCGAGACAAGCATAGCATTATGAAAGTAAACAGCCTCTTAAATGGGATGAAAGGTACGACTAGTGGCCAAAAGCAAGGTGAAATAGCTTTTCAGCTTCCTAGCTGGGCTCAGGGAATTCAGCGGGAAATGGGAGCAGGGCTGGCTGAAGATGTGTCAGGGATGGTGGAGTCCCATTTCTTTTTGATGTTTGGGGCACCTGTCCCCCCCCCCGCATTAAAGCCCTGCAGCCACAGGTACATCAAAGCATCTCAAGAAGGGGGAAGGCAACACCTTCCTCCGGCCATGGCCAGCCTAATCACGATATCAAAGGCTCCATGAATCAGCCCTGCCTATTAAGTTCTGTGTGGTGGCAGGGAATACTTATGAGTTCATTGAAGCAGGCCTGCAAAGAGGCCTGTTCACAGAACTAACAAAGGGCAGGAAACTCCAACACATTTTTGATATGCAATGTGTCAGCTTGAAGTTAACGCCCACCCCTCTGTATGAAGGGCAGTGAATGTCATGTCTGGGACAACTTTTACGGAAGGCAACCCCTGCAGGGTGAGCCCCTTTCAGAGGGAAGAATTATTGGATGTGATGGAGACAGAAAGTCTGTTCTCGCCACAAACTTCAAGGGAGACCTGCACTTTGATCAGGAGTCACAGAGAGCTCAATTAACCAGAGAGACACTTAGATCCACAACAGACAGGAAGATGGGTGTAGTACATGTTGTCACCCCTTACCTTTCCTGTTGCAAAACACTCTGGTTATGGCCTCACAGATAACAGAAGATTGTTGGTGGAGATCCAGGATTGGTTCAATAAGGTACGCTTAGCCTGCACCAATTACCGGGCCCATTTGGCTTTAAAAGAGGGTGGAGACCCTCTTTTGGAATATCATCCGACTGCTTCAAAAGGAGTAAGAACGAGGAATTATTTGGACCGTGGCAGAAGGTACAATCTGCTTTACAGCTTCCACTAGAGAAGGAAGGCCAGGATTTCCAAGAGGAAGGCAAGCTGCCTCCCCAAAACATCTCCCAGGGAACAGAGTGAGATACTGGACTCAGAGGACCCGTCCAGAAGCTCAGAACTGGTACCCAGCCAGTACACAGCATACCCTGCTAGGTTCTGCCAGCAAGATTCCTAGGTGGGAAGTGCCAGAGAGTCCCTTAACAAAGGACAAGGCCATTGCCTGAAAACACTCTCCTCAGCTTTGGGTCATCCGCCTTAAAGGACGACACAAGCCCAGTGAAGAATCTAGGAGGAGTGCCACAACAAGCATCAACCAGCGTCCATCTTTTTAAGGACATTTTTGAGGCAGTCGAGCCCTTGAACTGTGACTGGCTGCACCACTGACTGTTGTCACACTGCAGTCACTAAAGATGTCCGAGACGCCTCGACCAGCAATCCAGATCCACCAACCATCACAGACAATGATTCTTGACCCCAAGCCGCTGTGTAGGCCAGCCTGCAGCCGTCCAGCCCGCCTCGCTTGCCGAACTGCCTGCTGCCAGATACCTACAGCCGTCTCCCGCCGTGAACTCTGACGCAGGAGCTACAAAGCATCCTGGAACCGACTCAACGCTGTCGAGCATCAAGATCATCACAAACACCAGGTGCATTGTGGTTCTGTCCCCCTGGTCCTTCTCCGAAGGCCCCTAGTGACATTTACGGCCCCAGGCTCCCTTGGTGCTGAAACAAATAACCAACAGTTAAGACTGATTGCTTTACTGACTACCCCCCTGTCAGTATCCAAAGTGAATCCCTTTCCTTAGTGAAACTGTCTTTTGTCTGTGTTCCTTTACAGAGGGGGTTGTATTTTGTAGTGTGCTAGAACGGTCTGTTGTAATAATAATGAAGTAGACATTTTTATACAGCCTTGACTGGACAGTCCCATTTATCATTGGGTAATAATTGTATTTCGCTGTGTTGCAACTAACCAACGATCCACGACCTTGCAGAGATAAGCCTGCCGTTCCGTCATGTTACCAAAATTGGACAAGGAGGTTTAGAATTTACTTGTTTCCAATCTGTTTGGATCCCTTCTGGTGTACTAGAGGTGTGGGGCTGATTGATGGTTTACAATCCGAAATTCATCTGTGGACCACTGGTGCCCCGGAAGTTGATTCGTCACACCCAGGTCCTCTAGCCCGGAGCCAGGACAGGCCCGGCTCTAGAAATTTCCATCTGGGTGGGCCAGGCCTGCGATCAGGGGGCTCACTTTCCATTGTGTGTGGGTGTATGAGTATTCTAAACAAAGTGCTGGCAATAAACCAGATTGCCCAAATCCGTGATCCAGAAAGAAATTTCTTCCCAGATCCGGACAAAAATACATTTGCACTGCTCTACAAAACAGTACAGAGAAAGAAGGAAAATAGTGTTGCAACATCTTCCCTTGCGATCTGCTCTCCCCTTTCTGTTATATCAACTTCTCCACTTCTCCTTCACCTTTCAATCCCCAGTCACCTTCAATCAGCTCCCTCTGACCACCATTCCTATTTACCTCCACTCCCACCTACCCCAAAAAACCCCACCATGTCTTTCTTTGCCTGGCTGGGGAGAATCAAGTGTGATGCTTCCTCCTCCTCTACAAGGGCTGAGCAGTGAGGCCCCCAGTGTTTGTTCCATCTCAGATGGTGTGCGCTCAACAATGCCACCCTGAACACTGTGACTACTCCCAGCAGACCCCAGAGAAGGTGCTTGTGGTCCCGCCATCTTGTTGTAAAAGACAGCCCCCTCCAGAATACTGAAACAATGAATAGACATCATGTTTCTTACATAATGACATTTTGAAGCCCAACATTTATTTTTTTGTTGCATTTTTTAAGAACATTTTAATTGAGTTGAGTGCACTAGGGAGTGCTAGCATGCAGGAGAGAGAGCCAGGGTTGGGGGGGGCTAGGGGGGGGTAGGGGTGGAATCTGGAGGCAGACGGTGCAGGTTGAGGGGTTTCCAGTTTCTTGGTATCTCTCCCGCTGGGGCTTGGCAGGGAGGAGGGGCCCTGGCTCCCCTGCCATGCCCCTCTACAGCATTGTCTGGTACATACTGTTTACATACTGGTTAAAAAATATGCAATTGTCCATGATGGCTTTTCGTTTGATGTGTTTACTTTGATTTGCTATTGAATTTCACAATTTTGTTCAATACATGTGGCCTGATATTTTCCAAGAAAGGTGAGTGTGTTCTTGGCAGGTCCTGACATAGGCACCTAATTTTGGCTGGTAAGGGACACTGTGATTACATGATTTGCCTAGGATCACACAATTTGGTTAAGCGGTAAAGCCAGAATTTGAGACTAGCTTAAATTTTAATGCTCAATTTTATACAATTACTTTAAAAAGTCACATGATAAACCAATCTGATAATCTCATCATTGTAGAAACGTGTTGATAAAAAAGAATAAAGGAGCCATTTTGTTTTGAATCCTAAATTGCATCACTCCTGTTTGCAGTTTTCTGCAAAAGGGCCCCTCCATGCAATTGTAATTGTTTCCACCAAGTACTGGTAAAGTAAAGCATAAAACACTGGTAAAAATCGCCTTTGATCTTCACTTTTCCACTATGTGTCTGGAAAAGTGTCAATCCCTCCCGCAATTAAAGGAATAGTGCACTCAAAAATGTCATTGTCCCGATCGTTCGGGCATGTGGTTTTAAGCAAACTGTGATCGATCGTAACATTTCCCATGCACCTTACCTTAGTTTTCCTCACTTTTACACATGCGAAATCAATGAGTCGGGCACGCCATCTTGTGCTAATCTTATCCGTGGATCGATCGCCCTAAGTTCAAGTGCCCCTGCAGCACTAAATTATATCACCCGCCCCTGAACATGACAATACTAGACACGTATGGCCCATTTTACAACGCGAATGCACGCCTCGTATCAAGTACTCTGTGCGCCAGCTAATGACGTGTCGCCATGGAAATGGCAGGATGCCTCTTTCCTCAATAAGTATAAACAGACCGCTTCTCATCAGACAACATCAGAGTTGGTTTTTCAATCGTTTCACTGTCTTTTTTTTAATTATATAGCCTGTGACTCGTTTCTGCTCTGTTCAGCTATCTTCGTTGCACGGAGCCCCTGCGAACAGATACTTATACTAGCTTTACTATTGATTTCAATCGTTACTTGAGTTTGATTTAAACATTTTGTATATAAGGGCAACAATACAGCCGTACAAGTACGAGCCGGAGTATTACGAGGCAGAATTAGTTGATAGAGAAAGATGCAGAAACAATGAGTCATCGGACAACAGTTGGGAAGATGAATCACTGGAGCCTGCGCCTAGTCGCATGGAAGAGGTATCCACTTGGTGTACCTGCAATCGGTGTGAGGTCATGCCAACCGAGGAGGAGAACTGCTGCTGCAAAGAAAACTCTGGATGCTTGGCCTACCTATCGGAAGAAGACACACCATTGCTATGCGTTACCGAGCTGCATAACTTCAAGGCAGCCTGCCCCACAAGGTCCTTGTTGAGGATTATGATGGTGCTTATGCACGAATTTCACGCAACAGTTCGCCCTCGCAATCCAAGTAACGAATAAGTGTACTCTAGATGTGATGTCATTTTGACCACTGAGGCCACTAACATTTCATGTTTTTCTCCTATATTGTCGTAACTTTGATCCAACACTGCCTAATGAATGTAGTCTGCCAATTCAATACATTTCTTGTGCTTTTGAGAAATCAGAGTGTTCATCTTATGTGTCTTTAACTAAGAAACAATATTTGTCTGTGCCTCAAACGTTATGGATTGCATGTGTGTTCACCTTTGTATTGTGTGTACACTTCAAAGCCCAAGTTCATTGATCCATGAAGTAAAGTTTGTACGGGCAACTACGCCACAGGATACAGGGTGCACTTTCAAGTAAGGTTTGTACACTTATCAGGTTCATTTAAATACAGTATGTATGTTTCTCTTCCACAGGTGGTACAGGCTGGTGGCCTACCGTTCATTTACATGGTGGCTTTATGGGAGGCTTGGATTCCGCGTTCGAGTAATACCCGCCTGTATCATTGGAGCCATTCGCGCCAAATTCCCCAGTGACAGCGGACAGGGGATTTTCACACACTGTGCTGCAACCTGAAGTATACAATTTGTTTTATATTTGTGCCATCAACAACAGCAACAAAATAAAATACAAATGAGCTTTTATGAATAGTTGTTTCAATTTTTCAGTGAATCAAGGACACACTCACTTTTCTATGATATGATATGGCATTTATAACGCGCCTATACACAAGAGTTTCAAGGTGCGACGAGGAAAGGGAGGGGGAACAGATGGAAGACACACAACGATGTTACTAGGCCTGGTGACATTGAGATTGTGCAAGTGCAGGGGAAGGGGAGGAGTCAAAAGTGCGGCTGTAAAGGGGGATGGGGCAGTGCAGTACATAGGTTAACAATAAAATAGATAAAAAAATACATAAAATAAACAATAAATAAATAAGAGACAATAAATAAAAGTGCGGCCAGCTGGTGGAAAGTCTATGAGGGACATGAAAGAATGGTTGGTGCCCTACGCTCACCTACTCCACAACAATCCATACCCTTCCATTATAACCCACTAGAGTACTGGGTGGGTGGGAATGGCCAAGGTGCCAAACACCATGTACACTTCAAATGTATCTTCTGCAAAGGGGCCATTGTTCACATGGCCTCCCCAGACCCAGTGTCTCCAGGCTCCCCTCTTGCATACCCCTGCCCTGCAATCCACATAAGTGTGTCTCTCTTCAGCAGTGTTCCGGGGCTTTTCTTCAGGCCTCTTGCCCATCCATCCCCCCTCCACTATCAATGGCAGTTTGCACCTGTGGCCCTGTGCTGCCAAGGGGGCTGGCAGGGTGGGAACGGCCAAGGTGACAAACACCATGTATGCTTCAAAGGTATCTTTTGCACAAGGGGTATTGTTCACATGGCCTCCCCAGACCCAGTGTCTCCAGGCTCCCCTCTCGCGGACCACGGCAGAAACACATCATACATTCACATACACACCCACTTTTCTAATCCTTTATAAACCCCTTGATATTTTGCCAGAGAACATATCTGAGCACTGGAAGGCAACTCTTTATCATGCTACCTGTTCTCCTGCTACTCGCTCCTCTGGTTGCTGAATCTAATTGTTTGTTAGTCAAGGTAAGGCCAGGTCATCTATTAACTTCTCTATATTCATCTATTACTGATCTCAACATTTCTATCTATTTCGACCGAATGTACCCAGTTGTGTAATTTTCCTTCATCTCAATGACGTTACCATTGTCTAATGTTTCAAGTGTTTTGATCTCGATATATAGCACATTTAATCAATGTCCATTGTAATAGAATGGCATCTTTCTTGCTTTCTTGCATCAATCTCATGCATAAAGTACAATTGTATTGTAATTATTTATCATTTTTTATACAGATCTTATAGATATTTCAAGAATGCCTGCTTGTATGGTTTTCGGTTGCCCTCATAGGAGCCATGTCAAAAGTCAGGACACAGTCCTGCATACATTCGCAAGGAATATTTAATAAGAAGATGGGTTTGATATTGTGGTTTTGCAGCGGACGAAATTGAAAATGGAGCACAGGATGTCTTGGAGGACTTTGAATGCCAATCGATTCCACATATGCAGCCTGCATTTTACAGACGATATGTACAACCAATCGAAGTTCACAAAAAAGCGTTGACCCAGAATTTCTCGGAAATTGCTTCCAAATGCAATTCCAACTCTATTGATGCACACGCCGCCTCAGGTGAGTCCCGGGTGATGAATTAGCTGTAGGCAGTGGGGCACTGAAAAGGTAACTTCATGAACGGATTGGTGCTTTTGGTGTAAATGTGTCTTACTAAAGTTTTCACATTTACCAGATTGTATTACATTTTCACTATACCACATTTTACTATACATCTGTCCCTGGTTTATGGAGCATCAAATGAAGTAATTATGACCATAGAAAACAATGCCAAAGTGCCCTTCAAAAGAAGCATAGTTTTTTCGTAATCGGTTTCTTGACATGCCCATTTCTTTAGGTGAGCATACTGACGGAAGCACATACCTTTGCAAGTGACAAAAACACTGACATCTCCTGTATTCCAATGGTGAGCCCTACAGACATGCAGAAGTTTATATTCTCGACAGTTGGATCTTCCCACATATCTAATGCAAATCTAATTTTCCCTTGTACCACTTTATGACAATGCACTGAAAATGTAGGAGCAAGATTCTGCATCCATTTTTTTTCCAGAGTCAACAACAACTTCAAGCGCCTATCAGGTAATTTTATTTCACTTTTCATATACGAGAATATTTTATGCTTGGAATTTCTAATAATATGAAAAAGTTTATGTATCCTGTCGGTTGTTTATGCTAGGTGGCATTTATGGGTTTCTCTTTATATGTACAATTGTCTGCATCCCATTGTCTCAGTTCCATTTTGCTGTTTTCATCCGTACTAAAATAAGTACTGTATTACAGGGGGATGCTGGTACTTCGACTACAATTACATCGTCCTTTGCAGCTAGTCCAGCGTATGAGGTATGCATACTTACATTTTCCTTGAATGAAAGAAAGTAAATCCTACATACAATGTTATTAGACAGTGACGTGCATATAAACGTGCAGTGTTTCAAACTTTTATGATTTCAGTTCCAACGTTACACTTCCTACCTAATGCAGAATAGATTGCAAAATATTTGAGGCAACATTATAATCAGTATGTTTTGCACGATGATCTCTGATCAAGTATACTTGCCATCTTGGATGGCTTTCAGGTGAAATTTGAAATGCATATTTTGACTAAATGACGTACACTGTTTGTGAGCATTTGTGTGTAAGCGGTGTGTGCGATGAAAGTTTTTAATTTTCAATAAGATTTGACTTTTTTTAAAATGAATATTCTATTCAAGGAAACTACACAAGGTGTGGAATTAGAAGTGGCGGCACATGGATCAGAGGTGAACATAAACTACTATTGGATTAAATTTGACATCAAATAGCATTTGTAATACATTTTTATTTATCTATTTATTTATTTGGATTTGTAGAGCGCACTGCAGCCCAAAGGCATCGAGGCGCTATAAGAAGAATCTAAGTAGGCTTGATTCAGGGTCACAAGAATACGGCCCAACAGAAGTATACATACAGGTTACATGGTTACAGATACAGAGTTGGACACAGATACATACCAAGTTCCAAAGTTACAGATACAGAGCTAGATACCGGATAAAAACATGTTCTGTCATACAAAGAGCCAGGTTTTGATGACCTTACGAAAGGCTGTATGAGAGTTGATTAGCCTAATGTGAGGAGGGAGGGCGTTCCAGTGGGTGGCTGCCATAGTTGGGAAACTGGATCCGCCAGCGTGAGCTTTGCGTGTTTTGGGGACAGATGTCCGGTTAGAGTATGGCGTTCTGGCTGGCCTGGAGGCAAGGGGTTTGGAAATCCTTTGGCCAAGGTAGAGAAGGGGCCTGGTCTTGGAGACACTTGTGCGTCAGTGCAAGGGTTTTGAAAATGATCCTTTCCCTAACTGGTAGCCAGTGGACCTGCTTCCTGAGCCCTGAGATGTGATCCCTACATGATAGGCCAGTGGCGGCTCGGAGAGCGTTGTTCTGCACTAGTTGGAGTTTGGCAAGGTCTTTGCCTGAGATTCCTTCAAGAAGGGCATTACAATAGTCCAGTCTGGATCCAATTATAGCCCTGGCGATGATAAGGCAGTTCTGTTGGGTTAGGAAAGGTCTTACTGCATTAATAGGTTTGGAGTGGTATGCAGATGAGGATGCTATAGCATTGACCTGCCTGTTCATGGTCAAGTTGGGATCCAGATACACGCCCAAGGTCTTAACCTCTTGAGAGCCGGTGATAGGGATATTGTTGACGCTGAATGAGCTGTAGTGTTTGTCCAATTTGCCCAAGGTAGCCAGGGAGCCAATCAGCAGAAGTTCCGTTTTCTCAGTGTTGAGGCATAACCAGTTTTCTGCCCTCCAAGATTGGATTGTTGAGTAAATGGAATTGAGGGTGTTCAAGTCGGACAGGTAATCACCCGAGAGGGGGATGAGCACTTGGGTGTTACCAGCATAGTTAGTATATGAGATGCCCAGGGCGTCCAAGATCTTGAACAAAGAACTTGTGAAGAGGTTGTAGGTGGGAGCAATGCAAGAACCCTGCATTTAATGATGCTAGGGTTGGCACAGGCGGATTTGGAGAAGACCTTCATAGCTGTATCCTGCAGGAACGAGGTTATCCAGTTACAGGCTCTAGGGGAAAGGTTAGCTGCAGTGGAGAGGTGGTGGCAGAGGGTCTTGTGATCTACCAGATCAAATGCTGCAGATAGGTCTAGTAGGAGAAGGAGCTCAGGTTTACCTGCGTCTTTGAGGTTGTCCATCTGGTTTTTGAGGCGAAGAAGGGCCGTTTCAGTGCTGTGCCGCGGCCGGAACCCTGACTGCCATAGACCAAGAGGATGGTTGTCTTCTAGAATGCCGTGAGAAAGGGGGCTAAGGAGGGTGCACAGTCCTTGATGACCTGTGCCGGGCAGGCATCTCCTTTACAATTGGATGGTTTAATGGATCTGAGGAGAGCAATGACTTCAGGTTCACTCATATCCTTAAATTCAAACAGGAGGGACTGGCTAGGGATGGTTACAGGTGGAGAGCTCCTGTGGTTATTGGCTATAAGGTTGGCAAGTGCCTTTCGGTGGGCAAGGATTTTGGACTGCAGGGTGTCCAGCTTGTCCAGTAATGCAGACTGGATTTATTTACACCACGCCTCATCCTTTTATGTAGTCATTTTTTTAATTCAATCTAGTTGGTTCTGTTTGTAGATATTTAAATATGTTTACTAAAAAAGAAAAGGTCAGGCGTGCACTCTAGTTCCCAGTCATTTAATCCTTAGTATTAACAGGGTTTTATCCCAGTAATGCTAAAAAATAACAGAGTTAAATCCCACAAAATGTTCAGAAATTATACCAGGGTTGAATCCCAACTGCCAGTTCAAATGCACAGTAGTTCTGCTCCTCCAATCCCACAAAATGTTCAAAAAAATATACCAGGGTTAAATCCCAACTGCCAGTTCAAATGCACAATAGTTCTACTCTTCCAAGTACTTTTGAGTCTCCAGCTCTCTTCAGGGAGGCTGAGTTTCTTTTCAGCTGTTGCCAATTACTTTTTTAATAACAGTCTCAAGGAATTCTGGTCTTTGTAGTGATGGCACAATGTTTTGTTCAAGAGACCAGGAACAAACTCCCCTCCAAACAGACCCATTTTACCCAAAATTGGGGGGTGGGGGAAACTATGGTTATGGCTCTCCAAAGTGAGGGCATGACAACCCCCGATGCTGCTACCTCCAGGCCCGGGCTTCCTGCAACATTAAGTCAAAAAGAAAAGGTCAGGCGCGCACTCTCGTTCCCAGTCATTTAATCCTTAAACTAGTATTAACAGGGTTTGATCCCAGCAAAGTTACAAAATAACAGGGTTAAATCCCAAATGTGAGTGGTAACAGGGTTAAATCCCACAAAATGTTCAAAAGTTATACCAGGGTTAAATCCCAACTGCCAGTTCAAATGCACAGTAGTTCTGCTCCTCCAATTCCACATAATTATACCAGGGTTAAATCCCAACTGCCAGTTCAAATGCACAGTAGTTCTGCTCCTCCAAGTACTTTTGAGTCTCCAACTCTCTTCAGGGAGGCTGAGTTTCTTTTCACCTATTCCCAATTACTTTTTTAATTACAGTCTCAAGGAATTCTGGTCTTTGTAGTGATGTCACAATGTTTTGTTCAGGAGACCAGGAACTAACTCCCCTCCAAACACACACATCTTACCCAAAATTGGGGGAGGGGGGAAAAAACCATGACTATGGCTCTCCAAAGTGAGGGCATAACAACCCCCGCTGCTGCTGCCTCCAGGCCCGGGCTTCCTGCAACATTAAGTAAAAAAGACAAGGTCAGGTGCACCCTCTAGTTTCCAGTCATTTAATCCTTAAACTAGTATTAACAGGGTTTAAACCCCGCAATGTTAAAAAATAACAGGGTTAAATCCCAAATGTGAGTGATAACAGGGTTAAATTCCACAAAATGTTCAAAAATTATACCAGGGTTAACCCTGTTACCACTCACATTTGGGATTTAACCCGGTTATTTTTTAACATTGCTGGGATCAAACCCTGTTATTACTAGTTTAAAGATTAAATTACTGGGAGATAGAGTGCGCGCCTGACCTTTTATTTTTTGTTTAAATATGTTTGTTTGCGTGTAAATGAAATGTGCTTGATTTAAACCATATAAAAACGTTTTTCTTTCAGCTTGCTGGTGCAGTTGTGAAAGGGAAGACCACGGTTTCAGAGAGAATCAAGAAAACAAGGGTAACTAACAAACAATTTCGTTTTCTAGACGTGTTTTGGGCTGGCGTTTTCTTCATTTTTAAAGTGCTATCTGCTGTATGTGTGCTATACATTGAACATGTTTTCACAACACATCTCCTTGAGGCCCAGAAGGAAAAGAAGTATAAAGACACAGACAACAAATGAAACCAAAGATGTCGCTTGCCAAACAGATTTCACCATGGAGCAACTACTATTTGAGGCGCAGCATGGTCCAGTCAATAAGCAGACTCGTGATGCTTATGCCCAATGGCCTGAAACTGAATGCAATGTGACCGGCAAAGCCAGCAAAGTGTTCTTGGACCACTGCTACAATGTGAGAACTTGACAAGATGAAACTGAATATAATGAAGATGCATTGGAATTCCTCGCAGACCACTTGACACAATCTACACCTGCAAAAAAAGTCCACCCAATAAACATTCGATGTTGATGGTTTCTATAATTCGTGGGCAAATAACACAAGCTGAACTAACAGAGACGTTAGTGCATAGATACAACCGACACGTGTTTTGACCACCTGGTCGTTTTCAAGGCCTATTTAGTTGGTTCAATGGGGTGTCCCTTGGTGAGGTAAATAGTTTCTCAGACATAGCTGAGGTAATATGTTGTAAATATTCATGGGTCAAACTCACTAGTCCATCTTCTTAGAATGGTGTTACGTAGTAGAATGGCGTCATATTGACTTATAAAGATGTTCGGTAGTACGAGCCAATACAGGATTCCATATGTATATCCACACAATTCATTCAAATTATGCCTCAAATCTGGTGCACAAAATGATGGGTTGAATCCCATGGACAAACGGCAGAGACCTTCTACTGACGCTTTGGCTGTTCCTGTACAAAGCGGAGCCCTGCACGTTGCTGCATGGACAGTATCCTAGCAACATGTCTGTACACAAAAATGGATGAAACATCAAAATTCAGCAAAAGCTGGTTACGTTCAGTCTCTAAAAAATGTAGCAGGACCTGAGGCCTAGAGTGGAAGTGCTCTGTTGAGCAGGTAGCGTCCCTCTAGACAGGTCAATGCTTTGAGTCACAACACAGTATTTAAAAGGATATCAGCTTTATATGTAGTGCTTCATGTCACATTCCTTCGGCTTCACATGGCTGCAGTCCTTTCCCATTTTAAAGACATGGAAGTTTGACTATGAAATGAAGGGACGCAAGCATTCAATCTTATGAAGTGCAAGTGTGCTCCATGTCAGAGTGTAGCACTCAAAGCATTCAAATAGGCTGATTAATACTACATGTACAACTCATGCTTGGCTTACAAGAGCTCATGATAATGCATCATGGCCATTAATCGCCTGCTTCCACTTCTCTCTCCTCCTCCCCAAATCTCCACCACCTTCTCTCCCTGTCCTTTCCTCTCTGCAGTCACCCTTTTTTCAACCTCCTGCTTTGATGCCCTTTTGGCACTTACACCCCCTCGCCTGCCTAAATCACTGCCACTTGCTGTCCCGCTCCTTGACTCCCGCATCACCCCCTTTTTCAAAAAGGCACCCTGATCCCATTTATTACTGCTCCCCATACATCTGAATATTTCTGACTTCATTAAGTTGACCCAAAAAATAAATTTGAAAAATGACGACACAAAACTGAAGTGCAAACCCCTCCTTCAATATATTTAAGCTTTTTATAAGTTCTACTAAATCTGTTCAAGAGCAAACAGCTAGAATGTACTGGGCAAGTGATAGTATGTATGCAAGGTGTGGAAGAAGGAATGATCCACACATTTGCATAAGCGCGCCCCCTTCCTCACTCTTGGCAGCTCTGTGGAATCTAACCTTATGGGGTGTCTCTGAATATAAACACATGCAGCTGCAGGGATTCTGGGTAGCCGTAGGTGAGCCTTTTCTGGCTAATGGGCAAGTCTGTACATGTTTTGCCCCGACACCTGGCTTCCACAAATCAGCAACCTCTGTGGTGGTACAGTATTTCAATGTGTTCTCTCTGCAGGCTCTGCATGCTGACCTGCGGCGATAAATTAAGAGACCGCCCTTAACATGGGTAATTCCCCCCATCCCCAATTGAGGTACCACCCAACACCTTGAGTATTTTTCTTTGATTCAATCTGGCCCTGCTAATGGCTCATATAGATCCACGTGGATCCCTCCCCATGTGCCACCAATGATCAAATAACCAGGTCAGTGAACAGAAAGAATATATATTGAATGAATAGGTTCCATATGTATTTATACCAAAGGGTTACACACACCACCTTCTCTGACACAAAACAAAGCCTTAATGCAACATGCAATTTTCTAATTTTACTTTTGTCTCATGTAAGGAGAACACAGGGCAAATACACAGTTCAAACCACTTGTCCCACGAACCCCTTCTTGATCACACTACCAGATGAGCATGAGAATTCCTTGATACAGTTTAGATTGTAAACAAATGGAAAATGTCTCTGTTTTTCAAAAGCAAATTCACACGTGCAGCAATTTAGATGTTTAATTTCCCTGCACACTTGAAAATGCTAGCACTTATAAAATGTAAACACACTTGTGAAACTATTTAGGATTAACAAAACTCATCTTCACCCAAAGCAATCTGATTTTACTTGTATCAGAGTCACATGCTGACTCTCAGGAGAGAGAGTATGCTTGTCAATTTGGAATTGCACTTAGCAATGCATTTCGCTCACCCAGCACCACACCCAGTCCTTCAGTGACATTCAGCACCCCTCTGCTTAAAGGCTATAGGGGTAAGGAATGGGGGAAGTTAGGAATTCCATTTTTGGACAGGGATACCCATTTCCTTTAGGGAAGTCTAGGGTTGACGCACAAATGGGAATGCACAATTATTTTAAAGGACTATAACTTGGATTGGTGCCAGGAAGAGAGGGCGGAGGTTTCGAACTCCCCCTGCTTCAATCTATATGGGATTTAATTAAATTATTATTATTCAGTAAAATAGGCTAAGGATCTATTCAGGTTGCCGCCACCCACCATGAAGGGAAAATATTAAGGCAGCAGATCCCCCACACACATGGTTATTTTTGGACAGGCAACTTGCATGGGATGTCTTTGGCTTTAGTACTCAGGAAAGACAGCAAGAACCGGACAGGGACACAGAATCCACCATCTGTCAGGGATATCCTCCAGACCCATTCGCTCTATTCAGCCTCTGTCCCCTCTCCTGGTGGATGTACCCAACAGCTGCAGTATTTCCCAATTTCTGTCTTCTATGTCAAAGTTAATCCTGCAGCAATTTAGATTCCTTTCGAGCCCAGGTAAGTATAAGGTAGTTCTGTCAGGATTCAGTCAGGTACATTGTTAGGCAGCTGTCCTGGAAAGGTAGCACCCAGATGACTTCAGGCAATGATCTCTGATTCTCTGGCCCCTGCAGCCAATTTTTGCACCCTAAGCCACACCCTGAATTGTGAAAACCAGGTGTTAAGTTATTAGTCCTGAATTTTCATAGGACTCCTATAGTTCACCCCTCCCCAAGGCTCAGCCCCTCTCTATGGATAGGCTCTTGGAATTCTGAAGTTGAGTTGATGGAAAGGATGAATCCACCCACCAGGAGGTTGTGATTTACATGTTTCACCTAAAAAGTCAATACATGGCAACTTTCTTCATTTTACAACTAAACATAATAATATATAGATTGTTGTGTTCCCTACGCATAGCAGATTTCTTAACATGATTCTCCTGGTCGCACCATGTTGCATGCACTGGCTATGGATTTCTGCCCTTTACGTGTAAATTATCAGTTAGGTGACATTTCCTACCCAGATATCTAATTTAATGAGCCATCAGTTCCCCACACATTTGAGGTTGTAACTGAAATTCCCCAAATCGCATTTGAATGAAAATCATATCAACACAACCGCCTTGAAATCAGCTCTGTGATTACATAAGTTCAGATCCCATAAGTATTGCGGTTCAAATGTTACTGAGTAAAAGGACATTTCTAATGTAAGTCTATGGTCACATAATAAACATAAACAAGTTGTAGATTCATTTCTTCAATTTAAGTTTACAGGGAGGTGACAGTATCTTGTTCCAGTCTCTGGGCCCACATGTTGACTTAAGGCTGGAGTACATGCATCAGCCTTTGTTCTCTTAGAGTTAATGGATGTTGAAAAGGTGTTATCTTCCAGCATATGGCTCACCTCTGCCCTCTGGAACATCGTGAGGCTGGGCTGCCATTTGTCACTTGTCCTTGTAATCTTGAGGCCACCATGTTTCAAATCTACAGTTTGTATTCTTTTCAGAGCTGCACTCATCCAGACTGGCTCTGTTGTTGATCAGCCAGTCGTAAATACCTGCTATGCATGAGCCAAGTCCCACTGTTCGGGCCTCAAAGAGATTTCCAGATACAGGCACAAGCAGACCTGCAATGGGGGGAGTCACTCGAGTATTCTGCCCAGCAACCTACAATCATGTATTTCGTGGACTCAGAAGAGATTTACATTTTGCATCTGAAAGGAAAGTCTTTTCTATTTGTGTGGCATGTGTTACATGTGTAGCCTTTTATTTCTTTTAATAACTTGCATCTTGCCATCGCTATTCAGTGCCCTTCTTACTGCTATGTTCATTTTAGCAAGAGGCCATTTATCTCAAAGTCTTTCTTTAAAGCTGCGAATTGCACCGCCTTTCCCCCTTGAACATGATGTCAATTTCTGTGTTGAAAAGTGGGCCTTAGTCACCTGAAATGAAAATACTAACATGTCTTTGAATTTCGCATGGAGGCCCAGTTTGTACTCTCAATTTTCAGGGTGCACAGCATTTTGATGTATGGCAATTTCAATGAAAAATGCTGCCTTTTGTCTATCCGCCAACAATGTAATGTGCCTTCCGCAGTCTGATTCTACTTTTCAGCATACGCCTGGTCTCAACTGCAGAAGTACATGTATTTGGATTTGCCAGGCACTTTTAGCAGCTTTGAAGTTTTAAGGCAAGCTGTCTCTCAGTTTGCCAGTGGGCCTTTCCATTCAAAATGTATTTTCACACATTGGGCCTAACATGGCCTTTCCTTCATTTGATCCTGGAGCTTCCATTGGACCCCACAGACCTGAAGAAGAAGATCTCCTTGAGGCGTTAGACAGGCAGGTCATTAGTTCAGTAAATACTCTGCATTTGTTCATCGCTAACTGCAGGAAGAAAGCGCTTTCACTACGTTTCAGTGGTTAGAAGTTCAAAAAACGTCTGCTTGCCACTTATAGAATGCAAGGAATATGATTCTGTGAAGGATGAGTTTAGAGAAGAAGTGAAACATTTGGTTTCTCATTTCTATTCACAACTGGTATTTTGTCATTTTATGGGGTTTTTATAAAGTGCTAAGGGAAGGGGCACCATTCAGATCACTTAAGAGATGTAGGGGGTGGGGGAAGCACACTATTCAAATACAAGTGCATAAGAAGCACAGCTCTCAAGCGCTTCTTTTCCCTTTGGATTCTGGTACTTGTAGTTTTGTCTTTCCCATTTGACATTTAGGAAAACAGCAAGTCCCAAAATTCCAAGAAAAACTGGCCTGGATGGTCTTCCCATGCAAGGCCACAGGGTATCAAAATAGAGTAATGTCCAGTACATCATTGATCACTCCAAGTTCAAATATTCACGCTATCACGAGAGTTCATTAGGACTGATACGAGTGAGCCCAGTGGACAAGATTAAGATTGTAGGCCAAAGTTTCTTCTTGAAGGGGAAGGTTTTTTTTTTTTTTTTCTGCAAGTAAGGGTGGTTCTCCATATATCTCATGGCGTGAGGTGAACCATTCCGGAGGGTGGATCCTGCAGGTCCCAGAATTCCACCGGCTAATTTGTTTTTCTTAAAAGGTTTCAAAACCAGTGATTTAGATGCACACCAAACAAAGGCATGTGCTTCCTGGCTCACTCATGGCAACAACACTTGAAAACCGTGGCCCATGTCTACTCTTTCTGTGTCTTGATATGTGGGCACCCCTGCCAGTCACTCTCCTGTACCTATGCTTGAGCACTTGCACATTACATGATGCACTAATTTGAGTACTCTGCTGGGTTATGGGTATTTTATATGGCTACTGGTCTGCGTTCTGCATGTATGCTACTGCCCATATACTTTTCTTGTGGCTGCTATTGTTAAAAAGTGTCCTGTGCCTGTGACAAAACACAGGTGCCCTAGTCATGGACTGCTAATGTTGGCTCTGAAATGCAAGGTGTTTATTATTCTCACTCCTGCAAGGAGGGAGGTGGTAAGGTGGGCCTGGTGGGAGTGCCCATGCATATTGTGAGTGCTGCTGGCTGGGGCAGGAAAACAAGCGTTGACCTATGATTAAGGCCTGAGATGCTGTCTCCCTTCATTTCTAAATTTCTGGTGGGGCCCCAAATGTGTCGGTTCCCTGGGCACCCAAATCACTAAAGATGGCCCTGGTTCGCCTCTGAGCCTAGAATGGAGCCAGGCCTTCGGTGTAAAAGTAACAAAGCGAGATCATTGTGCTCCGAGATGGAGATAAGTCTTAAGCACACTTGACAACGACCCCCTTTCGGAAACAAACAGATGTTCTCTTTTCCCGGGCCACACCCAGCCAAAGAGCTTGGAACCTATCCGAGGAAATCTCAGGCTGTGTAAATATGTCCTGCACCGCCCTCGCCTGGTCATTTTATGTAATGGTAGCCGGCTTTCCTCAAGAATTCTGAATTGTTTCACAGTAACAATTCATGGCCGAGTCAGGCAGTGAAAAGAACTGCCCAGCACGTCCACTCAGTGACGTCATTTTACCAAAATGCCAGGGGTAGTGGAAGTGACATCACACAACCCTTGACCTCTGACGACATCACAGGAATTGATGCTATTTGACCCCACCCCACCAAGTGACATCATGACATCATAGGAAGCGATGGAACATGACCTTTCACCCTTCGATAAAACAGGAAGTGGCATCACATAGCATTGTTCCCATGTACACTATGAAAAATATGGTTATGATCTCACTGTAAAGTGGTATACATTTCATACAAGAATGGATCACCATATGTATCATTAATATCAGTGCGTATAGGCCCATATTACTAAATTACTGTGAATGCAAGCAGACGTCCAATGCCAAGCGATAATGATGTGTTATTATATAGCACTTACACTTAAACGCTTTATATAGAACAAATAAACACACAACATCACTCAACCTGTGTTGGTACTCATTTATCAACCTCAGAAGGATGAAAGGTTGAGTATGCCATGCCAGGATTCAAACCTGAAACCTGCAGATCACACACATGGCAGCATCGAGCAATCAACCCACTGAGCTATCTCACCAGCTATAGCCATCTTATGGTCTATAGTAAAATGAGCAATTACATGTCTAAATGTTCTCACCTGATGTCGGCACAGATAAAGACTACTCTGACGAAAGCAGCAAAATACTTCTTACCTCTGGGTTTTGAATTGAGCGAAGATAATGGTGGCGAGTCGAGATCTCAAGAAGCCGTTACAGATCGAATAGGCTCAGAGGTAACCCAACGGCCACAACTGTCCCAACTAATAGTGAATCAATGCAGTTTAGACCGTTGACAGTGGTGATTGATTGCTCACAATGCCAGTCGGGCTCGAGGGAGGTGATCAATAAAGAAAGTAGTTCAGATCCAGGCGAGCAAGACTGGTCATGGCTGGCGGGCGCAATGGTAGCACCTACAAAAGGCTAATGCCAGGCTACAGATAAAGGGAACCTCCTACGGATAGGTTCCTGGAATACCCATGGATTTGTCCACCTCTTTAATGAAAGAAACATGGGCCTTGGAGCCTATGACATTTTATGCCTCCAGGAGACATGGCTAACATCTAAGCTTCTGTGTGAGGGCTTTACATGCCATCTGAATCCGGCCAACAAAGGACTCTTAGGTAGACCTTACTCGGGTATACTAACTCTGATAAAAGTCGGACAAGGGTTGCTAAGGAAACAAGTGGAAAATCCCCACCTCCATATACAAATGTTGATTATATAGAGAGAGGAAACAGAAGAGCAAGGCGCTGTAGACTCGACTGTAATATTTAACTTGTATTGGAATGAGGTGATGTATGGTGAAGGAACATTTGTTGAATTGCTAATGAGGCTGCTTCATGACAGTTATATTACTCTGAACAATCCATACATCATGATGTGCGGTGATCTCAATATAAAATGTCTTGACGACTATGGGGTTCCCATGATTGAGACCACCCTTCAAAACCGTGCACGACGATGCTTGAACGAGACAAACGATCGATGCCTGCTTATGTTAAATGGGCCAGACTAAAGGAGATATCCCCGGTCGCTCCACATGGCAAAGGGCGAACAGAATGCTTGTTTCCATTACTGCTCTGGGTCCCTCGATATGTGGCAATTGGTGGAATCATTTGGGGTGATTCATATGGGAAACAGTGATCATCAGGCCTGGACTGGCCTATCGGGCAATAGGCCCTTGGCCGAATCAAAAATGCAAAATGCTGGCGTGGACCATTTTTTGGGTCAAATTGGGCCACTTTTCAGGCCAATGTGGGCCAGTTTGATGAGTTACCATGCAGTGTTGCTGAATAAATGTTCTTTAAAATGCACAATTTACACCACATTGTATCAAAAAAACTCCCCCTTGTCTACTATTCAAACAGTGTCAGGAAAGGAATGAATAGCCTTTGCAACTGTGGGACACTTTGTCATTGGTGCCTGAGCCAATTGTATGGCCCAGTCCGACCCTGGTGATCATAGGTTATTGGAAATAAGATGTATGGAAAGATTGGAACCAATGCATTGGGTAATGGGTGGTGTGATCCAGGTTTCCCAGGGGATGAATTGGTTGAGGGTAAAACCTTGCAATGTCCCCGGGATTATAGAACATGATTAGTAATCACTTAAAAACTAATAGTGAAGACTTGGAATATGCACGGCCTCTGGCTGATTTTGTACAAATTAAATGCAACTATGATAGGGGGGATTTCAAACCTATTCATGTGTACAATCTAGAGGTGGTGGACGCAAGAAAACCTTTGCGGGCCGACTTAAGGAAGTGGAGAAAGATCGGTGGGGAGGAGGGCAGAAGCACAATCAGGAAACACAAAGAGCAATATAAGAACCGGCTGATTGTGTCAAGATCCCTAAGAGACCAACATGATGCTGAATACATGTTAAAAATGATATGTAAAAACAAAACCCCTAACCCGTGGGAACTGTTAAATAATGATGGGAAGTTCCAACCGGCAGTAATGACTAATCCAGTGACAGAAACAGTATGGATAAATCATTTTTCAGCTGTTTGCCCCGCTGGAAATCCCAAGGGGGCCCTTTTTGTGGGCTTTTGGCAGGGCAAACGATGACATTCAGTATATAATTAGGACTCTTAATGCCGCGAAGGCCCCGGGTTCTGATGGGCTCACTAATTCCATGTTGAAAGAAGCCTCAGAGATGTGGCCCGCATTTACTACCCTCCTATTCACACAACTTGCGGTAGCCAAGATGGTTCCGAGGTCATGGAAGACAGCTCTGATTATCCCTGTTTTCAAGATGGGCGATAGGGAAGATCCTAAAAACGATCACCCTCCGAGATATACTGGGAAAAACCTTTGCATCCGTACTCCTGGGTAAATTAAATGCATGGGCGATAAGCACGGGATGGATGGATCCTTATCAGACTGGAATTGTGAAAGGAGTTGGGTCCAATCTGAATTTATTTCTCCTGAATTTACTAAAATTAAGAGCAATAAAAAACAAAGCATTCAGCATTTATAGATCACAAACAAGTGTTCGATAGAGTCAATAGGGAGCGCTTGTGGGGGAAACCTTTGAATTGGAAATGCCCGCAGGACTTGGTAGAAGCCATAATGGCCCTCTATTCTTCAACATCAGACGGGTTAGATTAACAACACAAGGCATGTACTCAAAGGAAATAAGCACATAGAGGGGGGCTGAAACAAAGCTTCCCCTACGCTCCCATATTGCTTAATTTATATAGATTGGACCTGTGGGAATCACAGTCCTCTTTTAAAGCTTTCTTCCCTAAAGTGCAGGATTCTCATATCCCGTGGATCCTATATGCAGATGACTTAGTCATCATTGACCAGACCCCAATAGGCCTACAGAGAAGATTGAACCAATTCCGGGGATATACAACGGAGAGCAATCTAAGAATGAATGCTATTAAATCTGAAGTACTGGAGCGCTGCACAGGAAAAGAATGTAACTGGATTCAAATGGTATGTAGGAGAGGAGAGAATTAGCCAAGTAGATCCGATCAAATACTTAGGGGTTCTTATAAATAGGAGCATACATGAGAAACCCTGGTTAGAGATATTAAGAGCTACGGTCGTGAAGTTCGGGTGCAAGCCCGGGCCCTGCACAGACGATATGGCAACTTTACAACCATCCCTTTAGTGATATTCTATACACAGTAGATGCTTCTTGTCTTGACATGTGGAGCAGAAGCGGTTATAAATCTGTCCTGGCAGGTGTGGGGATTGTTGGAAGGTCTTTTCTTGAAATGTGTGCTGGAACTACCACAGAGCCTTCCGATTAGCACAATAAGGTATGAACTGGGCCTACAGTCGATGGTTCTGTGGACGATCTTATCGCTATACAGGAAATGTGTGATGTCCAATGTCTTGCCCCCATTTGAAATTGCAATGAATGTAAATTCCTCTAAGACTGAGTGGTTCTTGGCAAAATGGAAAGAGAGATGTTTGGGTTGAATAAAATCACTATGAACCACTTTAGAGTTGTTAATAACCAATCCGGACAAGGTCAAGAACAAACTGCAGATACAGGCCTGGATAGATACTCAGGATAAAAGGAAGCAATACAGCCTCTCTTTAAATCTAAATTAGGAAAGAAGAGCTATTACTGTCGTTCCAAGTTTCCTTTGCCCCACTATCGTAATACATTATTGAGATTTCGACTAAATGTGCTCCCAACGAGGTAAGTGCTACTGTTTCGTAAACATATAGAGAAAGCGCAGTCCTACTGTCGATATTGTGAAAATAGAGCTGTGAGTGAATCCCTATACCACCTGATGGTGGATTGCAAGAAATTGGCAATAATAATAACTAATCATTTGGAGAGTTTCCCAATAGAGTGGCGAACACTAGCGGCTAATGAATGGTGGGAACTAATGTGAGTAAGTATGACTTTGGCAGCTATGAGATTGGTGGAAGAAGTATTAAAGTTGGAATAGGATGCTCTGAAGGACTATAATGGTTCAGATGTAATGTTTTTGCTGTGGGCAATTATGAAAGCTGGCGGGGTTGTAGTTGTTGGAAGAAGATGGCTGGAGCATCATAATAGACATGTAATGTTCTTCTTTTTTCTGTGTGTGTTGGGAAATGATGTAAAGGAATGTAATGGGAAAGCTGTCTTTTTCCATTTGTAGAAAAGGTTTTCATTAAACCAAATATACATTTTAAAATTATAGAACAAATATACATACAGGGCCTCATTACAGGTCGGGCGGTCCGGAATTAACAGTGGCGGTAAACCCGGTGCTACTGTTAATTCTGGATCGCCCGATCCCGAGTCCTGCAGGCTGGAGGTGGCGTTCCCGCCAAGTCTGACCTGGCGGGTTTACCACCGCCCGCCTGCAGGCAGATGAGGAAACACCGGCACCATCACGAGATGGTGCCGGTGCCGGTGTTTCCATGATCCTCATTCCCATTGAATCCCATAGGACTCAATGGGAATCGGGATTTACACCATTCCGTCTCCGGAATTCCCAGGACACCGGGGTTGTAATGCCCCGGTAATTCCGGGAATCACGGAGGCGGAATGTTAATATGAGTCCGGCGGTAACCAGGCGGTTTTACCGCCTCGGTTACCGCCAGACTCGTAATGAGGCCCAATTTCACTCAACCTGCGTTGGTACTCATTTATCAACCTCAGAAGGATGAAAGGTTGAGTTGGCCTTGCTGGGATTCGAACCTGCAAATCACACAGCTGGCAGCAGCGAGTGATCAACCCACTGAGCTATCTGACCAGCTATAGCCATCCTACCGTCTATAGTAAAATGTGCAATTAGATATCTGAATGTTCACAAAGGCAGAATGCAAATTACACTCTGGAGTGGATACCATTAAACTGGTAACTGAGATTTAACAGCAGACCAGTTCGGATGTATGTG
The DNA here is from genome assembly GCF_040938575.1 of Ambystoma mexicanum. Lineage (NCBI taxonomy): Eukaryota > Metazoa > Chordata > Amphibia > Caudata > Ambystomatidae > Ambystoma > Ambystoma mexicanum. The sequence goes on along the minus strand of NC_090925.1, from coordinate 347,739,696 downwards.
ATTATTTTGTAGCTAAAAATTTAGAATATACAAAAATTAAGAATTCAAAGTGTCCATCATGCAATAATCACGCACATGACCCCCGCCCACTATCCCCCCACCCAGCACCTCTACCACTAAAACTTACCGCACGGCGCACTTACCTGTTGTCCTTCTCCGCTGCTCTTTCCCTACGACGTGAGTTCCGCCTCCCCATTGAGGGGAGGAACTTCCACCACAGGGTTCGTTTTTTTAAAAACTTTATTTGTCCTATGCTTTCCTTTTTATGGAAGCGGGGGACAGCCCTGAATTCCCATGTCGATCAAGGGGAGCAGGGGACAGCACTGCAACCCTTGCTCCCCATGATCGACATTATCGGTTTTTGCTTTTTTTTTTTATTGCCGAATTCGGCATTTTTGTCTATTTGTTTTTTGCCTGCATTTTCTGCCGATACCGGCCAGTTCATCTGCAGGTCTGGTGCAAAGATGGCCACGTGTCAAGTCTGCGTGGATCTACTTTCCAAACTTCAGCGGTTGACAAAATACTTCCATTGGGAAGAGTATTTATTGTGGCCCAATGAAATCAAAGGCCACTTGATGTGCTATGGTCAAACATTTCTACACTGTACACAAGCCTTTAGGCACAAGGATTTTGTCAAGTGACTGAGGACACCGAGATGGAATGTCTTGTGATGATTGTAACATAGACAACGGCAGAATAAAACATGCTATAACTGCAACTTGCGAAAAGCAAAATACATAGTCCGAAAATGGATACTTATTCTACTTTAAATGCTTTTGGACCTTTTTTAGGTTTAAGAACAGACTAAATCAGTGACTCACCCCCTGAAGTGTGCCTGGAATAAACCTTTAATGAGTCTAGCAGTTATTGTATAGAATTCCAGAAAGACACATTGGCCCTCATTACGACCCTGGCGGAGGTCCATGGTGCAATTTGCACCATGGACCATGGCGCAGAGCTGCCAATACCGCCATGGGGGTTGGCGGACTTACCGCCCCATTCCGAGGTTGGCGGGGCGGTAAGTCCCCAATCCCCATTTACCCTTCCCCATTCCCATTTTTGCCCCATAGGGTATAATGGGAGTGGGGAAGGCGTTAATTACGCCACCGTAAATTACGGTGGCGTAATTAACAACAAGTCCCGTAGCGCCATGGATTTTTCCGCCTGCAAAAAGCAGGCGTAAAAATCACCATGGCGCTACGGAATGTCGTAGTCTGGCGGAGAGGTACGCCATGCATTACGGTGGCGTAAACCCCTCTCCGCCAGGGTCGTAATGAGGGCCATTATGTGTTATTCCTATTCTTTCTTATTTAGAGTTACTGCTCAAAGTGTTACACTTGTGGAACCTCCTGTTTTTTTTAAGAGGCCCGAACAAGAACGCCAGCCACTCCAGAAACAAAGAGCCACATGGCACTGGCCACAGACCAGGAGCCACAATAAAAATTTTTAAAAAGCCAGCGGTCCCAAATGACTTCCCTGCATCCACACTGCGCAACTGCGTGAATTGAATCAGCTCTCAGCTCTTACGCTGCAATGGCCTTATGCGCGTGCTCGGGCCTTTAAAAGTCTGCAATTGCGCAGAAAATGCAATACTCAAAAATAGGGAAAGTAATTTGACATCAACTGCAGTATCAATAAACCCGACCAGGCAACTGCCGATGAGAAACGGTTAGGTTCCTAGTCATAGCTATTGCGGCATTTCATCACACCCTCGCCCGAGTCCTTACTTTTGAGGTACCAACCTCCATGACAGCAACCGATGTTTGGTAACTTCCATAGCAACCGCCCTTTTCCATTGAAACTATGATACCCCCACCCCCCGCCATGCATTACATCTGTTCCTGCCGGCCAGACTAGCTCTGCCTTTGTAGCTGTGTTTCATGTTACGGTGGGAATCCTTGAGGGACAACAGTATTTGGCTCCTTTCACGAACCGCTTCCTGCAGGGCGAGTGAGTGGTAGTGGAAGGTGGGGAACTCGCAATGGGTCACTGCTGGCTGATAGGCTGCAGTGTGGCAGATCAAGGCGCTGCCCGAGGACACTCATATAGTATTACCCCTGAGGCGGGCATTCAGTCTGCTCCAGGATAGTTTACAATTTCTTCTTGAACATATTTGTAGATTCAGTTTCTCTCAAGTCAAGTGGGAGTCTATTCCATGCCAGAGGGCCCCCTATACTGAAGGACCCCTTCAGGGGTTTGGATGTTTTACAGAGCCTGGTTTATATCCGTGAAGTGTTATTGCATCTGAGCTGTCTCTGGCTCTGCTTCACCACGATGCATTCCTACAGATAAGCTGGCATTGGGCCTGTCAGACATTTATGTGTGACCAATAACACGCAGAAGGTGATTCTTGCATTTCCTGGAAGCCAGTGTAAACTACACCTGGCTTCTGATATGTGGTCCCTCCATTTTAAGTTTTTGATCACTATAACAACTATTTTGTATGACCTGCAGCCGATCAATCTCGGCTTGGGGGACACCCATTAGGAGGCTGCAACAGTAATCTAACTTTGCGCCTATAATGGCTCTAGCTATTGTCTCTGCTATGTCTTGTGATATAAAATGGCAGAGATCTGTGAGTAGTTTTATAAAATACGCTGCGGTCGAGACTGCCCACTTCAGTCTTGTTTTTGTGATGCTTTCTGGGACTTGTAGTCTGAGTTTAATAATAGGAAACACAGAATGCAAAGAAAGAAACAGGACTGGAGAAGCACCTACAGATTGGAATGGATGATGTTGGTAGCTATGCCAGTAGGGCCTCGGAATCTGTCAGAGAATGGCGTCTACTATAGGAAAGTAAGCATAATAGGAGTCACCATAACACATGGTTTGCTGCCAGTATTCCGGCAACAGTCCTCCAGTAGGGAGATAGCCCAGGAATAGTGGAGCCTGCCAGGCTGTTAGGCATGCACAGGGTTCACTATGAATGCTATGCTCGGATTCTCGCTACGTGGCTTCACTTAGGCAACAGCGGCTTGGCTGGCGAGTTGATGCAGAATTGGCTCCTGGAAGAGTGTTTAGAAGAGGGGGGCATGCCCAGGTGGACACAGAGTCCTCGAGTTCCTCTTCATTTACCAAAAAAGAGAAGCTTCTCAAGAAGAAACAATCCTCTGATAGGATGTCTTTAGAAAATTCAAAGGAGAGGATGCTGGTGTCAAGCCATTTGTAAGGAGATTCCCTTGGAGCCTGAGAAGCCAATGGCAACTCCGCTGCCATTAATTGTTCCACCTTTTTTCCCATTTCCTGTTGCTATGCTCTAGTCTTTTTCCGGCCTCTTCCTGGTTTCGCTTTTAACCACGCCTCTTTGTTTTGCTCAGCACGTTGCATCTGAAGCTTTCACGCTCCGTGTCGCTTGTGCTCGCTTCCAGTTTCTTGCTTGCTGCCTTGCCGGTCTTATTCCGGTACTCTTCCCTTTCTGCCCTTTTCTTAGCCTTTCTATTTCCGGTGCCCTTTCCCTCTTTGGTTCTTCGCTGATTTCTCGTCTTCGCGCGTCCTAGCGTTCCGGTATTTTTTTTTCCCTTTGCCTTTTCTTCTTTTCTCCTCCCAGTCCCGTTCCCTCTCTCCTTGTCCTGCCTCTCCCGGGTCTTGGCCCTCCTTCTTCTGTGCTTACCTTCTTCTGAGCTTACCTGTTTCCTTACCCATTCTTTTTGGGTCCATTTATCCTTCCTCTGTTTTCTCTTCTTACTTCCTGCTTTTTTTCTCCCTCCTTCTTTCTTTTCGGTCTCCGCTTCCACTCTTCCTCTTCCCGGTCTGCCGCCACTCAACCAGCATTCCACTCTTACCGCTTTCCCCTTGCCCAGCTCAGCATTCACGTGATCCTCAGCGGTCTCTGCGATCCTCTGCAACCCGGAACATCCTCTCCTTCGGATACCTGGAAAAGAACCTTGTCTGGTTATCCTTACACTGCCACAAGATCGAAACACAAAAGAGAGGTTTTTTTTAGCATCCGCATTTTTCCTCTCTTATGGCTTCTGCGGAAAGGGGGCCCCTTGTTTGCCTGGTATTAGGAGGGGGAACAGGGTGGCTTCTAACCGCGGAAGACCATATCTCTTCTCAAAAAAGAAGTCTACAAGAAAAAAGGGGCGAAGACGCAAGGATTCTACAGAAGAATCAGGTGAGGAGGAGTGGGTTCTGCATAAAGACAGTTCTGGTTCCGACGAATTGAGTGATCAGCCTAGCATTCCTGACAGATTGCAACGCCCAAATGATCCTACAATGGCTACAGCTGAACAGATACAGGAGTTGCTAACAGCGGTACACAATCTCACACAGGAACTACAAACTGTCAAGGCAGAGAACGCGGTTCTAACACAACGTATTGACAACCAAGAAAGAGCACGTGCAGAATTACCCCCTATGCCTTTGGCATCGGATAAATACGATGGCTCTCCACATAAGTTCAAAGAATTCATGGAGACATGTATTATACATTTTACTTTCAGACCCCAGACATATGCCTCAGATAATGCCCGCATAGGGTTTCTCATCTCCAACCTTACTGGAAATGCACTGGCATGGGCCACCCCATTAGTTACCAGTGCTAGCCCACTTCTGTAAGACTATAGTGGGTTTACGGCCCAATTTAAAGAAGCCTTTGAGAGACAAGAAACCGCCTTGATAGCCAGCGAGCAGTTGCTTGACATCCGTCAGGGTAACTCGGATTTGCTATCCTACATTTCCCGTTTTAAGAGGGTCACCACTGATACCGGGTGGCAAGAGGCGGCTCAATACACCATTTTCCATGGTGGTCTCACAGAAGAATTGAAAGACGAATTGGCACGCGTGCCCAGACCTGCAGCTTTGTCGGAATTGTGGTCTACCGTTCTCCAATTGGATTTCCGTCTTTCCGAGAGACGTTCAGAAAGACGAAGAGGCCGAATCACACCCACTGCCTCCTCCGCCCATCAAACCAAGGATGAACCCAGGCAGGTAGGTACCACCCAGGGGCCCCTTTCTTCTGATGAACGAAGGAGAAGAAAGGACAATAATCTGTGTCTGTATTGTGGTTCTAACCAACACCTGTTACGTGACTGTCCAGAAGTACCTCCACGACGGTCGGGAAACGCCCCGCCTCGGAACTAGTGGGGACAAGTTACCGAGGGGGATTTCCTGGTCCCTACGTCTCAATGTCGATAACATCCATCTCATCCACAGAGGACACCCGTCTCATGGTTCTGGCAGTCCAGCTTACCCTTCATCAAAGGATTTATGATGTCCTGGCTTTACTGGACTGCGGTGCAGCAGGATGTTTCATGGACATCATGTGGGCTAATCAATCTGGTATAGAACGACTAGAGAAGGATGAAGACCAGAAGGTGGAAGGAGTTGATGGCAAGCCCTTAAGTTCTGGTCTGATCACCCATACCACCCCGCCCATGACTATGAAGTTGCTACAACATACAGAGACTATCCAGTTTGATCTAATAAGAGCTACCCACTTCCCAGTTATACTAGGGGTATCATGGCTATGCAAACACAACCCTACCATAAACTGGAAAATCAATCAGATGTCTTTTTCTTCTGATTTCTGTTTGAGGAAATGTCTTCCGGAAACCAGCTACGCCACTGTCCAAGCCATCTCTGAATCCTCTCCAACATCTGATACCTTGGGAATTCATACAATTCCCATCGACCTGGCTCAGTATAGTGAAGTTTTCCAAGACCAAGAAGTCCAAGAATTACCTCCACACAGACCTGAGGACTGCGCCATTGATCTGGTCCCAGAGGCCCTAGTACCGTTTGGGCGAATGTTCTCCCTTTCTCTTCAATCTACAAAACGGTCTCATTCAACCTTCACGTTCTCCTGCTGGGGCATCCTTGTTTTTTGTGCCCAAAAAAGATACTACAGAACTAAGACCCTGCATCGACTACCGAGGTCTGAACAGCATCACCATTAGAGATCGGTACCCGATGCCATTGATTAAGGATATATTAGAAGTCGTACAAGGGGCCACTGTTTTCTCCAAGATCGACCTTCGAAGAGCCTACCATTTGCTACGCATTCGATCTGGAGATGATGGAAGACTGCCTTTAGGACCCCCTTCGGCCACTACGAGTATATGGTGATGCCGTTCGGCCTGGTAAACGCTCCATCAGTTTTCCAGCGATTTATGGACCGCACCTTTTCTGACTTGTTGTATAACTGTACTATCATCGACCTGGACGATATTCTAGTGTTCTCTAAATCCCCGGAATTACATGCACAACATCTCCATCAGGTTGTCCAAAGACTTAAAGATGCCCATCTAAAGGCTAATCCAGACAAGTGTGTTTTCCAGGTGGCAAAGGTACCTTATCTTGGGTTTAATTTGTCTGCCGAGGGAATTCAGATGGACCCTCGGAAGGTAGAAGCCATCTTGCAGTGGCCAAATCCGACTTCGGTAAAGGAAGTCCAAAGATTCCTCGGGCTAGCCAATTTTTATCGCAAATTCATTTCTGATTTCTCCAACAAGGTATTGCCCATTACCTGTTTGTTAAAGAAATTTTCTTCTCCCTTTCTTTGGTCCAATGAAGCAGAGGACGCTTTTCACCAACTTAAAACTGCCTTTTGTTCTGCCCCAGTGCTACGTCAACCAGATCAAGACCTCCCATTTATAGTAGAAACTGATGCTTCATCTGCAGCTTTGGGAGCAGCATTGCTACAAGAACATGACAGGGTTGAATTTCCTGTAGCCTATGTATCTAAATCTCTAACACCTAGCCAACGGAACTATTCCGTATAGAGAAGGAGCTGCTCACGATGAAAGTGGCATGTGAAGAGTGGCGACATCTCTTACAAGGGGCTGCTTTTCCCTTTGAACTGCACACGGACCACAAAAATCTAAAGGTCATACAAAATATGGAGTGTATAAATTCACGACAAGCCCGATGGGCCCATTTTTCTTCCCAGTATGACTTCGTGCTTACTTACTTACCTGGAACCCAAAACTTGCTTGCTCTTGCATTATCCAGAAGACCCTCTCCTGAATGTCTGTCCGAACAACATCTAAACCTCATGTTGCCTCAGAAAAAGGTGATATGTACGGTAAATGCTTTTCTAGAAGGGGTACGCAAAGCCACTGCCAACTTAGACAAACCACCTTCGGTTAAGGCTTCAGAAGATCTCTTCCTCCAGGATGGCGTATAGCTTTGCAAAGGACGTCTATTTCTTCCAGACTCCACCTCCCGTCTACAGGTCTTGAAATGGTGTCACAATGACCAAGTAGCTGGACATCGAGGTATTAAGAACACTCTGGATTTACTCAGACGTGATTTTTGGTGGTCAGGAATGGAAAAGACAGTAGATGAGTATGCGTCGACCTGTCCTATCTGCTCCAGATCAAAATACAGCACTCAGAAACCGGTTGGATATCTACAACTAGAAGAGCCACCTAGGAGACCATGGAGAGTAATCTCCACCAATTTTGTAGTTGACTTACCTCCTTCGGACGGTTGCTCCTGCATCATGGTACCCGTGGACAGTTTTTCCAAAATGGCACATTTTACCCCCTTGGCAGGACTTCCAACAGCAGCTGAGATGTCTTCTGTTTTTGCCAAGGAAATATTCCGGTTACATGGAATTCCAGACAAGATCATTTCTGACAGAGGTTCACAGTATACCTCCAGTTTCTGGAAAGAGCTCTGTAAGAGGCTTGGAATTGAAAGAGCTATGTCCTCAGGGTTCCATACGCAAATGAATGGTCAGACAGAACAGATAAACGCCTTACTAGAACAGTATCTTCGTTGCTTTACCAATTCTCAACAAGATAATTGGGTGGCCCTGCTACCTACAGCCGAGTTTGCTTACAACAACTCCACTCATAGTGCCACCAAACCAAGTCCTTTCTTTTGTACTTATGGCTTTCATCCCCATTTCTTACCAATCAGAACCTTTCCTCCTGGGGATATACCTTCTGTCGACGCTTTGCTTGCCAGTATTTCTGAGGCACATAAGACTGCTTATGCTAGTCTGCAAGCCAGCAAGATCCAGTATAGTTCTTTCAGCAATCCACGGCGCCTTCCTTCTCCCCAAAAGCAAAAGGGCACCCAAGTCTGGTTATCTACAAAGTACCTCCCTCGCTGGTTGCATTCTTCCAAACCTACTCCACGCTATCTGGGTCCTTATACCATCTTGGAAAGGATAAACCCAGTGGCCTATCGACTTCCGTTGCCCGACTACATGAAGCAAATTCATCCCGTCTTTCATTCCTCTCTTTTGAAAGAATATCAGGAAGAAACCTACAAGCAAGGAATACCGAAAGATCAGAAACCCAAAGACTTACCACCTGACGAATATGAAGTAGCAGCCATCCGAGACTCCAGATATAAGGGAGGCAGACTGGAGTATCTCATACATTGGAAAGGTTACACGCATTCGGATGATTCTTGGGAACCTGTTTCTCATGTCCATTCCCCTCGTCTAGTGCGGATATTTCATAGACTTCACCCTGGCAAGCCGGGGGGAGGTGTTCCATGGAAGGGGGCATACAGTCATGCCGTTTGTAAGGAGATTCCCTTGGAGCCTGAGAAGCCAATGGCAACTCCGCCGCCATTAATTGTTCCACCTTTTTTCCCATTTCCTGTTGCTACGCTGTAGTCTTTTTCCGGCCTCTTCCTGGTTTAGCTTTTAACCACGCCTCTTTGTTTTGCTTGGCGCGTGGCATCTGAAGCTTTCACGCTCCGTGTCGCTTTTGCTCGCTTCCAGTTTCTTGCTTGCTGCCTTGCCGGTCTTATTCTGGTACTCTTCCCTTTCTGCCCTTTTCTTAGCCTTTCTCTTTCCGGTGCCCTTTCCCTCTCTGGTTCTTCGCTGATTTCTCGTCTTCGCGCGTCCTAGCGTTCTGGTATTTTTTTTTCCCTTTGCCTTTTCTTCTTTTCTCCTCCCAGTCCCGTTCCCTCTCTCCTTGTCCTGCCTCTCCCGGGTCTCAGCCCTCCTTCTTCTGTGCTTACCTTCTTCTGAGCTTACCTGTTTCCTTACCCATTCTTTTTGGGTCCATTTATCCTTCCTCTGTTTTCTCTTCTTACTTCCTGCTTTTTTTCTCCCTCCTTCTTTCTTTTCGGTCTCCGCTTCCACTCTTCCTCTTCCCAGTCTGCCGCCACTCAACCGGCATTCCACTCTTACCGCTTTCCCCTTGCCCAGCTCAGCATTCACATGACCCTCAGCGGTCTCTGCGATCCTCTGCAACCCGGAACATCCTCTCCTTCGGATACCTGGAAAATAACCTTGTCTGGTTATCCTTACACCGCCACAAGATCGAAACACAAAAGAGAGGTTTTTTTTAGAATCCGCTTTTTTCCTCTCTTACGGCTTCTGCGGAAAGGGAGTCCCTTGTTTCCCTGGTACTACGAGGGGGAACAGGGTGGCTTCTAACCGCGGAAGACCATATCTCTTCTCAAAAAAGAAGTCTACAAGAAAAAAGGGGCGAAGAGGCGAGGATTCCTACAGAAGAATCAGGTGAGGAGGAGTGGGTTCTGCATAAAGACAGTTCTGGTTCCGACGAATTGAGTGATCAGCCTAGCATTCCTGACAGCTGGGAAGAACAAAAAGAAGAGCAGGGGCATTCCAGATCCTCATCCTCCTCTTCCAGCAATGGCAAACCTCCTCCTCAGCCGAGTGTAGGGTCCTACAGGAGAAGGACAAACAGGGAGAAGCACCTTGATGCTGGATCAGGTCTCGGAACGGATGGGCTTCCAGCAGGAAGCATCCAGCATGGCAGGAGATCTGAGCAAGAGACCACAGCTGAGACAATTTAAACATACCATCAAGGTGAGCCTGCCCCTGTTTGGACGAACTGAAGGAGGAAGTCCTAAAGGAATGGACCAATATCCCCATGTTCACACCATGAAGGAGGAAGAGCGGTCCCTGAAGGCATATGCCAGTGCACACCTGAGCTTGAATACCAGCCTGTACAGTCTCACGAATCACAAAAGCAGGTCTGGTGACATTTGAGAAATTAAAGTGATGGACTGATTGCACCCTGACCTTGAAAGACATGAGGACGCGTGTCAAGCTGCTATCAGACTTTGCATATATTGGAATCCGAGCATCAGCCGTGGAGCTATGACCACGAGGGCAATTATCTCACAATGCTGCCACTTGCATTTCAGGTATTGGCATCCAGAGTGCCACCAAAAATCTGCAGCGATGCAACCTCTGTTTGGAGGGTAAATGATGTTTGGAGGCTCCTTAGAGGAACAAATCCATAGGGTGTTCAAGGCAGATAAGTGTGCTTATAAACCCTGTAAAGAGTAAAACCTGAAAACCAAGCAGGTAGCATACAGTGGGAAAAAGAGTATCCATGTCCACTCCTCTTCCAAAGACGGGTCAAGCAATCCAGCTAGAGTGAGAGAGAGGCCAAAGTCTCCTCAGAAGGAAAGCCCACCTACAAAGTCGCTGAAGCCTGCACTTGCAGGATACTTAGGCTTAGAGCCCCATCACCCCAGAATTAGAAGCCCAGTTAGAGTGGTGGTTGGAAAGGACAAATCTTCACAGTGGGGTGCCTTGCTAGAGCCCACTTCAACTATAATTATATTGCAGTGGCAGCAAAGGCGTTGTGATTTGGCTGCTCGGAATCATTGCCAAAATGAGAACTTGGCAGAAGGTCTGTTGGATGCCATCAAGTGGAAGCGAAAGAACCATAGCTCTGACCCAAGTGTCTGCGCAGGAAAATGCTCAACAAAAGTTGACACGGAAGATCCAACTTGTTGCAAGCTGCCATAGATTGAGAGCCAAATTTAAATTTAATTGTCAAGGACATTTTGAATTATGCAGGTTCGGTTGAGCTCCGGCTGACATCAAAAGCACTCAAAACAATTGATGGAGATGAATCCTCACAAAGCTTGCCTGTGCAGAAAATCAAAATTGGAAATGAAAAACATTCTCTTGGAAAAAGGAGCTCAATCAATGATGGCGGGAGCAAAGGTGTTAGATGCTCCGAAATCGAGGTGCCTATTCAAGAGCTAACGATTATGCTTGAGAAACACTTTTCGTCATTTGGTATCTTTACTGGTGCGGCGAAGACTACTACACCCGTAGTAAATACAAAAACTCTGATGGCTACGAAAGAAATAGTAGCCGGTGCACAGAAAACAGTAAAGAAAGGCCAAATGTCTGGAAACACCAAGGTCAAGAAATTCATAAGAAATCTATTTTCACCGCCAAGGCTTAGCCTATTCAAACGTGACATTGGCGTTAAAATTAAAATGCCAGACCTCGCCATAAAAAAACTGCCCATGCTTACATTGACAAAGACAAGCAAAAAGCAGCACAAAAGCGAAGAAAAATAGTCTCTGACTCTGAAACAAGTGGAATATCTGCATCCACTTCAATAAATCTATGTGATTTATCTACATACTCGATTCACGACGATCAAGATGTGTCTATTGCTTCTAGTTCTCATCAACTTGCTTCAAGGAGGGCAAGTGGCCAGAAATCTAATGAAGCTATGTCGACCACCGCGAAATCTATGGCTGAGCGATCTCCAATAAAGATTGACACAACAGCAAAGGAAAATGCAGTATCTGCTGCTGATCAACAGCTAAACCCGAAATTTATGCTAATTCAACGTAAACATCGCATTCATTTTAAAACAAGGGTTCATAAGAACAAAATTAGCAAAGGAGCATCTCAATGTCGCAAACTACGTTTACAAAACATTCAAAGTGACGAAACTGAAGTAAATTTAAACCGAACAAACATAATGAAATTGTTCAAGTGCGTTCCACTCTTGCGTACAATTGAATCAGACGACATAAAGATAGTTGAATATGCAACTGAAAAATCTTCAGATTAGGTGCTTTTACATATTGATTCGGCAGGAGTATGAAGTACCCTATTAAGAGCCAGTGATGATCTTCTGTTTTTTGGATTTGAGATCTCGGTTGAACCTGACAAGGAAGGTCTGTTACAACACGATAAAGCAACAGAGGTAAACCAACACCAACCGAAGCCTGTCGCGTCAGCAGTCTTACGGAAATCTATGAGCATCCCGCAGAATACAAGACAAGAACGAAATTTGTCAAAATCACTATTAGCCAAAAAAGATAACCCAAATAGGCCTTGGGTCCATCAATAGCTATGACTGACATATTATGAGTGTCCACGTTCTTATCCTGGAACACACGTGGATTCAAACACTTATTTAATGATTTTGAGATCTCCCTGGAAAGTGTGTTTGTAATCTGTTTACAGGAAACATGGTTACGCAAAGCTCCAATGTGCGACGGGTTTACCTCTTTATTAAATACGGCTGAAAAAAATGTTAACGGTCGTCCAAGTTCAGGCTTATTAACAATGGTGAGAATAACTCAAACATGGTCGGCTCCTGTTTTGGTAAATCCAAATCCATTTCTGAAAGGCACAATCATCCATATGATGGAAAAAAGCACTCAGTCCTGGAAGTACTTACTGATCATCAATGGATACTGGAATCCAGCAAAAATCAGTACAAAAACCTTCGTAAATGCAATTACACAACTAATTGATGAATCTATGTTAGCCTACAATAACTTGTCAGTCATTTGCTGTGGAGACTTAAATTGTACCTGGTTCCAGTTTGACCAAAACTTGCAGACCTATAAGCGTTTGCCAGAGGACGCTGTTGATGTGAGAAGTCAGAGATGGTAAAATGCCATGAGTATGCGCGACCTCTTAATGTTAAATGGCACTGCAAATGGGGATGTCCCTGCAAAACCAACATGGCATCGCGAAAAGTACCATAGTATCCTTCATTATATATGGGTTTCTAGAAATATCGAATTAAAGATCATAGACCTACAAATCCAGGAAATAAAATACAGCGACCATAGCCTTTTGACATTTCGTTGTATGATGGACTTGATTCCACCTGTTGCTATATATAAGAAGTGTATAGAAGTAAATTCTGGGGGAAATCGTCTCAGATTGAATGGAAAGCAGATACAATGTCTAGGTACCAGGTTTATGAATACTCCAGCTATACAAGGAATCAACTATATTCCACTGTTGACAGATTACACCATTGACGCAAAATCGTCTATGCATTATGGGCGGTCCCAGAAACATTTATATAGCAAGGTGATGCACGAAGCAAAAAAGGCATTGCGGAAAGTTCTGAGAGCGATAAGAAAATGCCTGCCGAGAAAAGACGTGCAAGAAGCGGTAAAAGCAAGACGTACGCTCTACCGAAATTGGGCAAAATCACATGCCATTATCATTGATCAGGAATGTGCTGAATTAATGTTAAATCTACTTGTGACAAAGAACACACGAGAAATCTGGTGGATCTTGAATATGGAAAGAGAATCAAACAGTTCTAGTCATTCAGTCCCGCGCACCTTTAATTATATTCTTGTGGCAATTGTCAAACAAAAATCTTTAATTTCCTTCTTAAGAATAGATTCAGAAACTTTAGAACATTCCCTCTTGAATATGGACCTTTCAAAATGTACTCCAATTCTAATAAACACAATTTCAGGAGATGCATGGGATTCACATGTTTCCACGGTCTTTAAGAAACCATCAATTGAGACAATGACAATGATTAATGCTGCGGATAATCACTGGGCCGTTGAAATGTCATAGGATGAGATTGTACGAGCCATAAAAGCACTAAAAGATTTGCGTGCTGCTGGACCTGACTTGATCTCAAATGTGCCGCTTAAAAAACATCCAAATGAGTGGGCACACTTTATTGGAAATCTGTTCTCAAACATTGCAGTGTCAAAAAAATTGCCTGAATCGTCGACTACTGCAATAGTGGTTCCTATTCATAAGAAGGGCAATTGGGATGATCCTAACAACTATCGCCCAATTGCCCTTCTCGATACGATCGGCAACATTTTTGGGTCAAATTAACGACAAAAACTCGTAAAATGGGCTGAGGCGTCACAGATCACAGATATACGCCAAACCGGCTTTACGAAGGGTGTTGGGGTTGATGTAAATCTGCTAATTCTTACCATCTTGAAATTGGAACCGTTAAAGGCAAATGGCAAAATTCACTTTGCATTTATAGACATGAAACAGGCTTTTGACAGCGTAAATCGCGGACTTCTTTGGGCAAAACTGTCAAAATGGCGATGTCCGGCAAATATTCTTGAACCAATTAGTGCCCATCACGATCAAACATCTATCAGAGTGAGATTAAACAACTGTGGAGATCTATCAGACACCATTTTGATGCAAAAAGGCATCAAACAAGGGTGCCCGCTTGCTGCTGAGCTCTTCAAACTATTCTTGGCCGATTTGCCGAACCATCTTGAGCAGGTTCACTGTATTTGACCGATGGTAAATAGGATACCGCTTAGATGCATCATATATGCAGATAATTTGGTGCTGATGGACAGAACCCAAATAGGACTTCAGTGCCTACTTGCGAGCCTGCAGGAGTATATGATCATAGGATATCTAGGGATTCAATTCAATAATTCCATCTGTGAATACCAAGGGGTCAAAGAACTAAAATCAAAAATGATGAAGCTTGCCCTTCAAGGAGCAAAAATCAACAGAAATTATGGAAAGATTTCATTGGAACCCGCCCTTAGATTTTACTTGCAAAAAGTTGTTCCAGTCATAACCTTTGGTGCCGAGGCGGGGTGGAACATTAGTGAACAAATCTGGCACATGTTAGAAGGGCGATACTGGCGCTATGTGCTGAAGATGCCACAATCGACATCCATGACGTTATTGAGACGTGAACTATCAATAAACTCTCTGCATATCAGAGGGGTATGGAATTCAGTTGCACCAATGCGAAAGATGTCTCTTAAGTCACCGTCACCGGCATATCAAATATTTGGCAATGAGTACGATCCTAATAGCCAAAATTTACTTAATCTATGGTTTCGTAGACTACTGTCATTCTTGATGGAGGCTGATATAAATAATCAAGAGATTTTAAACCGCCCGCAATGTGCCAAGAAGAAATTTGAAAATTGGGCCTGGATTGTAAATCAGGAAACAAGACAAAAGATGCATTCAACAAAATTCTTGGGATGTGAACAAAAAAAACTAAATGTACAGCCACGATATTTACTTCATTGTCCATCTCGTCATCATCAAGAACAATTTCTCAGCTTTCGGACAAATACTTTGAAGACAAAGGAAACGCTTTGGCAAGAAAGGACAAATCTATAAAAGTTCATCTTTGCCGCTTCTGTGGACTGGCTACTGAAACCTCAAAACATCTGTTAATCGAGTGCAAACAGACAGTAAATCAACGCTCACTCCACCTTGGAAAGTTTCCTCCTTTAGATGAAGACATGAATGAGTGGTGGTCTAGGAGCATTTCAGGGAATAATATAAAACTGGTCTGTGCAATTGTAAATTATATGGACATGATTCTGAAAGTGGATGTCTAACGGAACTCACTAGTGTTAAAGTTGGAGTACATGTGTGACCTTTTGAATGGTAGAGTGATCGTGCCATGAATGAATATAGTGAGATGTGAAACATCAATGTTAAGAAACGTGAGAGTGAATGTTAAGAATTTTTGTTTAGGAATGTTTTTAGGATGCGAAAGGATTTTCTTTTCTTTTGAAACAAAAGTTTGATCCTTGTGTTTAAACTGTAGTTTTTCAATAAAAATAATTTTTTAAAAAAATATGACAGAATCCAGCAGTCTGGGTTGAGGTGGGAGGGCAATGTTGGGGCATGGCAGCCTCAAGAAAGTTGGGACCCTCTGGGGCTGTGCAGGACCCGCAATCCGAGGGAACTTGCAGCCATTTTCATGATTCCTCAAGTGTTTCGCCCCATGATCCAGCGGTGATAATCAGACCAGACAAGGCATTTGTAAACGGGCAGGTGAGGTGGGACAGTTCCCTCGAGCAGCTGAAATACAAGCTGGGGATGCAAGCAGAATGCAATCTGCATTCCCTTAAAGTAGTTCATAACAGGAGGTCAGGCAATGTAAGAGCAGACTGCCTGAGCAGGCGTTTTCCCTCGACTTCACTGGAAATGCATCCAGTGATATTTTGCCTGATTTTCTCCAAGTTAGGTAACCATGATGCACAGCTTCCCAAGTTCTGGTCCAGTTTCCTGACCACGGAGGCCTGGCGGGTGAATGCTATGGCGGTGCTTTGGCCGGAGGGGCAATGCATTTCTTTCTCTACCAACGCTTTCCGGTTGATCATCAAAATTAGGGACTCGGCTTCGGAGGTCGTACTTCTGGCTCCAGACTGGCTAAAGAGGTCCCGATTCCCTCGGCTAAAGAGTTGGCCATTGCTCCAATGTTTCTCTAGCCACTACTACCACCATGTACGCTCAAAGAATTCCAGAAGGGGCAGGGTTGTCATCTCCCTAGGTGGGGGATTCAAAGGCGGAAACTGCAAATGAAGGGGCTGATGTCACAATTGCGTTAGCTGTCTAGGAGGCCTGCCACTTTGGAGGTGTACGACTGGTGTGAGAAGAACGCTCAGCTGGCAGGTCAGTAATCCAGCCCTGGAGCAATTTCTTCATGAGGTATTTGAATTTGAATTGGCAGGATCAACTGTAATGGCCAGTGGGTGGTAAATTGAGCAGATACAGCTCTGGACTTCCTCATTACAAAGTTATTCGACAGGCTTTTACTTGCTAAACCCTAGGTCATCCAGGGGGCCTCCTTGGGATTTCCCCTTACTACTAAAGTCATTACAGGGAGCCCCTTTTGAGCCTATTGAAAGAATTAACACTAAGCTCTTGGCTTTGAAGTGACTGATTCTGGTCACAATTACTTCAGCGCGTAGGCTGGGGGAAATTGAGGCTTTGCTACACAGGCCCCCATTTCTTTAAATACAGTCAGTATTTGATTCTTTGATGTGACCGGGCCATTTAACTGAAAATTGTCTTAAAATGGCACTAGATCTAAGACATTATTCTCTCTGCCTTTTCCCAATCCACTCTCCCCAGCAAGCGTGAATTCATGCCTTGACTAAAAGGACAAGTTTGGCGTATTTGAAGAGGACGGTATCTACCCGGCAGTCAAAAAGGATGTTCATGACTTTTAGTGGGTCATCAGCAGGAAACAAGGCATCCGTTCCCACCATCAGCAGGTGTGATAGACAACCCATTCATAAGGCATACTCCTGCTCTGATGTTCCAGAATCAGTGACACTATAGAAGATGTCGCACAGGGATGTGGCGGCATCTTGGGCAGAGTCCCAGGGGCTGTCCATTCAGGATATATGTGGAGACTTGACCTGAAGAGTATCAGAGCACCTTCCTGGCCATTACTGCCTAAACGTGCACAACCAGGCATCAAATCCTTTTAGTACAGGTGTCTTGAGTTCCAGTATTCATAAGGAAGGTTGTACACTGGCTTCTGCAACAATGTAGGGATGCGATGTGCAAGCAGCACACTTGGCGGTCTATGTCGCCTTCCATGGACCCACTCACCCAATCCTTGGTATTCCTCAAAAGTAAGTACTGGGATCAGGAAGAGAGCCATTGATGCAATGTTCTGATTGCTTACCAGTAATTTTCATGACTCTCCTAGTCCTACTCTTCTTCGACTAAACTTTAGTACTTTACATGGTATGGGTCTGAAGCAATTAAACTACTTTGAAGGAGGAGCAAAATGGCATTCAGAGTACTTTGAAGTAGGAGCAAAAAGGCATAGATTAATAAAACGAATATTTACAGTTACTTTTAGACAGTGCAAATAGTTTGAGTTCATCAGAGGAGCCAATTCAGTGCAATAGGTTAGGCCAAAGTCAATGGGCTAAAGTTGTGTACAGGATAAAGCAGTTCTGATAGTTAAACAGAAAAATCTTTGCCAAAGTTCTCAGAAGTAGTTTGTAAAAGAAAGATTCATATGTTGGGTCACGAGCTGACAAGGGCTGCAAGTTGCAAAAGTTCCAACCACTTTCGCAGTGAGAGGTACGTTCTCTCGGGCGGGTTTTCACAGTACCTTACAATGAAGAAAAAGATGCAGCTAAAGACTTCTGTTCCTGGCAGTTCCTGCAGATCTCTCTGTTCCTGAGCTTCAGTCATGGGGACTAGAGGGAGGACGTCGGGGGGCTCCTGCACTGGGACTGGTCTAAGCTGACACTTGGCAAATCTTCAATTCCGGTAGCTGTAGTCAAGCACACAAACTGGTGTCCCTCTGCCTGGTGATTCAGTTTCCAGCAGCACTCTGAGGAAAATACAACCAGCTCCGAGAATGGTATCCAGGTGGTTTACGAGTTGATTGGTCCCACCAACTCAAAGGGAGAAGTCGTCCTTGTAGGGCTTCTCTGTCGAGATGAACTTAGCGATTCAGACCTCCAGCAGGGTTTCACCGGGTAAACCAACGGTCCAGGAGTTGCAGCAGCCGTCCTCTTCGGTTCTTTTGTTCCATTGGTCAACTCTGTCTTCCAAGCCAAGAGACTTGCCTTTTATCTAGTTTCCTCCCATTCATTCCAGCCTAGCTGCCACTCACCCAGCAGGGTGGCTGTCCTTGCCGGACAGTCAGCCAGCCAATCATGCGAGAGTGTATTCGGGTCTCCTAGGAGACTAAGCACAGGGAGTCTCGGGCACCTCCCTCACTTCCTGCCCACCCCAGACACTCGGGTGCCAGAGACGGTCTTCAGTCCTGAAGCCTGCCAAAGGCGATGAAACAAAGGGACCAAACCTGGTTTGGCGCACAGAAACAAACTCTAAAACGACCTTTCCACAAAGAAATGGTGAAAAAAGAAGACCGGGACCTGTATAACATGGCTCCCGTGATTTAACGCTACTGGTGTTCGCGATCGGGAAAAATCATGGTAGTTCGTTGTAAAACCACTGCCACCAGCCATTTTGATAGGAAAGGGTAGCATTTGACTGCTGCATGAGTTTCTAGACACAGGGGATACTAGATAACCCCTCAAGCACTCTATAGTAAGATAGGGTGTGCTGGGTCTAGGAATTTGAAAAGACTAGTAAAGTCTAAAACTCCATAATAAAAGAACACAAGAGTAAAACACTAATCAAAATACACGAGAGAGTGTTAAAAAAAGGGTCACACTCTCTCCAGGTAATAAAATCAAGTCCTGAAAATCCAGCAAAGTTTCTGGGGGTCTCTCAGGTGAAGGGAAGTAGCACATTTTTTTAGAATTCTCCCTAACACTAGGCACACACATATTTATATTCACATCCTTTATCAAAGCTGAAACCGCAAGATGCAAAGTGTTTGTATATATCCAGCTTGCACATGCTTGACTGCTACTGACATGGAGAAGCCATAAGGAATAATATGGAAGCTCTAGGCCTCTTAAATAAGAAGATTAGCCCTCTTTTATTTCTTTTCCTCCCATGTAGAGTTCTTGCTTGCTGTGTCTGTGGTTGTGAACTTTTATGTTTGTTGCGCACTTAAGCATCCGGGTTCGATGGAGTGCCTAATAAATAACTAACTAACTGACTGAAATGAATGACAAAGGAGAGACAGGCATTGGGTAGATGGAAAGGCTGACATGATCGTCACAGCCAGAGGCACGCAGAAACAAGGCACCCAGCCAAGGACAAGTGGAGACGGAAGGCTGCAGTTACCAAGACAGTGAGCCACCTGTAGAAAATCAGGCTAAAATCCTCATAATTGCAAGCAGGACAGCTTAATTTCGAGGTCTAAACACACATGAACAGGACAGTGCCCATTAAACCAAGGTAGACGAAGAAATAGACGAAGAGGACTGTTCCCATCCAACCAGAGGAGATAAGTTACAAGTGTTGCCCATGGACTGCTAACTCAATGTACTCTCACAGGCTTAGGTGATCAGAGATGACAACGTTGCAGAACACTTCGCAGCCCCACATTCATTCCCATTGTCTTGAAAGGGTACACTCAGTCTGGTAACTGTCCAGGGTCCCAGGGATGGAAGGACCCATTCTGCAAAATCCAGATTCACCTTTCACATGGGGATATAATTTGCTGCAAGTGCCCAAAGGTCTCTCTGCGACCCTGCATTGTGATTGTGCACAACATTGTGATTTGGCACTAGTAGAGGTGGTCCTAGGTGGAGCCACTAGATATGGCTATCCAATAGTAGAAATAAACCTTATATTTTCTATGTGAAGCTCACCCAAACTGACCATTGTGAACGTCTGATAGGTTTCTGGGATGGAACCTGAACTTGTGACATCACGCAGGGATGAAACCGGGTGACATGCTTAGAAGACGAGAGCTCCGGAGGGTGCTTGTTTTCCTGGTGTGATCCCTGTCATTTTTGTTTTACTAATAAAAGACATTAACTTTGCCCCAGGGCTGAGTCTTCCATTCTTGTGATGGGGAGTCTTTGATGGGCCCAAGTGTTCTCTGCTGATAATTGGGTGACTGCTAGAGAGCCCTGGACACATCTATGCAAAATGGTAGCAGAGGAGGGTGGCTAGGATTTTTTGGCAAGAAACCGTCTCCTCCCGCCGCATGCCTGAGGGGTTGTGTGGCGACCTGGGGAAACTAATGCCTGCAAACATGCGTGTCTGAAAAGAGAAGAGGTCAACAGGAGCCGCATTTGGAGAGGATTCCTGCCCACTTCCGGTGGGATGTCTATCGGACCGGACGGCAAAGTGGCAGTTTGCCAGACAGTCAGTGTCTGAAGGACCTCAGCGGATCACAGATTAATTATAGATTCAGCTGTATGGCAAATGGGGGGAGGATCGTTTGCTGTTTTTTTTGTTGAAGTTTTTGTTTGATGTAAGGATACCAGTTAGTTACGAGGTCAGTTTGGGCGGTCAGCTTAGACAGTCAGTTTAGCTTGCGGATGAAAAACTTTCAAAAAAAAGATTTTTTAATGGTTTCCCTGTGAGTTAGGCGATTTAGCTTGGTTCATTAATGAGTATATAATGGTGCACTTGGGTATATTGGTTAGCGAAAGAAACAACCTTTTGCGGAAGGTGGTTTGCTGATTTATCTCTCTGAGGTGCGATGCTATAAGGCAATGCTATAGAAGAGGGACCATGAGATTTATTGGTTTACCGTGTTAGAAGACAGGAAGACGGCTGTGTATATGTTATGTTGTGTTTGTCATTGTGTTTGGGGCAGTTCATAAGTGGACATATCTATTGAAAGATCGTGTATATCGAAAACTCTTCCTCTACAGTATTTGTGACGTCACCTGTGAGGTTGTTTAATAGGACTTGAGATGTACAAGAAAGCGGTAGAACTTGGTGGGGAGTTTACCGATTGTGTTGAAAACCAGGGTTGTGCCATTTGGGCAGAGCCTGAGATGCTCACAAGTGGAGTTGTGATTTGAGCCTTCAGGGCAGAGAGCCGCAGAGGGGCAGTACACGGAGCATGTCTGAGTTTATGGTGGTAAGCCGGAAAAGCTAAAAAAATATTTGTTATGTTGTATTGATTAAAATTGGATGTGTCTAAATCCCGATTTAGGTCATGTAAGTATTGCTAAAGTGTTACATAAGGTGACGAAAATGAGCGATACACCCCTTTAACATTTGTGCAAGTCCCTCCCGCAGTATCAAGACAAAATAACCAGGTTTAGTGCGGAATGAACTCATTATACAAAACGATTGGCCATATTAGAGTTGTGGAAAATGTTTCATGATAAGGAAGTGGACTCAGTTCTGCGGCATTGGATGCTGAGCCAATGGGACACGGGGGATGAACAGCCCTCAGCCCCCCTCCTCCGCCTCAAACAGCAGACGTAAACACAGCAACAGAAAGCAAGGGAATTTACCCCATGAAGGAATTAAAAGCAATGGTGGGATACACCAAAACCACTTTTGCACCTCCATCATATAGTGGTGAAGGCACATCGAATGGTGCAAAGCAAGTGATTAAAGTAGTGCGAAAAAGTAGCAGTGAATCTAAGGAGTGCAGCGAGATGCAAGCGAAGCTAAAGGAGAATGACTTAGGAAAACAGGGTTTAGGGAAGGCCAAGAATTGGTAGCACCGAATGAAAAGATAGGCAGACAAATATTGTTCAAACTGGACGGTAAAACAATAAGCGAGTCAGGGCATGCGGTGAAGGAATTATCGAGTAGTACAGACGTGGAGAAGGAAGCTAAAGAATGGGCTGAGATAATGGAGGAAGTGCACAGAAGTGAAAGGGAAGAAAATGAAAAAGTAAAAAATTGCAAAAAGAAAGGGAGCAAGCAGAATCTCAATAAATAGAGGAAAAGTAGAAAAGAAAACAGAGAGCTAGAAGACATAGGAAGGAGAAAAGTAGAAGAAGAGTGGGGGAAAGGCAACTACAAATAAAGAAAGGAAAAA
This sequence comes from Ambystoma mexicanum, assembly GCF_040938575.1. Classification (NCBI taxonomy): domain Eukaryota; kingdom Metazoa; phylum Chordata; class Amphibia; order Caudata; family Ambystomatidae; genus Ambystoma; species Ambystoma mexicanum. The sequence goes on along the minus strand of NC_090925.1, from coordinate 347,717,581 downwards.
GGAGGTTAGAAGTCAAGCGGCTCATTAAAGAAGGCTGACGCAGGGAAGAAGAACGACGCAGAAGTGAGCGACATAGAGAGGAAAGCAGAGAAAGGCACTCTTTGAAAGTGGAAGAGATTTAGATGGACTTGCCACGTTTAGATGATGGGGATGGTATACGAAGAAGGATAGAGGAACTCTATAAGAGCAGGAGAAACAGCACGGCTGCTCCATGGGTAGACAGGAGGGCTGAACCCTCAATGAGGGGAATTGCAGAGTTACAGATACAGCAAAAGGAAGGCAGTGGGAAGACATAACATTAAGGAGACTTAGCTTTGAGGAAGACAAAGAAGGGGACAGTGACAGTAGTATTGGGACCATGAGGTCAGACGAGGATTCACAGGGGAGCAAGAACAATGAGGACAGAAGACACTCTCGCCTCTCCAGGGAAGCAAGCCCATACAGAGGTATAATATGGGTAGGTGAAGCAAATACGGGTAGAGGAGAGGAGGACAACGGAGGGCGACTGCCGTATCCCGAGGGTGGGTTGGGGAGCGCAGACTATATGAGTATATGCGCTGAGGCTCATGGCCCTGCCAGGACAGAAAAGGACAGAGATGGCATGGGCATTCACCACCACTAAACACTACTGACACCGTTCCCCTTATTGGAGAAGGGTGGAGGGCAACCTCAATATATTCCATGGCAGCAAATGGACAAACAAAATTTAAGATGCAAGTTACCTTTGCTAACTGCTAGGGCTGGCAAGTGGATTTATGAGATTGTAAGACTAACAGCAGGGATGACATTAGCAATAGGGGACATGAAGAGTCTACTCTCAGCCATTCTTTGGGAGGTAGCAGATGATGTATGGATGAGAGCAGGGTATCCTGGAGTGACCGCACAAATCACGGCACACAATGATGCGCGGTTCAATAACTGAAGAGCGGCCATATGGCCAGCTCTAAGGGTGCAATACCCAGACACTTCGGACATAAGCGCAATTATGGCACGCAAAATGCGTGAAGATGAAGACCCACTTCAATATATTCAACAAAATCAAGAGAAATTGTGCCTTGAGATGAGAGAACCATGGGACAAAACAGTGGGGCTATTCTATCACATATTATGCCAGAGGCTACCCGAGCAAGTGTAAAATCAGCTTAAGAAGCTAGTGGGGATGGAGGTTAAGCCGTGTTCAGAAATTCAGCTAACCATTGTGCACTATTGCAGGATAATGCAAAAGAATGTGAGAAAGAAGCGTGAAGAGAGGAAACAAGAAGTATCAAAGTTAGTGCAAAAGAAGTGCACAATGGGAGGGGCGATGTTAATGAGCGGCGAAGGAGTAGTTACTCAGCATGCGCAGAACTGACCACAGATGACGAGGGGAGGTTTTGAAGGATGAGGGGATATGAATCAGTGGCCAAGGGGCTGAGGAGGGATACCTCAGGGAAGAGGGTTCAGACGCCCAATGCAGCAGAACGCAGGAGGATTTCATGGAGGATAGCAAAGACCCATGGGGGTTCCCGCACAATGTTGGGTGTGCAGACAAATTGGTCATATATCGCAAGTGTGCAGATACAGGGGCGGAATGCATCAAAACGGGGGAATGCAGCAAACGCTGTGAGAAACCTTATGGTGTCTCACCCGCTAGTCCCTGGAGATCTGCCATCCAGGTGGCCAGGACACGGCCATTGCTATTGGATCAAGTTCCTAGGGGTGGACAAGTGGGGGAGGATCACCTGGATGAGGGATCTTTGGGGAGTGGAAGTGTGGCATAGACGGGTGAGATGCGATACCCCCTTCCTTCTAACCCCTTTTCCCCATCCTACCCCATAGGATACTTAGAGGTTTTACCCCCACTTTACTACACCATGAAAGACAACAGACTAACACCAGAGCCCTGAATGTTCCAACACAAGGGTCAGGCAGAGTCAGTCAACTAACAATAACTACGCACACGTGATGGCCCTTTAACTTCCCCACAGGGATAAAAGCAGGAGCACGAGAGCACGCTTTGAGCAAGGCTGAACGCACAAGGAAACAACTACACCATACTGGCAGTTCAAATGGAGGAGAAAGGTGGCGAGACATGGAGGGGCGACGAGGGGGGGAACCGCCCTTGCCCTTTTCAACGCAGACCTGCAAGGCCTCCCAAAGGGAAATCATAAGACCAGGAAGTCCAGCTGGTGTGTGGTGCGAAAGGTGTCAACGGCACACAGGGCCCTCCCGCGCTGATAGCCAAAGTGGGGAGAAGCGTTTGCCGATGTGGTACGTCCTTGATTCCGGAGACAAGAAACTCCAACAGTTCAGCACAGCCGGTGAGTCAGAGAATACGGATAGTAAGACCAAACTGTGCTGGGCCCAAGGTTGCAGGCGGGAACATTGTCGAAGAAAGAACTTGTGTAATTGAACTTGAAAGAAACGCTAGTAGAAGGTTCAGAAGCAGAGTGGCCAGGCATTGCAGGGTGCTCATTTGAAGGACTGTGACTGAAGCCTTTGTGGGTTGTGTTGTTTGTTGAAACTACGAGAACCAAGAGGCCTTAGGAGAGGCCAGGGTGATGTTACACTCACCTGATATCCTTGGGGGTGTCTGGAAGGCTCTGAGATCTGGAACCCTGGATGTGTAGTTGCCCACTGCTGAATAATGAATCTGCAATTACAGAAGGGAGGATTTGTGATAACTGTCTCTAATGGGTGAATCTCCCACCTCCCTCTGACCGATTCCCTTCCCACTGGGTTCTTTTCTCACCTTAGTTATGTTTAGGGTGATCTATCCGTCCTGCGTTTCTTGTGCAGGGGTGCTTGATGTTTGTTGGCGAGCTGCCCGAGTTGCTTCACTGGTGCAGTACGCCTTCCTTGGGCCGAGGCCTGCTGTGACCCAGAATCTGCTGATAGGCAGGTAGGTTTGTTAATTGTAAGTCTTTGTTCTGTTTATGGTGGGAATTTGTTAATGTCTTTATCTCCTTCTTTTCGGGTGCAAAGGTCTTGATGCTGGCGTGCCGGATGGAGAGGCACATTTCTAGGTAAGGGAAAGCGCGAAGCACAGTGCCTTTATTATCTTTTGAAGCTAACCTGTGTTTTCTTCTTCTTCTTCTCCTCACTGGCCACTGTGGTGCTGGGAATTGATGAGAGCGCGATGAAAAACAGGCCCCTGGAATCCGTTAAGGTAGTACAGCGCTGTGCGGTTGTTTAATATTGAAAGCGAACCTGAATATGTCTCTTTTTCTTTGCAGATAGAATTCAGGTAAGACTGATGGAATTCAATGTTTTGGAAGCGCGCGTTCTAATATTGTTTTTCCCTTTCTCGTTATTGCAGGTTGCAATGTTCGAACAGCAGCTGTGGTAGCGGTTCGCCGGAAGTCCTTAAGCTAGTACTCACAGGTGAGTGATGTTTCTTCTTCTCTCGGTTTCCACAGATTGCAGCCCAGTTGAGATGCTGAGTGCTGGATGGTGTTTTCTCAGGTAAGACAGAATAATCTTGTTCTTTGCAGAATTACAGGAAGATGCTGAAGACCAGGAGCTGACACGGTGAGCGTCATGCTGCTGGTTGCAGAATAATACGAAGCATGTTCTGCAGTCAGGGTGTGGTTTATATTGCCCAATAAAGTAGTACCAGGGAAAGTAGTTCCAGGCCTGCCACACCCAAAACACTATACCGCATGGCTTGGTTCTTAGAACTAGACTGTGTGGGTGATTTCATGTTGGATTTAAAGGCCCATGTACATAAATGGGACCTAGTTTGAACAGCCCTTCCTTCCTACATATGAGCCTGGTGCCAAAGGTGCCAGGACTGGCTCCAGGAGCCCTTTTGCAGTGGTTTTAAGGCCCTCCGGGTTCTGGTGGGAGCCTGCTTGTGGCACAACTTGTGCCCCATGACAGTGGTCATGACAGCACTCCCCCCCAAGGCCCCTCTCATGGTGTCCTTCCTGTCCGGTCTGGGTTTGATGGGGTTATCCAGGTGAAACCTCTTAATCAGACGTGGTGCGTGAATATGTTCACTTGGTTCCCAAGTTCTGTCTTGAGGACTATACCCTTTCCAGTCCACTAAATAGTACATCTTAGATCTGGTACATTTCGAATCCATGATGTTTTAACTTCAAATTCAAGCTCTCCATCAACTAGCACAGGTTTTGGTGGTGTTAAGACTCAGGTGCCTCATTGTACAGGTTTTACAAGTGACACATGGAACAACGGATGAATTTGCCTGCTTGGTGGTAAGGCTAACTTGACGGCCACCGGATTTATCACGGATTCGATGGTATAGGGTCCTAGATATCTTGGACGAAAGGTCCGGTTACCTTTTATGGGCACATGTTTGGATGCCAACCAGACTTTGTCTCCAACTTGGTAATCGGGAGCTTTCTTTCGATGCTGATCCGAGAATTATTTTTCCCTGTCTGACAGGGAGGTAAGTCCATAATAAAATCAAGAGAAAGAGTATGCCAGGGAGCCGGTGGAATATCCAGCGGTTGTAGGAAGCCAGCTGGTTTCTGTTTTTGTGATTTATTCTGTGCACATATCCCACAGGATAGAACGAATCGAGCAATGTCCTTACGCCAGGTTGGCCACCAATAATTCCGTTTAACCTTGGCTAGAGTCTTAGCAAATCCGGGATGGCCCTGGATCAGGGAATCGTGATAACCAGACATGACCAATTCTTGCAGATCTTTACTTAGTAGATATAGTCGTTCCCTGAAGTAGGGTGATCCATCCAGAACAGTGTGATGTTCATTTTGGGAATTCCATTTCTGCAAGATCTCGGGGTTCATTAAGGTTTGAATCTTATCTTGAAGTTCACTCAGAGTCAATGTGGTGGTGAGTCTCAGTAGTTTATCACTTAGGATGATGGCAACAGGGTCCAGGGTACTGTTCGTTTTCTCTTCAACACCCATACAAGACAAGGCATCGGCCTTCCCATTCCGAACTCCCGTTCGGTATGTTATTATGTAATCATATTCTGCGGAGAATAGAGCCCACCACAACTGTCGTGACGATTGGGCTTTTGTTGACTTTAGGCATTGAAGGTTTCAGTGATCTGTGATTACTGTGATGGTATGTCTGGCACCTAATAGATACTGCTGCCAGGCTTTGAAGGCTGATTTTGTTGCCAACAATTCTTTGGCTGTAATTGCATAGTTAAGTTCTGGTGGTGAGAATTTACGTGACCAAAAGGCCACGGGGTGTAATTGGCCTGTCTCTGGATCTCTTTGAGAGATAACTGCTACCATAGCTACGCTGGAAGCATCAGTTTCCACTACATAGGGGAGATCAGGGTCGAGGTTGTTGTAAAATTGGCGTGGAGGTGAATCTTTTCTTTAGTTCTTGAAAAGCCTGTTCCGCCTCTTCAGTCCATTGGAATTTGTTGTTGTTTTTTCTCAGTAACAATGTGATTGGGTGGACTATCCGTGAGAAATCTGGAATAAATCGGCTATAAATATTTGCAAAGCCGAGCATGCTTTGGGTTCCTTTAAGTGAAGAAGGTGACGGCCAATTTGTGTAAATCCATCTTGACTCCCTTTGGCGAGAGAACAAAACCGAGGAACTCAACTTTGGTGACATGGAAGGAGCATTTCTCGAGTTTAGCGTACAGTTTGTGCTGGCGAAGTTTTGCAAGGACTGAGCAAACATGTTCCACATGCTCTCTTTCAGAGGGGGAATACACCAGGATGTCGTCAATATAGACCAGGGCACAGACATCAATTAATTCCTGTAATACATCATTCATGAAGTATTGGAACGCTGCGGGAGCGTTGCACAGCCCGAAAGGCATTAACTGATATTCGTACAGGCCATACTTGGTGGGAAACGCGGTTTTCCATTCATCCCCTTTCTTAACACGTACAAGGTGGTATGCTCCTCTGAGGTCGGGTTTGGTGTAGATTCGGGCCTCCTTGAATTGGTCCAACAGTTCCGGGATAAGGGGCAAAGGGTAGCAGTTTACTGTGATTTGATTAAGTGTGCGGTAATCAATGCAAGTCCTCAAATCTCCTTGCTTCTTGGGTACGAAGAATAAGGGAGAGGTTGCCAGTCACTTTGACGGGCGGATAAACCCATTTGTAATGCTCACCTGGTTCCCACGGAGGCGCGGCGTCGAAGGCGCAGAAGTCTGAAGATGGACAGGAAGGGCCCCTCTATTCTGGCTTCCCTGGCTCGTTGGATACCCTCCTGTGCATGAAAAGGGAGTATTACCAACTGTGGAACAATGCTCAAGCCTCCCACTCCCTTCCAACCCTCCACGATACCTCCTCCACGATTCCCCGTGAAGCCTCACCTTAGGGTTTGGAAGGATGAGCTCTCCATCCTGCTTCTGATGCAGGGGCGCGTTGAAACCCAGTTACTTCACTGGATTGAGGATTGATGGGAGTTCAGGTAAGCTTGACTGTTCAGGTAAGGCGCTGTAAAAGTTCTGTTCAAAAGTTCAAGCTTAATAATAATGTTCGTTGTCTAATTGCAGCAAGCGCTAATGCTTATGTCTTTTTTCCCCTTAGGGGCCGGGGTTCGGAGTGCCGGAGATATGGCGCCAACCCGAAGTGAAACAGTTCTGGATGAGCGCTCAGGTAATGTCTTTGCATTCGCTCATTCAATGTCTTTGTCTTTTTTCCCCATAGGGGCCGGGGTCCGGAGATGCCAGGAAGCGGCAGGACCCGAAATGCAGTGGGAATAATCCAACAGGTAAGACTTAAAAGGAAACTGAGCTTTCCTTATTCCTTTTCTCCCTCTCACCTTTGTTCTTGTCTTTTTTCCTCTAGGCGCCGGGGCGTAGCTGAATCCGGAAGATCGCTGAAGATGGAAGCGCCTTGCAAAGATGAGTAAAATGCAGCGCTGCAGCGATCGAAACGAAATGCCTTTAAAATGATGTCTTCCTTTTCAGGGCCGTTGGAGAAATGACTCCGGGATGCAGATTTAGCAGGTAAGGGCTTTTCTTCTCCTATTCTCTTCCTTTATCCCCTTGCAGGTGTTCCAGGGTGCTGGCAGGCGTGGCTGAAGTCAGGATGCAGGAGCTGACATGGTGAGCGTTCAGCTGCTAGGTGCAGAACAACGCAAAGCATGTGTGGCGGTTCGGGTGGGGTTTAAATAGCCTTGGAAGAAGTTCCTGGTATGTATCCTTCCACCAATCAGGTATTTATCCTTCCCCGACCGCACCCGGGTGGTGAAGTAGTCCTACAGGTTAAGTAGTCCCATTCAGGCCTCAAGAGGGCCTGGATGAAGCAGCAAGGTCTGCATCAGGTAAGTGTGCACCCAAGAACTTAAACACATATCCTCTTCTATGAGCCTGGCGCCTAAGGCGCCAGGACTGGGGTCCGCTATGAGCCTGGTGCCTAAGGCGCCAGGACTGAGTCCAAAGGGCCCCGACTTGGGCCCGCTGAGACTTCCCTGGGGAAAATGATGTCTGCCTCTGGGGTTGCTGGGCCCGGCCTGGCTCCTTAGAGGTAGGCATCATGACAGTACCCCCCCTGAAGGCCCCTCCCAAGGTCTTTTCCTCCGGGGGTTTTGGTTTGTGCGGGAATCTTCGATGGAATCTTTGAATTAATCGTGGTGCGTGAACATAGTTACTGGGTTCCCAAGATCTTTCCTGAGGTCCATATCCTTTCCAATCAACAAGATAGAAGAGTTTTGACTTAACTATCTTGGAATCTAAAATGTCTTTCACTTCGAATTCTAATTCTCCATCAATTTGGACAGGGCCTGGGGGCTCAGACAGTCTGGTTCCAGGTTGTACTGGTTTTAGAAGAGATGCGTGAAAAACGGGATGAATCCGCATGTTGGATGGTAAATCGAGTTTAAAGGCCACTAGGTTGATAATAGCTTTGATGGGGTAAGGCCCAATGAATCTGGGATTAAAAGATCGCTGACCCTTGAGGGGTAGATGTTTAGTTGCTAGCCATACCTGATCTCCTACTTGGTAAGGAGGAGTTTTACTTCGGTGCAAATCAGCGTTTTCTTTATACTTTTTCTTGGCTTGCTGTAAGTGGGTTGTAGCTTCTTTGAAGGCTTGGGTTATTGTGGAATGTAGGTGATTTACTGCAGGCATCTCCAGGGTCAGAGGTGGATCTAGGTCAGAGGTCCGAGGATGGTGACCATACAGGGTATAAAAAGGAGTCTGTCCGGTTCCAGAATGCACTGAATTGTTGTATGCATATTCTGCATTCCAAAGGATGTCCTTCCAATTCAACTCGGATTGGTGTAACATGCACCGCAGATATTGCTCGAGAGTCTGATTCGTTCTCTCGGTTTGTCCGTCGGTCTGGGGGTGGTGGCTGGTGGATAACCGCACGTCTATTTGTGCTAGTTGGCAACATTTCTTCCAAAAGTGGGAGATAAATTGACTTCCACGGTCTGAGACTAATATGGAAGGGAAACCATGTAACCGCACTATATTTTCCATAAATTCCTTGGCCAAGGTGGAAGCTGACGGCAATCCTTTTAAAGGGATAAAATGGGCCATTTTGGAGAATAGATCCACTATTACGAGAATCGTGTTGTAACCACCACAAGGAGGCAGGTCAGTTATAAAGTCCATTGACAAGGTGTGCCAAGGTGCTGGTGGAATGTCCAAAGGTTGAAGTAGGCCGGCTGGCCTTTTCTTTTGACTCTTATTTTGGGCACAGATTCCGCAAGACAACACAAATGACTTTATGTCTTTTCTCCAAGAAGGCCACCAGAAGTGGCGTTTGATCTTTTCTTCTGTTTTCGCGATACCGGGGTGTCCTTCCATTAATGATTCATGATGACGGGTAATGACAAGTTCCTGCAATTCTTTACTTGGCAGAAATAACCGCTCTTGGAAGTAGGGTAAATCATCCTTAACGGTGTAGTGAGGACCCTTTTGACTCCATTCCAGTAAGGCAGAAGAGTCAAAAAGCTGTTTTACTTGAGCTTGGATGTCCTCAATGGTTTGCAATGAAGTCAAGCCCAGAATTCTTTGTTCCGGTATGATTGGCACAGGTTCTAAACTCGAATTGGGTTCTTCCATGCCTATCCGGGATAAGGCATCTGCCTTACCATTCTTGCAGCCAGGGCGATAGGTAATTACAAAATCAAATTCCGCAAAGAATAAAGCCCATCGGAGTTGTCGCGAAGATTGAGCTTTGGTCGTCTTTAAATACTGCAAATTTCTGTGGTCCGTAATTACGGTGATGGTGTGTCTTGCACCGAGAAGATAGTGACGCCAAGCCTTGAAAGCTGATTTAATAGCCAGTAGTTCTTTGTCGGTAATTGCTTAATTGAGTTCAGGTGGAGAGAATTTTCTGGACCAAAAGGCTACAGGGTGTAGTTGGTTAGTTTCTGGGTCTCTTTGCGACAGGACAGCTCCCATGGCCGAACTGGATGCATCGGTTTCCACAATGTAAAGGAGATCTGGGTCGCGGGTGCTTCAATACAGGTGCAGAGGTGAATTTGGTTTTCAGGTCCTGAAAGGCTTGTTCAGCCTCAAGAGTCCATTCAAAGCGTTTATTTTTCTTTAGGAGAGCTGTGATGGGTTGAACAGTTCGAGAAAATTCCGGGATGAACCTTCGATAGAAATTGGCAAAGCCAAGCATGCTTTGCACTCCCTTCCCAGAGCTAGGAGATGGCCATTTGAGAATGGCGTCCACTTTCCGCGAGTCCATTCGGATTCCTTGAGGTGTCAGGATGAATCCGAGAAACTCCACTTCTGTGGTATGAAAAACGCATTTTTCGAGCTTGGCAAATAATTTGTGCTGGCGCAATTTCTCAAGAACTGCCCTAACATGGTTTCTGTGATCAGATTCTGAGGAGGAATACACCAGGATGTCGTCAATATAAACGATGACACAAACATCGATAAGTTCCCGAAGAACATCATTCATGAAGTACTGAAAGGCGGCAGGTGCGTTGCACAAACCGAAGGGCATTACTTGATATTCGAAGAGCCCAAATTTGGTGCGGAATGCAGTCTTCCACTCATCGCCCTCTTTTATACGTACCAGGTGGTAAGCTCCTCGGAGATCTAGCTTGGTGTACACACGAGCATCTTTTACTTGGTCGATAAGCTCAGGTATCAGGGGCAAAGGGTAACGATTCTTAATCGTTATCTGATTTAGGGCGCGGTAGTCAATACAGGCCCTAAGGTCTCCTTCCTTTTTAGGTACGAAGAACAAAGCGGAAGAGACTGGTGACTTTGATGGGCGAATGAAACCATTGGCCAGGTATTGATCCAAATACTGGCGCAAATGCAGGTTCTCAGGTTCAGTAAGGGCATAAATCCTACTACAAGGTAGTTGTGCATTGGGTACCAAGTCGATTTGGCAATCGTAAGATCGATGGGGAGGTAAGGTGTTAGCCTGCTCTTTCTGAAAAACGTCTTGGAATTCTTGGTATTGAGATGGTAGCTGTACAGGGGTGGAAGTTACAGAGGCTAGACCCATAGCTGGATTCCTTGGGTAACAGGTTGGTTCACAATCAGGAAAAGTTATCTTCTTTGCTCGCCAGTCTATTCTCGGATTATGTGTTTCTAACCAAGGGATTCCAAGAAGTACTTGAAATTGTGGGGCCTTGATCACATCAAACACGATTGCTTCCCGATGTCCGTCCTGACCCACCAGAGTGATTTCAACTGTGGAATGCGTTACAGGCCCTGAGGCTATTTCGGTTCCATCAACTGTAGTAATTACATCTTGGGTTACTTTCGGGCGGAGAGGAAGCTTAATCCTGGAAGCCAATTCACGGTCTATGTAATTTCCAATAGCTCCACTGTCTATGTATGCTTTTATAGCATGCAACTGCTGAGGCTGTTTTGGGTTCACAAGCACCATTGGCATGACAAAATGCGAGGTCAAAGAGTTTGTTTTCAAGCTCGGCAAGCAGACCCCTAGGCTTGTCGGGCTAGGTCGTTTCCCGAACCAGGTGTCAATAACTCGTTATCAGTGGCTCCAACCACCTTCTTGGGTGGTTTAACTGGACAACTTTGAAGAAAGTGACCGGAAGTTCTGCAATACAGACAACGTTGCATTTGTCGCCTTCTCTCTCGTTCCTTCTGCGTTAATGGTCCTTTAACACTGCCAATTTGCATAGGTTCGGAAACGTCAGTACTCTTGGAGTTAACGTGGGTCTTGATAGGTACTCTGGTTTCATACTTGAGCCGATCTGCTTTTCTATTTTGAAGTCTGTGATCAAGTTGAACCACTAAGTCTATGTAGTCTGCGCAGGCCTGGGGTGGATCTACTATCTGAGCTATAACATCTTTAAGCTCTCCGCGCAGGCCTCGATGAAACAATGTGATCCTTTTATTTTCAGGCCATCCGGTTTCCACAACTAGTCTATTAAAGGTGGCGATATAGGACAAAATATCCTGATTACCTTGTCGTAAGGATAGCAGTTCGTTGTCAAGGGCCTGTCCCTGCGAGTGTCGAGCAAACAATCTTTCCATGCTGGCCTGGAAGCCCTGGAAATCCCGGAGAATGGGATCATCCTGATTTACCAATGGAATAGACTAATCAGCAGCACAGCCACTGAGGTAAGATAGTACAAAGGCTACTTTGGTCTGGTCGTTGGGGAAGGCCCCGGGCCTGCATAAAAAGTGTAAACGGCATTGGTTCATAAAAACGGCATATTTCTTGGGATCCCCCACAAAACGTTCCGGCCGGGCCAAAGGCATGTGTCCAGGTAGATTGATTTGTACCGGGTTATTCGAACCCATTGTTGTAGAAATATCTCCGGAAACAGGTAAAGGAGTGTGCTCTGCCTGGCCCTGCAATAACCTTTTGGCCAGATCATCAGTTCTTTCCTTGGATAGGATTAGTTCCCTTCTGAGAGCATTAGTCTCCTGGCGGGCTGAGTGCACTTCTGCCCGTAATTCCCCTAAAAGATGGGCCAGCTGATCTGTCTCGGAAGTCTCCATAGCGCCCAGGTGGGAAATTGTGGTAAGGCTTCGCGTTCTGTAACGCTCACCTGGTTCCCACGGAGGCGCAGCGTCGAAGGCGCAGAACTCTGAAGATGGACAGGAAGGGCCCCTCTATTCTGGCTTCCCTGGCTCGTTGGATACCCTCCTGTGCGTGAAAAGGGAGTATTACCAACTGTGGAACAATGCTCAAGCCTCCCACTCCCTTCCAACCCTCCACGATACCTCCTCCACGATTCCCCGTGAAGCCTCACCTTAGGGTTTGGAAGGATGAGCTCTCCATCCTGCTTCTGATGCAGGGGCGCGTTGAAACCCAGTTACTTCACTGGATTGAGGATTGATGGGAGTTCAGGTAAGCTTGACTGTTCAGGTAAGGCGCTGTAAAAGTTCTGTTCAAAAGTTCAAGCTTAATAATAATGTTCGTTGTCTAATTGCAGCAAGCGCTAATGCTTATGTCTTTTTTCCCCTTAGGGGCCGGGGTTCGGAGTGCCGGAGATATGGCGCCGACCCGAAGTGAAACAGTTCTGGATGAGCGCTCAGGTAATGTCTTTGCATTCGCTCATTCAATGTCTTTGTCTTTTTTCCCCATAGGGGCCGGGGTCCGGAGATGCCAGGAAGCGGCAGGACCAGAAATGCAGTGGGAATAATCCAACAGGTAAGACTTAAAAGGAAACTGAGCTTTCCTTATTCCTTTTCTCCCTCTCACCTTTGTTCTTGTCTTTTTTCCTCTAGGCGCCGGGGCGTAGCTGAATCCGGAAGATCGCTGAAGATGGAAGCGCCTTGCAAAGATGAGTAAAATGCAGCGCTGCAGCGATCGAAACGAAATGCCTTTAAAATGATGTCTTCCTTTTCAGGGCCGTTGGAGAAATGACTCAGGGATGCAGATTTAGCAGGTAAGGGCTTTTCTTCTCCTATTCTCTTCCTTTCTCCCCTTGCAGGTGTTCCAGGGTGCTGGCAGGCGTGGCTGAAGTCAGGATGCAGGAGCTGACACGGTGAGCGTCCAGCTGCTAGGTGCAGAACAACGCAAAGCATGTGTGGCTGTTCGGGTGGGGTTTAAATAGCCTTGGAAGAAGTTCCTGGTATGTATCCTTCCACCAATCAGGTATTTATCCTTCCCCGACCACACCCGGGTGGTGAAGTAGTCCTACAGGTTAAGTAGTCCCATTCAGGCCTCAAGAGGGCCTGGATGAAGCAGCAAGGTCTGCATCAGGTAAGTGTGCACCCAAGCACTTAAACACATATCCTCTTCTATGAGCCTGGCGCCTAAGGCGCCAGGACTGGGGCCCGCTATGAGCCTGGCGCCTAAGGCGCCAGGACTGAGTCCAAAGGGCCCCGACTTAGGCCCGCTGAGACTTCCCTGGGGAAAATGATGTCTGCCTCTGGGGTTGCTGGGCCCGGCCTGGCTCCTTAGAGGTAGGCATCATGACACCATTAGCCAGGTATTGATCCAAATAGGACTTCAAGTGGAGATTTTCGGTTTCTGTAAGTGCATAAATTCGACCACAAGGAACCTGTGCGCCAGGTATCAGGTTGATCTGACAGTCATAGGGCCTATGTGGCGGTAATGTGTTAGCCTGTTCCTTCTGAAAAACATCTTGATAATCCTGATATTCTTTTGGTAAGGTGTCCATTGGTTCCGCAATCCCCGATGCTATTCCTTGAAGAGATTTCAGGTTTGGCTGTGGTATAGATTTCGGGTAGCAAGCGTGCGCGCATTCGTCGGAAAAGGTCAGTCTCTTTGCACTCCAGTCTATGTGGGGTTTGTGCGTTACTAACCATGGCATCCCTAAGATCAACCGGAACTGAGGAGCTTTGATGAGGTCAAACGTGATTGCTTCTTGATGTCCATCCTGACACAGAAGGGTTAATTCTGTTATGCATTGGGTTACTGGTCCTGAAGCAATTTCTGTACCGTCAACAGTAGTTACCTTTTCAGTTTTTGGTTTTGTGCATAAGGGAAGTCCCATTTCTGTTGCCAGATCTCAATCTATGTAATTACCAACTGCTCCACTGTCTATATATGCCTCTATGGCATGCATCCGTGATGGTCATTGGTGATTGATCAAGGTTACTGGTAGGGCGAAATGTGAGGTCTGTGACTCATCCTTCTTGCTTGACAAGTGGACCTCTACGCTTGCCGGGCTTGGTCGTTTTCTGATTCCTTTCCATCATCTTCTTTCTCTGTAGCGCCTACCACCTTCCTTGGAGGTTTCACTGGGCATTCTTTGAAGTAGTGACCCGATTTACCGCAGTATAGGCATAACTGTAGCTGTCTCCTCTTGTCTCTTTCAACCTTGGTTAAAGGGGGTCGTACTCCTCCAATCTGCATGGGTTCTGTGGTATTTTATGATGGACGTTGAACATTATCTTTTGAACATACGTACATGGAACGATTTTCGAGTCTACTTCGGTCTGTTCTTTGATCCTGTAATCTGTGGTCCAACTGAACTACCAGGTTGATAATCTCTGCATAGTCTTTAGGTGGGTCTACCACTTGAGAAAGGACATCCTTTAGGTCTCCTCGTAGGCCCCGATGAAACAATGTGGTTCTTTTATCTTCTGGCCACCCCGCTTCTACAACCAGTCTATTAAAGGTGGCAATATAAGTCAGCAAATCTTGATTCCCTTGGTGGAGGGACAGGAGTTCGTTATCAAGAGCTTGTCCATGCAAGTGTAGAACAAATAACTTTTCCATCTCCCGTTGAAAACCCCTGAAGTTCTGCAGTAACGGGTCATCCCGGCTCACTAAAGGTACCGACTAGTCTGCGGCACTTCCACTCAAATATGATAACATGAAGGCCACCCTCGCCTGGTCATTTGGGAAAGCTCCAGGGCTACAAAGAAAATTAAGGCAGCACTGGTTCATGAATGTTGCGAACCTTCTGGGGTCGTTCTGGTGGTGGCAGGGGTACTGCTCCTGACAACGTTATCTGTACTGGATTGACTGATGATGGTGTAGCGCAGATGGGGCGAGTGTTTGTAGTAGCCGTTTGCTTAGTTCATCAGTACAATCTTTTGTGACTATTAACTCTCGTTTTAAGGCATTGGTTTCCTGCTGGGCTGCATGTACCTCGGCGCGTAATTGTCCCAAAAGCTGGGCTAACTGATCAGTTTCAGGTGTCTCCATGATGTCCAGGTGGATAAGATTTAAAGGCTTTGTGTTCTGTTACACTCACCTGATATCCCCGGG
Source organism: Ambystoma mexicanum (assembly GCF_040938575.1). NCBI lineage: Eukaryota > Metazoa > Chordata > Amphibia > Caudata > Ambystomatidae > Ambystoma > Ambystoma mexicanum. The sequence continues at coordinate 347,702,552 of NC_090925.1, read as the reverse complement.
GGCGTCTGAAAAGGCTCTGAGATCTGGAACCCTGGATGTGTAGTGGCCCAGTGCTGAATAATGAATCTGCAATTACAGAAGGGAGGATTTGTGATAACTGTCTCTAATGGGTGAATCTCCCACCTCCCTGTAACCGATTCCCTTCCCACTGGGTTCTTTTCTCACCTTAGTTATTTGTAGGGTGAACTATCCGTCCTGCGTTTGTTGTGCATGGGCGCCTGACGTTTGTTGATGAGCTGCCTGAGTTGCTTCACTGGTGCAGTACGCCTTCCTTGGGCCCAGGCCTGCTGTGACCCCGAATCTGCAGGTAGGCAGGTAGGTTTATTAATTGTAAGTCTTTGTTCTGTTTATGGTGGGAATTTGTTAATGTCTTTATCGCCTTATTTTCGGGTGCAAAGGTCTTGATGCTGGCGTGCCGGATGGAGAGGCACGTTTCTAGGTAAGAGAAAGCGCGAAGCGCAGCGCCTTTATTATCTTTTGAAGCTAACCTGTGTTTTCTTCTTCTTCTTCAACCTCACAGGCCGCTGTGGTGCTGCGAGTGGATGAGAGTGCGTTGAAAAACAGGCCCCTGGAATCCGTTAAGGTAATACAGCGCTGTGCGGTTGTTTAATATTGAAAGCAAACCTGAATATGTCTCTTTTCCTTTGCAGATGTTGCTGTGGTGATCCGGATGGAAGTGTGGCGTAGCATGATGGAATTCAGGTAAGACTGATGCAATTCGATGTTTTGGAAGCGCGCGTTCTAACATTGTTTTTCCCTTTCTCGTTATTGCAGGTCGCAATGTTCGAACAGCAGCTGTGGTAGCGGTTCGCCAGAGGTCCTTAAACTAGTACTCACAGGTGAGTGATGTTTCTACTTCTCTTGGTTTCCACAGATTGCAGCACAGTTGAGATGTTGAGTGCTGGATGGTGTTTTCTCAGGTAAAACAGATTAATCTTGTTCTTGTTCTTGCAGGATTACAGGAAGATGCTGAAGACCAGGAGCAGACACAGTGAGCGTCACGCTGCTGGTTGCAGAATAACACGAAGCATGTTCTGCAGTCAGGGTGTGGTTTATATAGCCCAGGTAAAGTAGTACCAGGGAAAGTAGTTCCAGGCCTGCAACACCAAAAACACTAGACCGCATGGCTTGGTTCTTAAAACTAGACTGTGTGGGTGCTTCCATGTTGGATTTAAAGGACCATGTACATGAATGGGATCTAGTTTGAACACCCCTTCCTCCCTACATATGAGCCTGGTGCCAAAGGTGCCAGGACTGGCTCCAGGAGCCCTTTTGCAGTGGTTTTAAGGCCCTCAGGGTTCTGGTGGGATGCTGCTTGTGGCACAACTTGTGCCTTCTCACAGTGGTCATGACAGGTGCAGTGTCAAAGTGGTCCTACGAGGGTCAAGCAAAAATCCTTGTACACTCGAAACTCTTTGACACATTGGAGAAAACGGATTGAACTGTGAAACTGGCAAATGTGTACCCTATGGAGGGATACCTGCGAATGGAGGGTAGACAGGGATATACCCATGAACATTGTGATGACAAGTGTGAACCTGGCTGATGGATGTCCACAATGGATAGTTGTTTAAAAGGACATTGAGACTGATGAATGATACGTTTTGAGTGAAAGGCCGTAGTGAACCCGATTGATCAAGGCTAACATTGCAAGAAGGGGGATCCAAAGTGGCGAACAGCAATTGTCCAGCGTGCAAGATTACCAAAGGAACTTTTGTTTGTTTATTGTTTATCGTACAGCAGGCCTTCTAAGGTAAGAGACTTTGGAGGAAAGAGACTTGGCCCCCGAAGTTCCTGGCATCATTGAAAGGAACTTTAACCTCCTGCTGGCGAGGCCTAGGAGTGTACTGTGCTCAAAGGTCCTGCCTTGTCCCGTGCTAAAAACGTGGGGAAGGGAGACACTTCTTTATTTTCTTGTGAACATTATCCCACACTACTTTTAAACTTAGTTAGAAGGATTAGCAATTGTTATTTTTTATTATAGGCCCTTTTTATATGATGAGACGCTACTGGGACTGCCTTATTATTATTTGATGGTCGTAGCTTGCTCCCATCTTAGATTTAGGTTTAGATTAGGCGTTGTTCTCACCCAGTTTAATAAACACCCTTGAACTGTGATCACTTGTGTCTGTCTTTACTGTTTCCACCATGAGTTCCTTACACAGTACACATACCAGACTGACTATTATGCGTAAGATCACACGCAAGAACAGATGTACGCATCACAGCAGGTGCATCCCCAAGAAATGCAAATGCAGCAGTACCAGCCCATGAGACATGCATTACAGATGGATGGACACATGCAGACGTCACAACCAGCACAGCAGGCACCGGTCCAACAGAACATCATAACACATGCCGACTCCACAATGCTGACTCCCACGCGAAAGCTGGGAGGAGTGACTGTTGTAGGGGGCAATCCATTCACAGGGATGGGAAAGCCATTTTACCCACAATAGTACAGCCCACAGACAGACCTTATGTGTTCAATTCTGTTACACCCAATCTGGCTGAGCAACCACATATAGGAGTGGCTATGAGTGGAGCACGCCCTTGGTGCAATTCTCGAAAGACCCATGAGTACATTGACCACACAGAGAGCATCTGGATTCAAGGTGATTATCTCGGATCCAGCAATCAAGGTAGTGAGGCGTAGGACAGTGAACCCAGCGACGTTCCTAGCTGTACCAATAGAGGAGGGAGACTATGTACACGACTGTACTACATGCAGGGAACAGTATGATGATCTTCCCAAAGTGGGAGAGAAACCACTTGAGTGGGGAGAAGTGTTTCATATTGATGGGTCATCACCAATTGAGTGGGGAGAAGTGCTTCATATTGATGGGCCATCAACAATAGATCAGTCAGCAGGGGAAAGACATATGGGGATGGCAGTGGTGAGACTAAAAGCAGACGGTACAGCAGAAGTAATCGCAACCGTGCGATTGTCTTCACATTGTTGGGCGGAAGCAGCAGAATTTGTGTCCCTCATAATGGCATTAGAAGCGCACAGGGACCAGGAAATTACAGTGTATTCAAATTCGGTCTATGTGATGTCTACAGAACACTCTGGGCTGTAATGATGGCAGATGAGGGGCTTCAGATGTGCCGGCCCCACACTGGAGCCGCACATGCCCCTATTAGGCAGGCTCATAAATGCGCTTCAACTACCAGCAGCAATAGTGGTCGTAAAGTGCAAGGCCCACACAAGGGGTAGGATGCAGTCTCACAGGGCATCAGACCAGCAGATGCAGAAGCAAAGCCTGCAGCATATTTTTCAGGAATAAAAGACTTTGATACCCCATCAAAGACACATATCCGTGTGCGCAATATGATTCTAAAGGAAGGCTAAAATACGTTACCAGCCACACAGATAATGGAGTTTCAGGGAACGGCTCTGATAGAGGAGAAATGTATGGGTGAGGCAAGGATGTTCAATATCCCCTAATGAGGCTTTGTGGTGACAGGAAAGCATTATCCTACTCACATGGGTAAAGAGGTACTTGCTGCTCACATTGGGGGAGATTGGTTCTGTCCAAATATGGCAGAGCATATAACCACATTTATGGAAAACTGTTACCTGTAAAAAGTTCACTACAGGACATACTTTGGTTCTATGTGATAGTGTTGAATATTAAAGGCCACACACAAAATAGAAAGATTTTTCCAGCCAATTTGGTGCAGTCTTTAATATTTGCCACATATCATTTTAACCTCCCCCGTTCACCTCTGAAATCGTACTCGCTTCCCCATAATGGCCCGAATACCCCCCTCCAACACAAACACATATACCCACTACCATTCTTCCCAGGCCCCTTGCCACACACACCAAACACCAACCCACAACATACACACAGACATGCAAACACACACTTACCTTACATCTTCCATCTTCCTGTGCTTGTCTCGGCTACACCTGCGTGCACTTGTGTGCGACAGGGGCGTGACAGTTAGATTTAGAAAGGCCGCTCTGTGCAGTCACAGAGCGCCCTTTCTAAATCGGTCTTTTTTATGTTATTTTTTTAAACAGCATTATTGTCATGGGTACCAGGCATGTAGTCGGGGCAAGCTGGGTGGAGGCTTGGCAGGCCTGGCATAAGCACACAAAAAACCGATAGCAGATACCTTCTTTTAATTCCTTCTTGGTGTTTGTAGTAACTTCCCGGTTACCACTTCCTGTTGCCAAACAGGAAGTGCATGAAAGCCCATGAGCTCTCTAGTGTTTGGGTGTGGCTGGCTATATAAGCCACACCCAAGATTCTTCCAGTGCTTCGTGTTGCTTTCTGTAAGCTGCATCAGCAACACACTCACCGTGCTCCTGCCTACCTGCTCTGGATCATCCTGCTTCTGCTTACCTGCTCCGGATCATCCTGCTTCTGCTTACCTGCTCCGGATCAACCTGCTTCTGCTTACCTGCTCCGGATCACCCTGCTTCTGCTTACCTGCTCCGGATCATCCTGCTTCTGCTTACCTGCTCCGGATCAACCGCCGTGCTTTCTCCATGCCACAGCTTTCCCCGGACATGAGGTGAAACCTACACTGGCATCTGTAAGCACAAAGAAGAACTTTCATCAGTGTGCTCGATCCAGTAACGCTGCGCATACTCACCGAATACGCTGAAATCCAGGTTCGTAGTCCGAGTGCCCACATTCCTGCAAAAGAAAGGAGAGACATTACTTATTGCGCTCGCTCCAGTAACTCTGTGCATACTTACCGAAGCCTCTGTGCATACTTACCGGACCTCCGAGGCTCTCCAGTAGCGCTGAACCCAGACTCGTGGCGCAAGCACTCCATAATCCACTCCTGCAAGGGAAATGAGAGACATTACTAGGTGCGCTCGAACCTATAACGCCGCACATACCTACCGGTGGTTCTGAGTTCTACACGCAGCGCTACTCACCCAAGATACCTTTGGCAAAATAAAGACAATTCAGACAATACCGGACTCTCAAATCCACTGCGCAACGTTCGCCTTGTGAAAAGGACTTTCTTGCTAGTGAAGAAACTAGCACATTGAACAATCTGCCTCACTGTGAAGGCATATAACAGCGAGTGGCATCAGAACTCGGCAAACAGACATTGGCATCATCCCTACGAGTGTAGGGCTGTGAATCTCCCATAGAATCGCGCCCCTGCGAATGCAGGATGGAGTGCACACCCCACTAAAAACCAAGGTAAGCCCTTAGGGGACATCACAACACATAGTAGAGAGAAGGGAAGGGGCCCAGGGGAATCAGGTGAACCCAGGTCTGAGTGTGCATTTTATATTTGACAGGTGTTCCTCTGGGTGAAACAGGGGAAGTGAGAACTCAGGGTCAAAGGAGGCTCATTCATCGCCACTGCAGAGATACAGGTGAGTGTGACAATTATCACTTGATAGCCATACTTTATGTGCAGTGAGAGGAGTCTAACCCCACCCAATCAGGCCTTTCCAATATCTCCACATCGACTATGTCAATATGATCCAGGTGTTCCAGGGCTACTGCTACATGATAGTGGTCATATGCCTGTTCTGCCAATGACTCGAAACCGGTCCCTGTTCACACCCTGATGCCCTCAGGGCAACAAAACTCCTCGTTAGAGAGGCATTCCCATGATGGGGGTGTGTGAGGTCCTGTGGTCAGGTAATGGACATTATTTTGTGAATGAGACTTTTGAGCAAATCCCAACCCTACTGGGCATACAACACAAATTCTCCTGTGCCTATCACCCGCAGTCGAACATAATTTGTGAGCAACCAATGGCCTGCTCAAAGAAAAGATTGCAAAAACAAAAGCCACTCTAAAAAAGGGATGCCTTCACTGTTTTCCACCAGTACTGTTCGCATTGCACAATCAGCCCGGATCCAACCACCACTTAACGCCCCATGCAGTGGTAGCAGGATGGCACATGTGTCTACCTCTGGCTCCTTCCACTAGGGCATTGACAAATGCAACCTCTGATGTTCTTGGGAATTAAATGTACAAATATGTAGCTTCCTCGATGGCTAATGTGTCTTATTTCTCACCAACTGCAGGTGCAGGGGGAAGAGAACAAAGAACAGGGAGCAAGATATGATCCTAGCTGCAAGTGAAGAACTACTCAAACAACCACTATTTTATCAGGGGGACATTGTATTACTGCAAAACTTTGTAAGGCCCTGGTTCAAGTCCAAATACAAAGGGCCCTACGTGGTAGAAAAAGCCACAGATTGTGCAGTTAATCTGAGTAGGAAAAATGTATGGAATTACATTGGAGATGTTAAGCTCTGCCGAGGTGAGAGCTCTTCCTGTCTAAAAGAAGACAAGTTGATGCAAGAAGAAGACGAAGACAAAGAAGAAGACCAACAACTGTGGATAACCTGGTCCAGAGCCAGAGAGTTAGGGATGGACAAAACACCACCTAGAGTAGGCACACATTCTTTCTCTTACAATATTTATTTATACAGAAAGTAAAGACTATCCAAGCCATGTGGTTTTCAATAAACATAACTCATTCCAAGAATGTTACATCCGGTTCATGATACAGAAGGATACTGAACAAACGATTTCTCCAAGAATATTTTGTCATGCCTTTCTGTTATATGGTACCCACACCAACCCACCGCTGACACGTGGAAATCCATCTATCATTACTCTGCTTGGTGATTCGAGAATCTGTATAGTGTGGGAGTAATTGCTCTTCGCAGCACTCGCCCAAAACTATAGGTGTAGATCTTAACTTAACACATACTAACATAATGATACCACATTTCTCAGGCTTTTCAGGGGAGTTGCAAGAACCTTTGGACCAACACAAAGAAATACTCAAGAATAACAACATGGGAAATGTAGTTCATAATATCGTGATAGTGTTTTGTGCCATCTGCTGTCTCTACCTCTTTACACTCCTTGTTCCACGAAGATTTTTGTTTTCCCAAGCACAAGCGTTGACCCTTACTAACGTAACCCCGATCCATGCTGTTACAAAAGCCATATCTGGCCAGGCAATAAGTTCTGCTAATGAAGTAAAGAGAGTAAGGTGCAGTACAGAAGTAGATTTTAACAAGGTAGATTCTTATATAACTGATTCGGCCTCTATATCAAACAACATGTGGTATAACCACATGGCCAAAGTGGGGAAACAAATGATTAAAGAGAGCTGTTATCTCTGCTCTCTCATCTCCTATGCCATGAGTGCATCCAAAACGTTTGTGGCAACTGAAATTCCAGCGACCAGAGCACAATGCCTAATGCATTTATGGCTCTGCACCACAAGAGGGCGATTTCAAAAGAAGCATGCCACACTAAGGCGGATGTCCAAGAAGACGTTCCTGTATGAAGATAACTACATGAAAACTCAGGAAATTATGGATGATTACTGGAATACAGATAAAAATATAGAATATATCACAGAGGGGGGGGCGCTGCTGCGCACAATCAAGATGGCCGCCTGATTCCAGAGATCCCGCTCCACCGCAAGAGCCGTATCGAACACATCCATTTGGAGGCTGTTTTAAAAGCCGCAAGACGGCTCCACCAACCTACTATATGGCCGGGCACACCGTCTGAAAATCCTGGGAATAAAATGGCTTAAATCCTTCAAGTTACGGTCTTGTGAAGTTTGACCGCCGCCTAGCGCTGTGGTGATCCGGCGGCCGGAACCACGCGTATTCACCCGGGTGCCGGGGCTGTGGAGGTGCCGCGGGCCGCAGGTGGGAGGAACCTCACGCGACGACCTCGCGCCCGATCGGTTCCTGGCTGAGACCAGTGGAGGCGGCGAGGAGCAGTGGATCCCTCTGTTCGGGCTTGTGGTGCCGTGCTACGAGCTGCTGTGGGCAATGGAAGATAAAAACTGAGCAGCGCGGAATCCTTCCTCTTTGGGGCGATGCTGGAGCGGGATCGAGGACGAGGCCTGATCTGGTCGCGCGCTCTCTGAGGTACCGGGAAAGGGCGGGTTTGAGCTTCGGTTGCGGGCCTGGCATTGCGAGTTTCCATCTCCTGATTGACCTGAGAGACGTGGGGGGTAGCCCCCGGGCCTTCTACTCCTGGATCCCGGAATACGTGCCGGTAAAACATGTGTGCTGCATGCGCCAGGCTACAAACGCGACTGGGAAATAATACTATAACAAACTGTATACGTGGCAGAGCACAGTCCATCCGAGCTCATGAGCACTGGTGCACTCCGAAGTGAGGCGAAGCATGGAGACACTTAAACCTCCACCCTTGCCTGTACGAACTGAGCTCTGGGGGGGGGATTGCCTTCATACCAACGCTCCTGGAGATCGACAGGAGATCGACACAAGTCGGGCAAGTCATCCAAGACCCCTGGAAGCAGAAAGAAGGGTCCAATGGACACTTACACGAACACCCAGAGCCAGAACACTACGATGGACAGTCACCCAGAACCTGTTGGGTCTGGAGAACATGATTTGGGGGAACGTGATGACAAACTAACGATGTTGGTTCAGAATGGGTTCCTGGCAGTAAATGTGAAACTGGACGAAATTGTGGCGACCATAGGCTCCATGAGGGCCAGGATCGACAAGGAAAGCGCTAGAGTTACAGAAACTGAGAATAGAATATTCGTCAATGAGGACACTATTGCTCGCCATAGCCAAGATATATCCCAGATCAAGGACACGGTCAGTAAATTGCAAAACAAGTGCGAGGACCTCGAATCCCGATCAAGAAGGAACAACGTACGTGTGGTTGGCGTATCGGAATCCTTTGGGAGGAACCAAATGGAGAAGAAACTGGAGGAACTGTTCAAATCTTTATTTGGTCCTGATGCTTTTTCAGAACATTTCTTGATTGAAAGGGCTCATCGCACACTAGCAACAGCCCCCAAGCCTGGGGCACCTCCGCCTACAATAATTGCCCATATCCTGAACTACAGAGATTGAGGGGTAAGGTTGCATGAATCTGTCCGAGCCTGTGTTTATTTAGTACTACAAACAGCCTCACAATCTTATGAACAGGTGGGGCGTTGGGGGAGACGGAGTTGGTGGCCATGTGAGGCAACATGACCACCCCTGGAATGCTCCACAAGTTGCTGTGGGAACATCGTCAAGTTGGGGGAGACGGTGAGGGAGGGGGGCTGGTTGAGGGGAATCCAGTGAGTTGTTGTCGCTATGCAGCCCTGCAGTTTGAAGCAGGCAGTGGGTTTCAAGTTACGAAACCCAGTCTGGGTAAGGGAAGGGGAGAACCAGGTTGTTGGTTAACGGTTAATCAAGTGATCTCTGAGGTGCTGGCGCGGTGCATGTTCCACATGAGGTGCATTGCCACAATGTATGACATTATCCGATCACTTCTCTGTAAATGTTGGTTGCGGTCTGAAAATGAAGCTACTGTCATGGAATGTTAGGGGCCTAAACAATCGATCTAAAATTAGGAAGGTGGTGAACTACATTACCAGACATGGTGCCCAGATTGTCATGTTACAAGAAACGCATGCCATGGATAATACTAATGAATGCATAATGCCGGGTTGGGGGTAAAACAAGGTTCTATACGAATTACTCATCCCAGTCCAGAGCGGTCGTCACCTTAATACACCCAGGTGTGGGATTCACACTGGAAGGCCAAAAAATCGACCCCCTTGGCAGGTATGTCATTGTGTGGGGTGTGATCACTGGTCGACAAGTGTTACTGGTTAACACGTATGGTCCTAACATAGACGACCCAGCCTTTTATACCGATGTATATCAGATAGTTACTTCCATTGATGTGTCCACCATAATTTGGGGGGGGATTTTAATGTTGCTCTCAACCCCAGGTTAGACATGTCCAATACGATTGTAAGGCCATCCAGCAAAACTGTTCTTACCTTGCACAATATCCTATCTCAACTCTCCCTTGAAGATGCATGGCGGGTTCTCCAACCGGAAAGTAGAGGATTTACATAGTACTCGTCCGTGCACGATTTGCAGTCTAGAATTGACTACTGGTTTGTCTCCCCAGCTGCACTTACTGCGGTCCAGATGTGTGAGATATTGCCCCGCACGCTTTCTGATGATTCCCCGATTGTGATTGAGATCGACTTTCGTGACTCCCCCAGACCTGTCAAAAGATGGAGAATGCCCGGAGGGTTGCTCAGTGATGCCGGGGTGGTGGAAGGATTGCACATTGAGTTTGCAGAGTTCCTAGACAGAAATATAGGCTCTGTTGACAGATACTACACGGTATGGGAATCCTTGAAAGTGTGGCTGAGGGGAACCCTGTTGTTCAAATCAGAGGGACTCCTTAAAGGGGTCCGAGCCGAACTAACCCAAACTGAACTCAAACCTGGGGAATTGGAAGGGGCTTACACTCTGACACAAGACAAGGCGACATTGGCCGAGATACAGACGCATTTGCAAAAATATGGTAAGCTGGCCACTAGGGAGGTGCAATACATGGCTGCCCCGATTCGCGCCCGTAGATATGTTGAGGGCAACAAAGCTGGCAGGACGCTGTCTAACCTCCTGAAGCAGGATAGACATTCCAGCCGGATCACTAGCATACAGACTCCACAGGGGGAGGTCCTTTTGGGGGAACAGGAAATTAATATTGAGTTTGCTAAATTCTATCAGCAATTATATAGTAACAAGGATACCAAAACACCCACCGAAATTAAGACTTACCTGGAATCATTGAGGTTGCCTACACTCACCGAGGAGGCCCGACTGGCCATGGACCAGCCGGTTACAGCTGAGGAAATCGCAGAGGCGATTAAAGACTTGGCATCCAATAAAGCCCCAGGATTAGATGGAATAGGGGCAGAATTCTACAAGGAATTCCACGAAGAACTTGTCCCTGTGCTGTTGCAGGTGTGGGAGGAATCACTAAAGAGCAACACCTTGCCCCCTACGATGAGGGAGGCCATCATAACTGTGCCCCCTAAACCCCAGCGTCCACCACAGGACATTTTCTCCTACAGGCCGCTCTCCTTAATAAACACAGACGCCAAGATATTTGCCAATGTGTTGGCCAACAGGCTTCTGCCTGAGGTCCCGAACCTGGTTCACCCTGATCAGAACGGGTTTATCCCAAACAGGTCCACAGCCCTCAACCTCCGCAGACTCTTTGGGATCATGGCTCAGATAGATCCGGAGAGGAAAGCAGTGGCCATATCCCTGGACACCGAAAAGGCCTTTGATTCGGTCTCATGGGCCTATTTGTTGGCGGTGCTGGAGGCGTTTGGTATCGGTCCCCATTTCATTGCATACGTGAAACTGCTATACACGGAACCTGGGGCACGAGTGCTGACCAATCAAACTATTTCTGATCTGTTCCTGCTGGGGAGAGGCACCAGGCAGGGTTGCCCGTGCGCACCCATATTGTTCACACTGACAATAGAACCTATGGCGATGGCGATCAGGCTCAGACACTCGGATAGGGGTATCAATTTAAGGGGGGCCTCCCAGCTGATCTCTTTATACGTGGACGACACCCTTCTGTATGTTCGTGAGCCTGAAAACAATATCGCTCCCTTGATGGCTGAGATTCAAGAATTTACTGCCCACTCGGGATACTCCATAAATAAGGCCAAGTCTGAGGTATTCCCACTCACACCGACAACCATGTGTCCCAACTCTACATGCGGACTCAAGTGGTCTGCAGAGTGCATTCGATACCTGGGAATTGTGGTCCCAGAAAATAAGCACACGCTTTACACAGACAACCACGAAAACACACTCCAAGCCCTGACCACTAAATTACTACTATGGGACCGCCTCCCGATATCACTGCATGGAAGAGTAGCAGTCCTTAAAATGATAGTTTTACCCAAGCTGCTATATCTTTTTGTTAATATCCCCATATGGCCAGGCCGGCTTTTTTCAATAGGCTTAGGTCAATGGCGACAACCTTTCTTTGGAATGGAAAAACCCCTAGAATAGGGTGGGAAAAACTGATTGAGCCATATTTCTCGGGAGACATAGCTGTGCCTGATTTTGAGTTATACTATTACACGGCCCAAGCCCAATTCTCGAGATACTGGTATGATGAACCTACTGGTCCCCCACACGCAGAGATAGAAACGCTCACCACACACCATACTAATATAAAGGCCCTCATTACAACCCAGGCGTTAAGGGGTTAACGGCGCCGTAAAAGGTGGCGGCGCTGTTAAACTCTTAACGCCTGATTACGAGGTCCCTTTGCGGGTTGGAGACTTTAACGCCTGCTTTTTGCAGGCGTTAAAAATCAACCCGCAAAGGGACTTTGGTGCTAAGTACGGTGCCGCAATTTGCGGCACCGTACTTGGCGCCTTCCCCATTTCCATTGAGCCCTATGGGGCAAAAATGGGAATGGGGAAGGGCCATGGCGGCATGGGGAATTACCGCCCCGCCAACCTCGGAATGGGGCGGTAATTCCCCATTCCGCCATGGCGGAGTCGGTAAGTTACCGGCATGGACCATGGTGCTATTAGCACCATGGTCCAACGCCAGGGTCGTGATGAGGGCCAAGGTCTGTGGTATTTGACACATGCTATAAAGACACATGCAAGTTCAACCCGGTGAGTTGTACAGTTGGTGCGTGGAAAGCCATATTTAAAAAACTGGGTGTAGAGTCCCCATATAACCCGGAGACCCCCCTTTGGAATTACCCTGGCATACCACCTACACATGACAGTGGCTTGCGGGAGGCCTAGGACCCCAATGAGGAGATGAAGCTGGGTGACCTATTCGTTGATGGGAGGTTCGCGACCCTGCAGGAAATTACTAGAGCTTTTGGCGGGGGTTCGCTTAGGGTGCTTCAATACCATCGAATGCGATCAGCCTTTCAGAGACGCTGGTCATCCTTCCCTGAGGAACCCCCCACTCATCCCTGTGTACAGGCTGGGGATTTCGGGACTATACGCTGCGGTCCAAACACACTCCCCCTCGACTAACATGGTTAAAGTAAAATGGGAAAGGGATCTGCAGATCTCCATAGATGACCAGACCTGGGGAAGGTACTGTTCACTCACCAAACGAGTCTCCCTGAATGCAGGCCTTCATCTAATTCAGTTCAAAATTGTGAATAGACTACACTTTACTCCAGCCAAAGTAGCACGGTTTGCACCGGATGTGACGGGAGAATGTCCCAAATGCAAGGCAGATGGGGCGGGTGCATTTCACATGTATTGGGGATGTCTGATAGTGGCGGGGTTCTGGAAGGAGGCGGCAGAGATGTTAGAGGAAATAACACAAGTCCCCCCTGCACTAATCCCGCAGAAATACTTGTTTGGAGACATAGGAAAATGTTCCGAAAGAACCAGAAGACTGTTTAATGTTTCATGTGCAGTGGCTAAAAAATGCATTCTACAACAGTGGAAGAGTACTGGGCCGCCCGCTATGAAACAGTTTCTTAAGGAATTAACATATGTTAATGAAGCTGAAGAGCAGTTTGTCATCACACGTCCATCGATGTGTAGGCCCAAAGACATATGGGGGCCATTCAGAATGTACCTGTGTGACATGATCCCAGAGGACGATGATATTGTGTGACCGTGTTGTTTGTACGATATGTATTTAATTTGACGTTTTCTCCATTGTGGTAGTGATGTAATTGAGCTATGTATCTCTTGATCACTAATAAAAAGAGTTTAAAAAAAAAGAATATATCACAGCGGGGCAGAGCAAGGGGGAAGTACAGAAAGTGTCATAGAAGAAGTTACAGTGTCCCAAGACAGGACCCATAGAAATAGGTGGAATGCCAGGATGCTGGTAAAGACCGCAGATGCTGGTGTATGGACAAGTATACAAAACAAACGGATGGAAAGAAGGAGTGGGTGGGGGCAAAGCACATGCTCTCCTAACGTTTCCAGTGGAAGTAGTACAGCAAGTAAATGACAAGCACCTCAAGAAATGGGAAGCGATTGCCAACCTGCTCACGTGGGTGGGAAAGGAAGCCGGGCCCATGCCCATCATACCGCTGAAGGGAGCAGCTTTATGTTTCCAGAATGATGGCAAAGTAGAAGTTGGGGAAAATCAAGGATCTAAGCAGATTTCAAAGATGCCAGGCATGAAGGTCAGAACAGCAGTGCTCATGGACCGCTACTGGGCCTGCAGGTCATAGGCATACATGCAGCTGTCACCCAACTGGGGAGGAAATTGTTAATTTGTGCATCTGAACACCCCACCATTGGTGGTGGCTCGGAAAGACATAGGCCCTCATTACGACCCTGGCGGAGAGGGGTTTACGCCAGCGTAATGCATGGCGTACCTCTCCGCCAGATTAGGACTTTCCGTAGCGCCATGGCGATTTTTACGCCCGGATTTTCCGGGCGGAAAAATCCATGGCGCTACGGGTCCCCTCGTTAATTACGCCACCGTATTCTACGGTGGCGTAATTAACGCCTTCCCCACTCCCATTATACCCTATGGGGCAAAAATGGGAATGGGGAAGGGTAAATGGGGATTGGGGACTTACCGCCCCGCCAAGGTCGGAATGGGGCGGTAAGTCCGCCAACCCCCATGGCGGAGTTGGCAGCTCTGCGCCATGGTCCATGGTGCAAATTGCACCATGGACCTCCGCCAGGGTCGTAATGAGGGCCATAGAAATAGAAGGGTTCCCTAAAATGGATACGAGCAAAAGAAAGAAAAGATCTGTAGGATTGACCAGAGGGAAAAGAGGGAACTATGCCTCATCAGATATGGAAATGCATTGGATGCGACACCACCAGAGCACAGGCTGATCAGCAGAACTGAGATGTTCTTTGCATCTATCGTTCCAGCAGTACAAGCATGCACAAATGCCAAATGGCTCCAGATTACACATTGGGAGCTGATGCAGACAATAAACTCAACTATAAAAGGGTTCAACACCACCAAGGAAGAGCTGAGAGCATTTAGACTAATAGCCCTCCAGAATAGATACGTCCTAGAGCTCCTCAAAGCCACGGGGGAAGGCATTTGCGACAAGAATGGGTCTTCTTGCTGTACATTCATTCCTGCCAATGACAAAGACAATGGGACGCTGACAGAGGCTCTCTGAATTGCACATGAAGTCAGAAACTAAAACTGTGGGAAAGGACGAAGGTTGTCTGTCTAATATATTCTCATGGATACCAAAATGGATGGCCAATGGACTGAAAGAACTGGCACCAGCTTTAATATTAGTGTTGCTGACATTTTGTGTCCTCAGGATATTCATCACGCAGTGAAGAAAGGCTACTAAAAAGACTTTAGGGATGAAAGTACTGATAGATGTAGAGACTGAAGAAGATGAGGAAACAAAAACACGCATTGCACTGAAATCACAACTGACACAGTGTCCCCTGTTCCCGACAGGAACGGTATTCCAGTACCCATACAACACCTGTGGTTATTTGGAAAAAAGGGTTTGGTGCAACCCTGATGGGGACTGCAGTTATGTGACATGGAGCCTGGATGATCATACAAAATACTACAGACATCTCGGAGGGATAACAAAGATTTGGCTCCCGAACTTACGCATGAACAGAGAGAGGGGTGTAGGTAGTATGGTTGGCAGGTCGACCAGAGGGGTATTGTAGACGGGGGGCCAAATCCGATCCTCATGCCCCCCACAAAACTCTCAACATGAACGCAGAGAGATGACAGATGTGCCTCACTCTTAGGCCCATCACTGAAATCCTCGATGTATCGCAGGAGTGAGAGCGTTTTCTCTCTCAGACAGCCATTCAGACCATACTCAATCGATGAATTGGATGATATAGAAATTACATCGATCGAGCCAGTTGACTGACTGCAAAGCCAGAAATTAATGACGTGAGTGCTGAAATCACAACATTTTGATATATACACCTGACTGGGAGTGATTTGTAGTGATCTTTGCTGTGTGTGCTCATGGTGGTTTTCAGTCACCCTCACCCCTCCTGAGACTTAGGGGGTCATTACGAGTCGGGCGATATGGGATACCGGACGCCGGTAAGGAGACCGGTGCCGGTAATCCCCTACCACCCAATTGCGAGTTCCCCTAACGGGAACCGCAAGGGACGTGTGGTCGGACCACACGTCCCTCACAGGTCCCGTTAGGGGGCCAGGCCGCTAATTAGCCAGAAAGTTCCAGTTACCAAGACAATGAGCCACCTGCAGAAAATCAGGCTAAAGTCCTCATCATTACAAGCAGGACAGCTTAATTTCGTGGTCTCCAAACACGTGACCCAGCCAAACAGGACAATGCCCATTTAACCAAGATAGACGAAAAGGACTGTTCCCATCGAACCAGAGGAGAAAAGGCTACAGGTGTTGCCCACAAGCTGCTAACTAAATTCACTCTCTTGGGTGATCACAGATGGCAACATTAGGGAACACTTCGCACCCCCAAGGTAATTCCCATTGCCTTGAAAAGGTACACTCAGTCTAGTAACCGTCCAGGGTCCACGGATGGGAGGACACATTCTGCCCAATTCAGATTCACCTTTCACGTTGGGATATCATTTGTTGCAAGGGCTAGTGGTCTCTCTGCGACCCTGCAGCATTGTAGATTGATACTCACAGAAGTGATCCTAGGAGGAGCCACTTGATAGGGCTATCCAATGTTAGAACTAAACCATATAGCCCCCCCCATATGTAGCCTACTCAAACTGACCAATGTAAATGTGTGATAGGTTTCTGGTATGGAACCTGGATTTGTGACGTCACACCGGGATAAAACCGGGTGACACATGCTTAGAAGACGAGACCTGTGGAAGATACTGCCATTTTGTTTCCTAATAAAAGACAGTGGGCCTCATTACAAGTTTGGTGGTAGCCTTGCCTCGCCAAACTTGCAATGAATTCCGGCACCCATGAATGGGCAATTACTGGGTCATTCTGACCCAGCCGGTGCCGGTAATTGCCCATTCGCGAGCACCGGAATGAGTACATCCCCATTCGTATTTGAGCCTCATAGGGGATGCAAGGCTAACACTGGGCACCAAGCCCCCAGAGTGTTTAGTGAAAATGCGTCACCCGAAATGATCAGTGCTACCACGATCAGGAACAATTCCAAGAATGTTATGCATCTGGTCAGCCCGCTGTCAGCCCAACTGGGAGGCCACCACTGGCCACAACACTTACCACCCAAAATGACTCCAAAACCCACACTTTGTGCTGCATCACCCCCAATTGCTTACTACTCTTCACTTTCATAGACCATACCAGGGCTCTGCACACACTCTTGCGTGATGGTGTGCCTTACTCAGCCCCAAAATAGCACCAGCGATGCCCCGTGAAAAGGGGCGCCCCACAATTGAGCTGACTTGTCAGGCTATAAGTTGGCCTGACGTCACCCTTTTGCCAGGAAACAGGTGGCCACTGCTTCCCTGAAATCACTGACCTTCTCCTCAGGGAGCCGGCACACCCCCTGCTCAGCATTGATTTCAATCCCTAGAAAACAGAGCAATGTCGTTGTTTTTCTACGGCAAGAGGGACCCTAGCCCCACTGCCACCTTCTGAAATACCTGCAGTGCCCTCCCACACTTATCCGTGCACTGTCTACCCATGATCAGAAAGTCATCCTGGTAATGGAGCATTTGAGCCCCCATCGCGCCCCCCCCTTTTTGTCACCCATTCCAAGAAAGTGCTGAATGTCTCAAAATACGAGCAGAAGGCAGAACACCCCATAGGCATAAATCTGTCAAAGTAGAATTCTTTTCCCACCTTCGAATCCAACAAATGGTAGCCATTGGGATGTCCCAGTAGTAGGCAAAAAGCAGATTCCGTGTCCGACTTTGCCAACAGTGCTCCTCTGCCCAGCCGCTGCAGTTGTGCGATTGCAAGATCAAAAGAAGCATTCCCCACAGAACATGAGTTCTCGTTAATTGCGTCACTCACTGACGCCCCTTTTGGGAATGATAATTTGTGAATCAATCTAAACTTTCCCTGTTCATTCTTTGGGACAGTGCCCAATGGGAAACGCACACATTTTAGTTGGGTAAGGGAAGGGCTGCACCCACCTACCCAGTTTCAATTCCTTTTATACTTTTCTCTATCTAAGGTTCTCGACTGACATTTGCGTGATTTTTGGTTCTACAGGTCCAGGGGGGTAATAAACCCCTGGATCGGTATACGTAGACCCCGAGAAAACTCTTTGACCAATAACCTTGCGTCCCCTTCCCTGTGGCACCCATTTGCCCAAGCCCTTACTACATCTACCTTGACCTGTGTGGGCAGTCCCGCTGGGGGCTCCCCGAGGGGCTCACCCCTACATATGCTCTTTGTTGCACTTGGTGCACTTGACCCCCTCCCCCTGCCACGTGCCCAAGCATCCTGCAGAATGTGCAGACGGGTCTCGTGCACAAGGCTTTATTAAAGGCCCAACAGGCTTCCTTCTTTTCTCCGGAGCCTAGGCTGTTCCGAAAGGGCTGCGCGGGTCTAGCAGCGCCAGGTCCTTTGTTCGGTGTCATGCGTACCACTGTGCAGCTAGCCCTCAGATCCATAGCCCTAGTACCCCAATCCATCTGAGCATTGCCCACGCTGGCGCTTCTGAAGCTTTCGTCATAGATCAGCAATGCCCCAAATGCCCACTCATGATACATGGACAGTACTAAGTGATTATAATACCACAACCTTTGATGAAGCTCATGGAATTTCTCAAACAATATGGCAGAGAATCTGGCAAAGCCTGTTGCACAATTGACCACAGATCTCTCCACAAAGAATGTTTTCTCTCTTCCTTCCTCCTTTGCATCTTTACACTCCTCTACCCTCGTGTATTCCAGCAGAGAAAACATATCAATATACTTGTCTTTCCATATTATTTCCCTTGTGTCCTGTGACACGTGCCAAGTAAGCATATCTGATGTGGGAGCCTGGACAGGGTTGGAGGAAAACTCTGCCTTCCCACCCCCACGATTTGTCTGCCGACCCTGCGGCAGCCCCAATTGTGCCTCCCGGCAACCTGTCCCACACAGGGTCGCATTCAGCCCTGGGCAGGTCACCACCTCCTGCGTATGCACACCCACTGGAACTATCATTGCCTGTCTACCTAGGGCCCCGGATCCCTCTGCGCCCCCTAGCGGGATGTGTACCTGGACCTCTGGCCCTTTCTGGCCCAGCTGGGTGACCCGGCTGTTCCAGCAGCCACCTGTGTCACATTGGTTCCCCTTTCCAAAGATACTGCCGGGGGCTGCCCGCCTGGTTTGTCCCCTTGCCCAGGTGTGGGGAACCGACCATTAGCCTCAACGCTGGAGGAAACCAAGAGTGTTGCTGAGGGGGCCCTTGCCATCCTCCAAAGTTACCCATGGGTGGTCATCCCTTACCCTGCCTGGAGTACCAGGCGGGGGCACCCCAAAGCCATAACCTGCACCCTGCCAATTCTTTGGGCCCCATGGAATCCTCTCTGGGCCACCCACTCCCCAAAACCCCCCACTCGGAAGACTAGCAAGCACCTGTGTGGGTGGGGTTGCTCTGGGTATTTTGGTGCCGTCCTGTCCCACCCCTGCGACTTGCGATGCACTGGTATTTTTGCCATGCCCCCATCCCAGTATTCACTGACCCGCTCACTGTGCGCCGTGATTGAGGTGTCAGCAGAGGCATTAGACAGGGTAAGGCCTGAGCGAGCAAGGCCCATCCAAATTCTGTAAATGGCCTCTCAGCGGCATGGTGTGGGCATTTACAGATGTTAATGTCACTGCGTTGGGCCCAACTACAGTAGCTTAAGGCCGCAATTGTTAGACAATCCTGGCTACAACTCTGAGTGTCAGAGGTGGGCTCCGATGTCACCGTCACCTCAGGCTGTGGGGTGTTCCCGCTTGTGCGCCCCTTCCTCTTTTTTGGCAGTGGAAATGCTGCCCTAGGTAGGACATTCTTCTGCCATGGTCGAGTCAGTGGAAGGGGCTCCCCCACACTTTTTCCCTGTACAATCCCATTACTAGCCCCTACTGGTGGTGTGCTCTGAGCCAGGGAAGCAAGGACCACATCCAGGTCCCTTCCCAGTGATATAGAGAACAGGGCCGTCAACCTTTGCGGGGTTCGTGTCGAGTCCTGAGAGGGTTCCCTCTTTTGATTTGTTTTTTTTTAATGGTGATTAGCAGAAGAAGATAACAACTCGCCAGAATCGCTGAGCCCCTGTCCCTCCACTCACAGGCCGGGATAATCCAATCCGCTTACCACCCGCCCTCCTCACCCTGGCTCCTTATATTGAGTCGTGCTGCCTCACAGGCGGGGCACCACAACACGGATCCTCAAATGAAGAGAGAACACCAGGGGCCCGATTCTCATTGAGGCGCAGTGAGCGTGCCTTTTCCTGAAAGCCAGGCACGCAATTATTCTATTCTCAAGTGGGCCTGGGCGCCATCGCAGTCCATGACAGTGCACTGCCTGCAATCCGCCTGTGTCTGTAGCCAACGGGCAGACTGCAAAATCTCAGCAGCACTTTTGTAAAATAAAGAGGTCATTGTAATTTTGCGAAAGTGCCTCCGAGACCATAGAGGCAGCCGTCTGCAGACTTGCTTTCAATGAAAGAAAATTGGACCTGTTCTCACTGCCCTGAGCCGTGGAGAATTGCTGATTTGACAACAAATGCAATCTCCTGCTTGTTCAGCGAAATGCGTAACAATGCTGACATGTGAGGCTATTTTTCAATGACTAATCCTTTCTAATGATATTCGGCTATAAACGGGATTAAATGTGGTATTTGGTGAGGATTTACATGCCTACGTTAAAGTCCCAAATTTCCCATTTCCCATTTAAATCGCAATCCCCCCAGATAACAGAAATCGAATATTCACCAGAAACCTTCACTTTTAATTTTTTAAATCAGTAGGCACATAAAACTGCATGCACACAAGAAGACAAGATTAAAAGATGTATCACATGGATACACACCTGTGCCTTCAGCAACGCCCACTGTGCACTCCTCCATTAAAGCGACACCAAAGTGGTGCCGTGCACGTGCACCACTTTTTGCTATGTGCTAAAGTGGAGGCGTGCCACAGTAATCGGCATATAAAATGCCAGATACCGAGGTATCGGGGCTAGGTTGCTTTTTCGCCCATCCTAGCAACCATCACATATATTACTAAAAGTGGCGTATTCATTCCGACTTCAGAACAATGTGCCACCTTCAGAATAGGTGGTAAGTAGTCCAAAGGTTGCTAACGTTTTCTGCAACCTTTTCGGTATGTAACACCACCTTGAGACTCAGGCCTGAGTCTGTCTGGGAATCCCGACCGGTGAGAGGAGCAGCAGCCAAGGTAGGCGCGGCGATGATGTATCTTCAGAAGGCAACAAAAGATAACACCGAGCGGCAGGCGGCTGGAACGGCACAGGCACAAACGGCTGGACCGCGGCAGCACAAACTTCCCAGGTAAGGCAAAGAACAATGCCCCATTCTCACTCCAGCCTCCCTTTATGCTAGGTTACACACCACCGGGCCCCCAACCTTCTGGCTAAAGCCTGCGAAACCGAGCCACCACGCACCCCGCAGTGACACCAGTTCTTGCCGGTGCCTTGCGGTGCCAACCGCCACTTCTGCACCTTGGCCGCCACCTAACCCGGCATCCCCACGATAGGTGGGTCTTTTGCCTTCGGAGGATCCGTGGAAGTGAGTGTGGGGATGATGTACATTTCAAGGTGGCT
Source organism: Ambystoma mexicanum (assembly GCF_040938575.1). NCBI lineage: Eukaryota > Metazoa > Chordata > Amphibia > Caudata > Ambystomatidae > Ambystoma > Ambystoma mexicanum. Next base: position 347,681,080 of record NC_090925.1, on the reverse strand, counting down.
GACAACCCTCTTGAGCTCCGTCTGCGGATCCATGCCTGGAGGCACGCAGTGACTCAAAGAGCCTTGAAGGACAAGTCAAACTCCGACTGCCAATTCCCCGCTCAACATCATCATTGTCACAGCTGAGTGTGGTTCGGAGGCCCCGGCCAGAAGAGGCTGCCCTATGTACCTACATAAGCAGCCTCAGGTCAGTGCCGGGGCGGGTGTTAGAAGGGGTAAGGCAGTGCAGAGCAGGGAGGAAGGCTGAGCAAGGAAAGGTGAAGGGAGCAGACAGGAGAGAGGGAAAGCCGGTGGTGCAGGAGCGGAGGGAGGAGGGAGGAAGGTGAACATCAAAGTAGGAGGTGGCAAATTATGAACAGAGCAGAACGACCCGGAGCAAGGTGGGGGGGGGGCAGAAGGGGAGGACAAGTGAGGGGAGTGTAAACAAAGGCGAAGGGGGTGTCGAAAATGGGGGGGACAAGTGAGAGGGGAGTGGAGAAAGACAGAGAGGGGCCGAAAAGCGGAAGGGCAAGTGAGGGGGAGGGGAAAGATCTGTGCAGATGGAAATAGAAAGACCCTGGAGAAGTGCCACTGGTAGACGAGGCAGGTGGCGGAGATAAGATTGGAGGAGGAGGGGGGAAAGAGGAGAGTAAGAACAGAGCAAAGGGAGAATGAGAGAAAGAGTAAAGAAGGGTGAGAAATCCAAATGACCCAAGAGAAACTAGAATGGGCGAGAAGGGAATAGTGATGAGGAAGGAGAGGTGAGCAGAGTGAAGGGGGACGGGGAGGCTGATATGCCTGAGGCCCCCCAGGGAGGAAGATGGAGAGAGAAGTGAGAAAGGACAAGGAACTAAGAGGGCCTCATCCATCACTGCAGGCCCCGAGGAGGCAAAAGCGAGACGAGACAAGAATAGGAGACATAGGAGGGGCAGCAACATTTTCTGGGGAAGAGACTCCTGGCCACCAAGAGTCATCAGTCAGGGTCACGGGACTCGCCAGGACGATTGGGATCGGACACAAACATAGCACCATTTGACGCATTACTCGGCCCCTGAAGGGTGCAACCTAATCCACCTGGCTGAGGCGTAGACATAGAAAAGGGACCAAGCCAAGAAAGAAGTGCAGGAAGCATCTAAGACCCCATCGAATGTGAGTGGCTTGTGTTTCACCGCTGGGACACAGAGCCAAACGAGGGTACTTAAAGAAGCTGGATTGCTCCCTTTAGATTTCTTTGAAACCCCCTCACCCATTTACCCAGTCTGACCTGAGCCAGGCGTCTGTTCATGCTGTAAAATGAACACGTGTATACTCTATTTTGCCAGTCTTGAGCTGTCTGGGATCCCAGCCTCCACGCCCATCGCTCCAAGTGCACACTGCATGCACCCTCGCGGTATTGCAGCATTGTGCAGGGCCAGAACACCATGTTGCCCACCTGGACTAGAGAGTGTCAGGGTGCCCTCCAGTGCTTAAAGTGGGCCGGGGCCTGCCCCCATCAGTCTCCAAAAAGTGGGACTGAGCCGGGGCCCTGCCGGGGCCCTCGTCCTACCGCAACATTGGCGGGAACCGCGGGATGCATGCCAAAACTTTATAAAAGATGGCTTGAATTGTGTACTTTCAAAGCCAACTTTTATAAACCCGAAATGTTTAAAAAAGATGGCCTGAAAACTAGTCAAACCGTAGGGTATGCACACAGATATATATAAATGTTATATATTTGTGTGCGTACCTTACTATGGTTTGTGTACTTTGCAAGCCATCTTTTATAAACGTAGAAATATGTTACATAACATACATAACATTTATATACATTTGTGTGTATACCCTACGATTTGCGTACTTTTTAGGCCACGCCCCTCCCACAAGCCACGCCCCCAAATGAGGGCCCCCCCTCGATTTCTTACCCCACTTAAAGCCCTGGTGCCCTCCATCCCACCTGGGGCAATAGGGGTAGTGCTCATCTACACACTAGTCGCAGAGGGAGCATATTTAGAAGTCCATCGAGGTCCTGCGACCTTCCATCACCTGGACAGGTCGGGTCAGGGCTGCAACATTTGCGAGCCCCTCTCATTTCCTGCTCCTCAAACATGGCGGAGATGCCAACCCTGCACAGGCATTACTGTGTCTCCTTGCAGCGCTGAGGGAAGGAGGGGGGGGGTACGTGAGAGAATGTGGCTCAAGTGGGGGGCAGGCGTGCAGGGGCTAAAGAAAGGGGAGAAAAAATAAGAGGCCAGAGATGGGGAGAGAGTGGAATGAGTGAGAGAGAAAGCGAGGCAAGAGATGGGTAATGGAGATGGGAAAGGAGGGTGGAAATAAGGAGGGTGGGGTATGTGATAGAAGGGGTCCAGGTATGGAGAGCGAATGGGCAAGGGTGGTAGATTGGGTAGTGAGGCGGAGAGGTGGGGTGGTTAAAAGAATAGAAGTAGTAGACAAAAGAAGATAGGAGGGATGGACTGATCAGGTAGCCAAGGACGCCGAGTACGGGGGGCTGTGGTTTGAAAGTGCATGCCCCCCCCCAGCAGAATGAAGTCGGGGCTAAGCCCCCCCCACACCCCACCCCGGGCCGGAGAGAAGAGACGCCGTATGGATGGCCCTTTGTTCCATCCATACTGTGTCTCTCTCTGGCGGCCCGGGTAAAAGCCGGGGAAAACGATGTTTACAAATTGTGGGACAGATGCAAAGCAAGATGCTCTTGCTTTGCATCTGTCCCTCAATTTCTAAAAATCGTTTTGGGTTGGGTATACTTCTACATCTGTACAACGGGGTGCACAGATGTAGAGGTACACCCAACCCAAAGCGATTTTTAGAAATGGAGGCACTGATGCAAAACAAGTCTGTCCCTCAATTTCTAAAAATCGTTTTGGGTTGGGTGTATTTGTACATCTGTGCACCCCTCTTGGCATTCATAAGTCTGTTCCCCTGCAGGTAGCTGTGTAGAGGAAGTGAGGTGAGGGTGCACAAGTGGGTTGGGTGAAGCACAGTGCATGAGGCCGGGAGGTGAAAAGTGTCGGCTTGGTAGTGTGAGACAAAGTGAGATAGAAAGTGGGTAAAGAGGGGATGTAGGTTGTGTTTGGCAGGATAGAGTGGAGGAGGCAGGGTTTGATATCAAAGGGATTGAAGAGGTAGCTGTGAAGCGATGTAGAGGGGAGGGAGAATGAGGCTGGAGGTTAAAGGGAATGTGGTGGGCAGTTTGAGACGAGGTTGTGAAAGGGGGTGAGAAGGGCAGGACAGGTAGAATGGTGCGGGTGAAAGGGCGTAGGATGGATTAGGTAGGGTGGTTTGAAAGTGCATGTGGTTTAAAAGTGCATGAGGTAGGGTGGATTTAAAACTGGATGAATTAGGGCGGGTTTTAAAGAGGATAAGGAATGGAGGGTGGCAGGGCTGAAAGGGAGCAATGTAGGATGAAGTAGGCTGAGTGGTGTGAAAGGTGTGCGATAGGGTGAGTGGTATGAAAAGGATTGAGAAAGTGTGAGGGGTGGATGGGGCATGATATGGTGGGTGGATGGAGGGAGCTCGAGGTTGGATGACGGTGAAATGAGCTGAGGTACCCTGGGGGGGGTAAAAGTGGGGGAAGTAGTGCAGGTGGGTTGGAGTGAAAGGGTAAAAGGTGGTAAGGTAGGGCTCATGGGCGATCGTAGCAAAATAAAGGTTAAGGTACTGGGTGTTACATACGCGTCACGTCACCGCTCATGGCAGGACATGACGTGTCAATAAAGACCCGGAAGGACAAGGCCCGGTAGTTTGGGCTAACAGCGAAACTGATGTGACGTGTCTTATTAAAGCTGCGCTTCCGGCCCTGCGGCCTACATCAATGGCGCACAGGAGCTCTCTTCACAACGGGGGGCCCCGCAGTAAGATACAACACTGGCGATGACGGCACTATATGAACCACGCACACAACCACAAGTTTCTGCAATAAAAAAAAGAAAATATGCAAATCTTTGGAACCATGTGTGTCGTGCAGCGTTTCAATATCACGGGCACATACAGGTCCAAGCATCGACCCACATGATCCCTGCAAGCTCCATCAAAGCCTGAAAACAACATCTAAAGACTAGAACATACACCTGACAAACAGCACTACGAACAGCTACCTACCAGGTGATAGGCCCAAACTATCAGAAAGTCACACCACACCAGGGGATCAACACCAAGGGGAACATGGCTACAGGCATTTCTACGCCCAGGCCGGGCACCCCATCAAGAATAGCAGCATCACTCGCCTTGCCTGCAGCAGCACCACGCAATCAGGGCAGTGTCACAGGGGTACTAGGAGCATTTGATCCATACACAGACCCCCTTATCTGTAGGACCCAGGTGGATGATCTTGATACAAAAATCTGAGATGGCAATGGACTGCAAGGATGTGTCGACACCGAGGAAGATGAGGTCTCACCTGCTACTAAATGTGGGGATGATGTGCTGCACATTTTCAACTCCCTGGCCGTAAGAGATGGCACAGATGTATACCGGTCTGCAAAGGACGCTCTAACAGCACATTTCATGCCGCAACTAAACCCCGATTATGAGACATTACATTTTTGCACCACAGTCCCGACAGAGGAGGAAACTCTTGACGCCTACTACACTAGACCCCGGCGATTGGACTTATCCTGCGGGTTTGAGGACATACAAAAGGAAATCAGGCACTAAATCATAAATGGCATGAACTCTGAAAAACTGTGATGAATAGTCATGAGTGAGAAGGGATCCCCTTAGCGAAAATACTGGAGTACAGACGCCACTGGGAACTATCGCATGCCAGAGCTGCTCAGATGGGCACCAAAGTGCAAAAGCTACAACTCGCCCCACCGACCACAGTAGCACAAATCACTAATCGTCCAGCGTCCAGAAACAAGAACAATGAACCTCACATAGCCCCATGGTGGCAGCCAAGGATATCTGGACCGAACGAATACAGGTAGTGTGGAGGTGTGCGCCATGGAAAAAGAAACTGCCCAGCGAAGGGCAACAGATGCGGCGCATGCGGCCGGCGAGATCACTACGCATGAGTGTGTCGATTGTCAGGACCACCACAACAAGCTCAAACTCAACCGCCAAAACCACAGCCAAAGAAAAAGAAACAAGCAGATACACAGCTTGTTGTGGCCGGGGACAACTCATCAAAGGACGAATCCGGAGATGAATATGACAGAGTGGTGGCAGAAGTCAAGTCAGGACGAACAGGTAGAAAAGGCAAGATCCACCTTGTTTTGACCCTGGAACAAAGCAGCAAAACACAGAGGAAAAAGAGGAGATCCACGTGCCTCATACACATACAAGGTCAGGAACCCATAATGACGATTGACACAGGAGCGTCTGTAAAGGTAATGCCAGTTGAAACATTTAAACAGATGCAACCTCAGCCAGTACTAAAACATACAGACACCTTACTATTTACTTATGGCTACAAACCTCCATTACCTGTCATGGGATGGTTCCGAACAACGCTGAGAAAAAGGGTCAAAGAGATCTGATCCAAACTGTACGTCGTGAATGCGGGCATAGAATGCCTACTCAGTTGGGAATCAACAGAAGAATTGGGACTAATCAAGTTCATCTGCGACATCACCGACTCCACGGACATCAGTGATCTACTTACGAGATACCACGGCCTCCTACATGGTGTAGGATGCCTGAAAGGTAAACTGGTTAAGTTGCACATTGACCCTACAGTACAATCCAATGCGCTGCGGTACAGGACGCTGTTCCACATGCTAGATCAAGTCACCAAGGAGCTGCGCAAACTGGAGAAGGCAGACATCATAGAACAAGTATCAAGCCTCACACCATGGGTATCCCCTATGGTCGTCACTAAGAAGCCGGAGCAACCAGGGAAGGTGCAAATCTGTATCGACATGCACCTACCAAATGCAGCCATAAGAAGAGAACGGCACATTACCGCAACTTTGGATGCCATTGTGACAGACCTCACAGGGTCCCGATTCTTCTCAAAGCTCGACCTCAAAGCTGGATACCACCAATTGAAGCTGCACCATGATTGAAGACTCCACAGACATCAGTGATCTACTTACGAGATACCCCGGCCTCCTACATGGTATGGGATGCCTGAAAGGTAAACTGGTTAAGCTGCACATTGACCCTACAGTGCAACCCATAGCGCTGCGGTAAAGGACGCTGTTCCACATGCGAGATCAAGTCACCAAGGAGCTGCGCAAACTGGAGAAGGCAGACATCATAGAACCAGTATCAGGCCCCACAACATGGGTTGCCCCTATGGTCGTCACTATGAAGCTGGAGCAACCAGGGAAGGTGCAAATCTGTATCGACATGCACCTACCAAATGCAGCCATAAGAAGAGAACGGCACATTACCGCAACCTTAGATGCAATCGTGACAGACCTCACAGGGTCCTGATTCTTCTCAAAGCTGGACCTCAAAGCTGGATACCACCAGTTGAAGCTACACCGTTATTCAAGATACATCAAAACATTTTTGACACATCTGGGTCTGAGACGCTACAAAAGACTGAGCTTCGGAATATCTTTCACAGTCCACAAAGTCATCCAAGGAATACTGGGAGTGTTAAATGTCAGCAATGACATCCTCATACATGCCAGCTGCAAAGAGGAATACCTACGCAGACTGGAAATGGTACTCGACAGGCTAGAAACAGCTGGACTCACTATTCACAGAGAAAAGTGTGAATTCCTGAAGGAGGAAATTACTTTTTTTGAATACGTGTTCAACAGCAATGGCTTATCCGCTGACCCCCTCAAAGTCACAGATGTCAAAGGAGCATCTCCTCCCACCACTCCCACAGAGGTGCACAGCTTCCTAGGCATGGCAATCTACTGCAGTAGATTCATCCCGAATCTGACCACCATTTCAGAACCCCTGAGGGAGCTGACCAAGTCTAGTACCAACCAAGTGGGACTGGAACACCGTTGCCAAGATGCCTTTGAACAAATCAAGGCATCACTATCAGCGGACACCACCATGGCCTACTATGACGCCACGCTACAGACAGCACTCTATGTGGACGCCAGCCCTGTCAGACTGGGAGCCATCTTAGTACAGCCGTCGCACACAGGAGAAGTGAAACCAATTGCATACGTATCACATGGTCTGACACCGACAGAACAGCGATACTCACACATAGATAAGGAGGCTATCACAGTCCTATGGGGTTGCAGACATTTCCATCTGTACCGCTATGGGCGAAAGTTCAAGGCATATACCGATCACAAGCCTCTACTACCAATTTTCACAGGATCATCCCCACACCCACCAGCCAGAATTGGAAAATGGCTTCTGCACCTCCAACAATATGACTTTAACTTGGTGTACCAAGCAGGGGTGGACAACCCGGCAGACTTCTTGTCCAGACACCTGAGAGCAGCCACACCAGGAGAGGTAAAAGAATCAAGGGAGACCAAGGAACACCTTTGCCAAATCGTGAGCACGATGAAACCCAAAGCTGTCAGCATTGCCGACATTCTAGAAGCAACCCAAACTGACTCATGTTGTGACATAATAGAAAATGCAGTGCTGGAAGGTGAGTGGAAGTTATTCCTCTGCAACGTCCACAATCGCACAGCAGCCGCCAAGGACTTCCTTACAGGGATGTTCGTCAGGAGCTATAGATCACAAGCGAGGAGCTGATTCTAAGAGGCACACACATCCTCATCCCCACCAGCTTACAGGACCGAATTGTCACTTTGGTACACACACGAGGGTCACCAGGGAACAGTCAGGACCAAGGCCAAGATACGAAACAGGGTGTGGTTTCCCCAAATTGACGCGAAAGTGGAAAGCATCATCGCATCATGTCATCCATGCCAAGTAACTGGTGCACTACGGAGACCGGAACCAATACAATCCATGAAAAAAGGTGCACAGCACGGTGGTAGGCGATCAGCCTCGATTTCTGTACAGTGCAGGGAGGTACCTACTTTTTAGTGGCCGTAGAAGACTACTCATTATACCCCAAAGTGAAAATCATATCGTCGACAGCAGTAGACACAGTGATCCCAGCTCAGGAAAAGTTATTAGCCACACATGGACTACCGAAGTACATCAAGAGCAACAATGGACTGCCCTTCCAAGGGAAAGAACGGACAAAATACATGGATGACCTTCACATCCACCACCACTGCATCTCCCCAATGTGGCCACAAGCTACTGGAGATGTAGAAAGTTTCATGAGAACCATAAACAAGTTGCTACGCATCGCCAAATCTCAGAACAGCCCATGGAGAGTTGACTTGTACCGGTTCTGCAGAACTACCGGCTGACCCTGTACGGCTCAACGGACATACCCCCAGCAGATCTGATGTATGGGGCAATATTGAATTCACCAATACCGCACCATCACAGCAGGGCGGTGAAGGAACTAGACATGGAGCGCACTCATGCTAAGCGAGTGGGAGCCAACAAACACATGAGCACCAAGCGAAAGGCAAAGGAATCGAGGCACAAGGTGGGGGACCAGGTACTGGTGCTGAGAAACGCAACAAAGTCAAAACTGTCGACCCGGTATGACCTTACATCCTGGAGGGTGGTCCGGAGAGAAGGAACTATGATAACAGCCTGCCGGGGACAGGAAAACATCACAAGGAATGGTTTGTGGTTCAAGCGAGTTCCAGATGACATGTGGACAGAAGACTAGAACCACCCACAACGGGAGAGTGAAGATGCACCACCCACCCAGAGGCAACACCATGAGCGGGATTCAGAGTAAGGGCATGACCTTGTTGTCCAGTCAGACGCAGAGGAGATGCCCCCCACCTAGGAGTGCGAGCGGGAAGATGAAGAGCCTATTGACACCATGCCCTGCCGGCGTTGCAGTGGGTATGACCTGAGGGTGGCCCCGGGTAAGCTGAGTGATTATGTATGTTAATGTGGACTTGAGATGAGTAAAAGCATCAGTACTGCGACATTTGTTGATTGATCATGTATGTTTTGTTATTTGGAGGAAAAGAGGAATGTTACATATGCGTCATGTCACCGTGCACAGTGAGACGTGATGCATCAATAAAGACCCGGAAGGGCCAGGCCCGGCAGTTCAGCAGAAGCAGGGATGAGGTGGGAAAAGTGAGAAGCCGAGGCCATTCAGCCCATAATTTGGAGAGGACTGACCCAGAGGGGGAGGGGTAAAAACCTAAGAATCGAGCAGGAGGACTGCCAGGGTAGGTCCTGAAGGAAGAGTGAATGTGAAGAGTGGGCAGACCTGTCTATATTTCTAAAACAAAAAAACCAGAGATCTACGTCACTCCATTCCCTGCCCATATCCACCCAAGGCTCCTCCCCTGCCTCGCCCACATGTTAAAAATAAGCCAAACACTACCCGATGAATTCAGATATGGGTGGGATTTGGGAATTGTATGCATAACACTACCCACACCTTCACTGGGCGGCGTATGCGGCAACGCCCGTGTGGGACCCCAAAAACCACCAGACAAAAATATTCTTTTGGAAGGAAAATTGGCCACATTTATTACATTTCTGACAACATCAACAAATGCGACAATACCATACATGAATCACATCACCAAAGATTGTTACATCATTACATCATAGTTACATCATCAATGATGTCATGTACGTTCTAGGGCATGGGGGGTAGAAGTGCCACCCCCCACGCTCTGGGACGGGCCTGAGGGAAATATGTGACCACCTAAACTGACCAGACCCACTCCCTCTGACTGGTGAGGACTGCTCTATGAGCAACTGGCATGACACCTCACCGTTCCGCGCGGAACCTAGGACCATAACCTATATCAGCAATAAATCTCCCTTCCAGTGACCCAAATGGTTGCACCCCTAGCTCAGTTCAAAGCAATGTGCCCCAACCTACTGCCACAGGGCCACTGGTCTACCGGCGAGGGGCACTCCCCACCTTCCTGAATCAATACCAATGCTCGGTTCTCCAGACAATTACCTGACCCCATGCTCCCCACCCCATTGCGCCCTGAAACCACCATCTGACCCACATCCTCTGCGCCTGGTTATGCAGCTCTTCAGTCGCACCTACATATACAAAAACTTGCACCACTTTTTCAGGAGCCCGTGGTGGAAGCCACCCAGGAATCCACAGATTCTTCCTTGGGATAGGGCTGACCACTGTGATCCCCTTCACCCCTGTGAAACCTGCAGACATTACCATCACCTGAAGCAGTACCCTTAAGTGTACTGATGACCAGTCCACCGGCCATACTGCCTGGGGTCATTCCCCCATCATTGGGTGACATCTAGAGATGCAAAAAAGAGGACATGTTAACACACCATATGGTAGACCTGCAAACACCACCCCAGACACCTGCGACCCGCCGCGTAGCCTAGCCAGACCCACTTGCCTGCCCGGGGCCAAGCACTGGTGCTTCCAGGAAGCCCACTACACCGTCCAATGGTGCCCTCATCAGCCCTACACCTCTCACTGTTGTGGTAGGCAACACACGGTGAGTCCCCTCGCCACTGAGGTAAAATCGCTGGGCAGTGCTAGCCAGACCCACATGCCTAACCTGTGCCAACTAACAGTGCATCCCATAATCCCTCTCATCATTGAACGGCGACCTCAGCATATCCTACCTGCATGATGCCCCCCCAGACCTCCTCGTAGAGGGACACCCACAGAAGGTCTTCGGACACCAGGACTGCTGGTGGGGGACAAGAATCTATCACATGGGTCTCCAAGAAACCACAACCAAAACTGGCCAATTAACCCAGGCCAACACCCAGCCAAACCCTCAGCCTGTGACCAGCGCCCTCAGCCCCTGATGATTCTCCTGTCCAGGTAGACCCTACCTGCCCAATAACCCCTCAACCCCACACAAAGCAGGACCTCCCATACAAATGACTCCAGGCCCCAGGACTGCCGCCAGGAGAAAAACATCTGCCCCACCAGTTCCCAAGCAACCACCACAGATACACTTGTTTATTTATTTATTTATTACATTTGTATAGCGCACAGCAGCCCTTGGGCATTGAGGCACTGTTACTTGCAAATATCTTAGTTACAGTGTGGAAGCAGCAGATGGCTGTACAATTATACATTAGGGTACATATTTGCATTTGCATTAGTGTGCATACATACATGGTACATTTGTGAGGTTTATCAGTTAGCTGGTGGTTGTGGCGTAAGTCAAGTGAAGAGCACTGTTTTCATGGCTTTGCGGAAAGCCAGGATAGATGTCTCGCATCAGAGGGTGGGAAGTAGGGTATTCCAGTGCGAGGGTGCAAGGTAAGGGAAGCTGGTGGCACCTGCTTTGGATCTCCTTACCATGGGCACACAAAGCATGTTGGCGTAGGGTGTTCTGGTTGGTCTTGCAGATGTGTAAGGGTGGATCCTTTGCGAAAGGTAGTCAGGTGCGGAGAGGTGGATGCACTTGTGAGTCAGTGTCAGGGTTTTGAATATGATCCTCTCTTTTATTGGGAGCCAGTGGGCTGTTTTCCTGGCGTCCATAATGTGCTCTCTTTTGGATATGCCTTGGGCTGCGCGGAGCGCATTGTTCTGAATGACTTGTAGCCTGTCCAGGTTATTTGTGGAGGTCCCTAGGAAGAGTACATTGCAGTCATCTAGCCTAGAGCCGATGATGGCTCTGGCTATGTTGGTGCAGTTTTCTTTGGAAAGAAATGGCCTGGCTGCATCAATTAGTTTGGCATGGTAGGCTGCAGAGGAAGCGATGCCACTGACTTGTCTATTCATGGACAGGTTAGAATCCCGATAGACTCTGAGGGTTTTGACTGAGTCTGAGACAGGGATTTTAATGGAATCAATGGTTAAGTGGCTAAACTGTGTGCCAAGGTTCTTAAGTGTGCCAGGGGAGCCTATCAGAAGAAGTATGTGCACATATATCTTCAGTATGTGCACTGCCCAACAGACGGGTGAGAACTCTCCCCCGCCAAACTCCTTGAGAAATTATACCGTGAAGCCCACAGACCCTCTGCCTGCATCCAGTTCCCTTGGATACCAATATCCCAGCCCGCACAGACCCTACCTGCCCAAAGCCCTCCAGCCCTGCTCGAAGTGGGACCCCACACAAAAAGGCTCCAGACATGAGGACTGCCGCTAGGTGGCAACCATCTATCACGGCAAACCCCCAAATAACCTACAACTACAAATCTGTCACTTACCCTGGTCCAATACCCAGCCACACCTCTGGAGAAAATGATACCCGGGGAGTCCACAGACCCTGGGCCTGTGTCCATGGCCCTTAGATCCAGATCTCCTGGACCCCACAGACCCTATCTGCCTGAAGCCGTCCAGCCCCGCTCAAATTGGGACACCCACACACCAATGGCTCCAGACACCAGGACTGGCGCCAGGGGGCAAGCATCTAACACACAAGCCCAAAAACAACCACCACTGAAAAACTTCCACTAACAATGGACAAATGCCCAGCAGAAAGGTGTGGACCCTCTTCCAGCCACACCCCTTATGAAATGATATCCGGGAAGCCAAGTGCCCCACGGCCCACATCCCATGCCCCCACCACCAGATCTCTATCTCCCATCCCTCGCAGACACTACCTACCCGGAGCCCCTTGCCCAGCTCCCAGTGGGACACCAAAAATGAAACGCTTAGCTCCAGACACCTGGGCTGCGCCAGGGGGGCCGGCATGCAACACCCATGCCACTATGAA